>NC_134854.1:161906056-163116889 GCF_049852395.1 Peromyscus maniculatus bairdii
TTGGTTATATACTAGTAGGTGATGGATAAAATGTGTTTTATGGACTGGAGACATGGTTCAGGGGTTAAGAGTGCTTGCTACTCTTACAGAGGACCTTAGTTGGGTTCCTGGCACATAAAGCATTATGGCTTGACTCACGTGGTTCACTGAATGAAATTAAGCAAATGATTTCTTTTTACATTGCAATGAAACAGAATTACAAGCTGGTCATAGGGATGAATGCTTATAACCCTAGCACTCAGGAGGATAGCTGGGCAGTCAAAGACAGCTTGAACTAAACACTGAGTTTGAAGCCAGCTTGGGCTAGAGTCTAGGAAACCAATTCTCAAAAAGGAAAGGATTGAAGGAAGGAGGGAGTGGGAGGGAGGGAAGGAGAGAGGAAGAAAAAAAACTGACTTACCATGCATTATCAGTGGAGGATTAAAGAAGATTTTAATGTGCCTGAAGTGATTATTTTTTATCAACATTGTCCATAAATAGGAAATACCTCCAACTACTGCATATTTTTGTTATTCTCCAGTCATATCTTCATTTTGGATACTTAATCTTAAAGTAATAAATATTATTAAAGATTTCCATATTTTTATGTATATGGGTATTTTGCCTGCATGTATGTATATGCAGTACCTTAGGAAAGTGGCTGGGACTGGAGTTACAGATGGTTGTGAGCTACCACGTGGGTGCTGGAAATCAAACACAGATCCTCTGGAAGAACAGCCTGTGCTCTTAACCACCGAGCCAACTCTCCATTCCCTAGTATTAAGTATTTTGAAGTAGAAGAGAGGCAAGTGTTTTAAGCATAGTCCTGAGAATGCCTTAAACAGAATGTTATTGTCTGCAGATAATGGAGATGACTATGTGAATGCATTGGAAGCATGAAGCTTTCTTATGTCTCATGTTTATTAACACACTCCATTTAGTAACTAACAATGGATACTAAGCCTTACACATTTCATTTGCTTGTAGCTTGTCTGTAAATTCCTTGTGTCATCACTGTGGCAGGATACCTGAGATCAAGAAGAAATGGTCTACTTCTGCTTACAGCTTGAGTGGTTCCTTGATCCTCTTGTTTTGGGGCCTATGGCAAAGCAGAATCCAACTGAGGATGCTTTGTTGTTGAGAAAAGTGAAGACAGAGAGAAGAAAGGTTGCAGGTCCCAATATCCATTTGAGTCCTGCCATGGCCTACGTTCTTCCCCATAGGACCCAAAGGATCCCCCAGCTCTAGACAGCACCACAGACTATTGAGCAAGACTTGAAGACATAACACCTGGGGATCTCTCCTCATCCAAACTTGACTGCCCTAAGACAAATAAATGTCGCTTATTTTATCATCTTTATTTTTACTTCCTTTCTCTCTATGACTATTTTTAAGTGGAAAAAATACCTAACCTTGATTATTGGGCAAAGACCAGAGCAAAATGCTATTCTAGTACCATGCCAGCTTTTTAAGTGAAAATGAGCTCTGTGGGCTTTCAACCCAACACAGCCACCTTCCCAGAGCTGTTGTGCAGTCAGTCTGAGACACGCTACATCACATTCACTGTGCCAAGAGCTCAGAGGAGTTCTTGGTCTGTTTCATGTCGAGTTCTCTGAGTTCTCTGGACCCCAGAGCCAATTCCCTTAGGTTAACACCCTGTAATTGTTCGCGCATTTGACATTCAACAGGCTTGCTGAGGGAAGCATTGTTCTTTGTTCTGTATCCCAAGCCAGGATAAAGGCTCTCAGAGTGATTCCCATTAAGAACATCTGCTTCTGGCTTTTCCAAGGGGTTCTCCCTCCCTCAAGACTTATGAGAAATAACCATCTGAAAGAAAAGCTAGGGGTGTTCAGGAAAGCTCTATGGCTTGCCCAGCTCATTCCAACAACATTTTCTTGCTTGTTTTTAGAGGGAAGAATGTCACAGAGTTTTCATAAAGAGAATGAAGGAAAACAAAACAAACAAAAAAAAAAAAAACAAGAGGATTTCTCTGTCTCCTTGTTCAGTTGATTTTAGAAATCCAGTAGTGTGCATTTTATTTGTTTGGGCTTTATAAATCTATAATTCAAACCAGGTTTTATAATTCCCTTCAAGGAAGCCACCCATGTAGTCACAGAATGCTCCAGAAACACACAACTAACTGTTGTGGTTTCCCCTGCTGAACTCGAAGGGCTTGGAATTGAACCTAGTCTCTTGACTGTTGTAATGCCTTTGCAACAAGCTATTTACTTATTTACATATGTATGTATGTATGTATGTATGTATGTATGTATGTATGTATGTAGGGGGGAAACAGGAGCTGCTCTATTTGAACTAGTAACTTAAATAGTCCTCTTAGATATTGTCAGATAATGAAAAATCTTCACACACGATTAGAAGTCCTAAGTTAGTTTGGTCTTTTTATTTCTTTTCTTCTTTTCTTTTTATCCCCTAAGGCAAGATGATGGGTTTCCCTCATTAGAAATAAATCCCGTATAATGCTTTTCTGTTTATATTTCAGAGTTGAAAACTAAATTTACATAGTATGATGGTATACTGTAGCTGGGAAATATTTTGCTGCATGTACAGTTAAGAAAATGATGAGACATTTAGATGTTAAACATTAGATATCAAACTAATTTCTTTCCCTTTATGCTGGGTCATCTTGTAGCTAAGTAATTATGAGACAAAAAAGTTCTCCTGAGATCTTTTATATTATTTGGAAGAAAAGAGTCCAGCCACAAAATAGGAGATGAAAAACTAATCATGAAGTAGCTAAACAAAATAATAAAGGAAGGGCCAGTTTGGATCTCAGTAGGGTTTGTGTGATTACCTTTTGACTTGTGAAGTAGTCAAATTGTTGAGAAAATAAAGAAAAAGATTCTCCTATTATACCAATCTCTGGGTGGGCCACCACTCACTTCTCTGGAAACTTCCATCATCTTGGTTGTCCACAGATCATGTTGGCTCATTTTTTTTTTCAAACATTAGTGTGTACAATGTCATTCACTTTTTCCACAATGTCCGTCTCCTTTGTTCATTTTCTTAAGACCTTAAAGGATGAATGGAAAAATTTGCAGTAAATAAATACACTTATTTTGGGAAAAATAAAATCCTATCATTCTGTTTTAACATTTATTGTCTTTTATTAAAAATCTGATTAGAAATTGAGCATCCTAACTCCAAGAAATGAAGTTATGAGGAGTAATGAGGCTCTAAAGGTGTCCCACTGGAAAAGATAGTCATAGCTAGACATGTGCCAGGACCTTCAGAACCACTTCACAGATAAATGGCTGTTATTCCAGTATTTTTCCAAATAATTTAACAACTTTAGCAGCATTTCAATGTAAATATGTGGACTGAGGAGGAGGAAGAGAGTCAGATGGAGTTTAAAGTCCCTTTGCTCATCAGTACTCACCAAAGAGGACTACCTATCAGCAACTGCATATAATACAAAGTGAATTGCCCTCCTAGACGCACCAGTAGAAGACTGTGATATTTTATTATATGTGCTGTGTGATGTCGATATGAAACATGGAGGCTCCTGGAAAATGGCTAGCTCTAGACAACCCTGACTTAATCAATGGATGAGGCTATTGATACCCTTATAACTAGGCATATTATTGGGATGTTGGAAGCAGAGTATGGGAGCCTCATTAGAGGAAGTAGGTCCCTAGGGTTGTGCTTTGAAGGGTATTCCTTGACCCTGGCCTCTCCCTAGCTCTCCCTTGCTTTCTGTGAGCCATAATGTAGCTCACACTTTGTCACTGCCCTGATATGTTGTCTCAGTTCTGGTTCAAAACAGTGGAGATCCTGACTGAGGACTGGCACCCCTGAACCATGAGCCAATAATAGTCTTTTTTCCCTGAAGTATCTCAGGGGTTTGGTTACAACAGTGAAAGACTAAGGCGGGGAATGGTTGATATTTATGAAGATACTGTGTGTTTAATAGTGTTTTAAAATGTACGGAGGTACTTATGCCTTCTCAACATTTCTCAGCTGTGGCAGACCTTATTCACAGGGGAATCCTCCTGATGGACCTTCAGAGAGAAGTGGCTCAGCCATTCAGAAACCAAACAAAACAGGTAACACACTTTTTGGTATTCTGTAGTTCAAAATTCAACATATTTTATTTTATATTTTCCTCCTGACAAAAAAAGGCAACTTGAATTGCTGGCTTTTTTTTTTTTCAAATTGTGAATTTTAAATTTATGAATTTTTAAAATTGTGTGTGTGTGTGTGTGTGTGTGTGTGTGTGTGTGTGTTTATGCACATGAGTGTAGTACCCATGTAGGCCAGAACTAGGCATCAGATCTCTTTAGCTGAAGTTGAGTTATGAGTTGTGAGCCTCCTGATGTGGGTGCTGGAAACTGAACTTCCTCTATAGCAGCAGCAAGTGCTCTTAACCACCGAGCCATCTCTCCAGCTAATTTAAATTAAATGTAAACTTAAAAAGACCAACAAAGATAAAAATCATCCTCAAAACATTATCTAAATTTAATTCATAGCAAATTTTGAAGGTGGATTCTCCCAGGCATTTTTGTACTTGGACACAAGTGTATATTATTTTCAAGTCAGAGAGCCCCCTTTATACAATGTATAGCACTGTATGTTACATGGTATACTATACATAAATGGTGGTTCATCTTGATGCCTTGTTCATTAGAGAGTTGCCTATCCCAGCATGTATTTGTGAGATCACCAACCCCGATGCTAAAATATGACCCTGATTGTACTGTTCAGGATGATATGGCTCTTCCTTGAGGCAGTATCCTCAAGTTAAGGGCATAGGTGCTGTAACCTGGATCACCCCTCCTTCTGTTCCCCACTCAAGTGTCATCTAAATTTCTGCACCTTAGTCCTTTCACTTGCAAAATGGCAGAATAACAGTAGTATCCACTACATAAAATCACTGTAAAGATTAAATACGACATGTGGGGGTATGAAGAGATGATTTGGAAGATTTGAGCATAGACTGCCCTTCCAGAGGACCTGAGTTTGATTCCCAGCACCCACATCTGGTAGTTCAACAACCATGTGTAACTCTAGCTGCAGAAATCTGATGCTTTCTTGTGGCCTCTTTGGGCACCACATACATTGAACACACAGAATCATTTATTTCTCATTGGATTATGGGGTCACTGTAAGTAGCTACTGCTTGTGATGTTGCTGTAATAATTATTTTGGTTGGCATAGCTCTGTGGGTTTATTTGTACTGTGCTGAAAGTATACAATGTAGAAATCAAAGCATCTATTAAGTGTAGACTTTAAGGTCATGGTACCATCAGGAATAATTATGTATCCCTATCAACATTTCTTAGTAGATACCCTCAAACAAAATTTACTGACATTTTTTCTATGAGAATCTTGTGTAGCAATATGCAAAGGGCCAGGAGAAGTCAAAGGAAAATTATCTGTGTGGTTATTGTGTAGCTTATTGAAGACTTAGGATGCTTCTCCAAGTCTCCCAGGGCTAACAGGATGAAGGCATCAGGTCAGGTCACCTTCCTGGGCTCTCGAAGTGCCATAGTCCTCCAGTGCGCAGATCACCTTCATGGGTTCTCACAGTGCCATGGTCCTCCATTGGAGCTTCTCCTTCTCTCCATTGATCAGGAGTTGTACCTGATCAGTTATGTTTTTATTCTGCCCTTTGTTCCTAAGTTTATCCGGCAAGTAATTATATTAGAAAGATGGAAGAAAAAAAGGGTCCTGAGATAATGTTACAAATATTTCATTCTTCCTGATGACTGTTTGGAAGCATGTTATTTAGACACTTGTATTTTTTTCTGGTTGGATTTTCAGCTAATAGTTGCTGACTGGAAGGAGAGATAGTGGAGGAAAGAAAAGGAGGAAGCTTAGACTCCCAAGGACCTGGGACATACACATGAGATCTGTCCACTCACAAGAATGAGCCATTGCTTCATGCTCTACAGACTACTCCTTCCTGTGTGTGTCCACACGCTTATTCCCATCACATATGCCTTTAATTAGTGTGTAGTCAACTGTTTCCTGGCTTAATACAGTAGAAGAATAGAGGAAATAGAAATTTAAATCCAGCTAGGGGATGTGTAGCTCAGTGGTAGAGTTCTTGATACCATGTATAAAGCCCTAGTTTTGATCCCCACTACCAGGAAGGAAGGAAAGGAAAGAAGGAAGGGGGAAAAGAGAGAAAGAACAGGGAGGAAAAAATGTGATCTTATAGAATTAATTCAAACAATTTATCTAAAAGTTATTATTGAGGGGTAATTGACTGTCACATAAATCACACATCTTAATTCCCACCTATTTGTTAGGATTAGAAATGTATTTTGGGGACTGGAGAGATTGTACAAAGGTAGGAATTGCTTTCCCAGAAAACCTGAGTTCTGTTCCTAGCACCCATGTTGGGTAGCTTACAGTCAGCTGCCTATAACTCCAGTTCCAAGGGATCTAACACCTTCAACTGGCCTCCACGGGCATATAAATCATGTGCATGCAGACATACATGCATATAGTCAAAACTAAAATAAACCTTGAAAATGTATTTCCCTCCCTATTATTCTGTTTTTGATGTGTAGATATATGAAAGCAGTCTTTCTAAATACTTTATAATATGCTGATGTGTTTCAGGAGCACTTACTTCCTTGTGTCCCCTTCCCCATCATAGGTCTCTTAAAACAGGCTATTCTCTTTCAATTGCAGATGACACTTCCCAAGTTACCTCCGATTATGAGACCAACAACAACAGTGACAGCAGTGACATTTTGCAGAATGAAGAGGAGGCCGAGTGCCAGAGAGAGCCACTGAGGAAAGCATCGGCTTGTGGCACCTATACTTCCCAGACCATGATCTTCCTGGTAGCCCCACATCACTAAACTCATTCATTTCCATGAGAACTTGCTTCTGTGGCAGAGACTGGCTTAGGGGTAGATTCTGTTGTCTTAGGTTTATAGCTGCATCCATTTGGATCCATGTGTCTGTATCCTTTAGGTGTATTGTTACAATCTTCCTCTCTCTGAGCATATTGGTTTCTTCTTGATTTTTTTTTAATTTGGTAATGAAAAGTTTGAGAGAGAGAGAGAGAGAGAGAGAGAGAGAGAGAGAGAGAGAGAGAGAGAGAGAGAGAGAGAGAGTCTGTAGGTACATATGTAGGAAAGCACATATGGGAAGTCCAGACAACAACTTTAGGTGATCTTACTCAAGTTCCATCTGCTTTATTTTGAGACATTTATATCTGAGCTGTTCAGATCAGCATTATTCCTGGAGAATGACAGCTGCCACATCTTTCAGGAATGTAATTTTATCCCCGAGACCTGCTCTCCACCAGACAACTTGCTCTGTGTAAATGGAAGGGCAGTCAGTGTACAAAGCATCTTAAATCAGGATACTCATATTTTCTCACCACCACAACTATTTTAAAAAGTAAAGAAAATAAAGAGAATAAGTCATTAAAAATTTTGCCTGAACAGCTAGTTTGAAGGTACAAGCAGCAAAAGCATGGTTAAAGAAAAATGCTAAGGACAGCAGCTGGTGATTACAGGCAAGTCAGCTGCTCCCTGTCCTTGGCAGCCATGCTTAACCTCACTTAAATGTGCACCCATGAGTGTCTTTATACCAGGTAAGTCATCATCAAAGGACCTTTTAGAATCAGTACAAACCTGATCTACTACAACAAGGAAAACAAATACTGGTTCACTTACGAACCAAGGGGGGTATCAAAGCTATACCAGAAGATGCCCTAGGAAAATTAGTCAACCAATCAATCTGTCTTTCTAAACTATTAGTCTAATATTATATTACCATTTAATATGATTAGTTTATTAATTTTTCCTTATTCACAGTTTTTTATTACACTGTTTGTATTCATATGTAAGATGAACACTTGGTGCTGGGAAGATGGCTCTGTTGGTAAAAAGCTTGCCATGCAAGCATGAAAGATGAGTTGTATCCATAAAACAAAAAAAATCAGTATGATTGATGGTGGTCACTTGCGATGTCAAAGCTGGGGACCCAGAGAAAGGTGATTCCAAGCCCACTTGCTGCGCTCCAACCAATGAGAGACCTTGTCTCAAAATAAAGCAGATGGAACTTGAGTAAGATCACCTAAAGTTGTTGTCTGGACTTCCCATATGGTTATGAGTTACCATGTGGGTGCTGGGATCTAAACTCAGGTCCTCTGCAAGAATAGTAACTGCTGATGATTTTTTAATAGAAAAACTATATGCGGTTCAATATCTTTATCTCTATTACAGGACAAACCAATTCTTGCCCCTGAACCGCTCATCATGGATAACCTGGACTCAATTATGGACCAGTTAAACACCTGGAATTTTCCAATTTTTGATTTAGTGGAAAATATAGGAAGAAAATGTGGTCGTATTCTGAGCCAGGTAAGAAATGTATGCAAGCAGATGACTTGAGACACAGAAGGAAACAGTCCGTTGGTGGCTAATCTGTACATTCCCAACACCTGTAGGTAGGCATGCAGAAAGAAGTGAAATTTTATCAGAGAACATGTGGTAGGTTCTATGGCTATGTGCTGACCAAATAACAACCGGAATTTCAATTGAGTATTGCTGTCTACAATTAAGATATTATGTAATTTTTAAGGCAACAGAGGCAGAGGCAGCAAGATGGACAAGTGACCAAAATTCATAGAATCAAGCCAAAGAGAAGCTGGCCTGGCCTCGGAAACGAAACTCCTGTTAATGATGAATCCATCCCTATAATTACATCTCCTGACTATTGTTTTAACTTCTGAATATCATAGTGCTTAGGTTTCATGAAAAATAAGGTACTGTGCAGAAATATGTATCTCCCCCACTGGCTTGGGAAACATCAGAATTTTGTGTGTTTGAAAATCAAAACAATCTCTCTAATGGAAATACAGAGTGAGTTGCCAGGTGCATGACAAATGTCTTAGGTCTTGTTTCTGTAAGAGATACTCTCTCGAGGCTTCCCTATTATAGGACTGATTGTTTGGTGGAAGTGGAAGGAAAACATATAGAAATTAGGTGCTTAAATATACTTGTTTGAAAAACTGAAGCTAAGTGATGATTGATTGTGTTATAAAATAGCCATCAAAATATGCATGATCCAGAGCTGTGGAGATGGTGCACCTGTTAAGAGCAGTTACTATTCTTGCAGAGGACCTGAGTTTAGATCCCAGCACCCACATGGTAACTCATAACCATCTGGAACTCCAGTTCCAGGGATCTGGTGTCCTCTTCTGCACTCTCTAGGCACATAGTGCACATGTATACATGTAGGCAAGTACTTATACACATAAAATTAAAGTAAATAACTAAAATTATATTTATAGTCCAAGGGGTGGTATTATGGTATATCAATATGTATTTAAAATATGAGTAATATCACAGCACCCCCGAAGACTTCTGACTTTGGTGAATCTGTGGTCACCTTTGGCTCTGTGAATCTCTACCTCAAAAATTGCAAAGCAACACCCCAAAAATGCTTTCAGTGGGATCAAGACCCAGCCCCATTGATGAGGGCCACTTATAACTTTTCTGTGAAATACTAGAAATTTGTGGAACACTGGTTCTTCTCTACCCTAAGACTGGCTGTCCTCAGCTGCTGTTCAAGAGCCTGAGTATGGAGCGTCTTGGGGAAAATACAGTTCATAGGATTTGAACAGGAAACTGGTGCTCCTACTTTTAGTGTTAAATACACAGACCCAGAGAATTCATCTGGTCTTCAAGAAAAGACCCTTCCTCTAAAGGAATTATCAATCAAGTTGAGAAAGAAATCTGTTTCAAACCAATGATGGATCATCTTAGATGATGAGCTATGAAGCAGAAGCTAATTACCATCTGTATAATATGTCAGTGTCCCTCTTCTAGACTTATCCTGGCCATGACCATGATACAGTGGCAGGCAGCCATGTTTATGGGGAGTCGACAGTTCCATTCATCTCTTCCTGAGCCCTTAGTGCCAAGCTGTCTGCAAAGCTCACTGATCTTAGCAAGTTCAAGGCAGCCACTGTATCCAATTTGCCTTTGTGTCGGAATTTGTTTTTCCTCCTAGGAGTGTTTGAATCCAATTGCAAAGTGTGACACCTAGAGAGAACCAGGCACATAATGTATTATGCCACAAAATAGAGCTGTGGTCCATGCAGGATCATTCCTTTCTACCAGGGATTGTGTGTGGTGTATACAAGGAGAACTGAGAATTCTTATACACTTTTGCCCTTGATGCACGGTACAGGTTCCCACAGACTTCTCTCTCTCTCTCTCTCTCTCTCTCTCTCTCTCTCTCTCTCTCTCTCTCTCTCTCTCTCTCTCTCTCTCTCTCAGACAGTATCACACTGTAGCACAGGCTGGCCTACCTGAAATTCCCTATATAGCTAGCTTCAGCTAGCCTCAAACTCATGACAGTCTTCTTGCCTCAACCTCAGAATTCTGGGGTTTCAGATTCCATACACCACACATGCTTGCTTGTCTCTAATCTACATGGTAACTATAGGTTTTTATTGGTGGTGGTCATGGCAGTGGTTGGCTGGCTGGTTTGTGGGGTTTTGTTTTGTTTTGTTTTGTTTTGAGACAAGTCTTATATAACACAGGCTGCTGTCAAGCATGCTATGTCACATGGAACTCTTAATCCTCCTGTCTCCACCTCCTAAGGGCTGGGATTATAATTTTATGTCACTACACCAGCTTGGTATAGGAGTTTTATTTGTTTATTTGTTTTAATATCCATGTTAGAGAAGAAATTTAGGCTTGAAAGAATATTCTGCTTTGCTTTCTTTTCCTTTATTATTTTTTTTTTTTTGGTTTGGTAAACATTGAGTAAACATTAGACTTCATGAGATTAGCCTTCACAGAAGTCCAGGTCCTTTTCAGTCTGCTACATACCAGCAACCCATAAAACACTTTCACCTATAGCATCATCCAGCCCTCCAAACAGAGAGTGTGACCACATAGCATGGTGACCTTGGTGGCTTAGCTTTTCAGTACATGGACAATAGAGCAAATGCTACTGCAAAATTTCTGGTGTTCCTCGGTGCTCTCAAAGGTAAGGGAATGAGTAATCTTTTTTATTTTTGTCTTGCTAGAGATTGAATCCACTGTGCTGAGCTCATGGGCTCTTCCAGTGAGCAACACTCTTAGCTCTGCCATCTGTTTAAGAGTCAAGGATACCAGTAGACATTAGGAATATTTAGGATAAATAACAAATCTCAAAGCTCACCCACTTATCTTTTGTATGTCTGTGAACAAGTCATCCACCAAGACATGCTCTTATATCCCTCTCTATCCCTTTCACCTCAATCAGTCATGGAGCATAGAGCTTCCGAGGGAACACAGTTTCAATTGCCGTGCTAAGTAGCTCTTTCTGAGACTCTGCCTTTAAGTTTATGAGTCACAAAGTTCTGATTATGGAAAAGTCCCCCGGCCCCCACCCTGACTTTCACACCACCTTTAGTGAGATGTTAGGACAGCTGAAATTAATTAGCATGGGCAGACCAAGAATCACCTTTTGTCTGAGACTCCACAGGGCCAAGTTTCACATCAAACAGGTTTTTGAAGCACCATATGTGCAGAGGCCTCAGCTCCTGGCCTTCTTGAATTCTTTGAATCTGAATATTTTACATGTTATCTTTTTAGCAAAAAGTAATTTATCTTATTTTATTAATATATATTTGTATTTTTCCTGCATGTATGTCCGTGCCCCACATGCATGCCTGGTATCTATGGAGGCCAGAGAGGGCATTAAATTTCCTGGAACTAGAGTTTCAGATGGTTATGAGATACCATGGGTGCTAGGAGTTGATGTGGTGATATTGTATTATTGTGATATTGATCCTTGGTCCTCTGTAAGAGCATTCAGTGCTTTCAACCACTAAGCCTTCTATCCAGCCTTCAGATTTTAAAGTTATAATTACTCTTTTCAGTGAAGACAGTTTGCTCAATTCATGATCCTTTCTTCTTGAATTCAGAATGACTGTGTGTGAAACACTAGGTGGTTGATTTTGATGACAGATCCTTGATATCAATATCAAGCAGTTAAGACTACAAACTCCAAAACTGACATGTACAGTTCCTTACCAACTGGGTGATCATCTGCAAGCTGCTCAACCTCTCTATTTTCATCATCCTCTGCCATCAGATATTGGAAACTCATAGTACCAGTCTTAAAATGTACTCTGAGAACTATCTATAAATAATTAGTATGTGCTGACTGATTAGAGTACTGGTCTCTTTTGGTGCTGTGTGTATGTACACCATTGCCATTGTTACTGTAATTATTATTGATTCAGCATGCATTGTTAATTCCCTTAGTGCTTATATACAAGAACTCAAATATTGGCTAAGACAATAATAATGAGAATAGTAGGAAGAACTCTGTGACTAGCATTGAAGTCAAAGCCATGACAATCTTACTGACACATCCTCCCAAGTGCTGGGATTGCAGGTGGCAGATGCCAGGCCTGGCTTAGCATGAGTGTATTATCTTAAAGTGTTCAGTAATCATCTAATTTAAGAACTCAGTGCATTGTTCTTAGTTACACTGTGGTTTTTCTTTTTTGGGGGGGTGGGGTGGGGTGGGATTTATGTGCAATAATTATCTTAAATACAAATGACATAGTTTCTATGGTAAGGAACTCCATTGACTCAGTATACAGATGCCTTCAGTGTGTTTACTATTCCCAATAGAAATATCCCTACTGGGAGCATATCAATTGTAGTTGATGGATGCACACTCTTACCCTTTACCATCTCTTGCATAATGAGTGATGTCTTACAAGGTCTTGTCTCCCCCTTTTCAGGTATCATACAGACTGTTTGAAGACATGGGCCTCTTTGAAGCCTTTAAAATCCCGGTTAGGGAATTTATGAATTACTTTCATGCTTTGGAGATTGGATATAGGGACATTCCTTGTGAGTATAAGATAATCCAATGCTTGCCCCTCAGACCTGCAGAAGGTGGTGGGAAGTCAAGTCCTTGGTCACTCTGTGTGACCTCATTGTATTGTTGCTACTCTGTGTGACCTCATTGTACATTGGCTAATCTGTGTGACCTCATTGTATCGTTGGCTACTCTGTGTGACCTCACTCTATCAGTGGGTGCTGCTGGAACCCCGTCTCCTTCACTGTACGCTGTGTAAGGCCCTGGAGCCTCACCCATCTCCTCTAGCCTCATTTCTTTGTCTTGAAAATACGGTCATGGGATTTGTTTCACATGAATGTCCGGATCAAATGGGATGATATTTCTTAAAGATTAGAATATGTGCCTTGTATATCTCTCATAGTTGTTTGAGGTAAGATTAAATGTTAAATATAAATTTATTCTCATTAAATAATCACCAACTTTTATTGACTGAATTTAAATTTTTATCATTGTATCTGATCAATTCAACTAAAACCAGAACAGTTGATGTTTTCTCAAGATGAGATAAACCTAGTTGGTATTCAGAGGGGCTGGGAGATGGTGGTTTAGTTAATAGTATAGAAAAGAAGAAACTTACGAAAATGGTAATGGGGAAGTTGTTTTAAAAAGTCGGGTGCACATGAAACCCCCAAGATAAAGGCACTCAAGAATTTCAGTATTGATTATTTAGAAAATTATAATAATGAAGACAGAATGCAGAGGAGAGGCTAAATGTTTATGTCAAATCCATGTAATCACTGCATGTACGCATGGTTGCTTTACAACACTATATAGAATAAATGGAGCTGAAGAAAACGTTCAAAGACCCAACTAAAGGAGCTGTAGAAGTATGTAATATCCATATGGTCTTTCAAAGGAATAAATACATAGAAGAAAGATCAATGTTATTTAATCTGTTAATTTGAATATGTCTTAGGAATGTACTTTCTGTAGACTCAGGCAGCATGTGCACTAATGTTGAATATGTGTTGTTTAAAACCTGTTTTCCCTTTTAAGTTTGCTTTTATACATTTTGAACTTCAAAAGCTCATGGCTTTTGTAGTTATCAAGACTTGAAATGAAGGACTGGGGGCGTAGCCCAATTGGTAAAGTACTTACCTAGCAAGTAGGAAGTCTGGTGGCACATGTCTGTAATTTCAGCACTCAGGATACTAAGGCAAGAGGATCAGAAATTCAAGGTTATCCTAGACCACATAATGAGTTTAAAACAATCTTGAACTATAAGGAGAGACACCCAGTCTTAAAAGCAAAAACAGGAAAAAAATGAAGTTAAATTTAAAAAATGCTTATATTTGGACACAAATAATTGGCAGGTATCTCAGAAAAGGATGAACATGCTAGCTTAGTGAGCATGATGTTTTTAAGATACTCACATGGTGTACTCATGTGAAAATGCATAGCACATAGTATGACCAGAAAGAAGGAGGAACACAGCCTGCCACTGAAATGTGCTGAGGCGTACAAGCTAAAGTATGAGGGGCAGAACAGGCCAGTTGGCTTGGGGGAAGAGGTGCTTAATGGTCCTGGGTCCTTTGGGATAGTCTGGCTGCTGAGGCCATTAAAGTTGGAAGAGAGAGAAGAAAAAGGGGGTTGTTGAGGGGAGGAGTGGGAATCTGGCGATAAGCCTGGCTTCCTTTAATGTGACTTTCCCAGGGCTCAGCCTGGTCAGATGCCAGCAAGTGACATAAATGTTAGTGATTTCACAAGGATTAAGGAGTTAGTTACATAAATAAACATTTTCAGAAAGGAAGCCACAGGAAAACTGAAGTACAGTTATGCACTGGACAAGAATTACAAATTATTGTTTCATTCACACATGTATTTTAACTTTTCAATCAGCAGGTTTTATTGAGTTCACTCAGATGCCACACTGCATAGAAATACTGTGATGTGTGGTCATGCCGCATTGCTGTGACCTGGAGCACATTGCTGTCTGTGGTGTCACTTGAGACAATGGGGGGACAGGGCCAGTTTTCAAATATAAAAAGAAACTTCCAGATTCTAAAGCTTGTTATTTTATGTTTTATATTTCCTATTTTTAGATGAGCAAATAATTTATTTTTATAAACTATTAAATTGTCCACTCCATGTGAAAATATTTTATAAAGTAAGGATACTTACAGGGCAAATAGGTTGGCTCAGTGGATAAAGATGCTTTCCATCAGAGCGGAGGACCTAAGTTTGAGCCCTTGAGCCCATAGTTAGAAGGACAGAATTCATTTCCACAGGTTTTCCTCTGACCTCCAGGGTGTGCTTGTGTGTATGTGTATATGCACATACACACAAAATAAGTAAATGTTAAAATAAATAAACATGCTTGCACTATTTGAGGTCTCTTGGCCCCTTGCATTTCCATAAAAGAGTTTATTTTCATCTCCTAGGAACGCTTTGGCTTGATTGGTGCTGCTTCAAAACATAATGTCTCCTCTCTGTTGAGCTTAGAGGGTTAGACTATGTGAGTAAGCTAGCGAAGGCCTTCCTTGTCATAGTTTTAATTACAAATACAAGCGTTCACTCCTCTAATTATTTTAGCATTGACACTCCTGAAGAATTATGTGTCTGATGGCCTTCTGTAAACGAATCCACAATTAGTATTAAAAAGCTGTGGAGGGAAAGTGAAAATGGAATCAGGTGAACTGTGACGGGAGACTCTATTCACATCTTAGAGATTAAGTCTTTAGTCAGAGTCGATCTGTAACACCGTTCAGGGCAAAGGGGAGCATAAAGCTTAACTGTCATTCATGTTAGTCTGAGTTCATCTAGATGCAGCTATAAAAAGGAAGGGATTAGGGGGGAAAACTTCATGAAGCAGTAGCTGATATAGCAGTCTGCATAAGCAACTTACTAGTGGGAATATGACAAAAAATATATATGATTGCTTGGTGAGGATTGGTGTTGATGCCCCTGCTAATTCCTGGTGGTAAAGAGGGATGTGAGGTGTTCAATATTGTGGCTGGTCCCTTCAGCTGGCCCTCTTTGCTGTAAATAGGAAGAAGATGCCATTCATTCATCTGAGATGACATTTTGGTCCTTGAGACCATTGGTCTGAGTAGTTTAGGTCTTTCTTTCTGCGTCTCTACAAAGTTTTTCTTGTACAAGAGCAAAGAAAAAGAAATGCAAACACAACACGTTGAGTTAACTGTGTACATAGGCTTCTGGAAGAATCAGATACTGGCTTTTCCACTTTGCATAAGTGGTGCACAATAAGTGCTGTGGGTGCGGTTTCTTGTTACTGTGAAAATGATGGAATTGGTGGAAGAATTTTCTAGAAGTCCCTGTCCAGGGAAGTCTGGCATGCGTTCCCTGGAGAGTTAAAGTGTGGACAGAAGTGTTCACCCAGTAGATGGCAGTCTTCAGCCTTGGGCCCCAGAGTTCACCAGCTGATGTGCGCTCGCTCCTTTGCATCGTTACAGATCATAACAGAATCCACGCCACTGATGTTTTACATGCTGTGTGGTACCTCACAACGCAGCCAATTCCTGGCCTCCCAAGCGTGATCACTGATCACGGATCAGCAAGCGACTCTGGTGTGTATGAATTATGCCTGTGCTTCTTATAAAAGCCAGGAATTTGAATTGTGTGCTTTATTTCAAAGGAAATCAGAAAGAGGATTCCAGCTTTACAGTTTTTAAGAATGTCTATCACTTTCACTTCCTCTCCTCAGATTCTGACAGTGGATTTACACACGGACACATGGGATATGTGTTTTCAAAAATGTATCATGTGCCAGATGACAAATACGGATGTCTGTCTGGGAATATCCCGGCCCTAGAGTTGATGGCTTTATACGTGGCAGCAGCCATGCATGACTACGATCACCCAGGGAGGACGAATGCTTTCCTGGTCGCCACCAGTGCTCCTCAGGTAAAGGCTAGAGTTTCCTGAGGAGAAAATAAATTAGGGTATACATTTCTTGGAATAAAATTAATTTTACAAATATGACTTGTAAGAGGCACTAGGTCTATGGGAACCAGCCTGTACTTAGTGCTCAGGTAAAATTCTTAGAGGCCTTGTTAATTTCCAAAGATGTCATGGTGTATGCCAAGATATTCGTGGCAGATGTCTAACCTCATTACACAGAAAGATCGTTTCTCAGCTGCCTTCTTAGAATCAAATGACTAACAGTGAATATCTCCGATGAAGCAAAGACAGCTTACACACGTCCTCCTAAAAAGACTGGAGAACCATGTTTTCCTTGCTCCTTTAAGGGTATGACTTTGGGATGGAAAACTTACTCTGGAAATATTTCCATGGTAACAGTTATTTTTAGTGCATGTATTTTCACTGGTAAGAATTTACTATCCATTTATCTTGGACACTGGGGAGAATTCTTTTGACCTAAACAAAGTTTTTTCAAATAAAAAAAAATTTAAGAAAATAATTATATATATAAAATTAATATATAATGTATACATGTAATAATAATATATATGCAAAAAATTTTTAAGGGAGGAACTTATATTGTCAAGAAAATGATATTACCCAAGAAAAGGCATCAACAGTTAAGATAACACAGTGACTTTTAATAGCCAGAATAAAAATGAGAAATTTAAAGCCTTGCATATTCTCATAGACTCTTGTGATTCCTTTTTAACATAAGAAGTTGTAACCTCTCCTCTCCTGCCTTCCTCGCTAGGCGGTGCTGTACAATGACCGGTCTGTTCTGGAGAATCATCATGCCGCTGCAGCATGGAATCTCTTTATGTCCCGGCCAGAGTATAATTTCTTAGGTAATCTAGACCACGTGGAATTTAAGCATTTCCGGTTCCTAGTCATTGAAGCAATCTTGGCTACTGACCTGAAGAAACACTTTGACTTTGTAGCCAAATTTAATGCCAAGGTAAGTAGATCTCTACTAGTGTTCATTTTATGAACACATTAAAAGGTGTCTTATAATCAAGTATTGAACAAAACTCAATCGCCATGAGCTTTCTAGAGAAAAAAAATGATTAAAATATTTATTCCCAAGCTGGCATCTATGTATCACTCTGAGTCTAGATACCTAAGAAGTTGAGGTCTTTGGCTGTGTGTGTTAGACTCTGTTCTACAGAGAATAAAAATATTATCTATCATTGTTGCTATGTTTGATTTAACAGATAATCATGTCTACAGTATATGAGATAAATTATCTAACAGCAGTAGAAAGGAAAGAAAACTTGAAGCAAAATTTCATGTATCAAACATAAAAGCCCAAGTATTAATTCAAGAAAGTTTATTTGTTCCTGGGAAGAAGCCTTAGTCATTAAAGGATTTGCTTTGTCAGCATGAGGACCAAAGTGTGACTGTGAGAGCCCCACATTTAAAAAAATAAATAAATAAAAGACTGAGCACGGTAGGATTCATGCATAATATCAGTGCCTTAGTACTGGGGAGGCAGACACAGGAGGCTCCAGAGTCTCACTGACCAGCAGCCTAGCCTAATCAGAGAGAGACCCTGTCTAAAAAGCAAGGTGGTATAGGCAGAGTTTGCCTGTCCCACAGCTGCTCTCAAATAATCACTTAGAGGCTTAATATTAATTACAAATATTTGGTTGATAGCTCAGGCTTGTTACTAGCTAACTCTTACACTTTAAATTAACCCATCTTTCTCATCTACCCTCTGCCATGTGGCTCATGGCTTATTTCCTCATTTTCTACACGTCCTGTTTTCCCTGTGTCTGCTGGCATCTCCCCTGACTCCCCCATTCTTCATCCCAGCATCCTTAGTTTGGTTGCCGCACATATACTTCCTGCCTGGCTATCATCCAATCAGCATTTTATTAAACCAATTCAAGTAACAAATCTTTACAGTGTACAAAAGGATTATTCCACAGCAAGACAGTGGCTCCTGAGGAAAGATACCTGAGTTGAACTTTGACCCATGCCCCCCCATACATACACTCCTGCAAACACTCTTATGCATACACAAACAAAAGAAAACTTATTGTAGTTTTATTATTTAATACAAGTTGATACTATGTGCTAACTTCAAACTGTGCGAGCTCAGTAATAGTTACTTTTTCTTTGACTGTTTTAATTTTGGATGAGCTGCATTACTTTTTTGTTCGTTTGTTTGTTTGTTTGTTTGAGACAGGGTTTCTCTGTGTAGCTTTACACCTTTCCTGGAACTCATTCTGTAGCCCAGGCTGGCCTTGAACTCACAGAAATCCACCTGCCTCTGCCTCCCGAGTGCTGGGATTAAAGGCGTGCGCCACCACCGCCCGGCCACTTTTTTTTTTCCAATGTAAACTGATGATATTAGTTCTAGTATCTGAAGTTCTGATGCATTATGTTCTCATTCCCACACAGAAAGAAGACAATCAAATTCTGTTGTTATTTCTCATGTTCTAGTTGAGCTATCATAGAGACAGAACATGTTAATTTTGTCCCTCAAACAGGTAAATGATGATGTTGGGATAGATTGGACCAATGAAAATGATCGTCTCCTGGTGTGTCAAATGTGTATAAAGTTGGCTGACATTAATGGGCCTGCTAAATGTAAAGAACTCCACCTGAAGTGGACAGAGGGCATCGCCAGTGAGTTTTATGAGCAGGTAACTCACAGAACTGCAACACCCATCACAAGCTGTGTGTCCTTGCTGTGTACAAGTCCACCAAAGCTTACCTCTAGCCATGGGACAGTGTGATCTCTCCATCTTATATTCAGACTTGCACCAAATATATATACTAGGTAGTTTCATCAGAAATTTTAAAATGGCACGTGAAAATGAACTAAACTCTTGAACACTGAAATAAAATTATCTGCAAGCATTTGGGAGAAGCCTGTTAGTATGACAGAATAATCTAATGAGATATTATGAACACCCTTGAAATGCTGAACTGCTACAGGTTTGTTTATTGTAGTAAAAATAGCTTCAGATGTATATAAGGAAACATCAATTGACTGCTGTCCAAGTACAACTAAATAACAGCAGTGCATGAAAGAGGTGTGTATGTGTGTGTCCACAGTCACACAGATTCTATATTTGATACAAGAACAAAAGAATTAACAGACTCCCTGAAAAGCTACTACATGCTGCTAAGCATGGGTGACCATCTCCCACATAAACCTACATTGCTCTAATTATATTTGCAGTTCTGAACAACTTTCTTAAGAAGAACATGGAAGAAAATGGGAACAGAGAAAGGAGAGGACTCAGTGACATAAGGGGGTGTGAAAAAAGTGAAGATGCTTACCCTGGGGGGAAATATAGCTGATAGATTGACTGTGGTCCACTGTTAAAAGCTACATGTACAACTTTAAAAATAGGTTTATCAGAACATTGCTGTGGAGTCTGAGCAGGGAAATCCTCTCAAGTACTTATCAGAGAGCTGATCCAAAAGAAATGTTAGATCCTTCTTGAGTGCCCTAAAGACCACAGGGATAAGCCACCATGATGGCAAAAGCTTGGAATCCTAACATGGGGAGGCTGAGGAGGGACCTCCTGGGGCTGTAGTGTGAGGTCAGATTGCAGAAGAAAAGGGGGCAGAATGTGACTGTAACAAGTCTGTCCATGTGACTGGGAACAGAGTTCAGCCAATAGCAGAAAATAAAGTGCCCAATAATGGTACTTAAATAAGGATTGGAATAAACTTTTAAGGTTTGTGTAGTCAGCATTCATATGCAAAATAAAATATTTATGCTTTTAAAAATAGTGTGTTGCCTTTTCTCATAATGGCATTCTCAATCAATGGCAAAGTACTAAAATACAGAAAAATGTGAAAGAAAAAGAAAATCCACGTATCCTGGCTTATAATTTTATTAATTTATTAAGTCTTCTAGGTAACCTTTTGTTTATGAGTTGTTATTTTTAACCTCATAAATATTTGAGGCAGTTAAAGACAAAAATGTAATAAATAAGAATATTAAAAACATAATCACAGAAGATACAAATTAAACAAAATCTGGGATAAAATAGCAACTTGAATGGGGCAAGAAAAATGGTTTATGCTTTCTAGCAGTCCAGGTGAAAAGTAAACGTAATAGGGGTGTGGCTCAGCTGATAGCCTGCTTGCCTAGTGTGCAGGAAGCCTCAGTTCAGACCCCAGCAGCACTGACGTAGTGGTGCATATCAGTAATCTCAGTGCATGTCCCCTTGAAAGTGAACCAAAAAAGTTAAGTCTGCACAGTTAACAAATACCAGGAACAAAGTCCTTCTATGGGCATCTTAGCCACCAGGGCCATGACTCTGAGCAGTGACGTCAAGGGATTTTATGTGATTATCTGGGTTATAGAATATCCACACATTAGATGCCAAGTGTATGTTGACTCGTCTTATATTTATACTCCTCTGACATTTACCTTTGTCGTTACCTTTGTGAATTCCTATTTCTAGGGCGATGAAGAAGCCAGCCTCGGTTTGCCCATAAGCCCCTTTATGGACCGTTCTGCCCCACAGCTGGCCAATCTTCAAGAATCCTTTATTTCACACATTGTGGGTCCTCTATGCCACTCCTATGACTCTGCAGGTCTCATGCCGGGAAGATGGGTTGATGACAGTGATGATTCAGGAGACACTGATGACCCAGAAGAAGAGGAGGAAGAAGCTGAAACACCAAACGAGGAAGAAACCTGTGAAAATAATACAGCTCCCAGTAAGCCATAAAACCCATTTCTGATGAGATTTTCCAGGAGTGATTTCCGCCTTGGATTCAAAGGATTTTATGCTTCTCATAAATTACATCCTTTAAGTCCAACTATCCTCAGCTGGGTTGGGCACTAAATAGCTGTCTGTATCATAATGGAGAGAGCAGAAGATGGAATGTATGGCAAACTAGATATGCAAAGAGATGCTCTCACTACGAAGTAGAGTTGGTAACTAGTTTCAGAATTTCTGAGCGGTTTAGAATTTTGGTAACCATATGGACCAATTGCAGGCTTTTTTCCATGGTTAAGCTAGGGATGGGAAGAGATAATAAGACTTTAGTCTTTAACTTAACAATTGCTAACTGCACAGACTCTGTGTGCCTAGGCATTAGTCCTGGTGCTAACAGTAGACCTATGGACAAAACAAAGAGTAACTAGGTCCTTGTCCTTAATGATGTACATTCTAGTAGAATTACAGATACTCAGCAACACAAACCAGATATTTATAATGTGCTAGGTACTGATGGATACAGTATATTTTTTTTTAGGGGAGGATCATTCTTTGTCTTATTTTTTGAGGAGATATAAAATATTGCAGAGAATTTTAAAGTAACTTATCCAGGAAGAGAGAAAGTGTTTAATATGTTTTAAAGGACCTGTAAAAAATGAAGGAATGTTCCATGGGAATCTATGTGGAAATGGATTTTGGGAAAAGGAACAGGCAGTGACTCCAGGGTCCTGCAGTGGGTGTTAAGTGGGGGAGTCAGGGGGCCTGAAAAGGACAAGGGGAGGAAGCATGGGAGAAGCCATGGGGAGTCATTTGGTACAGGCAGGAGATAGGGCTCTGTGGGTCAAGTGGGAACCTGGCCTTTTACACTAAGATGAGAATTAATAGTGGTTTGTGAGCAGAATGGTTAGTGGACTCAACTCACATTTTACCTAAGTAGTTTTGGGAATGTTTGGGGGATTGGGGCAGAGGTAAGGGCATCATTTCAACTGTTGAACTGATCTGAATGACAGCCGATATGACTTCTTTAGGGTGGTCTCAGTGGTGTGACAATGAGAACCCATCTGTCACAGGTTCATTTCTATAGCTATAACAAACACTCCGACAAGAAGCCACTTAGGCACTTAGGAGAGAAATGTTTACTTGGTTCACATTCCAGGTTACAGTCCATTGCTGAGGGAAGTCATAGTGCCAGGCACTTGAAGTAGGTCACAGCACATCCACAGTCAAGAGCAGGAGAAGCACATGGATCCCTGCTTGCTCTCTATGTTGTTTATGCCCAGTTAGCCTTCCTCTCTCTCCTACAGTTCAGGGCTAGCCCAGGAACCAGTGCCACCAACATTCAGATGTGTCTTCCCACTTCAGTTAACAGTCAAAACCATCCCTCACAGACATGCCCACAGGCCAACTTGACCTATAGTTCTTCAGCCAAACTTTCTTCTCAGGTGATCCTGAGTTGTAGGAAGTTAACAATGAAAACTCACCCTGCACCATCATATCTGAAAACTGGCTTTGGGTTCATTACACATGCAGCCAGTAATCCAGCTGACTCAAGTGACTATGAAAACATGACTCTGTCACCCCTTTAGATATACTCCTCTGCATCTCTTACAACAAAACAGTGGCTAATAACACAATTAGTAAAACACACAACCCCTGAAATGGCATTACACAAGTATGTTCCTGTGATCCTGTAAACACAGCATGTTTTCTATCTACTTGAACAGACAAAGCAAAATTTTAATATTTTTAAAGTCCTTGAATAAAACATTACCACAGACAGATACCCTTGTCATTTTCTTCTCTATTGTGGTCACAGTCAGGAAAATGCAAGGGTTGGTTCATGTCTATCATGGAGTAAGGAGGTTCGTGACTATGCTGGTTTGGTCCATTCATATATATATATATATATATATACATATATATATATATATATATATAGATAGATAGATAGATAGATAGATAGATAGATAGATGTAGATGTGAATATGGATGATATGGTTGATACAGATGGTATAGATATAGGTAGATGTGCCCCGATTTTCAACAGGTATTTTCAGTACTAGAAGAATTAAAGAACTCATTGTCAGCTCAAGACTTACTTGTCAGAATCTTGTAACACTGTCTTTGGGCCAGATTTGTATGTGTTCTCTCCCACCTGTTAGCCTTTCTTGTTCTTTGTCTTTTTTAAATCGTGTGTGTGTGTGTGTGTGTGTGTGTGTGTGTGTGTGTGTGTCTGTCTGTCTGTCTGTCTGTCTGTGTCTGCCTATAGTTATATACATAGAAGTCAGTATTATTCCCCACCCTCCACTTTAACACAGTGTGCATCTCTTGTTCTTTATAGCTGCCTAAACCAGGCTAGCCTGTCTCTACATCATGTCTATCTATAGGCGCGTTGAGAATACAGATTCTCTGGTACAACATCAGCTTTAAGTGGATGATGGGATCCAAAGTCAAGTCCTCACACTTGCACAGCCAGCACTTACCCCTCTGAGCCACCTCCCCAGTTGTTAGCTTTTGAACTGAATGGGGAAACTAAAAAGTTGATTTTTCTCTAATACTCTATTGTCAATGTATTTCTCTGATATGTATAAAAAGAAATTATTGATTTTAGGATTCAGAGCTGGAACCTGAGACTTGGGATTCAAGAGTTATTTATTCATCTTTTAATTTTCTCTTTTGCTGTGTTTCCCCTTGAGTATCATGTAAGACCTGTGTTAGCTAAGCCTCTGAAAATGCTTTGTTCCAAAGAGTCTTTAGGGATTGCCATTTAAACTCATAAACATTATTAAGGTGCATCCCCAGGCATGGGGAATTGAAGGAATCATTCCAGCACCATTATTCAGAAGGCTCAGCTTGGACACCTAAGCTTGATAGGGAATGGTCTTTCCAAACACTGGGCTGGCACACTGTCCTCCAGAGTGACGTATTGTTCCCTTGGTCTTTATGTTTCAGCCAAGTTAGTGAAGCATCCATGAAAATTCTATGGCTTCAGTTACACATGGCTTTCAGTGATTAAGTAGCCCCTTATACTGAAATTTAAAACATCTCTGCCACAATAATCAGACACTGTAGTTTTAGATGTCTGATCTGTTTGTGCAAATGTTTATGTATGTAGGAATGTGTGTTTATGTGTAGGAGCATTTGTGCACATGAAGGTGCAGGCACATGTGGAGATCAGGGGTTAATTTCACCTTATTATTTGAGATAGGATTTCTTTCTGAATTTGCAGTTCATTTATTTGGCAAAGGTAGATAACCAGTGAGCTACAGGGATCTACCTGCCTCCATCTCCCCAAATCTGTGATACAATGGGATTGCAGATGCATGCCCATGTCCCAGCTTTTTGCATGGATATTGGAAATCAAGCCAGGGTCTTCATGCATGTACAGCAAACGCTCCACTGGTCCATCTCTCCAGCTCCCTAAAATTATGATTTTGAAGCACCTTTGCAACCCCCCAAAATGATAAACATGGAGCGATGTTAGCAGACTTAAACACTGGCTACAGTGTAGAGTTGTGACATTTAGTTAGACACCTCCTCATTTTAATTAAGAAAATAAGATTGACAACCAACCATAAGCAGCATGACAAGGTGGTGGAACCATAGAAGGCACTCAGGTTTCTTTGTTTTTAACTCCATTGCTTTTGAGTACTTTGTAATTTTCATTTCAGAATTCATATTGGCTGAGATGTTTGCTTTGATTTAGCCTGATCTTAGGTTTCAGGAGGAAAATATTAAATAGCCACTGGTGAGTTCTGCAGTTTGTAAAACTTGGAGGTCTCCCAGGAAACAGAATAAAATGCTGCAGTGTGATGTCCTGAGCAGAGGGGGCTTTTACCCCACCTCATAATTAAATCTGAAAGGTTCCTGGGGCGAGCTAAGAGGTTTCTAATGAAGTACTAAGCTGTGCTTAGAATCCAAGCAATGAAAGGCGCTTTGTTCTCTTTTCAAAAGATTCCAGTGCTGCATAATTTGGCTCCCAACACAGGCATGCTTCAGACCACCTGCAGATTCTAATCTACGCAAATTTATTTGGTACAAACTTTCTTCTACGTCACTTGGTTCAGCATAATTCCAGAGAGGTTTATTGCTAATGTTTAACAGCCACCTAAGAGAACAGCTGCTCTCCTGGGGCCTGCCCCAAAAGGAAAAAAAGGGAAGAAATGGAGCTTTTGTTATCATCTTCCCTGAAAATGTGCAGGCTGTGAGCGGTAGAGAGTTTCCTACCACTGATTCAAACCTGTTCTATGATTCAAAACGTTTGGGTAAGAAGTATACTCAGGGGCTAGAGAGATGGTTCAGTGGTTAGGACCACTTGCTGTTCTTGCAAAGGACCTAGATTCAGTTCCCAACACCCACATGGCAAGTCACAGCTATTTGTAACTTCAGTTTCCAGAAATCCAGATTCCTCTTCTTGCTTCTGCAGGCTCTTCTCACAGGTAGTACACATACACTTAAACAGACTTACATATATTCATATAAATAAAAATAACTCATTTACAAAAGCAGACTCATGCTTAACCACCACCAAAGCAAAACTAGAGCAGATGGCTTTGCAAGGAAAATGATTTTAATTTACTTTAAAACATAAAATGTGCTCATATATTGCATGGCAGATGTCTTAGGATTTATGTGGCAGGGTATGTTGGTGGATCAGAGTCAGGAATGCTACAGAGATCACACCACACAACAGATAACATGCAAGAGATTTTATTGAGAGGCATGAATGGCCATCTCAGAGTGAGGAAGAGAGAGGGAGGGAGAGAGAGAGACAGAGACAGAGACAGAGTGAGAGGAAGGGACCTTTTAAAGAGTACAGGGTGTGGTGATAACATGGCTGCTGGCCCTGAGTCACTGAGGGCAAGCTGGGGGACCACGGGGCTTCTAACATTCCTCCCCTTTGTTTATTAAAAATGGGAGGAAATAGGAAGGGGTGATGGTGAGGCAGGTGAGGCACCAGGCTCTTTAGACTGCTTCCTGGTGCCTGGGGGTGTTGATATCTTTAGAGACCTAAGGAAGCTGGGATGGTGGCCAAGTCCTGGAAAAGCAGGCTGTTTGTTTCACTTGTTGTCCAGACTCTGTGGGACTTTCTGGGGCTAAGGAAGTACAGGCAGCTTCTGTGAGGCTGGACCACCTGGGGCTAGCCCTTTGAAGCTGTCTAGGATGAAGACTTTGAGGGGACATCTGACCTGGCAGAATGCTGGAACAGATATATTAGGGGCAGAAGATAAAGTTAAGGAGTTTAGGGGCAAAACGTTTTGTTAGATGTACATTTTAGGCCCATGGTCCTGTTAGTTGGGGGAAGAGAGTCCCAAGACCAGGGAAAGGGGTGAGATCCCACCCTCTGGAATAAGGGAAACAGGCTATTGATTGGCAGTACTTACCTGGAGTCATTTTGACCCGTGAGAGGTGGATCCAAGTCAATTCCTTGAAGCTTACAAGAGTTTTTTAAGTTTAAAAAGGAGATGAGTTTTAGATATGTTAGCATTACCATTGTTTGTAAACCGTACTGAAATCCACATTGTAGAAAAGGCAGTAGACTCGTGCCTTTAAGTCATAGTAGAAGCTTGGGAAATGATTTTGGATTAAAAGCATGAACACTTTTTCCTCTATACATCCTCTGTGTGTATATAGATTAGACAGATGTATTTGGCACAACGAGAAACACTTCCAAGTCTATACTTAGAAGACAACTGAAGGAAAGGTAAAATCTTGAGCTTGTAACTATAGTAGTAGTCAATACATACCAGAGCTAGATTAATAGCTTAATAGAACTCTGTTGATTGTTAAAATTCTGAACTTTTGAAGTCTTAGTATAAGAATAGCATAGAGAGGAAAAGAAATATGAAACATTTTTCATTTTTTGTATACCTTACATCACTTTCTTATCACAACTCAAGATTTCAAGTCTTCAGACCTTTATAACTTACATTACATACCTTAAGTCATTTTCTTATCACATCTCAATGTTTCATGTCCTCAGACCTTTATAAATTGCATTTACACACCTTAAAACACCTTCTTAGACCCTAAAGCATTTTCTTAGGTTCTCACAACTTAAGCTTTCATATCCTCAGACCTTAAATAAACTTTACACCATTTTGTTTTCTATCCATTCATTCACTGAGACATAGGTCATTGTAAAGAGAGAGCAATTGAGAGCAGTCATTGTAAAGCAAGTTCCTTTAAATAAAGGAATAGTAAAAAGCTACATTGAAATCTGTTTTGTGAGTTTATCTCCTTTTAGGATCCAGTAGCAAGGTGAACTGTGTCTAGAACTAGCAGTAGCTCTAGGAAAGTGAGGCCTATGGCCTAGTTTTTACATATGAAAACTGAGAAGATGGCTGAAGCCTTGGTTGCTGCTGTTAAACTGACAAAGCTGTCACTAGCCTAGTCATCAACACCATCAGAGATCCGAGAAGGACACATTTTACCTGAGAAGGCAGAAAGTACAGACCAAGCAGCTTCCAAATCTATTAAGAATGACAGAGACGTACCTGGACAATCACCGTAGGTTCCTCCATGGTCATTACGGGCAGAGGTCCCAGGGAAACCTCTGATTTGGCTGCCAGACCCAGAAGAATCAACAGACTTTCCCATGCAGGAGGAATTTGGGGAGACTAGCCTTCCTTGTCTAGGCAAAGCAGGGCAAACAACTCCCCAGTGTTCTGGTTGTTCACAGTTTGGACAGGGTCCTGGTAGCAGGTGAGGTGAAAAGCGGTTTTTCACCCTGTGGCCAGCTTTGCTACATTTAAAGCAAGCTCTAGGTGGAGGTTCTTCTGTTCCCATCATCTACTATGGAGGAGATTAGGGGTACTGCCAGGAGCTGGTATGTGTCTTTATCACAAAAAGGTCTATTTTTAATTAACCATTTTAAATGCCATATTTAGCAGATTCAGCTGATTCTGAAGAGTTTGAGGACCATCTATCTGTATAACTGATTAGTTACTTGCTTTAGGCTTACTTTGAAAACATGTACAGGAGGGCTAATTAATCTTATTCCTATAATTAATTACATTGGTTCTTATCGTGACTACAAGTATAGTTCTGGACACATTAAGAAATCTGATCATTTATAAAGTAGCTATTAACTTGCATGTCTTAATTATCCTTAACTATTTATAAGTTGGTAGCTTTTATAAGATTAGGAGTTTACATTCTATCCGTGTTAGGTTTAGCCTTAAAAAAAATAACAATTTTTGGTTTTATTATCTAAATAAAATTTGAAATCATAGATACAGTCCATAAGGAGAGTAGTAACTTTACTGATCCTTTTATAATGCACCATTATAGAGTATTGCAACTTTTTGTATGAATTAGTGTGTCCAAATAGCTAAAGCTTAAGGTGGGCAAAGACAAAGAAGCTCAACTGTGAACCTGAGTAGACCTTAGAAATTTACAAATCTTATTTATCAAACATATGTTGTTACTTATCTAAATTTTCTAGCAGCTTGGTGTTAAACAGTTATCAAAGACATAGTAATTAAATATCTTAAATCAGCTTTTATTAGTCTGAGTAGACCTTTATAACCTTAAAATTGTATCATCATATATAGTATATTCTAAACCAGAGTTGAATTAAATATATAGTATTTTGTAGCAAATATCTTAAATTTTATCATCATAAAAAAAAATCCATACCAATCCAAAATATTTGAAAATTGTTGTTGCTTCTTTAGTCTAAAAGGAGATACAGTGATAAATAGAGAGCTTATTAGGACTAAGAAGTTTTACAGTTGTTGCTTTATGATATGTGGGCATCTTAAGATGAAGTCACATGGCATGCGCTCTTTAACCTTAGTAAAGATGGTTGCCAGCCATGTGGTCACCTACATTCTTATGAAGTCATCAACCAAGATGGAGGAAAGCCACATGGTTGCTATTTAAAACATCTGTTTTCCTAGTAGCTTTATATTTTTTTAAATTCAAGTTGAATCCAAGATACACACACACACACACACACACACACACACACACACACACACACACACACAGAGAGAGAGAGAGAGAGAGAGAGAGAGAGAGAGAGACATATATCCACATATAGATTTTTTTATTATAAGCCTTTTGTTATAAGTTTAAAACCAAAATTTTTAACAGATTTTATGGATTTTAAACCATACCTAATGAGTTTACAAACCCTGAGATAGAGTTTACAGCATAATCTTAGATTTATTTTGAGAGCAGGGTACAGAGAAATCATAGCAATAAAAGATTTTTAAGAGTAGAAAGTAGAGAGAATGTAGAGCAGAGTAAGTTAAAGATACATGATATTTATGGATCTGTTGCAGTAGCAGTTGCTATGATTTGTGAGAATTTAGAAATCAATTTTGCCAATTTTTTGGCCATTGATCTGTGCTGAGACCAGGCTGTTGTAATAAAATCTGAGTCCCTGGAGGAAGAGAGATTTGTAAAGCAGAACATTGTGTTGGTGTATCCCTATAATCTCCAAGAGGGAGCTGAGAGCTGAATCTGTGAGACTGCAGGCTGGAGTCCGAGACAGCCTGAAGAGGGCAGGGGAAAAGGGAACCAGGAAGTGTCTTTAGTGGAGAGAGAGACCCATTGGGCTGCAGAAGGCCAAAGCCTAGAGAGAAAGTTGTTCACATGGTGAGAGCCCCAAGGGAGTAGAAGTTGGCTTCAGGAGCCAGAGAGACACTTCTGGCATGGGACAAGGAGAGGAACACAAACAGTTAAGGGACAGGAGGAGCAACTAGGATCTGAGAAGCACAGCAGGCAGCTCTGGGGAGTAGGCAAGGAAATTCACAAAATATAGGCCCAGAAGTGCACGAAGAATGGGTAGCTCCAAGTGGGAAGAAGAGAGGAAAAAAGAAAGTGTCCCAGTCTCCTGGGCCAGGCTGCTGTAAGCGGCACTGAAGTTCCTAGGGGAAGGCAAGAGAAAGTTAAGAGAAAGCAGGAGAGAAGGGAGATGTCCATGTTGGGTGCAGCAGGCCAGATGCCCAGTAGGTTGGAGGAGCCAGAGAAGCACACAGGTGCCCACGTGGAGGGCACAGCTGGCCAGAGGACAGCAGCAGCTGAGGAGTCAGGCTCTAGAATTTGGAATAAAGTTCACAAACAAATGACCCAATCTGTGTATATCTTTAGGAGAGTTAGATCAGCAGCTTGGTTCAGAACGCAGGGAAGAACAGGTATGTGCTGGTTGTGTGTGTGTGTGTGTGTGTGTGTGTGTGTGTGTGTGTGTGTGTGTGTGTGTGTTTACCTGCTCCTTTGCTCCTCTGCCCCAAGTCTAGTTCCATTTCCCACTTTGCAACAAACTTACAGATCCATCAACCTTGAAGTTGGGACAAGAGAAAGACAGAGTCAGAGATTGAGAGAGAGAGAGAGAGAGAGAGAGAGAGAGAGAGAGAGAGAGAGAGAGAGAGAGAGAGAGAGAATGAGAATGCCAAGTGAGAACTTGAGAGACCAAGAGAGGACCAAGAGAGGTAGTGGGGACCTTTTAAAGGGTAACGTGGCTAGTGATGACGTGGCTGCTGGTGCTGAGTCACTGAAGGCAGGGTGGGAGAACACCTGGTTTCTAATAAGAGGAGCTTGAAGAGCTGGGTCCCATGGGATCTGCAGGAGGAGAGTAGAGGCCTGTGAATGCAGTGCTTTGCTAGTTTCTTCCTTTTTATTCAACATGGGACCCTGGTCCACAGAATGGTGCCCCCAACATTTAGGGGAGTCTTCCCACCTCAGTTAACCTAATCTGGAAACTCTGACGCTGACATGCCTAGATCTTTCCCTGTTTATGGTGATTCTAGGTCCTGCCAAGTTAGCAACATTAGCCATCAAATGACAGTGATATTTTTTTGGTAGAGGGGAAGTGTCTTGTTAGAGGGGTCGTGCATTGGCAGCCATAAAAGGCCAAGTTCAGCCACCAATCTTAAATAAGCCAGTTAAAAAAGACAAATTAGGGCTGTGATGGCCTTGTACATAAAAGCTCTGTGCACAAGGCTGATCCCAGGACCATACAAAAAAAAAAAAAAAAAGCCAGATGTGGCAATGGTGGTGGTAATCCCAGCACTCCTGCTGTGAGACTGTTGTGAGACGGGCTGTTGGGAACAGAAAATCACTTGTAAGCTCCGGGCCAGCTAACCTAGAATGGGCAGCATCCTCCTCCCCGTTCCCTCCTTTCTTGTTGTTTATCTATCCCTCACTTTCCATACCTCTCATCATTTATCTTTTCATGCTCTTCTTTCCCGCCCCTGCCTCGCTCTTGCTCATCTCCTCATCTCCCCTCTCTTCTTTTTTGTTTAACTTCTGCCTTGTTGAGGCCATTTAACATTAGACTCTAACAGCATCTTAGGAGTACAAAACTGGAGATGTGATGTGCACACTGCACTTGCAGTCACACCACCATCTTGGTGCCATCTTTCTCTGTGACCTCCTTACAAAGGGATGGTCCCCAGGCTGGAAGATGACACAAAGGATTAGAGAATTGATTTCCAATCAGAAGATTTCTAAAATGAATGTTCTAAGAGGAGGGAGATCAGGGTCTTCAGGTGGGAGTAGGGGTAGGTCCCCTGTCTAAAATGCAGTCAAAATAAGACCAACAGTGTCTTGGCTACTTTCTCATTGATGTTATAAAGTGCTCTGACAAAAACAACTCAGGGAGAAACAGTTTATCTTACAGTTCCAAGTTACAGTTCTCCATTGTGGGAAAGTCACAATGCCAAGGTCTGCGGAGTGCTAGTCACATATCAATCCCTAGTCAAGAATTGGTGAGCAGCGAATTGGTGTTTGCGTTGTAGTGCTCAGCTCACTTTCTCCTCTTGTGTGTATTCCAGTATGTATTCCAAGATCCCTACCTAGGGAATAGTGCTACCCATAGTGGGCAGGGCTTCCCACCACCATCCCACCCCCGCAGATATGCCCAAAGGTCTATCTCCCAGGTGATTCAAATTTCTGTCAAGCTGACAATTAACACTGTCACAAATAATAAGGCTATCTCTGTCACAAGCATGCCTCTGTCCCCAAACAGCACATTTACTCAGTTTTTCTCTCCTGAGTGTACTTGCACAGTATACTCAGTGCCTTAAGAGCAAACTCTGAGCCTATTCAATCTTTGTTCAAAGAATACAGAAAGCAGAAAAGTGTAGCCAATATCAGTTTGATCAATGAATTCATCTCATGAACAAATGATGACTAGAGGAAAAAGGATTTAAATTATTTTTTTATAACTCTATGCCTATTTCTCAGCATTTGTTTAATTTAGCATTGTATGTTTCTATGTGGTTCAAAAGTAATTCAAAATAATTTAACTCAATTCTTTTTTTCTGCATATTTTACAACTTAATCTTACTGTTCTATGGTGCAAGAAATTTCTACTTCCTCTTATAATAAAACCAGATAAAGACTACTAGCCCTTCCACAAGGATGTCTGTAGGTGGATCTCAAGAGATCTAGCACAACTGGCACTAGCCCATGACCATTGGCAAGCTCAGTGAGAGATGCTATCTCAAAGACTAAGATGAAGAGTGATAGAGAAAGGCTTGAGGTTTAGGGTCCCATAGTACAGTGGTTATCACTCTGTACTCTAAAAGGCTTGTGTTTTCAACTTCTGACCTCCATACCTTCATATCTATGTACATAGGTGCATTTACTACACATACACAGATAACACCCCAAATATTTTAACAAAATATGCAAGCAGAACCTGATGTGGGCATTACTAAATATAAAATATTATTCACATTTATCTCAGTAATAGCTTATTGTCATGTTCCTTCTCTTTCCCATTCTAGAAAACTGCGTTGTTGGTACTTGTAAAGCAAGTGAGATAGGTGGATAGATAAACAGAAAGCAGACAGATAGATGTCTCTTTGATACTTAATTCCAGATTATAATATGAAAAGCAATAACCTTCATGTATGTAGCTCACAGATAGTTCAGTTTGATGGTTTATGTTTTGCAGGAAAGAAAACTTTCAAAAGGAGGAAAATCTACTGCCAAATAACTCAGCACCTCCTGCAGAACCACACGATGTGGAAGAAAGTGATTGAAGAGGAACAGTGCTCAGCAGGCATAGAGAACCAGTCTTTGGACCAGGCTCCTCTACAGCATTCCTCAGAGCAGATCCAGGCTATCAAAGAGGAAGAGGAGGAGAAGGGGAAGCCAAGAGCAGAGGAGACCCTGGCTCCACAGCCAGACCTGTGACCATGGGTAGAGCGAGCTGTTTGCAAACAGAATGACTTGTCCCAGACACTTTCCAAGCCAGCACAACACTTAGACACAACACTGTAGAATACGAGAAGATGGGCAAATGGCTAAAGCGTTTGGGGAATTCTTTACGTTTTGTGTGTTTACTTTTACAGTGAGGGACAGCGCTGAAGACTCTAGCTCAAGGAAGCTTTCACTTTGCGACACCAGCGTCTAAGGATCGTTTTATAAGGAAGTTATATATGTGTGTGTATAAACTCCCACATAGGCTCATGTAAGACTTATAGTCACGTGTAACACATGCACACTGATAGCCGGGATGTCTGACTCCACAAGGTAGTAACAGTCATATTAAGATACATAGAGGTCACCGTGACATAAGAAATCATAAAGGACAAGAACTCACGAGGCAATGTGCAGCTTAGCAAGGAAACAAATGTAGGCTCGAGACTGAACAGCTTTTGCTCTCCCTATTGAGGGATGAACGTTCCAGAGCATTGTTGGAATTCTAATGCATCCTGCCAACTGTGTGTGTAAGTGTGTAAGTGTGTAAGTGTGTGTGTGTGTGTGTGTGTGTGTGTGTGTGTGTGTGTGAGAGAGAGAGAGAGAGAGAGAGAGAGAGAGAGAGAGAGAGAGAGAGAGAGAGATGTTTGTATACCTGTGTGCTTGTGGAAAGGGAGATGTTTGTGACTTTAGTTGTTCATAGAATAGCTGTAGCAGGTAATGAAGTACATGTGAAAATACAGAAGGAAGTCCTTTCTGGAGTGTCTTTGAATGGCAGCCCTCCTCCATTTAGTGTCCACAAAAGTTCTTTTGCAGAGGGAGGACTTGTGTGGGCCACATGATTGGTACCACTGCTACTTGCCACTTGGAGTCGCTCTGTCACCAGTCTCACACTCAAAAGACTGAGGCTTTCTGGTCTACTCGCCTAATGAATGTATATATATGAGGGTGTATGTGAGTACATGTCACTCACCTATGATCAAATCGCCATGGAAGGGGATGGCGTTCATTACTGGTGGAAACCCAAGAGGAGCTGGAGTCAGCTCTTCATCAGGTAAGAGTTCTAAAAGGGTGCTGGGAAAGGCCCAGGAAGTTACCTTTAGTGATGATACCCTGTGTCTTCTCAATTTGCTGCAAGATATGTTGTAGTATAAAAGGAAGTCAACAAACTCACCATGGGTTTTATAACAAGAGATGAAGGCGATTTGCCAGCTTAGGGTTTGGAAGTTGCCTGGGGAAAGCTGACCCTTGGCAACTATTGAAGATTGTTTGCTCTGACGTCACCTATTGTAGTCTTCCACACACTGTGTGATGGCGTAGCATGGCTTTGCAGACTTTTGGAAAGGAGGATTATGGGTGGTTGATTATTGATTGTGGCTAGACCATTGAAAGCTGTTTGGGTTGTTTTGTTTTGTTTTGTTTTCTACACTTGTTTATGCTGTGAGCCAAACCTCTATTTAAAAAGTTGATACTCACTTTCAATATTTTATTGGATATTATTACATATGTCATGACTAGTTACCTAGTTACCGTGATGTAAATATAAAGACTTTTTTTTTGGTTTTGTAGATAGTAAACTTTTTTTTAAGGAAAAAAAGGGGGAAAAGGGAAACATTTTATAGTTATATTTTAATCACCATTTTATACATTGTAACTATCTCCAAGCCCAGTAGCTGGGTGATGGTTCATTGTGGAATCTGAGGGCCACCTGCCATCTGCCTACTCTAGTTTGAAGCATGATCTGATACAGTTGTTTTGCTGTTAAATGAAGGCATTGCAAAGACAACAGTTTTTGCTAACTGACTAAATTTGAGGACTTTCCCTCCCCATGAAAGCCTTTCTTAACCAACTTGTTAACATTTCCCTCTGGACTCTTGCTTGTAGCTCCTGGTTCAGTTCTGTGTTCACAGACTTCTAGTCATCTTAGCCTCAAGACCTGTTCATTGATTTCTGATCTTTCACATAATTAATTATTTACATTAAAAATCCCTTTGTCTCCAATATATGGGTAGCATACCCTTCCCTTCAAAGCATGATTTTATGGTAATTCACAGCATTTTCTCAAAATAGACAAAGATGAAATAAAAAATCAAGTATTTCAAGGTAGATCTTCTATTTAATATGACAGTGCAAAGAGGATTAAAATGATTAAGGCTTCATCCAGACAATTAGATATGTTTCAATATATTTCTGAGTTAACACCAGGTCTTCAGCATTTAGCAGGTCCTGAATCATTTCTTCTTTCTTTATGGTGTCTGTGTTTCTCTGTTTATAAATCTACTCTGAAGCAAAGAACTTTCTTTGGTGAAGGCACCCTTCCCCCACAATAAAAATGATAGACAAAGCATTTACATTCATACCCTTCACATCTGTTTAGCCAGTGCTCATCTCCATCTCCAAATGGATGCATGTCTATAACATACATAGTCAAACAAGCTACACGTGGAGTAAGTGGATTGGCAAATCCCTTGTGAGTATTGGCAGTCTAAATAAAGCCACAGAATCACAGTATGATTACATCGTGGGGTGGGGGGGTCTCCGAAATCTGCCTAGTTTTGCTTGTTTTAAGGTACATGGAGTAACAGAACAATGACCAAAGCAGTTTGAACCTGTGTGTTCCAGAATTGTACTCATTTGTCCAGGCAGAGTAAATTGTTTTCTTAGAAAAAAAGTTGTTATTCTACTCCAACCAAAAGTCAACAAACTGAAAAAGGTCGAGAAGTGCCAAGTGTGTAACCTAAAGATCCACCCTGATAAATCTCAAAGGCTATCAAACAACATCAAAAGTGTTTTCCATGAATGATGTCATCCACCTCCTTGGGGACAGCAGTATTACTGTGTTCACCTCCAACTTCAGAGTTAACTTCCTGTGGTGCCAATGTGTTAGATGCGCTTTACTACAGTTTTATATGAGCCTATACAGGTGCCATTCGATAAACTCAGGTTTCCTAGTGAAGGGGTTTCTACTCACTTAGGGAAAGGATAGTTTCATAGACAGCCATAACACATGAATGCCAGGAGAAATTAGAACCAGTTGCTCTTTGTGGAGTAAAAGCCTAAGTGTATTCTGCATGTAATCCATGTCATTTTCAGCATACTAATTGAATGTCTTTATGGTGATGGATGCCAGCTGACCTTTTGAATGCTATTTCCTTAGTAGAAAGACCACTTTTGCTGTTTCACTTAATTGTAAAAAAAAAAAAAAAAAAAAAAAAAAAAAAAAAGTTCTCATTTATGTAAGAGCTGGTTTTGTTCTCAGTAGGAGATGAACTTGGTAGTTCTGTGTGTTTGCTAGTTGTCATCACCTGGTGTTAAGAGAATTGTCTCCTGTTTGAGAAAGTGTCAGCCCTCCACCCTCATCATACCCTGTTTTGTCCTTTTTGGGTTTTACTCCAGAACAAACATTAGCCATTGCAGCCCCAGTAATGCTAAGGAGAAGAACTGAATGCCCTGCCAACTGTTTAGTAGGTGTATATATTTGCAATTTTCCCGTGTCCTCTGCCTTTCTTTCCCAGAGAACTTCCTTGAAGGTAAAAGCTGTGCAAAAGGCATGAGACTCAGGCCTATTCTTTGTTTAAATGATGGAAAAGTATAAATTATTTTCTAAGTAATAAAGATATTAAAATTATCATTGTAAATAAAGTCTAAAGCTTGAAATGACTTCTTTATAAAAGTGAAGTATTTGTGTGGTGAACAACTCCTTAACAATGGGAAATGAATAATCCAGAAGTCCTGTCTATTCTGCTTTGGGACATGCTCTTGGTGCTTCTGTGAAGCAGAGACCCTCACTGTCCTCTCTTAGGGTAGCTCTTAGAAGCATAGTGAAAACTATGTGGAGGGGCTTGTCAGCCTTCTCTCCTTCTAATCCTGATTCCCATTAGATACCTCTCTTGATTTTTGTGCCATTAGCAATTAAACTACCTTTTCAACTGGTTGAAGGCTACAGTAACAGTTCTGTGACCTTCCACAGACTAAGTCAAGACACCTCTTGACTCTTTAGGTCCTAATGTGTGTGAAAGGGGTGTGGAAACAACAAAAATTTGCATGTCAGTAGTTTAGCCCCAGATAACTAAGTGCCGTAATAATCACATGCATTGAGACTGAAGTCATTTTGTGGCATTATCCCACCTCCTAAGCAATGAAATACTGCATGATCTTTGTTCTAGGTCATTCATTTCTTTCATGAATTTGTAAAGGGAAACTATGGATCTTATTGGTATTGATAGGTTTTAAAATTTATCCAAGCAAATTCAAACTGAAGATAGAACAATTCACCATTTTAAACAGAAGAGATCTCAGAATTAAATTATTCTTAAAGTGTCTACTCGAGGTTGAAATCCATGAATTTGGGGTTCTAGGTCCATATCATGTCAACTGGCCCTCCAGCAAATGCCCAGACACTTATTAAAAATTAACTTACAAGTAAATTAAGTTATTAGCACCCACTAAACCATACCCTTTGGTCTGGGTGGTTTGAATCGCACTTTTTATGAATATTTGTATCTCTCCCATGAGGAAAACATGACTAGAGAATAAGAATACACTAGTATACATTATGCAGCATGGATACTAGTAATCTATGTCATTACGTTATACATTGCACATACTGAAATTATGTTAATTTTTACATTACCTATACAGCTTTTTGCTGTACCTAAGAATTGGTCTTTATATTCATGCTAGTAAATTTCCCAAACAATTGGTTAGATGTAGTGGTGAAGATGTTTGACCTTCTGTGTGTGAATACTTTAAATATGTCTGCAGAAAAAAAAAAAAAATGAGTTGTTGGGATCCAATCTGCTGCTTCAAAGGATATTAATCCTTGAGTTTTTAATGTAGAAAAGACCATCGGTATACAGTCTGTGGACTTTTGAGCCAGGCTGAAGGCTCCACATTTCTTAGCATCATGTGTTGGCATCTTAGGTGTATGCCCTCTGAAGTTGTGTGGCACACAGGGGACAGACAGCATCCTTTTACAGATAAATATTCAGTGTGGCCGTGTTCAGCCTAGACTCCTTGCTCTGCATTAAGACATGGCTTTCTAAGCCGGGCGGTGGTGGCGCACGCCTTTAATCCCAGCACTGGGGAGGCTGAGCCAGGCGGATCTCTGTGAGTTCAAGGCCAGCCTGGGCTACCAAGTGAGTTCCAGGAAAAGGCACAAAGCTACACAGAGAAACCCTGTCTCGAAAAACCAAAAAAAAAAAAAAAAAGACATGGCTTTCTAATCATGAAAACAAGCAAAAAAAATGTTAAATTTTTGTGGGTCAATACTGACAGAAATACTACATTGATTTGTTTTCTTGAACCACCATTCTTATGAGGTTTTTTTAAATTAGATTAAAATGAAATCCATAAACCACTGCTTCTTGATACCGAATGCTCATAGTTTGGCATAACTAAGACTAATATACAAGAGAAAACTTGCAGGATTTAATGTTTTCCTAATGCTCTCAAGAGAAAATGCTTTATAAAGGGATCAATAAGTATATAAATTCAATAAAGTACATTAGGAATTTAAGTGTCCACATGGCCACTCACACAGTCTATAACTCCAGTTACAGGGGATCTGATACCCTCTTCTGGCCTCCCTAGGCACTGCCTATGTATTGTGAACAGACATAGATGCAGGCAAAACACCCATCTACATAAAATACATTTGTATAAAACATACCAAAGAATTTAAGTGCCCAAGTTACAATCTAAGTTCCTCTGAGTTACAACAACGCACAAGAAAACATTAGCCAGTAATTTGTCACTATACATTAAAGAATAATAAATTATCTATTACCATAGGTCTTATTTACTCAATCTAATATAATTAAAACTCAAATTCTTTAACACTAAGAAAATTAGACATTATTAATTTGGCTCTCACAGATGCAGAACTGGTCTTGCGTTAACTGCCCCACTGTGTTCATCTGTCATTTTAAACCAATTGGTAGCGATCAAAGGGGAAAAAAAGAGTAGTTAGCAAAGAAAGTGTAGTCAAAAATGCTCTTCTGTTGAAACAAAGGAAGGAATGTTTTTAATGCCAGGGTCTAAGTCACCTCCACCCCATTTCCATAATAAAACTTTTGGTACAAAGAAGCAGGTAACAGGAGAATCAAGGACCACATAAAACCCTGGATACACAGCCAGACCCCTGTTCAACCTTCTCCCAAGTCAACTTAGTTATTTGCTCTGGAGTGAAATGACCTTGTGGATCCATGATTCCTCCCTGGCTTTATTTAACATAACAAACACTTCTACTCATTGCTGAGTGTGAATCATTGGAGATCATAGTGTCTGCTGCAGAGGAGGGACTTTGTCCCTGGTAATTATATTCTCTTTATATAACAAAATAATCAGACGTTAATGTAAAATCAATAACTATTTTAACTTGTCCTCTTTAACTTGCTGGTGAATAAGGGTCCTGTCACCTTGCTTTTAAATTTTTCAATTGGTTACATTTTTAACTCTGAAAACCTCCATTATATCAGATGTTTCATTAGCTATTTATAAACATATTCTAGAATTATGCTGTTGCTGCCATTAAAAAATAGCCCTAATATATCTATATATGATAAGTTAATGGAGGGGCTCAATAACTTTTAATATATATTTATTCACCAATCACTAATTTTGAATACTCTGTAAAATATTTGCATGAGGTTTTTAACATATTATATTTGCTTGGTTTTTGCATTTATGAGTGTCAGTTGATTGCATATATTCCCACAATAGGACATAGAGCATTTTTTTTTTTGCATCAGTAAAGTTGATTTGTTAGCCTACAAGCACAGGAAACATCTCTGAATACACACATCCCCTGGGACTCCTTCCTGGAGATTTTTATCCTGCCAATCACGAAATGAAAATTGGTGCTTTTATGTATATTATGAGCCCTCGATACAAAATCATGGAAAAAAAGATTCTCTTTACCCTTCTGTAATGATGTTAAGAATTTTAATCTGAATCCAGTGAGTTTGATTTGGGTAGACATGGTCAATTCGAATTTTTTGTTCTTGTTGAAAGTGCATTCTGATTCCTGATTGAGTGATTGATTTAACCTGTGATTGCTTCTCTGTGAAAAGAAAAAGACATTGAGTGGTTCTCTATAGCAGATTTTTAAATATCCGACCCTGTGTAATAATATTTATAACCCAGAGGGGGGGGTAGGATTGATTTAATTTGGTGTTCCTAAAAATACCCATTATTTTCAAATAACTAAAGTGAGAGTGGTGGGGATATCATTTGTAAATGACAGTTTTTAACAATACTTCTCTTACCACATTCAGTCTGAATATGTTCATTAATTAGTATCTTTGTCAAGTTTATCCATTTTTAGAAACACAAAAACTTGTTACTTAAGTGATTGTTTTACATTTGAAGTCAATATGATCTTGTCACCTGTATCTTGCACTTAATGTATGTAGCAATATTTAGTATCATTCCACCACAAGTATTTGTAAAGTGACATAGTTAATGGCTGATAAAAGTTTTGTAACAAGTAGGATCTGTATAGAAAGAAAATTAGATAAATTATATTTATTTTTGTTTTTGTTTTTTAGCTTAGACACTATATTGATACTCCCTTTTTGCCAGAATTACTGGAAGTGCCTCTTGGTTTTATATATTTACATACATATTCAAAATTATTAAAATTGTGTCTTAGATGATCAATATGTATGCCATAATGTAAAGATGATGTGTAATACAAAATTGATTCTGTGGTATCATTCTTGATGTATTTATTTGTGTATCCTGAGTCCTCCAGTCTTCTCATGTCCAACAACAAGGGCTTAGCACCCAGTGCTCTTTAGTAAGGCATGTACTGACTATCTTAGAAGGTCCCCATGTCCTTGGTGGCTGTTGAAGTCCCATGGCAACATCTCCATCTTTGTTACTAATGAATTCTTAGTCATTGTCATCACCTAACTTTTTAACACTAAGCTGTATTCTTTGCTTAATCCAATAGTATCAAACCAAAATACCTAACTTCAAGAATAATATGCAATCAAGTACTTCTGCTTATACTATAAATATAACTGTGGGAACATTTCTATGAATACTAGATACACAAAATGGAGCATTGTAATTATATATATGCAAAATGTAGGATTTGCCCCCAAATTCTATCTTAGTCCACTTATTCCTATTGAGTTTTATAGTTGTATTGTTGAGCTCCAGGCCAAGACTTCATATTGAGTTTACCTGGCTTAGTTCCAGACATGCAGCACTTACACTGGAGCTAACCTAAGGCAGACTAGAATCTCATATCAGACACACATCCCCAAAAGGATCCACATGCTCACATCACATTGCAAAAACAATGGTTAAGACAGCATGACTTGCCTAAATAAGCCTCAGGACATAGAGTTTAAGAGAACAGTCTTAAATTTTATCAAAGAAGTAAATGATTTTAAAAAAGACACCCCAAAAACACCTTACTCAACTTCTTAAATAAATGCCTGAATGATGTCCGAGGAAACACAAATATGCAGATAAAGGCTGAATAAAATGACAATTAGAAATTTGAAATCTGAACTTAGTAAGATAGAAATATTAAAGAGAACTCAAACTGAAATGAAGATAGAATTGAAAAACCCAACAACCCAACTAGAAAACTCAATGGAAAGCCTTATAAGTAAACTAAGATAGAATTTGGGGACTCAAAGAAAAAAATAGAGAAATTAGACCACACAATCAAACAATATAAAAACAATTCTAACACAGAGAACAGGAATGTAGCTGAAAGTTTCTCCAGTCCTGCCCAGCCCTGCAGTCCCACAGTCACCTAGAAAATAATCACCCAAAGGCTTAATATTATTGACAAACCATGTGGCCTATGGCAGGCCTCTAGCTAGCTAGCTCTTATATCTTAAATTAACCCATTTCTATTACTCTGTGTTTTGCCACTTGTTCTGTGGCTTTACTGGTCTGCTGGCATGTTGCTCCTTGGGCAGAAGGCTGGTGACTCTTCAGACTCCACCTTTCTCTTTCCTAATTCTCTCCTTGGGTTTCCTGTCTGCCTCTAAGCTGCCTTGCCATAGGCCAAAGCAGCTTGTTTATTAACCAATGGGAACAACATATTCACAGAGTACAGAAAGACATCCCCCAGCACAGGAACATGTAGGAACTGTGTGATACCATGATACTATAATCTTCAAATATAGGCATTGATGATGGAAAAGAATCCCAGGTCAATGACATAGACCAAGTCTTCAAGACCATAGAAGAAAACTTCCTCAAACTAAGGAAAAACACACCCATATGTCGGTCTGACCAACAGGTAGGGCAGAGGCATGACTGGTCCAGCCTGTCTCTCCCTGGGACTGAGCAGGATGTCAGACCTCCCCATTCCCCCTAGAGAAGCACACTGGGCCAGAGGAGTCTTGTTGAAGCAGGAACTTGCTTTATTGCATCAAGAGTAAACTTACATAGGTTAGGGTGATGGGGGGATGGGGTGAGGATAGCGGGCCAATGAGATGATGTCATCTCAGCAGTTACTAGGCAGAGATGATTCTAAGTTGGCGGTAGTGCTGAGTCACTCATATGCATGGGAAATTCATGTCCCAGGAAAGGTTGCCAAGCTAGGCTCAGGAAGTTACACTGGGCCTCACGCCCTGGCCTTGTGGGGCCCAGCACCCATACAGATAGATAAAAGAAGTACACAGGACACCAAATAGACAAGACCAGAGAATAAACTCCCCATGGCATATCGTGGGGGATATATGTATATTTAAACACTAAATACACAGAACAAAGAGTATTGAAAGCTGCAAGAGAAAACACAAGTCAAATATTAAGGCAAACCCATCAGAATAATTGCTGGCTTCTCAATAGAAACTCTGAAAGTCAGAAAAGTCTGGGCAATGTGAATTAAATTCTTAAAGACCATAACTGCCAGCCTAGACTACTGTACCCAGCAAAATTATCTGCTATAGTTGAAGGAGAAAGAAAATTTTTCCATAATACAAACAGCCTTAAAAAATTCATACCCAACAGACCACCCCTAAATAGACTATAAGAAGCAATACTTCATATTGAAGCAAGAAGTAAGTATAGTCAAGATATTAGAAAGAAAACAAATGAAATTATAATTACTGAAACAATGTATGACTAATAATACAAACAGAAACAAGGCTGAAATCAATATACATCATTCAACAATTTTAAATATTAGTGGCCTCTATTCTCCAAAAGACACGGGATGGGTGATTGGATTAAGAAACAAAAATCATCTTTCTGTTGTCTAAAAGAAACTCAATTTAAAGATAGGCATTACCTTAAAATGAGAGCATGGGGAAAATGTACTCCAATCAAATGAGACCAAAAACAAGCAGTTATTGCTATCTTAATGTCAGACAAAATAGACTTCTAGCTAAAACTGATCAGAGGAGATAAAGAAAGACACTTCACTTTCATCAAGAGAACAGTTAACCAAGACATCACAATCATAAACATATATGCACCAAACTCTGGTGTTTCTACATTCATTTTTAAAAATGCACTACTGGAATTAAAGACAAAGATAAACTTCAATCCATTAATGGTAGATGATTTCAGTACCACACTTTTGCTAATAGACAGGTCATCTGACAAAATATAAACAGAAGAGACTAACATTAGGATTAAATGATATCATATACCAAATGGACCTAACAGATAGCTACAGAATATTCCACTCAAACACCAAAGAATATACAGTCTATTCAGCAGCCCACAGAAGAATGTCTAACATAGACCACACACTGGGACAAAACCCCCAAATCTATAACAAACTCAGAAAATTCTAAATAACTCTGTATATCCTATTTAACCATATGGCAATGAAATCAATAGGCAGAAAGTCCCTCATGATTATACAAACTCAGGCAGACTCAGGGCTATTGAACAACTCACTAATGAATGATGAATGGATCAAAGAAGAAATCAAGAAAAAACTCGTGGAACTAAGTGAAACTGAAAAGAACACAACAAAACCATGAGAAAACATTGAAAGCTGCTCCATGAGGGAAAGGTATAGCTCTAACCATCTACATAAAAATAAAAGAGAACAAATGACTTAATAATGCAACTCAAGAATTTGGAAAAGTAATAATAAAATGAACCCAAATGATGTAGATGGACAGAAATAAAAATTAGCAGAAATTAATGACATATAAACAAAGAAAATAATTCAAAGAATCAATAAATCTAATATCATTCTTTGAGAAGATAGTAAGATCAACAGACCCTGGGCTCAACTAAACAAAAGAAAGAAAAAGAAGACCCAAATTAACAGAATCAGAAATGAGCAGAGAAAGACACCAAAGAAATTCTGAATGCAAGTGAATACTTTAAAAATCCCATTAAGGGAAATCTAAAAGAAATGGATGGGTTTCTAGATCCATCCGAACCACAAAAGCTAAAGCAATAAGAGATCAATAACCTAAATAGAACCATAACACCATAACAAGGGAAGAGTTTGAAACAGTTATGAAAGTCCTTCCACTGAAAGGGATGGAGTGAGAAAGAGGCAGAGAGAGAGAGAGAGAGAGAGAGAGAGAGAGAGAGAGAGAGAGAGAGAGAGAGAGAGAATATCCCAGACCGGTAGATGTAACCAATCATATTATTAAAATAAGAAACACAGAGCCAATGTAAAAGAGAAAGCCGAGAGGTCAGAGCTCAGAGATAAAATCTTACCTCCTGCAGTGCTCCTAACTTCCCCGAGAGAGCTTCTTCCTGTTTGTCTGTCTTTAAATAGTCTTTCTGTTCTGCCTTCTCATTGGTTGTAAACCCAACCACATGACTGCCTTGTCACTGCCTGTAAGTACCGCCCTTCAGGTCTTAAAGGCGTATGTCTCCAATACTGGCTGTATCCCTGAACACACAGAAATCTACCTAGCTCTTCTAACCACCACGCTCTTGCTATGGCTCTAATAGCTCTGACCCCAGGGCAACTTTATTTATTAACATAAAATTAAAATCACATTTCAGTATAAATAAAATATCACCATATTTCCCCTTTTCTATTTTAATAAAAAGAAAAAAGGCAAAAGGTTATAACTAACAAAAGAAACACTATACACAAAAGTACAATAACTATATACAATATATACAAGTAACAAATACCTAAACGATGTCTAGTCCATTTGTATTTGACAAATCAGAGAAAATAATTCCCTTATCTATCCTATTTTAGTAAGTCCAAAATGTATCTAATTCACTTTCTATCCTAATTAATCTTCAACTATAACTAACTAATCTTCAACTCCCTCAGAGACTCAAGAAGGAAATAATATTAGCTAACAAAAATAAAAACAGGAAGTGCACAAAAGCAACTTCCAAAAATTTTGTGAGTTCACAGAAACAGCCAGCTGCCTGGACAGTCACCTGAGGTTTCTCCGCAGTGTTGGGACATCATCTTCAGCCTATAGGCTTATCGTATCTGACAGCCTATAGGCTTATCGTATCTGACAGACTCATTTGTGAAGTAGGTTGTATACAAGGTCAACAGTTCAACCTCACATTGGGTGAGAGCAGTCCATATACCAGAAACACCTGAATTCCACTAGTGTCATGTCATGATTCAGGATTCTAAATTCTGGAAATTGTTGATAGTTTTTGAATTCAGCTGTCCATTCTTCTTGGCTGTGTATATATGGCTTCATCTCAGCATCTCCTTCTTCTCCACATCCCTCTATTAAATGCCAGTCTACTTTCGAGAGGTGTGAGCTTTCAGTTGCTGTTCCATTGCACAACAGAAGCCATCGGCCCACTCCCTATTCAGCTGCCTTCTAAGAAAAGGGCACCGTACCTTTTCAGGATGCGAAGGCCACTTCAGGGATGGTGCCATATTGACCTGGCCTCAGAAGATGCCTTTTGATAAAGCCATAACCACACTTGTTTTGGCAGGAATTGGTAGTCCTTTGTTTTGTGTTCTGTCTGTCCATTTTTTCCTGTTGATTCGAGGATACTTTGTTGTCCAGTGGCTAACTTTTGCCACAATGAAAATTAACTCCATATGCAGTTTCTTCAATGCCCATATTTTCTCTGAAGTAGATTGGTACTGCCAGGAGCCGACATGTCTCAAAAAAGAAAAATTTCTAAGTTATTAAAACATTTAAAATGCCATATTCGGTAGCTCTCTGAACGGTTTGAAGATGATCTGTCTAAAATATATCTGCTCAATTTTTAAAACATATCTAATATGACTATAATTTCTATTGTAATGTCTAATTGCTAACTTTCATTTCTTTATATCCTAATAGTTGGTAATAATGTAAAGTATTTAAAACTAGTAATTGTCTTTTTCTTTTCTTTTCTTTCTTTTTTTTAAAACAAGAACCTTAAATCTAATCTCCTTTGCTTAGCCTTTTTCCTAACCCTTGAGAACAACTAGTAACCAACTCCCCTAAATAATGAAAATTATCCCAGAACCAAAACCCAAAACCCGTTAAAAAGAACCAAAAAAAAACCACCCGCCCCACACCACCTCTTTGGGAATGTGGGCGTCATATTCTTAAAATTGCTTCCTGCTGGGTATGGGTGAAGTTATCTTTATCCTGAAAGAAAAATTTAGGTTAATTGTCAAATTCTAGGAAAGGTAACTATGTCCTTCATTATTATCCAGTCTGTGTATAAAGCCAAAGTTCAGGGTTTATCTCAAGTCCTTCTTCAAGCAGTCTTTGAGACTGGATCATCTCAGCTAGTCATCTCAAAATTGTTCTGAGCACCTTGTAGTTCAAAGCTGATCTGTAGATGATGTTTGTCAGCTTAGTGATATTATTATTGTCCACGTGGAATTGTTGTTGTTGTGGGGCCCCATCTTCTTTCTGGAGACTTCAGTTGATGTTAGGCCTGGCCATGATTTCCTGCAGAAAACTGATAAGAGACTCGAACACAAAGACATATATATGCAGCTAATTGAAGCCTTTTTTCTAGAATTAGTTAGTACTCTATAAGACCATTCATATCTTAACAAAGTTTAAAATGTATATATATATATATATATTAATCTTGTAAATTTTGATATAAAATTTATACTTTAAGAAAAGTTTAAAGAATCAGAATAGAATCAAAGAGTTGAAATTAGTAATAGAATAGTCCCTTAATTAATTTGGCTTTTGTCCTGTCCCATAGCAGAAAATGGCTCTTTTATTCTGGCATGATACAGGGAGTTTGCATTTTCCTTTTAACAACATGCTTGAGTTTAAAGAAGGAGAGAGCCATTTTAATTGAACTGGGACTATTAGAAGACCAATAGTGTTAAATCTTTAGAGAAAAGCAGAAACAAACATTTAAGAAGACATAAAATTTTTTACATAATATATACCCATACGCAGTTTCACTCTGTTTCCTGGGATAGATGATTTGTCCCTTTTCTTCAGTTGTCTCATTTGTCTTTTTTTTTTTCAGATTCCTTAACCTTCATTCTCCTAAAAGACAAAAAAACAAAAACCTTTCCCCAAGACTAATTTTGGGGATGTTCCTTTTTGGCAAGTTATTATCTGATTAAATGAAAAGACATGTGTTACTGGTACAAGTTAGTTTAAATTGGATGTTCATGCTGGTTGATGAATTATCATCTCCTCTAATTAAGAGGTTTCTCTTGTTCAAATCGAACCTTTATCAATTTTTATGGTACCCACAGCTTATCTTCTCCTGTAGAAACAAAAGCAAAACCTCGTCCCCAATGTAATACATACCCTGGTTTCCATTCTGAGGTCAGCACATCCTTAAAGTATATAGGCTGATTTAATTCTGTAGTTTTTTCTATTACCCAATGTCTCTCTGCAGCTGTTGTTCCTTTCTCATTGGCATTCAGAAAATTCAAAGTTAATAGAGCATTATGCAGTCTATTTCTGGGCGTTTTTGTTACGCCTTTCTGTTTATTTAGCATATCCTTTATAGTTCTGTTTGATCTTTCTATAACTGCTTGACCTGTAGGATTATGTGGTATACCTGTAATATGCTTTATATTGTAATAAGCAAAAAACTGTTTCATTTTAACAGAGACATATGATGGAGCATTGTCAGTTTTGATTTGTGCAGGTATACCCATGATGGCCATAACTTCTAGCAAATAAGTGATTACAGAATCAGCTTTTTCAGAACTCAAAGCAGTTGACCTTTGAAATCCTGAATAAGTATCAATGGTGTGGTGTACATATTTCAATTTTCCAAATTCTGCAAAGTGAAACACGTCCATCTGCCAGATTTCATTTCTCTGAGTACCCTTTGGGTTACATCCTGCTGGTAATGGCGTTTGATTATAGAAGGAACAAGTAGGACATTTCTTTACTATTTCTTTGGCTTGTTGCCAGGTTATGGAAAAATCCTTTTTTAAACCTTTACTATTGACATGATGTTTTTTATGAAATTCTGAGGCCTCCAGCACATTTCCTATCAATAATTTATCAATCTCATCATTGCCTTGTGCTAAAGGGCCTGGCAGACCAGTATGAGATCGGATGTGAGTTATATATAAAGGATGATTCCTTTTCCTGATTGTATCTTGTAATTGAATAAATAGTGAAGTTAATTCTGAAGCATCAGGGATAAATTTTGCAGTCTCAATATGTAATACCACTCTTTCAGCATACTGAGAGTCAGTTACTATGTTGAGAGGTTCTGAAAAATCCATTAATACCAACAGAATAGCATACAATTCTGATTTTTGCACTGAATTATAAGGACTTTGAACCACTTTACTTAAATTTTCTGATTTGTAACCTGCCTTTCCTTGTTTATTGGCATCTGTATAAAATATACGAACTCCAGATATGGGTTTTTGCCGTACAGTTCAAGGCAAGATCCAATCAGCTCTCTTTATAAAATCAATTCTGTTGTTTTTGGGATATTTGCTGTTAATTTCTCCCAAAAAATTACTGCAAGCTCTTTGCCAAGGTTCACTTTCTGTCCATAATTTTTCAATGTCCTCCTTAGTTAAAGGTACGACAAATTCTGCTGGGTCTATTCCTGCTAATTGACGAAGTCTCAATTTTCCTTTCCAAATCAAGTCAGAGATTTTTTCCACATAAGTTTTTAATTTTTTATTTGGTTTATTTGGTAAGAATATCCATTCCAATATAATATCTTCCCTCTGCATTAATATTCCAGTAGGAGAATGCCTAGAAGGTAAAATAAACAAAATGCAATCCAGCTTTGGATCAATACGATCCACGTGCCCTTCATGTACTTCCTTTTCTTCCAAGGCCAATTCTTTCTCAGCTTCAGGTGATAATTCTCTTGGACTATTTAAGTCCTTGTCACCTTCTAAGGTTTTGAACAAATTAGTCAGTTCATCATTTTTTACCCCAACAATAGTTCGTAGATGAGAAATATCTCCAAATAATCTTTGAAAGTCATTAAGAGTCTGTAGTCTATCTCTCCTAATTTGCACCTTTTGGGGTCTAATTTTTTGTAGCTCTATTTTATATCCTAAATAATTAATAGAATCTCCTCTTTGTATTTTTTCAGGATCAATTTGTAATCCCCAGCAAGGCAAAATTTTCTTTACTTCTTCAAACATTCTTTCTAGAGTATCTGCATTTGAGTCAGCTAGTAAAATATCCATATAATGATAAATTATAGATTTAGGAAATTTTTTATGTATCACTTCCAATGGCTGTTGTACAAAATATTGGCACAGAGTTGGGCTATTTAACATTCCCTGTGGGAGGACCCTCCATTGAAATCTTTTAACCAGTTGAGAATTATTATAAGTAGGCACTGTGAAAGCAAATCTTTGTCTTTTTCTTGTAAGGGTATTGAAAAAAAAAAAACAGTCTTTTAAATCAATAACTATGACAGGCCATCCTTTTGGTAACAGAGTAGGCAAAGGAATTCCAGATTGTAGAGAGCCCATCGGCTGAATTACTTTGTTAATTGCTCTAAGGTCTGTTACCATTTTCCATTTACCAGATTTCTTTTTAATAACAAATACAGGAGAATTCCAAGGGCTGGTTGACTGTTCAATATGCTGAGCATTTAACTGTTCTTCTACCAGCTCGTCTAAAGCCTGGAGTTTCTCTGTTGTTAAAGGCCATTGCTGAACCCATACAGGCTTGTCTGTTAACCATTTTAAAGGTAGAGCTGTTGGTATCCTTGGAAGATTATCAGTTGTTGTGCCCTGTTCTTGTATAATATGGATGGCTGGTGACCACTCAAAATAATGCCTTCTAATATTTCTCTCAGAAACATGTGCTAGTTTATGATTTGTTTCTGAGATTGGAGGGATGTTAATCTGAGTATTCCATTGTTGCAACAAGTCTCGACCCCACAGGTTCATAGCTATGTTAGCCACATATGGTTTTAATTTTCCTCTCTGTCCTTCTGGACCTATACATTCCAGCCATCTTGCACTCTGTTTCACCTGAGATAATGTCCCAATTCCTAACAGTTGAACATTTACCTCCTGAAGAGGCCAAGTTGGATGCCAAAATTCTGGTGCAATTATGGTAACGTCCGCACCTGTGTCTACCAGACCAGACAACAAAACACCATTTATTTTTATCGTTAATTTTGGTCTTTGTTCATTAATAGAAGTTTGCCAAAAAAATTTTTTTAAGTTTTCTCCTGAATTTTCTATTCTCTCTGTTTCATCATCCTGAACAGCATGATTTATTCCAATAGGCATTTGGTTATTTAATCACTCAGAGCAGGGATTTCCTCTAAGGCTGCAGGAAAGGTTTGAACTGGTTTTGCTATGGGGGCCTGCATGAGGCCCCTCCAGGAGTTTCCTGAAAACTGAGGCAAAGGATTACCCTGTCTGTCCTTTGTTGATCTACATTTGTTGGTCCAGTGTTTTCCCTTACCACACCTTCTGCATACTCCAGAAGGAAGGGGCATTCTGTTGCCATTGTTCCTTGAAGAAACATTGCTTCTAGGAATGACCTGTTTACAGTCCCTTTTCAAATGTCCTTGCTTTCCACACCCAAAACATCTAACACTCCTCAAACCTTTTGAAATTACTTCTCCTACCCACATATCATCATGCTCATCAGCCTCAACATTAATTGTTTCTCTAATCCAATCTTCCAAAGGTGCAGATCTTGCCTTTAACGGCCTTATTATTCTTTTACATGCTGCATTCTCATTCTCAAATGCCAAAACTTCAATTATTGCCTTACTAGCTTCTGATTCTGAGACCATTCTGTGTACTGCTGAAGCCAGTCTTTCTAAAAAATCTGTGAAAGATTCTTTTGGGCCTTGCATAACCTTTGTAAATGACTCAGGTTTTTTTCCTGGTTCCTCAACTCTGTCCCATGCATTCAAGGCTGCCATTCGACATAAAATTAGGGTTTGGACATCATATAAACATTGTGTTTGTACCGAAGCATATTGGCCTTCTCCAATAAGCTGATCCTGGCAAATTTGTATTCCTTTATCCCTCCATTGTTTTTCTATGTTTCTAGCTTCCTCCTTGAACCACGTTAGAAATTGAAGTCTCTGGCTGGGTTCCAGAACAGCTTGTGCAAGGTCCTGCCAGTCCTGTGGTACAATCCTATTATATGTTGACCAAGAGTTTAACATTTGCTTTACATATGGGGAATGCATGCCATAAGATACTATTGCCTCCTTAAACCTTTTAAAATCCATCAGTTCAATTGGAGCCCAAATATTTTGTGTAGCCATTTGATCAGGCATCTGCTGTATGGTTACAGGATAAATTAAGGGTGACTGTGTGAAAACAGGCTTTCTTTCTGTAACCTTATGATCCAAACTTGAAACAACTTCACTGTTAATTTCTTCTGTCTGAATTTTTACAGGTTTAACAAGTTTTTCTAAAGCTGTCATCCTGGCACTTAAATCGACTATCTTTTTAAATATTAAAATGAGAATAAGCATGGTGATAAACTGCGTAATTCCCATAATACTAATCTTTTCATATAGTTGTTCCATTGTCAGACTGCCTAAAATTTCAAACAAAACCCAATTTTCTTCCAATGTACACAGAAAAACCATTTTTTTTTAAATGTGGAAAAAATTTGTCTTTTAAATAGTTTCCTTTATTACTTACCAAATCTGCGTAGAACAGTAGAAATCCGAGCGAATTTCAAAACAGCCACCTAGTGTCCTAGGTGTGAATCTAGAGAGAGACAGAGAGACAGAGAGACAGAGAGAGACAGAGAGAAAGCAAAAGCGAAAGTGAAAGTGAAAGCGTAGCCGGCTAAAGCTTAAATCCAGCCACTTGTTCCCTCTTGAGCCAAGTCAAGGCTTGGCTTTACAGGCAGGGGCCCTGTTTGGCAGGGCAGGCCTGAGTTGTTTGTAGCATTGGCTTTAAACAAGCAGCTCACAGTTAGTCCGGCCTGAGGCCAAGCAGACCTGGGCAGGGGCTAGGGAGCCTGCTGCTCGGGCTAGGGAGCCGGCCCCAAGCAGTTTTTAATGGATACTTGTCACGTTGGGCGCCAGATGTAGATGTAACCAATCGTATTATTAAAATAAGAAACACAGAGCCAATGTAAAAGAGAAAGCCGAGAGGTCAGAGCTCAGAGATAAAATCTTACCTCCTGCAGTGCTCCTAACTTCCCCGAGAGAGCTTCTTCCTGTTTGTCTGTCTTTAAATAGTCTTTCTGTTCTGCCTTCTCATTGGTTGTAAACCCAACCACATGACTGCCTTGTCACTGCCTGTAAGTACCGCCCTTCAGGTCTTAAAGGCGTATGTCTCCAATACTGGCTGTATCCCTGAACACACAGAAATCTACCTAGCTCTTCTAACCACCACGCTCTTGCTATGGCTCTAATAGCTCTGACCCCAGGGCAACTTTATTTATTAACATAAAATTAAAATCACATTTCAGTACAAATAAAATATCACCATACAGACCCAGATGGATTCACAGCTGAATACTACCACACTTTCAAAGAAGATCTACAGGCATTATTCGTAAATTATTTAAAAAATAGAAACAGAAGAATATGCCCAAATTCCTGTGAAGCCAGTATTATTCTAGTACCCAAAGAAGGTAATGACACAGCAAAAAGAGGAAACTACAGGCTAACATCCCTGATGAACATAGATTCAAAAATCCTCCATAAAATGCTTAAAATTCGCACACAGGCATAGATCAAAAAGATTATGCATCTTGACCAAGTTGGCTTTATTTGAAGATGCAGGAATGGTTCAACATGTGCAAGTCAATAAATGTAATAAACCACATCATTGTGCTTAAAACAAAAATCACACTATCTTTTCAATAGAAACAGAAAAAGCCTTTGGCAAGGTCCAACAAGGCCTTCCTGATAAAAATTCTAGAGAGAACAGGACCAGAGGGAACATACCTTCACATAATAAAAGCTATCTATGAGAAACCCACAGACAATATCATTTGAAATGGAGAAAATGTTGAAGCAATTCTAATCAAAAAGAACACTGTGGAGGGATTACCATTATAGATCTCAAGATCTACTACAGAGCCATAGCAATGAAAACAGTATTCTACTGGTACAAATATAGATATGTAGACCAACAGAACGAAAGAGAAGACTCAAATACACAAACTACAGCCATCTGATATTTGACTCACAAACCCACAAACGAGGTGAAAGACAATATCTTCAAGACATGGTGCTGAGGAAACTACATATTCACACACAGTAGAATGAAATTCGACCCATGTCTATTAACTTACACAAAAACTAACTCCAAGTGGATTGAAGACTTCAATGTGTAGCAGTACTGGTAGTAACATTATGAGACAGGGTCTCATGTGTTTCAGGCTAGCCTCAAACTCACTAGATAGCTGAGGATGACCCAGAACCTCCCACCTGTTCCACTTCCCAACTTCTAGTTTAGAGACATGCACCACCACATCTTGCTTATGAGATGCTAGGGATCAAACCCAGGGCTTTGAGCATGCAAAACAAACATTCTACCAAAAAGCTTTGTCTCCCGCCCCTGTTTGTAAAGATTCATATGAACTAAGCAAGCCAACATAATTTATTTTCAGATCTTTAATTTTAAAGACATATTAAGAGTCACTCCAGGAATGGTAGGATATATTTACAGTTCTCATGAATTATGGTATGAGTATTTGGGGACTATCATTCTGTATTCAACCAATCAAAGCAAGAAAAAGATGAAACAGAGAACACATGTTTCATCATACCTACGAGGAAATTGGTGGCTCAGTTGCAAAAGCTAGAAAAGGCAACAGAGAAAGCAAAAAAGACTAGCTTTCAGTAAGTTACTGAACTTTTGAAAAGCTGAGTTCATACACCTGCTATTACAACTTCGATTCTGAAGCGTGATAAAAACTCGTGTTCTTAACCTCTGCCAGGCTATGTTGCTATTTGTTCTCTGCCAGATGCAAAAATTCTTTCCCAGGGGGATCCAAAAGCAACATCTACCTCATTTCTCAAGATCCCAATGATAAACTAAGACATAATTCTGTCAGAATTCACTCTTGAGAACCAATGAGTTTATTGGGTGTCCTTACAGAGCATACATGAGGGGTTCAGGCAGGCACAGCTGAACACCCCAAGATGGAAGTCACTTGGTTTAAAGGATAGGATGGTCAAGCGCAACACCACAATACAGAGGTATTAGATTTATAGGTTAAAAATAGGAATTGTATCCCTCACTATTACAGCTACATCCCACTTATTTCAGCTCCTATTGTAGATGTAACCAACCGTCTTATTAAATAAGAAACACAGAACCAATGTAAAAGAGAAAGCCAAGAGGTCAGAGGTCAGAGCTAAAATCTCACCCTTCCTCCTACAGTGGTCCTAGCTCTCTGAAAGAGAGCTATTTCCTGTGTGTATGTCTTTTTATAATCTTTCTGTTTTGCCTTCTCATTGGTTGTAAACCCAAACACATGACTGCCTTGTCACTGCCTGTAAGTACAGCCCTCTAGGTCTTAAAGGCATATGTCTCCAATGTTGGCTGTATCCCTGAACACACAGAGATCTATGGGATTAAAGGCGTGCGCCACCACAGCCATGCTCTTTCTATGGCTCTAATATCTCTGACCCCCGGGCAACTTTATTTATTAACATATAATTAAAATCACATTTCAGTACAAATAGAAAACTACCATATCCTATCTTTGAAACTTGATTCTGCTTATTTTTTATAAATTTTAGATAATATACAAAGAAAAGGGCCTGATGATATTTTCATGATTCTATATTATTATAACTCTTCTTATTTGACCTTTTACCTATTTGACTTCCCCAGGGTCTTTTCCTTCTCATGTTGATGTCCTTCCTCTCCACAAATATATCTTCAAACTTGTTTAGAGGAGACAATTTCTAATCATGGAATGGTTTTGCCAAAATACACAGTGGTTTTTCTCACCCTGGAGCTGAAATCATTAAGCCATTTCTCTTCTCTCATGTTATTGCACCACCCAAAGAAGACAGGATGAAACCCAGTCTCTTAAGCTGAAATATGGCTTTAGATACAAACTCTTGGAAAGAAAGATCATTTTTAGAACTTAGAGAATTCCCTGTGGAGGTTTCCACACTGAATAGTGAGTGTAATGAGAAACTAGAGCCACCCAGTAAAAACAAGGCCCTTAAAGAAGTTGACCCTGAAGGAATGAGGTTTTTGGATCATGTTATAACTAAAAACTATCAACCAGGGGAAGTACAGACAGGGGAAAAAGAAACACGGAGAGTGGAATTTTGGTCTTAGGATTTATTTGTATTATTTTTATTTATGTATATTATCTGTGTGAGTAAATACCACATGTGTGTGAGTGCTCACAGAGGCCAGAAGAGGGCATTGGATCCCTTGGAGTGATAGGCAGTTTTGAACCACCTGGTGTGGATTCTGGGAACAGAGCTTGGGTCTTCTGGAAGAGGAGGGAGTTATATTGACTAATGAGCTTTCTCTCTCTATCCCAGTATTGTATGTGTGAAGAAGTATATAGATAGACATTATGTGTCCCTTTGGGCTTTGTAGCTTGTAGAAATTAATGTGAACTTCATTCAAACAATTTTTATTTACCTATCCTATCATTTTTTCAAATGTACTTCTAGAAATTGTCAAATATGTTCAAACTAGATATATGAAATACAATGAACACTGGGTACTCATAGCTTGGATCATACAGATTCAACAATCTATTCTGTTGGTATCACCAAACATTTAGCACTTACCTCCAAGTTGTTTTCAAGATAATGGAACATATCTTTACATTGGTAAATGATTTCTAAATAAAAAAATATTGTCTCTAAAATATTTATATTCAGACAATAGAAGCCATTAATTCTTTTTTAAAAGCAGGACTCAGATTTATTTTCATTCTTTGTAATTTTTGTAGAATTATGATTGATATTGAGTTTTTATCTTAAAAGTCTTTTTTATATAATTTTTATTTAAAATTTTTTCTTTCCTTTTACACACCAATCCTTGTTCCCATCCATCCTCCTCTCCTGCTCCCCCCCATTTCCACCTCATCCCCTCCTCCTAGAGGGTAAGGCCTCCCTTGGACAGTCAACACAGGCTGTCATGTGTTGGGGAAGGACCTACCCCCACCCCATCAAGGCTGAGTAAGGCATTGCACCACAGAGAATGGGGTCTAAAAAGCCAGTTTGTGTACCTGGGATAAGTCCTGGTCCCATTGCCAGGGGACCCACAAACACATCAAGCCATGCAGCTTTCACCCACATTCAGAGGGCCTAGTTTGGTCCCATGCAGGCTTCCCAGCTGTCTGCTCAGAGTCCATGAGCTCCCTTAGCCTGGGTCAGATATTTCTGTGGTTTTGCCCATCATGATTCTGACCTAACCCCCTTGCTCTTACAACCCTTTCTCCCTCTCTTCAACTGAACTTGAGGATCTTGGCCAAGTGCTTGACTGTGGGTCTCTGCATTTGCTTCCACCAGTTACTGGATGAAGGTTCTATGATGACAATTAGGGTAGACACCAATCTCAGTGCAGGTAAAGGCCAGTTCAAGCACCCTCTCCACCATTGCCATGCATCTCAGCTGGGGACAGTCCTGTGAACTCTTGGGGCTCCCCCTCCCCAGCTGCAGCTTTCTCCCCATCCCCCCAATGTACACTCTGTCAAAGACATCTCCCCCATTTCTCTCCCTCCCAGTATCTCCCCCATGTTCCCACCATCCATCCCCTCCCATCCCTTCCCCTCCACCCCCGCTCCCTCTCAGTGTATCCAGGAGATGTCAACCCTTTCCCCCTCCCAGGGCGATCCATGCGTGCCCCTCCTAATATCCCCCTCCTTACCCAGCCTCTCTGGGGGTGTATATTGTAGCCAGGATATCCTTTGCTTTGCATCTAACGTTCACTTATAAGTGAGCACATACCGTGTTTGTCTCTCTGGGTCTGAAGCCATTAATCCTTACAAAAATAAACAAACAGAAGTGTTGCATGAATTCTTATTGGGGTTAAAACTTAGAGATCAGCCAAATGTAAGACAAATTACTAAACCATCTTATTAATAAAAACCCTGAGCCAGATATTCGCATGATAGCTGAAAGATCAGAGAAACAGAACAAGTCACAGTCAACTTCACCTCACCAACTCCTCAGCTGACCATGTTTCCTCATACTGAAAGACTCTGAGTCCTCACCCGAATGGATTTCAGCTGAACTGCTTAAAAGCCTAAAAGCTTAAAAGCCTCTAATTCCTGGTCCTCGTGCCTTATATACTTTTCTGCTTCCTGCCATCACTTCCTAGGATTAAAGGCATGTATCACCATGCCTGGCTCTGTTCCCCAGCGTGGCCTTGAACTCACAGAGATCTGGATGGATCTCTGCTTCCCAAATGTTAGGATTAAAGGCATGTGCTACCATTGCCTGACTTCTATGTTTAGTATAGTGGCTGTTCTGTTCTCTGACCCCAGATAAGTTTTACTAGGGTACACAGTATATTGGGGTACACAATATATCACCACAAATCCTAAATGGTCTTAGAATAAAAAAACAGAGCCAGATATTAGGGTAAATGTTGAAAGATCAGAGAGACAAAGGAACAAGCCACAGTCACTTCTCACCTCGCCAACTCCACAAATCCTCTGACTGAGTGTCTCTGAGTCCTCAGCTGAAAGGCTCTCTGGTTCCTATATCCTCACACCTTGTATGCCTTTCTCCACCCAGCCATTTCACTTCCTATCGCAACCTTCCTAGTACTCTCATTAATGGTGTGTGTGCTTCCCAAATACTGGGGTTAAAGGTATGCGCCACCACTGCCTGGCTCTGTTTCTCTCCTAGACTGCATCAATCTCATGTAGCCCACTGTGGCCTTGAACTCACAGAGATCCAGATGGATCTCTGCCTCCCGAGTGCTAGTATTAAAGGTGTGTGCCACCACTGCCTGATCTCTACGTTTAACTCTGTGGCTGGCTCTGTCGTCTGATCTTCAGGCAAGTTTTATTTCTTAGATTACAAACATCACCACAGAAGTGATATAAATTTCTCAAAACAGAAAATTTATCATTTTTGCATTTATAAATATTTCAAGAAGATTATAGAATTTTCTGGATGTATAGAGCATTTCCTTTTTGACAGGAATACAAACATTTGTTGCCATTGGCTGATTCATTCCTTATGTTTTAATATGTAATGTATTAACCTTGTACTTTTTGACTGGAGACAGCCTACAGTGTTTATCCTAATAAGATTTTGCACTTTGGCCTTTGATGGTTGTGTATGTGCCGTGTCCTTTGGACCCTGGATTTCCCATAGACTGATTTTCATAATTTGATTCTCAATGAGACTCATATTCAATCCAAGCTTGAGAAGACTAGCTTTGCTCTGAAGAGGACTAAGATAACAGCCACACTTTTTTTTTTCATGTTTTTATTAAGAAATTTTCTATTCACCCTACATACCACCCACAGATCCCACCTCCTCCCTCCTCCCACCCCTCAGCCCTCCCTCCCAAGCCACCTCCCACTCCCACATTCTCCAAATCAAGGTCTCCCATGAGCGTCAGCAGAGCCAGGCACACCTAGTCCAGGCAGGTCCAAGCTCCTCACCACCGCACCAAGGCTGCACAAGGTGCCACACCGCAGGCACCAGATTCCAAAAAGCCTGTCCATGCACCAGGGATGGATTCTGATCCCCCTGCCTGAGTGCCCCCCAAACAGTTTTAGTAAACAACTGGCTTCCATATCCTGAGGCCTAGTCCAGTCCCATGCGGGCTCCACAGCCACTAGTCCACAGTTCATGGGTCCCCACCAGTGTGGCTAGTCATCTCTTCACATCTTCCCATCATGATCTCAATGTTCCCCACCGCAGAATCCCTCCTCTCTCCCATCGACTGGATTCCTGGCGCCCGCTGCGGATCCCTGCATCTGCCTCCATGAGTCACTGGATAAAGGCTCTATGATGACAGTTAGGGTATTCACTAGACCTATCACCAGAGTATATCAGTCCAGGCACCCCCTCGATCACTGCCAGCAGTCCAGGGTGGGGTCATCCCTGTGGATTCCTGAGAGCTTTCCCGGCACCCTGCCTCTTCCCACTCCCATGATGTCTTCATCTATCACAGTATCTCCTTCCCTGCTCTCCCACTCCATCCCTGCTCCAGCTCGACCCTCCCATTTCCCTATGTTCTCACCCCCCATTCCTTACCCTCCGCCACCCTCCCACCCCCAGCCTGCTCATGCAGATCCTATCCACTTCTACTTCACGGGCCATCCCTGTGTCCCTCCCAGAGTCCCTCCCTGTCAGCTAGCCTCTCCAGAGCCATGGGCTGCAGTCTGGCCATCCTTTGCCCTACATCTAGGATCCACTTATGAGTGAGTACATACCATGTTTGTCTTTCTGAGTCAGGGTTACCTCACTCAGGATGACATTTTCTAGTTCCATCCATTTGCCTGCAAATCTCATATCATTGTTTTTTGTTTGTTTGTTTGTTTTTTTGTTTTTTTTTTCCGAGTAGTACTCCATTGTGTATATGTGCCACATTTTCTTTATCCATTCTTCAGTTGAGGGGCATCTAGGTTGTTTCCAGGTTCTAGCTATTATGAATAATGCTGCTATGAACATTTCTCAGAAAATTGGGAATCAATCTTCCTCAAGATCCAACTATACCACTCTTGGGCATATACCCAAGGAATGCTCAAACTTACCACAAGGACACATGCTCAACTATGTTCATAACAGCCACACTTTAAGCAGCAAAGTCTCACTAAGATGTTCACAGTGGTTGCCCCCCTTTTTTGGGTGTGATATTACTGATCACTGGTGATTTTTTCCCACTTAAAAATCTTTTATATACTTCAGATTAAAATACGGTTACATCACTTCCCCTCTTCCCTTCCCTCCCTCCAGTGCCTCCCGGGTCTTCCCCTCCAACCACTCTCATGCCCCCCACCTCAAATTGATAGTCTATTTTCCCTTACTGTTATTGTTACATTCATATATGTTTATGTATATGTATGCACAAATATATAAATACAACCTGCTGAGTCTGTTTTTGTTTGTGTGCATATAGTTTCAGGGCTGACCACTTTGTATTCGATAACCAAAAGGGGGCTTATTCCTGTGAGAGGTAAATTCTCCCTCTCTCAGCAGACATTAGCTGCCTGTAGTTCTATGTCTAGGGGTGGGACCCTGGGAAATTTGTTCCCTTCCATGTTAATATGTCTATTGATAGTGCCATTGTTCCCATTCTGTTTGTATAGCCCCTGACTCCTTCTGGCACCAGCTAGTTTTCAAGGTCTCCTCCTTTGATTCTAGAATAAGATATTCCAGGCCCATATTATTATTCTCCAGATTTGGAGTCAGTTACATGGTTCCTGTGGCTAGCATTAAGGGACCAGAAAAGAAACAGTTTCCTACCAGGGAATTTCTCCAAACTTGATTCAGAAATTCCTCAAACAGAAAATTTTGCTTCCAACAAAACTGGGAGATATGAAGTTCCCTAATTCATACCACAGAGTTGCTAGTCTGTAATCAGGCACTCTGCCAGGTTTGCATGCTTATCAGTCAACTTCCTTTATTTACATGACATTCATTTTCATGGTGGAGATGACATACCTGGAAATTATATGTACAGTGGCTCATTCTAATTTCCCAATAATGAACATTGACACCACTGTCCTGCCCTCATCTATATGGCAGGGGTTACATGCCAGGGAAACCACACATGAAGCAGCTCACCAGACTACTTCACCAAAATAAAGACGTGCACAGTCATTGTCTTTTGCTATAGGCAGTACTCTTATTACTGTCAGGTCCATGCCTTCTGTTTTTTTTTTTTCCTGTTGTATAATTTGAAAGAATAAATTATTTCATCCCTCGCTTGTCTTTTTCCTCACCACAGTACCTTTATTTGTGGTACTGATTGACCCCAATTTAAGGTTACTTAGAGGCATTGCTACATAGTTGGTTATCATATATATTCTAGTTTGAGAAACCTCTTAATTCAAATTTGAAGCTGCTAAACTTTCCTCAACTTCACTCATGTTGTGTTATAGCCATTATATTGCAGTATAGTTACATTAAAGCTACGAAACTGGATGAACCCTTTAAGGGAGTACAGTCATTGAATGAGAACTGTTCCCTGTAGGTTTAAGTATTTGAACTCCTGGTCTTCAGTTGTTGGTGTTGTTTAGGGAGGTGGTGCAGCCTTGCTGGGGGAAGTTAAGACACCTCAGGCAGACTTTGAGAAATCAGCCTTGCCCCACTTCCAGCTGGCTCTCTCTGCTTTGTTTTCTGTTGAAGATTGTGGTCTCTCATCTTTCTTCAGGTAATTATGGCTGCCTTGCCTTTCCCATCATTATGGACCCCACTCCCTCTAGAGTAGTAAGGAAATTAACTCTTCCTTCCATAAATTGCTTTTGGTCCTGGTGTTTATTATAACAGCAGAAAAATGATTAACATAGGTAGGAAATAGAACTAGAGCAAAGAAGATAATCCTAGAACAGAATTACAGGGTGTTGCAGTCTCCAGACTACAAGTACAAGGCCACAGAGGTAGAAGAAACAATCAAGGGAGGGGGTGCTCTGAAACAAAAGTGAAGAAGAAGGGTCAAAGGAAAGCGCATGACCAATGGTGACTACACAACTGTATTACTAAATCACTAAATTCGGATACAAAAATTGATCACCTCATTTATTAGTGCAAATGTCTTTGCTGTTATTGGCAGAAATAGTTGTGATGGAAACAAAACAGTGATTGGTTTTGGTAGAAAGGAAAAAAAAACAATGGAACAAAAGAAATTGAGGAATGTATACTTAAGCTAGAGATTAGAAGTGTGGCTAGCTCTTCCACAAGATCAAGAAGGGAGACAACAGACTCCATCAACAGCCTAGGATCGATACAGCAGTGGCAGACTGAGATATTTATCCTGCCTCTTTCTCCCTATTTCATCCGTGACTTCCCTCAGTTAGGCCACTAGCTAAAATTTGAGGCTGTGGGGGATGGGGAGGGGGAGAGATTAGAGAAGTTATTTAAGAAAGAGGGAAAATGATTGGATCATTAAAATGTATTCTGCCCAACAATCTGCTGTCCAGTTAAATTAGTGATGATGAATACAAAATCAACCCTGAGGGCATGTTAATGAATGGGTCTCCATTTTCAAGAGTGTAGGGATAAAAGTGGAATAAACAGAAAGTTGGATTCAAGTCAATGAGATCTGCCAAGAAAGAACAACACATAGAAAGAGGGACAGGGGAATTGAGAGTGTACAGAACTTAGTGAGCAGTGATCACATGAAGCTACTGAGGAAAGAATGGCAGTAAGAAAATGAGTGTTAGGGTGAACTGCAACTGCCTCTTGCAACCCTGTGCTATGATTCCAATCCCCTGTATCTCTGAGTGCACCCTACCTTGGCAATGGGGATTTTGCAGGTGCAACCAAGTTGAAAATCCTAAAGGTTTCAGTAGTGTTTCAAGAACAGAAGACAGAAACACAGGAGACAGGGTAGCCAAGTGAGAATGATGACAGGTGGTAGACCTTGGCTAGGCACTTAAGAGTAAAAGGACCCCAAAGTGTGACCAGTTTCTTTCTTATCTAAAAGTTGGAAATGCCCTGAGGCATGTATGCAGCCTTGCTCATGCCAGAGGCCAAAATGCTAGAAGCATCTAAGTAAAAAATTCATCTGGTTCTGCTGTGGCCAGAGACTGGAGATGCCAGAGGGGAGAGGTGTTTCTTTACCTCCTTTCTCCTAAAGTATGGCTCCTGGAATCTATACTGAGAATTGGACTGAAACTGGGAGTTACCTGAATACCTAAAATGGAAACTGGACTGAGTGGGACCAGTTTATGTCCACTTCTCTTTCCTCCATCCACTAAAGCCTTATTAACTCCAACGCAAGGTACCCTGTTCCAGGGACCCCTCCAGCTATTTAAGAGCTCCTTATTCTTTCTCCTAAGCTCCCTATAATAAAATGCTTCTCTAAAACTCAGCTTCTCTGGTCTGTGAATTCCATTTTTTTAGATTTGCAAGACAGATACTCAAAAACAGCTGCCTTCCAGTGGCTTTGGTAGCCATTGAGTTCCTAGAACCGTAACTTCCCAAGCCAAATACAAGAGCCAAGAAAGGTTTCTATGCTTTTAAAGACAGTCAGATATTCCCATATCAATATCAGAGACAGAGATCACCTCCATGATTCCATACACCACAGAAAGCTAAAGATCCTGACTGGACCCAGGAAGTGGAAGAGGCAAGGAAGGAGCCTCCTCTATAGTTCTCAGATATGACTAGACCTACCCACTCCTTAACACACTGTGCTGGCTATTTTGTTTGTTTGTTTGTTTTTTGAGAGAGTTTCTCTGTATTGTTTTGGTGCCTGTCCTGGATCTCTCTCTGTAGACCACTTGACACAAGCTAGAATCATCTGAGAGGAGGAAATCTCTATTGAGTAAATGCCTCCATAAAATCCAGCTGTAGGGCATTTTCTTAACTAGTGATTGATGGGGAGGGCCCAGCCCCTTGTGGGTGGTACCATTGTTGAGATGGTGGTCCTGGGTTCTATAAGAAAGCAGACTGAGCAAACCATGGAGAGCAAGCCAGTAAGCGGCTCCCCACCCCATGCCCTCTGTATCAGCTCCTGTCTCCGGGTTCCTGCTCTATCCTGACTTGAAGATGAACTGTGACATGGAAATGTGAGCCAAATAACCCCTTTCCTCCCCAAGTTGCTTTTGTCATGGTGTTTCATCACGGCAACAGTAACCTGAACTAACACACACACACACACACACACACACACACACACACACACACACACACACACACACACCAAGCCCACTTCAGGAGAGCAAGAGCCAAGTGAGTCAGTAAATGAGTGAGTGAGCAAAAGAGAGAGCAAGAGAGTGAGAGTCAGCTTTTGGTTCTGTTATTTTATTTTGGTCAAGCCCTCACTGCCAGCCCTAGGTATTAGATTCACAGTCACTCCACGGGAGATTTTTCTCAGCACAGGGGGAGAGCTGAATGGCTGTCTCAGAGATGCCATGACTCCTCATTGACCTCTGACCTACCTAGAGAAAAGTTCCTTACTGTTTATTCTAATCACACTTGTTTTCCTGGGGAATTTTTACATGACCCAGATACGCACATGTATCAAATAAATCCAACATTTAATGGTGGAAAATCATAAAGAAATTTATTTCAAAGCAATTCTTTGGTATACATACAAGTTTACCAAATGTAAAAGATTAAAGGAAATTTGAATTCTAATGAGATGCATGTTTTTTTACATAAAAATTAAATCTTGGGTAATTTTTGATACTGCAGCATAGAAAGCATATTTAGTAGTTTTTAGAGTTGATTGAAACTTTGATTTTATAAACACCAATGCTGAGAATGGGTTTTTATAGAAATATAAGGTGCAAAACGGCAAAAGTATGCTAGGGCCATTTCAGAAGTTATTGGAAATTCTGTCCTAATTGCAAACCAAAATTAATTTCAGGAATTTTTAAAATGAAATTGAAGTCATCAATTCAAACATAAAGTTTCAAAACTCAAACATTTTAGCAGAATGCAGTATAAATATATGATACTTTGATGCATACTGACGAATGATACAGGGAAGCATGAAAAGTCTGTGTTTTCTTTAATTAAACCACTTTACTTCTATAAGAGCAGAAAACTCAGCCCTGTGGTCAAAACTCTGCCAACACATAACATAAAATTGCCTGGAGTCTGAGCCTGTGCTTCAAACTGCATTTGTGGGCACCGTGGGCCACACAGGCATGCTCAAGGCCAAATGGACATGCTGTGTGTGCAGAACCAAGGCTTGGGTGGAGTCTCACGATACAGCACAGCTGAACTCTGCTCAAGCACCTCAGATTTGGCACCCATTTGATTTTGAATTAACTCTGACCTTTAAACACTCAGAAACATTGTACTGTTAGCACATTTGTGTGTGTGTGTGTGTGTGTGTTTGTGTCTGTGTGTGTGTGTGTGATCCCTGCTGTTAAGGTAGGCAACCCCATTTGGTGTCTCAATGCACAGTTTAAGGAGTGGGGCTCCAGAATTTGAAGGTGAGAATGAGAATGTGCAATAGGATATGATCCAGACAAGGCTGTGTTCCAGAAGCCCTAAGAAATATGTGAAACTTAGCTACATTCTCTATAGTCATGTTGACTACAGATTGTAAAAGTAAGAAAAAGAATCCTGTTAGAGAGTGATTTGAAAAACACTGAAATAGTCCAAATTATACTAAAAGGGGAGAATTACTATTTCTTTCTTTTTGAAAAGATAAAAAGTCCTGAGTCCTTTTGATTGGTATATGCCATTCCCCCTTTGATAGCCAATGGCCACTTGTGGACATACTGGAAGACATTTGATATCTACTTACAAAGATATTTGACCCCTACTTCTGATGGCAAAGCCCAGTTTGATTGCTAAAATAAAGAACTTAGTCAAAAAACAGTCCAAACACCATTGCTTTCTTTTTATTGTTTCTCTTCTCTTCTTTTTCTCTTTTGTTGAGAAAGGGTCTTACTATATGTCCCTGGCTGGCTTTGAACTCAGAGATAGATCTGCCTTTGCCTCCAGAGTGCTGGGATTAAGAGCATGCAGCACTACACACAGTCCATTGTTTCTTTGTAAAGTTTAAGGTAAATCCAAGTTTCTTTGCTTCTTGTTTTATTACTTTGAAGTAAAATGTACTCTTTAAATTGTTGGTTAATGGGGCTGGAGAGATAGCTCAGTGGTTAAGAGCACTTGCTGCGCTTGCAGAGGATTGGGGTTTGGTTCCCAGTATTCACATAGCAGCCCAAAAAACCATGTCTAACTCCAGTTTCAGGACATCCAGTGCCCTTTTCTGGACTAGGCAGGTACTACATGCATATGGTACACATAAACTCACAGAAGCACACACACATATACATAAAAACAAAAATTAAAATTTAAAAATGGTGGTTAATCATTCTGACCACCATGGAAACTGGAATTACAACTGTGATAAAGCTCTGTTAGCTCCTTTGGGGCTTTCATATGTAATGGGCATGACATAATTAAGCATTGGACTATCCCTAGAAATCTCATTTTGAAGACCAAATATTTAGTTCCATTACGGAACATGTTGAGATTAAGTGGCCTACTCAGAGTTACAGCCCTGGAAGAACCAGGTAAACCTTGGAGAATTCCGGTGGTAAATTCCCTTACAGGTGGAAACAAAATGTAAACTAATGTTGTTCAAAATCCTCTAAAAATCATTCTCTTGGGAAAAGAATTTATTTAAGTTGCACAATTTCTCAGAGTAAGACATTCTCTTCATTCAGGATTAGGTAGCATACACAATCGAATGCCAAAAATGAAGCTGCTATTTTGTCAAATTTCAAGAATCAAGGGTTGGGTGAAAGCTACTGTTTTTTGTTTTTGTTTTTGTTTTTTTTTCTTTGAGAATGAACTCCACCTGGAAGGAGCCTGCAGAGCTTTGATTCTGACCTAAAAGTGTTCCTGCAGATTCTAGAATCCCAATGGGAGAGGAAACCATGCCAGGAATTAGCCCAAGAATATATTTTTAAATAATAGCAAACAAACAAATGCAGCACAACAAGACTGGCCCATTGATATCCCTAAGGAATGGCTGGCTGGAGAACTGCTTGGAAGAAGGGGGGTGGTCTTTGTTACAAACTTCCTTCCCCTGTCCTGGCTCCTGCTTCCTTACCCCTCCTAACCCCTGTGGAGTTGTGTTTTCTGGGATCAGCAAGTAAAAATCACAGTGGTCTTTTCTTTTTTCCTCTTTCTCCTATAAACAAAGCTTTATCACGTGTGGCCTTAAACTTTCTGCAATTTGCAAAGAAATGGCTCAAAGTCTCCAGCGCTCTCGGCACCCTGGGAGCTGAGGCGCAGGGCAGTGCCCTTGCCAGGGTGCCCAATTCCCTCCAGACTGCCAGAAAAAAAGAGGCCAACTGGAAAGGCGAAAGATTGCCCGGGTGAGACCAGACCCTTGGTCTTTTCTTTTCTCTAATCTGTTCTGTCTGTGCCCACCAGCTCTCTTGACTTGCCAGAACTACTCAGAACTGCTGTGGAGTGTTGCCTCAGTTTCTTCTTTCAGGCTGTGCCCTGTGATTCAGGCTTTTGCTGAACTTTCTGAGAACTGGCCAGCTTTGATCTCTACCTCCAGGTAAGAATGGGTTCTTTTTATTAATTAATTAATTAATTCATTCATTCATTCATTTACTAGTGTTTTTTAATTGTGTGAGCATTATGCTTTGCTCTCCTAGGATAGAAGTTGATAATTTGACATTGATTTCTGCAAGACTTTGATTTCCATGACACTTCAGTAAAAGGCAGTGGGTTCTCCTGTTAGCTGGGTCAAATAGGAAAGTCTCTCTGGTTGGATAAGCCAGGTAAATTCAGATCTGCTTTCGAATTTGGGCTTTGCTGCTTATCAGTTGGGTAGCCTCTGACAGAAACCTTAACTGCTCTTAGCCAAATCATTTTGTAAGTAGATATGATGATTTTGAAGTTGGGAGGTTATTTTAAAGATTACACTCTGAATAGAAGTAGTGCTTATGAAATGTAAATCTGATAGTAAAATCATTTGTTGTTAGGGGTGGCAGATCAGTATTCTACGAAAGGCACATTGCTCCTCACCAAAGTCCACAGGTTAGTTTTTAAGCCCTTGAAGTCAGAGCACCTGGCTAGTGCAGAGCTGTTGAGAGGGAGGGCTGGGTGTGGCTACTGTCTGACCTTCTCTGTGACAGCCCATGCAGGGTGGCTGCACAAAGCTGGTCCAGAGCATAGGGCCCTTGTATATATGTGTGACTAACTTTACTGACCTTGGCCATCTATACTCATTTAAAGACTAGATTCTCAAACCAACCCATGTGAACAGAGACTTCAACTTTAAAAAACTACTAGCTTGACTTGTTTGCTTTAGAATTTGGAGTATGTATGCCCTAACCTAGAATATTGAATGAAACTTTGCCATCTGCCTTTTTATTATTTTTTTTTTTTTTGAAAAATCTACTCAAGTGGACCAAGGATATATCAGATGCATGTCCCTCTAAACTGTGCTCTAGTCCTACTATACAAATGCAGTGGAAGAGAAGGGGTCTTGACTGCAGAAGTCTTTCCATTCATGTCATCACACTTTTCTCCCCATCCTTTCAAAGCACTGAGAAGATCACACAAGTTGAAACCTGCTTAGAACATACTGCAGTCATGCTGATTTGCATATTGGCCATTAAGATGCAGTTTTGCTTCAGCAATACTATGTAGTGTCAATTTTTTAAGAGTGTTACTTTGTCTGATCACAATATTGACCCAGATCAGGGTGTCTGCTCTTTGTCCTTACCATCCGATCACAGTAAGAATGATTGTGTCAACACACCCAGATACAAGAAGATAGCATACTCAAATATCTCAGATTTTAAAAATATTATTTCCAGTATGTTTTACCGTTTGGCATGAGCAGCTGATAATCAAACCATTTGCTCTTTGAAAGAAAGATTTAGTTCAAGTGATGTGTTGCATAATCTAGTTAACAGCTTCAAAATCATGTCTGATGGGAGGAAGTATGTTGATAGGCCCTAAAAAAATTCAAATTTTAATTGTATAGTTTCTGGAAAGAATCACATTTTGAGTTGTAAATTTACTATTATTCCTTTTGTGTTTAAAAATCTTTCTGGATATATGTTTTTATGTAGTGATATTTTTAGGTTTCTAGTGTCATAATATTTTTATGTAGAATGCATGTTTATTATGGAAAAACTAGAAAATATGCATAGACTTAATTAACATTAAAAACTTCTCTGCAATGCCATTCACCAGAAATAATGCATTTTCACTGAAGTTGCTGAAACTTTATTTCTCTGCATGGAAGTTCATTTCTTATCATTCTGTTTGTCGCACTGTTTTAAAAATACATTCTTCTCTGTTCAATTTCTGTATTTACTTCTTCACTTTACCTCCCAGTGGCTTCTAAGACCTCGTTGTGAGACATCCCCATAATGTGTTGGCCATTTAGATCATTTGGCTATTTGGATATTTTTCATCCTAAACATTGACTGTTTCTAGATGTTCTCCATCTACTGTTGGAGACTTGTTGAAATGAAACCTACTCAACATTGCAGGAGCCTGTGTTTCTCAAGTAGAGTTTGATTGTTCTTGCACAGCATTGTTTTGGATATCCAATCTCAGTAATTTAGTAGGTAGGTAAAGTTAGCACCCCAGTCTGCTGACAGTGTTTCTTAAGAGTTCTGATTTTGTTTCTGTTACTGTTGTTGTTTTTTATCAGGAATGGATGTTGAATGTTATCAACCACTATTATTATCAAATTTCTGATTTTTTAGAATAATCCCAATTAAAGTATTGAGCAATTGATTTGGTTTTGGTAACATTTTGGGGGAGTTTATCATCTATAGGTTTGTTCTGAAGTTTGTCTTTTTATGGTGTCCTCATGAAACTTCATAAAGCAGGTCCCTTCAGTTGTATCAAATAAATAGCATCAGTGAATTCATGTCATCCTCTGCTTACTTCCCTTAGAGGTGATCTCTTGATAAAGTATCCTGTCATTTACTTTATGTCTTACAGTATTTAAAAAAAAAAGCCCCTGCCCCTCTCTTTTAAACCTTGTACATTTCCCATAAAATAAAGAGTAAAGACATCTACTCCATTTTTAAATTGTTAGGGTTGTCTGCTGTTACTTTTGTGTTTCAAAATGAGTCATGCCAACATCATTCCTTGATTTTCTTTTCAAAAATGAAATGCTATCTGTGATGCCAAATGGTGGAACTTTAATAAACCAAGAAGAAGAAGAATTGGCTAACAAGGTCAAGATTGTATATACATAAGCAGAACAATCCTAAATTCTACCGCATGCATGAAGTTTTACTCCAAATATTTCTTCAGTCAGTGTAATGAGGCTTAGAAAATCTCTATTTGTGTACAAGTGGGCATCTTGTAACCAGCAGGGATAGCCATGCTGTTTTAATTTTTGAATCCTGTGGCATGCATTAGATTATCAGACAAACTCTGGCTCATGTAGAAAGCTAACAAAGTGTAGCACAGGATGTGTAAATATTAATGTTAACAGGGAGAAGTAGGGTCAGATTGTGCAAAACTGTTATGAGTTTGGTCAGGAGGAAGAGAGAGGGGAGGGTGGGAATTAAGCATGGGGAGGGTTTCCCTTCCTCTAAGGCAAACTAAAGCCTGTCCTTTCATCTAAATTCAGTCTAGGCACTAGAACTTTATCGTTCACATTCCTTCCTCATTAGCCAAGTGGTACACAAATTGGACCTCTTCCTTGTTGCCTCGTTTTAATCCTTACTTGGGTGCCACGGGAATGCTAAGGTGCTTCAGGGGTCTGGGATGGTGACAGCTTCTGCTATTCATTGAGTCTTGGAAGCCTTAATTCTAATGAATCAATATTCAAGAGGTTGGATTCCTCTTCCTCTTCCTGCTCGCGCCCAGTTTAATCTGGCGAGACCACAAAGTCAGAAAATTTCTGCCTCGTTATTTATTCCAAAGGCAACATGGAAATTTATTCTTTGCTATAATGAGGCTCAAAGTGAAGAGACTGAAAAGGAACGCTGGCTGTAGGCTCTCAATGGCAGGATTCGTTAATCAAATATCCTGTCTGATTTTAATTGAAAAATGTTGCCAACTTACTGTGGTAAGAGGGGATAGCGACCCTTTAAACTATACCTATAGAACTGTAGTCTACTGTGAAATGGAAACGTTTTCAAATTATGTAGATCAGAATTAAATTGTTGTTTCCTTTTCAAATCAACTTTGACAGGCTGGGATAAGGAACGTTTTCATAATGGACACCTCATCCAAGAAAAACGCCCATTTGTTCCACAAAAATCCAGCGCGTCCTGTCAGAAGTCAGTCCCTTAAAGTGGGGAATCCGTCCCCAGAGGAAGCACGGCGGCCGTGCTGTGGCGAACTCAAGGTAGAAGGCTTGGTGCAGTTTATATGCTGACTTCCTTCCAGATAAAATTCGGCTAGGAGAGGAAATCGCTTTCTTTTTGAACATAGGCTCCTAACTGCAAATTAGTAAGCCCACTCGCCAAGCAGTGGAATCATTTTTGCAGGCTAGATGGATTTCGTGGACTCTTTTGAAGGTCTTGTATGAACAGGGGAGACGGAGAAGCAGACATTTGTTAAAGCACTGCTCTCCACCATGTATTGTACTAAACACCCACACTGTTTTCCTTCTGAGAAAGAAAACTTTGGCTTTTCTTGTTACACAGAAAGGGACAGGTGTCTGCATGATGCAAGTCTCCCTTCTTTACAGCAAATGCTATTAATAAAATAAAATAATATTGTATTTTAATAAATATGAAACTGAATTCACATGCATACTACTTTACACATATGATTAAAATACATGTATTAAAATATAACCAGATACTGAAGAAACACTGAAAATTTAAGAATAAAGTTAACAAGTACATATCTAAAGGACTTGGTCTCAAAAAAACCAAACAAACAAAAAAGTAGACTGAACATTTCAGTGTAGGATGTTTCCTGCTAATGCAGGACTTTGATTTCAAAATGTATAATAGGCAAGGTTGAACTTGTGAGAAGATGGCACATGTATGGGTTATGATTTTCACTTCTTTTATTTCCTTACTCATCTATGGCTTTTTCCATACCACTCATTGATAGTCTCAAGTCTAGACTCTCTTTAATGTCTTTATTGGAGGGGTACGGGAGAGATGGAATCCTGCACGCAATTTACATGAAAATCAGCATGTATTTCAACTGCCAAGTAATTTAGAGGGGTTGTTTTGGGGGGAGGGGAGGAATGCTGCATGGTCTTGAGACTAATTAGAGCTGCAACAGTACTTGAATCAAACTGTCAATGGTAACACTTGCTGTTCAACATTGCTCTTCCTCTGAATTTTGTTTCCTTAGTAACTTCTGAGCTATGCCAAGCTAGTCAGACCACATGTGCCCTTTCCTGTTTTCCAGGTGTTCTTGGGTGCCCTGTCTTTTGTTTACTTTGCCAAAGCATTGGCAGAAGGCTATCTGAAGAGCACCATCACTCAGATAGAGAGAAGGTTTGATATCTCTTCCTCTCTGGTGGGAATAATTGATGGTAGTTTTGAAATCGGTAGGTATTACAGAAGCCAGACTTTCTCTTTAAGTCCCAGGTCTTTCTCTGAAACCTGCTCAATGTCATCCTTCATTGTCTGCTGAGATCCAACCTGTAAAATTCTATTTGGACAAATCTGCCAGGACCTTATGCTACATAAAGGAAACCCATTCTTTGACAGAGTAGGCAACTGATAATTTCCCTGCCGCCAGTATTTCTGACTGGACACCTTAGATGAATCAGTTACATATCTCAGAGGAGACTTTTCTTAGAGGAAGATGGGGTGCTGATTGGTGTTTGGGGTTGTGGTATGTGGGAAGCACCTCTTAGAGAAGTGAGAATGTGGGAACATGCAAAGGGATTCTGCCAAAATGTAGCCCAAATATTTAAGAAGTAGATACATATGTATTTTTCTACACAGTAGCTATGAAAGAGAGAAAGGGGATTCTATTCTATCAGCAGGAACACAAGAGCAGAGCAGACTGTAAAAACTTACAATTAGGTAGCCTCCGTTTGGCAATTGCTTAGACTCCATCTTCAAAGAGTGACTTCAATGACTGATTTGAAAGTGTTGGAAAGAGTGTGGTTCCAGTTAGTCTGCTCCCTGGATTAATAGAAATGTGAAGTATTTAGTGCCTTTTCAAAGTAAATAAAATAATCCCCTTAGTGGTCACTGATGCCATTTGGGACAAATAAAATTGCAGGGAAGTCTCTTAACTGCTTTAGTGTCAACTTTACCTCGAATGAGAAGACTATTTAAATCTTCATTTTTTTTTTTTAAATTTTGCTATTTTGATTTCATTTGTGACTTGGGATGTCACAGAGAAAGTGGGACCAATGAACATATAAACTTTTCCCTTCTGGCTTTTGCAATAAACACAGCCCTCACTTCAAAAGGGATAAGAGATAGTTTATTTTAGAGATGATGCATGACCATAACCCAGGAACACAGACTTAGGCTACTCCAAATAGTATCCTAATGTTGTAACTGTTTCATGAAGGTTTTGTTTTAAGAACAAAGAAAGCCATAAATCAAGATGCTTCCAAACATGCTGGTGGAAACACCAGGTAGGTGGTTATAGCAGAGTAGGGGAAACCCCTGCTATTGGACTAAGAGCCTGCTTGATGATGATATTAGCTTTAGGACAGGTTAGAGATCTGTTCATACAGTCAAGGGTATTTACCTACCTAGTGGTCAGGAAGATGTCAGGTCATACACAAAGCTAGGTGACAAATTACTATGTAGGAGATTAAGAAGACCTAAGATAATTTGACTCTTAACCCATAAAATTCCAACCACTAGTGTTCTAAGCAGGCTATCAGCCTTTGTAGGTAGAGAATGCCAGCTAATTATTTGTTCACAAAGATCCTGAATCAGTGCCATTCACACCTTAATGGACATAGTGTTGTCTGGGGAGTGTTAAAGTACAGGTACTGATTCTGCAGGGAGGGGACCCAAGCTTCTCTTTGTTTTTGTTTTAGATTATATTTAGTTAGTCAGTTATTTAGTTATTAATTTAGTCTGTGTGTTTGCATGTGCATACATATGTGTTCCATGGTGGACATGAGAGGTCAAAGGATACTTTGAGAGTCATTTTTCTCTTTCCACCATGTTGGCTCTCTGGATTGAACTCAAGTCATCAACTTGGTGACAAGTGCCTTTGCCTGCTGAGACATCTCACAGCAAGTCTGCGTTTCTTGTTGTCAGAAGCCATCATTGATTGCTGTTAGTCAATGACCTCGCATATATCAAGATTCTAAAATGCCTAATCATACCAGTTCCTTATATCACAGTGGCACTTCCTTCTGTCAGGTGATAGTCTGTATCATGGGAAAAAAAGGAGTATTGATAGGAAGCCAGTACCTGCTGAGAGAGGCAGAATTACGGATGGAGGGAGATGTGCCAGTGAAAATGAGATATCAGCAAGTTTAATTTTCCTTGCTCTTGGTTCTATGTAGAAACACCTTAGTGCTAGAGATGCTTAGAAATGGTGTGAACTCTCTGTTGGATTACCTCAATATATAAGGTGGAAATGGGTCCAAAATGATACCTAGTGCCAGCAGCCAGTCTCTACACACATGCAACACATGTGCACTTTCCTCCCACACACATATGTTCCCACACATGTATGAATACACACACATCCCACATACATACAACAAAAATTATATGTAATAATCTATACATGCAACAACTTGGTTGAAATTCTTTCAATTTCAATTGATTGTCCATAGAAACTCTAGCATATTCTGAATAGAAAATCACATGACTGAAATAGAAGACATTATTATATTTATTTATTTATTTATTTTTGATTCCTAAGTATGCCAGTGATTCTTGCCTTTTCTTACTCAATTGGCCTTGAGACTATGTTGAATTGAAGTGGTGATAATTAATACCATTTTCTTGTTTCTGACTTACTACAGTGCTTTTAAAACATCACTATTCAACAATAAACCTGTTGCATGGTTTTTATTTTAATTAATGTATTAATTTGTTTTGTATGGTTTTTAGTAAGCTTACTTTAAAATTTTATTACTCAGCACATTTCTCTTTCTTCTTTCTGTCTTTCACTGTTTTGATTTTCTGTGGCATGGTATCTCATTCTGTGACCCTGGCTGGCATGTAACTCACTGTGTAGGCCAGTTTGACCTCAAATAACATAGATCTGTTGGCTACAGCCTCCTGAGTGCTGGGATTGAAGTGTGCACCACCATGCTAGGCTCAGTTTTTCTTATATTTCATTTACTGGCTGCATTGAGGGATTCACTACATGTCTTCTATTCTGCAAGAAATGGTTCTTCTACCTGTTATATAGTGGCTTAATTAATGGATTTCGTCTTAGCTCCTATTCTCACTCCTGTAATGAGTCTAAGCAGGCTTCACTCACTGTTCTGTTTGTTAATAGGATATTGACCTTCCAATTCACAACTACACTTGGGCTTCAGTTGCCAATGCTCACACTTTCCTTGTTCAGTCTTTGTTTCTAGTACATAAGATAACTTTAGTTGCTTGCTTTCTTTTCTAAGATTTGAAATTTTGAATGTGTGTACATAAAAAGAAAAAAATCGAGGGGTAAATTTGGTAAAGCATTTATTAAACTTTCTGGACCTCTTATCTATTTATCAATTAGCCATGTGAAGTATGGAAGAATTTTTATATCCAATTCAGTGTGTGTGTGTGTGTGTGTGTGTGTGTGTGTGTGTGTGTGTGTGTATACACATATATATGTGATATCTGTGCAAACATGTACATACATATGTGTACACAGATACTCTGCTTGTGCAAGCATATGTGGAAGCCAGAGGTAGACGTCCAACATCTTCCTTTATTACTGTTCACTTTGTCTTTTGAGACAGAGTCTCTCACTGAACCTGGTGCTCAGAATTGTAGTTGGCTGGCTGGCCAGAAAGCCTTTGGAATTTCCTAGTCTTCACACCTCCTCCTCTGAGCCCAGTACCAGATTACTGGTGCCAGCTTCATGCCAACTTTTATGTTGGTGTTGGGGATCTGAACACAGCCAGCAGGTTATTCCCTGACCCTCTTTCCAGATGTTCCCATTCATTTTTATTTTAGACTTTAAATTATCATATATTTCTCATGTATCTCTCCTGGGAACTTTGAAAGGTTGCTATTATAGCACATACAGGAAACTTAAACTCCTGGAGATGGAACAGGTAATGAAATGGCATTATTCATTAATGTGAAAAAGAAACACCTTTGAACCCCAGTCCCTTATTTTGAGTGTTTGGTGGAGGGTACATGGAGCTATAAAAGAATTGTTATAAAATGTAAGTCAGATTTACAAACAGAAAGACATAACCAGTATAGTATCTTACACTACTTAAGTGTCAAATGTGTATTCTCATCCTTTTTTTTTAAAGCAAATTTTAAAGAGCTGAATTCTTCCAAGAGTCAAGCACATAGACCTCATTTCCAAGCTACTTTTCCCACGACCTTATTATTATCCTTCGGGCTGTAAAATTCACCACTCATTTTCCAATTGACTAACTCTGGCAGTATGTCTGAACAGTAGTAACCCAGATGATTGCTTGCAGATGGGAAATATGCTCCTGCTGTAACATGGAAACACCAAGGACAGCAAAAAGTCAGGCCACCCATTGGCCGCCACAGCCAGCCGATGGGGAAGGGTTTGCTTCTTTATCTAGACAGGAGTTCCTGCAAATGAGACTTCCCAAATGATTATAGCTAAAATGTGAAAGGTCCTTAAAATGTACACCCCTAACACAGGTTTCTCATGGTGTATTGCTGGTGTGCTCCACACCACTGTAGTTGAGCTTACTTCGCAAGTACAGGTTCCTTGACTAGACCCTGGTCCACAGCAGCAGAAATTGGATATGACAAGATGTTTACATTTTTAACAGCTTTGTATCTCCTTTTGTATCATCTCCTAGGAATTCTTTTATATAACAGAACCTGAGAAATATTCCCATAAAACATGTTGAATCATAGAGCTCAGGAGCTAGCTCATTCAGTAAAGTATCATGTAAGCATGAAGACCTGAGTTTGATGTCTGCATCCATATTAAACAAGAACAAAAATCCAAGATTGGTATTGAACCCTTTCTTGTTATTGCAGAATGAATGGGTAGAGACAGGTTATAACTTGCTGGATTACAGCCTAGCCTAAATCAGAAAGCCACAGGCCTATGAGAGGAGGCTTCATCTTATGAAACAAGGCAGACAGCATCTGAGGGCTGACACTCAAGGTTGACCTCTAATCTCCATATGCACACCAACACACACACACACACACACACACACACACACACACACACACACACACACACGAATGTGTACACATAAATGCATGCATACAAAAGTAACATGACATTTCATTAGAGCTGTTTTAGAATTATGCAATTCTTACTTTAAAACCAACATAATTTATTCAGTTTTTAAAATGCCTGTCTTGTGAAATAAAGGATCATTTTATAAATGTGAGTTTAATATTTTATTTCAGTTAAAGTGAAGTATAGTGTTTTTGTAATACCTTTCTTCAAGGAATATCAGCTTTAGAGATAATACAAAAAAATATATTTCAAAAGCAATTGGAAAACTAATAGAAACTTTAATCCAAAACATAAGTGAATGGAGAAAACTAATAAAATTTGCTGCAAAATCACTAAGAAAAATTAAAAATATCAACTAGAGGAAGCCTTGTATAATTTAGATTTATTTTTAATTTTTATTTGTGTGTGTGTGTGTGTATGTGTGTGTGTGTGTGTGTGTGTGTGTGTGTGTGTGTGTGTGTGTGTAGTGTGTCTAGGTGTGTGCGTTTGAATGCAGGTGCCCTTGGAGTTCTGATAAGGGCTTCTAATCCCCTGCAGCTGGAGTTATAGGCAGCAGTGAGCCACCCAGTGTGGGTTTGGAGAACCAACTTGGTCCTCTGTAAGAGCAGTGCACTCTCTTCCCTCCAGCCCTCTGTCTGTAATTTAATTTACTGATAAAATGCTTTTAAAAGAACAAATGACTCGGTTGGGTCAAACAAAGTGCTAGGGGGATGGTAAGTGGAATATTTTGACAAAAAAGATCGGGTGAGTGATGAGTCATGAATCTGAAGGTAATTTCCGCAGCCATTTTAGCTCACAGGACAAAGCAGCATGACAGGAAGGCTGAGTATGTTGTCTCCTTAGAGTGAAGCTTCGATAAATTTGTGTGCATCATTTGTTCGCTTCTGCTGTTGACTATTTCCTAGACCATGACTGCTTCTTCTTGCCCCCAAAGGGAATCTCCTGGTCATCACATTTGTTAGCTACTTTGGTGCTAAGCTTCACAGACCAAAAATAATAGGAGCAGGATGCCTAGTCATGGGCATGGGAACAATGCTCATCGCAGTGCCCCAGTTCTTCATGGAGAAGTAAGTCTAAAGCATCCATCTTTTTCTAACCTTTTCCTGCAGTTGCAGATCTCCTCCTCCTTTTTTTTTAAATGATAATTTTGTCTTGTTTTCATAAGGTAGATGTCTTCCTAGGTGGCTCTGGCTAGGCAGATACTTAATTTACTAAACAGCCCAAGATGACATTGAATTCACAGCCTTCCTGCCTCAGCCTCTATAGTTCTGGGATTGTGGGTATTTGTTTAAATATGTATATGTGGATGTTCTGCCTGCCTGTATCTTTGTGCAAGATGTGCATGCAGTGTCATGGAGGCCAGAAGAGGACATTGGATGCCTTTGAACTGGACTTGCAGTTGGTTGTGAACTGCCACATGGGTGCTGGGAATTGAACCCAGGTCCTCTGCAAGAGCAGCTAGTACTCTTCACTGTGAGCCATGTCTTCAGCCCCATCACTGGATATTCTTTACAGCTTTTCACAACACTGTTCATTGCTTATGGGCTTTTTGTAAATGTGCATTGTTTTATATAAACAACTTTTTATTCTGTATTCTCCAAATAAATAACATTGGTTTTACATAGATGCTAATTATGAAGGGCCACTCTGGCTGGCTGAGTTTAACATTCTTTCTCTAACCTCCACTAACTCATCTATCTAGTATTGATATAGCATAGATCCATGCTGATCATTATCTTAGACACTGTGGATAAGGGAATGGAAAGAAGTCCCCAAGCTCACGGGTCTTAGGAGGAAGAGAAAACAATACACAAATACAGAGTGCAGTGCTACGTCAGATAGGGATGTTAGCCGTAGAGAACGGGGCTGGAAAAGATGGCCAAGCCTCTAAGAGCACTTGCTGTACAAGCTGCATGTTGCACAAACACCTGTAATTCCAGCTCAGAGGCACCCAGTACCTTCTTCTGGCCTCCCTGTGAGCATGGGTGTGCACACTAGCATACACACATTCACATACTCTCATTCACAGACACACAGACACACACACACACACACACACACACACACACACACACACACACGCGCGCGCGGATGACAGAGAACAACAGCCTAGTGAAGACACTTAAGAGAAGAACTGTGAAAAGACAAGGGGACTGTCACAGATTGGCTAACCCGTGAGCTCTGGTGACGTGCTCTGCCTCCCCAGTATTGGGGTTGCATATGCCCGCTGATGCACCATCATCTATCAGGATGCTAGGGATCTGAACTCAGACCTCATGCCTGCAGGTCCTTTATTGATGGACCCAGACATGGGGTGTTTAAAGGTTTATTGTGACTGTGACCACTGCTTTGAAAACTGGTACTGATGAACAAGCTTGGGATGACACAGGAAATGTGCACAGAATTCTACATGCTCAGTAAAGGCTGCCTTAGGCAGAATTTGAAAGCTGTTCAGAACTAAAACCCAACTTAAGAGCATTTATGGCTGAGGCTGGGGCTTATCCATATAAAGCACTGTCCTGTACACAAGGGAAGTGGAATCAGCCCCCAGCATGGAAAAAAAGAAAAGCAAAATGTTTTCTGCCATTATTTGGGGCTGATAACACAGGCCTGTAATACCCACTAGTCCTGAGGCTGAAGCAGGAGGATCACATAAGTTCAGGGCAGGTCTGTGTAGGCCATAGTGATTTCATGGCCAGCTCATGGCAACTTAGCAAGGGCATGTATCAACTTAAAAAGTAATTCAGGAAGTGGTGAGGGCTGGAGGGGTGAGGCTGGATTAGTTTGTAGTCAGAGTCATTACCTGGAGGGAAAAAGCCGAATTCCTGCTGGGTGAACGGCTCTAGAGCCCTGCTGCATTTTACACATTCTCTAGAACTGGCCTGTGAGTGTTCTAACGTCTCGAGTTGATATGATACTGATTTTTTCTCTGACTTGGGAACAGCCTTGGTCTTCAGCAAATGTACGTAGATACCTCTTGTTCTAAGGGAATAGATAATGGCCAGTCACTATCTTCTGCTAAAATGAGCCCGAAAATGATTCTTGCTTTTCTTTTCTGTCTCTGGTTCATGGAGGGCCTGAGAATGGCACAAAGGCAGGCAGCATCTTCTGGCCAGCCATGAGACAAGTAGCTGCTCAGTGCTGGTTTGGCTTGATGAGTCCAATTTGAAGGAAACTGCAAACCCAGCCTGACTCCCTCAGGAGTGGCAAAGCAAGCCTCTGTTTTAGCATGATGTTAGCCTGTCAGTGTAAAAATTGTCTTTGTATGCAGGTACAGCTATGAGAAATATGAGAAGTATTCTCCCTCCTCCAACCTGACTCCCAACATCTCTCCATGCCACCTAGAGTCCAGCAACCTGTCACCAAGCTCAGTCATGGGGAAGTCACAAAACAAAATACATAATGGTAAGATGGTTTTTAAAAACTGACTTGTGTAAATAAATGGTTTTTTGCTTTTATGTATGCTTTAGTTTATTAGTTTTTTTTCTCTGAAAAGCATTATTACTTGAAATACTAAAGTGTCAAAAAGTTTCTACAGTTGTGCTGAGGAGATGGCTCAGTGGGAAAGGGAGGTTGCTTTTCAAACATGAGGACCTAAGTTCAAATCCCCAGCACCCACTCACAAATCTAGGCATGTCTGCACATGCCTATAGACCCACCACAGGGGACAGGTAGGTGGGTTCCTAAAATTCACTAGCCCCCCAGCTAGAAGAGTAAGCTTCTGGTTCCGTGAGAGATTCTGTCCTGAGGTGACAGGGCAAGAATAATGGGGTACCAATATGCTCTGTCCTTTACTGGCACACAAGGATGGGCAGGCACACCTACTGTTCACATGCCTGCCCTGCTAAGCACTCTCTCACACACAAACAGCTCCTAGAGTATAAAGCTGTAAGATATGACCCCAGTAAAACACTCCAGTGTTTCAATATTATGGAAAAGAACACAAATTGTTTGTTGGTGACTAGGAACATCTATCTACCAGTGGTTCCGAGTGAGATGGGTCTTGAAATGAAAATAAAATGAATTTCACAAATAGAAACATCAATCTAAAAGGTCAGATAAGAAATGTAAATTTTTCCCATGGTTACATTTAATTCCTTCTTCATCCCCTTCACACCTAGTTAAAAATAGCTTCCACCTCCCAGTGTTGATGCGAAGACTCCAGTTATAAATTCCCGAGAACCGCTTAGCCCAGCGTGTGCCTGGGAGGGGGCGTTTAGATGTGGTAATTACTGGAGGCAGTTAACATCCTTGGTTTTATTAGAGTGCCGGAACTCTGTGAAGCGGTCTTTCATTTATGTGACTGACATAACTGCTCTGCCTCATATGGTCAGATTATGGCATGACATTTATTAATGTATCCTTAAATAGTCAGCTTTAGATTCAGCCCTAAAAATATTGTCAAAAAATCTTTTACCTTGGTTGGAAGATGTGGACTGCTGAAGAATATAAGATGTATAACTTTTATATGGCTTGTTTCTAGAATTCTAAAAATAGTTGATTACTACCAGATATAACTGTAGGCAATACAGCCCAGTGTGGCACTGATCAGCCACATAAACATTTGAGTTTCAGGTAGAACTTGGACAACAATGAAAAACTACTTGTGATTGAAAATTATACAATTTTGATTAAATGTAGATGTGGATAAGTTTTGTTCATGACCTGTTTTGCCTCAGATAACATGCTGACAGGTATCTCTGTGTAGTATCTCATCCAAAATCTTAATAGATTAGCACTGTGGCAGATTTTGATTCCGCTTTCTAATTAGTTTAAAACCGAGTATAGAAATGTAGAAATAATATTTTAACATCAACAGTGAGCTAGTTCTAGTCCTCTTCTTTGCCTTTCTTTCTAGAATGTGAAGGGGATGCCAGCTCCTCCATGTGGGTTTATGTCTTCCTGGGAAATCTCCTGCGAGGATTAGGGGAAACTCCCATCCAACCCCTCGGTATCGCCTATCTGGATGACTTTGCCAGTGAGGATAACGCTGCGTTCTACATTGGTAATGCCCACCTCATCCCGCATAAGAAGTGGGGTGCCTGTGCCCCCTTTCCGTCTATTCCAAATTTAGCATTGAAGGTTTTAGTGCTCAGGCTCCATGCCTTCTTTTTCACTCAGCTATCACATGTCTGAAATACACAAAGGATTTGTACAGTGAAGGCACTTCATTAATCAGTGTCTGTTGCACAAGGAAAAGAACACCAAACGAGAAAAAGATAGCTGTGACCTCAACTGCAATGGCATGGGACCTTCTGAAGGCATCTTGGGGACTTCAGAGTTCAGAGACTGTTTTTGATGTTCTGTTATTGTTGTTATTGGTTTGGTGTGTGTGTGTGTGTGTGTGTGTGTGTGTGTGTGTGTGTGTGTGTGTGTGCGTGTGTTCATGTGTGTCTGTTGTTTCTGCAGTTCTAGAAACTGCCTTGCATTATAAAAGCTCTGGTTAACTGAAGGATATTTTATTTTATTTTATTTTTTCCTATTTGAGATAGGAAGGAATTCTGGAACCTTGAGAGCAGGTATAAATGACTGAAAAGAAATATAAAGAGAACATAAGCAAGGCTCAAGGCTACCCCATCTGTAGATCAGCAGCAGTCCCCAGTATATACTACAAAAGAAGGTCAAATGCATTGGAAAATCTTCCCCACAAAATTGTATAGCAGAAGTGAACTCTTAAGGTCAGATACATCCAAGCACTATTTAATGGGTGTCTTACACCTGGAATTCAGCTACAAATTAGAACTGCAGGGATGACTATTTTGTCTTCTGTGTTTCATACATCAGTTTTGATTTCTTGGAATTCTGATCTTTTGAATGTGTAGCCTTTGGAGACAAAGGACAAGACTGAAGGAGAGGCTACACCAAGAATCACTGTGTTTCTGGGCACATACCACAGAAATCCCTGATATCCTGCATATACCAGTACAGACTTAAATTAAGAACAGGCTCTCGCTCTGATGGAAAACTGGAGCATAACTCAGGAGTGAAAGAAAGACTAGATGGGGGTGCACTAAGCATCGCTCCCGAAGCTGGCTAGGATTTACCTTCCTCTGGAGGTGCTCAGAGGCTACACAAGGTCTTACACTTGCTTCTATTCTGAAAGAGGCCAATGAATGGCTCTCCATGCCTCCAGTTCATGTAATCTCCCAGGAATATGCGTGTTTTTGTTGAGGGAATGGCCCATGGGAGACACTTTCCTGAGCAGGACAACCTTTCTGCTTACTAGTGACACTGTCCTCTGTAACCTGCTCCCATCATCCGTCAGGCTACCCCTGACCTGTGGTGAGCTTTCTAGAAAAACTTAACTTGCTCCAAAATCTACCTCCTTTGCTAACTCCTTCCTGAGACAACACTCTCTCCACAGTGCTTCCTCACAAGCTCCGCATGAATGAGCAAGCGCTCTTTATTACCAAGTTGGGAAAAATCCATTTTAATGTCAAAACAGAACTTATGCTTAACTAACCATGAACAATTTTTTTGCAAGATTACCAAATTAGTGCAGTTCTGTTTTCTTTGTTTGTTTTTTATCTCAAGTGGCCGATAGCTCCTTCCTCCACCTCTCAAGGACTAGGATTCCTAAACTGTGGACAACAACAAATGTTAGAACTAAAGTTTGCTTCATGTTTGGAATTTAAATTTGTCAGGGTCTTGTGTTAGAAGTAATGGTTTTCTCCCCAAATAAAGAAGGACTTATTTCCCAGTGCATTGAAACAGTAGCCAATGACACTCGCATAAATAAGGTGCTGAGGTATTTAATATGCAGCTGCCAATGGCATCTCAGTTATATTTCCTGCTTAGCACTTTATTAATTTATCAAGGCAAAGCCAAATGGTAGGTATTCTTATTTTTTTCTCTTATCTCCTTCCCTTCTTAATATGTTTTATTTGGGTTTGTTTGCTTTTTTCTACAGGATGTGTGCAGACCGTGGCAATTATAGGGCCCATTTTTGGCTTCCTCTTGGGTTCATTATGCGCCAAACTGTATGTTGACATTGGCTTTGTGAATCTAGGTAAGTAGGTTTATTAATTAATTAATTAAATTACACTTCTCTCTGTGTGTATATTCCATCATGTACTTGTGAAGATCAGTGAACAACTCGGTTGTCACCTTTTACCAGGTGGGTGCGGAGAAGGAACTCAGATGCCCAGGCTTGGTACACACTAAGCCATCTTGCCAACCTGAATTTATTTTTATTTATTCATTAATTTTAACTACTATAATTTTAATGGGACTAAGAAAAAATACCAAATTTTGTTTTTGTTTTTTAAATTTTTTTAAAAAAATGTATGTGTATAAATATTTGTATGCATATATATATGTACACTAAATGAGTGCTCACTACTGAAGGAGGACAGAAGAAGCTGTCAGATGCCCTGAAATCAGAGTTACAGACAGTTATGAGCTACCATATGGGTGCTGATAATGCAACCCAATCCTCTACAAAATCAGCAAGTGCTCCTAACCACTGAGCCATCACTCCAGTCTGAAAATTTTGCTTTTAGTACAATGGCCAGGTGGCATTCTTTCCTAAAACAAAAACAGTCCGTGGAATACACATTGATGCTGAAGATGTGGGTGTTAATGGGTACAGAAGGATAAACAGGTAATGATTAGAACAAGGTGACCTGTGGTCTGTTAAGAAGGCAGATTGTCTTCTGCAGCTGCCAGTTCAAATACACCTAGCACAGTTCAGGCTCAAAACTGTGGCTCCTGCTGGCTCTCGCTGGTCTCAGATGTGTCAACATTTGTTATAGTGATATCAACCAATAAAGAAAACACACAGGAGTGAAAGTCTCTAGTGACCACACTTCCCTCTCTCCTACTCTTAGCCTCTCTCCCCTGCCTTTTCTCCAACTAGGCAATTATCTGGGGGAGTGGCAGCCATTATTCTTTGAGGACAGTCTTAGACATTCAATAAATTAATCAGATGCAAGTACTTCTGAAGGAGCACCTGGCTATAGGGTGTTTCACCTGCTGTGCTCCAGGCATAGCCCCAGAGCACACTATAATGACAAAGCCTTTCACAGCCTTTAGTCTCTGACTCTTGAACCCACGATTCAAACAGAGAAACTAAAGTCCTCCAGGAACACCTTTCCTGGAGATCAGGTGTGTGTGTGTGTGTGTGTGTGTGTGTGTGTGTGTGTGTGTGTGTGTGTTCTGGGGAATCTGAACTTTGGTCCTCATTCTCTGAGCCATCTCCCTGACCCTGTTGGGTAGTTTTTTTTTTATGATGTGGTAGAATTGTTGCTAGAACTTGTTTTCTGCAGTAACTCATTTCAACACCCTAACCTTGAAAAAGTTGCTACTTAACAAACCTCTGTCTTTCAGACCACATAACCATCACCCCGAAGGATCCCCAGTGGGTTGGGGCCTGGTGGCTTGGTTACCTAATAGCAGGGTTCCTAAGTCTCCTTGCAGCTGTGCCTTTCTGGTGCTTACCCAAGACTCTACCCAGAGCTCAAAGTAGAGAGGACTCTGGATCCTCATCTGAGAAGTCCAAGTTCATCATAGATGACCCTATTAACTACCAAATGGCCCCTGGAGAAGAAATGAAATTCATGGAAATGGCAAGAAGTAAGTCAGATTCTCTTTGATCATGGACTACTACTGTCCATCTTCCTAGTGGGACTTGAGGAAGTGTATGAATAATAGTACTTGGCTCCCCTGTCTGAAAGAAATGTTAAAAAGCCATACAGGAAGCAGAAATGGGGAAAGAAAGTCATTTTTTTCTGATTTTTCCATTTATTCCAGAAGCTTATATTTTTGTTGATTTTACATACCAACCACAGATCCCCCTCTCATTCCTCCTTCTTCCTCCTGCTCCCCCTCCTTTACCCCTCCCCTCCCCCTCATCCACTCCTCCAACGGGGTAAGTTCTCCCATGAGGGGACAGCTAAGCCTGGTACATTCAGTTGAGGCCGGACCAAGGCCCTCTCCGTTTTATCAGGCAGTGTGATCAGGATCTATGCCTGGTGCATGAGCAGGCTTTGTGGATCCCATTACCTATGGTCTTATTGAAAAAGTTATGCAGATAGATGAGCAAAAGTCCTGCATATTTTCCTTTTGGGTGGCTCTACCCTCTCACACACCATTGTTCTTCTCCATAGTAGCTGCTCAGCAGAAGTCTGAGTAGACAGAAAAGAAGAGGCTATAACTCCATGTCTGAGAGCCTTTTACACGTAAGATCCACCTGTTTGAACAATATATAGAAATGTGTGTCTCAGCAAGGGTGTAAGTGCAAGGCAGGCAAAGGCCAGGAATGTTCTCAGGAGTTCTTCTCAGGGAAGATGATGACTGAGAAATTGTCCCCATCTCTTTCTTTTCAAGCAATCCTGTATTTATGTTTAAAGACATTCTTCAACTTGTTGAAGTTAATTGCCTGAATGATGGGAGGATGAGAGTAGGAGAAAGGTCCATTTAACACCAAGGTACACCCACTAAAGGAGACAGCTATGAACTATGTTGGAAGAAAGAGACTCACATGGAAGTTCCTGATGTCCAGCCTAGGGCTTCTAGATGGAGGATGAGGAGAAATGCTCTGCCCTTGTCACTGACACATCAGCTGGTGGGGTCTGTCCCTGTCTTACTTATTGGTCCTACATAGTGTTCCTGTAGGAGTGTATGTGCCCAGATTCAAACCCAGGCAGACTGCAGTACTGAAGATTGCAATGTCTACTACCTGAGACCCTGTCTTTAAGGACTCCATATTGTTTTTGTCTTACAGATTTTCTTCCATCACTGAAGACTCTTCTTAGAAATCCAGTATACATCTTATACCTGTGTGCAAGCACCGTTCAGTTCAATTCTCTATTTGGCATGGTGACATATAAACCAAAGTACATTGAGCAGCAGTATGGGCAGTCATCCTCCAAAGCCAACTTTGTCATTGGTATGCCTGCCTGTCTGTCATGTGTTCCCATAGAAACTATCTTTGATGAAGCTTGCACATTCTTAGTAATATTAGATTGCTCTAGTTTTTAACCTAGAGTAATTGGGGTATTTTAGATGAAGTAAAGTAGCAAACTTTTAAAACTCTAGCATACACACAGTGGGTGGGTATTATAATTTTGCAACAAGGATTATTTGTGACTGTGATTGGTTGGCTTTGAAAGAATTCCCCATAGTTCTTTAAGAAGTACAAAGAAGTGAGTCTAGCATAGATTTTTTTTTTTAGATTATTGTTAATATTGGGCACCTGTGTTTTGGGCATTGTTGAGGCCTTACATCATTGGCAATATTGCATGCATGGTATCTGGGATTGCATGCAGCAGGCATTTAGACAGTATATCTGTGCCTTCTATAACAAAGCTGATGTTTGACTCAGAGTCAAGGGATATTTTTGACATCTGGAGAATATGTTGTTTAAAGGGATTGTATATATAGCATATTAATGTAGCCAAGAACAAGAACACCAATCAAGGACCAAAACAAGAACAAGGGATTAAAAGAGAGAAAATAATATTTAAACACAGGGCTATCATCCTGTATAAAATTAGAGACTTAAAACATGATTGGCGCTGGGCGGCGGTGGTGCACGCCTTTAATCCCAGCACTCGGGAGGCAGAGGCAGGCGGATCTCTGTGAGTTTGAGGCCAGCCTGGGCTACCAAGTGAGTTCCAGGAAAGGTGCAAAGCTACGCAGAGAAACCCTGTCTCGAAAAACCAAAAAAAAAAAAAAAAAAAAAAAAAAAAAAAAAAAAAAAAATGATTGGCTCCTATTCTTCAAGAATATTTCATTTAAAAAAATCACCATTTTGAGGCATTACATTTATTCTGTTTCTTGGGACATACTCCTTTAAGAAATGAGACTCTAAAATAATTTCTTTCTTCATAGAAATTGTTAAAGGATTTATTTTATTATTGATATTTTGTATGGTATGAATGTGTTATGGGGGTGTGTGAGTATGGGTGGGTGAATGTGTGTGTTGGGTGGGTGTGTTCATTTATGCACATGAGTGCATGTGTCTGTGTAGATCAGAAGAGGCTGTCAAATCTCCTGAAGCTGAAGCTACAGGTGGTTGTGAGCCAACCAATGTGCATTCTGGGAACCAGATTTGGGCTTCTGAGCCATCTCTCCAATCCCTCTTCACAGAAAATTTTAAAAATCACTCCATATATCTACCCCTGAAAAGAGAAGAAAAAAATCTGAGTATATCTTAAAAGATATAATTTTCCTATAACAAATTCTAAATATGGGCACTTAGATGTTAAAGTAACTGGATTGTTTGGTCTATTCTCCAACATTCTAGCAGTTTCAAGATTAGATAACTGAAAATTTTCATTTCCAATATTAATTGATTCAAAAGCTCACTTGTATCATTGACTGGTTGAGCATAAGAAATATTTTAGAAATTTCCCTCAGAACTTCTTCCATATCTATCAGTGTTGTAAACTGAGTTTAAGGAGAACAAATACATAAGCAATGGAAATTTGAGATATTCTTTTTCATCTTATATGTAGTTTTATATGTCAAGATATAATTTAAACTCATCAGTTAAGTCTGAAGATGTTTCTTATATAGCTTAACTGAATGGATTATGTATATGTGTGTGTGTGTGTTCATGTGTGTGTGTGTGTAAAGTAGCCAACATCTAGAGCATCCTATTACCCAAGAAGATTATTTTCAACACATACTTTCCCTAATGGCTAGAATTGTTCTAGACTCAATCATCATAAGCCAGCCTTACCTGTTCTTGAGCCTCATAGAATTTGAACAATTGATGTTCAGATTCATTCACAGTTCTGAATACCCATGTTTGGCTCTTTTTCACTACCATGGACTAGTCTGTGATATCAGTGTACCATGAATTACTTATATTTAGTCACGTTAGTGCTGATGGTCCTTTTGATAGTTTTATTCTTTTGGCTACTGTAGATCACACAGCCATGGTCATTCTATGGGTATATTCATTTTCTTTGATTAGCACATGGTATGTAAATACTAGATCATAGGCAATCTGTGATAGAGTAGATATTGCTAAGAAACATCATGGCTGAGCACATTTAAACATGCACTGAATATGTGAATGCATGCTAATCATCCCACATTTTTACCAGACCTTGATGTTGTCAGCCTTTTTCATTGTGACATCATTTACCCTATGACCATTTATGTTGAGTATATCTGCATAGGCTCATTAGTCACTTCAATATTCCCTTCTACTAACTTGTTTGAGTCACTTGCCCATGTTATTTATTTATTTGATTGGCAATCTTTCACTTGGTAAGTTCTGGCTACTGTATATTTTCCTTGATACAAATTCTTCATTAAATGTGTGTGTGTGTTGTAAGTATTTCTCATACACTTTACCTGGCTTTTTAAATTTTTCCCTTTTATTAAACATAGATTTTTTTCTCAGACAATATAATCTGAATATATTTTCCCCTCCCTCTACTCCTTGTTCCTTCCTACCTGACTTGATAAGTAAGACCTTTTAATTTTGATAATGGTCATGAGCATCATTTTAATTAAGCCCAACTTTTAGTCATTTTCTTTCTTGTGTTATTTTGATTCTGTTTTTAAAACTGTACATTAAGCCTCCAAATCACTGAAATGTTTTCCTAATACTTATAACATTAATATTTAGTTGCTTCAGTTTTCACTTATTAGATAAATCCATTTCTAATAAAGTTTTTATATAATATGAAAGACAAGTTTCAATCAGAATAAAGAGATAAAAATGAACAAACAAACCCAAAACCTTTTCCCAGGAATTTGCATGAAGGCCCATGTCTTTGAAGATGTGCTTGTTCCTCATTATTCAGTATCATACAACACTGCATCTGGACAGTTGATCTCTCCCATACTGGAGTCATGAATGAGATGTTCATAATAGAAAATTGGGCTGGAGAGATGGCTCAGTGGGTAGAGGCGCTGCAGAAGGTCTGAAACCTGTGGGAGATCCCTGGGATATTTTTAAACAAATTTTTACTAGTTTTTTATGGGAGGCACAGAGGTTCTTGTTCTCACAGATAAGTACTAGAGGAACAAGGAACCTTAAACACACAGGGTTGTCCCTTCAAAGGTAGATATATAACCTATTATCTGCCCCGAAGGCTAGGAGCAGAAGTGGCTAACAACCTGATGACCTTTGCACTATCTGTATGGCCAAGACCACAACAGATCCTCCCTCAGACTTATCTGGAGCTTGTTTTTCTCAGTTAATCTATAGAACTCATCTTTTTTTTTTTTTTTTTTTTTTTTTTTTTTTTTTTTTTTTTTTGGTTTTTCGAGACAGGGTTTCTCTGTGTAGCTTTGTGCCTTTCCTGGAACTCACTTGGTAGCCCAGGCTGGCCTCGAACTCACAGAGATCCGCCTGTATAGAACTCATCTTTATGGAAGATGTCACACATACATTACAAAGAGTTTCAATGTAGTTATGTCTTAAGCTTTGTTGTATACATGAGATTGAGTTAATTATCAACAGGAAACTTTTCAGCAAATTGTGCTGTGCTTAAATATGCCTAAAGTAAACTACCTGGAGTAGGACTCTTTTAGTTTGAACCAATACCAGCTACTTAGTTGTGTTGAACTGAAGAACTGAACTACCTTATTCCCCCTCCCCCACTGCAGATTGTTACTCTGCTGGCCATGATGTTATCAGAAGCCCTTGAGACTTTCATGCATGCATGCACTTTATTTTGATAATAGACACCCTCATTCCTGCCTGAAGCTAGTCCCCATATTCAATATTCAATATATTTACTGGATAGTGAGTGTGTGTGTGTGTGTGTGTGTGTGTGTGTGTATGTATGATAGATAGATAGATAGATAGATAGATAGATAGATAGATAGATAGATGATAGATAGATGGATGGATGGATAGATAGATAGATGATGGATGGATGGATAGATAGATAGATAGATAGATAGATAGATGTTGTGTGTGTGTGTGTGTGTGTGTGTGTGTGTGTGTGTGTGTGTGTGTTAATATATATCCCACTGAGTACAATTTTTGCTGCCCATATAGTTATAGATATGGGACCATCCACTGAAGCATGGTCTACCACAAGTAGCCACATTTTTAAGAAAACCGACAGTCCTTCCCCTAGCACCCATCAATAGTCAATAGCTCCTCATCTTACATCTTCAAACATAAACATAAAAGAGAGAGTGAACTGAAGGTGGAAAGAGGCTTTAAACTCTCAAAGCCTTCTTCCAGTCAAGTACTTCCTTCAGCAAGGCTGCACTTCCTTGTCACTTCTCCAAACAGCTCCACCAAATGGAGACCAAATATTCAAACATCTGAGTCTATGAGTAAAACTTCTCATTCACATTACCACGAGGACTAACAGAATAGACACAGAATCCCTAGTAAAGCTGCTGACTTCTAAGATGGAGAATAGAAGGTCACACACACACACACACGAGAGAGAGAGAGAGAGAGAGAGAGAGAGAGAGAGAGAGAGAGAGAGAGAGAGAGAGAGAGAGAGAGAGAGAGAGAAAGAATTCTGTCTTCACACTTAGACTTTATTTTTAATTAGGAGAAACTGTTAGCATGAATGAATTTGAAGCACAAGTATCCAGATCTGTTATGTACTTCCTAGCATGTTCTTCATTTTTAAAGTGTCAATCACACGTCTTTTAGCTGATTGTTGCCCCTTCAAAGTCTCAGGATACTTCCATCTCCTTCACTTGCCACACTCCACAAATCTCACTTAAGCTGGAGAGCAAAGGTAGCATCTCCTCTATTCCATTTTAGTAAGTTCACAGTCATAACCTTGTGAAGATGAGCCCATTTCTAACCTAGACTCTATCCTGGAGCTATGTCCTTAGCCAGGCTGGGCTGGTTTCTAATGTGTCAATTATAATATTAAGACTTACAGCTTATAGTCAAATAAAAAAGATGGATTAAATAACCTTTCATCTATAGATATATGGTAGATACATTTTTAAAAAAAACAAGGTAATATAAGAGTAAGCCAGAAAGGTTATTTCCTTTAATTCCATGAAGATTAGTTAAAAGATTAAGTATATAAATTATAAAATAAAAGAAAGTATAGAGTAGTAATGATATCTTTATTTATTTGCATTTACTTTGTGATGTGTAGGGGTTGAATACAGGCACCTGAACATGCTAGCCAAGCATTCTACCAATGAGCAACATCCCCAATCCCTTTCTTTCATTTATTTATAGCATCTAACTAAAATGCCCAGGTTGGCCTTTGAACTGTCTTCTCTATTTGACTCAGGCCTCATAACCTCCCTGTATCCATCTCCTGCATAGTTGGGATCACATACCTATATCTTAGGCCTGGTCTTTCTTAAATACGAAGGGTGTACTCCCCACTCCCATGTATTATTTCATCTTTGCCAATCTGGTAGAAATGAATACTTCTGTGTTAGATATTTTTCTAAGAGACACTCATGAATAACATCATTTCATCACCTCAACACCATTTCAGGTTCAACATCCCAAACCAGAAATAAAAAATGCCAACATGATACCACAAGTGGGAAAGTTGACTCCTGACCTTGAGTGATTGAGCGCATTCAGAATAAAAGATATTGTATAAAATTACCTTCAGACTGTGTTATAGTGCTATGTATATGGTACATAAAATTAAATTTTCTGGTGAAATATGGATCTCATCTCCAGGACATCTCATCATGTGTGTATACTCTAAAATTGTCAAAAATTCAAAAGTACATTAGTCCCAAGCATTTAGGTAAGGAATCCTCAGGCTTTAATGGATAGTTGACAGTGGGCAGGTTTAGAGACATTTAGAAAATTGCCTGCAGTTGTATAGCTGCTAAGTGGCTGAAATGAAGATACCTAAACCCAGGTACCAAGGTCTCTGAGTACATACTTTCCATCACCTGGTGGGACCACTCCCTCTGCTGGTTTTAAATCATGTTTGCTTGACGACTAGTGAGGTTGCATAACTCTGTGTCTAAAATTCCATTTCCTAATACCTTGAAGAAGATGTGACTAATACAGCCAAGTGAGGGAGGAAAGAGGACTTGACTTTAGCCTTCCTACACTTCAATTGAGTCTTAATCATTGCTAATCATAATCACGAAGAAATTTCTCTCTAGAGGATAATAATATGAATACTCTTAAGATTGCAGTAAAGACCAAATGTGAAGGATAGTGTGAGTACCTGGCACATGCACACATGATGACACATGCCACTTTAGCTGTAAGGAGAGCTTCAAAACAAGAGACTGAGAGGCTGAATCAACAAGATTTTGTTTGAGCCAGAAAATAGAAAGCAAAACACAAACAACAAACTTCCCTTCATTTTCTGTGCCTATTATACTATGGATGGTGTTAAGGAACGTTAATATCTACTCGACTGCCACCTGATTGAGAATGCTAGTTCTGGGCATCTACCAGAAAAGACATTGTTTCATCAATTCATTCAGTATTAATGGAGTTGAATATTGTGTCATGTAGAATGTGAGGCTCTGATACTACATTTATGCTGTTGTTAACCCATGACCTTTATTCTCATCACAAACTCTTGGTATATGTTTACCAATAATAGTAACAATATTTTCATAAGCACAGTTTAATACATCAGAACCATTGGTGGGTTTTTGCAATCACTAAGGACACATGTGTGATGCTCAGAGATCTCTTGTTTTTCTTATTCCTCAGGGCTCATCAACATTCCTGCAGTGGCCCTTGGAATATTCTCTGGGGGAATAGTTATGAAAAAATTCAGGCTGGGTGTATTTGAAGCTACAAAACTCTACTTGGGATCATCTGTCTTTGGCTACCTCCTCTTCCTCTCTCTGTTTGCCTTGGGATGTGAAAATCCTCGTGTGGCTGGACTGACTGTGTCCTACCAAGGGTATGTTCCCTCGCAACATCATTTGAGGAGATGGGATAGCTTAATTCAATTGTCAGTAGAGTTTTCTAATAAGATTAATTAATATTTTAAGGCTCATAACTTATAGAAAGTAACTTTTTAATGGAATAGCTGATACTACTTAAAGCTTAGAATCTGTTATTGTCTCCCAATTTTGTATTTTCTCCCAAATTTGAATTTGAATGTCTTATAGAAGTATAAAAATTGCTAAATCTTATGTTATAAAATTAACCTAACAAATGAAACAATGCAATCAAGGGAATACAGAACTCGAATTCTTAGTAAAGTGATTATTTATGGGTTGAATCAATTTGGCTATAATGTTCTTGTTTTAAAAATAGAGTAACAACTGTCTTTTAAGATTGTGAAAGTCTTAAGTAATGTCATATACATGGTAGTGACTAGCACTTGCCTGCCATAAAATAGCTGCAAGCAGTTGCCTTTTCTCCCCTCTGGACTCCTAATTAAGTGGGTTGGTCTTTAGACCATCCCTCCTAGTCTCCACTGTGCTAAAAACACAGCAAAGTTCAGCAGAAAAAGTTATCTAATGGCAGCTATCTTTACCTGTCCATCTTGCACTGAGTCTGAAGAACATGAATAACTTATATTTCCTGTTTTTACCCTCATTCTTATGCCATCCCGTATGCGGGAGGTGATTTAATTGTGTTGTTTCTAGCTTTTTTCTTAATGCAAGGCTGAATCTTCCAAGACCTATTTCACTATCCCATTTAAGAGTCCTTCTTATCACTCCACCAGAGGGAGTGTCTGCATCCTTTCAATTATTTTATACTGTTCATCTACAGATGTTATTGAACCTCTACCATGGACCAGAGAGGATTTAGATTAAATCTACCAGACTGCTTGAAGCCCTACAGAGGCAGAAAGGCAGGCTCTCCAGGTCTTGTATTCACTAGTTTCTTGTTTTCAATGCCTGTGATCAAATACCTAACAAGAAGCAGTTTGAGAAAGGTAGTGTTTATTTGGGCTTACAGTTTGAAGGGACATATACAGCCCATCATAGAGGGGAAGGAATAGCAGCAGGTGGCCCCATGCCTTTGTGAGTGCATAGGAACTGCTTGCTCCCATCTCATCAGACCAGGAGACAGAGTTGAGACAGGAAGGAACGTTGTGTTACAAACCTCAAGGCCTTCTGACCCAGTGACCTACAGATGTCACCTCCCAAAGCTTCCACAGCCTCCCCAAACACCACCACCTAGTGGTAGAGTCAAGTATTCAAGCACATAGTCTTATAGAGGATATTTTTAATCCTCTACATTTTTATCTCTCCTCTTGCTCTTTCTGATCATCTGCCTTGTCTCTACATTCTAGCCTCCATTTTCTTCACCAACATGACGTCTTCTGCTTGCAACTAAGCACACACTATAATTTCTCCTGTTTAAAATGGAAACAGTGAATGCAAAGTTAAATAGAAATGTATTCCTAGCAGGATTATGAGGCTGAGGAGTCCGCTGGGGTCAGAAATGGACAATAAGAGTGTTAATGGTAACTATGAATTGCTAGAAGACTCTGCAGAGAGTAGAAGCCTTGTGCTGTCTTTGGCTGTACCTTTTATATTCATTATAGACCAGAATGGTGGAATAGTTTGTAGTTTTCAATTTAGAAAGCATCATGAGTTTCATTTTCTAATGCATATCCTCTACACTCTAATGCAAGTTAGTTTTGCTAAACTTCTTTGAAGGAAAGTGAGTTTTAAAAAGTCAATTTGCTTCCCAAACTTAATGTCTATCAAAGGCAGATCTTGACCTTGCACACAGGCTTGACTCAAAGTATACCGTTCTTTCTGCATTATGCTGTTTCTAAGGCAAAGTGAATACATAGACAACAACTGCAAACTTTTGAGGTTCATATTATGAATGCTTTATGATAAAAGATAAAATATTTTAAAGAAATAAAAGATAATATAACCATTGAGTACTAGCCTCTTCAGCAGAGTCACCTTGAGAGACTGTAGCTGAATTGCAGTCAATGCTGGCATTGTTTGGTGCATTCTGAAACTCCTCTTTCAGAATTGCTTTCCATACTCTTAAAACATCCCCCACAAGTGACAAAGATTTAACCTTCGAGCATGGCTGTGCCAGTGGTAGCAATCGAAGAAGGGCAGCACCACTAGGAAAGCACCACACTTCTCAGCACAGCTCTCTGAAAGAAGTCTCATTGGGGAATAAACACTCAAATGTGTTTGTTGGAACTCTTCTTATAATTAAAAATTTAAGCCACAACCCTACTGTCAAACACATCCTTCATATAGATGTGTTTGCAATTAAAGTCTGCCCTAGATGGCAAAGTAAACATATTCCCCGGTAATGTAAAATAATTAACTTTAATGCAAAATGCTTCCCCTGAGATTTTCTTGTGTTGCTTTGTTTGAAAGGTTATTTTGATTGTAGACACCCAAGAGGTTCTTTATTGACAAGCTTGAGCTGACAGCTGAGGGAATATCTGTTTTTTAGTAAGGAGAATAATGCTGATATGAGAACAAGAATTTAGATGCAACAGGCCTGGAAGGGTCCACTCCTAGGTTTGTGACTAACAAACAATTTGAGTTTGAGCAAGTGCCCAGTCTAACCTGACCTTCCTGATATGCATGTGAGTGGGTGGCCTCCATCACATCAAGGTTCACTGGAGGTCCAATCATCTGTGACCTTGACCTCAAAGGGCCTATAGGGACAGATGCTGGTCTTTCAAAGACATTATTGTCATTACAACTTCAGATGAAACCATTCATCTCAGCCAGCAATTAACACTTCATGGAAGAGAAGATTAAATGGTCCCAGAGGACTTTGCAGAGACCCAGTTAAATGCCCTTTTGTTCTGTTTGTTCCTTTGAGATGGCCCAATCCACAGCAACCTGAGTAGATGGACTGTTACCCCAACTAAGAAATTACTGCTGTAATCATATAGGTTAGATACACATTAGAAGCAAGGGCCCAAAGCACTGCTTCTTTCTCTAAATACCACCTTTTTGATGAATGTGATTTCAATAATAACATGTTTTAAATACTAATACTAGAGAGGCTGAATCAGGTGGTCTGAGAGTTCAAGCCACACCCAAGCTTGACCACACTGTATAGCAGGACCTAGACTCAAATGGAAAGACATTTTTTTCCTTTGATGATTCAGGTCCCATAAGCCATGTTTCTAACTCTGCTATGTGCTAAGAGTTATATTTACACTAGCATCATAGGAATAAATAAACAAACTGATCTGGCCTCCACTGAGTGTACATTTCAAAATATTGTTTATTCATTTAAGTCTCTAAAATACCTCCATAAAAAAATTCTTCACGGTGAGAGAGATCAACACAAAAGAAAATGAAATAAGGGAGGAAACTGAATTATGAAAGGTCTATGGGCATTACACATAACATGAAGCCAAAATAACACACCAATGGGTGAGTGCCTTATAGAGAGACTAGAGAAAGAGAAAAAAAGTTCAAGAAAACCAACACTTGGAAGATAAGTATTATTCATTAATATTTAGAAACATCTTCCATCCTCCCAAAATTAGTACTTCAGAGTGTTCCAATAAATTTTTGTGGCTAAATGAGTTGTAAATTTGTTGAATAACAGGGGACTCTGTAAGCAAAGATGATGAAGGATGCCGCTGACCTCTGTACATGGGAGAATTGTAGCTGCAAGTTTTCATGTGTTCTGCCCAGTCCACAGCCGCTCAGACCCAAGTAAACACACAGAGGCTTATATTAATTAAAACTGCCTGGCTGTTAGCTCAGGCCTACCACTGACTAGCTCTTACATTTAAACTCAGCCCATTTTTGTTAATCTATATGTTGCCATGTTTTCCATGGCTTTACCTGTGTGCCATTGTGTGCTGCTCCCTGGATGGTGGCCTAGTGTCTCCTGACTCAGCCTTCCTCTTCCCAGAATTCTCCTTGTCTACTTATCCCACCTATCTTCATGCCTGGCTACTGGTCAATCAGCATATTATTAAACCAATGTACAAAAGCATTATCCCACAGCATTTCCCCCTTTCTGTTTAATTAAAAGAGGAAAGTTTAAACTTTAATATAGTAAAATTATATATAACAAAACAGTTATCAAGAAAGAATTACAGTTACAATATCTAGTCTATTTGTATTTGGCAAATTCAAAGAAAATATTCTATTTATCCTATATTTGTGAGTCTAAGGTTTTATATCTAACTTATCTTTTATGATAACTAAGGAAAATTATGACTATATAGTCTTCAACTACATCAAAGACCTCAGAAGGATATAATATTGTCTAAGTAAATAGGAAATGCATTTTAAGCAACTTCCAAAAATCTAGAATGACAGAGATACCTGGCTGCTTGGACAGTTACCCAAAGTTCTTCTGCAATGTTGGGGCATCCATTTTTCAGCCTACTGGCCTAGAGTCTCTCAGTTGCTTCTCTCTGTGTCCTGTAGAATGTTTGGCAGTTTCTTCTGTGAAACAGGAACCTGAAGGACCATCTTGTCTTGCAATGCTCAGTGGTTACCTTCCTATGGGTCCTGAATGTCCTTACAACATTTTGTCAAGCAGTCTAGGCAAGAACAGTTTCTTGCCCAAATGACTATTTTGCCAAGAAGAAGATAAACTCCATATGGAGTGTCTTCAACCCCCATCTTTCTCTCTGAAGCAAATCAGTGCTGCCAGGAGCAAACGTGTCTCATTGTCCAGAAAGTCTAAGTTTTTAAAACATTTTAAATGCCATATTTTGTAGGTCTTTGAAATGTTTGAAGATAACCTACCTAATTGAATTATATCTATGTATACCTAGAAAACTTAACATGACTCTAAGTTTGACTATCATAGAAACCTAGTTATTAATCTCTATTTCTTAATTATCCATTACAATTTAAATGAGTTACATAAACATAATACCTCAAACAAGAGTAGAAATATATATACAGTATAACAAAATTAACTTTAAACTTTAAATTTATATCAACACCTAAAATCAATAGCTATGTAAAACATTTTAAACAAGTTGCTTTTTAAAACTAGGTTCAACAATCCATCCTTTTATCCTATCATATCTATATCCTATATTTCCATATCAGAGAATATAGAGACAAAGGATTCATGGGCATTATTTGAAATACATATACAAGGAGGTATATAATCATAATGGATACAAGAAGGGTGTTCACTGTTAGCTGCTTTCATTCATTACTATCAGCAATATCCATCATACTGATGTCCACACAGTTACAAAAGATAGCATGCATAATGTCATAAATATACCTTGAATTTCACTTTTCTGTCTTGTAACCATGGACTGAACCATCTTAGCTCAGAAATTCATTGCAGGACCCAGGAATCAGGAGACTTTAATATAAGACCTTTAAGCTAAGAAGTGGATGTGGCTAGAATGGGCAAACCTTTTAAGACATAGCTTAAGGGAGAGTCAGTTAACAGTTGGCTCATATTTAACACTTAGATGCTAAGATCTTTAACACAATTGTATTTTCAAAAGACAAATAGTTGCCAATATCACAGCATTTATATGACTCAAGAGCAATGACATTTTTAAAATAGGATCTTGCCTACTAAGAGGTAATATTTTATACTCTTACGTTTCTTTTCAGAACCAAACCTGTCTCTTATCATGAACGAGCTCTCTTTTCAGATTGCAACTCAAGATGTAAATGTTCAGAGTCAAAATGGGAGCCCATGTGTGGGGACAATGGGATCACATATGTGTCAGCTTGTCTTGCTGGTTGTCAATCCTCCAGTCAGAGTGGAAAGAACATTGTAAGAAACTTCTCCTACTGTATCTGCCTGTTAACTGGCTACTGTTTAGACCCATGTTGGTCCAATGGGGTTTTGGGAGGTCACCCAGGCAGAATCCCTTGTTCTGACCCAACCCTTGTATTTGTATATAAATAAAGGGAATTTAAAACACTCTTATGGATCTAAAACTGCAAGAATTAAGGAAAGGATTAGTAATGAAACAGGTATAACCACATTCATAATTGTTTAGTCTACATCTCTCATTATATTGTGAAAATTATTAGCCAAGAATAAGAAAGTCCCAAACATATTGCATCACTTTTAAGATCTACTTTAGGATCTGTGTCCCCTGATCTCAAAGTGAGTAGATATAGGAGGTTTTAGGGACAGCACAAATATGGGGGTTAAGAGATCTGTATGTGAAGATATGGATCCAGGAACCCAGAACTGATTCCACGGAAGTTGATATGGTTTTGAAGCAGCTCTGCTTGATCCAAAGTAGATGGTCTGAGCTGCTGAGTTGCTGTAGAGTGGGAATGGAGTCAGAACTACAGGTAGGAAGCTTGCTCAGTCTGTCCAGGTGTTTGAGACAAATGGCTTGAGCTGCAAGCATTTACTCCATAGTTGTAGAAATGAAGTCCAGCTGAAAGAGCCAGTGGGTCCAGTGCGAGATGAGGGCTGACTACCTGGTTTGCAGATGTCCTCAGAGCAGAAGACAGAAAGGAAGGACAAGGTGTCTGTCGTAGTTGGCTTTTTGTCACTCTCACAGTTCCCTGAGAGGAAGCATTTAAAGAAAGGAAAGCGTTTTTCAAGAGTAACTTTTCAGTGTCTTCAGCCATGGACCTTAGGCTTGCTATTTCTGAGCCCATGGTGCTTCAGTTTACCTTGCAGGGGACTGTGTGATGGACCACCATCAACCTCACAGTGAACTGGAAGGGAAAGGGGATCAGAAGGCAGGCTACATCTTTCCAAGGCCCTCCCCAGTGACAGCTTCCTCCAGCTAGCCCCTTCTCCCACTTTGACCACCTCCAATAATACCACCATATTATGAATTTATCAAAGAATTAATCTATTGATTAACTCAGAACCCTCACGATCTAGTCTTTTCCACAAATCCTGTCAACTGGAAACCCAATCCCCAGTACTGTTTAAACTTTAAAGTGTTTTTTTTTTTCTTATATGGACACTAATTCCTGAAAATGTTGTCTCCCTGACCTTCCAAAGGCCTTACTTCCTTAGTTCACTGCACAGGAGCAGTGAGATAAGTAAACTGGGGCTGAGCATTCAGTGCACAACTGAAACTAGCTGTGAAGGACTTGATGCCCTTCAGTCATTAACAGATCCCCCCCCCCCCAATCACATCTTGGCATTTCAGGCCAAATGCTGTCTTCCATAAAAACTGAACAGCACAAATATATTTAAATATAATTATTGGCTAGTTATGAATGCTTAGCCCAACACATTTGAGGACACCCCAGATGATAGTGAGACACAGGAACATATAACAGCAAACAAGATCAGGATTAGAATATATATATATATATATGAATTGTGTCAACTTTATTTCATTCTTTATTTGCAAATTCACTCTTCAGTGATGAAAATGACAACTTGCTGTCTTAGTTAGTATTCCCATTGCTATGGTAAAATACCATGGCTTGGAGAAGAAAGGGTTTATTTCACTTATGCTTCCACATCACAGTCCCTCATCCAAGGAAGTCAGGACAGGAACTCAAGGCAAGAACCTAGAAGCAGGAACTGAAGCAGAGGCCCTAAAGGATGGCTGCTTATTAGCTTGCTCCCTGTGGCTTGCACATTCTCCTTTCTCATACAATGCAGAAACCCCTGCATAAGGGTGAAAATCCACAGTGGACTGGGCCCTCCCATATCAATCACTAATTAAGAAAAGCTTTACAGACTTGCCTATAGCCCAATATTATGAAGGCAATTTCTCAGTTATAGTTTTCTCAGATAACTCTGACTTCTGTCAAGTTGAAAAGAAAAACTAGGACTCTTTTAATGTATGATACAAATATATAATAAATATCATGAGATTCTCATAAATAAACTGCACAGATAACCCATGGTGATAAAAAAATTACATCTTCGTATTCAATATTTAGTTCTCTTTTATGTATAAGGATTATTTTTCCTAAAAGACAAGGTAAATTCTTCCATATCTTCTAATTCTGCTCATTTATTTAATGATTTTTTTCTTAAATACTGAAAATAAGGTCAATTTTAGGCTCTGGATATGTAGTAATGACAATATAGGGTGATCTTGCTTTCATAGAGGTTATATTCTAGTAGAGAGATGAAGCTTAAAGATAAATAGCCATATACATAGTGACAGGGACTGAGTTAGGATACCAGAGCAGACAGATGGGCTGTGGTTTAAAAGGGGAGGTCATGGAAGTTATCTCTAAAGAAATCTCTAAGTAGACAAAGGGAAGCTGAGCAGGCAAGAGGATACTTTCCTGAATGGGGAGTAACAGGACCATGAGATGTGGGTGAATTTGCTGTGTTCAAGCTGGGGAGGGGGTGGTTCTAGAACAAAAGTTCTGTAAATTTGCCATTGTAGGAGCCATTTGTGTAAGCAAAACAGAGGGTAATAGGGGAGATTGTTGACCAATGAGATCAGGGTGAGATCTGGGAGCTACATGATAAGAATGGATAATTCACTACAGTGATTTGGGATTCTTACAAATGTATAATAAATCCTAATTTCAGGGTTGAGGGCAGTGAGAGAATTTGAACATTCACTTGGTTACTATGTGGAAAGCAGATTGTGGTTGGTGAGAGTCGAAGTAGGTTGAGCAGAAAGATAATCATAACAGTAATCAAAGCATGAAATAGCAGTGACAGTCATGTGTAGACTGTAGGTCGCTATTTAAACAGTGAAATACTCTATTAGACTTTACCTTAATATATGTTGATATATTAATATGTTAATATATGTTAGTATAAGCAAAAAGTATTCCTCATTGCTCATGTAATACCTATATACTATACTAAAAGGTTTTTAAAAGAAATATGTAACTTCTGATTTAATTAAATATATCTCAATAATTGGACTTTTCTCTACTGTGTTACAGATATTTTCTAACTGCACTTGTGTCGGACTTGCAGCCCCTAAGTCAGGAAACTGGTCAGGCATGATGGGCAGGTGTCAGAAAGATAATGGATGTCCCCAAATGTTTCTGTATTTCCTTGTGATTTCAGTCATCACGTCATATACGTTATCTCTAGGTGGCATACCTGGGTATATATTACTCCTGAGGTGAGTGCAGAGACTTCTTCACTCCAACTTTTTCATCAAATACAACATATACTCTTCTTTGGGGTCATGATTCTTGATAGCTTTTTGAAACAATTGGCCCCAGCCCCTGATTTCACTGTCAGATGAGCCCACTTCAGGTTTTTATAGCTGAAAAGAGTTTTCTTAGTTCAATATATTTGTAAACCCTTGATCTAGAGCAATGTTAAAACCTACATCATTGAAGTTTTACACTAAACACCATTTGGGGCTTCTGATGTTGGAGTCAGTATTAATAACACAAATAAAATGTACCTTCCATCAAATGTATGTAATAGACAATTGTGAAATACTTCAAAGGTATGTTTAATAACATGGTGTTTTGAACTGGCCATTTTGATCTATAGGCTATTATATTTTACACATTACTGCTAAGACTGGAATTTTCTATGATGGGTGTTATGTTTTTTAATCAATTCTAATCTATGAATATTATGTGAATGACTCAAAACAATTTTATATACAAGACCCTAAAATATGCATTCCTTTGTATATTTATATTTGTATATTAATTAGAATATACATTTTAAAGAATTATTTAAATAAAAGTTAAGCATTGATTTCTAGTAGATCATATATTTTAAAATGTGAGGATTTTAAATTTTTTATCACTCTTTTAAATCAAATTAATGAAATTAAAGAATGATTAGATAATCATGACCAGATTAAAGGTTGTATGAAAAGGTGTTTATGTGTGTGTGATGTGTATACATGTACATGTTTGCATGTGTATAGTGCATACTCGTGTGGGTGTGCACTCTTGAGCAGGGCCTAGATTGATGTTAGCAATCTCCTCAAATGTTCTTTCAGTGCCCTTTTACCTTATTTCTTGAAGCAGCATCTCCTAGTCAGAACTCATGTTAGTCTACTAGCCATCTCGCTCTGATGATTGCCTGCCTTTGCTTTCTCAGTCTGTACTAACAGCCAGATCACCAAGTCCACTCAATATTTATGTGTGTTCTTAGTTTCCGAACTTCAGCCTCCATAGTTGTGTGGCAAGTGCTTTAGCCATTGAGAAATCTCTCAGGCCATATTTTCTAAATGGTGCTTTTCCTATTTTAGGTGCATTCAACCACAACTTAAGTCTTTTGCTCTGGGTATCTACACTTTAGCAATAAGAGTTCTTGGTAAGTATAATCAAAAGGACTTTTTTTTTTCTTCTCTTTCTAAAACATTGTCTGTATGTGTGTGTGTTTATATTGGTTTATTGTCAGGGGCCCCAGAAGTGTCATAGACAATGGGGAAATAATCCATGGAAGGTGAGGAGTGAAACTTGGGTCAGCACTACTTTAGCAGCGTCTGGGTCAAAACTTCCAGCGTCTGACCTCATGGTTTATTTTTCTTACACATTTAAGCACAGTAAAACTTGGAGGGAAAGTCTCCACAATCATCACAACAAAACTTCAGGGACAGCTACATTGAAATCCCCTGGCAAGCTATCAAAGCACCTGTAAACTTAATAAGAATGAGTTCTATTGGCTGATTGGCTGATGAACAGCACTCAGGGTAAGGGCCTAAGAAGGAAGGATCTGTGATAAGCATAAGGATAGACTCTGTTGATGGAGGATTCAATGTACATGGGCCTCTTTCATAAAGAAGGATTGCACTCACTGAGAGACAAAGCTCAAGGTAAGGGCCTAAACTGTGCTCCCAGTTTTGGGGGATTCAGGAAGGCTGGCTCCATAGAATAGCAAAAAGATCACTAGGTTGTTAGACTACATCCACTCAGGTTCTTCCAATGCTTTCTCTGAACTGAGCCTCCTACAGTTTATACTGATGCACAATTTCAAATGAGTATGGACTTCCTGGCTTGTCACTGTTTAAGGACCATAGCTTGCACTCTTCTACAGGTACAAATGTCATCATTTTGTATGACCACAATGCATCATCACAGTCAAGAAATTTGGTACCAATGTGTTATTATATCTTCTATATATTACACAATCGAATTTAATTCACTATAATGATGCCCTTCTACACCCTTCTACACTCTCGTTCCAAAGTGAGTGGAGGGCCATGTACTGCATTTAGCTACCCTTGTCAGCCTCTAATAATCCTTCCTTTTTGTATTTAGGCAAGTCTGTCGTTTTTATGGCTACTCTTCATTTGCATTTACCTGGTTGTTTTTGTAAACAGTCAATAAAATATTTCAGGTGAGAACTATATAGGTGACACTGTGTGTCATTTTGCCCATTCTGTCCTGAAAGCTGACTTTAGGGTAGACCATCACTGGATAATGGCCTCTTGGTGAAAGTTAGGGCCGTAACTGTCTCCACAATAAAGATCATTTGTCAATAATAAGTGATCTGTGAGATGACGTCATTATTTCATTTCTGCCATATGTTTTGCCTGAAGCTGAAATGACTATAATTGATTCTAAATTAAATCAATTATATCATGACTATTTATAAAACTTCAATGGAATTTTAAGCAGGCAATATTTTAAAAGTAATTCCTGTTTGTTATCAAAGGCCTATGTGTCATGATGGTATCATGAATACATTAGGATGGCTTTAGTAAGAGTACACTATTTTGTGTAACTATACACTGTGGTTTGAATATGAAATGTGCTCTCGCGGGTTTCATTTGTTTGAGTGTCAGAAACCAAGCTGGTGTCACCATTTGGAAGGCTGGGGTACCTTTAGGAGGTGAGACCTAGCTGGAGGAGGATATCTCTAATGAAGGGGGCCTTGAGGTTGATAACTTGTCAATTTCTAGCCGGAGTTTTCTATGCTTCTTGCCATAGCTGCTTGCCAAGCATGCCCCTGCTGCATGGACCAAGCCCTTGACATGCTTTCCCCACCATGATTCATTCAAATACCTTGAACTGTTCCTTTGTTAGGTGTAAAAATGTTGGACTCATAAACAACAGCAACAATGGTGCAAAACAGTTGTTAATAGACCATCTGTTTACAATGCATAAAACAGAAATGAAGCTATGAACTCATTTTAATCCTTCCAGAATACTTGTGTTGGAATTTGTTGGTAAGAATTATCTTTTCTCCCTAGGAAGGATTTTGCCCTCAATAATCAGTTACTGAGCAACGATGAACACTATAGCACAAGTAAGAAAGGAACTCCCTGTGCCTGCATAGTTTGTGTTCTGGCAGAGAGCACAATTAAACAAGCTGTTCCAAGAGCATTAAGGGTTTGTGAAAGGGAACAAGTACTGTAGGCTGGTGAGCAGAATTAATACACTTTAGGTCATAGGAACGGCCCTTTCTGAAGGGAATCACTTAAACTGAGACTCAAAGGGTATGTGTGCATTAAGAAGACAGAGGCAGGGAGGAAGGGTGATGGTACAAGTTTTTAATTCCAGTACTTGAGAGGCAGAGGCAGGAGGATCTATGTGAGTTGTAGACCAGCCCGATCTACATAGCGAGTTCTAGGAAAGGCTCCAAAGCTACACAGAGAAACCCTGTCCCACTCGCAAAAAAAGAAGAAGAAGAAAAGGGAGATAAGAAAAGTCAATTTGTTTCAGAGAAAGAAAGCTACTCAAGGCATTAGGCAAGAGGACAGATTATTTTTAAGCATCAAAAGACATTCAATAAAACTGAGATCCAAAATATAAGGCGATGAATATGACCTCAATGAGGCCAGAAATGTACTGTTTGGTCTTGGAACAAACACCTTAGGCAATTATCTATGTGGTTATTTGCAGTAAATAGGTAAGAGAGTGCTAAGGAAATTGGCAAAAGGAATCTTTAGCTATTGCTTTTATTGGGAGTGGGGTTGCTAGGAATCAAACCCAGGGCCCTGAAGTATGCTAGGCAAATTATCTACTAGTGAGCTGTACACATACCATTGCTAAGCTTTACATTACAGCAGTAGAGAGGAGAACAGACACCTAAGTAGAGATTTTGCATGACTTGGGATGTACTAAAAATGAGCGAGCAAGGGGCTCAAAGATGGCATCCAAGCTCCTCGCCCTGGCCACTCGGTGAGTCAGTTGAGGGAGAAGTTGTGTTCACATTGAGTGTAATGCATCGGAGATGTGTACGTGGAGGTATACTAATGAGAGTTACTGTATGAGTCCAGAGCTTGGGACCAAACCCTGAGCCATAGAAAGAGGTCTCTGTGAGAAACTGTGGCTTTTTGTCTCCCGAGCAGTGATTACTGGGCTCAAGATAAGTAAGTGGTTCTACGTCACCATTCATGACCAAAAACTTAGATGCAATCATTTGTGTTTCTTGCAGCAGGAATCCCAGCTCCTGTGTATTTTGGTGTTTTGATTGATACTTCATGCCTCAAATGGGGATTTAAAAAATGTGGAAGCAGAGGCTCCTGCAGACTGTATGACTCACATGCTTTCAGGTACCATGTCAAACACATTCCCAGATCTCTGTGCTGCTATATCACATTTTATATAACATCACTGAAACCTAGAATTTCTTATGGACTTTTCATGTTTTTAAGATAAATCAACCAAAAACTGGGAGCTGTTTCATATACCATTCTATTATTTGATATTTGACTTAAGATATATAGTTCCAAGTGTTAACACTGAATTTCATTTTAAATGTCATCATTATTTTATTCTTATTTTTAAGTCATTATACAAAGTAATAGATTTAATGAATTTTACACACATGTATCATTATACTTTGTTCTAATTTATGCCCCCTCAAATAATCATTTTTTAATATGATGAAAATTAGTCAGATAAAATGCCTCACACCTGGAATCCCAGAATTTTAGGGGGCTAACAGAAGAGAACTAATGCTCCCTTGAGGTCAGCCTGAGCTATATAATATGTTCTTGGCTAACCTGAATCTACAGAGTGAATAACCCTGCGTTATAACACACACACACACACACACACACACACACACACACACACACACACACACACATGCATATACTCATGAGCACGTACATATGACAAATGATGAAAATTTCTAGAATATAATAACATTTTTGAAAGATTTTGCACACAAATGTCAAGACATTCCCTGAAACTCAGATGCATTTAAATTTAGGTCACATTCTGGGTTTAATTCTATTCTTTTTTAAACTGAGCCAAACTGTACCATTTACGTCAGCACTAATCCCCTGGGCAAGATCTGGATTTGGCTCTCAATCCGTCCGGCTCTTATTGCCAAGCTGATGTTCAATTATTCCAGTACTTGAAATGCATAAAAGTAAAAAGCTTCCTCTGTGTGGGTGAGCGTGTCTAGGGTGGAGAGCATGGTTTTCTCACTACGGTATCATTCAGTCCTGTTCATCAAACCTTTATTCTCCTTATTGCTCAAAGCCATACTCCAGTGGCTCAAGACCAGGGACTTCCTTTTTTTTTCAAAGACTTACAAGCTGAACACTTTGTTTTAGAGAAGTAAAGCTGGATCTCCAGCATCTGAGTTGAATGTGAATTAGTCAGATCATCTCAAATAAGATAGGTTTAATAGGCTTTGATGTTTATGTGTGAAGGGTTTTTGGTCCATAAACCAGGCCAGTTTGGGGAGTATGATTTGGCGTCTGCTCTCATTTGCTGAGACTAAGTATTCACTGTAATGTGCCAGTTGTGTGAGGTGGAGACTGTGAGAGCATTTACCATGTGACCAGGACAAAGTGTAAAGCCTGTCCTTCTGTGTTCTTCTGGTACTAAAGACTTCTGAGGCAAGAGAGCAAACTGAGCATCAGGCTCATTTTCAGGCAGTTCTGTGCCACGAAGAATTCTGACCCCTCCTTCAAACTGCTTGCTGCAGCCTTTCCTTGGAATGTGTGAGAGGAATATTTGAGACAGGATCACCACATGACTTAGTCAAACCTAGACACTTTGGAAAGTGAAAGAGATCCTTTTAAAATTATACTTAGGACAGCAGTAGTCTAACTGGGACTGCCCTGAGCAAGCAGGAAGATGGCTGCCCAACTTCAGGAACTCCTTACAGAGGAAATGGAGTTTATTATATCATTTGCAGTAACTCGGAATGACAATACTACTAAGAAATACAGTAGCAAATGGCTGGCAGTAGGTCACCAGTATTCATAGCCACAGGCCTACTCTACATCTGTGTCCTCTAAGAGAGTCATTATCACACTATTAGAACCTTCAGTTTATGTTTTATTTCAAGTTGAGTAGTTGTAATAATTATAACCTAGATTCTCTCTTCTTTTAGACACATATACCTGGGACTGACCACACTCCTTGGTTCAGTGTCCATTTTCCTAAGCATGGCTGTGCTTTTTGTTTTAAAGAAAAAGTATGTTTCAAAACCCAGCAGCTTCATAACCACCAGAGACAAAACAGTGGTGTCTTCAAGCTTCAAGAAGGAAACATGTGCTGCAAGGGATCGTGTGCTGCAGCCCAAGTACTGGCCAGGCAAGGAGACACGACTTTAGAAAAGTCATGAAAAACAAGCAAACATGGAGGTCATTTTATCCAATACATGAAAATTCTGTAAACAAATAAAATCATAATCAAAAGGGCTTCAGCATGTAATTTCCTTCTCCTTTCAAAAGTGTGTCTGCTTTTATATTTTACTCTAAGCACCAGATGACAGAACTCTAATAAATATCACTAAGCATAGAAGATATAGATGAAAAATGATTTTAAAACCTTTTAACTTATTTATACATTCCTTTTAATTATTTTCTTATTTCTGCTTTGTTCTGCATTGTGTCCATTGATAAGTAAGATGTATTTCTGGGAAAAATTGTCTCTCATGTCTGATTATGACATGTCATCTCTAAATTGAATCATTTTGGGTAGTTCCTAAGAAGGGCATTCAGTTTTAGATCCTCTTGGAATGCAGCAATTGATACAGAAAAGATTCATCATGACAGAGTCTTGGAAGACTATTTTAATTTATTAGTTCCCCCACTAATCATATATATATATACATATATATATATGTTCATTGTGACATTAGAAGCATCCATGGCTGCATTGTCATTAATGTCATTGTGCTTTATTTTCTATACAATGAATTAAAATATTTTTAAAACAAATGCTATCCATATTTTTATGTATGTAGGCAACTCTCTACTTAGATGTAAGGTGTATTCACAAAATATACTTAAAAGTTAAGTTTGGGGTGTGTGTGTACCTGGGAGGACTGGGAATTAAGCATGACCAGAGTGCACTATGGGAAATTCCCAAATAATCAATAAAAATATCATGGTGGAAAATGTAGAATTACAGATACTACAAATTGCATATATATCTGTGGTCGTATGCATTACTGTGTAGTGTATCTGTGTTATATAATGTTTATGTTTACCATATATGCACTATATAGTTTATCTGTATTTTATATATAAAGCAGTCAGAGATTTTGACCCTCCAAGGGCTCATTTTCATCCTTTTGAGATTGTAGGCTCTAGATTCCATTTGTTTGTCCTAGTTTTTTTTTTTTTTTTTTTTTTTTTTTTTGTCAACTTGATACAAGCTAATGTCGTTTGGGAAGAGGGACTCTCAACTAAGGAAATCCCTCCATAATACTAGCCTATAGGCAAGTCTGTGAAACATTTTCTTGATTAATGATTGATGTAAAAAAAGTCCATCCCACCTGAGCTGGTGGGCCTGAGCTCTGTAGGAAAACAGACTGAGCAAGCCACGAGGAGCAAACCAGTAAGCAGCACTCCTCCAAGGCTTCTACATCAGCTCCTGCCTCCAGGTTCCTACTTGGAGTTCCCACCCTAAATTCCCTCAGTGATGGAGTGTGACCTGAGAGTTATAAGGTAAAATAAACCCTTTCCTCCACAAAGAGTTAAGTTTCTGAAAATCGAAAATACCTGTGGTTGTTATCCTTATAAAGTGAATGGATAAGTAGTATTAAGGCTGGGTGTGTTGTCTTCGGTGTCTAGCTGGCACATACCTGATGACAGGTTAGGAAGATTCCACCAGGTAAGCCTCTGTCACTCTCCATTGGAAACCTTCAGTTCAGACACTTCCTCTCCCCTGGCGTTTTGGCGCTCCTCTGCCTGCAGTTAGTGAGTTTGGCAGTCGATACTCTAATCTTAAAACCATTACCTCTGTTTTTCTTCCTCCACCATCATCTAAGGAACACAAAGATAAACCAGAGGACCTCGTAAAGAGGCAGCATACCCAGAAGCTGACAGTCTGAGCCAGTCAGCCTTCTGTAAGTCCTGGACAGTCCAAAGACCAGGTAGTCTGTAGATGTAACCATCTTGTTAAATAAGAAACACAGAGCCAATGCAGAGAGGAAAGCCCAAGAGGTCAGAGCAAAGAGCTAAAAACCTTACCCTTCACTGCTGCTGCTGTCCTCCTCAGCAAGAGACCTACTTCCTGTCTGTTTGTCCTTTTTACTGACTTTCTATTCTGCCTTCTCACTGGTTGTAAACCCAACCACATGACCTCCTCGTTACTGCCTATCTGTATAGACCTCCAGGTCTTCTATGGTTGGTATTGAGATCAAAGGCGTGTGTCTCCATGCTGGCTGTATCCTTGAACACACAGAGATCCGCCTAGCTCTGCCTCCCAAGAGCTGGGATTAAAGGCGTGCACCACCACTGCCCAGCTTCTGCTATGGCTTGCTATTAGCTCTGACCCCAGGCAACTTTATTTATTAACATGCAAATAAAATCACATTTCAGTACAAATAAAATAGCACCATATTAATAAAATATCACCATAGTAGTCAGGCTAAGAAAATAAGACTGGGGGTATTTCAGTGTGAGTGAGACAGTGGAGTGCCTTGGATGCAAAAGGGGAAGACACATACATACCAAGGGGATTTTCAAAGCTGCATGAGGAATCCATCATCATGGCATATCAGTAACACTAAAACCTGATTCATCTTCACAACATTAATGATACCAAAATCTCCATTTAGTGAAGGGTATGGCAAAGCTGAAAGAGGTTCCATAAATTGCTCAGCAATGGAGAAGCGTAGTCAAAATGAAATTCAGTTCTACCTAAAATCAGCTTTCTACCATATTAGCCTGACCCAATAATGTGTTCTAGGACAGGTGCTCCTATCATTTGTAATGTCTCAGAATTATTTTATTCCATTTGTTTCCATTTCCTCAGCCATCATCTTCGTCTGTATATTTCAACATCATACAGATAACCAGCAGCTGTTATAAGCCACAGAATGAATTTAGTTAGCATGATGAGTTTTTTTCCCCCAAGTGGTGTGTCTTGTGTTTGGAATAGTCAACTTTCAATAGGTAGATCCAAACATGCTACTTAAACTTAAGTCCGGTGATCAAGGACAGGGCTTTGGAGACTTGTACTTTAAATACAATTCTTTATAAAAAAAATTTTACTTTTGTTTATTTATTTGTTGGGTCAAAGGCATGCTATGGGATACATGTGGAGGTGAGAAGACAGTTTGGGGGAGGTGGCTCTCTCTTTACAACATGTGGGTCCCAGAATGAAATTTGGGTCATCAAGCTTGGCAGCAAGCACCTTTAGACACTGAGCCATCCCACTGACCCTTGACATGCAACTTAAAGTAACTTTTAGAACAAACAGAAAACATAAATAGGACACTCCCAAGAAGCGTGTGTGTTTGAAATTCTGCACAGGGCAGAAGTCCAACAGGAAGGCACCAATTAAAACCATAGTTGCTTTACTCATACAGTGAAAGAATCTAATGGTCCAAGTATGGCTTTTGGCTGCCTTTCCTTATCTCTTTACATATCAGTTTCACAAATAAGAATGGGAAATGATGGAAAGATTGAGAATGAGTGGGCTGGAGAGACTGCTCAGTGGTTAAGAGCATTCACTGACTGCTGTTCCAGAAGACTCAGGTTCAATTCCCAGTACCCACATGGCAGCTTACAACTGTCTATTACTTCAAGATCTGATACCTCACACTCACATACATGCAGGCAAAATACCAATGCACATAAAGTAAAAATTAAAAAAAGATTGAGAATGAGGAAGAGAAATGTCCTTTAAAACACAGCCATGTTGGGTCGTGAGAGGTGGTTGAGGTGGTTCAGTGGTTACAACACTTGATGCTTTTCCCAGGAACCAGGTTTGGTTCCCAGTCCCCATATCTGGAGGTTCACAGCTGTAGGGTAATCTGATGTCCTCTTCTGACCTCAGCAGGTACCCATATCTATGTGTACATACACATGCATATCACACACACACACACACACACACACACACACACACACACACACACAAAACCTTTGTCATTTTATTGAAATTATAACAACAGAATGCTTTATATTTTTGTTGATTTTGAAAATGTAAATGGACCTTTGTTCTGGTAAAGAGGTCTATGTCCACTAGGCTACTGTCCTGCCAGCTCCTGAGCAGGAAACCTTTTCACTGTTGACTGTATCCATCTGACTCCTGACAAAGGGTAAATGGTGGAAGTCTGTATCCTTCTCCAACTTGTCTTAATATGTTGATTCAAATCTCTCACCCTAGCTCCCACATTCTCTTCATTTTTCAATTTTTTTGTAGCAACACCCTAACATATAACTTCGTTGCAGGTAAGTCTTTCAACAGAATCTTAATTAACTTACTCTTGAATGATTTGGAAAATAGAACCATGTTTTTGATAAAAAGAAGAAGTACAGATAACTAAGGAATTCTAAGAGCAAGAGAAATAGCCTATATAGGGAAGAGCCCAATTGATTACATAATAAAAAGAAGCAAGATTTTATGTGCAACCATCAATCCAACAGACTGCAGAATTTTATCTATGGAACTCGGCTCTATGGCATAGGAAGTATCATTAAGTGGAGGGATGAATTTATTAGAAAAAATTCTGATATTTTATATAAGTAAACTCACACCTAACAGAGGTAAGCAGACATTCTGTGCTATCCAAAATATAATTTTAAAAACCAAACCCCATTTCAGATGTCACAAAATCCCCCTGTCCCCAACCCAAAACTGCAATGTGTGATGATATATTGTTTGTAATCTAGGAAATAAAGCTTGCCTGAAGATCAGAGGACAGAGTTAGCCAGAGTTAGCCATAGAGGTCAGGCAGTGGTGGCATACACCTTTAATCCTAGCACTTGGGAGGCAGAGGCAGAGATATGGCTGGATTTCTGTGAGTTCAAGGCCACACTGGCTACATGAGATTAATCCAGTCTAAAAGAGAAACAGAGCCAGGCAACGGTGGCACACACCTTTAATTCCATCACTTGGGATCACACACCTTTAATCCCAGCTCTAGGAAGGTTGAGACAGGAAGTGGTATACCTGGGCAGAGAAAGGAATGTAAGGTGGAAGGAGACAGGAACTCGCTCTCTTTCAGGCTGAGGAGTTGGTGAGGTAAGAGGTGGTGGCTGTGGCTTGCTCTGTTTTCTGATCTTTTAGCTTTCACCCTGATATCTGGCTCCATGTTTTTATTATAAGACCATTTAGGATTCGTGCGACATCTTGATTGATATGTGGGGTTCCACAATTGGTTAATGTTCAGTGGGCCACATTATTCTTTTATCCCACAGTCACGGGCCTTCTAGGTGCCCGAGGCTCCAGTGAATGCCTGATTCTCTCTGATTGAACATGTTGAGCATCAAGACTGCTGTTTTAGAGACACAGTGACTTACATCAGATGAAATGATTTCTCCAAAGTAGAGGCAGGCAAACTAAAGCCAGCCTGCTTATGACATCAAGAGGCCTCAGAAGCAGGTAAAAGAAATGATTAAGGCCACAAGGAGAACTTCTGTGGCCATTAATAACATTTAAGATTTTCTGCTTGAAGTCATATATAAAAGAGACTAGGGAATGAGGTTAATGCTGACTTGATAATAATTGAGAATTACTGTCATGTTTACAATGTGGAGAACAACTGTGGGTGTAATCGTTACTTTAAGCACTCTGTGTGCTGAGTGCTTTAGATATTCTCACCTTGAAGGGTCAAAGTAATAGTTTCTGTTCTGCATTGTTGCTGTTATTTTTGCAAGGAGAACCTGAGGGGCTGGGGATGTAGCTCAGTTGGTAGAGTGCCTGCCTAGCATGCATGAAGCCCTGGGTTGGGTTACCAGCCCTGCATAAATTAGACATGGTGACTTACATGTGTAATCCCAACACTCAAAGTCATCCTCTGAGACATATTGAGTTCTGGACCAGCCTGAGCTATGTGAGACTCTGACTCAAAATAAAAGAAAATAATAAATAAATAGAAATGGAGACTAGGAGAGAGTTTTTGTTAATTTGGTCCAAATCATCAGGTTTTAGCAATTGATAAAGCCAAGATTTAAACTAAGGTTTACAAGAATTTGTGATGTTGCTTCTGTGTTAACCCCCAGCCTAAGCCCCTAGTATTCTATAACTCCATAAAACATCAATTTTGTGTAACCAAACTAGAAAAGTTTAAGGAAACTGAAACCTGTACAAGATTAATAAGAGTCAGATGAGGTTATTTGAAATAATAAATAAGTCTTTTGCCATTTCTACTTCTTGGGGGCAAAAGCTTCTAACCAGGTTACTTTCTCTTTTTGATGGCCATATTCCCATCCTTTGAATTTCTTTTATGTGTCTGGGTGTCATGAATGCATGTATGTCTATGCACTGTGTATGCAGTGCCCAGGCAAGACCAGAAGAGAGTAGGTGTCAGGTTCCTTACCACTGGAGTAACAGATTATAGTGAGCCAACATGGGGATGTTGGGAATTGAACTCCAGTCCTCTGGAAGAGCAAACAGTACTCTTAACCACTATGACATCTCTCCAGTCTCTACTTTCCATTCTTAAATAGCATGCCCATGTTACTTACTTAGATATTAACATTGCACATTTGCAAATATCACATTATAGCTGTGCTATTTGTTCAATAGCATTAACAGTATTATATATGCTAAAATTTGGAGGTGACTTGGCATATCCACCAAAGTAGGCATGCTGAAAGCATGGTCCTTGTTTTGATAATGTTAAGAAGAGGTAGAAGCAATGAAAGGTGATTGAGAAAGTGGAGACAGGTATAGTGCACTGTCATTACTGACCAGGTCCCCTGGTGTCCTGCTCAGTCTGTCCACCAAGAACTGCCAAAATGAATTCACTAGAGTTGAAGATCAAGGCATTTGAAGTTTAAGCTTCATTGAGTTGAGATGAATACTAGTTCTGATGGACCTAGGTGACTTTGTAACTAAGGCATATACACAGGTGCAACATGGAAGATTTGCTGTTACTATGTTTCATGTGACTTTAAATTTCATGTCACACTGGGCCAAGCTACCTCCTCAAACTTAGGTTACCTGCACCCACTGTCCTCCAGTGAAGCCCTCTCTCTTGTCCTGTGGCATATCTTTGGTGATCTCTATGTCCCTTGTAATTTGATCACTGCTTTTTGGATGTTTTCCTTAACAACATTGGCCTAGAACAGGATGTCCCTCTCTGTCCCGTTAGCCTGACCTCTCCTTAGTAGCAATGTTCACTCTTTAATGTCTTCCTTTTTGCAAATTTATTGTCTGAAAGTTCCACAATGTGCCAAGGGATGGCTATTCCCACTGTAAAAAGCCAGGAAGACAGTGGGAACAAGTTACTGACTGAATGAAACACCCAGGCTGGGAGAAGCTGACCAGGAAGGGAAGCTCTGGGACCTGGAAGGCTTCTTCATTACAGAATGATCTGCCTTCCCTGAATAAAATTTACAGATGAACGATAGCCAGCTAATCTCAAAATTTTACAGTGCCTGCTCTTCACAAAAAGTCTTTCTTTGGGTTTCATTTATAATCAGTTGCTGAGGTACCCTGGGGTGCCTACACACTCAATCCTTTAATAAGTGGTATTTTCCAGCATTCTGTCTCTGATCAGTACATCTCCAGTTTCAGTTATTTAGTGTTCCAGGCCAGGTCTGGCTTGGAGTAAATATGTCTTTGAAAATACACACATTGATTTATTTCCTGCCTAAGGCTAACACCACTGAAACACCCAGTCTCTTAAGCACAAAGAGTAAGAGCCCTCTTACTTTAGGACAGACAGGGACTCAGGAGCTTGACAAGTGCATGATTGCCTTTATTTAGAAACAGAATTAAAAGTGTGTTGAAACCCCGGCCATTTGAAAGCAGGCTTTTGCCGTGAGTCTGCCTGTGTGGAGTGTTTATTACTGCATGCTTTTTAGTTTGCAGTTTCAGATGCATATGTTGGTGTTATAAATCTGGAACTGGGTTTCCTGGGATCTGGCAAAAGGTTGGGTCTGCATTTCCCTCACTATGTATAAAAACTCCATTTAGAACACGGCTCCATGATTTGTTGCTTTAATTAGAACATTCCGGAGTTCCTAGGAGTCGCCAAATTACCCAAGGACACTGGGAGCTGTGAATCCACCCTCATTCTGAGGACCTTCTTGCCATGTACTATTTTCATGTCTCTTTCCCCAACTTCCAGGTTCAAAGTACTTCCAGCCACTCATGCTTTCTGCAGAGGAAGTGTTGGCTTTTTGCTGTTTTTTTTTTAAATGTCCTGAATCTGCAATAAAATTCTCTAGTTTTCAGCCCTCCTGATATGTCTCATATCCAGTAGATAGCGAATTCCCATCTTGTACTAATTTATGTGAAAGCAGACAGAAATTTAAAAAAAAAAAACCCTAATGAAAGAAAAATGACTCTTTTGGTCTTAGAGTGCCACCTAGTGTATTTGATCTTTCTGATTTTATCATAACAAGTGATATTTCCATGCAATATTGACAATGTCTATGTGTGAAACACTGTATGCTGCCTTTGTACTGTCATATTTGATGATCCTTACAGTTAGGCATGTAATCAATCAATGTACATGATATTCACCAGGTTGTTGAGATTCACAGAGGTTATATAATTCCATGAAACCGCAGACATGGAATTCAGATTCCCATTTGTCTTATGACTTTACCTGGTAAGATATGAACCCCAGATGGGTCGCCAAGAACAGACTAAAGAAATGATTGCACCCAACTCTAGCTTGGTAAAACTGAGTTTGTCAAGGTTACACCCAGAAGTATGGATCACTCAAAGGCAGCCCTGAAAATCCCATCCACCCTGGGTGAGGACTCAAGAAATCTGTACTCTTGGAGCTCCCTGTTGACACTTTTACAGGATGGATAGAGGCATTTCCCACCTCCAGAGAAAGAGCAGATGTGATGGTTCAGTTACTCCTGAAGAACATGTCATCCCTCAATTTGGTATGCCATCTCACCAAGCTCCTGGGACTTCACTGCTGGTACCACCTCTGTAACATGAATCTTCAAAGGTATTATTAATAAAAAACCCAAGCCAGATATTAGGGTGAACACTGAAACATCAGAGAAAGAGGAGGGTTTATATGAGCAAGAATTGTTGAAACCAAGGTTGGATAAAGCACAGGGACAAATAGCCAAATGAATGGAAACACATGAACTATGAACCAAAGGCTGAGGGGCCCCCAGCTGGATCAGGCCCTCTGAATAGGTGAGACAGTTGATTGACTTGATCTGTTTGGGAGGCATCTAGGCAGTGGTACCAGGTCCTGGGCTCATTGCATGAGTTAGCTGTTTGAAACCTGGGAATTATGCAGGGACGCTTGGCTCAATCTGGGAGGAGGGGACTGGACCTGCTTGGTCTGAGTCTATCAGGTCGATCTCAGTCCTCGGGGGAGGCCTTGCTCTGGAGGAGGTGGAAATGGGGGGTGGGCTGGGGGGAAAGGAAGGGGGGTAGGAAGGGGGAGAACAAGGGAATCTGTGGCTGTTATGTAGAACTGAATAGTATTGTAAAATAAAATAATAATTAAAAAAAGAAATCAGTTACACAACTATACTACTCCTTGTTTTGGGACCATTGACCTATGCTGTTCTAGGCACAACCTACACCCTGCATCGTCTTCTATTGGTCCTGAAGTAATCTGCCTTCCAGATAATAAATTATCAAATTTGGTACATGAAACTTAGTCTTCATTTCTAAAACTCAGTATTTTTTCACTCAAAGAAAGTAAGAAAGGAATGAAGGAAGGGAGAAGGAGAGAGAGAGAGAGAGAGAGAGAGAGAGAGAGAGAGAGAGAGAGAGAGAGAGAGAGAGAGAGCCTATATTCACTGCTCTCTTGACATCCATTCTCTTTTGCATTCTTTCCCACCACTCTGTCCTTCCAGGCTTTTCCTCTTCATCAACTCTTCTGACTTGCCTGAAAACTCTTGTAAGGGATTTCTTTCTCCTCTTATGGAATAGTTATTACACCATTGGTCCTTTGATGGATTCTATGTGACATATTTTCAGAGCTTTCATCTCAGCCTTGGGCCCTGAGTTGCCAATAGCATGTGTCCCTATCTAATCTCAGGTGAGTTCAAACAGATTTCACTGTAAGGAAATTGTCCCCTGCAGTACTGATCCATACCCGGCCTTCACAAATATTGGAAAACACTTCAGCCCTGAAACAGAACAGAGGGTAAGTCACAATGACCTTAGCCCAAGATAAAGGAAGTTTTGTAGAGGATGGTAGGGAGGAAACATATGTGTTTACTTACAATGTGTATGGAGGCCAGAGGTTAGACATGGGCTAAGGCAATGGAAAGTCCATAAGCTCTTTGTGTGTCTATCTGACCTAACCAGGGAAATGGCTGTGGTCTGAAAGACCCACTCACCATATTTATTTGTTATGGTTTGTTTGCTGTGTGTTGAACGTGACTGTATGCTAGCTATTACTACCAGCTAGGGCTTCTACCTTACAGGTGTCTCTCTGGCTGTTAACTGGACTGTGTTATCTTTGTTCTCATATGTACACCCCCAGTTTGTAGCTTTTCTCCTAGAGAGTGTTAGCTCCATCACAGTCATAGATGTGGAAGCCGTAATGCACAACCTCATACGTACTGGTTGCTTTGTATTCACCTCCTTGTCTGTGAGGTGGTCTGGGGGGTATTCTAGGAGAAGATGGTTAGAAACCATATTTACTTACAAGTAAGTCTGCTACAGTGATCTGTGTTAGAGACCAGATATATGAGTGGACAATAGTAATTTACATATTCTCCTTAAGGGATTCATGGAGTATGTTTGGGGTGGGGGTGGGACCTGCTCTCAGTGGCCCAAATCCCTGTCCATCATCTTATCTGTCTAATTTATCATATATTCAACTTTCTTCAACTTTCTCAGTGGACTAGACCTTACTATGCTAACCATTAATCCTCCTTTTTTTTTTTTTTTTTTTTTTGGAAATCAGTGGGTGAGAGACCTTGGTGGGTTACCCACCCACACGGTGGGTAAGAAACAGAGATACCATGCAGATAGTGCTCATGTGGAGAATTTTATTAGTGTTGGGGAGGGGGGAAAAGGGGAGAGGGAAAGACAGAGAGAGAGGGAGAGAGTGGAAGTTCAGACGTGACTTCAACCTCATGGGAAGAGGAGGAGAGAAGGGCGAGGAGTTTCTTAAAGAGGACTTTATGGAGAACGACAGTGTCAGGATGCTGGGCAGGCCAAGGTATTACCCGCCTATTGGCTGGGTCCCCAGTGTGAGTGAATGCTTCTTTGGATTATTATTTAAAAAGTGAGTTATAGATAGCAAGTGGAGGTGGGGGATGGGGGCACTGAATTCTCGAGACTGCTTCCAGGATTTGGGGTGAAGTAGGGAGGAGGAATTTGGGAGTCAGGATCACATACAGCAGGAGGTGTGAGTGAAGAACCATTCAGTTGGCTGTCATCCAGGAGACCCCTTTAGGGAGCTGAGAAGGCAGGTTTCTAGGGAGAAAATAGATTGTTATCATTGGCCCCATGAGCAGGGCTAGCCATGAGAAAAGTGATAACTGCTCGAAAGAATGGAACAGAGAAGTGCTCTGGTATTACAGAAGAGGCAAATGTTAATGAGTGAGACATGAGGGCTGATATGCCCTTCATTGGGAGATCTTGGAAAACAAAGTTCCAGTTGCTGAGATGGTGCCTGCTTGAGTCTGGAGAGGTATGTGATAATATATTGTGTACCCCAATAGATTGTGTACCCTAATAAACTTATCTGGGGATCAGAGGACAGAGCCAGCCCACTAGATTAGACATAGAGGCCAGACAATGGTGGTACACACACTTAATCCTATCACTTGGGAGGCAGAGATCCATCTAGATCATTATGAGTTTAAGGCCACACTGGGAACACAGTCAGGCAGTGATGGCACATGCCTTTAATCCCAGCACTTGAAATCTCATGTCTTTGTTTGGAAAGCACACATGCCTTTAATCTTAGGAAGTAACATGGCTGGGTGGAGAATGGTATATAAGGCATGAAGAGACAAGACCTAAGCAGCAGTTCAACTGAGACCCTCAGAGATGAAGATTCAGAGGCTTTCAGTCTGAGGATTCGTGGAAACAAGATCCATTGAGGAGTTGGTGAGGTGAGATTGGCTGTGGCTTGTTCTGTTTCTCTGATGTTTCAGTGTTCACCCCAATATCTGGCTTGGGTTTTTTATTAATAATACCTTTGAAGATTCATGTTACAGAGGTGGTACCAGCAGTGAAGTCCCAGGAGCTTGGTGAGATGGCATACCAAATTGAGGGATGATATGTTCTTCAGGAGTAACTGAACCATCACATCTGCTCTTTCTCTGGAGGTGGGAAATGCCTCTATCCATCCTGTAAAAGTGTCAACAAGCTAGAAGATAACAGAATTTTTAATCCATGGGCATGTAGGTGAAGTTAACCTGCTAGTATTTGACCACTTGGTGTCCTTGTTTGGTGCAGCAGCTGGTTGTGTATCTGGTGGGGCCCTGAGAGTTTGGCCTTGGCATGAGTCTAGCAGGAGGAGTAGGCCTGTGCAGGAATCTGCAAGTGTCTGTAAAACAACTGGAACAGATTTATATCTTGCTGTCATAGCAAAAGTCTATGACTTTGGGTTAAAGAGTATGAACATTTTTCCTAGGGCCCAGTTTCAGCCTGATGAAACACAACTTTAAGTCTATAACCAGAGGAAATAACAATCTGGCTATAGCCTTGCAGAAGGATCTGGTTGTCTGATGCTGTTAAGCTGACAAAGTTACAGCTAGCCTAGCTGTCAATTCTATCAGAGATCCAAGAAGGATAAATTATACCTGAGTGAAGATCAAGCAGCTTCCAAATCTATCGGTTTATACCCAGCTAGCTGTACCCAGTTTACTACAGCATTGGGGGCAGAAGTATCAGAACAGCATCAATCTTTGGCTGCCAGGGCCATAAGTAAGTTTTTCCATGGAAGAGGAACATGGGAAAGACTGATCTTATTTTGTCTAGGCAAAAGAGGTGCAATCAATTATCCAATGTCCTGCTGCTTGTCCACTGCCTGGGCCAGGTATTGGTGGCAGATTTGACATTGGGGCATCTTGACCATTGGTCAGCATTGCCATAATCTAGGTGGAGACACTATGGTGCCCCATAATCTTCTTTGGATACCTTGGGTCACTGCTAGAATGAAGGGTCACAGTGATCCTCCAGTTGGAAAAGTGGTGCTGTTGGAAGATTCCAGGGTCCCAGTGTTTGTCAGACTGCCAGCAGGCAGCAAAAAGCACTAGGAGGGCCTCTTTCCAGCACAGCACCAATTTTGTAAAATGGCAGGCAAGAGATCATATGGGTTGGGGCCAAGGGGCCCTACTGTGGGTAAGAGACAGAGACATCAAGTAGACAGTGCTCATGTGGAGAGTTTTATTAGTTTGAGGGGTAGGAAGAGGGAAGGGGGTAGAGATGGAGGGAGAGAGAGAGAGAGAGAGAGAGAGAGAGAGAGAGAGAGAGAGAGAGAGAGAGAGAAAGAGAGAAGAGGAAGAGGAAAGAGAGAGCCTGGAGGTGCAGATGCGATGACCTTGAACCTTTAGGAAGAGAAGAGAAAGAGAGAAGGGAGAGGGTTTTTTTTCTTAAAGGGGACTTTACATAGGATGACATTGTCAGGATGCTAGGTGGGCCAAGGTATTGCCTGCTTATTGGCTGGGTACCCAAGGGGCAGGTCTGAGTACTAACACTTTTAAGGCCACGCTCTGTTCTCACTGCAACACTTGTGAGCAATTTGCAATTTTTTACCATAGGTCCTTTCCCTTGATACCTATGGAAAGCTAGCTTCTGAATCAACAGGAAGCCAGGGGGTGGGGCAAGCAGAAGGTAGTTCATTGAAGTATGAACCAGGGATTGGGGGTGGTAAGATAACTGCCTTCAGTGTTCTGAGAATATGTGTCTTAAATTAAAACATACCAGTCTGGAAGTCATTTAAAAAGATTTTCAAATACAGGATCAGGGGTTTAAAAAAGAAATTTCCTAATACTTAAACCCTAGACAAAGAAACAGAAGGAGGCATCAATAGATATATGTCTTGAAATTTATCAAAGAGCTATTCATGACCTCAAGATACTATATTACTGACTTTCTGCTCATGAAATTCCATCAAGGAGCTGAACATAAGAAAGGCAGGCATGCAGAGAGTAAGAACTAAGAGTTCACTTGGATGTACACAGACATGTGTTAATATTGCTTATGTTCTCATATAGTCATGTATATGAGACATTAATAATCATTTCCTGGGATTTGCAGGAATTGTACATTTAGAGAAGATAATCTGCACTCTAACATTGTTTTCTTGTTCATCCAAGGAGATTCATCAAACTTGATCTCTATGGTGATCAAATATGAGTAAACAGAAACTAGTTCCGTTGGACTACCAAAATGCATGGCAAGCACCTGTGCTATTTTGGAGGCCTCTGGGGTATCTCACACTAGACCTGAAGGCTATAAGTTAATAACTTTTGGCTTTCAGAAGCAGCATTATCCAGGCATTAAGGACATCTTCTCTTTCTTCCTCTTCCCTCTCTCTCTTATATTTTAAATTGAATTATGACATAGTAAATTTCCATGTGGTTTTTCATGCATCCTTAGTGTTGGTTAACCCTTTTGTGGTAGTTTCAATGAGAAATGTCCTTCATGGGCTCAGGTATTTGAACACTTTGGTCCGAGTTGGTGGTTTCATTAGGAACATTATAGAACATATAGGTTATATAGCCTTGCTAAAGGAAGTAAATCATTGAGGGTGGGCTTTGTGAGTTAATGGTCTCACCCACTTCCTCTCTCTGTTCATGTGTGTGCATGGACATGTGATCATATAGCCGTACCTTCCCTGCCATGTTGTATTCTATCCCTTTGGAACCATACATCAAAATAAGCTCTTTGTTCTTGAAGTTGCTTTGATCAGAGTGTTTTGTCACAGCCACAGGTCAGTGGCTAATATACCTTTGTGTCCCCCATCTACCCATCTCCATCACTGCTTGAACTTTCCTTCCCCCTTTCCCTCCTCTCTGTTCTCATATCACCTATGTCCCACTCTCCCCCTTCCTCCGCAGCATTCCCACCAGATGACTCTTTTCCAATACTTCCACAACCACTCCAGGTTAAGAACACAAAACAAATATGAATATTTAAGTAAGTTTCATTGATGAGAGATAGCATAGCATTTATCTTTTTGAGTCTGAGTTATCTTGCTCAGTATAATTTTTTTCCAATTTCCATTTACCTGCAAATTTTGTTATAATTTCTTATAGCTAAATAAAAATTCCATGTATAAGTGTACCACAGTTTCATTTTCTATTCATCAGTTTATGGGCATCTAGGCTGTTTCCATTTCCTAGTTATTTTGAATAGAGCAATAATAAACATGGGCTGAGAAAGGATCTCTGTAGAAAGATGTAGCATGCTTTGGGTATATGCCCAGGAGTGGTATATCCAGGTTAAACGATAATGCTATTTCTATCTTCTTCAGGAATGTCCACACTGATTTCTATAGTGGTTATATCAGTTTACATTCTCACCAACAATGAATAAGTGCTCCTCTTCCCCCACATCCTCACAGCATCTATTGTAATTTAATTTCTTGATGACAGCCATTCTGACTGGGGTGAGATGGAATCTCAAAGTAATATTAACTTGCACTTACCTAATTGCTAATGATATTGAATACCTTTAAAAATGTTTAGTAGCTATTCACATTTCTTGTTTTGAGAATTCTCTGTTCAGATTTATGGACCATTATTTCACTGAGTTGTTTGTTTTCTTAATGTCTGCTTTTGTGAGTTCTTTGTGTATTCTAGATATGAATCTTCTGTCAGATGTGCAGCTGGCAAAGACTTTCCCCCATTCTGTGGGCCGATTCTTCACTCAGTTTGTAAGTGTTCTTTGCCACATAGAGTTTTTTAGGTTCATGAGACTCCACTTGTCAATCACTGGCTTTATTTCCAGCACCACAAGAGTCCTATTCTGAAAGTGCTCAATGTAAATACACAGAAAAATAGATTTCCTATGACTATATCAAGAATATTTGCAGTATCCAGTTTTATGTTGAGGTTCTTGACCCATTTAGAGTTGCAGTTTTTGCAGATAAGAGTCTAGGTTAATTCTTCTACATGTTGGCATTCAAATTTCCTAGTTCCATTTGTTGAAGATGTTGTCTTCTGTGCATATTTTTAGTATCCTTGTAAAAAAATCTTTCTCAAAAACCAGGCAGCTCTAGTTCTATGAACTTCGATGTGACCCTCTGAGCTATTCCATTGATCTTTCATCTCTTTTCAATGCTGGAGCCATACTGGTTTTATTACTATGAGTCTGTAGTACCAGCAAACACTGGAATTGCCAATACTTCCTGTCGTATTATTGTGTTCTGGATTGTTTTAAATATTCTTTGTCTTCTGTGCTTCTCTATAAGTTTTTTTTTCTACAACTGTAAAGAATGACCCTGAAACTTTGATAAGGACTGTATTGAATTTGTACATTGATTTTGGTAGGATGTCCATTTCTACAATGTCATTTTTCTCATCTGTGACCATAGGGTGTCTTTCTATGTTCTAGTGTCTTTCTTGAGTTATTAAGTTTTCATTGTAGCAGTCTTCCATTTCTTTGCTTGGGTTCATTCCCAAATATTTTATTTGTGTGTGTGTAGCTATTGTGAATGAGATTATTTCCCTGATTTGTTTTTTAGTATGTCTTTAGAATTTGAAATGCTGTGTGTGTGTGTGTGTGTGTGTGTGTTGCCTGCATATACATCTGTATATCATGTATATACTGTGCCCTTGGAGGATACAAGAGGACATTAGATGAACTGAAACTGGAGTTACAGATAGTTGTGAGTCAGCATGTGGGTGCTTAGCATCAAACCTGGGTGCTCTAGAAGAGTAGTCAGTTCTCTTATCTGATAAGCTGCCCCCCCCTTAAGAATTTTTACACCTAGGTTCATAGGGAGATGGGTCTATAATTTTCTTTTCTTGTTATGTATTTATCTGGTTTTTCTGTCAGGGATGTTGGAAACAGGGCTGTAAGAAGACAAAGTGTGAGATGCTCTGGAGGACAAACTGAAAGCTAGGGTATGTGATTTAGAGTATAAACCCAGTGAAACCCTCTTATCAAAAGGAAAGCAGTGAGTCAGAGCCTGGGGAAGCTGGCCCCTGCACCTGTAAGACAGGTGGCAGGTATAATCTTGATGATGGAAAAAATGGAGCAAATAATCTCCATTATAGCATACCCTTCTTTGAGGTGGTGCTATGAGCCCTGAGACCACAGATTTAGGAACATTTGATAATGAGCCAGAGGATGGCCAGAGTACATCTGGTATGGGCAGATTCTAGCAAATTGCAGAAATTATGAGTAAACAAACTGTTGACATTGACTTTAATACAATCTGAGAATAAAACATTGTATCAGCCGGGCGGTGGTGGCGCACGCCTTTAATCCCAGCACTCAGGAGGCAGAGGCAGGCGAATCTCTGTGAGTTCGAGGCCAGCCTGGTCTCCAAAGCGAGTTCCAGGAAAGGCGCAAAGCTACACAGAGAAACCCTGTCTCGCAAAACCAAAAAAAAACATTGTATCAGGCTCCCCAAATCTAACAATTCCTCTCTATGGTAGTTTGAATGTAATTAATCCCCATAAGCTCATAAGGAATGGCACTATTAGGAATATTTGTTGGAGTAGGTGTGGCCTTGGAGGAAGTTTGTCAATGTGGAGGCAGTCTTTGAGGTCTCTTATGTTCAAGCTACTCCCAAGTGGCAGACAGACCTTCAGGTCAAGATGTAGGACTCTCAGCTCCTTTTCCAGCACCATGTCTGCCTGCATGCTGCTGCATCCCACCATGATGATAATGAACTGAACCTCTGAACTGTAAGCCAATCAAGTAAATATTTTTCTTTATAAGCATTGCCATGGTCATGGAGTCTCTTCACAGAAATAGAAACCCTAACTAAGACACTCTGCTGCACATTTCACAGTGGAATGAGTCCTGTGCTAGAAACAATGGGACTCCATGAGAAGACCTACCAAGATCTCTCTATACTCTGTGCTGGATGCATTGCATGTGATGGCACTGCCTGGAATGAGGTGTGCATTGAATGGGGCAGGGGGTAGGGAGACACAGGTAACTAGGACACAGATTTACAAATGTAAATAAGGAGATTGGGCCTCAGCAGGTGGGGAATCCATCTGTAGGTGAGTATGTCCTAGTGGTGAGCCAAGATGCCTGTTTTGGAAGCACCCTGCAATACCAGAGACCAAATGTTGAGCTGTCTATTTATCTCCAACTAATGTACAAAGGGTTGTGCCCTTGTTGATGCTGCAGCTGACTGTACTTTAGTCCTTGAGAACCTGGAGTAATTTCCTGACCAGGAGAGTACATGGATGGCTATGGTGACCTTGTGATCAAGGCCAAACCAGACTGTGGCCTTGAGACCCACCACCCAACACTGCCTTATATGGTGCATACTTCTCTTGTAGGTCATTATATTTTAGGGTTGGGAATTCTGTGAGAGCTGGTAACCCTCCATGGAACCACCAGGGAATTCAAGCTACAAGTAAGGACAGTGAAACAAGTGGTAAGATGCTACCCTCACAAACATAGGCTATCAAGCCCAAGATAAATGGTCTGCACACACCAGTACTGGTTGCCTGGGGTAATGGTAGGTTGACATGTCAGTGTACTGTAATAGTCCTACAGTGCCCCCATGTGGCCAATGTGAAAACCAATAAAATCTGGAAAAGGACTGTGAACTACCAAAATCCAAACAAGGGAACTCCATCCCTGCATGCTGCTGTGCCATCCATCATGGACTTCAGGAACACTAACTTTTGATTGGCACCAGCATGTAGTGGGACAAGAACAATTTTTCCTCACCTGTGAAGGTCATGCTATCCCAGTGGTATTTGTTTAGCCTCACTCAATTCTTATGACTTAGTGATTCAGGATTTGGCATGCTGGCAGTGGCCCAAGGCAACTACTTTGTATAATTTTGTCGATGATATCATGTCAACCTCTAGTTCTCTTAGCAGACTTATAATCTGTGGTTGTGAGTCTTATAGCTGCTCTAAAATGTTGGAGACAGATGATTAAACAGCTCCAGAGTATAAGGGCCAGGTTTGTCTGTATCAAGGGGGGAGTGGTTGATATTATGTAACAATTTCCTAACAACTGAGTTACAGAAGGCTTTCAGACCACTAAAATATATGTAATAGTTCATAACATAGGCTCCTAAAGGGTAAATGCCTGGTTTGTTGACATTTTCATTAGAGGGTATCTAAGTTTGGTCTTCTACCCCTGTGAAAAGACACTATGACCATGGCAATGCTTATAAAGAAAAAAATTTAATTGGAATGGTTCACTTACAGTTTCAGATGTTCAGGCCATTATCATATGATGGAGAGCATGGCAATATGCAGGCAGACCTGGTGCTGGAGTAGTAGCTAAGAGTCTTACACCTTGCAGGAAGTTGACTGAGACATTGGGTGGTATTGTGAACATAGGAAACCTCAAAACCCATCCCCATAGTGACATGCTTCCTCCAACAAGGCCATACCCAACCCAACAAAGCAATACCTCCTAATAGTGCCACTCCCTATGAGACTATGGGGGCCAATTAAACTCAAACTACCACAGCGGGCCTCAAGTCACATAAAAGGGAATGACAGTACAAATGTCCACTAATATTATTTAGAAAAATCACAGGTTAGCTCAAGCAGCCATTGGGATGAGTTAAGTCCTATGTGATTGTGGGTCATAAGTAAACCCTCCCCACTCCATGTATGTATTGGATTGAGGAGTGGGTCTCCAGGCCCCATGGGGACATCCCATGTGGGAAGGCTCCTTATATCTAAGGAGGATGTGAAAGCCTACAAAGCCTGATAGCCTAAAGAACCTATATAGGCTAAGAACCTACATCACCTTGACAGCTATCAGTAGGGCATGAAAACCTGGGACCCTTAGAGTCCTATGAAAACCTACATAGCTGAGAGAGTTGGTCATGTGCCTAAGAGATTACAAGGTTGAGGAGGTTAAATGACATACAAAACCTAAAAACCTATAGAACATTTTGTAGAGTGTTGTTCTCTGTACCTTTACTATGGATTTTGAGCTAAGACAACACCCTTAATAAAGCATCATTGTCTGAAAGGCATGGTATCTTAGTTATTTTTCTACTGCCATGAAAAAAAAAACACCATAACTAAGGCAACTAACAAAAGAAAACATTTTGTGGCTTACAATTCCAAAGTGTTGGAGTCCGTGACCATTATGGCAGGGAGCATGGCAGCTGGAAGGCAGGAATGGCATTGGAGTAGTAGCTGAGAGCTTACACCCCATCCACAATTACCAGGTAGAGAGCTGACTGGAAAGGCCACGAGTTCAGCAAAGTGTTTGTAGCCAGATGTCCAGAAAACCCAAAAGTAAATGATGTAATAATCTCTTATATGATTATCTTAGACAGAGTGTCACTTTTATGTAATTCTGTATAAATTTGACCTTGAGGTCAGAGGCCGGAGTCTTTGACTATGCCTTCATCTACCTGTGAGTGTCTGTCTGTAGGTCTTTCTGCCTTCTTCAATGCTGTATGCTGATCCATAGGTGTGTTTATGCCCATGTGTGTTGTCAGTATGTGCCTGAATACATCTTGGTGCCTGTTGGTGGATGCTTGCCCAGGATGCTTGCTCACCAAGACTAAATTACTGTGGTGGTTTGAAAGAAAATTGCCCCCAAAGGCAGTGGCACTATTAGAAGGTGTGGCCTTTTTGGAGGAAGTGCATCACCGTGGGGGTGGGCTTTGAGGTCTCTTTTTCTCAAGCTTCCCTTAGTGTGCCTGTCAGCTGACTTTCTGCTGCCTTCTGGTCAAGATGTAGCCAGCATCACAACTACCTGCATGCTGCCATGCTCCCTGTCATGATGATAATGGACTGAACCTCTGAAATTGTAATCGAGCCACCTCAATTACGTGTTTCCTTTATAAGAGTTTCCATAGCCATGGTGTCTCTTCACAGAAATAAAAACCAAACTAAGACAGCTACCTACGCCTTTTTTATATTTTTTCAAGGTCTGACCATTTATTTTTTACTCTTAAAGACTTATTTTGACTGTACTCAAACTTAGAAGTAGAAGCTCTCAGTAAGCACAGGCGATGTCTCTTGATAATCCATTCCTAACATTTTTCCTTGGCTTCCTTTGTTCTCTTTGTCAAAAGTCCAGGACAATTGAAGTCACCTCCTTTTTCTTAATGTGTTATTTCTTCAGAGCAATATGCTGACATATGTGTTGTAAGACACTGTAAATAACAAAATGATGAATCGTGGGTGCTTTGGTCCTGGGCTTCTTCCTTTCTTTTTTAAGGGCTTTCTGACAACATATAGACAGACATCATCTTTTTTAGAGATATTGAAAAGCTTTCAGTTTCTGCTGGCTTTGGCACTCCAATCTCTAAGGCACAGAATAATCTGTTAGCTCAGGAATTATCTGTAAGGGAGGAGCACCCGCCCCCTAGTTGGTGCATTGCACATCCAGACACCAAATTCTCAGCACAAATGAGGCAAGGTGGGGGGCTGCCTCTGGATTCATCAGAGGCAGACAGCAGACAGCAGGTAGCAGCAGCAGCAGCAGCAAGCAGATTTTTTTTGGGGGGGTTGGTTTTTAAGGAGAAAAAGAGGGAATCTGTGCTAGGGTGAGCTGGTAAATTCTGATTAGACATGTTAAGTCAAATAATAATTTTTTATTGTTGGATCTTGGTGTTTGTCTCAGGAATGAATAAGTGCCAAATAAGGAATGAACCTTGAGGGTCTAGCCTTAGTAATGCAATCTAATATTTTTGTTTGTTTGTTTTTGTTTTCTCAAGAGAGAGGGAAAGGAGGAAAAAAGCAAAACCTGTCAGCACCATGTTTGCTGTGCTCTGGCCTGTTAGGGAACCCTTGATTCCTACCTTCTTGTTTTATTACTGGGTGGCTGGTGTTGGGTAAACGGACATCATTCTCTTTGGCTACTTTCTGCTGACACTGGGGCATCTTTGTTAAGGACCCACCCAGAGAAACTGGAAATTTGGTCAAGGTTAGGAAGAGCAGACTGTTCCATTCCATGTCCAGGCTCTGTAAGGCCATTTGGGGCTAGGGAAATACAGGCAGCATTGGAACAATTTGTGAGGCTGGGCTATTTGTGTTTGGTTGCTTTGGAACTATCTAGGAGGTAGATTAAAAGGGAAGATCTGGGGCTAGCAAGTTGCTGGAGCAGTTTGGAGTCTATCTGAAATCTTCTGAGACAGAAGGTAAAGTTAAGGAGCTTAGGGAAAAAATTAATTTTAGGTGCACATTTGAAACTTAGATTTATGATCCTGGTAATTGGGGGAGGGATTAGGTAATCCTGTAATAGCAATGGATTAAAAGTCTGCTTAGAAATCTTTTTGGATATTTTGAAGAAATCTACACAAGAAATTTATAATGCAGGGTGTGACTAGTAGGACTAAGAAAAAGGAATAGAAAGGGGAATATCCAATTCTATACTAGACTGCCACTTATCTACTGGCCAAAGGCATCAAGCTGTTTCTTATGTTTCTGGAGATCCATATGGAGTTGTCAGATCTTGTCTTTTACTATACCTAACTGGCTAACACAGAAGAAACATTCTTCCCCAAGGAACAGATAAAGACCACCTCTCTCTGATGTTAGTGAATCTAATCCTCACTGATTTTGTATCACTAGGGTAGCCAGTGAGTCTATTTGGCCCTAGAGGGTGAAGATGGCCTGAGCCACCCATTGGGGATCCTGGATGAACTTAGATGAAAACTGATGATAAACAGCTATAGATGTAGTCAATCCCACTACCCCAGTGGCAATGACAGTAGTTATACCTAGGACTGTGAGAAAGGGTAGGATCTAAACCACTCATTTGTAATGCCATGTCACTATAAACTCTGTGATGAGAATTGGCAAGGGTTCTTCACCAGGTACCACCCCTAGTTTTGGAAAAATGAAGACGGCACAAGTCCCAGACCACCTTACAGGTAGGAGGCAGTAAACTTGAATGCCATAGAGGATGGAGATGTTTTGAGTGTTTTAACATAAGAGCTGAGTAGTAGTGCTCAGAGTCAAAATATTATTACAGTCTGAGGGATCCAGTGTGCCCATAAATTATGTTCCTGAGGAGTTAAAATAGTCTACCATATCAAAGAGACAGAAAGAGATGGAAGAGATAAGGGATGGTAGTGGTGTTTGGCTCAGAGTAGTTAATGAAAAGCAAGGTGAGAGAGTATTGCAGTCCAATGAGTGAGGCTAAAAAACGTGGTCATGAGTTTGACCCAGGAGGGACATACAACTAGCACTCTCCAAAGTTACCAGGCAGTGTTATTCAGTAGATAACATGCAATTAGGACACCCAGATTTGTCCAGTGGTATTTGCAAAACCAATATGGGTAACCTATTTAAGTTTCTGGCATTTTTTACAGTCATATGCCTTTTGGTCATAGAGAAAACAAGCACGGTGTAAGCCCCCATGAAGGACAAAGAGATAAAGGAGTTGTAGGGGACTGAATTGGCCTTATACAGTCTGATATAGAGGAATTTCCTGATACCATTAGGATGGCCTATCAGTTAGAGGTAGAGGTCTTTTGGACATTGAACATCCATATGTAAGAACTACCTCAGACAGGAGTAAATAGGAAGAAATAGAGGAGGGAGCAAGTTTAGATATAAAAGATATTCAGATCATTTGTACTGGGGCAGAAGTCACCATTGAATATTGAGCATGTCAGTTTTGGCTATTGGACTGAACTGAGGTCAAGCTGTTTGTAGTAACAGCAATCTTCAATAAAATCTGAGTCTGAGGAGGAAGAAAGGATGGTTTGTAAAATGAACTCCATCAGAGGGAGTTTCTATACACTCCAAGTGAGAGCTGTGAGGCAAGAGAGAAGCCTGGAGGGCTTAGAGAAGCATTGAAACTTAGAGGAGGGAGCAGAGAGACAGGAGGAACAAGGTCACAGAGGCCCTGACGGGCTTAAAGAAGTGCTGGGGATTAGCAGGCAGCTCCTATGGGGAGGAGACAAGGGATCAGAAAGGGTTCCAACAGAGGGAGAGGAGCAAGTGTCTTAGTAGAGAGTTGCTCACATGGTTAGGCTTGCAGAGGGCATGCAGGCTCCAAGAACCAGAGAGAGAGAGAGAGAGAGAGAGAGAGAGAGAGAGAGAGAGAGAGAGAGAGAGAGAGAGGAGACACTGACTGAGTAGGCAAGGGGTGGGTGGCGGGAAGAGGCAGTTGAAGGGGCAGACTCTAGAATTTGGAACCAAATGTGATGGGTGTCAGATGAGCAAGCAGAAACAGATGATCCATACACACCTTAAGAGAGTCAAATCAGAACTTGAGTCAGTTTCAAATGTTGAGAAGTAGGAATAAATGAAGGTAAGTATGGCATCAGCTACCAATGCTACCCAAAGAGAGAGAACTCAGGAAGGGGTTAGTGTTTGGAGACCCTTGTATGTCAGAAGGTAGGACAGGAGGTGAGGAGAGAAGACAGTAAGAGGTGACCAGAAGGTTAATTTCTTTGATTCATGTATAAGAAGTTTGGCTGTGGCAAGAGGTATATTCTTGTGTATAAATGCATGGAAGTGTAGCTTTAATACCTTATTAAACAAGCATTGTTTTAAAATCCTATCTTTCATAAACTGAATACAGTAACCAGAAAGCCCAGAGATAAATTCTGAGGTCTGGCAATCAAAGCAGCCATAGTAAACAGTGTTAGCAGTGGTGGATGGCAGCTGGCAGAAGCAAGGGAAAGCAGAAAACAAAACCAGTAAGCACAGAACACTGAAAGCTCACACACTCAAAGACCAGTCAGAAACAAAGCATGCAGTGACCAGTATCATTCAGACATTCAACTGAGCCTTAACAATTTGTGTCTCAGCTCCCACGTTTACAAAAACTTATTGATACACCAGAAAATAATGACTCATCTGCACACAGAAAACAGATAGACAAAACTTTCAAAACAAAAAAACCAGAAACAGGTGGCCAGGCTATATCTTGCCTTTTTGTCCTGGGTGGGAGTGAAAGGGTTTTGTGAGTGGATGAGAAAGGAATGATATTTGGCTATCGTACTGGCTGGTTTTGTGTGTCTCCTTGACAAAGCTAGAGTCATCAGAGAAGGAGCCTCAGTTGAGGAAATGCCTCCATGAGATCCAGCTGCATTTTTCTCAACTAGTGATCAATTAGGGAGGGCCCAGCCCATGGTGTGTGGTGCCATCCCATCCATGAGCTGGAAGAATTGGGTCCTATAAGAAAGGCTGAACAAGCCAGGGGGAGCAAGCCAATGAGCAGTAGTACTCCTCTATGCCCTCCACATCAGCTCCTACCTCCTGCTATGCTTGAGTTCCTGTCCTGATTTCCTTTAGTGATGAACAGCAATGTGGAAGTATAATCCAAATAAAACTTTTTCTCTCCAACTTGCTTTTTGGTCATGGCTTTTGTCTCAGCATTAGGAATCCTAACTAAGACAGCTATAGAAGGGTTTTGGATGTCCCATAATCAGGGCTCCACCTGGGAATCTGGTAATGGAAAAGGTACGTCAGAATGTATGGTTTGGAAGAGAAGCAAGTGGGGGTGGATGTCAAGTCTGGTGTCCAGTAGATGCGGGGGGGGGGGAGCAAAAGAAATATAGACTCCTACTTTATCTAGGAGGTACCTACCCAGCAATGAGATAGGACAGATGGCACTACTAAGAAGGGGTGGGGAAGGGGGATACCCATAAATTATAGCTAAGTGGTGGGGTTAAGTGAGGCTCTCCACTGTCAGAGCCTGCTGACCAGTCAGCTGGGTAGCTGGGTAGAGGTGTGCAGACTTGTAGATACAATGAAGAAGACAGAAGAGTCAAGAGGACTGCCTGTCAGTGCTGGACAGTCCCGAGTTTATTTCACAGCCAGCTTATACACAGTCTTGAAGGACAGAAGTAGAACAATGCACAACACAGGCATTCAGCCACTATCTATCTTGTCCTTGCCTCAAGGAACAGGAAGTTTTATTTTCTATCTCAATGTACCTCTGGCTGACTTCAACAGTTTGTGCTGTGGATATCGCTCAGTATAATAAACACTGATTGGCTGGTAGCCAGACAGGAAGTATAGGTGGGACTAACAGAGTGGAGAATTGAGGGAACAGGAAGGCAGAGGGGGAGACTGGCTGGAGCCATCACCAGGACAAGCAAGATGTAAGGTACCCGTAAGCCACGAGCCACGTGGCAAAGTATAGATTAATAGAAATGGGCTAAATATAAGAGTAAGAGCTAGACAATGATAGGCCTGAGCTACTGGCCAAGCAGTTTAAATAATGTAAGCGTCTGTGTGTTTATTTTATAAGTGGGCTCAGAGACTGGCGGGACTTGGTGGGACCTGGAGAGAAGAGCTCTCCAGCAACAAATGGCGCCCAACGGCTTGAGTTTCCACCTTAAACCTGAGAATATTTAATAACCAATTCTAAACAGAACCAAAACCAGGTTCCTGCTTCATGTCTCATACAGGCAGCTAGATACCACAAAATGAGGGTTTGTGCTTGACTTGCAGTATGGCAGGAATGAGGCATCTGCCAGTGGTACATTAAGCGGTGTGGTAGATTTAGTCTTTACTAGTATAAAAAAAAAGAGGGTTCTGAGCTACACGCTGCTTTGATAGAAGCATAGACCACTATTTCTGAGAGTTGATGGCTTCCAGAGCTGGCTGAAAACATACCACCACCATATTGGGAAGCTGAAGTGGGCAGAGCCAATAGCCACAGCGCTGTTTCAGTCTTAGAATGCTGCAGTTTAAAGCAATAGGTTCACAATAAGACTGATTCAGATAGAATAGTTTACAATGTATGTAAAAATATACATAGGCTTAAAAGAGAGAAAAAAGAAATATATACAGTTATATAAACAAATAGTTTTTAAAAATAAAGTCTTTAAAGGGTCAGTAAAATTAATATTAAAAAATAAACCACGTAAAGATGGCTATCACACAGAAAATCTGGATTATGTTCCCTTTGATATTCGTAACTGAAGAAAAACATTTGATTGTAAAAGCTGTTGAGTTATGCCAAAATGTAAATTTTAAAGGTACCTTGACTTCAAAATTTGGATATAAAGATATGTTGCTTTGGAAAAAAGGTTCTGCTTTTGTTTCCACAGAAAGCCAGAGGCTATGGATTTGTTCCAGATTAAGACACATCAGGTTTGACCAGCCAAGACCACCTGAAAGGTCTCCGATGACACCATGGCCCAGATAACCTAACATCCGGAACAGTTTCAAGGCAACTGGCTCACACAAAACAGCCTCACGGACTACCCCATAACTCTAAAATTTCTTTGTGTCCCCATAAGATACAGCACCCCCCTTCAGCAGGAAGTAGTAAGAGATGCTATGCCCAAATTCCCAAATATACCAAGCTGGCTATGATATGGAATTGGCTCACTCCCTCTCTAAACCCAGACATATTGCTTTAAAAAAAAATGTTAAGAGATTCTTGGGTCCCAAATCATAAGAGCCCTCTGGTGTGGGACAGAGAAAAACCAATATTTTTATTTAAAGCAGGTTGATTATAAATACAATCTCTTTCTAAAGAAAAAAAGGGGATAGTTTAGATATGATAGGATAAAAGGGTAGATTAATGAATCTACTTTTAAAGAGTAACATCTTGTTTAAAATGTTTTACATTGCTATAGATTTTAGTTTATCGATACAAGTTTAAACTTAATTTTGTTATACTGTATATATATTTCTATTCTTGTTTGAGGTATTATGTTTATGTAACTCATTTAAAATTGTAATGGATAATTAAGAAATAGATTAATAAATTAGTCATCTATGATAACCATATTTATAGCCATGTTAGTTAAGTCTTCTAGGTATACCTAAATATATTTCAGATAGATAGGTAATCTTCAAACACTTCAAAGACCTACAGAATATGGCATTTAAATGTTTTAAAAATTTAGACTTTCTGGACAGTGAGACATGTCTGCTCCTGGCAGCACTGATTTACTTCAGAGGAGGATGGGCATCAAAGACACTCCATATGGAGTTTATCTTCACCTTGGCAAAAATAGCCATTTGGGCAAGAAACTGTTCTTGTTTGGACTGCTTGATCAACTGAACATGCAAGACCCATTGGAAAGTGATCACTGAACTTTGCTTAACAAAATGGTCCTCCAGGTTCCTGCTTTGTGGAGGAAACTGCCAGACATTGTATAGGACACAGAAAAAAGTGACTGAGAGATTCTAGGCCTGAAGACTGAAGACAGATGCCCCAACTTTACAAGAAAACTTTAGATGACTGTCCAGGCTGTCAGCTGTCTCTGTCTACCCTGCAAGACTCCTGAAAGTTGCTTGCATCCTTCTCCTGTTTCTCAGGTAGTATTATATCCTTCTGAGGTCTTTGATGTGGTTGAAGACTAGATAGTTATAATTTCCTCAGTTATGATAAAAGATGGGTTAGATATAAAACCGTAGACTCACAAATATAAGATAGATAGGACATCTTCTTTAATATTGTAACTGTAATTCTTGCTTAATAATTGTTTTGTTGTATGTAATTTTACTATGTTAAAGTTAAAACCTTCCTTTTTGCAAAAGAAGAAAAGGGGAAGTGCTGTGGATATCGCTCTGTATAAATAAACACTGATTGGCCGGTAGCCAGACAGGAAGTATAGGTGGGACTAACAGAGAGGAGAATTGAGGGAACAGGAAGGCAGAGGGGGAGACTGGCTGGAGCCACCGCCAGGACAAGCAAGATGTAAGGTACCAGTAAGCCATGAGCCACATGGCAAAGTATAGATTAATAGAAATGGGCTCAATATAAGAGTAAGAGCTAGACAATGATAGGTGTGAGCTAATGGCCAAGCAGTTTAAATAATGTAAGCATCTGTGTGTTTATTTTATAAGTGGACTCCAGGACTGGCAGGACTTGGTGGGACCTGGAGAGAAAAGCTCTCCAGCAACAAGTCTGCATCTAGCTAGATAGTCCTTCCTATGGTCTAATCAGGATTTCTCATAGCCCTGGAGCAAGCAAGCTTGAACTCTATTGACTCCGAATAGGCTTCAGATTCAAACTTGGAAACTGAGTCAGTTGTGAGTTCCCACAATTCCTCCCTTTTTAATTTATTTTAAGACTCATCTGAGTCACTCAGATGACCATGCCTATCTTAGGTTGTTCCTTACCACACTCCAATCTTATCCATCATGGGAGCATGAATTCCCTCATTCATATCCCATCTTAGGTTGAAAGGAGGCAAAGAAAACTTTGGCTAATAGCCTCTGGTATCAAGTCAGGGGAATGTGAGGAGTTGTACTCTGTGGAGATCTGAGCCCAATCTCCATAACAAGTTCATAATCAACTTGAAAATTATAGACAAAAAGATTATGCCTACTAAGACATATGCTCTAATAACTACAACACTATGTAAGAGTGAAGTAAATGTTGACCATGATGGAATAGCATTTTTGAATTATTCTAAAATATCTTTGGCTGTTTTAACTGCATCAAAATCCAATTTAGTCTTTTTCATTTCTATAACTCTTGATGTAATTTAGCTAAATCTAAGGATTCATTAGATTTATGCCAAATTTAAGATGTGCCTTAACTCTTTCCCATCCAATAGCACTTTCATTATGCAGAGAAGATGTAACACAAATCATAATTAGCACAACATTTCAAATGAACTCTAGTTTGCAGTCTTTGGAGCTCATCTCCCCAAAATTGTGCCACATCATACAAAGCATTCAATTTATGTTCCCTTTTCACATATATATCTTCTTGAGTCTCTAATGTCATAGAAACATTCATAGACAATTGATTAACAAACCCTGCTATCTGATTGGATTGAAACAAAGCCACTGAAGCAACCATAGTAGTAGCAAGCATAGTAACAAGAGCTGCAACTCTTGCTATAACTAATCCAGTAACACACTTCTGTCTGCTTAAGGCTTTCTTAATTTCTTCATTCACTTATAACCCTTTATCATCAAACCATGGATCCCTCATACATCCTGGCAACATTACAAAAGAAGGTTGTTTAACAATATTACATGAGTATGATTGTCCATTTGAGAAATACAATTAATCAAAATGCAATTAAGACATGATGCATTAAACATACAATCATTCATAGAAATATTTGCTTCATCAACTAAAAGAACATAGGGCATTTTAAATACAAGCTAAAACAGTTCCTTTCAAAGGACAAACAGGTTTCAAGTGACTGGAATGTCCTGCCACACTGTTCCCATGGTGGCAGTAAGTTTTCAAACATAAGATTGTGGAAATCCAAATTCAAGCTGACAGGCCTTGGTTCCAAGATTCTGCTGTAGACACAGGATAAGGAATCACTATAATTGTCTTGATTTCTGGACCAATCAAGAATATACTGCTGTGTCTCTATAGATGCTATACTATAATGGAACAATGTTAGTACATTGTCTCCATAGCAAAATTCTGTTAGACTCTTGCAGTTCTTTTGTGCATGGAGGAAATTGTTGAGGGGTTGAAGTATTACTTATCCAATTACTTCAATGAAGCAATAACTTGGTATAGTGTGTACATTGTTTATCATGCCCCAATACTCATTTTGAAAACACTCCAAGACATCCCTTCAAAGTAATGTTTTTTGCAAAACATAGAGGAATCCCTTTACCATATCCAATATAAGAAAAATCATGAGCAATCTGGAACTCTTTGGTGGCAGGTCAAGCTAAAAGCTTGGTATCATTAACTGTGAACACAATTTCTTTTTCTTCCCAAGTTGCAGGATGTAAAATTGATGGAACAAGAACATAGGCCCAATAGGTCTCACTCTGGCATCTCTGGATGGTCATTACCAACATCAGGACCAGCATCTCTCTGTTCCATACACCACACCAAATGTTCAGGCAACCAACGAGCTTCATTTTCATCCTGTGGAAAAACACAAACATGCCCTTGTTCCCATATTAAACAGGGCAGGTGCCCTTGAAAAAACCAGTACAATTACCTTTCCATTTAATTTGAGTAAATTTTGTGATGGTGACTTCATGCCAAAATTGATCAGCTGCAGATTTTTCCAGCAGCATCCACATTTAAAAAATTTATAACAAATAAGGTATAATTCAATGTATTATATGAAGATTGAGGGTATAATTCACTCTTTTTTAATTTTTGAAGATGTATTTTGAGGCTTCCATAAACCCTTTCAATGATACCTTGTCCTTAAGGATACATTCCCTATAAGGAATACCTGATTTATGTTCAATTTGCCTTTGAGAACAAAATTGATAAAAAGCTTTACTAAAATATCCAGATCCATTATCAGTTTTAATAACTTTTGGTATCCCCATATAGAAGAAAAATTTCAGGTAATGAGCAATTACATGCTTGGTGGCCTCACCAGTTTGAGCAGTGGCAATTAAAAATCCTGAATAAATATCAATTGTCACATGCACATATTTCAATTTTCCAAATTCTATAATAAGAGTGACATCCTTTTGCCATAAATTATTAGGAAGAAGACCTTGAGGATTTACTCCAAAGTGAGGTACAGTCAAATATTGAGGACACATAGCACATTTCTTAACAATTTGATAAGTAGTTTCTCTTTCTAAACAAAATTGTTTTCTTAAGCGTTTTGATGAATCAAAGCATGTGATTGCTGAACAAGTTCAACTTGAAATAAAGTGATCAACTGAGTAAATTTATCAGCTAAAGCATTATCTTCAGCCAGTGGACCAGGGAGATTTGAATGTGCTCTAATATGTCCCACAAAATATGACAATATTGTTAAATTAATTGCATCCTGAATTTGTTGAAATATCATTCTTATTTGCTCATTAGTAGTTTTAATATAAGAAACAGTTTCTATAACTTGAAAAGTTCTATAAATATATTTGCTATCTATATATAAATTAAATAAATTATCTTTCAGAACTTGAAAGATCATTGCAACCGCTCTTAATTTGACCACTTGAGCTGAGGCAGGAGTAATTTGAATTGCATATCCTTTACCATTAATCACATGTTTCTTTCCCATAGATGAACCATCAGTGAAAACCAAAACAGCATCTTTCACTGGAGTGTGCATTATTACTTTAGGAAAAATAAAGAATGCATCTGAACAAACTATAATGATTGTTCAGCAGGATAATGATTTGACCCAAAAAGCAATTGCTTTTTGAGCAAAAGCAATTGCTCAAGAATCATTATTTTGAAATAGCCAATCAATTTGTTGCTTAGTAAATGAAACATTTATTTCATTTGTTTCCTTTCCAAAATACTTTTTAGAATCAAGCTTATCCTATTTTCTTGTGGCTGGTGCTTTCTCATGGCTATCACCTGACAAAACTGTTAAGGTCTATAACCCTCAGCTGTTTCCCATGATTCTTTCATGTCTTTAAAACCATTATGATCTGGGAGACTCTTAAATTACAAAGTTTACCTGCCAGAGTAAGGTACATTCTTATGTATAAAAGCATTGAGGTGCAGCTTTAATATTTTATTAAATAAACACTGTCTTTTAAAATCCTATCTTTTATAAACATTTTTATGAAATGAATTATCATATAAAAATCTATCCCAATCCAAAATAATTGAGGCTTGCTTCCTCCTTAGTCTAAAAGGAGATACAATGAACAGAGAGCTCATTAGAACTAAGAGAGGTATTCTTTAACTTTAGTTAAAGATTGTTGCCAGACACATGGCTGCCCACTTCATGATGAGGTCACCAGCCAAGACGGAGGAGGACCATTTGGTTGCTGCTTAAAAATAAACAATAGTTACATGCACACACTCACACAGTTGGATCCAACTTCCATGCATAACCATATGGAGCTAAAGCTAGCTTATGTTTACATATATAGAGTTAAAAATCTAAGTCACATGAATGTTCATGTACATACACATATACATTTCTATTTTTAACATAAACATTTTGCAGTGAAGAATCATCAGCTATTTTTTAAAATGAAGAAAACCAACCAGAATTAACATAATATGGTTAAATCCCAAATATATCTTACAATTTACCGTCAAATTCAGCATAGTTCACATTCATTCTGGCCTTCTGCAACTTCCCATGTACCTTCAGGTCAGGCCTCTCACTAAGTTTGTTATGTATAACAAAACAGTTAGCAAGCAAGAATTATAGTTACAATATCTAGTCTCTGTATTTGGTAAAATTAAAGAAAATAGTCTATCATCTATCTGTATTTGTAAGTCAAGTTTTATATTTAATTTACCTTTTATCATAACTAAGGAAAACTATAATTACAACTTTCTAGTCTTCAATTCCATCAAATATCCCAGAGGGATATAATATTACCTAAGTGAACAGGAAGTGGATTGTAAGCAACTTCCAAAATTCTAGAAGTGACAGAGACATCTGGCTGCCTGGATAGTCACTCAAAGTTCCCCTGCAACATTGAGGCATCCATCTTCTGCCTACAGGCCTAGAGTCTCTGGCAGACTTTTTTGTGAAGCAGGACATTTGAAGGATTGTCTCACCTATTGGCAAAGTTCATCAGTCACTTTCCTCTGTGTCCTGCATAATGTCTGGCAGTATCTTCTGTGAAACAGGAACCTGAAGGATCATCTTGCCCTGTTTAGGCAAAGTCTAGTGGTCATTTTCCCATGGGTTCTGTATGTCCAGTTTATGCAACATACTGTCAAGCAGTCCAGGCAAGAGCAGTTTCTTGCCCAAATGACTTACTGATAGATAGAAATTTACTGGTGGGACATCTGCAGCAAGACTATCATCAATAGACACTTTCTGGAAGACCATATGAAAAGTGAGCATGATGGGGGGGGTGGGAACATGAGGGAGGGAACCAGGATGTCTATGTTTGGGGAGGGAGGGAGAGGGAGAGCAATGAAAGAGATATTTTGATAGAGGGAGCCAATTAAGAGTTAGGGAGAAAACTGATGCTAGGGAAATTCCCAGGAATCCACAAGGATGATCCCAGCTAAGACTCCTAGCAATATCGGCAAGGGTCCCTGAATTGGCCTTCCCCTGTGATCATATTGGTGACTACCCTAATTGTCATCTTAGGACATTCATCCTGTAGCTGATGGAAACAGATGAAGAGATCCATAGCTAAGCACTATGCTGAGCTTGTGGAGTCCAGTTGAAGAGAGGGAGGTAGGATTGTATGATCAAGAGGAGGCCAAGATCATGATGGGGAAAACCACATAGACAACTGACTTGAGTTAGTGGGAGCTCAGAGGTTCTGGACTGACATCTGCAGAATCTGCATGGGACAGAACTAGGCTCTCTGAATGTGGGTGACAGTTGTGTGGCTTGATATGTTTGTGCTCCCCCTGCAGTGGGACCAGGATTTATCCCTGGTGCATGAACTGGCTTTTGTTGGAGCCCATGTCTTATGGAGGGATACCTTTCTCAGCCTTGATGCAGTGGAGAGGGGCTTGGGCCTGCCTAAACTTGGTATGCCAGACTTCATTGACTCTGTAAGGGAGGCCTTACTCTCTCTAAGGAGTGGATGGGGATAGGGTGAGAGAAGGTAGGGGGAGCAGGACAAAGGGAGGGAGGGGAACCGTGGTTGTTATGTAAAATGAAAAAATAATTAAATATAAAATAAAGGAAATGATTATAGTCTTTATATCTATAATTTACATTCTATGATAGCAATCTTCATAAATAATCATGGGCATTTTCAAATACTCACATAAAGGATGTTCATTACAGCATTAGTTAGAGCTCAAATAAGTCAATTATATTGTGGTCATGATGTAAGGAACAATTATAATAACCCTGACACTATGCTTGGCTATTGACCCTGAAGAAAAGAAAAGCAATAGAAAGGAGTAGAAAGAGATAATCTATTAGTGTAGGATCCTTGGAAGACTGTCTATCTCCTTTACTTCCTAAGAGACTAATTGTGTTTTAGGACCTAGCAAGAGATTAACATGAAAGTGCTAGGCGTGTTTCAATCGATGTTTGATGACCCACTGTGGAAAAGGCAGTAGACTGACAGTTAAACATGTCCTTTCCAATAGAGCCAACATCAGTACATCTACTTAAGTCTAAACTAAATGCTCAGTTCCTCAGCCATGCTAGCCATATACAAAGTGCTCAACAGCTATACAGAGGCAGTTGCTACTGCATTTGAGAGTGTCATTATAAGACTTTTAAAGTCATCACACATAATATTGTATGACATTGCCCCAAAGATTCAACATGAAAAGCATTGACTAGAAATTCTGTGCATTGTTGAGCGATGGGGAAAAATATACTCTTTTAGTCCACTTCAATCAGTTATCCTACAGCCTCTTATCATTATGAGTCAAAGTCCAGAATTGCTTCAAAACATAAATTTAGATTTGCACTTTATCTCATGCTCTCACTCTAGTAAACTATTCTTCCTAATTCATTGGAGTTATGTTATGTTTATGAGTGTTTTACATGCATGTATGAATGTGCACTAAATATGTGTAATGGCCACAGGGCACTGAAGAGGGCAGCAGATCACCTGGAACTGGAGTTACAGATGGATATGTAGGTGCTGGCAATCAAAAGTGGGTCCTCTGCAAAAGCAGCCAGTGCTCTTAACCAGTAAGCAGTCTCTTCAGCCCTTGCATCTCCATGTTTTTAAAGTCTTTCCCTCTCCATTTATTAAGACATTGGTGCTAAACAAAAAATAATAAAGTGTGAATTGATCTTGAGGGGAGTAAAAATTCTTTGTTACCTAGAAGAAACCCACTTATATTCATTATTTGCCAATGCTCAGTTTTGTTTTTGTTGTTGTTATTAAACCCATTTATATTCATGATTTGCCAATGCTCAGTTTTGTTGTGATTAAGCCCATTTACATTCATGATTTTCCAGTGCTCAGTTTTGTTTTTGTTGTTATTTTGTTGAGATAGGGTCTCACTCTACAGTCCAGTATAGCCTCAGATATACAGTTCTGCCTCAGCCTAGTGGGATTACAGTGTATACCTCTAAGCCTTGATGTTTCCTAGTGACTTTACTATGAGTAAATGCATTTTATTGACTTCCTTTTTTTAGGTGAGTTTTGAGGAGAAATAAAGCAGGGGGATATGAATAAATTACAGAGGGTTAGTTGTTCAATCAATCAGGATAAGTGTATGTGATGTTGTAGTCTGTAAAGTCACTTAGAAGAATGACTGAAATGAAAATGGACACCTGAAGGAAAACATTCCAAGAAGAAGGAAGAAAGATTTCAAAAGCCCAAGGCATGGGTGTGATTGGGCTACTTAAGTAATATCAGGGAGACCTGTGCTGCTGGGAAGCAATGACTGACTAGAAAGGTGTTGGGAAATAATATTTGTGGAACAACCAGGAAACAAGTTTTGGAGGCCTTTGTGGGACATGGGAAAGACATGCATATTTATTCTACATAAGCTATAAAAACTTTAGGAGACTTTGAATATAATATTCATAGAAAATCTAGCATGTTACACCATCAGTATCATGTTTACCTCTAGGCAAAACTGAGTTGTTGGCAATTTTCACCTTGCCTATCTGCTTCACTAACATTATATACAACTTTTTCAGCATCTTACAGGAATTTTCAAATTTGTCTATGCTATGTTTATCAATCACTTCCTTACAATGAAATTTCTTTAAATAAAAATACCATTTATTAATTTGCTCAACAATATTTGTTGAGTATCTACTAGGTACTAGGTACTGTTGTAAGCACTGAGGAAAAAACAGCAAGCATAATACAGAAGAATCTCTCCTCATTCTTCTGGAGTTTATACTCTGTTAAAAAGGTATTAGAATGGCAATTAGTGAGGCAATTCCACATAGTTTATCTGGTAATTAAAAGAGGTTTATTTCAGGGGTAACTTACAGCCACTAAGGGGTAAGCTACAGGATCTGGGAGAGATGAGGTGCAGTCCAGCGTGGTTCTCTGCACTCCAGCCTACAGGTCCATGAAGAGCCAAGAGAGCAAGCACTTATGCACTAGGGTCTTAAGGAGTTTCATCTTGGCCACATCCCAGGGGCAGGTCATAGGCAGGTGTGGTAGTTACTTGCTGCCGCACTAGGGGCAGTGTTTCAAGGTCAAAGCTGGAACAGCTACCCACTACATCTCCTCTTTTGTCTAAATAAGAAAATTCTAACCTAGTACAAAACTATATACAGTAGGAATGATTATCAAATATTGTCCAGGAGGAATAAGGGATAATAACCTAGACAAGATGGAATTACAGCCAACAAGAACAACAAACAAGAGACACATACTAAAATCCACAGAAGTCTGGAACATAGGTAAATGGCACATTAGAGAGGTCATTCCAAAAGATGGTGTCCTATCCTGAAGAACCTGTGTAGATGAATTTCTAAACAGTCTTATTAAATAAGAAACACAGAGTCAAATACAGAGGCTCAAGTCGTAGAGATCACAGCAATAGCCGCCAACTAACCTTAGCTTACCACCTTGCTGTAGCTTCCCAAGAGAACTTCTTTCTGTCTAATCTACACCTTTATTGCCTTTCTGTTCTGCCTTCTCATTGGCTGTAAGCCCAGCCACATCACTTCCTCATCACTGCCTCCAGGTCACTATGATTAGTACTGGGATTAAAGGCATATGTCACCATGCTTGACTGTGTCCTTGAACACACAGAGACTCTGCCTGCCATGTGATTAGATTAAGGGCGTGTGCTACCATTGCCTGACGTCTGTTTATGGCTATTACCTTTGATCTCCAGGTAAACTTTATTTATTAACATACAAACAAATATCACAAATAATCACAAAATTAAAATACAAATAAAATATCACAAATAAAATATCACCACATTTCCCCTTGTTTTCTAATAAAAATAAAAAATAATAAAAGGTTATAACTAATATAAGAAAACCTATATACAATAAGTATAACTATATACAATACATACAATAAATACATCGACAATGTCTAGTCCATTTGCATTTGACAAACTCAGAGAAAATATTCCATTATCTATCTTATTTTGGTAAGTCCAAAATGTACATGAATCACTTTCTATCCTAACTTATTTCACCAACAGAGAATTATCTTATAATGTCTTTCAAATTAATATACTTTACACCTCTTTAGTGAGTTTCTTTTCTGAAATTCTTAACAAGGAAAACTATAACTATAACTATCAAATCTTCAACTAACTATAACTATAACTATGTAATCTTCATCTAACTATAACTATAACTGTCTAATCTTCAACTTCCTCAGAGACCCAAGAAGGAAATAATGTTGCCTAGTAAAACAGGAAGTGCAAGCAAGTGGCTTCCAAAAAATTGTGAGTTGACAGAAACAGCCAGCTGCCTGGACAGTCACCCAAGTTTTCTCTGCAATACTGGGGCATCATCTTCAGCCTATAGGCTTAGCATATCTGACAGACTCATTTGTGAAGTAGGATATACACAAGACCTACAGTTCAACCTCATATTCGGTGAGAGTAGTCCATGTACCAGAGAAACCTGAATTCTACCAGTGTCCTGTCATGATTCAGGATTTTAAATTCTGGAAAGTGTTGATGTTTTTAGAATTCTGCTGCCCATTCTTCTCGGCTTGTGGGTGGTTTCATCTCTTTTATTAAATGCCAGTCTACCATTAAGAGGTTAAACTCCATCAGCCTAGTTACTCTTTCAAGAATAACTGTTTTAGCTACTGTTTCACTGCACATTAGAAGCCAGCAGTCCACTGCATGTTCTGCTGCCTTCAAAGAAAGGGGTGCCACACCTTTCCCAGATTGAAAAGGCCACTTCAGCAATGGCGCCATATTGTCCCGGCCTCAGAGGATGCCTGTTGCTAAAGCCACAACTACACTTTTCTTGGCAAGGATTGGTAGTCCTTTGTTTTGTGCCCTGTCTGTCCATTTTGTCCTGTGTAACACAAATTGTTAGAAAGTCTTATTAATAAAATCAAACCTGAAGCTGGGTATTGGGGTGAATGCTGAATGATCAGAGAAACAGAGCAAGCCACAGCCACCTCACCTCGCCAGTTCCTCAGCTGATCCTGGTTCCTCAGACTGGAAGCCTCTGAGTCTTCATCCAAAATGAATCTCAGCTGAACTGCTGCTTAAAAGCCTAAAAGCTTAATCAGGCTAGTTCCTGGTCCTCACACCTTTTATACCTTTCTGTTTCCTACTGCCACTTCCTGACATTAAAGGCATGAGTCACCATGCCTGGCTGTTTCCAGTGTGGCTTTGAACTCACTGGATTGCTAGGGTTAAAGGTGTGTGCTACCACTGCTTAGTCTCTATGTTTAATATTATGTCTGTTCTGTTCTCTGACCCCCAGATAAGTTTATTGGGGTACACAATATATCAACAACAGTCCTTCTTGTCAGCAGTCGATACAAGGGCATTTTGTTGCCCAGTGGCTAACTTTTGCCACAATGAAAGTTAACTCCATATACAGTTTCTTCAATGCCCATATGAAATATGGTGAAATAGATTGGTGCTGCCAGGAACCAACATGTCTCATAGTCATAAAAAAAGAAAAAAAATCTAAGTTATTAAAACATTTTAAATGCCATATTTTGTAGATCTCTGAAAGGTTTGAAGATGACCTGTCTATTGAAAATATATCTCTGCTTAGCTTGAAAATATACCTAATATGACTACAAGTTCTAACTTGTAATGTCTAACTACTAACTTTCATTTCTTTATATCCTAATAGTTGGTAATAATAACATTCAAGGATTAGCAAATTGCATTACATTGTTAAATGAACTGTATAAGTACAATATCCTGAACAAGATTAGAAAAAAATACATACAGTATTTTCTAACAATATCAATCTCAATATATATAATTTGAGTTTTCTCTCTGGGTCCTGTCAAGCCCTGGCAGTCCCTTAGCCCACTTATAAAACAAACATACAGATGCATATATTATTTAAACTGCTTGGCCAGTAGCTCAGGCCTATCATTGTTTAGCTCTTACTCTTATATTTAGCCCATTTCTATTAATCTATACTTTGCCACATGGCTTGTGGCTTACTGGTACCTTACATCTTCCTTGTCCTGGAGGTGGGTGTAGGCGGTTTCTCCCTCTCCTTCCTGTTCCCTCAATTCTCCTCTTTTTAGTCCTGCCTATACTTCCTGCTTGGTACTGGCCAATCAGTGTTTTATTTATACAGAGCGATATCCACAGCACTTCCCCTTTTCTTCCTTTTCAAGAAGGAAGGTTTTAACTTTAACATAGTAAAATTACATATAACAAAACAATTATTGAGCAAGAATTACAGTTACAATATTAAAGAAGATATCCTATATATCTTATATTTGTGAGTTTAAGGTTTTATATCTAACTTATTTTTTCTCATAACTAAGGAAAATTGTAACTATCTAGCTTCAACTACATCAAAGACCTCAGAAGGATATAATATTACCTGAGAAACAGGAGAAGGATGCAAGCAACTTTCAGGAGTCTTGCAGGGTAGACAGAGACAGCTGACAGCCTGGACAGTCACCTTTGTAAAGGTGGGGCATCTGTCTTTAGTCTCTCAGTCCCTTTTTTTTTCAGTGTCCTGTAGAATGTCTGGCAGTTTTCTCTGTGAAGCAGGAACCCGAAGGACCATTTTGTCAAGCAAAGTTCACTGGTCATCTTTCTATGGGTTCTGCATGTCCAGTTGATCAAGCAGTCCAGGCAAAAACAGTTTCTTGCCCAAATGGCTATTTTTGCCAAGGTGAAGAAAAACTCCATATGGAGTGTCTTAGATTCCCATCCTCCTCTCTGAAGTAAATCGGTGTTGTCAGGAGCAGACATGTCTTGCTATCAAGAAAGTCTAAATTTTTAAAAATATTTTAAATGCCATATTATGTAGATCTTTGAAGTGTTTGAAGATTACCTATCTATTTGAAATATATCTATGTATACCTAGAAGACTTAACTAACATGGCTATAAATATGATTATCATAGATGACTAAATATTAATCTATCTTTTAATTATCCATTACAATTTTAAATGAGCTGTAAAAACATAACACCTTAAACAAGAGTAGAAATATACACCCAGTATAACAAAATTAACTTTAAGTTTGTATCAATAAACTAAAATCTGTACCAATGTAAAACATTTTAAACAAATTGTTGCTCCTATTTTAAGGTTCAACAATTTACCCTTTTATCCTATCATATCTATATCATATCCCCTTTTCTTCTTTAGAAAGAGATTGTATTTATAATCAACTTGTTTTAAATAAAAAATATTGTCTTTTTTCTGTCCCACACCAGAGGGCTCTTCTGATTTGGGACCCAAGAATCTATAACCTTTTTTTTTTTTTTTTTAGCAATATGTCTGGGTTAGAGAGGGAGTGAGTCAATTCCATCTCCAAAACCAGCTTGGAATATTTGGGAATTTGGACGTAGCTTCTCTTACTACTTCCTGTTGGAATGGGGTGCTGTATCTTATGGGGACAAAAAGAAAAATTTAGGATTATGGAGTAGTCCATGAAGGTGTATCGTCTGAGCCAGTTGCCTTGAATGGTTCTGGATGTTGGATCATCTGGGCCTTGGTGTCATCAGAGACCTTTCAGGGGGTCTTGGCTGGTCAAACCTGATGTATCTTAATCTGGAACAAATCCATAGCCTCTGGCTTTCTGTGGAAACAAAAGCAGAGCCTCTTTTCTAAAGCAACATATTCTTATATCTAAATGTTGAAGTCAAGTTACCTTTAAAATATACATTTTGGCATAACTCAACAGCTTTTGAAATCAAATGTTTTTCTTCAGTTACGAATATCAAAGAGAACATAATCCAGATTTTCTGTGTGGTAGCCATCTTTACGTGGCTTATTTTTGTATTACCTTGAACCTATTGCTTTAAACTGTAGCATTCTGAGACTGAAATGGTGCTGCAACTGCTGGCTCCGCCCACTTCAGCTTCCCAACATGGCGGTGGTACATTTTCCGCCAGCTCTGGGAGCCATCAATTCTCAGAAATAGTGGGTCTATGTTTCTATCAAAGCAGTGTGTAGCCCAGAAACCTCATTTTTTTAACTAGTAAAAACTATATCCAACACACAGCATAGTACACAGCTTTGAGACACCTCTGTGTAACATAGCCTAGGTCAAGCCCGCACTCACGCCACAAACCCTCCATAGCTCAAACCAGCATGTTGCGGTGTCCAGCCACCCATGAAGCAGGAACCTGGTTTTGGCTCCGTTAAAAATTGGTTATTAAATACCAGGTTTAAGGTGGAAACTCGAGCTGTTGGGCACCATTTGTAGTTGGAGTTTTCTCTCTGGGTCCCACCAAGCCCCGGCAGTCCCTTAGGCCACTTATAAAATAAACATACAGACACTTATATTATTTAAACTGCTTGGCCAGTAGCTCAGAACTATCATTGTCTAGCTCTTACTCTTATATTTAGCCCATTTCTATTAATCTATATTTTGCCACATGACTCGTGGCTTACTGGTACCTTAAATCTTCCTTGTCCTGGTGGTGGGTGCAGGCAGTTTCTCCCTCTCCTTCCTGTTCCCTCAATTCTCCTCTCTGTTAGTCCCACCTATACTTCCTGCCTGGCTACTGGCAAATCAGTGTTTTATTTATACAGAGCAATATCCACAGCACAATGTAAAGTATTTAAAACTAGTAACTATTAATTGTCTTTTAAAAGTAGATTCAATAACCTGCCTTTTTATCTATATCATATCTATATCCTCACTTTTCTTTTCAGAGTAGATTCAATAATCTACCCTCTATTCTATCATTTCTATATATCCTCTTTTTTCTCAAACAAGAACCTTAAATCTAATCTCCTTTGTTTAGCCCTTTTCCTAACCATTAACAACAATAACTTGTAATCAACCCTCCTAAACAATGAAAATTATCCCAAACCCAAAACATATTGAAAGACCAAACACCATTCATGTCACACCACCTGTTTGGGAATGTGGGTGTCATGTTCTTAAAATTGCTTCCTGCTTGTTGTAGGCAAAATCATCTTTAGGGGATTCTGAAAAGAAAAATTTTGGGTTAATTGTCAAGTTCTAGGAAAGGAAGCTATATCATTTATTGTCCAGTCTCTGCATAATGCCAAAGTTCGGGGCTTATCTCAATCCTTGTTCAAGTAGTCTGTGAAATTAGATCATCTCAGATAGCCATATCAAAATTGTTCTGCTGTGGGATGGTCTGTATGTCAAATTGCTCTGATTGGTCAATAAATAAAACACTGATTGGCCAGTGGCTGTGCAGGAAGTATAGGTGGTACTAACAGAGAGGAGAACTGAGAGAACAGGAAGGCAGAGGGAGACACTGCCAGCTGCCGCCATGACAAGAAGCATGTGAAGACACTGGTAAGCCACGAGCCATGTGGCAAGGTATAGATTTATGGAAATGGATTAATTTAAGCTATAAGAACAGTTAGCAAGAATTCTTCCATGGCCCTACAGTTTGTAAGCAATATAAGTCTCTGTGTTTACTTGGTTGGGTCTGAACGGCTGTGGGACTGGCGGGTGACAAAGATTTGTCCTGACTGTGGGCAAGGCAGGAAAACTCTAGCTACATTGTTATGAACAGTTTGTAGTCCAAAGCTGATCTGTGGGTGATGTTTGACAGCTTAGTGGTGTTATTGCTGTCCATGCTGAATTGTTGTTGTGGGGCCCCTCATCTTTCTGGAGACTTCAAATTCAATATTAGGCCTGGTCATGATTCCCTGTAGAAAACTGATAGAGACTCAAACACAAAAACATGTATAGGCAGCTAAATGAAGCCTTTTTTCTAGAATTGGTTAGTACTCTATATGACCATTAATATTATAACAAAAGTTTAAAATATATATATTAATCTTATAAATTTTGATATAAAATTCATACCTTAATAAAAGTTTAAAGAATCAAAATAGAACCAAAGAATTGAAATTAGTAGAAAAAGAATAGTCCCTTAATTTTTTCATTTGCTTCTGTTCCATATCAGAAGATGGCTCTTTTTTCTGGCATGATACAGAGATTTTGCATTTTTCTTTCAACTACATGCTTGGGCTTAAAGAAGGAGAGAGGCATTCTCCAACTCCAAAGCCAGTTTTAATTTTTAATTGAACTGGGACTAAAAAAGGACCATTTGTGTTAAGTGTCTTTAGGGAAGAGCAGAAACAAACACTTAGGAATACTTATAAAATTTTATAGATGATATACCAATAAGCTAATTAACACCTTTTTTGGGACATTTTTTTGTAAATGTGCTGTGGGATGTTCTGTATGTCCTGTGGGAGCCCATTCTCAGGTTCTTTGTGGCGTTACCCAGCAGGTCCGTATAGAGGATGATTAGGACCATGGGCCTGAGTGCAGGTGTTTGAGATGGTCTGCACTTGGCTGTGCTGGGGGATGGTCTGTATGTCAAGTTGCTCTGATTGGTTAATAAATAAAACCTGATCGGCCGTGGCTAGGCAGGAAAGATAGGTGGGACTAACAGAGAGGAGATATAAAAGGACAGAAAGGCAGAAGGAGACGCTGCAGCCGCCGCCATGACCAGAGACGCTGCAGCCGCCGCCATGACCAGAGACACTGCAGCCGCCGCCATGACCAGCAGCATGTGAAGACGCCAGTAAGCCACCAGCCACATGGCAAGGTATAGATGTATGGAAATGGACCAATTTAAGATAAAAGCACAGTTAGCAAGATAAGGACAGTTAGCAGGAAGCCTGCCACGGCCATACAGTTTGCAAGCAATATAAGTGTCTGTGTTTATTTGGTTGGGTCTGAGCGGCTGTGGGACTGGCGGGTGACAAAGATTTGTCCTGACTGTGGGCAAGGCAGAAAAAATCAAGCTACATAAATGATTTGTCCTTTTTCTTCAGATATCTCATTTGTCCAGTGTTCTTCAGATTCCTTAGCTTTCATTCTTCTGAAAGACAAAAACACAAACTTGTCCCCAAGACTAACTTTGGGGAGGTTCCCCTTTTGGCAAGTTATATCTGATTAAATGAAAAGGCATGTGTTACTGGTATAAGTTAGTTTAAATTGGATGGTCATGCTAGTTGATGAACTATCATCTATTGTAATTAAGAGGTCTCTCTTGTTCAAATCAAACATTTATCAATTTTGATGGCATCCACAGCTTATCTTCTCTTTCAGAAACAAAAGCAAAACCCGATCCACAACATAACACATATCCTGGTTTCCATTCTGAGGTCAGAACATCTTTAAAGTATATTGGCTGATTTAATTCTGTAGTTTTTTTCTATCATCTAATGTCCCTCTGCAGCTGTTGTTCCTTTCTCATTAGCATTGAGAAAATTCAAAGTTAATAGAGCATTATGTAATCTATTTCTGGGGGGGGGGGTTGTTACCCCTTTCTGTTTATTTAGCATATCCTCTAGAGTTCTGTTTGATCTTTCTATAACCTCTTAGCCTGTAGGATTATGTGGTATACCTGTAGTATGCTTTATATTATAATAAGCAAAAAAAAGTTTCTTTTTTATCAGAGACATATACTGGAGCATTGTCAGTTTTGATTTGTGCAGGTATACCCATGATGACCATAACGTCTAGCAAATGTGTGATTACAGAATCAGCTTTTTCAGAACTCAAAGCAATTGCCCCTTGAAATCCTGAAAAGTATCAACGGCATGGTGTACATATTTCAGTTTTCCAAATTCTGCAAAGTAAAACACATCCGTCTGCCAGATTTTATTCCTCTGAGTAACCTTTGAGTTACATCCTGCTGCTAATGGAGTCTGATTGTAAAAAGAACAAGTAGGACATTTCCTTACAATTTCCTTGGCTTGTTGCCAGGTTATGGAAAAATCCTTTTTTTAAAAAACTGGTCAATAGTTTTATTTCAGCATTTACTAATGTCTTAAATATAATCACATATAAAACTAGCATTTCAAAAGTGCAAAATATCAGCAAGGTGATCAGTGCTATTCATCTTCCATTGAAACAATCTCTCACTGAGACTGCAGCCAGGAATCTGTACAAATGCTGTTAGGCTAGAGTTTACACACCAGCCTCGGTCAAGAGAAACCAGCCTCGGTCAAGAGACTGTACATGACACGCATGATGCGGGTGAAGAGCGTACAGTGAACACAGGCTCCTTGCCACCTTCCTCACTTGCATAACACAGCATAGTAACACCACAAGTGGATGGTGAGGTTCGAGCTCTTTCTATTGACTATATGCCGGACAGCCGGGAAGAAGCATGTCAGAGTAAAGCTGTGTGCACTGTAGCTGGATCCAGAGAAATGAAGTAGAGTTCTCTGGGGGAACTAAGTTTTTTCCCAGGGTGTCTGCTTTTGCCTTTCTTCCCCTTCTTCAGCATGTTCCAGCATCTTTGTTCTCTTGAGGATGGTGCTGCATGCTCCTCAGACCAACCTCAGAGTTCCACAGCTCTTCACAGAGTGGCAGAGGAGGAAGCTATGTTCGGATTTCTGTCTTTTTTTTTTTTTTTTTTTTTGTAAACCTATCATGGTATCCAGAAGCTCTGCATGTAATCCTCACTGAGCCACCCCTCAGACAGCCACGGTCTTTACCCTTGTTGGTACAGAAAAGGAGAGGTTAATCACTGCCCTGGAGGTTACAGAGGCAAGCCTGGCCTTTCTCTGCTTATGGACAAGGCAGGATAAGCAAGCTACTGAGAAGTTCCAGGTGTATGGAATCTTTTTTTTTTTTTACACTCTCTCTTGAGTAGGAATTACTGAGAATGAAGTAGCATTCATTAAATACTAAAGGGTTTTTGTCAAGTTGCTGTCTTCAGATTTGTTTACTTTTGTTAGCAGAATCATTACTACTTCAGAGTAAACCAAAGTACAACCAAGAATGAGTTCTTGTAACCAAAGATGGGCAGCTTGTCCCTGGAGTGCTAGGGGAAAATCCTTTTTTAAACCTTCACTATTGACATGATGTTTTTAATGAAATTCTGAGGCCTCCAGAATATTTCCTATCAATAATTTACTAATCTCATCATTACCTTGTGCTAAGGGCCTAGCAGACCCATATGGGTTTGGATGTGAGTTATATATAAGGGATGTTTCCTATTCCTGATTATATCTTGTAAATGAATAAATAGTGAAGTTAATTCTGACTCATCAGAGATAAATTCTGCAGTCTCAATATGCAATACTACTCTTTCAGCATACTGAGAGTCTGTAGCATGAATCTTAAAAGTTCTTATTAATAAAAACAAACCCAGAGCCAGGTATTGGGGTGAACACTGAATGATCAGAGAAACAGAACAAGCCACAGCTTCCTCACCTCACCAATTCCCCAGCTGATCCTATGTCCTCAGACTGGAAGCCTCTGTGTCCTCATCTGGAATGAATCTCAACTGAACTGCTTCTTGAAAGCCTGAAAGCTTCAACAGCTCTAGTTCCTGGTCCTCACACCTTATATACCTTTTTGCCATCACTTCCTGGGATTAAAGGCTCACATCCTGGGATTAAAGGTGTGAGTCACAATGCATGGCTATTTACAGTGTGCCTTTAAAATCACAGAGATCTAGATGGATCTCTGCCTCCCAACTGATAGGATAAAAGGCGTGTGTGCCACCACTTTCTGGCCTCTATATCTAGTGGCTGTTCTGTTCTCTGAATCCAGATAAATTTATTAGGATACAGATATATTGGGGAACACAATTACCACCACAAGAGTCGGTAACTATGTTGAGAAGTTCTGAAAAATCCATTATTGCCAACAGAATGGCATGCAACTCAAAGAACCTCTTTACTTAAATTTTCTGATTTGTAACCCATCTTTCCTTGTATGGTAGTATTCTATTTGTACTGAAATGTAATTTTAATTGTATGTTAATAAAGTTGCCCAGGGGTCAGAGCTATTAGAGCCATAGAAAGAGCGTGGCGGTGGTGGCACATGCCTTTAATCCCATAGATTTCTGTGTGTTCAGGGATACAGCCAGCATTGGAGACATATGCCTTTAAGACCTAGAGGGCTGTACATACAGGCAGTGATGAGGCAGTCACATGATTGGATTTACAACCAATGGGAAGGCAGAACAAAAAGACTATGAAAAGACATACACACAGGAAGTAGCTCTCTTTTGGAGAGCTAGGACCACCGTAGGAGGAAGGGTGAGATTTTAGCTCTGAGCTCTGACCTCTTGGCTTTCTCTTTTACATTGGTTCTGTGTTTCTTATTTAATAAGACGGTTGGTTACATCTACATCTGGTGTCCAACACGACAAGAATCCATTAAAAACCACTTGGCTTGGTGGCAGGTCTGATTTCCCACAAGGGCGGTTGGCTCCCTAGCCTGGGTGGTTGGCTTCCTAGCCCAGGTCCAGATCTGCTTGGCCTCAGATCAGACTAACCGTGAGCTGCTTGCTTAAAGCCGGTGCTACAAACAACTCAGGCCTGCCCTGCTGAACAGGGCCCCTGCCTGTAAAGCCAACGCACGTGGTAGAAGCTTAAGGAAGCCAGAGCCAAGCCTTGACTCGGCCGAAGAGGGAACACGTGGCTGGATTTAAGCTTTAGCCGGCTATGCTTTCTTGCTCTCTCTCTCTCTGGATTTACAACTCCAACACTAGGTGGCTGTTTTGAAATTTCCTCGGATTTCTACTGTTCTATGCAGATTTGGTAAGTCACAACATATCAGATATTTTAGAGGAAACTATTTAAAAGAGAAAATTTTTCCACATTAAAAAGAAAATGGGTTTTATGTGTACATTGGAAGAAAATTGGGTTTTGTTTGAAATTTTAGGCAGTCTGACAATGGAACAACTATATGAGAAGATTAGTATTGTTGGAATTATGCAGTTTATCACTATGCTTATCCTCATTTTACTATTTAAAAACATAGTCAATTTAAGTGCCAGGATGACAGCTTTAGAAAAACTTGTTAAACCTGTAAAAATTAAGACAGAAGAAATTAACAGTGAAGTTGTTTCAAGTTTGGATCATAAGGTTACAGAAAGAAAGCCTGTTTTCACACAGTCACCCTTAATTTATCCTGTAACCATACAGCAGATGCCTGATCAAATGACTACACAAAATATGTGGGCTCCAATTGAAATGTTGGATTTAAAATGTTTAAGGAGGCAATAGTATCTTATGGCATGTATTCCCCATATGTAAAGCAAATGTTAAACTCTTGGTCAACATAGAATTGTACCACAGAACTGGCGGGAGCTGGCACAAGCTGTTCTTGAACCCAGCCAGAGGTTTCAATTTCTAACTTGGTTCAAGGATGAAGCTAAAAACATAGAAAAACAATGGAGGGATAAAGGAATACAAGTTTGCCAGGATCAGCTTATTGGAGAAGGCCAATATGCTTCAATACAAACATAATGTTTATATGATGACCAAACCTTAATTTTATGTCAAACAGCAGCCTTGAATGCATGGGACAGAGTTGAGGAACCAGGAAAAAAACCGAGTCATTTAAAAAGGTTATGCAAGACCCAAAAGAATCTTTCACAGATTTTTAACAAAGACTGGCTTCAGAAGTAAAGAGAATGGTCTCAGATTTAGAAGCTAGTAAGATAATAATTGAATCTTTGGCCTTTGCGAATGCAAATGCAGCATGCAAAAGAATACTCAGGCCATTTAAGGCAAGATCTTCACCTTTGGAAGATTGGATTAGAGACACAGTTAATGTTGAGGCTCATGAGCATGATGATATGTGGGTAGGAGAAGCAATTTTAAAAGGTTTGAGGAATGTTAGATGTTTTGGATGTGGAAAGCAAGGACATTTGTAAAGGGACTGTAAACAGGACATTCCTAGAAACAATGTATCTTCAAGGAACAATGGCAACAGAATGCCCCTTCCTTCTGGAGTAGGCAGAAGGTGTGGTAAGGGAAAACACTGGACCAATGAATGTAGATCAACAAAGGACATACAGGGTAATCTTTTGCCTCAGTCTTCAGGAAACCTCATGCAGGCACCCATAGCAAATCTAGTTCAAACCTGTCCTGCAGCCATAGAGGAAATCCCTGCTCTGAGCGATTAAATAACCAAATGCCTATTGGAATAAATCATGCTGGTCAGGAAGATGAAATAGAGAGAATAGAAAATTCAGGAGAAAACTTAAAAATTTTTTTTTGGCAAACTTCTATTAATGAACAAATACCAAAATTAACGATAAAAATAAATGGTGTTTTGTTGTCTGGTCTGGTAGACACAGGTGCGGACGTTAACATAATTGCACCAGAATTTTGGCATCCAACTTGGCCTCTTCAGGAAGTAAATGTTCAACTGTTAGGAATTGGGACATTATCTCAGGTGAAACAGAGTGCAAGATGGCTGGAATGTATAGGTCCAGAAGGACAGAGAGGAAAATTAAATCCATACGTGGCTAACATAGCTATGAACCTGTGGGGTCAAGACTTGTTGAAACAATGGAATACTCAGATAAACATCCCTCCAATCGCAGAAACAAATCATAAACTAGCACATGTTTCTGAGAGAAATATTAGAAGATATTGTTCTAATGAGTGGTCACCAGCCATCCATATTATACAAGAACAAGGCACAACAACTGATGATCTTCCAAAGACACCAACACCTCTACCTTTAAAAGGGTTAACAGACAAGCCTCTAAGGGTTCAGCAATGGCCCTTAACAACAGAGAAACTCCAGGCTTTACAAGAGCTGGTAGAAGAACAGTTAAATGCTCAGCATATTGAAGAATCAACCAGCCCTTGGAATTCTCCTGTATTTGTTATTAAAAAGAAATCTGGTAAATGGAGAATGGTAACAGACCTTAGAGCAATTAACAAAGTAATTCAGCCAATGGGCTCTCTACAATCTGGGATGCCTTTGCCTACTCTGTTACCAAAAGGATGGCCTCTCATAGTTATTGATTGAAAAGACTGTTTCTTACAAGAAAAAGACAGAGAAAGATTTGCTTTTACAGTGCCTACTTATAATAATTCTCAACCGGTTAAAAGATTTCAATGGGGGGTCCTCCCACAGGGAATGTTGAATAGTCCAACTCTGTGCCAATATTTAGTACAACAGCCATTGGAAGTGATAGGTAAAAAAATTTCCTAAATCTATAATTTATCATTATATGGATGATATTTTACTAGCTGACTCAAATGCAGATACTTTAGAAAGAATGTTTGAAGAAGTAAAGAAAATTTTGCCTTGCTGGGGATTACAAATTGCTCCTGAAAAGATACAAAGAGGAGATTCTATTAATTATTTAGGATATAAAATAGAGCTACGAAAAATTAGACCCCAAAAGGTGCAAATTAGGAGAGATAGACTACAGACTCTTAATGACTTTCAAAGATTATTTGGAGATATTTCTCATCTATGAACTATTGTTGGGGTAAAAAATGATGAACTGACTAATTTGTTCAAAACCTTAGAAGGTGACAAGGACTTAAATAGTCCAAGAGAATTATCACCTGAAGCTGAAAAGGAATTGGCCTTGGTAGAAAAGAAAGTACATGAAGAGCACGTGGATCGTATCCAAAGCTGGATTGCATTTTGTTTATTTTACCTTCTAGGCATTCTCCTACTGGAATATTAATGCAGAGGGAAGATATTATATTGGCATGGATATTTCTACGAAATAAACCAAATAAAAAATTAAAAACTTATGTGGAAAAAAATCTCTGACTTGATTTGGAAAGGAAAATTGAGACTTTGTCAATTAGCAGGAATAGACCCATCAGAAATTGTCATACCTTTAACTAAGGAGGAGATTGAAAAATTATGGACAGAAAGTGAACCTTGGCAAAGAGCTTGCAGTAATTTTTTTGGAGAAATTAATAGCAAATATCCCAAAAGTGATCGAATCGGTCTTATAGAGAGCTGATTGGATCTCGCCTCGAATTGTACGTCAAAAACCCATATCTGGAGTTTGTACATTTTATACAGATGCCAACATACAAGGAAAGGCAGGTTACAAATCAGAAAATTTAGTAAAAATAAAAGTGGTTCAAATCCTTATAATTCAGTTCAAAAATCAGAATTGTATGCTATTCTGTTGGTATTAATGGATTTTTCAGAACCTCTCAACATAGTAACTGACTCTCAGTATGCTGAAAGAGTGGTATTGCATATTGAGACTGCAGAATTTACCCCTGATGCTTCAGAATTAACTTCACTATTTATTCACTTACAAGATACAATCAGGAAAAGGAGTCATCCTTTATATATAAGTCACATTCGATCCCATACTGGTCTGCCAGGCCCTCTAGCACAAGGCAATGATGAGATTGATAAATTATTGATAGGAAATGTGATGGAGGCCTCAGAATTTCGTAAAAAAAAATCATGTCAATAGTAAAGGTTTAAAAAAGGATTTTTCCATAACCTGGCAACAAGCCAAGGAAATAGTAAAGAAATGTTCTACTTGTTCCTTCTATAATCAAACACCATTACCAGCAGGATGTACCAAAGGGTACTCAGAGGAATAAAATCTGGCAGATGGATGTGTTTCACTTTACAGAATTTGGAAAATTGAAATATGTACACCACACCATTGATACTTATTCAGAATTTCAATGGGCAACTGCTTGGAGTTCTGAAAAAGCTGATTCTGTAATCACTCATTTGCTAGAAGTTATGGCCATCATGGGTATACCTGCACAAATCAAAACTGACAATGCTCCAGTATATGTCTCTGTTAAAATGAAACAGTTTTTTTTTGCTTGTTATAATATAAAGCATATTACAGGTATACCACATAATCCTACAGGTCAAGCAGTTATAGAAAGATCAAACAGAACTCTAAAGGATATGCTAAATAAACAGAAAGGGGTAACAAAATTCCCCAGAAATAGACTGCATAATGCTCTATTAACTTTGAATTTTCTCAGTGCCAATGAGAAAGGAACAACAGCTGCACAGAGACATTGGATAATAGAAAAAAACTACAGAATTAAATCAGCCTATATTCTTTAAGGATGTTCTGACCTCAGAATGGAAACCAGGGTATGTATTATGTTGGGGACGAGGTTTTGCTGTGGGTACCATCAAAATTGATAACGGTTCGATTTGAACAAGAGAAACCTCTTAATTAGAGGTGATAGTTCATCAACCAGCATGAACATCCAATTTACACTAACTTGTACCAGTAACACGTGCCTTTTCATTTAATCAGATAATAACTTGCCAAGAAGGAACATCCCCAAAATTAGTCTTGGGGAAATGTTTTTGTTTTTGTCTTTTAGGAGAATGAAGGTTAAGGAATCTGAAGAACACAGGACAAATGAGACAACTGAAGAAAAGGGACAAATCATCTATCCCAGAAAACAGAGTGAAATGGCATACGGGTATATATTATCTAAAAAATTTTATGTCTTCCTAAATGTTTGTTTCTGCTTTTCTCTAAAGATTTAACACTATTGATCTTCTAATAGTCCCAGTTCAATTAAAATTTAAAGCTGACTTTGGTGTTGGAGAATGGCTCTCTGCTTCTTTAAACTCAAGCATGTTGTTAAAAGGAAAATGCAAACTCCATGTATCATGCCAGAATAAAAGAGCCATCTTCTGCTATGGGACAGGACAAAAGCTAAATTAATTAAGGGACTATTCTATTACTAATCTGAACTCTTTGATTCTATTCTGATTCTTTAAACTTTTCTTAAAGCATGAATTTTATATCAAAATTTACAAGGTATATATATATACATATATATATATATAAACTTTGTTAAGATATGAATGGTCATATAGAGTACTAACTAATTCTAGAAAAAAGGCTTCAATTAGCTGCATATATATGTCTTTGTGTTCGAGTCTCTTATCAGTTTAATGCAAGAAATCATGACCAGGCCTAACATCAACTGAAGTCTCCAGAAAGAAGATGGAGCCGCACAACAACAACAATTCCACGTGGACAATAATAATATCACTAAGATGACAAACATCATCTACAGATCAGCTTTGGACTACAAATTGCTCAGAGCAAATTTGAGAGGGCTAGCTGAGATAATCCAGTTTCAAAGACTACTTGAATAAGGACTTGAGATAAACCCTGAACTTTGGCATTATACACAGATTAGATAATGAAGGATATAGTTACCTTTCCTAGAATTTGACAATTAACCTAAAATTTTTCTTTCAGGATAAAGATAACTTCGCCCATACCCAGCAGGAAGCAATTTTAAGAATACAACACCCACATTCCCAAAGAGCTTGTGTGTGTGTGTGTGTGTGTGTGTGTGTGTGTGTGTGTGTGAGGTTTTTTTTTTTTTTTTTTTTTTTTTTTGTCTTTTTAATGGGTTTGGGTCTGGGATAATTTTCATTGTTTAGGGGGGTTGGTTACAAGTTGTTGTCAAGGGTTAGGAGAAAGGCTAAGCAAAGGACATTAGAGTTAAGGTTCTTGTTTAAAAAAAGAAAGAAAGAAAAGAAAAGAAAAAGACAATTACTAGTTTTAAATACTTTACATTGGATTGGATTGTATTTTATTGTATACAAATTTGAAATTGATATTGTTAGAAAATGCTATATGTATATTTCTAATTGTATTTATACCATTCATTTAACAATGTAATGCAATTTTCTGATCCTTGAATGTTATTACTACCAACTATTAGGATATAAAGAAATGAAAGTTAGTAGTTAGACATTACAATAGAACTTGTAGTCATATTAGATATGTTTTAAAAATTGAGCAGAGATGTTTTAGACAGGTCATCTTCAAACCCTTCAGAGATCTACAGAATATGGCATTTAAAATGTTTTAATAACTTAGAAATTTTTCTTTTTTGAGACATGTCGGCTCTTGGCAGTACCAATCTACTTCACAGAAAATATGGGCATTGAATAAACTGCATATGGAGTTAACTTTCATTGTGGCAAAAGTTAGCCACTGGACAACAAAGTATCCTCAAATCAACAGGACAAAATGGACAGACGAAACATGAAACAAAGGGCTACTGATTCTTGCCAAAACAAGTGTGGTTATGGCTTTATCAAAAGGCATCTTCTGAGGCCAGGACAATATGGCCCCATCCCTGAAGTGGCCTTTACAATCCGGAAAAGGTACAATGCCCTTTTCTTCAAAGGCAGCTTAACAGGAAGAGGGTCGATGACTTCTGTTGTGCAATGGAACAGCAGCTGGAAGCTCATGCCTCTCAATAATAGACTGGCATTTAATAGAGGGATGTGGAGAAGGGGATGCTGAGATGAAGCCATATATACACAGCCAAGAAGAATGGACAGCTGAATTAAAAAACTGTCAACAATTTCCATAATTTAAAATCCTGAATCATGACAGGACACTAGTGGAATTCAGGTGTTTCTGGTACATGGACTGCTCTCACCCAATGTGAGGTTGAACTGTTGACTTTGTGTACATCCTACTTCACAAATGAGACTGTCAGATATGCTAAGCCTATAGGCTGAAAATGATGCCCCAACACTGCGGAGAAACTTCAGGTGACTGTCTAGACAGCTGGCTGTTTCTGTCAACTCACAAATTTTTTGGAAGTTGCTTGCATGCACTTCCTGTTTTTCCTTTTGTTAACTAATATTATTTCCTTCTTGGGTCTCTGACAGAGTTGAAGATTAGTTAGTTATAGTTGAAGGTTAGTTAGTTATAGTTGAAGATTAACTAGGATAGAAAGGAATTAGATACATTTTGGACTTACCAAAATAGGATAGATAATGGAATTATTTTCTCTGATTTGTCAAATACAAATGGACTAGACATTGTTTAGGTATTTACTACTTGTATATATTGTATATAGTTATTGTACTTTTGTATATCGTTTTTCTTTTGTTAGTTATAACCTTTTGCTTTTTTTTCTTTTATTAAAATAGAAAAGGGAAGTATGGTCATATTCTATTTGTACTGAAATGTGATTTTAATTGTATGTTAATAAATAAAGTTGCCTGGGGGTCAGTGCTATTAGAGCCATAGAAAGTGCATGGTGGTGGTGGCACACGCCTTTAATCCCATAGATCTCTGTGTGTTCAGGGATACAGCCAGCATTGGAGACATATGACTTTAAGACCTAGAGGACTGTACATACAGGCAGTGACGAGGCAGTCACATGTTTGGGTTTACAACTAATGAGAAGGCAGAACAAAAAGACTATGAAAAGACATACACACAGGAAATAGCTCTCTTTTGGAGAGCTAGGACCACTGTAGGAGGAAGGGTGATATTTTAGCTCTGAGCGCTGACCTCTTGGTTTTCTCTTTTACATTGGTTCTGTGTTTCTTATTTAATAAGATTGTTGGTTACATCTACATCCTTGGTTGTTTACATCTGTATAAAATGTACAGGCTCCAGATATGGGTGTTTCCTTTACATTATGAGACAGAATTCAATCATATCTCTTTATAAGTTGAATTCTATAACTTTTAGGATAGTTGCTGTTAATCTCACCCAAAAAATCACTGTAAGCTCTTTGCCAATGTTTATACAGTTTTTACTTATATGACCAGGTATACCACATATAAAGCATTTGGTGCTCTGGAGCCTTCTTCCACTTCTGGAAACTGCCTCTCCTATCCAAGCCTCATTACTATGTTTAGGGGACTCAACACTATTAGTATGCTGAATCCATTCTTCCAAAGGAGCTGATCTGACCTTTAACAGTGTAAGTATTCTTTTGCATTCTGTATTAGCATTGTCAAATGCCAAGGACTCAGGTAATACTTGCCTTAATCCTTTATCTGACACAGCTTTCATTATAGCCGTGGTTAGCCTTTGTAAAAGAAATCAGTAAAAGTTTCTTGTGGTTCCTGAAGTATCTTTGTGTATACTCAGTTTTCATGGTTCTGGAATTGTACCCCAAAGTGTTTAGAGCTGTTGTATGGCACAGGAATATTGTATGCTCATCATAAGTGGCTTGTACATTTCTATCAGTGAAACATCCCTCACCAAGGATTTGATGTTGGGAGATCTCAAAACCTCTGATCTTACCTTGTTCCAAATTCCTTGCCTCTCCTCTCAACCAGCTTTTCCATTGTAACTTCTGGTTATTATTGGTGAAATTATTAAGGCTACTCCACATAGTTAAAAGGAAGATTTATTTAGTGGATAACTTACAAATGAAGGGATAGGTAGGTCGCGGGGTCTTGGGAAGATGTATCTCAGTCCAGGGGTGTTCTCTGGAGCTCTGCTTGGCCAACCTCCACCGTCAAGGGGTCCAGGAACAGAGAGAGCACTGGCCCATCCCAATCTCGGGTCTCCTGGGTTCTCCTTTGGTCCCGCCTTGTAGGCTTGACAGTTGCCGAAGCCTCAATGGGGGTTGGAACTTCCAGATTAAAGCTGGAATGGCTATCCACTACATCTCCCCCTTTTTGTCTAAATAAAAAGGTTTTAACCTAATAAGAGACTATGTACAAAGGAATGGTTATCAAATATTGTCCAGGTATAATGAGGGATAATGACCTAGATAAGATGGAACTACAACCAATGCAAACAATATCAAGCAAGAAACACATACAAAAATCCAGAGAAGTATAGAGCATAGGTAAATGGCATGTTATAAAGATCATTCCAAAAGGTGTCCTATCCTAAAGAACCTGAATCTAATACTTAATATGTTCTATCTAAAATATTATATATATATATTATATATATATATATATATATATATATAAAACTACTATAATATATATACTAAGTTGTAACTATAACTGCTAGTCTTCAATCCCATCAAAGACCTAAGAAGGAATATAATGGTACCTGAGAAATGGTAGATGGATGCAAGCAACTTTTGGGAATCTTGCAAGAGTAGACCAAGACAGCTGGCAGCCTGGACAGTCACCTAATGTTTATCAGCATTGTTGGTGCATTCAAATTGACTATAGGACTAGAGTATCTGACAGACCATTTTCAGAAGCAGGAATTCTGAAAGACCGTTTTTCCCTGTCTTGGCAGAGTAGAGTGGTCGCTTTCCTTGTGTCCCGCTTGTCCAGAAAGGACAGCATTGCATTCATACTGTCAGCAGTTGAGGCAAGGGCAGTTCTTTGCCCAGTAGGCCATTTTGTGCCAAGAAGACAAACTTCCAAATGGAAATATCTTAGAAGCCCAACATTCTCTCGGGATCAAATTGGTGCTGCCAGGAGCAATTGTGTCTCACATCAACAGAATTCTAAGCTATTTAAATGCCATATTCTCTAGGTCTATGAAGTTTTTGAAGATTACATGTCCATCTGATCTATGTATCTGTAAATCTGGATAACCTAACTAATGTAACTATAGAGATGACAAGCATAGGTGACTATAAATCTATAAGTCTTATCTATCGAAATAACCTAAGGACTAAGGCTTCATGTAAACAAGGTAAACAGTCTATAAGCAAATGTATGGTAAAGAACGATGACTTCAAAATTGTGACAATACACAAGATATTTATAACAGAGGTAGGAATATATAGAGCAATATGCAATATGACAACAATCTTAAATATATATCAATATACCGAATATCCTAAACAGAAGTAGAACATACATAAAGTATGACAGATATAAGTTTACATTTGCATTAATATACAAATATTTCAAATAAGAGTATAAATATATGTACATTATAACAAATATAGTTCTGTATTTGTATCAATATACAAATTATCTTAAACAGGAATATAAAAATAGTTTACAATTGTAACAACATATAAGAATCCATAACAGTGCAAATTATCTACGGCTGCTATTTTACTAAATTTGTTTACTAGTATATACAATAATCTACCATAATATCTTATACCTATCCATTCCATTTCTCCCCCCTCCGGTTTTTAGAAGAATACTGTAGCTAGAGTTTTCCGGCCTTGCCCACAGTCAGGACAAATCTCTGTCACCCGCCAGTCCCACAGCCGCTCAGACCCAACCAAGTAAACACAGAGACTTATATTGCTTACAAACTGTATGACCGTGGCAGGCTTCTTGTTAACTGTTCTTATATCTTAAAGTAATGCATTTCTACAAATCTATACCTTGCCACGTGGCTCGTGGCTTACCAGCATCTTCACATGCTGCTTGTCCTGGCAGTGGCTGGCAGCGTCTCCTTCTGCCTTCCTGTTCTTTTATTTCTCCTCTGTTAGTCCCGCCTATACTTCCTGCCTAGCCACGACCAATCAGGTTTTATTTATTGACCAATCAGAGCAACTTGACATACAGACCATCCCCCAGTACAGCCAAGTGCAGACCATCTCAGACACCTGCACTCAGGCCCATGGTCCTAATCATCCTCTATGCAAACCTGCTGGGTAACGCCACAAGGAACCCAAGAAGGGCTCCCACAGGACATACATTAACATCCCACAGCAGAATACCGAGTCTAATAGTCTAATATTTTCTTCCACCACCAACCCTATAACCATCATCCATAACCCTGAGAATTATGAAACCTAAGGGAGAAGGGGCATCATTTTCTTAGAATTGCTTCCTGCAATTCTAAGGGGTGATGGTATCTCTATTGGGTACTGTGTGAAAGCTCAGATAGTTAATTCTCAGACTAACTGTAGGTTCCACAGCAAGTCTTAGAGTAATGGGTAAGATTGTCTGAAATTCTGGCAAGAAGTATAGTATGATGATGATTACCATGGTATCATTCTGGATTGGGTAGAGTTGTTGTTGTTGGGGCCCCATATTCCTTCTGGAGACTTCTGAGATTGCTATTTGTTATCAAAATGGAAAGTTTGGATTTAAAGAGGACATAACATGTAAGAAAGGATTCTGAGAAATCAAAAGTAAGCATGGAGAGAATTAGAATCTTGAAGACAATGGTCCCTTTTTATTGGTTTCCTTCTGTCCCATACCAGAGGGATTTTCTGATATGGGACTGAAGAATCTCTCAACCTTTTCATTTAGCAATATGCTTGGGTTTAGAGAAGGAGTAAGTCAATTCCATCTCCAAAGCCAGCTTGGCTTATAGTTGAATTGGAACCACAACTTTTTTAGATTGATAGAGATATAGATGTTAGACAGTGAGATTTTACCCTGTGTAAATTGGTACCAATAGATTCTTTCTTTCTGCTGTAAACATCTGGTTATCCAAGGCCTTATGCTTTCTGGACGATGGGTATTTCCATTATCCTGGAAAGACAAAAACAGAACCCTACCCCAACCTTTGGTTACAACTTGTAGAGATGTTACATTGGTGGAAGATCTTTTACTTCTCCTCATTAAGGGTTTTTTTCATGTTCAAATCGAATTTTTTTATTAATTTTGTTGGTATCCATAGCTTTTCTTCCCCTGCAGAAACAAAAGGAAAACTCCTTCTCCATGTAGAACATATCCATGTTTCTGAGGTCAGCACATCCTTGAAATAAACTGATTGGTTTAGCTCAGGAGTTTTGTCTGTTGTCCAATGTCTCTCTGCAGCTGTTGTTCCTTTCTCATCAGCATTGAGAAAATTCAAGGTTAATAAAGCACTATGCAATCTATTTCTAGGAGTCATTGTTACCTGTTGCTCTTTATTTAGCATATCCTTTAAAGTTCAATTGGATCTTTCTATGACTGCTTGGCCTGTGGGATTGTATGGTATACCTGTAACATGCTTTATATTGTAATAAGCAAAGAATTGTCTCATTTTATTGGAGACATATGCTGGGGCATTGTCTGTATTAATTTGTACAGGTATTCCTATGATGGCCATAACTTCTAATAGGTGTGTAATCACAGAATCAGCCTTTTCAGAACTCATAGGAGTTGCCCATTGAAATCCTGAATAGGTGTCAATGGTATGATGTACATACTTTAATCTTCCAAATTCTGCAAAACGAAACACATCCATCTGCCAAATTTCATTTCTTTGTATACCTTTTGGATTGCTCTCTACAGGTAATGGAGTTTTGTTATAGATGGAACAAGTAGGACATTTTTTCACAATATCCTTAGCCTGTTGCCAAGTGATGGAGAAATCCTTCTTCAAACCTTTGCTATTTACATGGTATTTCTTATGAAATTCTGAGACTTCTAGCATATTTCCTATTAGTAACTGATCAATCTCATCATTACCTTGTGCTAGAGGTCCTGGCAGATTTGTATGGGATCTGATATGTGATATATATATATATATATATATATATATATATATATATATATATATATATATATATGATTTTCCCTTTTTCTGATGATTTCCTGCAATTGTATGAATAATGAAGTTAATTCTGTATTATCAGGAATAAATTCAGCAGTTTCAATATGTAAAACAACTCTCTCTGCATATTGAGAGTCAGTGACTATATTGAGGGGTTCTGTGAATTTCATCAGTACCATAAGAATTGCATACAGTTCTGCCTTTTGTACAGAGCTGTATGGACTTTGTACCACTTTACTTAAGTCTCCTGATTTATATCCTGCTTTCCCTGATTTATTTGCATCAGTATAGAATGTGAGGACTCCAGAAATTGGCTTTTGTTGTACAATGTGAGGAAGGACCCATTCAGTCTTCTTTATGAATTCTATTCTCTTGCTTTTGGGATAGTGGTTGTTAATGTCTTCCAAAAAGTTACTGCAGGCTCTCTGCCAGTATTCATTATCTTTCCATAGTGATGAAATTTTCTCATTAGTTAAAGGTACTACAACTTCTGCTGGGTTCATTCCTGTCAACTGGCAAAGTCTTAATTTACCTTTTTGAATCAAATCAGAGATCTTTTCTATATAAGTCTTTAATTTCTTATTTGGTTTACATGGTAGGAATATCCATTCCAATATAATGTCTTCCCTCTGCATCAAAATACCTGTGGGGGAATGTCTGGAGGGGAATATGACAAGAATGCATTTAAGTTCTAGATCCACATGATCCACGTGTGCTTCTAGAATTGTCTTTTCTACTAGAGCCAATTCCTTCTCAGCTTCGCCTGATAGTTCTCTTGGACTATTTAATTCTTTGTCCCCTTCTAGAGTATTAGCCAAATTTTGTAGTTCATATTTGGGTATTCCCATGATACCCAGTAAGTTGGAAATGCTTCCTAACAACTTTTGAAAATCATTAAGAGTCTTCAGTCGATCTCTCCTTAGTTGTACCTTTTGGGGTCTAATGTTTGTAGCTCTATCTTATATCCTAAGTAATCAATAGAATCTCCTCTTTGTATTTTTCAGAAGCAATTTGCAGTCCCCAGCGAGACAAAACTTTTTTTACTTCTTCAAACATGCTTTCTAATGTATCTAACTTTGGATCAGCTAATAGGATATCATCCATATATTGATAAATTATGGATTGTGGTAAATTTACACAAATTATCTCCAATGGTTTCTGCACAAAGTATTGGCACAAAGTAGGGCTGTTTAACATTCCCTATTGGAGGACCTTCCATTGATATCTCTTGACTGGCTGAGAATTGTTATAATTACTTACTATGAAGGCAAATTTTTCTCTATCATTTTCTTGTAAGGGTATGGTAAAGAAACAGTCTTTTAAATCAATAACTATTATAGGCCATTCTTTGGGTATCAGAGAGGGCAGGGGCATCCCAGTCTGTAGGGAGCCCATTGGCTGCATTACTATCTTAATAGCTCTCAGATCTGTCAGAATTCTCCCATTACCAGACTTTTTTTAAAATAACAAATACAGGAGAATTCCAAGGGCTGGTAGATTCTTCAATGTGTTGAGCGTTTAACTGCTCTTGAACCAGCTGTTCTAAAGCTTGCAGCTTCTCTTTCGTCAATGGCCATTGTCCAACCCAGACAGGTTTATTAGTTAGCCATTTTAAAGGTAAGGCAGTTGGTACTTCTGAGAGTTCAGCAGCAGTTATGCTCTGTTTGTATACAGCCTGAATGGCTGGTGACTTTTATATAGCATGTTATGTTATTATTCCTAGAAACATGCATTGGTCTGTATTCCTTTTCTGAGAGTGTAGGAATTTTAATCTGGGTATTCCACTGTTGTAACAGATCTCAGACCCAAAGATTTACTGCTACATTTGCTACATATGGCTCAGCCTTCCTCTCTGTCCTTCTGGCCCTATGCATTCAACCCATCTCGAACTCTGTTTTATCGGAGATAGGGTGCCAATCCCTAAAAGTTGGACATCTACCTCTTGAAGAGGCCTATTCGGATGCCATCATTTGGTGTAATTATAGTCACATCTGCACCTGTGTCTACCAGGCCCTCCAGAACCAGGCCATTAATTCAAATTCTAAGCTTTGGTCTTTATTCATTTATGGAAGTCTGCCAAAATATTTGTTTTATAATGTTTTTTGTAAACTGTGATCCATCTATCAGAGCTGTTTTATCATCTGTTGCAGTATTGGTTTTTACATTAGGCATTGGTTTATTCAGTTGTCCTGGAGAGGGATTTCTTCCACAGTGGCTGGGAATGTTCATACTATGTTTGATTTGGGGGCCTGCAAGAGGCCCCCTGAGGCATTTCCCACCAGTAAAGGGTTGTGTTGTACATCTATTTTTGATCTGCACTCACTTGTCCAATGTTGGCCTTTGCCACACCTTCTACATAATCCAGAAGGTGGCTGGGGTCTCCTTTTAGGCTATTCCTAAAAGGAGTATTAATTCTAGGAGTACCCCACATACAGTTTTTACTTATATGACCTGGTGTACCACATTTAAAACATTTGGTACCACAGGGCCTTCCTTCACCTCTGGGATTTGTCTTTCCTATCCAAGCCTCATTACTGTAGTTAAGAGACTCAACACCATTAGTATACTGAATCCATTCTTCCAAAGGAGCTGATCTGATCTTTAATGGTGTAAGTATTCTTCTGTATTCTGCATTAGCATTGTCGAATGCCAAGGACTCAGTTAATACTTTTCTTAATTCTTTATCTGATACAACTTTTGTTATAGCTGTGTTCAGCCTTTGTAAAAAAATTGGTGAAGGGTTCGTGTGGTCCCTGAAATATCTTTGTGTATATCTCAGTTGGTTTTCCAGGTTCTGGAAATTTTCCCAAGCATTTAGAGATGCTGTACAGCATAGGGATATTGTCTGCTCATCATAAGTGGCTTGTACATTCCTGTCAGCGAAACATCCCTCACCAAGTATTTGATCTTGGGAGATCACAAAACCTCTGAGTCTACCTTGTTGTTCTAAATTTTTTGCCTCTTCTCTCAACCAGCTTTTCCACTATAACTGCTGACTATATTCTAGAACAGCTGAAATTAACTGATGCCAGTCATCTGGAATGATTCTATGTGAGGTAGACCACGAATTTAACATCTGTTTTACATATGTGGAGTGTATCCCATATGTAACTACTGTTCCCTTTATATTTTTAAAGTTCCTTGTTGAAATTGGTTGTAATGTATATGTATTATATGGCTTGGGGTGTGTGTCATCTGCTGGCTTCTCATGGATGATAACAGGATAAGCCATTGTATGAGAGACATTTGGAGATGTTACAACCTCTATGGTCTTGACCTTCTGTTTATTAGTTCCCTTGTCATGTTTACTGAGAGTTTCTTCTAGGGCTTGCAAATGAGCACCTAAGGTCTGTTCTAGGGAGTGAACCTCCTCTCTTGCAAGGAACTCCAGATTTCTCATGGAATCATAGAAGTTTTTATGTTCCTCAGAAACACATGATTCCATGGACCTCATCTTATCAATTAATGATAATCTTTCTTCCTTATATAGTGTCTGGAGAGTTAGTGTTCTGTCCATTAAATATTCACATTTATTATCAATAAGATCAATTTTTCGGTACAAGCCTATTTTGTAAATCCTGATCAGCAAATTCCAGAGAAAGAATCTTTTTTTTCTGTAAGCCTTCATTGCTGTCTTTTAAAGCAGATTCCAGAAAGAGAATCTTTTTCTGTAAGCCTTCATTGCTATCTTTTAAAGCCTGTATCAGTCCCAATAATGACTCATCTTTGTTCTTGTTATTAAACCAGTGTTTGCACACTGTGTGAATTATTATGATGAATGCCAAAATGGTACAGGCCAGATATGCCTTAGGAAGGTTGTATATTTCCAGGAAGATGTCATTCATCATACAGGCAAAAAGGTTTTAAAATTCTTGTGAGGTAACGTTGTCGGCCATATTACAAAAATTACTCAAAATTTGTTAGTCAATTTTAAGGTGTAAAATATCAAGTACTTTTACTTGAAACAATAAGCTTGTTTGCCTCGCTTACCTTTTGTGGTTTTGGGGGGTGTAGTAGCACTTTTAAGCCAGCAGGTGGCATTGGTACAGCACCAAAGCAGGGCCTGCTGGTGACCTTGGCTGACTGTAGCTGAAGGCAGGAGTCGAGATGGCAGGAGCTGGAGCCAGCACTCAGGGAGCAGGAGAATGCCTCACTCACAGTGGTTTTTTGCTGGTCTCGGGGCTAAACTAGGAAACTGAGACCGGACTAGCTGCTCCCTTTTTCAGGAATGGAACCATGTAAGCATTCCCTGGTTATATGGAACTTTGCAGGTGGGTTTAGGTACCTGCCAGCCAGGGAGGAGGCTGAGGGTGGGAGCCACCCAAGCCTTTGGAATTTGCCCCACGTGAGCGCCAGATATTGGTGAAATTATTAAGGCCACTCCACATAGTTAAAAGAAAGATTTATTTAGTGGATAACTTACAAATGAAGGGATAGGTAGGTTGCGGGGCTTTGGGAAGTTGCATCACAGTCCAGCGGTATTCTCTGAAGCTCTGCTTGGTCAACCTCCACTGTCAAGGGTCCAGGAACAGAGAGAGTGCTGGCCCATCCAGATCTCGAGTCTCCCGGGTTCTCCCTTGGTCCCACCTTGTAGGTGTGACAGTTGCCAAAGCCTCAATAGGGCTTGGAATTTCCAGCTTAAAGCTGGAATGGCTACCCACTACAGGTTATGTTCTAGAACAGCTAAAATTAACTGATTCCAGTCATATGGTATGATTCTATTTGAGGTAGACCACAAATTTAACAGCTGTCTTACTAATGTTGAGTGTATACTATATGTGACTACTGCTTCCTTTATATTTTTAAAAATCTCTCATCGAAATAGGTTGTAATGTATATTCTACATATGGCTCAGGGTTTCCATCATCCATTGGCCTCTCACAGATGATGACAGGATAGGCCATTGTATGGGAGCCATCTGGAGATGTTACAACCTGTATGGTCTTGCCCTTCTGCTTCTTAGGTCCCTTCTCATCTTTATTGAGAGTTTCATCCAGGGCTTGGAAACAAACATCTAGGGTCTGTCCCAGTGAATGAACCTCTTCTGTTGTAAGGGATTCCAGATTTCTCATGGCATCATGCAACCTTTTATGTTCTTCTGAAACACATGATTCCATAGATCTTATTTTATCTGTTAATGATAATCTCTCTTCCTTATAAAGTGTCTGAGCAGTGACAATATCACCCTAGAGAGCTATCATTCTATCCATTAATTATTCATATTTACTAATAATAACATAAAATCTGTTTATACATTTATTATTAATGGACAAATTTCAAACTAAATCTTTGGATAAATTCCAAACTTGTAAATCCTGGTTAGCAGATTCCAGAAAAAGAATCTGTTTCTTCAAGTCTATTAGTACCTTGTAAATCCTGGGAAGCAGATTCCAGAGAAAGAACCTGCTTATGTAAGTGCCCATTGCTACCTTGTACAACCTGGTTAGCAGATTCTAGAGGAAGAATCTGTTTATTCAAGTCTATATGGGTACCTTGTAATCCTGGATAGTGGATTCCAGAGAAAGAATCTTTTTATGTAAATCTTCATTGCTACCTTGAAAAGCCTGTATCAGTCCCAATAATGACTCATCTTTGTTATTATTATTAAACCAGTATTTCAATGCTATGTGAATTATTACGGTAAATGCCAGAATGGTATATACTAAATATGCCCTAGGAAAATTGTATATTTCCTGTAATATTTCATCCATCATATAAGCAAAAAGGTTCTTAAATCCTTGTGAAGTAATGTTATCTGGCATATTTTGAGAAATACTTAAAATTTGTAAAGAAAAATTTATTGATTTGTTTATTTATTAATCAGTTTTAAGGTGTAAAATTATCGAGTACTCTCATTGCTTGTGTTTCCATCCTTGCTATGGTTTTTGGGGTGTTGTAGTGCAGTTCGGCCAGCAGGTGTCGGTGGTGTGACGCTAAAGCACGTCCTGCTGAAGTCTTTGGCCTGTTTTAGCTTAAATAGGCTACAGAGCAAGTTCAGTAAGAGGGCAGCTGTGGACATTCGCTGACAGGCATCCATGGTGTAGCATGGAAGACCTGTGGCAACCCAGGCCGGCACCCACGGTGAAGCGAAGAAGATCGCAAGCTTTTGACCAAGGGCCAAACTCAGCAGCTCACTAGCAGGCAGAACCGCCAGTCTGGGGGCTAAGCTTGTTTCAGGACTGGACTCAGCTGCTCCCTTGCATGGTGGGGATGCAGTGGCTTCCTTGCACTGTGAATCGAACCGCACTTGCCACAGAGGTGTTTCTCTGGTGCCCACCTGCGCTTGGCAAGTGGCACCCACTAGGTATAGTCAGTGGCTATACGGAACCCAGTGTGGGGAGGGGGATCCATGCCTGTGAGCTGGGGGGGGGGGAGAGAGGAGAGGAGCAGTGGTGCCCATTTGGTGGTAGGTGGAATGTGTAACCACTGGGTCCCCAAGAGGAGCGGGGATTTTAAAGGATACAGGGAAGCATGGAAAGTGTGCCATAGCACCCAGGGAGGCAACCCAGCTGTTTGGAGTTTGCCCCACATTGGGTGCCAAATATAATGGCAATTAGTGAGGCAATTCCACATAGTTTATCTGGTAATTAAAAGAGGTTTATTTCAGGGGTAACTTACAGCCACTAAGGGGTCAACTACAGGATCTGGGAGAGGTGAGGTGCAGTCCAGTGTGGTTCTCTGAAGAACCCTGACTTGGTCTGCACTCCAGCCTACAGGTCCATGAAGAGCCAAGAGAGCAAGCACATATGCATGTCGTGTCTTAAGGGGTTTCATCTTGGCCACATCCCAGGGGCAGGTCATAGACAAGTGTGTTACTTGCTGCCACACTAGGAGCAGTGTTTCAAGGTCGAAGCTGGAACAGCTATCCCCTACAAAGTATGACTTCTGAGGCAGGCTCAACCAAAAGTGAGCTGAACACTACCAGCTGGGGGTCAATTATTCAAGCACAGAGGCCTCTGGGGTACATTTTATAGCCAAACCACAATAAGGATCTTTTCAAAAGGAAAACCAAAGCTATTGATTAGAGTCTACATTGAACTATGTGTGAAGCCATTAGACAAAGTTAGCAGAACAGTAAAAGTAGGGAACCATGGAGTTGACGTGGGCTAGCTTCCTTGAGAGACATGTGTCATAGGTTTTTTAGGCTAGAATCCATGGCACCTGGTGCACTGTGTACCTTTCCATTCTTGAGAGACTGACACACTCCTTAGGCAGTGAAGCATTCAGGCCTATATGTGATTCTCTGCATGTTCCCTTGGAAGTCAATGAAGCATGAAAGCTTGACACCAATTTTGTGGTTCCTGTATAGTTTACAAAGGTCATTGTGTTTTGGCAACTATAACTGTATTGATCCTGGCAATTGCCATTATATTCTGTTTCTGATAAAGGTATAAAAAGTCTGATTGCTCTCAATAAAAACTGTCACAGTCTCAGTCTTGCTGTGGCCCTCCAACCAGCCTGGTTTGATTCTTCATGGCCGTATCAGTTGACCTTGCTTTAGTAAGTAAGCAAAGACATTTCGGGTGATGCCAAGAACAGGGACCTGAAATATGGGAATTTAAGAAAAAATAAGAAAAGGAGGAACTCCTGGAAACCATGTACACACATGGATAATAAGGAATAAGGCAGAAACATTCATTGAAGGTAAAAAGGTGGGGCAGGCAGGGTCAAAGGAGTGACGTTTGCTTGCAGAAGTCCTGCAGACTTTGTAGCTGGAGGGAATAGTTAAAGCAGGTCACCATCAGTTGATGAAATTCCTGGGGTTCATTAGAGAGCTTCGGCCTTCTTTCCCTGAAGAGGGATCTCTGGATCCTACCACTTGGTCCTGGTTAGGAAGAGTAATTGAGAGAGAATTAGATGTGAGCAGTTCAGAAAACAAAAATTTCTAATGATGCTTTCCAGCTTTGGAAAGACATATTTAACATTAAAAATGAAAATGATAAGGAACAGGTGGAACTAACATTTGAAATAGAAGACAAATTAGAATTTGAAGATATATTATCCAGAATCTCCCCCTGTGATGAGATTGAGGTTCTTTCTCCTCCTTGTGCTGACTTTGCCCCCAGGCTCCCAACCTCCAGCTCCAATTTTCTCTGTCCCTAAAACCTATCCATCAAGTGCAGTTCCTGATAGCATGGAAACTTCTTTTTGATGCTTTACTTAATCTCTTACTGGGGTTATTAAAGAAATTTATCATCCGCTGATAAGAAAATTAATTCCTTTTAAGTCAGGGTACAGGTCTCTGATACAAGAGGCTCTGAATTGTGACCAGGAGATGGGAGAAGACTTGGGGGGTGTTCTCTTTTCCTGGTGAGTGAAACACCTGATCCTAATAGCCTGAGACAAAGAGTTAGAAATTGTGTGCCCGTTTCATTGAACACTATTAAGGATCTTAAGTAGGCTTGTACTCAATATGGACCAACTGCTCCTTTTACATTGTCTTTCCTTGATTCTGTTTCTGAGGATGCTTTTCTTCCCTCTAACTAGAGGATCCTGGCAAAATCTTGTCTTACTGGGGGCAATATTTATTGTGAAAGACTGATTATTCAGAAAGACTCTAGGACTAAGCTATGAGAAATCAACAAAATAATGTGCCCATAACTTTTGAAATGTTAACAGGAGAAAGCATTCATAGTGATGCTCAATGACAGATTGCATATCCTCCTGAAGCTTGTTTGGCGTTAAGGGTTTGGTATATGTTACCAGATTCTGGAAAAAGGAGAGAATCATGGAGTTGGCCCGACTTAGCTGCCTTGGGAGACATAGGTTTTCAGGTTAGAGTCCATGGCACCTGCTGTACTGTGTACCTTTCCATTCTTGAGAGATTGATGTTTAGGCAGTGAAGCATTCAGGCCTCTTTGTGATTCTCTGCATGTTCTCTTGGAAGTAAATGGAGCATGGAAGCTTGACAGACAGTTGGGCTTAGACACCAATCTTGTGTTCTGTGTATAGTTTACAAAGGTCATTGTGTTTTGGCAACTATAACTATATTGATCCTGGTAATTGACATTATATTCTGTTTCTGATAAAGGTATAAAAAGTCTGATTGCTCTCAATAAAAAAATATTGTCACAGTCTCAGTCTTGCTGTGGCCCCTCCAACTAGCCTGGTTTGATTCCTCATGGCCATGTCATTTGAATGCTTACAAGTAACATGATATGGCATACTTCACATAAGGATGACTATGGCCAGTCTGTAGAATTGTACATGAGGACTTCAGGATGGGGGAAAGGAGTGGCAGGTGATAAGGAAACAATCTGGGATGTATAATTGAGAACACGGTAGTAATTAGAAACCATTGTGGTAGATGTGGAACTTATAAGAAATAGACAAACATGGTATGTACTCACTCATAGGAGGATACTAGATGTAAAACAAAGATGACTAGACTGCTACTCACATCACCAGGGAGGCTACCTGGAAAACAGGACCCCAAGAAAGACACGGGGATCACCCAATGACTGAGAAATGGATGAGATCTACATGAACAGCCTGGACATGAGTGGGGGTAATGAAGGGTGAGGGTTGAGGGAAAGAGAGCTTGGGGGAGTGGAAGATCCCAGCTGGATCAAGAACAGACAGAGAGAACAAGGAATAGGAGACCATGGTAAATGAAGACCACATGAGAATAGGAAGAAGCAAAGTGCTAGAGAGGTCCACAGAAATCCACAAAGATACCCCCACAATAGACTGCTGGCAATGGTGGAGAGACAGCCCAAACTGATCTACACTGGTGATAGGATGGCCAAACACCCTAATAGTCATACCAGAAACCCCATCCAATGACTAAGGGAACTGGATGCTAGGCCCTGGGTGGAACTCCAGGAGTCCAATTGGCGAAAAAGAGGAGGGTTTATATGAGCGAGAATTGTTGAGACCAAGGTTGGATAAAGCACAGGGACAAATAGCCAAATGAATGGAAACACATGAACTATGAATCAATGGCTGAGGGGCCCCCAACTGGATCAGGCCCTCTGAATAGGTGAGACAGTTGATTGGCTTGATCTGTTTGGGAGGCATCCAGGCAGTGGGACCGGGTCCTGTGCTCAGTACATGAGTTGGCTATTTGAAACCTGGGGCTTATGCAGGGACACTTGGCTCAGCCTTGGAGGAGGGGACTGGACCTGCCTGGACTGAGTCTACCAGGTTGATCTCAGTCCTCTGGGGAGTCTTTGCCTTGGAGGAGATGGGAATGTGGGGTGGGCTGGAGGGAAGTGGAGAGGGGTGGGTAGGGGGAGAACAAGGGAATCTGTGGCTGATATGTAGAACTAAATTATATTGTAAAATTAAATTAAATTAAAAAAGAAATAGATGCTGAATAATTTTGCACTTATATATGAAGAAGAAATGAGGCATTAAGATTGATTCCTGAGTGTTGCATGGTGAAAATACCAGGGGAGAAGTACAGTTCAATGCAATGGAAACTGCTTAAAGAGGAGGTTTGGGGTGGAAGATACAGAGACCAGTATAGAAAGGGATAAGTGTGGGATACCTGTCAACTAAGCACAAGAGAGGGGCACCAAATAAATTAACAGCAAAACATAGTGTTTAGAAGTAAATCTAAATCAGTGATTAAAATAGTAAATTAACATAAGCAGCATTTTAGACATGAAAATTATTGTAGCCATCAAAATCTAGTGGCTTAATTTTATTTAAGATACTGAAGAAAACACCACGTGAAAGAGATAGGCAGTGAAATAAAAGGAAAGCTATGAGAGATGTGTCCTAAAAAATATTCTCAGCAGGGGTGATGATCAACTCTGAAGATGCTGGCAACATTTCACACCAGGCAAGGAAAACCACACCTAGAATTTAGACAAGGTATGATCTAGGCCAGAGTAGTTGAGGTGCAAAGTTTGGGTGGGGGACATGAGATTAGATTGTATTCAAGAGAGAATTTGAGAAAAGAAAATTAAAATAATAGTTATAAATAAACCTTCAAAGTTTTCTTTAATTGAAAAATAGAATAGATATTAATCCCTTACTCCAAGAATTGTTGGCAAAGGACATTTTCCATTCTGTAGACAATGTCTTCCCTGTTGATTGTTTCCTTTGCAGTGCAGAAGCCCTTTAATTTCCCGTAATTCCATTTGTCAATTCGTGATGTCTTGTGATATTGGAGTTCTTTATCAGGAAGTCCTTATCTGTCTGTCTTAATAGCTTGATTTTTTTTTTCATCTAGAAGTTTCCAAATTTTAGGTCTTACATCAATACTTTACATTAATTACCTTTAAGTTAGTAAACAAGTCTAGAATGTTTACCATAACAAAGACTGAGAGAACTGTTGGCAGAATCTTGAATTGCTTTAGGGAAGGGTAAGAGATATCCTTGATCAAAATAGTCTTGCACCCTCTGCTAATGAGTGCTTTGGCTACTTGAGGAGGATTATACTTCCATATTGTTAAGACACTTAACATAAGTTAGAATCACTGCTGCTGTGATAAGAAGTCATTACCAAAATCAACTGGGTGAAAAAAGGGTTCGTTCATTTCACTCACAGTACCATATAACAGCTCATCATCAAAAGCAGTAAGGTCAGGAACTCACATAGGGATAGGGCAGGAACCTGGAGGCAGGAGCTGATGCAGAGGCTATGGAGTGTTGATGATTACTGGCTTGCTTCCCATGGCTTGCTCAGCCTGCTTTCCTATAGAACCCAGGACCGCTAGCCCAGGGAAGGTACCACCCATAATGGGCTAGGTCCTCTCCCATCAATCACTAATTAAGAAAAGGCCCTACAGGCTTCTCTGCAGCTGAATCTTATGGAGGCATTTTCTCTGTTGAGGCTCCCTCGTCTCTGATGGCTCTAGCTTGTGTCAAGTTGACATAGAAGTAGCCAGAACACATATGAATTTTAGAATTATTTTGACTAGTTTTGCAAAAAGTATAATTTGAGTTTTATGGAGATTGCATTGAATCTATGTTGCTTTCAACAATATAGTCACTTTTTACAATGTAATTCCTTCAGTCATGAGCTTGGGAGGTCTTTCTACCTGCAGTGCTACCATGATTTTTTTTCTTCAGGATTGTAAAGTTTTCTTTATAAAGATCTTTCACTTTCTTACTTAAGTCTCTTCCTAGGTATTTTATTTCTATATTTATTTATTTATATATTTATTTATTTATTTGAGCTATTGTGGGTCACATATATTTTCCTGATTTCTTTCTCAGAAAGCTCATCTTTTTCAATGTGGAAAGTCTGCTGAGATTAGTAAGTTGATTTTGTACTCTACTACTTTGCTGAGGATGTTTATCAGTTCTGAAGGCTTTCTGGTGGAACCTATACAGGTTGTGTAACTGTAGAGTTATCTAGAGATGTGGATATTTTGACTATATATATATATATATATATATATATATATATATATATATATATCCCTTTCATTTCTTTCTGTAAAATTTATAAATAACTGCAAAAATTACAGGACAAAACTTAAATCATCTAGTAAATAAGTGGGCCAATATACTAAGCAGATACTTGTCAAAAGAAGAACCATAAGTGGCTAGTAAATGTTTGAAAATGATGTTCAATATCCTCAACTGTCAGGGAAATACAAATTAAAAATTATTTAAGATTACATTTCACCTACATCTAATGGCTATCAAGAAACAAAAATGCAGGGAGGAGGGGCTTGGTCTTGCCTCAACTGAATGTACCAGGCTTTGCAGTCCCTGCTATGGGATGACTTACCGTTTTGGAGGAGGGGATTGGGGGTAGGCAGGGGTAAAAGCCAGGTGGGAGTGGGAGGTGGAATGAGAGGGGGATCTATGGTATATAAAATTAAAAAAAATGTTTTAAATTAAAAAAGGTTTAAAAATGTGGAGAAGGAGAAAAATTGTACACTATTGGTGGGAATGTAAAATAATGCAACAACTATGGAAGTTTCTCAAAAACCTAAAACTGGAACTATCCTGTGACCTAACACTCTCACTCCTGGAATTAGGCCAGAAGGACTCTAAGTCAATATACACTATAAATGCTTGAATATTCATGTTTATAACTAAACTATTCACAACATCCAGTAAAGAACCAGCCTAGATGTCCATCAACAGATGGAAAGTTAATGAAATAATCAAATTAAGCAAAATAAGTGAGACTCAGAAAGACAAGTAAGATTATGAAACTAGAAGAGGGAGTTTCTTTTCTCTTTACTCTTTGCTTTTTGGGGGCCTGCCACCCAGCTCCCAAATAATCACACGGAGACTTATTATCTCTTATGAATGCTTGGCCTTATCTTGGCTTTTTTCTAGCAAACTTTTCTTAAATTACCCCATCTACCTTTTGCTTCTGGGCCTTTATCTTTCTCTGTTCTGTACACCTTTCTTTACTTGTTACTCTGTGACTTGCTGTGTAGGAAGGAGGCTGGCCCCTGATGTTCTCCTCCTTTTCTTGCTCCTCCTGATCCACCTCTCCCCAGATTTCTCCTCTTATTTTATTCTCTCTGCTTGCCAGCTCTGCCTATACTTTCTCCTGCCTAGCTATTGGCCATTTAGTTCTTTATTAGACCAATCAGGTGTTTTAGGCAGGCAAAGTAACAGAGCTTCACAGAATTAAATAAATGCAATATAAAATAACAAAACACATTTTTGCATCATTAAATAAATATTCCATAGCATAAACAAATGTAGCACATCTTCAACTCATATTCCACAACAAGGGAGATCTTAAGAGAAGGTAAAAGCATACATTGACAAGCAAGCAGTCTGAGGACTATTTGGGGCAGTAAGGGAACCACCAAGAGGAGGTCAGAAGTTAAGTGTGAAGAAAGTCCAAGGATGAATAATAACAAGTGTCCTAATGAAACCCATTATTCAATATGTCAACTTCATAAAAATTTATGAAGATAAAACTATAAAATATAAAAGAAGAAAATGATAATACCTAGGCAAAGATTGGGATCAAAAGAGAAATGTTAGAAAATGAGGAGTTAAAGAAAGGTTATAAGCTGATGGGGGTAGTACTGGGAGTTTTGGAAAGGGAAAAATGATATGCTTACAAACACAAGGCAAGAGAGAACTCCTAAACCAGTGGAGGGTGTCCTTAACTGGTGCACAAGTTACTCAAGACAGAATATGGGAAACTGTTGCTATAGACCGACAGCCAGAGTAGAGAGCAGTTTTCTATTTACTAGTGAAACCAGTGGTGAATCCCAGCTAGGTTTACAAGCAAACACTTTAGAATTTTGAAGGTAACAAGGAAAGTACAAAACATTGACCCAGAAGGCAAGAAACCATGGATCTTGAGAATACAACTAAATTCTGAGGTTTAAATTCAAAGTCAGAATAGTTGAGATTTAGTTCTTCAGGGACTCATGTTTTTTGGTGAAATATCTGACAGAATAAGTATGTGGACTGTAGATCACAGAAGAATTTCTGAGTCTAAGGAACTGGTGATGCTGTCCTTTATACCAACATAATGGGAGTTTCAGTGGTGGTATGACAAAGTTTAGGAAATTCCCTTAGGAGTTAGTAGACATCAAGCCTTTCAGAGAAAATATGGTTGAAAGAGTAGAAGTCAAGTTATTAGGATTGTCTTTAAAGTATGGAAATCAAACAGTTGGACTAAGGAGATGGCCAAGTGGGTCAACTCATTAGGGATTATGATGGATCTCCAAAACCCAGGTACAATGTCATGGTAATACATATCTGTACCCCATCAATGGAGATGTAGAGAATGGCAGATCCATGAGTCTTTCTGGCCATCCATCAACCCAAAATTGTAAGATCTGGGTTTAGTGAGAGCCCCTGTATCTAGAGAAAAAAACTAAGGAAGGTGGAAAGTAACTGAGGAAGACACCCAGTGCCAACCTCTGACCCACATACATCTGTTTGCACACACATACACATATAAAGAAGGAAATCAACAGTTGTGATATGAATTACATTTTCATATATTAACTTTATATCAGGTTATAATTGCCATGTAAGTGGGAGTGACTTAAAGCTTGGCAAATGATTTCAAGGAAAAAGAAATGTACTCAATTTATTTATTTAATTTACTTATTTTACATCCCAACTGCAATTTTCCCTCCCTCCTCTCCTCTCATTCCCTCCCTCACCTCCCTTTCATCCCCTCCTCAATCCACTCTTGCTATGGTTTTATTCAGAAATGGGCAGACCTCCCATGGGTATCAACAAAGCATGGCATATCAAGTTGCAGTAAGACTAAGCACCTCCCCTTGTATTAAGGCTCAGAAAAGCAGCCCAGGATAAGGAATAGGTTCCCAAGAGCCAGCCAAAGTGTTAGGGACAGATCCCACTCTCATTGTTAGGAGTCCCACAAGTAGACCAAGCTACACACTGTCACATATATGTAGAGGGCCTAGGTCAGTCTGATGCAGAATGTTGTTGGTTCAGACTCTATGAGTTCCTATGAGCCAGGTTAGTCATTTCTGTGGGTTTTATTGTGATGTCCTTGACCCCTCTGGCTCCTATAATCAATCTACCCTCCCTCTCTTCAGCAGTGTATTTTTTTTTATCTGAAATTCAAACCTGGATTCCCAGGCATGTAAAGGGAAAATGGAAAGGAAGCAACAGAGTGAAGCAAGTTTGAAAACAGACCATGTAAGTCTAGTCTCAAACATTGCAGGGAAGAGTAGTAATAAAACATCCATGCAGTTGGAAGATTTCTCTGGTCCTGCCAAGCCCCTGCAGTCCTGCAGCTGCTTATAAAATAATCACTCAGGAGCTTATATTAATTATAACTGCTTGGCTATTAGCTCAGGCTTATTATTGACTATCTCTTACACTTAAATTAACCAATAATTCTTATTTATGTTTAGCCATGTGTCTTGGTACCTTTTCTCAGTTCTGTCTTGTCATGTTGCCTCCTCTGTGCCTGACTGGCAACACCTGCCTCAGCCCTTCCTCTTCCAGAATTCTCCTCATCTGCTTACCCCTCCTAATCTTCCTGTCTGACTACTGTCCAATCAGCATTTTATTTATCAACCAATCAGACCAACACATATTCACAGCACATCTACCTGCAGAGGTCACATTGTAGAAACGCTGGTATCTTCAGGGAAGGGTCAACTTTAAGTGCCAGCAAGAAGATGATGTGGGAAAATTCTGAGAAGAGGTTGAAAGTAAAGATACTTTTATTTATAAAGATGGGAGACAAAACCAGGACTATGTAGCCCAGGGAGAGATTAGAAGAGAAAAGATGAGTGACCAGGGGCCCCTTGCTATGGTGGTGATTAATACGAGAGATAATTGCTAGTGATAAGCTTAGTCTCCTGTGATGTAGGAACTTTGAGCATCAGTGGTGGGTAGAGGCAAAGGATCCATGTATAAGGAGGTAGCTTGTTGAGGCTCATTGCATGGGAGGTGTTTTGAGTTAGGCAGTGGCAAGTTGGCTCTGTATCTGGAAACTTTCTCTTGAGATGTATGAAGTTAGCTACCCAAGACTCTGAATCCAAATACTACTGGAAAGAAAACACACTGGGAACATTTTTATGTATTCATTTTGTAGAAACGGGCTGCTTTAACATTTGTCATACGTGAATGAGATAGAATGAATGTGGCAAAGTATTGATTGTAGAATGTGCCAAGTATGCCAGTTCCTTACTCCAGATATTCACTTTTTACTTGAAAGACATGGAAATGCTCAGCAAGACATAGGTTACCCAGTACATACCCGTAAGTAAGCAGCAAATACCAGTTCCTATCAAAGTCTACCAGACTTCAAAGTCTGCTATTTCATCACTACTTCTGGACAGCTCTGAAATAAATATTGACAGACTTTAAGGAAAGCTTTTGCAACCTTTTTGATCTGTAGCAATTCGAATGATATTGATCTCAAAAGGACTTGTGCAATGGTTCTCTTATGACCCCTACTGTTTTCTGATGAGCAATCTCGTTGACTTAAGGATTTGAGGAGAGCAAGCGAAGCAGAGGAAAATGTTCTTTGGGTTCAGAAAACATTCTGAGATTTCATCAGGACAGCTTTTGTCCAGAGTTGGAAAGAGTCTTAGTTAATCTGACTGATTTGATCTTCCTTTTGTGCACATATTTCATCCAAAGCAAGTTTTATGCCCTAAGTGAAATGAATGTTTGAGAAAGCCATTATGAATTTGTTCAAGCCATCTACCCAAGCTGAATGAAAGCACATACATTAAAATGATGAAACAGGCTCAATAACTCAGTACAGATCTCTCACAAGCCAACATTATGCAGAAACAGCTGCATGTTTATTTGGAATGTGTATCTTTTTCAGTGTAGTGGTGCATCCTTGATAATTCCAGCATTTGAAAGGCTGAAGCAGGAGAATTCGACATTCAAGAGCCAGCTGGAATACATAGGAGGATCTTGTCTAGAACAAATAAAGCCTTCCTTATGGCTTGTTGGATCTGAATCTCCTCTGTGGACCATTTTGTAGTAAAGATCCCACAGAAGTCCAGGATGCAGACAGGGATATTTGGAGCAAGTTTTACAGCCTTGACGCAGACAGGGATATTTGGAGCAAGTTTTACAGCCTTCCTAGGCTCCCCACACACTTCCTAACCCTTCTTCTCCACTCTTTGCCTACTCCTAATATTGATATGTTTTGAAAAATTAACAAGGAATACTAACAATATGTCAAATGACTGAGAAATGGAGACTAAATATATGTTATTACAGTTTTATTGAGTGTCTTATAAGAATGATCCAAGGTGACAATATGTACATATGCATGCATGCACAAGGGCACACACACAGACACACAGACATACAGGAAAGAGATAGATAGATGATAGATAGATAGATAGATAGATAGATAGATAGATAGATAGAACATGAGTCCACATAACTTCAGTTACTTAATATTTGACAAAGATACCAAAAGGTTAACTTGAGAAAAGAATCTTCAACAAATGGTGCTAGAAAAACTAGATGTCCACATGCAAAAGAATGAAACCAGACTCATATTTATCACCTTGCACAAAAACTAACTCCAAATTGATCAATGATCTAAACATGAAACCTAAAATACTGAAATTGATCAAAGAAAACATAGGCAGTACCCTACATAATATGGGCATTAAAAAAGGAACTTCCTGAATAGAACTCCATTTGCCCAAGAATTAAGGCCAACAGTAGACAAGTGGGACTTCATAAAAGTAAAAAGATTTTGCACAGCTAAAAAAGAATCAACCAGGTGATGAGGAAGCCCGCAGAAGTAGAGAGAAAATATGTTACCTATATATCTGGCAGATGTATGGAGGATTAAATATTTAGAATATATTACATTGATAAATTCCCCCTATGAAGCCAGTATTATTCAGATAACAAAACCAGGCAATGGTACCATGGAACAGAAAAGTAAAGACCAAGTTTGATGAACAGAGATACAAAAATTCTCCACAAAATACTTGCAAATTGAACTCAAGCACATATTAACACAAATATTATGACCAAGTGGCTTTACCCCAGAAAGGCAAGGTTAGTTCAGCCAATGTAAACCAATAAATGTAATACCTAATATAAATAACTTAAGGACAGAAAACACACAATAATTTCAATTGCTGAAAAGGTATTTGGCAATGTTCAAAATGCCCTCATGATGAACATCCTGGAGATATTAGGAATAGATCAAGCATACCTTAGAACAATAAAGGCTATATATAAAACAAACCTAGAGCCAAACATTAAATTAAATGGAGACAAATTGGGAACATATCTTCTAAATTAATGACAAGAGAAAGAGGTCCATTCTGCCGTTTCTTATTCAACATAGTTCTCAAATCTTAGCTATAGCAATTAGACATGTTGAAGTCATTAGTGGAAAGAAAATAGGAAAGTAAATTGTCAAATTATTTTTATTTGCAGATGGCATGATTTCTATACTTTAAGATCCTATTGTGTCTACTAGCCAACTCTTAGATATCACAACACCTAAAGTAGAAGTGCAGGATATAAAATCAATATAAAAACCAGCAACCTTAATACATGCCAGCAATGTGCTCTCATAGGAAAAAAATAGAAAAAAAGAAAAAAATAGAAAAAATTGCTCCAAAACAATAAGAGCTTAGGTACAATCTAACCAAAGAGATGATAATTGTACAATGACAGTGGTTATTTGAGAGGCTTCCTTCATCTAGCTGTGCAATGTTTTTATTTTGAGTCCATTATGATGAAATGATTTTATAATTACATAAAATATTTTAAGGACTCTATCCAGGTACTAAGCAATGCTGCAAAATTTCCTTTGGAAATAAAACAACCTTTACGTTTCAAAATTACATTGGGTTCTTTTCCATTGGGAAGAGTTTTAAATACCTCACATAATATGTTGTATTTATATTTCCAAAGAAAATAATGTGCAAAAAATAAAAATAAACAATTCACAATGCCAAAAAAGAAAAGAAACTGGCTTGAGAAAAGTCAATTAATCATGTATAGAAAAAATATAGTAAGACTTCATTGGCTTGCATACAGCATGGAGTAAATTCAACATTCAATTTTTTTGGTTTCAAAAAAATAAAGTTGTGTTAATACTCAAAAAATGGAAATAATGTGCAACCAATACAACTGAATAAAAACTGCAAATCCCTTCTAAGAATGAAGCATATTATTTTAGTATCAGTGTAAGATAATGTATAAATTCTGAGGAATTTTTAATACAATCTTGAAACACAGGAGTCAGGAGTGAATTTCTAGCTAGATTTTTGTTTGTTTTGTGCAATTTGTGTAGAACAGTGACCTGAGAAGATAGTTAATCATCATTGGACTGATAGGGAAAAAAAAAGGCTGAGTGACTTTAAAGAGGAACTTTCCGGGAGGATAATGTTGGCCATGCTACAAGTGCTGTAGAAGTCTGAGTTCGGGTAAGATATTTTGAGACTGCTTTCAACATTTTTTCAGTGTATAATATTTCTATCCAATACAAAAGAAAGATTTGGGGTATTGTGGTACATGGTATAAGTTGTGTGGCTTGTGTCTTCTATGCAGCTTTCACAACCTGTTACCAGTCCATTCAGGAGATAGACATGGTCAGGTTTCCACAGTCTCAAGTTATAGTTAGTAAGAGGTAATTTAAAATAGAGTTGGTAAATCTAGTTGGTAATCTCACTGAAAATTTTTACTGTCAAAGGAAGATAGAGCATGTGGATCCCCAGGTCCACAGGAAAGGTGAAAGTGAGTCCCATTTTCCTTCTCCTCCTCGGTTCCTTGGGCAGATTGACTTTTGTCTGTGTTGTATTCATGTGACACATGAGTAGTAAATGCAGACATACAGTACAGAGGTCAGGAGATTCTGACCTGCTTCCTCTCAGTCTACCCAGAAAGACTGTGTTCTCCTCAGGGAATATTAGCATGGTACATTCAGATGTCTGTGGTCATCTGCAAATGTTCTTTGTTTGAAATACTCTTCTTAGTCATTTAGAACCAAGAAACAACACATTCAGATAAAAATACATTCCACATCTCTAAATGAGTCTTTAAGTTCAAAGATACAGAAAATGATGTCATCTGATTCAAACCAGACTGACCTTCTTACCTCCAGGTTACTTATGAATCAGTTTACAGCTTAATGTTTATGAGAAACTTGGAACAAATATTTATCTTTCCACTGTTTTTCTGCATATTTTCCCCCAAGGTCAAGAAGTATGCAGAATTAGTCTGTCTGAGAAAGGAGGGGGAAATATAGAACGTGATGCTGTTATGCTCGAATGATTCATTCATCACTGGAATACAGAACTAGAGTAGTTGTTTTGGTGGAAGTAATGAGAATATTAAAGAGAGATGATTAGGGAAGATATACAACCTGTAAATGAGGAAGATTTCAGGTTAGGAAGAAACTTCAAAAGGGTGGAGAGCAATCTGCTTGAAGTGGTGGCTACATGTGTAGAGGGCTTTGTGAGTAGATTGAAAATAAAACTATAAACAAGAGCTGGGCTTAGGTTGTGAGGACACCAGATGGGAACTATAAATTGTATTTTGCATAGTATAGGGTTGTCTGCAAGATTCCAAGGCCAGATGGAGTGTGTATGTGGAGACAGGCAAGGATGGAGGAAAAGAACTTCATTCATTGCAGGATGAATTTGGATGGGAGAGCTGAAACAGCTGCCTCTAGGGATTTGGGAATATATGAAAAACATAGGTGTAAAGCAAAGCAAGACAATCTACTATACAAGCCATGCCAACATGAGATTACCTTGTAAAAGCTATTTCCTAATGTTTAATCTTGAACAAAGACATGAATGGTAAAATGCTGGAAAACTTATTGAAGAATTTCTTATAATGTCAATGCAACACATAATCAATTTTCTGCTCTTGCCTCTCCACTCAGGAGCTGAACAGAAGCATGCACTAGGTTGTTTGGGACACGTGAAAAAAATGAAATGACTGTAGTTCACTTATTTGTTTACAGGCGTGCATTTCTGTGGTCTGCATAGGTTTAGAGTTTGCCAAAGCTGGCCTTGAATTGCCAGTCCTACTTCTCTGCCTCACAACTGCTAGGATTACAGGCATACACCACCAAGTGCTGCAATAACCACTTGTTACGATATAATGCGAAAGGAATAAATTTCAAAATATGTGGGAAGTAGAGAGCTAGTGTTGCAATTTTGTGTGTTATATTGTTAAGAAGTTCACTACTTAAAATATGGCAAAGTCTAGTCAAGGGTTCTTTCATGCAAAACTGGTAAAGACTGCAAGCAACTGAATTCATTCCACAAAACCCACATAAAAAAAAATCTAGATGTGGTGGTATGTGCTCATGATCCCAGTATTCATGGTAGAGACAGGTAGATCCCTGGAACTTGCTTTTCAGCTAGCCTAGTTTACTTGTGAGTTCCAGGCTGGTAAGATTCCCTGTCAAAAAAAAATGAGAAAAACAACAGCTGAGGTTGCCTTCTGATTGCCCCCCCTGACACACACACACACACACACACACACACACACACACACACACACACACGCATACAAATGCACTTGCACATAGATGACTATGCACACATTCATACACAAGGAAAGGAAAAAAGAAAATTAATGGATAATATACACAGTTGACCCTCCTTATTTATAGATTGTGTTTCATTGAATTTCCTATTCATGACATCCAAATGAAGAATGCTGGTGCTTTGTGGGTTACTAGCTTGAAAGCCTGGGTCACCCAGTTGACAGTGGAGGGCATAGGTAACTTCTTAGTGGAGGTTATAGGAGGTGAGGCCACACTTTGTCATTTGAGTGTCAACACAGGATCTGTTCACAATGTGTTTTGTAAATATTCTGCATTTTTGTGTGTTACAGTGTTACTAAGTTCACTACTTAAAATATGGCAAAGTCCATCAAGGGTTCTTTCATTCAAAAGTGCCTGACAGAGACCAAACCTATACATCTGAGTGCGTGCGTGCGTGTATGTGAGTGCGCGCATGCGTGTATGTGAGTGCGCGCGTGCGCGCGTGTGCGTGCGTGTGTGTGTGTGTGTGTGTGTGTGTGTGTGTGTGTGTGTGAAATAACCTTAAGGCTGCCTTGGCCTAGTATTTTATGCTCTACTACTTCATTGTTAATGATTTGAGCATATACTCAGGAAAGAACTTGTCAACAGAAAGGTCACCCATTAGTTAGTTGGTTAAACTGTTGTGACACAGGTGCCAAGGAATCTGCCCTCATGTGTCCTCTAGAATCGGTGTTTAGATGTTTTCAAATTCCATGGTCTAATCAACTTTACAGGTTGTAACTAGCATAATGACAATAAACTGTACACTTACCACATAGAAAACACACTGTAAAATGAGCACATCCCCCAAATCATATTTATATTTTTCTTCATCTATATATATTTTAGATACACAAATATGCCTTCATGCACATGTGTGTAAACAAGGGTATCTTTTCTAAATCTTAGTGAAAAACACGTTAGTTAATATAAATGAACTGAAGGAAAAAACTTGTTTATTTTCCTACTCTTAAGAACAGGGATTCAAGTTGGGTGGTGCACACCTTTAATCCCAGCACCCAGGAGGCAGAGACAGGTGGATCTCTGTGAATTCAAGGCCAGCCTGGTCTACAGAGCTAGTGCCATGACAACCAGTGCCACACAGAGAAACCCTGTCTCACAAAAAAAGGAGTAATAAAAAACACTTAAAATACAGTTTCTCTTATGCTTGACACCAAGCACATGTAGGAATTTACCTTATAGGTATGGAAATTCATAAATTTTGTTTCTCATATGAAGTAATTTAGAGTATATCAGTTGCTGATCCACATGGAACTGTTAAATACAGTATGGCCAATGCAGCCTGTTGTCTCTGTATAAAGGGACATGATGACCCTTTCTACAGATGATGTTTAATGTATAAAGCAGGAAAAGGAGCACAGAATGGTGTTGATGATACAGTACCATCCCTGTTATAAAGGAAAACACTATTTAATCAAATCCTCGGAAGACAATGACAAAACATAGGGAAGATTTTTGACTGTTTATAACCTCTGTGTTTTCAGTCATCTTCTCTCCTGGAGAATAAACGCTACTTCTCAAGATAAGTCAAGCATGGCCGTGTCTCTGATTCATGATTCACCAAGTGTGAACTCTACCGGCTTTCGCCGTGGATCTTCTCCTCTGTGGAACTGTCTTACACTATTGTTGTTATAAGTCATGGAATGATTTTTTTTCTGTTTATTTTGAGTATCTGTTATATGCAAGGCACTATTTGGCACTTTATAAAAATTTAAGGACAAATTTAATGTATGCTTTCCTTTCTTAGGCCATATAACCTAGACATGCAGAATGATATCAAAATTCTAGTTTCTATAATTTAATGTTTTCGTTCATTTCAAATATAAACAAATCATACTGAATTTATTGGTTTTAAATTTTTCTTCATAAATTTACCGATTTAAAGTTAAAAATCTCCCTGAGGTTAGAACTTCGCATTTTTCTTTCTCAATTTTGTGCCCAGCATTTACCTGGTTTAATGGTTGAGAATTAGTAAGTGCATCATATCAGTGATAGAAGGGTTGGTTTTGGCATGGTTTTTCTCATTTATCAATTGTATATGGTTAAAGTAAAATAAATGACACCTTTTCCCTCTCAGTAGGTAATCATTTCAACTGAAGTATTTATCAACAGTGACTGCAGACATTCTCATCACATCCACTATTCAATAATGGAGCAAACTCAGCATTCAAGCAAAACGGCAGAGGCCCAGCCTTCAGGACCAGAGAAAACAAGGCACTGCGATGGATCCAAGGTGGGATGAGTGTCACAGTTCCAAACAAGCTAAGTAAAGAGGGAGCTTTTACTTATAGAAAAGGAAGCAAGTTATTCAAAAGAACATTATGTTTCAAGTTAGAACTATCATTAAAGTATAAAACTTTAACAGCATGATCTACATCTTGATTTCAGTTCTTTAAATTTGGGTAAGGTTTTCCTTTGGTGTTATTTTTGACATTTGCATATTCATTAATATTGGAAATTTAGAAATACTTTGATATCCCCACTGGTTCTTGATGAGCCAAGAAATCTTTACAAATGTAGTTAAAATAAAAGATGTGTATGAGTGATATGTAAAATATTTTTAGAATCAACCTAAAATTCTACAGGATTAGTGCCTATAAGTTATTTTATAATCTCAAACTATTGAATTATTTTTACTTATTACTTTCTCAGTATTTTTTAAAAATTCTGATAATGAAAGAATATAGTCTGATGAGAGAGAATTTAGCATTAATAAATAGACCTGGCACCAAATCTAGTTGAAAACTTAATAAAGTATTTTAATTTTTCTTATCTGAAAACAATAATTCTGACCTTTGTTTTTGTTACAAAACTATGGGTAATCAATGACATAGGGAACTTCAAACACAGGAAAAGGTTTCCCTTCATGGTGTGACATGAAGACAAGTCATGAAAGGGGAAAAGCCACCCTAATCACTCACCTTATAAAATAAAAATCGGATGGGGGTGGGATGGGAGCAGGTGGGGAGAGTGGGAGAAGAGGAGGGAGGGGGCGGGTTGTATGTAAAAGGAAAGAAAGTCTTTTTTTTTTTAAATAAAAAATTCTAAAAAATAAAAACATATGGATGGACCCAAGACAAAGCCTCAAAATCTTGTCCAGGGCAAGACATCAACCATAGGCACCTCCAGCAGGTTAAGTTCCTGACCTAGCTGAGGTTGAGGTCTTCAGTAGCTGAATGCAGACAACAGAGATAATAATCAGTGGCAAGAATGTTGTAAAAGAAAAATCAGTCCTTTTTAACTTTGTCCAGGGAACATAAAGTCTATTTGTTTTGAGTAACTTCTGGCAAAGTCTGTTCTGATGAAATATCTGAATAATGTTTGAGCAGAAAGAAAGTCCTGAGCAGGTACTGGTTAATATAAGGCAGTGGCAATGTATCTTCTGGGTGTTATGCTGTGTTACAGTGGGTGGTTTCATTTGCATGTGTATAGTGAATTGATATCCCCTACAGAATTTCAGAAGAGGCTAAGTGTCAAGAGTTAGATGTTTATGTAAAGCATGTTACCTGCAGCCTAATCAAGAAGACAGAAAAAACAATAGTTAATAATGACTAACATTCATTGAACACTTACTGTGTGTCAGGTGCTAGTCTACTCTTTTATTCCTGCTAATTGACTTGTTCTTTATTATAATTCCATCAAACAGATATTATCTCCATTTTACAGATGAGGAAAAAAGCTTTAGGTGCACCAGAAAAAAAAAGGCTGTTTTTACATCTTGTTTACTTAGGTTTCTATTGCTGTGATAAAGACCATGACTAAAGTAATTTGGGAAGGAAAGGGTTTATTTCATCTAACATTTCCAGGCTACTGTCTATCACTGAGGGAAGACAGGGCAGAATTTAGCAAGACAGGAACCTGGAATCACAACTGAAGCAGAGACCATGGAAGAGTGATTTTACTGGTTTGCTCCCCATGGCTTACTCAGCCTGCCCGAGGATTGCGCCATCCCCAGTGGACTGGGCACTCTAGTGTCAATCATCAACCAAGAAAATTATGACCGGGCAGTGATGGTGCAACCTTTAATTCCAGCACTTGGGAGGCAGAGCCAGAAGGATCTCTGTGAGTTCGAGGCCAGCCTGGTCTACAGAGTGAGATCCAAAGACCCATAGACTTGCTTACAAGGAATCTGATGGAAGCATTTTCTCAAATGAGGTTCCTCTTTCCATTAACTCTAATTTATGCCAAGTTGACCAAAAATGTATCTATCCTAGGACTCAAAGCTTGTAGTTATTGTTCTTGGTTATTGGTCTATTGCTGTGAAAAGATACCATGATTAAGGCAACTCTTATAAAAGAAAGCATTTAATTAGAACCTTGCTTCCAGTTTTAGAGAGAGAGACTGGGCCTGGCATGGGCTTTAGAAATATCAAAGCCCACTCCTAGTGACACTCACTTCAGCAATGCCACACTTCTTAATCTTTCCCTAACAGTTTCACTGACAGGCGACAAAGCGTTCAAATATATGAGGCTATGGGGAACATTCCCATCTAAACCACCACAGTTGGGGAGCAAAGTCTTATTGCACATCCTATCATCTCAACTCTGTCTTATATCAATCACTAAAGTAACTGGAGTTATATAATGTTAGTAACTGTGAGATTCTATGGAAAGTTTAGAATTTGTCACTGGACTATTTACTTCTGTTTTCTCTATGTATTTGAAAATTTATCTTCATAGCAATTCAATCAGCATGAGTTACTCATCAGGTTTTCACACTTAATCAAGCCCATGATGTGCACAACCCACACTCCTGACTGGTATCCACAGATATAGTGGGTACAAATGTGTAAGAGTAAAGCAGATAATGAAGTCACATGGCAATATGTTTTGATACATGGTGACACTCTCTCAACCTTTGCATTGAGCTACCTAAGTTCCAGAGAGCTTACCACTCATTCTCTCAGCTCTTCAGATTCTTGTACCTCTGTAACACAGTAAACATCCTTTCTTCTATAGTACAAAACTATTATATTATCACCTCAAACCAAAAGAAGACAAGAGCAAAATTCTCCCTTTATGTCTTTATTCCCAATTTCTTTTCTAGACCAGAGTGAGTGAAGGATGAAAATCTTGTCATTATCCTCTGCACAGCACATGTGTAGCCTTCCTTTTATCAATGATCCTGACTAGGTCAGTACTTCTTTTAAAAACTGATGCATGTGTCTTGGCATATAGGATTGCTCAAAGTTCCTTGTTGACATTTGTGTTCCTTCAGGGAATTAAATCTTCTGCAAATTTAAGCACACATACAATGACATAAATTTTTTTTGTATCTAAAAATTACATTTGCTCTGCCACATTATCCATTTACCCAACCATGGCAAACAGTAATCTTCCTATAATCTCCACAGATGTACCGTTACATAATGTCATATGATTGAATTCAGCTGTATCAGACTGGCTATTATCACTTAATGATATGCCTTCAGGTTCTTTGGAGCATTTTAAAAAATTAGTTTATTGCTCATTTGTTTGTAATAATTAACAACACTCTACTGCTATTTTATTTTGCTGTGTGTGTACCAGAAGATATCGCAGTTGCTTTCACGTTTTATAATTATGAATAAAATTGCTATACACATCTGTGTTCAGGGTGTTTGTTTGTTTTTATTTTTATTTTATTTTTTTTACTGCCCTTGACTAAATGTCAAAATGTGATTGTGGAATTCTATGGTGACAGTGTTAGTTTTTTGAGGCATAATTTAGTCATCTTCTAAAGCAGCTATCTTGATTATTGTTGTGTGACACTATTCTCAGCAAGACATGAACAAATGTCCAGTTACTCCAGATAGGGAACCAACATGTCAAAGTACAGATTCCCACAAAGTACAACTTAGTGAACCATGAATTTTATTGTTTTTTTTTTAACATGAATATGGGTGAGGAGTCACTTACAGTAGCAGAAATGACTCAAAGACAGCTGTATCACCAAAGCACACTCTAGAATGTGACAGTAGATAAGGCTATCTCCCCCAAAAGTGGGAGGGGTAGTATGTTCAGGACTTTTCTGGGGAAGCTTAGAAAAAGTACTCCTGGGAGAAGGCATAAATGATCCATAAGAACTTTTCCATCAATCCAATATTGCCAAATTGTACAAATATTAAAAGTCCCCCAAGTATACAACTGGCGGAGATGAAAACCAAAGGTGGCACAGCTGTCATCATGTGGCACAGCTTTGCTGGATCTTTGTCAAGCTGCTGTGCTGGCCTTGTGACTGTTGTCATTCTCATCAGATAGGCTGTGCTCCTGAGAGTTCACATCTTCAACCACAAGCATGAAGCAGAGAGTCAAGCTGGAAGTAGGGCTACATCATAAGCTCTCAAAACCCATCCCCAGTGACTTCCTTCCTCTACCAAAACTGCACCTCCTAAGCCTTCCCAAATATCACCATCAACTGTTGACCAAGTGTTGAAATAACTAAGAGCGTGGGAGAGAGTTCTCATTCAAGGCACCCTACTAAGCAATTTTAAGAGGCTGTTTTTGTTCGGGTTTGATTTGCTCTTTTGTTTATTTTAAGCAGATATACCTTTGACGAGTTCATTCTCCTTGTGTGATGCTTCTCATTCTCCTGAGAGTGTCATTTATACAGCAGAGGTTCTTGGTCATAATGGAATGTAACCAATCAATTATACCTTCATGATTATACCCATCAAATTGCATCTTAAAAGGCATCATCAATTCAGAGGGCCTGATCCAGTTGTGGGCCCCTCAGCCTTTGGTTCATAGTTCATGTGTTTCCATCTGTTTGGCTATTTGTCCCTGTGCTTTATCCAACCTTAGTTTCAACAATTCTTACTCATATAAACCCTCCTCTTTCTTGCTAATTAGACTCCCAGAGCTCCACTCAGGGCCTAGCCGTGGATCTCTGCATCTAGATTCCTCAGTCCTTGGATGGGGTTTCTGGCACGACTATTAGGGTGTTTGGCCATACCATCACCAGAGTAGGTCAGTTCTAGCTGTCTCTCGACCATTGCCAGGAGTCTATTGTGGGGGTATCTTTGTGGATTTCTGTGGACCTCTCTAGCACTTTGCTTCTTCCTATTCTCATGTGGTCTCCATTTACCATGGTCTCCTATTCCTTGTTCTCCCTGTCTGTTCTTGATCCAGCTGGGATCTCCCACTCCCACAGGCTCTTTCCGTCAACCCTCGCCCTTCATTACTCCCACTCATGTCCAGGTTGTTCATGTAGATCTCAGCCATTTCTCTGTCATTGGGTGATCCTCGTGTTTTTCTTGGGGTCCTGTTTTCCAGGTAGCCTCCCTGGTGATGTGAGTAGCAGTCCAGTCATCCTTGTTCCACATCTAGTATCCTCCTATGAGTGAGTACATACCATATTTGTCTTTCTGAGTCTGGATTACCTCACTCAGGATGATTTTTTCTAGATCCATCCATTTGCCTGCAAACCTCATGATGACATTGTTTTTCTCTGCTGAGTAGTATTCCATTGTGTATATGTGCCACAATTTATTTATCCATTCTTCAGTTGAAGGGCATCTAGGTTGTTTCCAGGTTTTGGTTATTACAAACAATGCTGATATGAACATAGCTGAGCAAGTGTTCTTGTGGTATGATTGAGCATTTCTTGTGTATATGCCCAAGAGTGGTATAGCTGGATCTTGGGGGAGATTGATTCCCAATTTTCCAAGAAAGCACCATACTGATTTCTAAAATGGTTGTACAATCTTGCATTCCCAAGTCCTTGGGGGAGGCTTTGCCCTGGAGAAGGTGGGAATGGGGGGTGGGCTGGGGGGAAAGGGAGGGGGCAGGAGGAAGGAGAACAAGGGAATCCGTGGCTGATATGTAGATCTGAATGGTATTGTAAAATAAAATAAAAGGAAAAAAAAGGCATCATCAAATCTCAGAAGGTGTAGGCTTTCTCCAGAGTCACCTCTGTGGGAAATATTGTTTGTACTCTTCATTTAAGTCTGTGGTCCATTCTGAGTTAATTGTTGTGAAAGGATTTAAAATATCTTTTCCCAATTACTTTTCCTTTGTTCCTCTGTCAGTTTCTGTGTGTCTATTTCTGAGCTCTCTATTTTGTCTCTTTGATCCATTTCTCCATTCTTCCACTAATACAAATTGCCTGGTTGTTGTAGATTTATAGTCAGCCTTGAAGTCAGGTACTGACAGTCCTCAAAATTTATCTTCCTTCAAATATTGCATTCCTCATTCTGAGTCTTTTGTCTCTCATATAAACTTTAAAATTGCTTTGTTGATACCTACTAAATTATTTGCTGGGTTCAATTGACAGTTCATTAGCTGTATATGTGAAGCTGAGACGAACTGACATGTCAACACTTAGTTTTTCCGTGCACGAACATGGAAGAGCTTCCATTTGCTTTGTAAATTTTCTCTCATTTGAAATTTGTACTTTTCATCAGACTTCATTAAATTTTCATAAAATCACTTAACTTTCAGAGATGCTAATTAAAAATAATAAGCTTTTTTTTATTTCAAATGTCACTGTTCAGTGCTGATACGTTGGAAAATAATGACTTATGTATAAACTCTTCCTATGATTACTTCTCAGTTCTATTTATTTCCTTAGCAATTCTTCGAAATGGTTTGTAAGAATCATCATGTCATTTAAAAAAACAGCATCCTCCTTCTTCCTTCATCTTACAACTATTATTTCTCTTCTTGTCTTATTGCATTATCCAAGACTTCCAGTAAAAATGTTGACAAGCAGTGGTAAGACTGGGTTCCTACTGTGTTACTGACCTAGTGGAGAAGCTCCTACTGTCTTATTATTAGCGGGTGTAAGATTTTAGTGCATAATTTTTTATCAAGTTAAGTAATTTCCTCTCTATAACAAATTTACTATTTACATATATGCATACAAATGTTCCTTTTCAGCCTGCTGATGCTAAGGGTTCATAGAATCTTCTTGCATATCTGACATAAATATTCTTTGGTCATAGTGTTTAATTATTGTTAGGTATCATTTTATTAAATTTGCTAATTATCACTAAAATTTTTTGTACTATGTCCATGAAAGATCATAGTCTGCCCTTTTTTCTTGCAATGTCTTTGTCAATTTTGGAAATGTGAGTAATGTAGTACTCATAGGATGAGAAGTGAAGTGTTCATACTGTTCCTATACTCATACAGACTAGGGAGAATTGGTACAATATTTCCCTTAGCTAGTCAGATGGCTTCACCAGTGAAATTATCTGTACCTGGTTCTTTCTATTTGGGAAGTTTATTAACTAGTAAATCAACTCTGTAAAAAGATATAGGCCTGTTCAGATTCTGCTTTGTCTCATATTCTGTGCAGATTGTGTTTTTCAAAAAAATAGGTTCATGTCACCTACATCATTAAAATTGCAAGCCCAGTGTTCATAGTTTTTCACAGTATTCCTTTTAGTTCTTTCAATGCCCGTGCTGTCTGTAGTGACAGCTCTTCTTTCCAATATTAAGTTGTATCCCTCCTCTTTTCTTCATAGTCAATCTAGTTAGAATCCTACAAATTGGATTTCAAAAGAACTGGCTCTTGCTTTTGTTAGTTTCTTCTAGTGACATCCTGTTTTCCATTTCATTGTTTCTTTTTCAATTCTTTTTCTCTGCTTACACTGAATTTAAGTTGTTCTTTTCCTCATTTCCCATCATCAGACCTTAAATATTCACACTTCTTTCATATTTGTCTTCTTTTGTAGCATATGTAGATATATTCAATGCTGTCCAGATATTGCTTTAGCTACAATCCACAGATTTTGATAAAATGTATTTTGCTTTCATTTAGTTTAAAATATTTTAATTTTTTAAAAATTTCTTCTTTGACATGTGTTGTTTAGAAGTCTGTGGCTTAACCTTCACATACTATGGCATAGTCATTTATTTATATTGTCAATTTTCACTTAATTCCATGGAGGTAGAGAAAGTTTTTTGCTTGTTTGATTTGCTATTATTTTAAACTGATTAGGGTATATTGTATGGCTCCAAATGTGAAAATCTGGTCTATACTGGTGACTTCTCACTGGGAAGTTAAGAAAAAAATGTGTATTCATAGTGCTGTTGTTGGTTACAATGACCTGTAGCTATTGATCCACCTTATTAATGATGTGTTGAGGCCAATTTTAATTTTTCTGCTTCTGTCTGCTGGATTTTCCTTTCCTCATAGTGGAGTCATCTATTTCTTTTTACCAATATACCAGTTTTTGTTTTAAGTAATTTGCTATCTTATAGACAAATACATTAATTGCTGTATATTCATTGAGAAATGACCCCTTTTCATTATATAGTGCCCTTTAAAAATCATTGACAACTGTCCTTGATTTAAAATCTGTTCAGTCTGAGTGTAGTTTAGCTATCTGTTCTCATAATGTAGAGAATACTATATATTTGTGCCAAAAGTGAGTTTATTATAGATGACTGCATGGTGTAGATGTAACCAACAATCTTATTCAATAAGAAACACAGAACCAATGCAGGGATAAAAGCCCAAGAGGTCAGAGCTAAGAGACTTACCCATTACTGCTGCAACTATCCTCTTCAGCAAAGAGACCTACTTCCTGTGTGTTTGTCTTTATATAGATTTTCTATTCTGCCTTCTCATTGGTTGTAAACCCAACCACATGACTGCCTTGTCACTGCCTGTCTGTACAGACCTCCAGGTCTTCTATGGTTGGTATTGAGATTAAAGGTCTCCATGTTGGCTTTATCCTTGAACACACAGAGATCTGTCTACCTCTGCCTCCCAAGAGCTGGCATTAAAGGTGTGTGCCGCCAACGCCCGGCTCTGCTATGACTTGCTATTAGCTCTGACCCCCAGGCAACTTTATTTATTAACATACAAATAAAATCACATTTCAGTACAAATAAAATATCACCATAGAGTGGAGTCATGTTTTCTGAATTACTGTCCTCAGATTTTCAAAGGGAACATTTGGAGAATGACAATAAAAGAGACCACATAGCTTGTATTAAAATTTACTGTATTAGCCCATGTTTTCTATCTGTTTCTGCTTTTGCTCTCCTTTCTTGCCTTAGCAGTCCTAAGTAAACCTTTTATTATAATTTAAATTTTTAAAATTCTTTTACTTTTATAAATTTTACCACAAGAAAATTTAATCTTGGGGCTGGAGAAATAGTTCAGTGTTTAAAAACATTTGCTGCTCTTTTAGAGGATGCATATTTGTTGCCATTACCCACATGGCAGCTCACAACCACCCGTAACTCTAATTCTGGGAGATTCAATGGCCTTTTCTGGACTTCGTGGCACTGCACATATGTAATCCACACTCATACATATAGATAAAACATTCACATCCCAAATAAACTAGATAGTTCATTTTTTTTTCAAGACAGGGTTTCTCTGTGTAGCTTTGCGCCTTTCCTGGAACTCACTTGGTAGCCCAGGCTGGCCTCGAACTCACAAAGATCCACCTGGCTCTGCCTCCCGAGTGCTGGGATTAAAGGCGTGCACCACCACCGCCCGGCTTAGATAGTTCATTTTTAAAAGAAAAATTTTACTCACTTGGATTAGATTATAAAATCAATAGCCTTTATATTACTTTCATTCCTTTCTTGGTTCCTTTTTAATCTAGCTCTGTGTTTCTAATGTATATTCCTCCCTCTTCCTACATAATTTCTTTTGACATCTTGCAAAGTATGTTTACTGGCAACTAATTAACTCAATTGTTGTTTCTCTGAAAAACTATTTCTTGATGGTGAAAATGAGATGATAAGGTGTGTGTGTGTGTGTGTGTGTGTGTGTGTGTGTGTGTTAAGGCTTCATTGAGCTTTGATTCTGGATTGTGGCATTTCTCAGCTATTTATTGTTTTATTTTGTTTTGCTGCCCAACATAGAGGTGGTACAGGGTGATAACTGTGAGCTGGAGTTGGGTACTTGCCTCCCATCACATAGATTTGGTTATGGCTCAGCATTTATTCGTTCCTTTATCTCATCATGAAGCTTTGCTCTCAGAGATCTTCTCCTCAAAGTAAGCCCTATTAAGAACAAAGGGATAGGTCTGGTGGTGCACATAAGCACTCCCAGTATTTAGAAGTCTGCGAGGCAGGATTGTAAGTTCAAGGTCAGCCTGGTCTATATAGCAAAACCCTGTCTCAAAAGTCCACAAACAAACAAATAAAATTCTAATTGGTACTGTTTATTTCAAAATGACTTTTTCTTTCCTCATGCAAGGATTTTCTTCCAATGTTTGCTATGAAACCTGGTCAATTTCCTAGAGAGAAAATATATAATAAGATGAGTCTTTGACAGCACTTCCTCATAGACACAGCAAGGATGTAGAAAGGGTAGGGTATGGCAGACAACACAAAGATTTTCTAATCACCACCTTGTTGTTGTGTGCCTTCAGCAACTCAATTACAGTTGAGGTTGTCTGCCCAGACAACAGCTCCTATTTGTCTTGGGTTTCTACTTTGACAAACTGTAACTCTCCATGTTTATGGCCCTCTTCTCCAATCCCAGAGAGTGAGCCTAGTTTTTCGTGTGTCCTCATGTCTTGGGAACCCATGATAAGTCAGTTTTTCCATTCTTTTCCTTATTGTTAGGATAGGGTGGGAACTTCTTCCACCCAGAAGTAGACTCCACATAGCCAAACATTTTACACTTATGTTCACAGTCAATATCTTATCAATTCTAGACTTACTCTTAAATTTTTACTATGATTTCATTAGTGTGCAAGTAGGCATCTTCTTTTTACATATATGAATATTTTCTTAGTCTCTTTTTGCTAAATTTAAACATAATATTGTTGTAATAGATGGTGTAGTGTCTTCCTTTTGAAAATTTCTAAAATTTCCTGATCTGTTGTTATATCATCGATCATCTATTTGAAACAATTGCACATGTTTTGAAGTGTTGGATACAGAATTCTATGTCCAAGAGATCAGCTTTATTCCTAATGTTCCTCATGTCTGCCGTATCTCAGCAAGACTTGCACAACGGCCTCTACTGGAGCTGACAGAGACGTCACAATTCCTTTGCTGAGAGTAGACCTATTAATTCTCTAAATTTTTTGAAGTCACTGAGTGAATTATGGCTATTTTTATTTTCTAGGCTGGTGTATATGTATATATGTATTGGAAAGCAGATTTCTTCTCTGCACCTAATGATGCTTTGTAAGTCTATTTAGCCTGAATATCTTACAAAGCTTTTAAAAATATTTAAATTATTTATTTTCATATGTATGGATATTTTGTATGTACACGCGGTGCCTCAGAAGTGTCCTCTTCTGAGAGGACATTGTATCTCCGAGAATTGGAGTTATAGATGATTGTGAGCCACCATGTGGGTGCTGGAAACTGAACTCAGATCCCTTGGAAGAGCAGATAGTACTCTAATCACTGAGCCATCTCTATAGTCTCCTGCAAGAGCTTTTTGGTAGTTGTATTTTCTTACTCTTTAATGATGACAAAGTCACACTACTTCTGAGTATCTCTTGAGAAAACATGTCTTTCAGCTCTGTCACCCAAAGCACGGTTTTCCACTTGTACCTATTTTATAGGCTTAGTAGACATAGTTAAGTTTTTCTATGAATTGACTAGGGATGTCTTTCAGGGCGAAGACCAAGATTTTATGGACAAGAGAAGGTGAGGACCCTGAAGATGAAGAACTTTAGTCACCAATCAGCCATAGGCTGCTCTTTCCCCACTTTGCCAAACATGTTCTGGTTTGAGTTTCCTGCCTTCTGTGAGGAAGAAGCTATTCTAGGAGTATAGGAGTATCAAGGGTGTTGATTCTGGAAGGGAAGTCCCAAACATCATAAACACAAATCTCTCCTCAGCTGCTCTGCTTAGCAGAACCCTAAGGTGTTGGCATTTTATCCCACAAGCCTCTGGAACCAAAATCTAAGCAGGCAGTAGTTGCCACTAACCTCACACTGAGTAGCAGAGGCAAACATAAACTATACATCTGTACTGAATACTAAAGTACTAAATACCTGTGCATCTTAATGGAGCAAGAAGGAAGACATTTGAAGAGGAAACGAAGACCAAATCTATGGGCCTGGAGGCTTGGGAAGAAGGGAAATGTAAAGACAGGCTTATGCAGGTTTAATTTAAAAAAAAAAAAAGAGTTTCCTTTTCTCTTAAAGAACCATGTTTGTGAATGATTCAGAAAAATAATAAATCCTGTCCAGTGCAAGCATTCTGGTACACACCTAAAATCCTAGCAATTGGCAACCAGAGGCAGGACAGTTCTAAATACATGATCAGCCTAGTCTGTATAGTGAGGGCCTGTCCGTGTGTGTGTGTGTGTGTGTGTGTGTGTGTGTGTGCGCGCGCGCACGTGAGCTTTCTAAATCCTATGCAACTCTAGTATAATTTTTAACATTATATTAAATGATTGTATTAAGGAAACAATTTATGACAAAAATTCATTTTGTAAGTAAAGCTCTTAACTGTAGGAAGGCTGGGAGAGAGCTCAGCAGGAAAGGCACTGTTGAATGAAGATGTTGCTGCCATGCCTGAAGACCTGATTTAACCACAGGAGCTACTTATATATAGTAGAAGGAGAGAATGGGTTCCAGAAAGTCCTCCTCTGACTTCTGCATGTACCATGGCATGTATGCACCAACATAAACACAGCAAATACTTACTGCTTAATAACAGCATTAAAATACAATATGAAAGTGACGAGAGCCAGTGACACAGACATTGGTTAGCATGTCACCAAAGGATAAGAATTGAGACTGAGAAGACATCAAATGTAGGTGAAACTCATCACATAAAACATCCAGAAAGTAAAAGTTGCAAATATTGTGGGAAATTCTCCAAGAATTAAAGATCTTTACTTGGCTATTCACAAAATCACCCCTACCAAATCTTTCTGTAGGGTCAGATCTGCCTGCAAGATGCCTCTTTTCCCCCAATTTTTTGTACTAACACTCCACAGACAGCCCTGCAGAGCAGAAACTACAGAGTAAAATCTGCCTATGCCCTTGTCCTTGCATGGCCTTTGGTTCCCTCCAGAAACTCAGGTGTCTTCTTTCTTACAGCCTGTCCCTGATTATTTATTCTGTTCATCTATGAGCTCAGCTTTGTAAAGATTTCTTTGCTCATCTTCATTATGGCTGTCAGAATTAACCCACACATTTTATCTCCTAGGTCATTTTTTTGAAAAAAAATTGTTTTATTTATTGTATGTGCATGTATGTGAGGTGTGTGTGTGTGTGTGTGTGTGTGTGTGTGTGTGTGTGTGTGTTTTCAGAAATGCATGTTGTAGTATACATGTGAACATGAGAGGAAAACAAGAAAGTGTTGGTTGTCTCCTTCTACCATGTGGGTTCTGGGAACTGAACTCAGACCATCAGGTTTGGAAGGAAGTATCTTTACCTGCTGAGCCATATCACATTTTTATGTTACATTTAAAATGTGTACTGGCCTCCTGATGCTGAGCCTGTTTGTATCTTCCCAGATTCTTTCTATCTCTTTCTCTCTCTCTGTCTTTGTCTTCTCTGTCTCTGTCTCTCTCTGTCTCTGTCTCTCTCTGTCTCTTTCTTTCTCTTTGCTTTTCAAGTGCCCCATGCTCTCTGGTGGCCCAGAAGCTTTCACCTGCTGCCTGTTTTTCTCTAAATGCTGTTTCTTCTTTGGGTAATGGGTAAATGTCTTTGAACCCCTAAAGATTTAACTCGGATATTAATGATCACATCTATAAAAGCTTCCCCTGTGAGGGCCTCTCATAACATAGACTTATGGGACTTAGGCTGCATTACATTGTTTGCCTCTAGCTCTTTGTCCTTAGGTGGCTTTAGTTTTCTTGGGAATTTTCAGGGTTTGATCTTACTGTCCATGACCATTTGCACCATTCTGGACACTGAAGTTGAGCAAAGCAAATGCCTTAATGTCATTGCAGTTAATTTTTGTTGAGCAAATAAGTTGCCATCCATATGAAGCAGCTGAGGTGATCAAAACTGTACACGAGACTCAAGTTGAATGTGGAGCTGTCATTGGACTTCAAGCTCAGATCTCTGGCCAAAATAAATGAATAAACCCTTGCCAGGATCACAAGTAAATCGATTATCTCCTCTCGGTCCTGCCAGCTCTAGTTTAAGGTCTGATGGGTTGGGAAGGCGGCTTAGTGGGTAAAAGTGCCAACTGCTCTTCCAGAGAATGCAGGTTCCGTTTTCAGCATGCACAGGTTTGTTTTAACCATCTGTAACTCTAGTTCCAAGGGATCTCATACCATCTTATGGTCCTTGTGGGCTCTGTATGCACTTGGCATACTGGCATATGTGCAGGCAAAGAAAGCACTGATACACAGAAAGTAAAATAATTTAAAAAAACCCTGAAATCTACTGGGTGGCAGTGAAAACTTTTATTTCTATTTGAAACCTCACACACAAAAATATACTTCCCATGCTAGTCTTTCAATATGTTTTTATTAGAGATTTCAGTTCTCTTCTTTGACACTTGACTTCTATCATTCTTTCTCTAAACTTAAGTTCCACATTAAGAACAGGGTTATAGTGACCATTTCCAAATAATATAGTGAGCATAACATTATGTATACTATCATTTTGTATCTATATAAATATATCTTATACCCTCATAATATCCTGGGGGCATATCCTTGGAGAACCCTGTACCCAGTAGGTTAATGTTTGCTACCTATTTCTTCTTATAAAACTAATTTAGGGTTTTAACTGTGAAATTCAGGGTGTTGAATGTTTCTTTTAAGATTGAAATCATGAACAATACAAAGCCTTGCTCTGAACTTTTGGAAGCTACCCAAAGGTGGAACAAGACTTGTCCTTGGTTATACTTCTGTCAACATTACTAAGATATCCCTGGATTCCGAGAAGTATTTCTGATATTTTCATGAATCAGAAGCTTTCATAGTTAGGGTTTAGATGAGAATGTTCTGTGTTTCTTTGATAATCAACAAATTATCCTGTTAACACACTAATCATTTATTAGTGCAGATGTCTTTTGTAGTATCTTGCATAGAAATGTGTTTGACTAAATTAACACAGCAGTTATGCTTTTATGTCAATAAACTTATAGCAGAGACTTAAGCTATAGAAAAAATTAAAAGATGAGGATGGGGAAAGGTCAAACCTTTAAAATTTATACAATTATTACTTCTTGAAGAAATGTGGGAGAAACATACAAGTCATTAAGAATCATTAAAATACATTTTTGTTAAGTTATGAGAATGACATTATATATCATCCTTTTCCTGAACTTAAGTCCTGTGTTTTCTGGACAGATGAGCATAATACACATTTAAAGAAATATTCATTTATTTATGTTATATGCATGTGTGTGTTTAAGTATATGTCTGTGCCCCATGTGCATGCAGGTGCCCAGAAAGGCCAGAAGAGAGCATCAGATCCCCTTGGAAGTAGAATTCCAGATGATTGTAAGCAACCATGTAGGTGCTGAGAACCAAATCCCAGTCATTAGGAACAACAGCTGGTGCTGTTCTGAGTAACTTCCCCATCACATGTTAATTATTTTGAAAACTCTGTTATTTACTATGGGAATTCAAGCTGTGATGTTCTCTTAAACCATATGAGAGAGGATTAAAAAATGCATGAACACAAATCTGTATGATATATGCCTAATAAAGATAATGAAATATTGAGACTAATTTGGAGGAACCATTATCAAATTAACTCAGGGAAAATAATCTTGGAGAAAAAAAGAAAATGGTAAAGAGAAAGAAGAAAAGGAAATTGAGGTTTATACTTAAAGAGATTCACAGACAAATTGTATCTATCAGTGGGAGGACCAATAATTGTGCAACCACACATGAATTAATAAATTGATTCAAAGTATTTTTTTATTAAGAGAACAGTTTGTTGCCACTGATTAATATTGTAGGTCATCCTTTATTTTAAAAAAATGAAAAATATTGAAAACTAAGGCACACACTATTATTTTAAAGTTCGGAAATACAGCTGGGCACGATGGTACATGTATATGGTCCTTCTTTAAAGGGCTGATACTGGAGAATTACCTGAACCCAGAAATTTGAGGCCAGTGGGTAATGTAGTGAGATCCTATCTCAGGAAAGAAAGAACGGAAAAAACAAACAAAGAAAGAGAGACTGTGCAACCGACCTCAAAAGATATGAGAATTAAGCAAAGTTACCTCTGTGAAAAAATGATGCAAGTGTTCCCTGTTTGTTTATCAATATCATGTGACTGAACCACAGCCTGGGAAGAATAATTGGACTTCTGCAAGAAAAAGTGCACTTAACCACTGAACCATCTCTCCAGCAAGATTTTGTTATTTTATTCTTTGACAACTTTGTTAAGTATATTTACGGAGCCTGGGGTATTTTAACTCTCCATTTCCATCTCTCACCCCCTCCATCTATAATTCATCTTCTTCCCTATGTGCCCCTCCTACTGGAGAATCTTTCTAAGAGGGAACACAGTATCTATCCTTTGCTGACTTGATGGGTGATGTCTCTTTGTATGCTGTGAATGTGTTGCTCTGATTGATTGATAAATAAAATGCTATTTGGCCAGTAGCCAGGCAGGAAGTATAGGTGGGATAAGGAGAGAAGGAGAATTTTGGGAAGAGAAAGGCTGAATCAGGAGTCACCAGCCAGACACAGAGGAAGCAAGATATCAAGACAGAACTGAGAAAAGTACCAAGCCACGTGGCTAAACACAGAGAAGAATTATGGGTTAATTTAAGTGTAAGAGCTAGTCAATATTAAACCTGAGCTAATAGCTGAGCAGTTATAATTAAGCCTCTGTGTGTTTACTTGGGGGATGTGAATGGGAGAGATTTGTCCTGACTGCCAGCTGGCTGGGACACAAGAAAACTTCCAGCTACATGGACTGGTTCATTTAGCTTACTTATCACAATGACTTTAATGTTCATCCACATGATAGTGTGTGGTAAGATTTCCTTGTAAATGGAGGTTTCTCTCCCACCTGCCAATTCCCAAATAACCATTGAGTGCCTTATATTAATTATAAACTATTTGGTCTATGTCTCAGGCTTCTTGCTAGCTAGCTTTTTCATCTTAAATTAATCCATTTCTAATAATCTGTGTATTGCCATGTGACCATGGTGGTACCAGTCTTCTTGCATCTTGCTCCTTGGGCAGCAGGCTGACATCTGCCAAACTCCATCCTTCTCCTGTCTCTTTGCTTAGATTTCTCACCTGGCTTTAACATGCCTTGCAATAGGCCAAAGCAGCTTCTTTATTGACCAATGGTAGCAACACATATTCACAGCATACAGAAAAACCATCCCACAGCAGTTTCCTTCTTTTTTGAAACATAAACAAAAGTCTAACATGTATGTGTATACATATATGCCCATTTATTTATTCATCTGACAGTGAGATATGGATTGCTTTCTCCTCTTGGCTATTATAAACAATGCTGTTTTATGGAATCTATTGAGGTCAGAAAATGTGAGGTATACTACTCAAGGTTGTTTTGGGTTAATATACATTTGAGAGGATTTTGTACCACTCCTTCCTTCCTTCCTCCTCCCTCTTCCTACCTTCAGTCTCTGGCACTATGGTGGATATTTGTGGTGAGAGCACAGATTTTTACCTTCCTTTTCATCTTCTAGGTAAAGTCATCAATCCCCTATTGAGAACAATGTTAATAGTGGATTTATATATATGGTTTCTATATTGCATTAGCTCCTTCCTTTTTCTAGTTAGTTTCTATGTGTTAGTTACTTTCTTATAACTATGATATAACATCATGACCAAAGAAACTTTCAGGAAAAAGAACATATTTGGAGCTTACAGTTCCAGATGGTAAGAGTCTATGACCATCATGGCAAGAAGCATGACAGAGGCTGTCAACCATGGCTGCAGTAGTAGCTAAGAGTTTTGAGACACATCACGAGACAGAGAGAGTTAACTTGGAATGGCCAGGGCTTCTAAAACTTCAAGCCCAAGCCCCAGTGACACACCTCCTCCAACAAAGCCACACTTCCTAATCCTTCCACAATAGTTCCACCAAATGGGGACCAAGTATTCAAATATTTGAGTCTTAAAGTGGTCATTCTCATTCAAACCACCATACTCTATTTTTACTGTGAAAAGGTGTAGTACTTTATAAAGTAATATTTTCCTGCATTTATTGAGATAATCTCAAGGTTTTTGTTCTTTATCTGTTAATGTGGGGATTGAGACTGACTGATTTTTCATAGAATGAGTCATCCTTTCATTTGTGGTTTGAGAAACTCCCCAGCAAACAATTTTAAAAGATTAAAAGTTTCCAATCATTTACCCCTACCATAATGGAATTGAATAAGAAGTCAGTAGAGGAATAAAAGCAAGAACTTTTTTTTATAATCATTTGTTCTTTTTTAAAAAAGGATTTGTTTTTGCCCGTTTTAAAATTGTGTATATACATATGTGTCTATGTATGTGTGTATTTGAGTGTAGGTTCCTACAGAGTCTGGAAGAGAGCACCAGCTTCCCTGGAGCTGGAGATAGACAGAGCTGCACATGGCTGCTGGCATCTGAACTCAGGTCTCCTTGAAGAGCAGTACATGCACTGGGCCATCACTCCAGCCCCCATAGACTATGTGTTCTTAAATGACCAATAGATTAAGAAGAATTTCAAAATAATTTTAAAACTATTTGGAAACAAATGGAAGTAAAAACACAGTATTTCAAAGTGAATGGAGTGGAGTGGGAGCAACACATGAAAGCCAAGTTGGCTGTGCTGCTCTGTTTGCAGCGTGCTGTTGCGTTCTCCCTGCGAGCATGCTGGTAAGCATTGCTGCTTCAGTATTCCGAAGGATTGCTGGACCATAATCCTCTCTTGTGTCCTTATCAGGGTGATTGTGATGACACTGAATGTGGGAGTATTCTTTTGGCTTCACTTCTTTGAGAGGGTTTGGAAATGGTTGTTTAATTCTGTTCTAAGTGTTTGCTAGAATTCTCAGTGAAGTCATCTGGTCCTGGCTTTTCTTGGGAGGTGTTGTTATGTTCATGTGTGCTCAAACTTGCTGTTGATTATTGGGTCAGTTTTTGTAGATTGTGTGCCTCTAGGAATTTATTTCAATTTTTTGGTATATAGTCTTTCAAAGTACCTTTTACTATTCTTTTTTTATGTCTAAGTCCTAAATTATATGTTTCTTCTTTCATTTCTAATTTTAGACATTTAAGTTATCTTTCTTTTTTACTCTTTCCTTCATTTTTATAATTCTAGGTTTCGTTAATTCTTCTTTTCCTAGACCATTCTGGGGAAACATTAGGTTGTTTGAGATCTTTCTTCTTTTGGGTAACAGTCCCCAAACACAATCCACTTTCCTTTTTCCTTATTTTCACTACATCCCACTTATTCTAAAATACTGTGTTCTTACTTCGATTTGTTTCCAGATATTTTCTAAAATACTTTGAAGTTTCTTCATAACCTATTCATTGTTCCAGAATGTTTTGTTTAAGTCATATATATGTGGATGTTTTTATCTTTATTCTGCTGCTTTTTAAAAATCCATCATGGTAGGGAAAATAATTCATATTTTTTAATCGTTTAAAATCGCTTTTGGCTGGGAAATGATCCAGTCAGTAAAGCATTTTTCTTGCAAGCATAAGACCCATGTTTGAACTCCAGAACTCATGTAAAGATAACAGTGTGGTGATGTGCTCTCCTAACCCCAGAGCTGGCAGGTTGAGGCAGGCTTCCTTGGTGCTTTCTTACCAGCCTTCCCAGAATACTTCGTGAGCTCCAGGCCTGTGTAAGATCCTGTTTCACACATACAAAAAGGTAGGCAATACCTCAGGAATAGCACTCAAATTTGTTGTGTGTGTGTGTGTGTGTGTGTGTGTGTGTGTGTGTGTGTGTGTGTGTGTGTGTTTGTAAAGTCCTGTTATGTGACATGACGGTTTATTTTGGAGATTATTTATCCTGCTGTTACTCAATGGAGCACTCTCTATTCCTCTTCTGGCTCTGATTGGTCTCTATAATGCTATACAGCTGCTCCGTTTCTTCATTCACTTTCCCTGTGCTTATCAATCCAAGGCAGAAAGTGAAGCACGAAAATGAACTGATGCTACTGTGTTGCTATTTTCCTCTTTGTTTGCTCACCCTTCACTTTGTGTGCTCAGGAATTTTAATGTCAAATGCATATGTATTACAACTATTGTGACTCCATGGCTTACTGGTCTTGCTGCTTTTATGTTTTGCCTTTTGAGACAAATTTTGTTGAATATATGATCTCCTCTGCATTCTTTGGGTTTTTATCTGCATAAAACACCTTTCCCTACTCCTTCTTTCCTACCTGGTGTCTGTTGTCCTTAGATGTCTTTCCTATATGATGCCTATCTACTATCTATCTATCTATCTATCTATCTATCTATCTATCTATCTAATCATCTATCTATCTATCATCTATCTATCTATCTATCTATCTATCTATCATCTATCTATCTATTTATATATCATCTATACCTATTGTCTATATGTGTCTATCATCTATCTCATTATCTATCTCTTTATTGTCTATCTGTGTCTACCTATTATCTATCATTCTATTTCTAGCTATATTTCTATGTCTATTGAACATGAAGCTTAATAGGAAGTATGAGGTGATTTAAAAAGGCTTTAGAAAACATTGCAGCCTGCTCAGTGATTATTATTGGATATTTATAAAAATAATTCTATATCAACATTAAAAGGAGGTTACTACATCATGACTTAGTAGAACATAGTCATACAGTGAGTCTCTTTAGATGAATTTATATTTTTTAAATTATCATGGCATTATTTTATGTGTGTGACTTGTTGTGCCTTAATGCACATCTGTGCACCATATGTATGTCTGGTGCCTCTGGAGGCCAGAAGATGGCATCTGGAACTAGTGTGGGTACTGGAACGAAATCCCAGTCATCTGGAAGAGCAACCAGGGTTGTTAACCACTGAGCCACCTCTGCAGCCCCAGTTACATTTTAATTTTGTCTTTTAAAACAATCAGATGCTTCCTTGGCATGCTGAATTTTTTCACATTAAAGTAACTACTGAGAGGAATTGCTTCCTGTTGTTACTTTGGTAATTATCGTTTGATGGTGTTTTTCTTCACTTTTCCTCTTTTTCTGTCTTTTTCTAGTTCCAGTGCTTCTCAGAGTGACATGCTTTTTTTTTCTTGCTTGTTTACCTTTGTGTACATTACATATGTCCTTAGTGGTTAGCACTGCAATTACATTTAAAGATGCATTTTAACCTGATAATAAGCTCAAGTGTTTGTAAAAACTTTATGTTATTGGTGATACAAATTATCTAATTTTGAATTGAGAGATTGCTGTGGGATGTTCTGTTTGGCAAATGTGTTGCTCTGATTGGTTAATAAATAAAACACTGATTGGCCAGTGGCTAGGCAGGAAGTATAGGCGGGCTAACAAAGAGGAGAAAAGAAAGGACAGGAAGGCAGAAGGAGTCACTGCCAGCCACCGCCAGGACAAGCCACATGTGAAGATGCCGGTAGGCCACGAGCCACATGGCAAGGTATAGATTTATAGAAATGGGTTAATTTAAGATATAAGAACAGTTAGCAAGAAGCCTGCCATGGCCATACAGTGGGTAAGCAATATAAGTCTCTGTGTTTACTTGGTTGGGTCTGAGCGGCTGTGGGACTGGTGGGTGACAAAGATTTGTCCTGACCTTGGGCCAGGCAGGAAAACTCTAGCTACAAGAGATTATTAATTTATAATTAAGGATTCAAAAACAAAAGTCTATGTCAGATGGATTGGTGATAGACCTATTGTATTTAATAACACAAGGTTGCTCTATGTGTCTTTACCAGGGGGCTGTACATCTCCATAGTGTTTTGGTATGTTTGTCATCTTCTTGTTTCCATTCATCAGACTCTACTTTCTGTCCATCCTCTTTCACTGTGCAAGTTTTGTAACAAGCTCCCACACATTTTACTCATCCGAGGAAAATACTGATTACGTTCTGACTTCTAAAGGACAGTTTTGTAACTACAGCTTTTTGTTGACAGGTTTTTATTAACTTTTCTCCCAAACACTTTGAATACATCACTCTACCTCCCTTTATACTGAATGTTCTTATTAAACAGAACAATGTAAAACAGCAATTCATTTTTCCCATCACTGGAGGTTGGGAGGTTGAACTCAGGGTCCCACCAGAGCCAGGTTCAGGTGATGAGTCTCTTTCTGGATGTGCAGGTGGACTTCCTCTTGCAACATCATTGCATGACAGAGCAAGAGGAGAGAGTACTCTGTTCTCTCTTATCATAAGGTCACTCATCCCAGTGTGAAGGTTTAACTCTCAAGAACCAACAACATCCTAATAGTCCCAACAGTATGTATGACTAAGGATTGAACATTGCAATTTGGAGAGACACAAACTCACATTCCATAATGTGGTCACATTTTATTATTAGAGCAAAGAATTTGCTTATATATGTGGTTGTGGGCTGGAAGAAAAAAAGATGATTAAAAAAGTTTTTTTTTTAGAATGAAAGGCACTTTATATATTGATAACCTTTTAACCTATGATAGTTTGAGTGAGAATAGCTCCCATAGGCTCCTATTTGAATGCTTGGTCACAATTTGGGAAGGATAGGGAGATGTGGCCTTGTTAGAAGGAAGTGTGTCACTGAGAGAGGGTTTGAAGTTTCAAAAAGTCCATAACAGTGCAGGATGGTTCTCTCTTGGCCTCCTGTTTTTTTTTTTTTTTTTTTTGTCTCAATATATGAGCTCTCCATTACTGCCCCAGCAACATATTTGCCTGCCTGCAGTCATGCTCTCCACCATGACTGTCATGGACTAACCCTCTAAAATTGTAAACAAGCCTTTGATTAAATTATTTCTGTAGACAAATTGCTAAACAGTCTTATTAAAAAAAAAACAGAGCCAGATATTTGGGTTATAACCTGAGAGATCAGAGGAATAGGAAAAGTCACAAGCCAACCTCACCTTACTGACCCTCAGCTTCCAAAAGAGACCTACTTCCTATATGCCCATGCCTATATGCCTTTCTGTTCTGCCATCTCATCTGCTCTCTCTATTCACCTACATCATTTCCACTTCCTACCCAGCTCTGTCACTTCCTGTCTGTCTGTACAGACCTCCAAATCTTTATGGTTAACTAGTGTTGGAATTTAAGGCATATGCTACCACACTTGGCTCTGTTCCCAGTGTGGCCTTGAACTCACATAGATCCAGACAGATCCTTACCTCCCAAATGATAGGATTAAAGGCATGTGCTACCATTGCCTGACTTCTATGTTTCATATAGTAGCTGGTTTTTTCTTCTGATCCTCAGATAAACTTTATTGGATTGCACAAATAAAATATCACCACAGCTTTCCTTTATAAGTTGCCTTGATCATGTTATCTTGTCACAGCAATAGAAAAATAGTTAAGAGAGTACTTTAGATGAAATGTTGATCACTCATGTTGTCTCTGCAACCTCCATTAACTTCCAAGATTTCAATTTTTCATCTGGGTTCCCCAAAAAACTGCCCTTGAAAACATCTTGCCTATCCCTAGATTTGGCATCTGCTGACACAAAGATCAGGCTAAAGTGATTATGTAATTATCATTACTGGCCAACAGAGATTAGAAATCAGTTTATTATCTGACAGTGTTGACTTTGCTGCTTTAATGATAATCAAGTTAGGAAGATACACCTTATCTGTACAATGATGACATTCAAAGATCGAAGAGAATACCAACTGCTACCAGGGAAAGACTGATATGTAGTCTTCAATTGAAAACAAAAAGGAAAAAACAAAAACTGTATTTTTAAGTGAAGCAGGAAAGCAATTGAGTCCTATAGACAGTGTGTGCTCCTTTGATTACCCCTTCCCTTTGCTTTTTCTTAGGTATTTTTGGCGGCCCTCTCATTCAGCTACATATGCAAGGCACTAGCCGGAGTCATTATGAAAAGCTCCATCACACAAATAGAAAGAAGATTCGACATATCATCTTCCACTTCCGGTTTGATTGATGGAGGATTTGAAATTGGTAATGTTTATTGCTATTTTACTAACCAGACTTATAGAGGAAAAATACAGTTCAGACATGTTCTGGGCCCATGCTTCTCAAACAGGTATAATTTTGTCCTTTCTGCAAAATATAGCAGTATCTCTGGAGTCATTTTTGTCATCATATCTTGTGAAGCAGTGCCACTGACATGTAGGAGTTAAAGTCAGTGATATCTCCAAGTATGGTATGTTGTGGGATGTTCAGGCCAGGAACCCACAAATAGCTCCCAGAGCTGACAGTAAACATACCACCACCATGTTAAAAAGCTGAGATGGACAGACCCAAAAGCCATATCGCCGTTTCAGTCTTACAAATACTACAGTTTAAAACAATAGATTCACAATAAAACAGATTCAGATAAAATAATTTACAATATATATATAAAATATACATAGGCTTAAAAAAGACAAAAAAGATAATATATAGTTACATAAAAAATACATAGTTTTAAAAAATAAAGTCTTTAAAGAAACAATAAAATTAATATAAAAATAAGCCACATAAAAGTACATATTACACAAAAAATCTAGATTATATTGTCTTTAAGATTTTTAGCTACAAAAAATATTTGATCATAAAGATGTTTAGTTAAACCAATATACATATTTTAAAGATTCCTTGACTTTAAAATTTGGATGTAAGGATGTGTTGCTTTAGAAAGAAGGCTCTGCTTTTGTTCCCATAGAAAGCCAGAGGCTATGGATTTGTTCCAGATTAAGATACATCAGGTTTAACCAGCCAAGACCTCCTAAAAGGTCTCCGATAACACCATGGCCCAGATGATCCAATATCTAAAATGGTTTAAAGACAACTGACTCAGACAATACAGCCTCATGGACTATTCCATAATCCTAAAATTTTCTTTCTGTCCCCATAAGATACAACGCCCCCCTCCAACAAAAAATAGTAAAAAAAGCTATGCCCAAATTCCCAAATTATACGTAATTTTACTTTGTTAAATTTAAAACCTTCCTTTAAAAAATAAAAAGAGTGGGGGGAAAGTGCTATGGGATGTTCTGTATGGCAAATGTGTTGCTCTGATTGGTCAATAAATAAAACACTGATTGGCCCGTGGCTAGGCAAGAAGTATAGGTGGGACTAACAGAGAGGAAAAAAGAAAAAACAAGACAAAAAGAGACACTGCAAGCCACCGCCAGGATAAGCAACATGTAAAGATGCCGGTAAGCCATGAGCCACGTGACAAGGTATAGATTTATAGAAATGGGTTAATTTAAGATATAAGACCAATGAACAAGAAGCCTGCTACGGCCATACAGTTTATAAGAAATATAAATGTCTGAGTGATTATTTTATATGTGGATTGTGGGACTGCGGGGTTTGGTGGAACCTGGAGAGAAGCCCTCCAACAACAATGGTACAAATTGATTGTCAGCCACTGTGAAAAGAGGACTTTGGAAGATTGATTTTACACAGACCCATTGTTTTCACTCTGACTCCAATGAGACCCCACCTTCCCTCTCTCTAGAAGGAAGAAAAGTTGGAAGAGCTATAGTACCTTTGATTTAAGGAGCAAAGAACAGCTTGGGAATAATATGTGTTGGAGTTTTGCTCTTTAACTCTTGCAGGGGAGCTTTACAGCATTGGAGATGTACTCTGTTGTCTTCACTTTGATTTTAACATCTTCTTCCATGACACCCAAGCTCCATGCAATTATTCAAAGGGATTCTTCTCTTCTCTTATGAAGCAGCAGAAATATAATGCCTCTGCTCCTTTTCTTTTATTAATTCAATTTATTCATTTATTTTACATCCCAACCACAGTTCCCCCTCCCTTATCTCCTCCAATTCTCTCGCCCCACATCCCCTCTACACCTGCTTCCATCAGTTATTGGACGAAGGCTCTTTGATGACAATTAGGTAGTCACCAATTTAATTACAGGAGAAGGCTAATATAAGCTATCTATCCACTATTGCTAGGAGTCTTAGCTAGGTCACCCTTGTAGATTTATGAGAGTTTCCCTTGTGCCACATTTCTACCTGACCCCCAAATGCCCCTCCATCAAGACATCTCTTTCATTACTCTCCCCCTCTTTCTTGCCCCCAGCCCAATCCCTCAGGCTCCTACCCCCCAATATACCCAGGAGATCTCTTCTAGTTCCTTTTCTCAGGGAAATTCATGCATCCCTCTTTCGGCTCTCCTTGCTACCTAGCTTTTCCTGGTCTGTGGATTATAGCCTGATTATCCTTTACTTTATAGTTAATATCTACTTATGAGTGAGTACATAACATGTTTGTCTTTCAGGGTCTGGGTTATCTCACTCAGGATGACTTTTTTCTAGTTCCATCCATTTGCCTTCAAATTTCCTGATGGCATCATTTTTAACAGCTGAGTATTTTTTAACTCTTTAATTTTTTGGAGAGCTTCGCAGCCATGTCTATTTTATGAATTTCAAATATTTCCTACAAATTGGTGGTCTTTTTTTAAAAACTTGACATAGGACATATTTAGCACAATAATTTCAAAGTAGTTACATAAAAGAAGACCTATCAGTTTTTCTTCATGAATCCTGAAGTTTTGTGATGCAAAGGATATCTTTTTTTGATATTTTAATTTCTTTTATTAGATTTTTTACATTACAAACATCTTGTCATGGAGTATGATATTGCTTAGGTTAGTGCATCTGGAGCACAGGGTACTACCATGAAATGCAACTCATTTGAACAGATACACAGCCATTTAAACTTCAAATGATATTGTATGTGTATTATTTTATGTTTTAGAAAGATTGTATATTTTTTTGCTGGCTGAGAATTCATTACAATCTTTTTAATTCAGGCAAAGCATTGTCCTTTATAGGTTGGTTTCTTCCTTCCTTCCTTCCTTCCTTCCTTCCTTCCTTCCTTCCTTCCTTCCTTCCTTCCTCCCTCCCTCCCTCCCTCCCTCCCTCCTTCCCTCCCTCCCTTCCTTCTAAATGCAGCCCAGCTTTCTTCAGGCAGGACTATGTAGGTGGAAGAATAAAGGGTGTGGAACCATCAGGATAGTATTGTTGACTAAGATCTCACACATACCTGTTTTCTTGGTAAGCTTATTCTGGTATTGAGCTTCCTCCTAGAAAAGATTTTTTCTTAATCTCAACAATGAAAACTTAGTGGGACAGGCCATTCTTAGAGTGGCTAAGATCATCTCTGGATTAGAGAGTTGGCATGCATATTCACTTCAACACACTCATTTATTAGTAGCCAGATCCCAGGAGAAAGAGCAGAGTGGATTCAGCACTAAATAGAAGGGAAATCTGTCATTGTGATGTAATATAACTAACTACTGGAATATAACTGTCAAATGACTATGGACAGCCGAATACAGGCCTCTTCTGAACTGAATTTCATCCTGAGCAATCTCCGCAAAGGATATCTTATACCTCATGCTTTTTCAATATTCGATTTCCCTGACTCTTAAAAAAACAAAAACAAAAACAAAAATAAAACCTTGCATATGTATGTATATACATTTGTAAACATGTTCTCAGAGCCTGGAAGAGGAGATTTGATATCCTGGAGCTAGAGTTACAGGCAGTCACAAGCCATTCAACACGGTTACTGGAAACCAAACACAGGCCCTCTACAAGAGAGCATGTGCTGTGCTCTCAAGCAGTCAGCCATATCTCCAGCCCTCACATCACTGTTTCCATGGAAGCAGCTACAGTTTCACAATTAGAATTAGATATTGATTTTCAATTTGCCTTACATCATGTTTCTTCACCTACAGGATTCTTGAATCTGTGATTCTACATTTTATCTTTATTTTTTTCTTTGTTATCTGTGACCAGTAAGAAATGAATGAGACCCCATTAGTTGGAAATCTGTTTCCAGAGGCTTATGGTTCCAGGCTTTAAAACCCTGAGGTTTGATGCTCTGAGCCCTGCGAACTAAGACCCATTGCTTCAACCTCAAAACAACATACATACTTGTAGCTCCAAATGCTTAGTTTAAAGGCTTGTTGCTCTTAGCTCTGAGCACTGAAAGCCCAGAAGTAGGCAAGTGACCTCACTCTGCAAGCTTCTGGTATCAACACCCTTGGGTGGCTCTGTAGGTCTCCTTTCCTGGCTGTTTCCTGTCCTGTCTACTGTTGTCTTCCATTTTATATAATTAAAATATATGCATTTTTTATTTTTTAATTTTATAGCACTTTATTTTTCTTCTTAGTTTCCCACTTTTTATCTTCTGTAAGGATACTGTGCTTTCCCAAAGTCTCTCCTCTTTCCAGTTAATTCTTATTTACTTTGTGTATTTTTTCTGTTTCTTTTTGAAATTTTGTGTTGTATCTTTTTTTATTTTCTACCAAATATTCACTAAATCTTAGTAACTATCTATTTATTGTTTATGTCTAACTCCAGGTAGATTAGAATTGACTCCCGCATTTGGAGTTCTTCATTTCCCATTGTCAAGCTAGATAATTTACAGTCAACATGACATTTCAAATAGCCTTTCCTCTTGGAAATTTTATGAAAGCTCTTAATTAATTGACATCCCCCTGCCCCCAAGCTCTGCCCACCTACCTGCTTTCATTCCTAATGTGCCTTTATTGTTTGTTTGTAACCTTGTTTGTGATTTGTTCTTTTATGATATTTTTGGCTGGAAATATTGTGGCAGCTACATATTAGGGCTTTAAAGAATGCCAGGAATGTATGAAAACTGCATTAAGCAATGCTTTTTTCTCCCATTGGGAAGATTTTTCTCTATTTGTTTTCATCTTAGTACAATCTAGTCGACTTTAAATTCCTAAAAAAGAAAAAAATCTTCTTTAGCAATATTGTCAACCAATTCAACTATGTTTTATTGTCTCCAAAAAATATTCTATAGATTGGTACAAAAATAAATAAATTTTCTTTTGCAACCCAGAACTCAATGTCCCCTATGAATTTTTTGTACAGATAAGAAGAAATATGATGATGTATAGTTTAAAGTGTCTTAAGTGTTCATGACCATTGAGGTTCATTCCAAAATAAAAAGTTGATATTCAAAACAAAAACAAAGGACTTGAAAAACAATCCAATGGTTAAGAGCAATTACTGCTCATTCTGAGGACCTGAGTTTGATTTCCAGCACCCAAATCTGGTGGCTCACAACCATCTGTAAATCTACCTCCAATGGATCTGCCGCTTTCTTCTGGCCTTGTGTGCATGTGTGCGCACACAGACAGACAGACAGACAGACAGACAGACAGACAGACAGACACACACACACATATTTTAAACAAAATAAAATAAATAAACCTACAATAAGTAAATAAAATCAAATAAGATTACCTCTGCATACTCTTAATCCTATACTTTTCTATGGTCCATTTAATTAAGGTGAGTTTCCCCTCGTCAGTCAACTGAGGAAAGGGCCAAGTGTTTTCTCTGTTTATACTGTTTAGGGCCTTCCATTCTACCAAGCACACTGAACATAAGCATTTTCTGTGAATCAAATTGACATAACTTGGTTTCATTACAGGCAATTTGTTTGTTATTATATTTGTGAGTTACTTTGGATCCAAACTACACAGACCAAAGTTGATTGGAATTGGATGTTTCATCATGGGCCTTGGGAGTATTTTGACTGCAATGCCTCATTTCTTCATGGGATAGTAAGTATGGGGTGCCCTGTGCCTTTTCCACTGATAGATAGCTTAGTGATGGGGTTTCACTTCTCTTTCCCTTTTGAGAAATTTCTTAGAGAACTTTATACATGTGCACAATGAAATATAATCACATATACCCACTTTCCCCCTCCAACCCCTTCCATACCCCCATGAGTGTCCACATCTCTGTTGCTCCAACTTCAGTCTAAATCCTTGTAATAACTCATATGAAATATGCACTTTAAATCCAGTCATTATTCCCATTGGGTAACTATTTCTAACATTCAGTGTCTGCTTATCCATTTACCATGTCTATATCTCCACTGGGCATTCAAGGCTTTTCTGTTCATGTATCACAATCTGAACTCTGTATTTTTGCTAACACCTGCTTATTTTCATATCCATTCATTCAGTCATTGTTCTTACAACTGCAAAGGAATTCAGATCAAAGTCAAGGGCTTCTTCCTAAGCTCCAGATTTACTGCAACACAGATAACCAGCAGTCCCCAAGATCTTACTCATTTTCCACCCATCCATCAATGTGGACATCAATGTCCTTATCCTAGCTGAAGTCAATAATATGGAGCTCTTGCCTTCAGTTTCAGTTATTCTAATGAATGTCCTTAAGCACAAACACTATGCATTTTGATTCTGATTTTGAAGTGGAGTAGAGTGCTTAGTATGCACTGGGTTATCCAGTATAGAAGTACAGGATACATTAGTATTTCTTGGATTACAACATACGTTCCTATTCTGACTTTATCCCCTTTGTTTCTATTAAATATTCCTAGGTCAAGTCAAAGTGCGTTAGAATTTATTAAAGTTTCAGAGTCAGAGATTAGCTTGTGTATACATGTACATCCATAAAAGAAAATCAGATGTTTTGATAGGAAAGGCTGATGAATTATCATGCCTTAAAGACCAACTTAAACACATGACTCTCTAGGTTATTACATATAACTTATAAGGAAGTTTATAATACTGTCATCTTTAAAGACAACTCAGAAGTATTATTACACTCAGCAGTTTACAAAGCAGAAAGGGGAATCCAGGATTTTTCCCATCATAACCAGAGTATTGTCTGTCCTAGGATGGCATCAAGATGATCATCCACCTTGCCTGAGTGATACTGAAGGACCTTACTTACTGGGTCTTCCCCCTATTTTACTGTTATCCATTATTAGTCCTAAAATTGAGGCTGGAAAGTTATCAGGGAATTCTCATTAGCCCAGCGAAGAGACAGATACAATTAAGCAGAAAATAGTTTCTTGGGAAAGTAAAAATTCTTGGTAAATAAATAAAATGTTAAGTCTAATGGTGTCCTTATAGTTACAGGTACTCATCAGAAGATGACATCAACTCTCTAAGCAACTCCACACTGATCTGTTTAGCCAATCAAACTACATCACTCACTGGAACCTCACCTGAGATAGTGGGGAAAGGTAAGAATTAATATTAACAGTGAATATCATTTGAAACTTTGTATATGTATTACATCTATACAAATTCCTATAAAATTTATCAGCAGAAATTTGATTAAAAACAATAAACATTTGACCTTGACATACAGGCATAATCATAGTGGAACATGTGATACTAATGAGCCTTTAGAAGTGTCTAAGATGTAGCTAAGGACTGTTTCAGTTGGAAGTTGGGAAAGACCATTTTCAGTTAAAATAAAGCTACAATAATTGACTGTGTAAATGTCTGTATTCCCAGAACACAGTAGTTTAAGCAGGAGGATTGTGGCATTGAGGTAAACCTGAGCCTTATAATATGACCCTGTCTCAACAAACAACTCAAGCAAGCAAGAAAGCATAAGTATGTAAAGAAGGGAGAGGTACTTCATGAAAAATATGACTACTCCAGTTGAAGACTTTTTAGAGTATTCTCATAAGACAATAGAGATGTAACACTCTAGATTATTCTACCTGTTATATCAGATATGGAAAGATTAAAAGTAAAAGAATTGAGAAGTTAAATCTTTTTCATTTTTTGTATTGTCAAGAATGTGTAAATTAATCAGTTTCTGGAAGTTACTTTTTAACATCTATTAAACAAAAGAATACTTACCTAATTCTCTGTAATTCTATTGTTACTGATCAGCTTTAAGGAAATAATCAGTGAGATGCTTAAGACTTATTTATAATTATAGGCAAGAAATCTCTTTGTGACAGAGAAAAATTTGAAATATTTTATAATTATAAATATAAAATTAGACTATAAGATGGCTCAGCAGTTAACAGCACTAGTTCCATTCCCAGGAGCTACATGGCATCTCACAACCAGGTATAACCAGAGTTTCAGGAGATCTAACACCCTCTTCTGTTCTCTGAGAATACTGCATGCCTGTGGTGTGCATACACCTATGCAGACAAAATATATGTTTGTTATACATTATATAACAAGAATGAAGGATATATTCTGATATGGTTGTTCCTCACAACATTATTAAAATCCTGACACAAGATACAACAAAGGGCAAATAAACAGGAAAGTTGTCCAAGCACAGTGCTAGCTATAAAAGTGATATATACAAACTAGATACTTAATTCTATATTTTATATAAGAAATATGTATATTTTATGTATGCCCAAAATATGGAAGACAAATAACAAACATTAAAATGTTTTTCTTTTTGTAGAGAAATTTCAGATCTTGTTGCTTTCTGCATGATTTTTGTTTTTCCTTTGTGTCTTTTTCTATTTTCAAACTTTGCAGATTGAACGGGAATCACTTAAAATTAAAAACAGAAAGCAAGAGTAAGTAAGTGGAACATCCCAGGAATAATTAAAGATCTGAATTTGTAGAGTTCCTGGTGTTAGTACTATAGTCAATGTTTAAAATAAAACTTTTTTTTTTGTCTACACAGGTTGTGAAAAGGGATCCAAGTCACACATGTGGATTTACGTGTTGATGGGGAACATGCTTCGTGGGATAGGAGAAACACCAATAGTGCCCCTGGGGATTTCCTATATTGATGACTTTGCAAAAGAAGGGCACTCCTCTGTGTACTTAGGTAATGTACAGAACATATGAAACTCAGTTCTTAATTTCTCTGAGTCTAACCTGGAAATGATAGCATTGCTAAGTCATTTCTTCTTTAGTTCTTTTCTTTTTCTCTAGAAGAGCAGCCAGTGCTCTTCACCATCGAGCTATCTTTTCAGCTCCCTAAGTAAACTCATATTCCTAAAAAGTATTTGGAGAAAAGCACTGTGTAACATTATACATTAAAACCTACTGTATAAAAAACAAATGCTTACAGGGTCAAAGTGGACAAAATCCCAGTACAGAGACAGGAGGTGGGAATAAATTTCCATCACTAGTTAAAGATCTATTAGTATTTGGTGGCTACTGGACGAGGGAAAGTAAGTTTTCTTTAGGAATGTGGTCTGTGGTAGGATGACCATGCTCTGGAGAAGGCCACACCCAATAACATACAGTGGCACAAGCTATAGTTGGGATTTACAAAAGGAGAAGGCACAAATTTGAGTGGGTAAGGAAGTAGGAATGCATCTTGGGTGAGTAGAAGAAGCAGTGAATATGATCAAATATTTTTGGATGAGAAAAAAATTACTCTTATGTACTTGGACTCTGATTGAATGCTTTTGAAATGTTTGCAGGTATTCTGAATACAGTAGCAATGATTGGTCCAATCATTGGCTTTATCATGTCATCTGTGTTTGCTCGGATGTATGTAGACATTGGATTCGTAGACCTGAGTAAGTAGAATCAGTAAGGCAGCCAGAAAAGTGTCTTTCAAATACAGGTCACCATGCCTCCAAGTTACTGGTTTAACTCTTTCAATAGTCTCTTGATTTTGTGTTTTATAAATTATAAATGGAGAGGATGGATTCATATATAAAACAAAATTTATCCATTTCCTATGCAAAGCTACTGCAAGTCAGCATAAACTAGGACATTTGGAAAAATCTCATTTTATACAACTAGACCCAAAACAAGCTGGTTACACAGTCAAATCATGTGCACTCTCATTTTGTGCTGGATTAGATTTAAAAACACAGGAACTACAGATTGAAGCTTCAGGAAGTTGGTGTGAGACTGTAGGGCTGGGGGATGGTTGGATGGGATTGAGCATCTCCACCATGTGTCTTGGCTTGATGCTTTCTCTGATCCTTACAAAGGGTTTGGCATATAGTCTCCTTCAACTGGAGGAAAAAGGAACTCACAGTAGGTGATCCCTATGGCATTTTCTCCACTCAAAGCAAGCTTTCCTTCATAATTCAGAGAAACTGGCCAAAGTGTGGAAACTCTATCAACTTCAAACCCTCCTTCCAATATACATCACATCTCTCATCTTTTCTCCACAAAAGTCAGTAAAAATCATACCCACCTTCAACTCATATTTGTAGACCTGCCCTAGGGATTCAATTTTGTCATCGTGCATCTTCAAGATCTTGTCCCATCACTCTTTCACCACATCCCTCCCTGGCTGTCTTCAGCCCTCTACCTCTACTTTGTTCTTATCATAAAGCATTCTCCAGCTATGCAGTCTTTTCACATATATGATGTTTTTATGTTCTCAAGCAACTTTTTAGCTGGTTTTATGTTTACCTTTCTCTCCATAATCAAGTACTTTGAAAAACAAAAATCTGATTTTGGAAGATTTCTCACTTCTCTTCCCCCATCCATTTCTCATCTGTAATCTGATTTCTCTGGCTCATGAGACAGAATAGCTAATGTTTTTTTAAACAATATGCTCAATTTTTCTATTTTTAGATGTTTAAATAAACATCTAAAATTCAACCTGGCAAATACTTTGCTCACAACCCATTCTTAAAACTTACATTGTTTCTCATAGTCTGTCTCTTTATGAATATCTTAAACTTAATTATGTTTTGACTGAATCATCACATTATCTTCCTTCCTATTGACCTGACTCCAGTGATGGCCATTCTCAGTCATCAAATGTCCAGAATAATCTTTCTAAACAAATCTGATCCATGCCTGTGAACCTATAGTGATTTCAGACCAGACTTTGCTACAACAGCCAGGCTCTCCAGAACTGGACACATAGCTCTTTGTGATCATTTTTATCTGTATAATTCAACTCTCTTTCTTCTTCCCCTCACTTCTCTCATTGATACTCTTTGCAGTAACCATGACTACTGTTTGTGAGACTCTCAAAAGACTCTTTTTTTTTTCATTTTTCTTTATTAAGAAATTTTCTACTCACTCTACATACCACCCACAGATCCCACCTCCTTCTTCCTCCCATTCCCCAGGCCTCTCTCCCAAACCACCCCACAATCCCCACATCTCCCAAATCAAGGTCCCCCATGGGGAGTCAGCAGAGCCTGGCACACTGAGCCTAGGCAGGTCCAAGCCCCTTCCCACTGCACCAAGGCTGCACAAGGCATCACACCACAGGCACTGGATTTGGCTCAAAAGACTCTTTAATCTTACTCTCCAGTGGAGAGTTCTGTTCCACTTTCCATTAGTGTAGTCCTGAGAGTCTCATCCAGGCTATGGTTTCTCTTAAGAGATGCCTCTCTTCACTGGCTCCCTGCTGGCTCAGAGCCCACCAAATGCGTGATAATCTCTTTAGATACCACTGAAGGGAATCTGTCTAAACAGAGAAGTGCTTGCTATATAAACAAATCTTATTTCCTATCTCATCAGCACTCTAATGACTTCAAAGTATTTATTTCTGGATAAGATTTCACATCATAGTAGGCCAAGAGAAGGTCCAAGCTCTTACTTGTCTTCAATACAAACCCTTAATGAAACCACTTCTTCTCATTCACTTCCAAGTTAATCCTTGTTTTCTAAACTCATACAGAGCTGGACAAGAGTTTTTTTGGTGATAGTTGGAAAATTTTGGGCTATAGTTAGAAATAATTATCTGTGTTGTATTAAAATTCTTGGGAATTTGATGGCTACAAACGAATGTTCAGATCTTTCTGTATCTCCTTTTATTCAGTAATGAGTGAAATACATTTTATGTTTTTTGCTTCTGTGGTTAACTCTTGATGCACTAAAAGTGAGACTGTCTTCATAATCTTGTTTCCTGACAGTTTTTTTGGTAGTATGGAAAGCTGATTTTTGATATAACTTTGTATCCAACAACTGCACAATGAAAATTAGACCACAGCTAGTGTGATCCTGAGTATTGTTGCTTCTGGTGTCAGTGTCAGTATGGTGCTGGCCATGCTGAGTGAGTCTGGGAGTGTCTCCTCATGAGTACTTAGAGAGGTTTTGAGAAGGACTGGAGTTAAGCCTTTGTCAGAGCTAGACTACTCCAGTAAATCCATGGGTCCCTGGGCTTTTCTGTGTGTCCCATAGCATTACTCCAGTGTTCTCACTAGCCACAGGCATGTTCAGGACTTCCACCAACTCATGATCCAGCTTTTGCAAGTTGTATGTCTTTAGGAATTTCCTCATCTTCTAATGATTATCAATTGTGGTGGTTTGAAAGTAAATGGCCCCCATATGCCTATAAGTAGTGGCACTGTTAGGAGTTGTGGCCTTGTTGGAGCAGGTCTAGCTTTGTTGGAGGAAGTGCATCAGTAGGCCTTGAGGTCTCAGAAGCTCAAAACCAGGCCTAGTGTCTCATAGTCATTTTTCCTGCTGCCTGCTGATCAGGATGTAGAACTCTCTGCTCCTTCTCCAGCACCATGTATGCCTGAGTGCTGCCATGCTTCACACCATGATGATAATGGACTAAATCTCTGAAACTGTTAGCCAGCACCAATTAAATGTTTTCCTTTATAAGAGTTGCAGTGGTCATGGTGTCTCTTCACAGCAATAAAACTCTGAGACATCACCTGACTGACATTCATTATTTATAGGAGTGCCAGCTGATAGCTAGCATTAACCTGTCATCCCTCTAGACACTGCAAAAAAAATACAATTGAAATAACATGGGCAAAGGATGTCTTATGTTTCTAGTCCATCTTTTTGGGGGTCCTTTTAAATGAAGATTTTTCACTGTTTTTCATTCTCATCACTTTTTCTGCTATCAGTAGGGCTGCATATGATAAAACTAGAAATAGAAGAATGGAGCTTTCCCATTTCTTGGAAACAATGTTAAACTTCTCTCTGGTGCTATCCAGACCTCAGCAGATGGTACCAACCACTGTTTTCAGATGATGATGATGAATACTCATGCCCTGCCTTTGTTTTCAAGTTATCTTGGAGATTAAATACTTAGTGTTCACAATTCTCCTGTTACAACTGAGTCTGTATGGTGGTAAGCTATAATACTTTGACTGGTTCCTGGCAACAAAAATTCTAAAATGGTTATGAGAGGACCAGGTGGCCAAACTAGGGCCATGTCAGAGCCCCCAGTAACCCTGACACAGACCAGGATTTAGTTTTAGTTCACTAGAGCAGGCTGCAGCAGAGCAAGCAATTCTCAGGAAAACCACAACTTAAGGGCAACCAATCATTAGATGCCCCCCAGCCTTCTGCGGGCTCAGCAGGCATCTCAATACCCCTTTTGCTGGCTCAGCATATGCCCCTTCCCCTGCTTTCTACTATCTAAAGATAGCTTTTCCTACCCTCCTGTCAACAAGCCCCTAACCATTAGACCTCACCGACCCACCAACAGACCCCTAGTTACAGCCTCCCACCAATCAGCTCCCAGACTAATCTTTCCTCCACCAATCAGGACCAAATTAATTCCTCCTCCCTGGAATTCTGCTAACTCCACTTAAAAGGAGCTTGTGACTTCCCTTCAGGTCTCTATTTGCCACCCCAACCTGTTGGAAACAATAGATGCTCTTGCTCAATTGCATATGTGACTCTTGGTCTTTCTTGGGCGCTTTTCTCAGACCCTAACAGTTCTAAGTTAAAAAAAAATACTAAAAAAAAAAAGATTGCATTCTAGGATTGATAAAATATAGTTTGTTTCTTCATCTGTGGATGCTGGCAGTCGTTATCAATATTTTCTTTTGGAATGATTTCTGACTGGCCTGTTCTAATTCATTCCAGGAAGTATCCGGATAACTCCTAAGGATGCTCGTTGGGTTGGTGCCTGGTGGCTCAGTTTCTTGGTGTCTGGACTATTATCCATTATTTCTTCCATACCCTTCTTTTTTCTACCTCAAATTCCAAAGACAACACAGAAGGAAAGGAAAAATTCAGCATCTCTGAATGCATTCAAAACAGATGAAGAAAAGAATCACATGACTAATTTGACCAACCAGGAGAAAAAAGCTCCTGTCAACATGACTGGTAAGGATTTCACAATTAGTCAATGTGAAGATGTTAATCCCACTGAAAGCTAAGAATACTTGAGAACGATATGACCAACTCATCTATCTAGCTTTCTTCTGCACTAAACTTTGCTTAACTCATTCTAAATTTCTTATTAAAATTAATATTTCCTGTCTTAGTTACTTTTCTATTGCTGTGAATGGACACCATGACCAAGGCAACTTATAAAAGAAAGAATTTAATTTGGGGACCCATGGTTCCAGAGGATAGAGTCCATGACCGTCATAGCAGGAAACATGGCAGTGGGCAATCACAGTCAGGCATGATTCAAGTCAGTAGCTAAGAACTTATATCTTGATCCACAAGCATGAGGCAGAGAGAGGGAGAGAGAGAGAGAGAGAGAGAGAGAGAGAGAGAGAGAGAGAGAGAGAGAGAGCGCTGTAAATGGCATAGGCCTTGGAAACCTCAAAGCCCACCCCTGGTGATAAACTTCTTTCAACAAGGCCATGCCCTCAATCCTTCCCAAACAGTTCCATCAACTGTAAATCAAGTTTTCAGACATGAACCTATAGATGCCATTCTTATTCAAGTCATCATGTTCCTAATTATGAACAAAATGAATAGATTTTATTCATGGCTTTCAGCATGGAGAAAAGAAGGTTAGGGAGATGGCTCAGTTCACAGAAGCTTTTGCTGTGTAAGCATGAGGACCTGAGCTAGAATCCCCAGCATCCACATAGAGAGCCAGGTGTAGCTGGGTGAGCCTATAAGCCCATCCTAGTGGGGACATGGTAGAATCAAGAGGATTACTTGGGCTCCTGAGTCATTATCCTAGATCCAGCTTCAGTGAGAGACCTTGCCTCAAGTAATAAGGTGGGAAGTGATAGAGCAAGACGCTCACTCATTGTCCTTCTTTAGCCTCTGTGAGCACAGAGCAGACAATAGTCATGCCTATCTGTGTGCAAGTGTGTGTGCATGTGTGCATGTGTGTGTATGCACATGCACTCTTATATACCACATACACACACCAAATAAATAAAAGAAAACAATCACATAAACAATTATGTTCAGTGTTTTTGCTGTTGCTGTTTGTTTGTTTGTTTTGTTTTCTTTGACAGGGTTTCTCTGTGTAACAGTCCTGGCTGTCCTAGAACTCTCTCTGTAGATCAGAGTGGGCTTCAACTCTCAGAGATCCACCTGCCTCTGCTTCCTAAGTACTGGGATTAAAGGTATGCACAAGAAGGTATATAATTCTTTCAAATGTTTTTAAACAAGAATGTATGTATTCTTTCAAATGCTTTGTCTGTCTATCTATCTTTCTCTCTATCATCTATCTATCTATCTATCTATCTATCTATCTATCTATCTATCTATCTATCTATCTATCATCTAATGTCTATTTTGGTGTTAGGGATCAAATTCCAGAGCTTTGCACATACTAGTTAAGTATTGTACCACTGAACTGTATATACAATATCTTTATTTCAAAATTTAGTATAAAGCATCAGTGAGAGTTTAAAGAGTTAAAATATTTAATTAATTCATTAATTCCACAAGTGATACCAATCCTTTATTGCAAGACATTTTGGCTTCTTTCTCTAGGAATCTATGATTGTCTAGAAAGTTACTTGACACTGAGAATTATATAGACAACTATAACAATCAGCTTTAAATAATGTGCTCAGGTTAAACTCACCTATTCTTATGTAGATGCCTGGATCAAAGAGAAGAAATCTCAGAGAAGTTTCTCTCTCAGTATTTAGAGTAAGATTTTTTTCCTGGTAATTGTACTGGAAAATTTACCTGCCAGAGTATTCAAAAGTGAACTGAAAACATCACAGTGGTCAAAGTAGTTGGCATCCACAAGTTACCTAGGATTTTTCCCTATTTGGTGGTTCTTTTCCTTTCACATATAATTTCTGAGGGTTAATGGAGTGCAACAGAGAAGCCATAGACAAAATGGTGATTCAGAAACAGGTAGATAAAAGTAACCTAGACAATAAGACTTTGACAACAGTTTTCAGATTGGAGGAAAGAAAGGGGAAAGACATAGGGAGGATAGAAGAGAGGTGAACAATTGAGAACAAAGTATAATGAAAACATATTGATGGAAATTCTGTGATGAAAGCCATTTCTCTGAATTCTAATCTGACATTTTAATTTAAAATTGGAGGAATCAGAAGGAATTGGTAAAATACCGAAACCAAAACAAAACAAAAAACAAATTAAATCCAGTTATAGTGGTTCTGGTGATCTTGAGTTCAATGTTAGCCTGAACTTTGAGACCAAGGTAAGACCTATCTCAAAACCACCCCCCCTAAAAAACCCCTAAATCAGTGGAATACTTACTTTGTGATGGTTTATGTTGATTGCTAATTTACCAGAACCTAGAATCACCCAGAAGGCAAGCCCCTGTGCACGTCTGTGAGGGATTGTTGAGATTAGGTTAACTGAGATGGGAAGATCCCATTGCAACTGTGGATAGCACCATTCAATGGGATGGGGTTTTAAACTGAACAAAAAGGAGAAAGCAAGCTGAGTACGCATCCCTCTGCTTCCTGACTTTGGATGCAGTATGATGAGCTACCTCAACTCTTGTCATCATGACTTCCCCATGGTGATGTTGTGCACCCTTAAACTGAGAGCCACAATACACCCTTTCTATCTTGAGTTGCTTTTCTCAGGGTATTTTGTCACAACAACAATACAAGTAACTGTGACAAAAGCATAACCACTTGGCAACCTTTTCAAGCTGACTTTGGAATCAAAAACAAGTTCTCAGACTGTCCCAAGACCTTCCTAGTTCTTTCCCTTCTACATTAGATTGATTTCTTCTCTCCATCAGTCCAACCCAAGAACAATCTGTGCTTGGGCAAATTCTTCACATTGCTTTATAATAGAGGATAATTCAATTTTCACCAAGATTAGTAGCTTGATACTGACCATGACATGAGAATTAATACCATTTTTAAACTATGAAAACTGGGAAATACTAGAGAACAGAGTTTTATTGATTTTTCAAGAGTAAATAATTAGAAAGCAGAGACCATGGTATTGTTTTGTTTTTATTCTTGGCACTAGAATTTAATTCAGATCTTTGTGCTTGCTAGGCAAGGGTTCTACAGCCCCAAGGTCTTGAAACTTAGCAGAAATGTTAAAAACAGCATGTTAGGGGGCTGCTCAGATAGATCTGTGACTAAAAGCACTTACTTGTCTTGCAGAGGAACCAAGTTAGGTTCCCACCACCCTCACTGTGGTTCATAACTGTCTGTAACTCTAGCTCTAGAGGCTCCAATGCCCTTACATACATAAACACTCATAAATACACATACACAAAAATGTTTTTTTTTCCTATAAAGTATATCAAGAAAATTTCAGCCAGGTGTAGTGGCACATGACTCAAATTGCAGCACATAGAGGGCATAAGCGAGTTTCTTAATGTTTCTGTTTTAATGTGGCCTGGGATTAATTATTATCCTCTGCTCTTTTTTGTTTTATCCTATGGTCAGTGGCTTAAATGCCACCCTATTTTCTGGGGCAGTATCTTATGGAAAATCTGCATTCCAGGGAACAAAGTGTTGGAATCCTCATCATAAATTCAGGTTTACAATTTTTTGAACATCAGTGTTTTTATTCCAGATTATTTAAATTTCTGTTTAACAAATTGCTTCATTGAAATAAAAATTACATTATTACATTCTGATGAATAGGAACCATCACATACAAGATTCATATTTCAGAATATTTCCTGGTACCCAATTCAAAATCAAATATTTGTTGAATGAACAGGTAAGTGGATTGACAGCTATGAAAGTCTAACAGTGTGATGTACTGTCAAGTAGTCATTGAACAAAGCAAATCCCAAAATAGAAGAGGCAAAAAATTAATTATGATGAAAAATAATTAACCAAATACATAATATAAATATGCAAATTATTGAAGAATAGACTGAAAAATCTGTTTAGAGCAAGATTTAAGAGCATTCTCTAACTTTCTGTTCTATGTATTTAGAATTTTGACTCACACATAAAATAAGTAGATTAGGATGTAGGGAATATTTAGGTTGTATTACAATGTTTGTTTCACTCTTGTTATTTCAAGGTTTTCTATGGTCTCTGAAAAGCATCCTCACCAACCACCTGTATGTTATGTTCGTGGCATTAACATTGCTACAAATCAGCAGCTTTATTGGCTCCTTCACTTACATATTCAAGTTTGTAGAGCAACAGTTCGGCCAGTCAGCATCCGAGGCCAACTTTGCATTAGGTAAGGCAGACTATTTCCTAGTTTGCTTCATAGATGATGTATAAACTGATGACATGACTGCTCCATGGTATAGTTAAGCAGAAGATTTTTGTTGTAGATATGGGAGAGAATAGCCAGAGGCATCTGGAAGAGTCCAGAGCACAGAGAGAAAGAAGTAGATTGAATATGGCCATCTGACTGGACCTGGCCAGGGCTGTCTATGGAGAGGTGAAGATGCCAGGGAATAAAGAATAGAGAAAACATGGTGAGAGAAACAGGGGCACAATATAGAAGGGGGAGACAGAGAGGGGAGGGGGAGGAGGGAGAGAGAGAGCAGGAGGAGGAAAGAAGCTGAAGAGGGGTGAGAACACATCAAAAATAAGGAGCATGAGTAGCTTGGGGAGCATAGACTACAAGCCAGAGGAAGTTTAGGGTAGGAGATGAGGTGAAAAGGGCAAGGACTAGCATGGACTTTGAAATGTATAACAGGTAGTTGTGATACCCAGGGAGCCTGGAGGTCAGTATGAGCTTTGGTATGCTAGTAGATATTACATGTAGCCAGCCATATCTCTCTTTTGCCAGTAATAAGAGAAATGACTCCTCTTGGTAGAGGTGAACCAGCTTCACAAGTTTCTGAGGAATGGTGGTTTTTATCTAATCACCAGAAACCCTCCTATAGTCCAGATTGAGTCCATTTCTGGATATTTAGACTGCCTTTTGGAGTTTGGGGAATTAGAGTTTTCTTTGGACCTGACACATGGTGCACCACTGAAGCTGGCCCCTGCACACCTGCACCCATGCCCACCCCACCGATGCAGACACACACCTACATATACATAAACAAATAATGGAATAATTCCAGTCTTAAGAAAAGATTTTAGATGCTGAAGGTTAAATATATTGTCATTATTGATTTCTAGGGTGGGGTATCCCTCACAAAATTCACATGTTCAAAGGCATCAACTGAGTTCTGTTACCAGGAAATGAGGCCATTCTTTTTGGCAGGAAGACATTTTTTTTTTAATTTTTCCATATAGGGCATGGTCTTCCATTTTTATTCTGGTCATTCATGTCTACTTAAGAAGCAACAAAAATGAAGGATTTATGTAGACACACTGTATTCATATGTAAAGACAACAGATAAACCTTACTTATGTAATGATAACATTTTACTCTTATTTACAGGAGTTATAACTCTACCTACTATGGCAACTGGAATGTTTTTAGGGGGATACATCATTAAAAAATTCAAATTGACCCTCGTTGGAATTGCCAAGTTTGCATTTTTCACCTCTTCAGTAGCCTATGCGTTTCATCTAGTAAATTTTTCTCTACTCTGTGAAAACAAACCATTTGCTGGCCTAACCTTGACCTATGATGGGTTTGTATATATCATTTTACAAACAGAATGATGTGTTAATTGATTAGAAGACTGTGTGTGAGAAAAATAAAGCTGAAAATAGTTTCTAATAAACTTTAGTTAGACAGTTGGTAAGAAGTTAGTTAATAAGTAAGTTAATAATTACAATTTATAAATTCCCCAAATAATCACTTTTTGAGATCTCACAAAATCAGTTTTTTTTTTAAAAAAATTATTTTATAATTTAATTTTACATATCAGCCATGGATTCCCTTGTCCTCCCCCCTCCCACCACCCCACCCCTTTCCTTCCCCCCCAGGCCACCCCCCATTCCCATCTTCTCCAGGGCAAAGACTCCCCTGGACATTGAGTTCAACCTGGTAGATTCAGTCCAGGCAGGTCCAGTCACCTCCTCCCAGGCTGAGCCAAGTGTTCCTGCTTAAGCCCCAGGTTCCAAACAGCCAGCTCATGCACTGAGGACAGGTCCCACTGCCTGGATGCCTCCCAGACACATCAATCTAATCAACTGTCTCACTTATCCAGAGGGCCTGATCCAGTTGGGGGCTCATCAGCTCTTGGTTCATAGTTCATGTGTTTCCATTCGTTTGACTATTTGTCCCTGTGCTTTTTCCAATCTTGGTCTCAGCAATTCTCGCTCATACAAACCCTCCTCTTTCTCAACAATTGGACTCCTGGAGCTCCACCTGGGGCCTGGCTGTGGATCTCTGCATCCAGTTCCCTCAGTCATTGGATGAGGTTTCTAGCACGACAATTATGGTGTTTGGCCATCCTATCACCAGAGTAGGTCAGGTCGGGCTTTCTCTCGACCATTGCCAGTAGTCTACTGTGGAGGTATCTTTGTGGATTTCTGTGGACCTCTCTAGCACTTTGCTTCTTCCTATTCTCACATGGTCTTCATTTATCATGGTTACTTATTCCTTGTTTTCCCTCTCTGTTCTTGATCCAGCTGGGATCTCCCGCTCCCCTAAGCTCTCTTTCCCTCGACACTTGCCCTTCATTACCCCCACTCATGTCCAGGCTGTTCATGTAGATCTCATCCATTTCTCTGTCATTGGCGATCCCTCTGTCTTTCTTGGGGTCCTGTTTTCTAGGTAGCCTCCCTGGAGTTGTGAGTAGCAGTCTAGTCATCTTTGTTTTACATCTAGTATCCTCCTATGAGTGAGTACATACCATGTTTGTCTTTCTGAATCTGGGTTACCTCACTCAGAATGTTTTTTTCTAGATCTATCCATTTGCCTGCAAACCTCATGATGTCATTGTTTTTCTCTGCTGTGTATATGTACCACCTTTTATTTATCCAGTTTTCAGCTGAAGGGCATCTAGGTTGTTTCCAAGTTGTGGCTATTACAAACAATGCTGATATGAACATAGCTCAGCAAGTACCCTTGTGGCATGATTGAGCATTCCTTAGGTATATGACCAAGAGTGGTATAGCTGGGTCTTGGGGGAGATTGATTGCCAATTTTCTAAGAAAGTGCCATATTGATTTCCAAAATGGTTGTACAAGCTTACATTCCCACCATCAGTGGAGGAGAGTTCCCCTTGCTCCACATCCTCTCCAGGATAAGCTGTCTTCAGTGTTTTTGATCTTAGCCATTCTGACAGGTATAAGGTGGTATCTCAGAGTCGTTTTGATTTGCATTTCCCTGATGATTAGGGATGTTGAGCAATTCCTTAAATGTCTTTCAGCCATTTGAGCTTCTTCTGTTGCGAATTCTCTGTTTAGTTCTAGAGCCCATTTCTTAATTGGACTATTGGGAATTTTGATGTTTAACTTCATGAGTTCTTTATATATTCTGGATATCAGCCCTCTGTCAGACGTGGGGTTGGTGAAGACCTTTTCCCATTCTGCAGGCTATTGATTTGCCTTGTTGACCATATCCTTTGCTCTACAAAAGCTTCTCAGTTTCAAGTGGTCCCATTGATTGATTGTTTCTTTCAGTGTCTATGCTACTGGTGTTATATTTAAGAAGTGATTTCCTATGCCAATGTGTTCAAGAGTACTTCCTACTTTCTCTTCTATCAGGTTCAGCATAACTGGATTTATGTTGAGGTCTTTGATCCACTTGGACTTAAGTTTTGTGCACGGTGACAGATATGGATCTATTTGCAGTCTTCTACATGTTGACATCCAGTTATGCCAGCACCATTTGTTGAAGATGCTTACTTTTTTCCATTGTACAGTTTTGGCTTTTTTGTCAAAAATTATATGTTCATAGATGTGAGGATTAATGTCAGGGTTTTCAATTCAATTCCGTTGGTCCACATGTCAGTTTTTATGCCAGTACCAAGCTGTTTTTGTTACTGTCACTCTATAGTAGAGCTTGAGGTCAGGGATCGTGATGCCTCCAGAGGTTGTTTTATTGTACAGGATTCTTTTGGCTATCCTGAGTTTTTTTGTTTTTCCATATGAAGTTGAGTATTATTCTTTCCAGGTCTTTGAAGAATTGTGTGGGTATTTTGATGGGGATTGCATTGAATCTGCAGATTGCTTTAGGTAAGATTGCCATTTTTACTATGTTAATCCTGCCTATCCATGAGCATGGGAGATCTTTCCATTTTCTGACATCTTCAATTTCTTTTCTCAGGGACTTAAAGTTCTTGTCATATAGGTCCTACACTTGCTTGGTTAGTGTTACCCCAAGGTATTTATATTATTTGTGGCTATTGTAAAGGGTGATGTATCTCTGATTTCCTTCTCAGCCTATTTGTCAATTGTATATAGGAGGGCTACTGATTTTTTTGAGTTGATCTTGTATCCTGCTATGTTGCTGAAGGTGTTAATAAGCTGTATCAGTTCCTTGGTTGAATCTTTCGGGTCATTCAAGTATACTATCATGTCATCTGCAAATAGGGAAAGCTTGACTTCTTCCTTTCCAATTTGTATCCCTTTAATCTCCTAATTTGTTTTATTGCTCTGGCTAGAAATTCAAGTACTATATTTAATAAGAATGGGGAGAGTGGGCAGCCTTGCCTTGTTCCTCATTTTAGTGGAATCGTTTTGAGTTTCTCTCCATTTAATTTGATGTTGTCTGTTGGCTTGCAGTAAATTGCCTTTATTATGTTTAGATATGTTCCCTGTATTCCTGATCTCTCTAAGACCTTTATCATGAAGGGGTGTTGGATTTTGTCAAATGCCTTTTCTGCATCTAGTGAGATGATCATGTGTGTTTTTTTTCTTTCAGTTTGTTTATATGGTAGATTGCATCAATGGACTTTCGTATGTTGAACCACCCTTGCATCCCTAGGATGAAGCCTACTTAAGCATGGTGGATAATTGTTTTGATGTGTTCTTGGAGTCTTTTTGCCAGTATTTTATTGAGTATTTTTGCATCAATGTTCATGAGGGAGATCGGTCTGTAGTTCTCTTTCTTTGTTGCATCCTTGTTTGGTTTAGGAATCAGGGTAATTGTAGTCTCATAGAAGGAGTTTGGTAATGTTCTTTCTGTTTCTATTGCATGGAACAATTTAAAGACTATTGGCATTAACTCTTCTTTGAAGATATGCTAGAATTCTGTGCTGAAACCATCTGGTCCTGGGCTTTTTTTTTGATTGGGAGACTTTTAATGACTGATTCTATTTCCTTAGGGGTTATTGGACTATTAAAATAATTTATCTGGTCTTGATTTAACTTAGGTATGTGGTAGCTATCCAGAAAATTATCCATTTCTTTTAGATTTTCCAATTTTGTGGAGTAGAGGTTTTTGAAGTATGACCTGATGATTCTCTAGATTTCCTCTTTGTATGTTGTTATGTCCCCCTTTTCATTTCTGATTTTGTTAATTTGGATGCTCTCTTTCTGTCATTTGGTTAGTTTGTATAAGGGCTTATCTATCTTGGTGATTTTCTCAAAGAACCAACTCTTTGTTTCATCAATTTTTTTGTATTGTTCTCTTTGGTTCTATTTTATTGATTTCAGCTCTCAATTTGATAATTTCCTGGCATCTATTCTTCCTGGGAGACTTTGCTTCTTCTTATTCTAGAGCTTTCAGGTGTGCTGTTAAGTCACCAGTGTGAGATTTCTCCAACTTCTTTATGTGGGCATTTAGTGCTATGAATTTCCCTCTTAGCACTGCTTTCATAGTGTCCCATAAGTTTGGGTATGTGGTGTCTTCATTTTCGTTGATCTCTAAGGAGTCTTTAATTTCTTTCTTTATTTCTTCCTTAACCCATTGGTGATTCAGTTGAGCATTATTCAGTTTCCATGAGATTGTAGGTTTTCTGTAGTTTTTGTTATTGTTGAAATCTAACTTTAAACCATGGTGGTCTGATAGAACACAGGAGGTTATTCCATTTGTTTTGTATCTGTTGAGATTTGCTTTGTGGTCAAGTATGTGGTAGATTTTAGAGAAGGTCCCATGGGATGCTGAGAAGAAGACATATTCTTTTTCTTAGGATGGAATTTTCTGTAGATATCAATTAAATCCATTCAGGTCATAACATCAGTTAAGTCCTTTATTTGTCTGTTAAGTTTCGATTTGGGAAATCTGTCCAGTGGTGAAAGTGGGGTGTAGAAGTCTCCCACTATTAATGTGTGGGGTATTATATGTGGTTTAAGCTTTAGTAATGTTTCTTTTACATATGTGGGTGCCCTTGTATTTGGGGCATAAATGTTCAGAATTGAAACTTCATCTTGGTGGATCTTTCCTGTGATGAGTATGTAATGCCCTTCTTGATCTCTTTTGATTGATTTTAGTTTGAAGTCTATTTTGCTGGATATTAGGATGGCTACACCCGCTTGCTTCTTAAGACTATTGATTGGAAAATCTTTTCCAAGTCTTTTATTCTTAGGTAGTGTCTATCTTTGAATTTGAGGTGTGTTTCTTATATGCAGCAGAAAGATGGGTCCTGCTTTCATATCCATTCTGTAAGCCTGTGTCTTTTTATAGGTTAATTAAGTCCATTGATATTAAGGAATATTAATGACCAGTGATTGTTCATTCCTGTTTTTTTTTTTTATTTTTTGGTGGTAGTGTGTGTGTACTTCTCTTCTTTGGGGTTTACTGCTGTGGCATTATCTATTGCCTGTGTTTTTGAGGTGTATCTGACTTCCTTAGGCTGGAATGTTCCTTCTAGTGCTTTCTGTAGGGCTGGGTTTGTGGATAAGTATTGTTGAAATCTGTCTTTGTCTTGGAATGTCTTGTTCACTCCTTCTATGATGATTGAAAGTTTTGCTGGGTATATTAGCCAAGGCTGGCGTCCATGGTCTCTTAGTGTCTGCATTACTTCTGTCCAGGTCCTTCTGGCTTTCAAAGTCTCCACTGAGAAATTGGGTGTTATTCTAATGGGTTTGTGCTTATAAGTCACTGACCTTTTTCCTTTGCTGCTCTTCATATTCTTTCTTTATTCTGTACATTTAGTTGTTCAATTATTATGAGGCGAGGGGACATTTTTGGGGGGGTCTAGTTTGTTTGGTGTTCTATAGGCTTCTTGTATCTTCATAGGCATTTCCTTCTTTAAGTTGGGAAAGTTTTCTTCTATGATCTTGTTGAATATATTTTCTGTGCCTTTTAGTTGGTATTCTTCTCCTTCCTCTATCCCTATTATTCGTAGGTTTGTTCTTTTCATGGTGTCCCAAATTTCTTGGACATTTTGGGTCATGACTTTGTTGGCTTTAGTGTTTTCTTTGACTGATGAATCTATTTCTTCGACCGTATCTTCAATGACAGAGATCCTCTCTTCCATCTCTTGCATTCTGTTGGTTATACTTGCATCTGAAGTTCTTGTTCATTTACTCAGATTTTCTATTTCCAGCATTCCCTCTGTTTGTGTCTTCTTCATTTTTCCTATTTCCCTTTTCTGGTCTTGGACTGTTTCCTTCATCTGTTTCATTTCTTTATCATGATTTTCTTTCAGGGATTTATTGTTTCCTTCCGCTTTATTTGTCCTTTCCTCTAGTTTTTTTATAGCATTCTTCCCATTTTTGTCTTTTCCTCAATTTCATTTTTGATTTCTTCTATATAAGCTTCTAGCCTCTTCATGATGTTATTCATAAGGTTGCTTTCTTCTGCTTCTTCTATTTTGTGATGTTCAGGTCTAGCTGTTGGAGGAGGGCTAGGTTCTGGTGATGCTGTATTGCTCTTCATTTTGTTGTATGTACTTCTGCCTTGACATCTGCCGATCTCCCCGTGGATTCCTTCTTGGTCTTATCAGCACTCTTGGTCCAGACAGAGCTGACAGATTCAGGAAGCCTCTCTCTGGTCCAGATGGAAGCTCTCTTATCCAGATGGGAGCTCCAGAGCGGGATCACAAAATCAGTTTTTATTTCTGCTTTAAAGAAAAATTGGTTCGTGTTGATCATGCCATTGTTAGAGTGTTTACAATGTGTCATGGCTACCTTTTTCCCCCTTGAACAGATAAACAGTGTATACAGCCAGCAACTCCTGGATATTATCTTACTATCTCTCATGGACTCAAATTTAGAGTTTTAGACTCCAAAACTCTTGGTCTTTCCCACTGCATTTTGGCAAGGTTGTCAGTGTAGATAAAGTGGCTGTACAACACTCATCTAGAGTTCATTTTAACAGATACTTGTATAAGAGACAAGTTCCTCACACTGAACTGAATTCCCATGCTCTATGAACTGGCAATGCTACTGTCCCATTGGAATTAGACTCCAATTGTAACTGTACCTTTGCTGTCCTGCTGTTACTACACAAAGCAAAGTCGTCCTGGCAATTTAGCTCCTGTGAAGCTTATCATCTACTGTAGCTAGCAGCTTAAGTAGGCTCACACACCAGTAACACACACAGATTTCTCATCAATTCTCTCTTAGGTAAGAGTTTTCAGGCTCAATAACCTTTTCCTTCCTCTCCATTCCCTTCCTGTACCCTAACCTCATTTTCCTCTTCTCTGCACAGGCTTCCTCATTCCCTACATTTTCCCCCTTGCTACCCTTCTCTTCTTCCTCCTCTCCTTTTCCTTTTCTTCTATATTGTTTTTAACTCTTTCCTTCCTTTTCTCTGTCCTTCTCACTCCATCTCTGTCTCTCTCTGACATGTTTCTCATCATGTATCTCCAGAATGAACTCAGTGGACTCTCACATAGATGTACCACTTTCATATTGCAATTCAAACTGCAGTTGTGATAAAAACCAATGGGAACCCATCTGCGGGAAGAATGGAGTGACTTACATTTCACCTTGCCTGGCAGGATGCAAATATTCTAGTGGTGATAAGAACCCTAATAATACAGTGAGTATCTGTTTTCATTTTTTCACCTTTCCTTGCTCATAACTGCACTATAGATTTCACAGTTACTTATCAAATCTTTCTAGAGCTAAGATCTCTGAGAAAAAGATACAAAAATAGGTTCCTATATGATCTACTGTTGTAAAGGCTGGGAGATTAACAAGTCTCCACATGAAATCCTGCTTCATACACCATCAGATTTTTCTGTTCCTTGAACTCTAATATGAGATTATTCAATTTTCAATTTTTTCATTTTCAAGAGTCAGAACATTGCCTTTTGGAACCTGGAAATACTAAGGGGTTTCTGAAAGCATTTTTCTGACTCAGGCACCTAACTGTCAGCAGTGAGAATTACTTAAACATCAGATGTTAAGGGAGAATCTTAAATCAGCACACAGACAAAATATAAAATGTTCTACAGAATTTTATGAATCTAATTCTGGGCTCCCTTCCCTTTTGGCTCTCTGAGAAACAATGCTGACTTCATGCTTACCCGACTGTTCAATTCTCACCTGTCAGTTCTAAATTGCCAAAAGCTAGCGCTTCTACCCAGATAATCTAGTATCCCTTTCATACATGCCTAATATATCCCATACCATGCCACTTTGCTATTCATAATCAAGGCAATCCCTCACAGACATATCCACAGGCCAATCTGATTTAGGCAGTTCTTTATTCATAGCTTTCATCTCTCCTGACTCTAGGCTGTTGCAAGTTGACAGTTAAAACTAACTTTCCCTATGAACTATGAGTTATCCTTAGTCAACTGATGACTCCCAAGCATGAAAATCATTTATGGTGTTGCACGTACTGCTAATCTATTAAAAATCTCAGAAAGTTAGGCAGTTTTCTCCTTTTACCTTTCCCTAATTCAAACATTGGATACACAACCAGTTATGATGTAATGTTTTTGAGACAGGATCTTGGTATGTAGCCAAGGCTACCCTTGCACACAGAATTCTCTTGCCTCAGTTTCTTAAGTTCTGGAATTATTGACATGCACTGCCACATTTTCAGGATCCTTGATTCCCATACACCCTGTGTGGCTCAACCCATTTGTGCAGGTGGCTCTCATTTCAGAATTTAGTACCACTGAAACTGTCAAATGCCTATAGTCTCTGGGCAACCTTCCCTCAAGGAATGTGACTGACACACAGCAGAAATTTTAAGTGGAGTAAGTTAATGTAATATTAACATAAAAGTCAGAGAAAGACAACTAGGGAAAGAACTTATCTGAATGAGGAAACTATGAACAGTTTCAAACACTATTTCCTTCAATTCTTTTATAACTTTGACATTGGAGATGAATTATTAGGAGCAAGTTTAATGCTCTTGTCCAGAAATAAATATGGAGAATTATGTTGTCTTTCAGCTATTAAACAACTGTGTTTATGTAGAAGTTTTTAAACTATAAACATTTTTTAAGAATGGAATAAACTTTTAAAAATATAATGGTACATACTTATTGAACTTTCATATTTTGCAAACACATTCTGTAATATTTCAAATCTGTCTTTTAGGTATTTTATGACTGCAGTTGTATCAGAGACTCTGGTTTCCAGAACAGCAATCATTCAGCCCATTTGGGTGAATGCCCAAGAGACAAGTGCAAAACCAACTACTACTTTTACATAGGTTTTCAAGTTTTTCATTCTTTCTCTGTTGCAATGGGAAGCACCTCTTTAATTTTAATTCTGATAAAGTGAGTATACTTTGTTTTTTGTGCATGTTTGTGTATTTTTGCATGGGGTGCACATGGGGGAGCTGACACATGTGTGGGTGCCCATTTACAGCTCAGATAATTATCTTTGGCATCAGTCAAGTACCTTCTACTCCAACCATGGAAGTCAGGTCAGCTGCCTCTGACTTTCAAAAACTTGTAGGTCACCTCTCTGATCACAGATGGGAATGCAGAGAAGTTCTAGGGACCCTAACTCAGATCCTTACATTTATAAGGCAAGAGATTTAATGACTGAGCTTCCTCCCAGTCTGAGTATGAATTGTTAAGGCATCTATATTGGTCATGTATATTAGACTATAAATATACTTGCTGATGTCTACTGTCTTATATTTGGAACATAAGCTCATGTATTGAACCATTTTAATTATCCAAGAGCACATATTCTCAAGATTATTTTATTAGTTCATCACTATAATAGTAATTTTGTGTATGCTTCTTTCATTAGTAAATCTAGGTTCCATGAACTCTCATCTTGCTGAGACACTTAAAATATAGAATTGTTGGCAATTTCCTCAATTGCAAGAGTCTCTCTTTGATTTTACAAGAACTTTTGTGGTCAGTTCCATTCTGTCTTGAGGATTGTTTAGTGATCTTAATAAAAGAAAAGCCTTTTGGAAACCTGATAAACTTAAACTTCAGTCAATAATAACATTCCCAGGATGAAAATATGGCTTATCAATAAAAAGCACTTGCTGCTCTTTCAGAGGCCCTTATTTCAAGTCTCAGTATCCACCTCAAGTAGCTCACAACCACCTGTAACTCCAGCTCAATGGGCTCTGACACTATCTTCTGGGCTCTGAGGGCACCAAGACACACCCACAGAGATAGGTACACACAAATAAATGAAAACATATCATTTCAAAAATTAAAAATAGTATTTCAAAAGTTTTAATTCGTCCATAGAATAACTTTTGATCTACTCTTCCATAATAGCCTATAGGCAAAAGAAAAATATGTGGAAATAGTTGATTCATTCACTTTTTAGACAAATATTTAGGTAAAATAATGTGCTTGAAGAATATCAGAAGGTAAGTTAACAGATAACTTCTTGTGGCCATACATCCCAAAGTGCCGGGCGGTGGTGGTGCATGCCTTTAATCCCAGCACTCAGGAGGCAGAGGCAGGCGAATCTCTGTGAGTTTGAGGCCAGTCTGGTCTCCAAAGCGAGTTCCAGGAAAGGCACAAAGCTAAACAGAGAAACCCTGTCTCAAAAAAACCAAACCAAACCAAAACAAAACAAAAAAACAAAAACAAAAAAACATCATGAAACAAATTATCACTAAAACAAGCACATAATTCTAAAATGACCCTAACACTATAAGGGAAGTGTTGCTATGAAGATGAGGAAAAAGGAACCTAGCTTAAGATAAGCCAGGAACTGTGATTGTCTCAAAGATAACATCTCAAAAAAAAGTGTAGTTTGATCCTATGGTCTAAAAAAGTGGCCAGATGAAGACTTTAGGAGGGAAGTGGGTTCGGGTTTTAAACCCTGACATGCAAAGAGCTAAAGTATTAGGAGAGGAAAAGTAGTGGATTGGCAGGAAGTGTTGAGAAGAGCGTGGGACAAGTGAGGTGGGAGGGCTGGGAAGAGAGCACGTAACACAAACTCCATTTGACCAAGTTCATCACTCAGCCACATCTAAAATTAAAGACATGCAATTTGTGTGTGGATTTTAAAAATGTATTTATCTAAGTATGGTGCCCTGAGTTAATATCTGTTTATACTTTTAAATTGTGTGTTTATTAAAATTCCCTAAAGGCCAAAGAGGAAGGAGAGAAGAGGTTTTAATTCCTGTTGAAATGAGGATAGACATTTAAATAGAACCTGCATTGTTTAAATTCTACTCTGACACCATATTACATTGAACAATTCCACAGGATCAGCTCACCTAATGTATCATGTAGTCTACCTAGAAGGAGAACATTCCTTTTTTACTAAAGATACACTAAGTTGCACAAAGTCTCCTCAAAACTCATGGATTTAGGATGAATAAAAATATTAATCTGAAATGCCCAAGAAAGAATGTTTCAGAACATTTTAAACTTAAATTTAATGATGTGGATCAGCCAGGAAATGGAGAGAGCTTTATCTTTCATAAATAGTAAAACTGGCATCACCCTCCTGAGCTGCCTATCTAATTAGGGTTCTTGTATCTCACTTAGAAGTCATCTCCTGAAACAATGAGTCCTGGTGTCTAACTGTCATGAAAGAGAAGAGCAAAGAATGAATTCAGATTTCATTTGTTCTCTCAAGCACAAATTGCTCAGTAATTGATTAATTTATAAAAACATCTAGATTCTTGGGTTTCTATTACATTATTCAGAGGTGTTCACACAATACTGAGGTGCACCATAAGAGAAGTGAGGTAGGAATTATGCTTAATGATAGATAGCCACATCTGTAATGTGTGTGTCAATGTTCACACAAGTAAGTACACCAGTGAGTGTGCATGCAGCTGGAGCACGAGCATTTGGCTATGTGTGGGTATCCTTCGTATGAATGTGGGAGAGTGTGCGGCTGTACATGCACATCATTCTGTCACACAGATATCATTCCCATTAAGTTGTTGGATGTCCAGCCCATTTTCCAGCAAACATTAATTCTGTCAGCAAAGTCCTCTCCATTCTCCTGCAAGCTAAGCACCCTCCTGAAGTGAAAATACATGTGGATTATAAAACCAATTAAGCTCATGTGTTTCTAGTATATTAGCCAAGTCCACCCTTTAGGGACCAGCAACACTAAAGTTCAAGGACTCAAGTAGGAATGAACTAACATACCTCCCTTCCCCAAGTCTTTCTTGACCAATCTGACATTTGAGGAGGACATTTCAGTGAGCAAGCCAAGTGCCCCTTCCTGCTGATTTCCTTCATCTCACTTACAGAATCAATAACACACACACACACACACACACACACACACACACACACACACACACACAAACAAACAAACAAACATCTCCTTGAATAGGAGACAAGGTTTGCTCTTGCTTAGGTGCAGTGTTCAGTTAACATTGGGCCACTGTCCTTCATCAACCTGTACTTGCTTTCTATCCTAACATAACTATAATGTTCAAATTTTTATTACACTATGTTTAACCTTTTAATTATTTAGTTGTAGAAGCTCTCTTGACTTCATTTATTCATTTATTCCTTTATTTTTGAGACAAAGTTTCACTATGTGGCTCTGGCTTGTCATATACTCTACTGCTCAAGAGATCTTCCTATTTTAGCTTCCATAATCCCTGGGATTGAGAGGGAGCAACCAGATTTTTGGAATATAGTTTTTAAAACCTCAGTAAGTAGTATCTTTCCTAAAAGGATTAAGGATCAGTCACATGTTAAGAAAATTGAGGCTCAAAGTGCTGATACATATTGGATCCTCACAACACATGATGTGAAGAACTGTTATCACTTAGCAAATAAGAAAATGGAGGCAAGAGAAGCTAAGTGGTTTCTCCTACTTCACTGAATAATGTATCTACTTAGCCCTCTGAATAAATAAGCATAAAGTATTTGAAGGCAATGGAAAATATATCATTGATTCAGTATTTAACTAAAAGTATTTAAGCAGGACTTACATTCTACCCACACATTGTCCCAAATAATTTCATTATCCTCAATGTGGATTAGATTTTAACAGAACTGGGAGTATCACCAGCTCACTAAACACAGAAAGTTGGAATTATGGAGATGACTTTGTAGATACAAGAACGTGTTTCTTTTTTTATAAATACCTTTTTTAAATATTTATTTCATATTTTGCTTATATGTATGTGTGTTTCTGTGTATATGTATGTTTACATGAGTGCAGGTTCCTGAAGAGGCTGGAAGGGTGTATTGCATCCCCTGGAGCTAAAGTTACAAGTGGTTGTGAGCTACCCAGTGTGGATGCTGGGAACTGAAATCTGGTCCTCCACAGGGACAGCAAAGACTCTTAATGTTATGCCACTTCTCCAGCCCTGAGTGTATTTTTGAGCACGGTGATAACATGTTCTCTACCTTTAACATAACAGCTATATACAGGATTGTCCAGAATACTTATCTTTCTTGACTCTTCTGGTTATATGATGTAATTTGTGTTACCACATTAGTAGACTTCTCTGTTAACATCGATAATAAAAATAAGGAAGCAGAGTGTGTGCTGAGACCTATATCTAGATGCAAGCATCTGGTCTCTTCCCAGAAACTGGGCTGAATGAACCATAGGAAACTAATGTCTTTGCAGACATAATAAACCTTACTACAGATATTTTCACAGCATTTTTACAGAAGAAAACATAGAAATGCAACCTAATTTAGTTACTCACATCTGTAAGCTCAGCACTTTAGGAGGCTGAAGCAGGGGGTTTGCTGTGAGTTCAAGGCCAGACTGGGCTATAGTCTCAACATAATTTTTTTAATTAAGTAAAATGGATGCTGGACACCCTTGAAATCCTAGTACAGCAAATTAGTGAATTAGAGTCATCTTTATCATTGAGCTATTAGCCTCTTACAGGGCTCAGAATGATACCTTTATAACACATGGGTCATTCCCTTGAGGGTTTCAATGCAACCATAAAGAAAAATATCACCAACAAGCATTTCAAGGTTAAATTTAACTTAGCATTTTTAAGATGTGTTTAAATGTCTCTGTGATTTTATCTGGTTGCAGGACTGTCCAACCTGAATTGAAATCACTTGCAATGGGTTTCCACTCGCTGGTTATACGTGCGCTAGGTATGGTAAACATGTCAAAATCAGGTAGTAAATATTCATGCCAAGCTTAAAAAGCTGAACATAAACAAGTTCCAGTTCTAAGGTAAGTTTAAAGACCTAAAAATCCTTTCTATTTCTAGTAAATGAAAGTAGTAGGAGATGGAAGAATTCAAGTGACCTGAAAGAATTGATTAGCTAACTGCAAAGCTAAGGCTAGACCAAGGGATCATCCTGTCTGTAGGATGTTATCACAGGGATTGGAGTTCCCAGAGTCCTTTGCATTGAGGAGTGCTTCTTTCAGGTGAGCAGAGTAAAGGGCCATTTCCACACATGACATCTTTAGGTAATGCCTCATGTGTCTTCAGAGTGTTGGGAACTAGGCCAATCTGAGTCTGTGCAGAACAGAAACTGAGGATGATGGCCTGGCTTCCCACTGCCTGGTTCTGGAGGCTCTGGAGCATTTATCAGCAACTCAGCATGCGAAAGGAAAAGAGAACCCATGCTCTAGAACCCATCATCACCTTGGATGAACAGAAGACTTTAACTGAAAGCAAACTCAAGAATTGTGATTTCTATGTCAAGATTAGAAACCCTAGGCTCCAAATTCCTAAATATTCAAAAGATGTAATTGACAGAGATTTAAGGAAGTATCTCCCTTCCTTATCCCCATTTGCCCCTAGATGTCTGTTGTCACTTTCACAACTTCTAACATAACCTCTGTAAGACTTGCAGGCATTGAATGCTTATATATAAAGAAATAGGGGGAATAAAAGGAAAATCAATCACCTATGGATGGAGTAGAAAGCTAATTAGCAGCAACTACTGATGGAAAGCTAAATTTAAAGATCAGCAGAGGAGGCAGAAGGGGTCTACCCCCAGAACCTTTGCAGATGGAAAAAACCAACCCTGGCTGATGACAGTGGAGAGAAACTGTTCAAGACTTGTGTAGGAGACAATATCTTGGATCTTCAATGGGGGAAAAAGGAATTGTAAGTGGGAAATGAGGTGGGTGGGGTAGGTCGGAAGGCCTCTTAGTAGTTCTCTGTGCATCTCCAGGCTAGAAGCTTCTATATGTACCAATAGCCCCCCACTTCCAAACCCAAATGAAACTCCACACTTCTAACTGCCTCCCAAACCTAAGTGTTGTGTCATTAGCATGCTTCCTGATATGCTAAAGAGAGACTTGAAGAATAGAAGAAATTCTTCTAACATCATAAAACATAAAGAAAGGGGAACTTGCCATCACAGTTAGGAACTTTCGATAATGATATATCCAATATGTGGCTTCATCAAACTTAAACATCTCTATGAGGAAAGCATACTCTAAACATGACACTTCTAATTCACAGACAACTGTCTTCAGGACAGTATCACTGAACACTATCAAGCATCTCTACGATATACTAAACTGAATAAGTTACTTGGAAAATAACTTACTGGAAAATAGTAAATTCTAATAATGACCAACACTAGCTTTCTTAGCTAAAATATTTAGTTCAGCAAGTCCATTAGCAGCAGTATCATCACACAGGAATTATGCATCATTGATACATATTTTTCATTTCTCAAAGGGTGGCCACAATTTTTTTGAAACATGAACTACTAACACGGTTCCTCAGACCAGTTTTTGTCTGGGTACATTGGCCTCTGTTATCAGGCCATTGTCAACTACTCTCTCTGACAAAAGTGGGAACAGGAGCTGGAGTGACATTGCATTCAGTAGCTGATGGCACGTGCTGTTCGTAAAGGGTTCAGAGTTCAGTTCCTATCATCATATCAACTGGTTTGCAACTGCCTGCAACTTGAACTCTGGGGAATGGATGCCCTTTTCTGGCCTTTCTGGCACTGTACTCATTAGCATGCACAGATATGATCATAAAAAATTAGTTAAACATAAATCTATAAGAATGAAAAGAGAGTAATTTTATGAAATCAGTAAAATTGTGATATATGAATTACTTTCTTACGAACATGACAAAATTTGAGATTTGTTCATCAAAATACCTAAGAAAAAGAACCAAAGAGGTTCTGAGAGAGACCTCTACTAACATGTCCCTCCAATCTGGGGTCAGTTTAAAAACTGAGTCAATCTCAGAGTTGATTAAATATCAGTAAGAAACGGTTGTGTCACTATAGTATACATGTGCTCTGGAGAAACTTTGTATTGTATTTTTGCATGCCACAACAAAAACTAGTTTAGGTCAACTATTGAAACTTTGAAATCAGAAGACACAAAAACAAAATTTACCCACAAGGGCTCAAGTTGAACTGCTCAGGACACATCAAAAAATATTTAAGCATGTACAAAATCAATGGGAAGAAAATGTCAGGTCATGGAATCAGATGACACCAAAAAGAGGAGGTGGAGTCTGAATCTAGAAGCCAACATCCCATGGCAGGAGATTCTGAGCCTCCATTTCTCTGGGGAAAGTTTCCTGATATAAGAATTCCATTTTTAGTTTTCTTTTTTTCACCTTTATTTTATTTGTTTGCTTAGCTAGTTAGCTTTATTTATGTGTAATGGTGTATGCATGTTTTTCTGTATGTGCATCACCTGCATGCGTGCACATGGGGTCCAGAAGAGGTAATCAAATCCCCTGGAACTGGCAGTGACTTCCTTGATGTAGATTCGGGGAACAGAACGCTGATGCTTTCAAGAGCAGTAAGTGCTCTAAACCATTGACCCATCTCTCCAGCCTTTTAGTTTTCTAATAAAAAAAAGTTGAAAAGCTCCTACCTTTGTAGAATTTTGAGAAATACGATTTCCACTAATGATAAAGTTAAAATTCTATTCCAATTATTCCAGATAATTCCGATGAAGAAAGAAATGACATGTGGCCATGTTTTACTAATAGCACTCTCCTTTTCATTAACTATGCTTCAGTTAATTTGTGTTGCAAGAACAGAGTTTATAGGCAGATGGAATTCCTTCTTCCTTATGTATGTTGGAAGAGTAGGGATAGATAAAAGATGTTTAAGACGTTACTCTTTGGTATGATCTTTTGAGAAAACTACTAACATTAATTCTTGCACATATTAAAGCAGAAACAATGGAACTGTTCTACAAGGTTTTCAACTGTTACTTTCTTCATAATGTATCAATGTGATACACCCCCTAGTTACATTTGAAGCGTGTATCTTGGGTTGACAGTTTTTCCTTTCATGTTGTAGGAGGAATTTTAGCTCCAATCTATTTTGGGGCCTTAATTGACAAAACGTGTATGAAGTGGTCTGTCACCAGCTGTGGAGTACGAGGGGCATGCAGGGCATATAACTCTAAGTTGTTTGGGTGAGTTGTCATCAACGTACTATGTTAATTGCTAAGGGGTGTCATTTCTTTTTTAAGCTTTTATTAATGTGTACAAGTATGTTTACCAACACGTATGTGTGTGCATCACATATGTGTAGTGCCAGCAAAGGTCATATGAAGTCAGGCTCTCTAGAACTGGAATTATAGATGTTTGTGACCCAGTATGTGAATTCTGCGGACATAACCAGAAACCCAGGTTTCTCATGAGAGTAGTCAGTGTTCTTGATCTCTGAGCAATCTCTTTAGCTCCATATAGTATTATTTTCAATTCAATAATTAATGTTATCATTAATCAACCCTTACTTCATATTCAGTATTGTATCAGGCAATCTCATTTTAATGCTAGTAGAAACAATAGTAAATTTATGTTTATATTTTTACCTTAAATACAAAGATGGGAAGGTTCATGGATAATGAATAACTTGCCCAAAGTCAGGCAGTTTGAAGTGAAAGAGATATATTTTTGCTCCATTATGGTTTTATCTCCAAAAACTCTGCTCCTACCCCATACATCATTGACTCTGCCTTCTGAAGCAGGACATGGGGTGTGTTATAAAGAGGGAAAAGGAGGAGTATTCATACACTATTCATGGCGACAGAAGACAACTTAATGGTGATTTAGAAGAACAAAGTGAAACAACATTTCTTAGAAAAGAATTAATTGCAAATTTGAATATTGATTAATTATTGAACAGATGTTACTCAAAGCAGATTTAAAAAAAACTATTCGGGGTACACAAGTATATTTGTATAATGACCCAATCCCTCAAAACTGTGACAGAAAATGTTAAAGTATTTTTAAAACTCTACATGACAGAAATTATTTTAGGCAACACCTAAAGACAAAAGACAAATTAGAAGAAGAAACTGAATTGAGTGATACAGTCATAAGGAAGTTTTCTAGATCTACTGAGCTCCCCAAAAGAACAAAATACAAGTGAACCCTACAAAGAGGCAGAACCACAGAGGCTCTCTTCCATGGCCAATGGATATCAAATGATGTGTGTTGAAGGACAGTACGCCTCCCTTATTCTAGTTTGTAAGATACATCAGGCTATCTTCCAAACCATGCTTCCACCAACCACAAATAAGAGTTCTTGTGTTGCAAATTGTTGCCAGTAGTATTGGAGCCATGGTGGAGTTGATATCATGGTAGTGTTGATGTCATGATGATATTTGTATCATGGTGGTGTTGTTGCCATGGTGGACCTGCTGTCATGATGGAGTTGATACCATGGTGGGTGGTAGGGTGTTGTTAGTATCATGTCTCCATTCTGATCATCTCAACATGCCGGCATATCAATGACTGGGTTTAAAGACTCTCCATTCTCTTCGAGCCATGGTTATTGTTTCCTTCCTTTTTGCATGATTTCTGTTTCTTTTCTTGAGAATTGGACATAAAATATTATGGTAAAGAGACTACTATAGTCCGTTAGGGTTGTGGTATAAGGCACAGACGGGAGAGTGGCTTTCCATAGTCCTGTGTGCTAAGTCTCGCTTTCAGTGGTCCTAGATAGCTGGGCTGTGAAAACCAAATGTATTTCTTGGTATTCTCTCCTTACATTGAGTGGGATATGATGGCTTGTGGGAGAAGGATCTGAATATTCCTCTCTTCCATTAGAAAGTTAGAGTCAGCTGGAGTTTACTTTCTGTGTATTGACAATTCTTTAGAAATAATTTCAAAGTCTTTATGGCCCAATGGACAAAATCCATTTTGAATTTTGGAACTGCTTGTTTTCTGCCTTTATAATTTAATGTTTTATATATAACTTCAATTTTTGCCTTTAAGGTCCACATGCTTGAGATAAATGCTATACTACATAATACAAAATAATATTTGTCCCATTTTTTCCCCTAGAACCACTTACTTGGGTTTGGTCACATCTTTAAAAGCTCCAGCACTTATCTTATATGTTGTATTTATTTATGCCATGAAGAAAAAATATGAAAGAAATGATAGCAAGACATTGGGAAATGATGGAAAAATCACAGATGAAGCAATTCCAGAATCATTAAATAAAAATGGATACCATTCTGTACCTTCTGGTGGACCATACACTGAAACACCTCTTTAAGAAAAGCAAAACATACATCTGTTGCTGTGCTTCCAACCAATTTCCTGGTTCTTTCATTGAAGATTTCCACACTACATATGATGAATAATGGATAATCCTATGAATTTGCAAAGAAAAGAAACAACAAATCAAAGGGACTAGGAGCATCCTTGTCAGGGCATAGGTGTGCATTAGAGGCTAGGATTGGAATATATGATCTGTACAAATTTAAAGCATAAAAACTGGTTAGTTTACAATAGAAAAATATTCACTTAAGCATACATAACTCAATAAAATAAGTGGATAGGATTGGCAGAGGGACAAAGGAAGGAGAGAAATTGGTTGCCTGTATAAGGAGAAAACACCTGGTATCTTTAAAAATCAAAGTTTGAATAGTTCTATTCACACCCAGAGTCTCTGCTGATGGAGGACTTCATGACATAACATCCTCTGGTATCCATGTTCAGTTGTATATTTTGCAGAATTATTAATTTGAAATTGTGTTTAACAGCACATGCATCTTCTTTTTTACATGCTCTTGTAGTACTGAGGAATAGAATAGAAACATTAAAAAATTACAAGCTATGACTTTCAGAAAACTTAACATACAATGCATTTTAAGAGCCATGACAATGGATTGGAAATTCCCACACTGACTGACGAAAGCAAAGACCATTGAATAAATGAGCCTTCACTCCATCTGTCAGCTCTCTGAGACAAGTGTGTGCCAGACAAAGTGTGTATTAGAGGATACTAGAGTTCACCATTTACCAATGTTGTATTTGTCTGTTTTTTTTTCCTTTTGGATGTGATACATACACACTTACATGTATGTATATATGTATGTATTATATAAATACTCACTGAAATCAAGATATGAAGTAGAGTGAATAAGACAAAAATCTCTGGATATTGTATTTTCTAGTGAGAATGGATCTAGTATAATACATGGTAGAGGTTGTACTTGCTTTATTGTCATAGGTTAAAACATTTTGTTTGCATTAAAATTGCCTATTACATTAATGACTTTTCTGTTGTTGTGAAAAAATACCCTGACAAAAAAGTAACTCAGAGGGAAAATGATTTATTTTGGTTTGCAGTTCTAGACATAAAGGACCCATCTTGGTGGTAAAGACTTGGCAACAGGCAGAGGGCCATGGTGGCAGGAGCAGGAAAATAGCTGATCACATTTCACCCACATACAGGAAGCAGAAACATAGGGAATATGAGTTGAGGCCAGACTATAAAACCTCAAAGTGCTCTCCCAGTGACATACTTCCTTCAGCAAGTCTGCAACTCCTAAAAGTATCATAAAACTCCTGCACAGCACCCACCTCTGGAGACCAAATGTCCAAACAAATGAGGTATGGGAAATAATTTTTTAATCAACTGTCACACAGGCATATATATATATATTCTATACACATATATATATATATATATATACTCATATTCTATACACATATGAAAGACTATAGTCCTGATCCACAGATTCTGATTCAAAACATCTCTGACATTATCTGAATTAAGTCCTTTAAATAATCCCTCATGTGGTAGGAGATTTTACCAGAAGTCAGTATAAGAAAGTCATGCAACACGAATTTTGCTAGTAACTGGCAATGGATCTGGAAGTTACACATGGTAACCTGCCCTTCCACTGTGGAGCTTAGAAAAGATCTCTTAATCATAGACACAGAAATCAGGGGAAACTCACAGGCTAGGTCAGTGAGCATTATTCTTTTCCAGGAAAAACAAAATATAGGGTTTTTTTTTGTTTTGTTTTCTTGTTGTTTTGTTTGTTTGTTTAGCTCATGGACAATTTTATTAGAATTTAGAAGAAAAAACCCAGGGCAGGCAGTCTATAAATCTCAGTGACTACTGAGTGGAGGACGATGGAGGAGAGGAAGAGAGAAAAACAGATTGTTTATAAGTAGCTACATGGGGGTGGGAGAGAGGAGATGTTGGGTAGCTTCAGAGAGAAAGGATGAAATGTCCCAGCATGTTCTAGAATGTGGAACACACAACAAGGCTGTCATAGTTAGCTTTCTGATGCTGTGATAACACACTAATCAAAAGCAACTTGAGAAATGAACAATTTATTTCAGCTTATAATTCTGAGTCCATAACTGAGGATATTCAGGGCAGCAATTCCAGGTAGGAACCTAGAGGCAGGAACTGAAACAGCCTATGAACAAATACTGTTCTTGATCTCCATGGCTTGATCAACCTGCTTTCTTGTATACGCAAGGACTACTTACCCATCTGGGGCACAACCCACAATGGATTTTCCCACATCAATAATTAATCAAAAGAATGTCCTGCAGGCTTGCCTACAGTCCAATCTGATGGGGTCATTTCTCAATTAAGATTCTAGCTTGTATCAGTTAACAAAAATCTAACAAGGAACAGGATGGTTATTATACCCTCACCTGAATTTCCATCTGTCCCTCCTGCCCACCACAGATCTGGTTTCATATAGTCTTGGGAAATGCTGGACTATGTATAGGGTATAATGTTACTGAAGGAGAGATTCCATCTATCAACTCTGGGAAGTCAGCAATCTTTCTGGGCTGAAACCTTTTGGTGATATGGCTCTTTTGAGGTACCCCAAGTTCTGTTAACCTTTCACCCATGCACCCATAAAAAAGTCCACTAAGCTCGCTGGTTCACCAAGACAGACAGTGGAACTGTTGCTTTAGTCTGTCACTGGTGTCTTATGGGGGTAAACAGACATTTGTCCACAGCTCCTCAGAAAAAGTTACTCAAACATGATGTCTGATGAGAGTTTTGTGGCAGAATACATCACAGGGCTGTGGGTGAGGGTGGAAGAGATCACATGGTGAGGCAGGAAGGCAGAGCAACAAAGGGGCCAGGCTTGTAGTTCTTCTAAAACCCCACTCTCCGTGGAATGAATTAGATTTTTCTAAAAAGGAACAGTCCCTTCTGAGAGCAGTAACCCCAGTGACCTAATGACCTTGATGAAGCCACACCTCTCCACATCACCACATTGAAAATTAAGGTATGAACATGAACATATGACACCCACCCAGACAATCTCCATCCAAATACAGCATTTCCCAACTAGGCCGAGGTTCAAGTCACCTTATCTAACTCTTTCAAGATTTGAGTTAGCTGTCAGCCTGATAACATCGGTTCATTGCTAAGGTCAAAGAAAGGTACAACTTGCATTTATCCAGTAATTTTTCTATTGTAGTATATGGCTGAGACATTCTTACTGAAATAAAAAGAAAATAAAAAGAAGTCTCTTTTTATTACACTTTTGGAATGGATATATTGCCATTAATTTTTATGAATTTTGAAGATCAATTTCAAGTACTTGGGAATATTCTGTGACAGAAAACAATTCTCAGATTTGTGTCAGATTTGTACTTTCAAGTTTTGCTGCAAAGATGGGAGCCCAGCTGAGCACAGTCAAATTGTCACTGAGCTTCATGCTACAAAGTTTTCAGGGTTTCTAGGAGCCAGACTGCTTTTGGCTGCCTCTATGCTGGGTGGAGACTAGAACTTTCTCTGTCTCTGTCCCTCTCATTGACTCACTGAAGCCTGCTGTTTAAGTTATGAAGGTGCATCAGAGTCCTAAGGCCTCCTGTTTGCAGCCCATTTCCATTGCTCTGCTTTTGAAGGATGCCTTTTTTCCTGCTTACTTATCTCCCAGTTGACTTCTGCCACTGACCTTTGAGCCCTAGATATTGCCACCCCGACCATAACCCCATACCTGGGGTGATGCAGGCACCCCCAGAGCACAGCCCTCTGGAGGACCATAAACCCCTGTTCCTCCTTCTGCTACTCATCTGACTCCTGCCCAGAATTTCTTATTTCTAAGCCCTTTGTGTTCTCGACTTGCTCTGATTTCTCCCTCTGATCATTGGATTCAGTTTTGCAGAGATTCAGATGTCTATTGGGTGTGGATAATACTGAAGTATTATTTTATGCTATTCTGTTTTATTAAAAAGCTGACTCTGGCCAGGTGATGGTAGCACCCGCCTTTAATCCCAGCACTCAGGAGGCAGAGGCAGGTGGATCTCCATGAGTTTGAGGCCAGTGTTCAGTTGCTCCAATGGGTCTCTTTCTCACAGTGGGGAATCTCTGAGGCAGCTGTTCTTCAGGCTTTCTGTTTCATCTGGGAAATCAGCAAATAAACGCTATACTGGCAAAGGTGACCTTTGCATCCCAAGATATAGTGTGGATAAATGGCCAAACACCCAGTTACAAATAGATAGTGTTCCTCAGCTGGATTCAGAATAGTTAGAATCCACAAAGGTCTGGGAAATTTGTGCAGCATGTCTATCAGGAAGCTGGGAACCATTTCTTCCCTTCCCAGACTGCAGGATGTAACAAAGGAGTGTCCGGAATGCAGGCTTAGCAAATCTCACTCCCGTTCCCCTGGGGGAGCATCAGCACACCTATGTCGTCTGGGCCGGCATTCCTCTGTTCCACACACTGTAGCAAGTGTTCAGGCAGTCATCAGCCTTCATTTCCTCCCTGTGAAAAAAACACAAACATGCCCTAGACCCCATATTAAAGCAGGGTTGGGACCCTTCCAGAATCCAGGGCAAGGATCCTTCCATTTCACCTGAGCAAAATTTGCTCTGAAAATCATGCCAAATCTATCCACAGCAGATTGCACATGGGCATCCACATTCAAAAAACTCAAAATGAAGAGCGTATGATTCAGTGTATTATGTGGTGACTAAGGGTTTAACTCCTCCCTCTTAATTTTTGGAAGTTGCATTTGAGATTGCTGTGGACTCACTCAAAGATGCCTTGTCCTTGAGGATTATAAGGAATGCCTGTTTTATGCACAATTTGCCACTGGGAACAAAATTGCTGAAATGCTTTACTAATATAATTGGATCCATTATCCAATTTATAATTTTAGGAATCCCCATATATGAAAAACATTTTAAGCAATGAGCTATCACATGCTTGGAGGCTTCCTGATTTTGCACAGTGGCCACCGAAACCCTGATTAAGTATTCACTGTCACATGTACATATTTTAATTTACCAAATTACACAACACGAGTAACATCCATTTGCCATAAATGATTGGAAAGAAGGTCATGAGGATTTACCCCAAAGTGAGGTACAGGCAAATACTGTGGGCACACATCACATTGGTTAACAATCTGAGGAGCAAATTCCCTGGTAAGGCCAAGTTTTTTTCTTAAATTTCTGCTATTTTAATGATGAAGGGCACATGACTATTGAGCCAATTCTACCTGAGACAAGGCGACCATTTGTGTTAATTTTACATATTACTGTCAGGTAAGGGGCCAGGAAGATTGGAATGCACTCTAATATGACCCACAAAGCATGACAACTTTCTTTGATGAATGGCATCTTGAATTTGCTGAAACAGCAGCCTAACCCGACCATTACTATTCCCAATGCAGGAAAAAAATTTCTATAATTTGAAGGGCTCTGAAAATATAATGACAATCTGTATACAAATTAAATGAAGTATTTACAAGAAGCTGGAAAACCGTAGTCAGCTCTCAATTCTACTATCTGAGCTGGAGCTGGAGTTGTTTGTACTATGTAACCTTTACCATTGATAACATAAGCAGCTCTCCTATTGGAGGAATCATTGGTAAAACTAGCAAATCATCTCTTACAGGATCTTTCATCACAACCTTAGGAAATATAAAGGAATGAATTTGAATGAATTGCAACAAGTGATCAGCAGGAAACTGATTATCAATTTGGCCCAAAAACTGAGAAAAAGCAATTGCCCAAGAATCATTATTTTGAAATAACCAATCAACTTGTTTAGTTAAAAGGGACGCTGATCACACCTGGTTCTGTAGCAATTTATCACCTAGATTCTATTTGGCTTTTCTGTACTAAACAAGCTACCTAATCTTGGCAGAGCAAAACAATTCTTGGCCTAATTGTGCAAATACTCAAGATCTTCTTGTGCTTTTTACCTTTAAAAATACTTCCCTCTGTAGCTGGAAGTTTTCCTGTTTCCCACCCAGTCCTGTAGCCACTCAGTCCCAAGTAAAGACACAGAGACTTATAATAATTACAAACTGTATGGCCTATGGCTCAGGCTCATTATTAACTAGCTCTTATAACTCAATTCAATGCATTTCTGTTAATCTGTTTTGCCACATGGCTTCGTGGTATTACCTGTTCTCTCACATCTTGCTTCTCCTGGTGGCAGCTCACATCACAACATCTCCCTGACTCCACCCTTCTTCTTCTCTGTCTTCAGTTTGAATGTACCATCTAACCTTATTCTGTCATGCCATTGGCCAAACAGCTTTATTTATCAACCAATGAGAGCAAAACATATTCACAGAATACAGAAGACAGCACTTCCCCTGTCTAATCAAAAAGGAAGGTTTTATCTTTAACATAGTAAAATTATATATAACAAGACAGTTATCAAGCAAGTATTACAAGTACAATATCTAGTCCATTTGTATTTGGCAAAATTAAAGAAAATGTTCTATCATCTATCCTATTTTTGTGAGTCTAAAGTTTTATATCTAATTTATCTTTTATCATGACTAAGGAAAACTATAATTATAATTATGTAATCTTCAACTCCATCAAAGACCCCAGAAAGACATATTACCTCAGTAAACAGGAAGTGGATTGTAAGCAACTTCCAAAATTCTAGAAATGTTAAGAGACATCTTTTTGCCTGGACAGTCACCCAAAGTTCCTCTGCAATGTTGGGGCATCCATTTTTAGCCTACAGGCCTAGAGTCTCTGGCAGACTTTTTAGTGAAGCAGAAAATTTGAAGGATTCTCTTGCTATTGGCAAAGTTCATCAATTGCTTCTCCCTGTGTGCTGTAGAATGTCTGGCAGTCTCCTCTATGAATGTGAAGGACCATCTCACCTTCTTTTGGCAAAGTTCAGTGGTCACCTTTCTATGGGTGGATTGCATTTATAATTAACCTTTCTATGGGTCCTACATGTCCACTTTAAACAGCATCCTGTCAAGCAATCGAGGAAAGGGCACTTTTTTTCCCAGTGGATTAACTTTTGCCACAAAGAAAGCAAACTTCATAATGAGCTTCTTCAATGTCCATCATCCTTTTGGAAGTAATTGTTGCTGCCAGGAGCAGATGTGTTTCACTGTCCAGAAAAGTGTAAGTTCTTAAAACATTTCAAGTGCCATATTCTGTAGATCTTTAAAGTGTTTGAATATTACCTACCCAATTGAAATATATCTATGTATACCTAGAAAGCTTAACTAGCATGACTATAGGTTTGACTATTATAGATGAGTAATTATTAATCTGTGTTTCTTAATTATACATTACAATTTTAAATGAGTTTCATAAACATAATACCTTAACCAGGTGTAGAAATATACATAATTATTTTGTATACATATGATATACATATATTTGTTATACATAAGAAATATAACAAAACTAACTTTAAATTTGTATCAATAAACCAAAATCCATACCAATATAAAGTATTTTGAGATTAATAGTTGTTTTTTTGGATTAAAGTAGATTCAATAATCTACCTTTTTTCATCATTTCTATATCATATCCCCCTTTCTTCTTTTAGAAAGAGATTGCATTTATAATTAACCTCCTTTAAATAAAAATTAGTATTTATAAACAATATTTTGGGGATTTGGGCATAGCTTTTCATACTATTCCCTGCTGATTGGGGGAGCTGGCAATTTTATGGGGATCCTGAGAAAATTCGAGATAACAGTCAAGTCCTGGGAAGACCGATTATAACCTTTGTTGATAGATACCATCTATCAAGGTTCAGGAGGACTCACTTTATCAAATCTGATCTATCTCAACCTGGAACAAATCCTCAGCCTCTTATTTCTTATGGAAAGAAAATTAGAACATCCTATCCAAAGCAATATATCCTTAGATCCAAAATTTGAAGTCAAGATACCTTTAAATATATTTAACTTAGCAGCCTTTATAATCAAATGTCTTTCTGCAGTTAGCTCATTAACAGTCAAAAAATTAAAAAAAAACACAGCATATATAACCCAGACTCTCTGTGTATTTTCCATCTTTACATGGCTATTTCTTTTATATTACTTTTATTGTTTCTTTAAAGACTTTATTTTTTATAACTATTTCTTTATACAACTGACTATACTCATTTTCTTCTCTATTCCAAGCCTATGTACATTGTTACACACATTGTAAACCATTTAGAGGTTTATTCCATCTGAATCTGTCTTACTGTGTATCAATAATCCTTTTCTCACTAGGAGAGATTTTAAACTGCTTAGCTGTGCAGCAGCTTTTGCTGTTGACTCCACCCCATTTGACTTCCCAACATGGCTGAGGTACATTTACCACCAGCTCTGGGAGCCATGCTCACCACCAACTCTGGGAAAGTAGTGAATCTGTGCCTCTTTATCAAATAGCATGTAGTCCAGAAATCTTTTCTTTCTGTCTTTTCCTCCCTCCCTCCCTCCCTCCCTCCCTCCCTCCCTCCCTCCCTCCCTCTTTCTTTCTTTCTTTCTTTCTTTCTTTCTTTCTTTCTTTCTTTCTTTCTTTCTTTCTTTCTTTCTTTCCTTCCTTCCTTCCTTCCTTCCTTCCTTCCTTCCTTCCTTCCTTCCTTCCTTTCTTTCTTTCTTTCTTTCTTTCTTTCTTTCTTTCTTTCTTTCTTTCTTTCTTTTTCCTTTGGCCTGTACTAGCATAAGCTAAATCCACCATGCAGCATGCTCCATGGCTTGGAGACAGCTCAGTGTACCATAGCAGGATTCCACTATGCTATCTATGCTCAACTTGAATGCCACAGTGTCTCTGGCCTGTGGCCTGCATGAGAGACATGAACTAGAAAGAGTAGCTGGAGAATTTCTCTCCAGCTCCCTCCAAGTCTCGCCAGTCCCGGAACCCACTTATAAAATAAACACACAGACTCTTACATTATATAAACTGCTTGGCCATTAGCTCAGGCCTATCATTATCTAGCTCTTACTCTTTTTTTTTTTTTTTTTGTTTTTTCGAGACAGGGTTTCTCTGCGTAGCTTTGCGCCTTTCCTGGAGCTCACTTGGTAGCCCAGGCTGGCCTGGAACTCACAGAGATCCGCCTAGCTCTGCCTCCCGAGTGCTGGGATTAAAGGCGTGCACCACCACCGCCCGGCTTCTAGCTCTTACTCTTATATTTAGCCCATTTTTTATTAATCTATACTTTGCCACATGGCTTGTGGCTTATAGGTACCTTACATCTTGCTTGTCCTGGCAGTGGATCCAGGCAGTCGGGTGTCCCCCCACCCCCTTCCTGTTCCCAGAATTCTCCTCTCTGTTAGTCCTGCCTATACTTCCTGTCTGGCTACTGGCCAATCAGTGTTTATTTATACAGAGCGATATCCACAGCAAGAAAGCTGTACTTGGCTCCATTTTAGAGCCCCCTTTGTTAAAGCTTTCTCAGATTTTATGTGAAAATTCCTGCCCCATGTTGGAACACCATATGTAACTGGAAGCTTTCTTGTTTCCCACCCAGTCCCACAGTCATTCAGTCCCAAGTAAACACACAGAGGCTTATATTAATTACAATCTGTATGGTCTATGGCTCAGAATCATTATTAACTAGCTCTTATAGCTTAATTCAATCCATTTCTATTAATCTATGTTTTGCCATTCTTATATGTCTCATATGCATTATTCATTAGTTAGGTCTCTACATATCTGAGAAATGGAAACTAAGGCCACCAAGTGTGAAGCCTGAAGAATAAGCATCATCATGCCAATATATCTGTTGCTTTCCATACCTGCTGTAGTGTGGACAGTGTGGCAAATTTGTCAGTTATTGTATGTATTCAGCACTGTGAATGCTTTCCTCTGGCTCTTAAGATATGCATCACGAAAAAGAAGGTGCTTTTCCAAATGCTGGTGACAACTGATACATTTTTACCCAAATTAATCATTCTAGGAATCAGCACTCTATGTCTTCACTAATGGAACAGGTTCTCCCCATCCTTTATGCAATCATTTAAATACCAAAAACCAATACATGGTGTACTCAGTTTCATCCTCTTATACACAAGGCTCTACTTATCATTAATATTGTTTTTTATTTATGTGTAGTTCTTGACCAAATGTTTTTAAACATGTTTTATTTGTACTAAGGAAAAAAATCAAAGCACAAATTAAATTGAAAGAACAATGCCTAAGATTTTGTTCTTCCTGCTGAATTGGCCCAGACACAAGTACTTGAGATCTAGCAAGCTTTTCTTTGGTTCCTATGGTAGTGTACTCAACCATGCTAACAAACACATACTATGGAATATTAACTTATCAAATTGAATTCCAACCCATGAAATACAAGACACAATTATTGCCTCTCCCTTACTTTTCCATTTGTTTTTCCAGCTTCTGTGTTTTTCGACATTGACTTTTTAACTTCTTGTAATGTTGGCTACATTGGATTTACAGCTAAACCAGTGACAAATTATTATGTATTTTGTTAGCTTTAGAAACATAACAATGTTAAATGGGAAACTGATTCACCTGCAGGCCTTCCTGCTTCTTTTCTCACTCCTCTCCTCCATATTTATCTGCTGTGCTATGATCAAACCCTGATGAGAATAAAGCTCAGAATAATATCCCATATCGCCAGGCTTCCAGCATGAGGAAACACCCATGAATTCCAATGCCTGTGTTTTCTGACTGTTTTCCCTACTAGGAAGTATCAAGGAAACACCTGTGCTCTTACAGTGAATGACTACTTCCTTATTAAGAGGTGAGTCCCAGGTGCTGGGTATATGCATGTGAGCACAGGTACCTGGAATGTCAGAGGCATCAGATTACTTAGAGCTTGGGTCACAGGTAGTTGTGAGCCTCTTGATGTGGATGGTAGCAACCAAACTCAGACCCTGAGCAAGAGCAGCACATGCTCTTAACTACTGAACTCTCTCTATCCTCATGAAACTTTCCTTTTATAAGACACACTCATTAATTCAGAAAATCTTAACAACATGAAGATAACTACAGAAAACTCATCAGTTAGGTTATCTACTTTCTCTTTGCTGTTGTTTGTATTTGGACAACCCCTCAATGGTCAATGTGTTAAAATCTTAGTCTTCAGCAAGATGCTGTTGGAAGGTGGTTGAAGCATTAAGAGGTGGGGCCTGAAAGGAAGAAGTTGGGTCCATGGTGGTAAGCCCTTGGAAGCTCCTAGCCCCTTCTATCCCTCTCTTTTTGATTCCTAGCCTAAGTGAAGTCAGCAAATTCCTTCCTGTGAATTTCTTCCCCAATGTGCTGCATGGCACAGGTCCAAAGCAGCAGGGCTGAGTAGTCATGGCAGGAGACCTCTGGAGCAAAATAAGGCTTTCCTTCTTGGAAGTGGATTGGCGTTAGTTCAAGTAACAGAAACTGTCAACTTAACTCTCCCATGAACATTCTGGTTCCCTTTAATAGCTTTTAATATTGTGTCTGCCTGCATTCTGCTCTAGCAGGCAGATGTTCTTTCTCACTTTACTATGCATAAATAACCACAGGATATTGACCTCCACCCATCACCTTTCCTTCCTTCATCCTCCCCATCTTTAGGAATTTATGCCATCTTTATATTATGGACTTTCATTACCAAGCGAAGAAAAATGAGGAACAGAAAGAAAGGTTTGATCATGCTATTATCGTGAACCATGGCTCTACAACAACAGACAGGCTTGTTGTTCCTTAAAATCTCCTCATTCTTTATCAGCCCCAAAATAAGACGAGTTCTGTACAAGTTACTTTTCACTGTTGGGATAAAACACCACAAAACAACCTGTAGAAGACAGAGTTTATTTTTGCTTATGGTTCCAGAGGGATGGAAGTCTTTTATGGCAAGGAGGCATGACAGATGCATCAGGCAAGGTGACTGGGGCAAGAAGCTGAGATTTCACATCCTCAACCAAAGCACAAAGCAGAGAGTCAAGTGGAAGTAGGGTGAGGCTTTTAACTCTCAACACCCAGCCCAGTGACTCACTTCCTTGATTAAGGAAGCACCGGTAATTCTCTCCAAGCAGAGTTATCATCTGGAATCCAAATGTCCAAATTCCTGAGCCTAGGAGGAGCACTTCTTATTCAAACCACAATTTGATTTTGTTTTTAATGTGTACCTTCTATATTATTAATTCCAATTTTATAGCATAAGTCACTCTTTGAAACTTTATAAATTTTATCTGTTGATTTATTTGTTTGTTTGCATGCTTACTTGTTTGCAGGTTGGGCATGCACCACAGTACAGAAGTAGATGGAAAAAAAAACAACTTCTACCATGTTTGTCCCAGGGGTCAAATCCATCTTATCAGGCTTGGTAGCTGGCAAACACCCCTTTCCATGGAGCCATCTAGCTGCTCCCTCTTCAAAGGTTTTACTCTAAGATAATTTTGAAAATTAATAGATATGTACTCTAAGGACACATTAGTAAAATGAATACTGGGCTAAAGAGTCTACCTAAATATGAGAAAGTATTCTTTTGAGAACATCTGACACTTCATACAGCCCATTTTATTTTATTTTATTTTATTTTATTTTATTTTATTTTATTTTATTTTATTTTATTTTAACCAAGGGCTTCACACATACCAGGCAAGCATTGTACCACTGACATACAACTCCATCTCTACAAAGGTCTTTGAAAGGAGTAGCTTCCTCATATACTTGCTTTTAAGAAGGAATTTCATGACAAGCTTTGAATTACTAGGGAAAAAAGTTTCAACCATCTTTGCTACATGGATATTAAAAACCTAATTAAATTTGTGAGTGCTCTAAGTGATCAAATGTGTGGCTTGAGTAATGAAGAAGGGATTGAAAACAATAGATGATACATTAATGAGAAGACTAATTTTGGAAGCATCATGTGTAGACTAAAAAAAAAGAGAGTTAACAACTCCTAAATAGGTAAAGAGGTATACAGGTATCTTACACAGAGAAAGGATAAATTTGAACAAATTATTTCAATGTAACACAATCAAGATGCAAATATTTAGCTCTAAATATCTCCAATATTGAAGCATAAATACAATGAAATTGAATGGTATTTCAAGAATGAGAAAGTTTTAAAGCTTTTTGAAGATAGGTGAGAAATACACATTTGCTTTGATTAAGTTAAAAGAGAAAATGCTGTTTGTAAATGAAGACAGCTTTAAAGTTCAGTGTGTGTGTGTGTGTGTGGGGGGTGGTTCACCATAGTCTTCCCTGGGAAAATCTTAAGTGCTACACCCGTGTTTTAAAAATGCTATCAGTAAATATTTTTATCATGATTAAAAATAATTTTTGAGGTCCTTAAGGATAAGAAAAGAGTTCCTATAGTACGTCTCACAATTCGAAAGAACCAAATGCACACTCTGTCTGTGTGCTTGTGCAGGCTAATAGAAAACTCATTACAGCTTAGTTTTCAGTTCTCCGTCGTTCTCAACCTCAGGACTTCTGTGCACATCCATGTACTCATTTTCCTTCTCTGTGAGCTTCATCTCTGCAAGCTCAGTTTCTGAAGAGTCTATGTCCTCAGGTTGTTGTCGCTTCCTCATGAGTATTAGAATGAAGACCGCTGGGAGATAGCTCAATCCTCTTAGTGCTGCAGGCACGCCAATGTAAATGTTCCTATTGAAAACAACTGACCTGTATTAAATCTTAACATGTTCAGTGAAAGCTAATTTTGTGTATTCTTACAGATCATTTATTCTTCAAAGAAAAACACCAGGTGATTATTTTGCCCATGTACTTTATATAGTCTATTTTGTTGAGTTATTAGGTCTTTATTAGAATGTCAAAATTTTTCCAACATAAAATCTTAAATGTATTTTCTTCATTTTGGTGATGGCTAGTTTCCATTGTCAAGTTGACTAGATTTAAGATCATTATAGAAAGATGTCTCTGGGTATGTCTATGAGCATGCTTTCATAAATGTTTAGCTGAGGATGAAGTCCCTTAATACCATGCACTGGGCTTCTAGCCCTCAGTGCTTTCTGACAGAGTAGGCAAGATGATCAGCCTCCTCACTCTCCTCCACCATACCTCCTCTGCTATTACCTCACACTAAGCCACTATGCTTCCCCTGCCATTATTGCCTATTTTTTAATACTGAGATGATAACACCCCATATCAGGTTAAGAGAACTCTTCTCTTTTATTTGCTCAAATTTTGATCACACATGCATAAAATATCATAAAGTAACTTTTCAAGATTTCTCTACTACTAAGAATTTGTAAGCTGTGTTATATCAACAGATTTGCATGACATTAAAATCCTTGTATGTCTAAAAAAAGTTCTATTAGACATTTTAATATTTTAGCTTTAATTTGTTAAATTCTATGCATAATTTGCATGTATAGTGATCTTTTTACTATTTTAACTATGTATGTGTGTTGGGTCTCTGTGTGGATATATGTTCAGGAGTCCTGGATACCTTGAAGATATTGTAACAAGAAGCTTTGAGCTGCACAATATGGGTTATGGGAACTGAACTCATGTGCTCTGCAAGAACAATACATGTTCTTAACCCCTGAATCATCCCTTTAGCCCAAAATTATTTTGGGTTGCTGAACTTGTCTAGTTTAATCATGAAGACTGTAGAAACTTCATGAAATCAAATAGGTAATTTCCCCTTTCAACATTTCTGAGAGTAACTTTTATACTGTTCTAAGCATCTGTTCTTTGTAAATTTGATAAAATGTGCCTTAAGGTTTCTGGATTTAATGTGTTTAGGAAACAGGTATTTTGACAAGTACATTTCTAAATGACTATGAAAGCATTCTTTCATGTTCTCAATAGTTACAGAAAAATCTGGTGGGATGCATAGTGCTGTCAACTTCATACAATCTAGAAACTCCTGGAAAGGAAGTTTCAGTGAAGGCCTGTGGGGATTTTGTTGGCCTGATGTTGATGTAACGTTGATTATATTAATTGAGGTGAAAAGTCCCACCCCTTAGTGGGTGGCACCAATCCTTAGACAGTAAACCCTGGACCACAAAAGAATAGAGAAAATCATTATGCCTACTTCTGTAGTGGGAAAATATAAAAATAGTATATATATGTGTAGATGCTTAAGACTTTAGATATAACAGCCTAAAAAACCATTGAAATTTTTTTTACTAGAGGGATAATAGAGTAAAAAGTATCTCAGGTATTTTTCTCTCACCACAATAAAAGAACCTGACAAAAATAAATTTAAAGGAAGAGGGAGTCAACACAATTCCAAGTTACATACTACCATTGTTGGATATCAAGTCGACTGGAACTTTAACTCACACAGCTATACTGACAGAAGAAACTGAATCCTTCTACACTGTTATTATGCACACACCAGGCTGGGAATGCTATCTCAATCAATCACTTGAGGACAGGACAATGGCCAGCACTTTTCTCTCCCAGAATTTTTCAGTATGCTCACTCAGAAACAGAGGAATGGGTCTTGCCTACAGCTTTTTTGTTGTTGTTGAAGTGGTTTTAGGAACAAGGAGGAGAACAGTGCAGTCTGTAGCAAACACAGTTTCTCTGTAGGCTTTCTTGGGCCTGCTGCCCTCAAAGGCCAGCAAGGAAACAGCCTAAGTCTTGCTCAAGATCAGTCTAACAAGACCCCTGGGTTTGGGTCAGCAGTGAACCCACAATTCTTTCCTATACTGTTAGTGACAGGGGCCTGTGTAGCACTGAGAGTCGTGGGAACCATGCAGGTAACTGCCTTTAGTCTAAACAACAGCAATACCCGGATCTCAGAGGCAGGCCCCTGGTCTGCTGGTTCTTGAGGTTAATGGTTTCGGTTATGTGTATGTGTGACAGCATCCTCCCCCTTTGTGAAACTCTCAGCCGGTTTGTACCACAACCACTCTACTGAGCCAGGTAATGTCCATGAGGCAGACAACCACTAAGTGCAATGGAGCATCTGTGGGTTCCCAGAGACAAGACCGTCAGTCAAATTCAGGTAGCAGGCCCCTTCTCAAGGAGGCCCCTGGCAACAGCACCTGGCATGCTGTTAAACTGCAAGGGCCGTCCACAGATTTGGGTTCTTATTATATCAGGCTGCAAGCATGAGAGAGCTGTGACATTTCCAGGAGCTAGAACGTCAGAATCCCTGCTGCTTGAATGTGCTGGGACTGCCATACTGACCCCTGTGGAAGGGAAAAGTCCTTCTCTCTGTTCATGGGTATGGGGTAGTGGGAGCTGAGATATTTGTTGCCACCTACTGCAAAATTGTCCCTAGTCTCTCTGGATTGTGCTGTCTGGTTTATCTCCAGTATTCTCCCATGCTAGCTAGGCTCAAGATGTAGTTCTCCCCATACTGTTCCTTTCTGAAGCACTTTGAAGTGTTAGGTTAGGAAGCCCATTCACACTTAAATGTATCAAGTACTTTAGAAATAATGGGAAAATATCAAAATATATAAATAAGGAAGTTATACCACTCATGTGAATTCTGAAAATGAAACCAAATATCATCATATCACTCAAGAAAATGTTAGATATGAATGGGTGATTTTATGCACTAAAAACACAGGTCACAAAAATTATCTTTACCTGAATTCATTTATATCATACATCCTGCATGCCCCTGGCTCACCACATTTCATAATTCCCCAATATAAACATGTTCTGTCTATCAAGGCACCAAAGTAAATAGGTGCTGGAATGCCACCTGCAGTGAGGAGAGAAAGAAAAACATTGAAAGGAGAAAAGAAAAGAGAGAGATGTGTTATTTTATTTGGAAGTACTTCAGTTTCCCTATTAAAAAATATAAAAATCATACATCAAAGTCTCTACATTTACTTTTAGGAATTAGAAGTTAATGTAAAATTTCTCGATCAAAACAAATGAAAATTATATATAAGATGCTAAGAAAATATCTATTGGATTCATAACTGTGAACCTCATGTATTTTCTGAAACATCTTGTGCTGTTTGTTTTTTTTTTTTACATCTAACTAACAGAAACATTTTCCATCTTATTTTATTCCTGAATCTACTAAAATATCAAAGGCTTAATTAAGTTTAGGTGTACTCTTTAAAGACAAGCAGAAACATTTATCATCTCTGCAGTTACCTCATTCTCAGACTAATTATAAGTTGCCATTTCCAAACGCAAAGGCTTGTGAACTGGAGTTCAGGGTTATGTGGGCAGAGCACTTGTATGTTAAAGATATTACACAGTTGTTGGAACTTCCAGTGTGGACAGTTGGAATAGTTCAGACCCAAACACAAACTTTCCTTCGTATTGATTATGCATTGCCCCATCCCTGTATCTTACCTTACATCCATGTAACTATCACATGAAGCCTCTGCGGCATGTATTGACTGAACAGGTCTCTATCCTCCACTCACCAAAACACTAAGAATGCCATCAGATAGCATCTGTGCCTACAGAGCAGAAATCCATACTTTTCTGTAACCAACCTACTAGATATATTTGAGAAGTGCCATATTCATGACTTCCTTTGTTCTCCAACTAAAAACATTGCTAATTGTCACCATGTTGGAACTTGCTATTTGGATGACCTGAGTCTGTGCTCCCATCATGGTGACTCATGTTCGATTTCAAATGAAATGCCCTTTAAGGTGAAGGTTGTGTTTTGGGTTAACAATATAATTGCTATGTTTTTCTCCCGAAAATATTAATTGGCATACTAAGCACTTGATATTGATCTGATATGTTGGGGAAATTGTTCATACCAAATATTCTCATGCAAAAGGCATGCAATCCAACTCCAAGGGATTTCTCTTCAGACTTGATACACCTGAGAAATACATATACATAAATAAAAGTATGTCATGCAAACCCATATCTGTCCTAGCATCCTTCCAATGACTGTCATAGTTTATGATCCTAATTGTTAAGCTTTCCATCCTGAAGAGAGGATAATACAGCTCTACTATTAAGCACACACAGGGGAAGGAGACTATGGCTTCTGAAAGCTGTCCTGTGACCTCCACACATATAAAGCGGGGTAGGGCCCTTTAACAGTTAGATATTAGCTGCTAACCTAGATGAATAATTTTCTGGTTACCATGGTTATCACCATACTGTACCCAAAATAATGGACCCAAAGCTTTGAAACCACAAACCAAATAAATCATTCTTCTCTTAAGTTGTTTGCCAGGCACTTTGCCATGTTGATAAAAAAACTAACACATGTTACATAAAAATTCAAGATATAGTAAAGGTGACCCCACAGATAAATAGAGAAAGACTACATCATGTAGTCTATGACATTAAGAGAAGGCCTTTGTTATATGGTGTCAATAATTTTAGACACTTATCTTTCCTGTACTGCCTACAAAATTAGACAAGATGGTTTTGAGAATTACATACAAAAGGGAGGCTTATGAAACAGGATAAAACCTGAAAAAATATTCTTAAATTAGGAATACAGAAGCCCTTCTAAAACATGGTCTTTCCCCCACCAAATGTACCCTTGGGTAATAAAAGCATAATAAATGCAACTGTTGAGACTTCATTTTGGAAATGATTCCATGAAAGAGTTCAAGAAAACACAACAGACTAGAAGAGTAATAATAGTGTGCAAACAGTAGAACTGTGTCATCTGTCATTTACATTGCAATCATCAATTCAGCAAAATAGAGCACAGAAATATGAGAAAAATAATTTGAATATACCTACATCAAGAAATCACACATTAGGGCCTACAAGATAGCTCAGTGGGTAAAATTGCTTGCCACCAAGATTGACAAACTAAGCATTCAATTCCTAGAACCTACATGGTGGCAAGAGAATCAACTCCTGCAAGACATCCTCTCATTTCAATGTGCATCACACACACACACACACACACACACACACACACACACACACACACACACAGAATGCTTTTAAAAAATCGTACATTAAAACATCAACAAGCCACATTTTTACACCGAATTGAAAAGTCAACTTCAGAAAGTACAATAAATGAGAATGTGAGTGAGACGTGGAAGTGGGAATAGGTGTGCAGTAACATGAGAGTATCTCTTGAGAATGTTTGGAGTTTCTGCCAGAATAGCTACTCATAAACTCTTTATTTATGACCATCTCCTTATAGATGAAAAATTTGTCCTTATCAATTGAGCATGCTGCTTTGGAATAGAGGCACCTGGAGTATTGAGAGAGAAAGGAGACACAGTGTAGCCACATCAGCTGAATCAGCCTGAAATGTGATGGGTTGACAGATGTCACAGCCAAATCTCCATTACTTGCAAGAACAAGTCTTAAGAACTAGCAATACTTGGTGCCTCTATCTGTCTATAAACGTATGAACTAAAACAAGGGATATACCACATCTATGCTTATGTGAATATAAAAATATAACATCTTACCATGGAAGATGAATATATAAGAACATGTATCTAGCCTATTCCACCGAATATCAATGGTGGGTAGAAGGAGAGGAAAGGAAGAACCAAGGGCAAGAAATGGAAAGGCAAGGGAGAGAGGTGAGGGGAGAGAGAAATGGGTAAGGGAAGAGAAGAGAAGAGGGGAGGAAAGGAGGGGAGAGGAGAGGCATCAGGAGAGAAGAGGAGGAAAGTGAAGGAGAAGGAATGGGGAAAGGTATTTGGAGAAGCAGGAGAAGGGAAGGGTATGGAAAGGGAATGTGGGCAAGGCAACAAAAATGTACAGTTCCCCATAAGGGAGAAATGAGAACCTTGGTTCAGTCTATGAGGATAAAATGTTATGAATTACACATCATAGTTAGCTCAACTTTGCTTCTGAATTCCAACGAGACAAGAAAAGGAGTGTTGAACAGTTTTCTGATTGCTAGACTGGAAAGAATACTTGTAAAACAAAACAAAACAAAACAAAGATAACAACAAAAACTGCAACTTTGTAATGGGTAGCTGTCCTGGTCATGACCTTGATGCACTGCCCCTAGTGAGGTAGTAGGTAACTGTTACACCTGTCTATGACCTTGAATAACATGGCCCTGCGGTGTGGCTGCTCAGGAGACTTAAGACCTAGGATGCATATCCACGATGGGTACTCTCTTCACTCCCTTGTTGTGTTGAATGCTGGGACTGACCAGGCAGATCTTGGAAGATCAGTGTGGGACACAGCTTGGCTTTCCCAGACCCTGCCATAAATACCTGTGCTATATAGTGAGTTACCTCCTATTAATTTCCTTATTCATTAAATAGACTCGGTGGATTTCTTGCCCCACTTGGCAGATATCCAGTACCCCATGTGGAAGCATTGGTGGGCCATCCATGGCCTTTTACCCATGCAGATAGCTTCCCACAGACCCCTGCCCACAGGCTCCGTGAGCAGCTTGTGCGATCTGCCGCATACTGGCAGCTCAGATCCCTGCTTTCTCACCACGCTCATCCCACTCCCTCTCCCCTCCCTCCCTCCCTCCCTCCCTCCCAAGTTGCATGTCTATGTCCCACGCACCATGACAGACAGACTTGCATCCATTCCCTAATTTGGGCTATCCCATGGGTACGAGAGCTTACATGCTGCCTCCAGTCTGCATCACTTGCCCCCCCCCCCCCACTGGACTGCCACATGCAGTCTTCCCTGCCGCGCCCACAGGTGCCTGTATGCCCCAGTTGAGTTTGGCATGAATCACTGCACAGCCAGTTGTGGTGGTGCACACCAGTAGGACTTGTTCAGTAGCTGTTTAAGCCCAATACAAGTCAAGGTCTTCAGAACACGCTTCACGACCTACTTCAGTGCTACTTCTATGACACCTGCTAGCCAAATAGTGCTACTACACTCAAAACTCACTGCAAGAACTGACACACCAGCTCTCAAGGATTTCATCTAAGGTAAAATTACTTGATAATTTTACACCTTAAACTGATTAATAAACAAGTTAATAAAGGTTTTATTCACAAATTTTGAATATTTCTCAAAAAATGGCAGAAAATATCACACCTCAGGAATTTAAAAACTGTCTTGTTTGTATTATGAATGAAATTTTACAGGACATATACGACCTTCCTGGAATGTATACAATGTTCACTATAATGGCAATTAGCATAGTGATTTACATCATATCATTGAAAAATTGGCTTAACAATAACAGCAAAAATGAGACATTAATGGAACTGATGCAGGCCTTACAAGGTAGTAATGAAGACTTAAATAAAGGGATTCTTCCTTTGGAATCTGCTAACTTACCATAAGAACTTCAGTCCATTAATAATAACTAGATGACCAGATTTAATTCTATTGATAATAAATATGAATGCATAATGGATAAAACAATAACTCTTCAGAGCAATTTTAATGCTATTCAGCTACTTTATAAGGAGGAAAGATAATTGCTAATTGATAGAATAAAGTCTATGGAATCATATGTTTCAGAAGAACATAAAAAATTGTACAATCCCATGAAATCTCTAGAATCCTTTACAACAGAGGAGGTTCAAACACTGTAACAGGCAGTAATTAATGGATTTCTAGCTCCGGCAGAATCTCTCAGTAAAGATAAAAAAGACACTAATAGGCAGAAAGGCAAGGTCATACAAGTCATAAAATCACCAGGTGGCATTTATAAAATGGCCTATTCTGTCACTTAGGTAGGCCAACCTAAGACAGGCATAGTCCAAATGCTGAGGGGGACCCTGAAGTGGGGACAACAAGATTAGCGGAAAGAACTCTAACTCCCACTAGCAGCTGCAAAATAAAATAAAATGGATGATATGAGGCAGGTAAGGCAGAAGTACTGGGCCATGCCTTAAGCAAACAATGACCTGTGACATGCACATAGAGCACTCTGGCCAAAGGAAACCTGACCCATAAATTCCAAACCAAAAGGTCATAATGTGCAGCTCAGAGCCAACCAAGAAATGCCACAGCAGCTAGAAGCAAAAGCCTGCCAAAAACCATATATATAAACATCAGCATTTTGTTTAATAAAGGAGAGATTGCTTAAAAGCTCTTGGAGTCTGTGTTATTGACTCTGTGTCTACTCCCCCCCACCCCCCCAGGTATTAGAGACAGCGAGATCACAACTACAGAGTCAGCAACAATTATGGATATTTGTAATTGTTTAGGGTGGTTGGTTACAAGTTGGTATTGGCAATGGTCAAGAAAAAGCTGAACAAAGGAGTTTAGATTCAGGTTTCTTGTTTACTAAAGGAAAGAAAGAGAATATAGATATGATAGGACAAATTATTGAATCTATTCTGAAAAGAAAAAAAGTGGGATATAGGTATGATAAGATAAAAAGATTATTAAATGTACTTTTTAAAAGCAACTACTTGTTTTAAATATTTTACATTGATATGGATCTTTGTATATTTATACAAAGTTCAGGTTAATTTTGTTAGAACATACTGTATATATATTTTTAATCTTGTTCAAGGTATTGTACCTATACAAATCTATTTAACAATGTAATGCAAATTTCTAGTCCTTGAAAGTTATTATTACAAACTAATTAGTATATAAAGAAATGGAAGTTAGTAGTTAGTCATTACAATCAATATTGTAGTCATGTTAGGTATGTTTTCAAGGTCAAACAGAGATATATTTTAGATAAACAGGTTGTCTTCAAACACTTCAGAGATCTACAGAATATGGCATTTAAAATGTTTTAAAAATATAGGTTCTTTGTTATTTTTTATGACAATGAGATATGTCTGCTCTGGGTAGCGCCAATCTACTTCAGAGAAGATGATGGGCATAGAAGAAAGTCTATATGGAGTTTACTATCTTTGTGGCAAAAGTTAGCCACTGGGTGAGAAAAGATCCTTACCTCAAATGCTGATAGTATGCTGCCCACATGGGAGAAGCAGGATACAAGAAAGGACTATTTAACTTTGTGAAAACAAAGTAGGACAGCCCTTCAGAAAATCCTGCTTCAGAGATAAGTCTGTCAGATATGCTATGCCTGTAGGCTGAAGACAGATGCCCCAATATTACAGATGAACCTTGAGTGACTGTCCAGGTAGCCAGCTGTTTTTCCATCATTTCTTGCATTTTTTGGAATTTGCTTGCTTGCACTTCCTCATTATTCAAGTAATATTATTTCCTCCTCCAGTCTCTGATAGAGTTGAATACTTTATAGTTACAGTTATAGTTTTCCTTGTTACCAGATTCAGAAAAGAGATTCACCAAAAAGATGCAAAATATATAAGGTTGAGAAACATTAAAAGATAATTTGGGTAATGAAAGTTAAAATAGGAATTGAATTAGGTACAAACTTTTGGACTCACCAAGATAGGATAAATATGGAATATTTTCTCTGACTTTGTCAATTGTTAGCAGACTAGACATTGTTGATGTATTTACTGCCTGTATATATTGTATATGGTTATTGTACTTATTGTATATAGTTTTTATTATATTAGTTATATTTTTTATTTTAGACAATAAAGGGGAAAATGTGGTGATATTTTCTTTGTGTTCTAAGCTTGCCTGAAGGTCAGAGTACAGAGCTAAGCCACTATTTATCCATTGAGGCCAGGCAGTGGTGGCACACACCTTTAATCCCAGCATTGAGGAGAAGGAAGCAGGAAGATCAGGAGTTTAAGACCATCCTGGACTACACAAGATTCAATCTGTCTAAAAGAGAGCAGAGCTAAGTGGTGGTGGTAACTCACACCTTTAATTCCATCACTAGGGAGGTAGAGACAGGAATATAAAAGGCAGGTAGAGACAGACTCTCAGCTCCCTTTCAGGATGAGGATTTCATAGATTTAAGAACTAGTGGCTGGCTGTTCTGCTTCTCTGATCATTCCAATTTCACCCTGATATCTGACTCCAGATTTTTATTAATAAGACCAATTAGGATTCATGCTACACATAAGGGGAGAAAATAGAAAAGGACAGGAGGAAAGGTTCCAGAAAACTTTAAATTATTGTTAAATTTAACAATGCTCAGTATAAGAGTCTTGATAAAGGTATCTCAGATCATTGAAGTTCTGGGAACCATGACTTCAAGGGCCTTTCTTGGGGAAAGGAATTTTAATAAGAGACCAAAAAAATCTAAATGGCATTGGTGGGATGCTCTTTGTGTAAAAGTGCGTAACACAAAGTCTATATGACCCAAGTTTAACTCCCAGAACCCAGGAACATATGTAAGAGTAAATAAAATTTAAAAAGCCCAATTCGGTGGCATGCATCTATAATCCCAGCATTCCCATAGTGAAATAGGAAAAAACAGAATTGTTTGAGAGCTTGAAGGATAGTTGTTGCTGAAGTACACAGCCAGCGTGGCAGCAGAAATAAGAGAGACCCTGACTCAAAAACAAGAGAAACAGAGAGAACTGATTCCCCAACATTGTCTTCTGATCTCCCTGTGCTCTTAGTAGCACACACGAACCTACTCCACACCACATGCGTGCCCGAGCACACACACACACACACACACACACACACACACACACACACACACACACTCACATATGCACACACTAAGAAAGAGAGAGAAAGGTAAATGAATGAATTACTTATACCTCAGAAGAACCATATACCCAGGTATGGCTGCTAGTGAGTAGATGAAACAGCCAAATACTGCCATGATGAAATAGTACTGCAACTTGATAGTACAGTCAGGGTCTTTTTCACATAGCCCAAGGACTGCAGATGAGTTTCCTGAAGACTGAATGCAGCTGCAATTTTGAAACACCTGTCAACAAAAGTGTCTGTTTAAGGAAGAATAATGTTGGACATAAACCTTCAGTATTTTCTACACAGCCAGTTAGACCAAAATAGAGAGTGTTGGGGCCAGTAATATGACTCCAAGGAAGAGCACTCATCTAGCATGAATGAGGACCAAGTTGGAATACAAATATCATAAATTCTAAATACTAAGAGAGTAAGGTGGAGTTTCTTTTCCCCCTTTATTTCCATCTCTTTTTTTAGTACCTCAGAATTCTATCATAAAACATAAAGGGGGAGATTTTTTTAAAATTAGTGGTTTTATTCCTAAATACTTGAAGTGGATTTGCAAAAATTCAATTATACTGAATACACACTTAATTTTTGTATTTATTTGCTTGTTTGATTCTTCTTGTATGTGTGTGTGCATATGTGTACATTTATGTGTGAGCGTACCTATATATATGTGTGTGTCTATGGGTGGACATAAGTATGCCATGGCATACATGTAGAAGTCAGGGGATAAGTTATGGGAGTTAGTTCTCTTTGTAGCAGGAATCTTAAATGGACTTATTAATAAAAACAAACCCGGAGCCAGATATGGGTGTGAATGCTGGAAGATCAGAGAAGCAGAACAGGCCACAGCTTCTTCACCTGGCCAACTTCTCAGCTGATCCTGTTTCTTTAGACTGGAAGGCTTTGTGTCCTTACCTGAATAGATCTCAGCTGAACTGCTTCTCGAAAGCCTGAAGCTTAACCAGCCAGTTCCTGGTTTTCATGCCTTGTATTCCTTTCTGCTTTCTGCCATCACTTCCTGTGATTAAGGGCTCACTTCACGGGATTAAAGGCATGAGTCACCATGCCTGACTGTTTCCAGTGTGGCCTTGAACTCACAGAGATCCGGATGGATCTCTGCCTCCAGAAGGCTAGGATTAAAAGTGTGAGTGCCACCATTTTCTGGCCTCTGTGTCTGTCTAGTGGCTGTTCTGTTCTGACTCCAGATAAATTTATTAGAGTGCACAATATTTTGGGGAACACAATACCACCACATCTCTTCTTCTCTCATGTGGGTCTCTAGGATGTGGTTCTAGTAGTAATATTTGGTGACAAACATCTTTACCCACTGAGCCAAATTTCTAGCCTGCACATAATTTTTAAAAATTAAATAAATACTGCTTTGTTTTGTTTTTACCCTCATAATAAGTACTAAAACAGCATGTGTTGCAGAATGCTGATGGAATAATTAGTTGCTTACTAATAGTCATGTCCCCAAGAAAATGAGTTTATTTTAACAATAAAATAAAACAAGTCAAATCTTGTTTGAATTGTTATGTTTCTGAGTCTGAATAAGAACAAAATTTATATTTCACTTTGATTACCAACCAAGTCTGTAAGTATTATAACAAGTTTAAGACAAGGAAAATGCTTAACTCTTTCCTGCTAAGCCATCATGAGGGGATGGCACAGTCGATAGAGTCCTGCACGAGCATGAGGACCTGAGCTCAGGTCCCAGCACACATGAGAAAGATGCACGTGTGGAGGATGTGCGCACAACACTGGTGCTCTGAAGATGGGAGCAGGGACTCCCTGGGCATCACTGGCCAGGCAGCTAACAGAATTGGCAAATTCGGGCCATGAGATCCTGTCTCAGAAGCACAAAGTGGGTGGGACCTGAGAGTCAACAGCCGAGGTTGTCTTCTGACTTCCTTGTGCACATGCACCTGCATACACACACTTGCATTCACCCATAATAAATGAATAAATAATGGAAAGAAGCTTACTCATATGAAAAGATAAGTTTTCTGCCTGCCTCAACTATACAACTTCTTTGAGGTCAGCCTGGGTTTCATGAGATCCACAAAAAGGGCAGATTTTTTAAAGTTTTAATTTTAACATTTATTTATGTATATGCTTCTCTGTGTGCATTCAAACATGTGCGTGTGGGTGCCTGAGGAAGGCAGAAGAGAGTGTTAGATGGTCTGGAGCTAGAGTTGGGAGATGCTCCATGTTGGTGTTCAGAACCAAACAGTTCTACTGAAAGACTAGCAAGTGCCCTTAATAGCTAAGTTACCTCTCCAACTCATGCTGAGAATTTTAACTCCATTAACTTGATAATAATCTCAACTGCTTTGAAATTACAAAATAATTCTCAGACTCTGTCAAGGTTTTACACAATATCTAGGAAATGCAAGGTCAAATATAATGCATATACAAAATAAAGTGAGTGGTCCACAAAAATATATTAATTTATTTTAAGCATGCACTAATTTTGCTTTATAGCAGATGTAGGCTTAGATCATAGCACATATTAGTGTGGCACAGAAAACATCAGCCCAGATCACTGAAAGGGTGTTTACCATGTTGATTCCTGTTCCAACAGACTTCTCACAGCCTGCAAGGCAGGCTGACATGTATGCTAGGCCATTCTCTCCACACACTGGGTCCCACGTTTTAGTTAAGCAGTTACACCTTGTGTTGCAGTCATCAAGGACCATATTCTCCACGTACAAAGGCTGCTGGATTCTGAAATGATTTTAAACAATGTTAGGGACACTTAAAAGCTACCCAAGCACCACTTTATTTTCTTATCTTCTCTTCATCTCATCATACACACACACACACACACACACACACACACACACACACACACACACACACAGACACATACATATACATATACATATACATACAAAGAGAGACAGAGACAGAGACACAGAAAGAGATGCTGTGGGATGGTCTGTATGTCAATTACTCTGATTGGTCAATAAATAAAACACTGATTGGCCAGTGGCTAGGCAGGAAGTATAGGTGGAACTAACAGAGAGGAGAAAAGAAAGAACAGGAAGGCAGAAGGAGTCACTGCCAGCCACTGCCATGACAAGCAGCATGTGAAGACGCCGGTAAGCCACGAGCCACGTGGCAAGGTATAGATTTATGGAAATGGATTAATTTAAGATATAAGAACAGTTAGCAAGAAGCCTGCCATGGCCATACAGTTTGTAAGCAATATAAGTCTCTGTGTTTACTTGGTTGGGTCTGAGTGGCTAGGGGACTGGCGGGTGACAAAGATTTGTCCTGACTGTGGGCAAGGCAGGAAAACTCTAGCTACAAATGGTGCCCAACGGGGGGGGGGGGGGGGGGGAGGGGGGGGGAGGGCAAGAGTTTCCACCTAAAACCTGAGTAAAAAGATTCTAAAATGGAGCTAAAAACAGTTCCTAATTGTCTCTTTCAACCTAGTGGCAGCCTGTGTGTTTGAGCTACTATGGCAGGTTCCTGGCATGTGCACTCAGCCGGAATGAGGCCTCTGCAAGTGGCATGTTAAGCTGCGTGCTTCGTAGATTTAGCCTTTGGTAGTACAAAACAGAAAAAAAAAAAAGAGGTTTCTGGGCTACACACTGCTTTGATAGAAGCATCGACCCACTATTTCTGAGAGTTGATGGCTCCCAGAGCTGACAGAAAACGTACCACCACCATGTTGGGAAGCTGAAGTGGGCGGAGCCAGCAACCACAGCACCATTTCAGGCTTAGAATGGTGCACTTTAAAGCAATAGGCCCGAGGTAATATAAAAAATAAGCCACGTAAAGATGGCTACCACAAAGAGAATCTGGGTTATGTTCTCTTTGATATTTGTAACTGAAGAAAAACATTTGATTGCAAAAGCTGTTGAGTTATGCCAAAACATATACTTTAAATGTACCTTGACTTCAAAATTTGGATGTAAGGATATGTTGCTTTGGAAAGGAGGCTCTGCTTTTGTTTCTACAGAAAGCCAGAGACTATGGATTTGTTCCAGATTAAGATGAATCAGGTTTGACCAGCCAAGACCCCCTGAAAGGTCTCTGATGACATCATGGCCCAGATGATCCAACATCCAGAATGGTTTGAAGGCAACTGGCTCATACAATACAGCCTCATGGACTACTCCATAATCCTAAAATTTTCTTTGTGCCCCCATAAGATGCAGCGCTCCCCTCCAGCAGGAAGCAGTAAGAGAAGCTACGCCCAAATTTCCAAATTATATGTAATTTTACTATGTTAAGGTTAAAAACCTTCCTTTTTTAAAAAGAAAAAAGAAAAGGGGAAGTGCTGTGAGATGGTCTGTATGCCAAATTACTCTGATTGGTCAATAAATAAAACACTGATTGGCCAGTGGCTAGGCAGGAAGTATAAGCGGGACTAACGGAGAGGAGAAAAGAAAGAACAGGAAGGCAGAAGGAGTCACTGCCAGCCACTGCTATGACAAGCAGCATGTGAAGACACTGGTAAGCCACGAGCCACGTGACAAAGTATAGATTTATGGAAATGGATTAATTTAAGATATAAGAACAGTTAGCAAGAAGCCTGCCACGGCCATACAGTTTTAACCAATATAAGTCTCTGTGTTTACTTGGTTTGGGGACTGGCGGGTGACAAAGATTTGTCCTGACTGTGGGTAAGGCAGGAAAACTCTAGCTACAGAGAAACATTTCAGAAATCATCCAAATATCAATGTGTGTTCTTTGTACTATGCTTTGGGCACACAAGTTATCTGCTCTGGTGGTCACATAACTGCTTTTTCAATTACTTCAGAATCAAACATTGACTACCACATAGAAAAATACTGTGATATTACAGTTAAAAATGAAGATGGTAATCTCTCATTGATCTCCATGATGGGAAATAATGAAAAAGGGCCAGGAACAAAATCTGCATTTACATTGCTAAGATAGATGCTTCATTTAGCCTAGAAAACAGAGTGGTTTGCATAACCAGACATGCTGTTCTGAGATATATTGTGCCAAGGACAAGCTTTAAATGAGTTCTGGGGATCTGAACTCAGGTCCTTGTACCTGAGCAGCAAACACCTTACCACTGAGTCATTTCCCCAGGACTTCTAAAGGATCTTCCATGCATATGTTTTATTTTATTTTAACTGATTGGATGATTCTGTACCTGTGCCTTAAACTAAGTTTTAAATTTCACATGGTAATACAGAGTTGCTATGGGATGTTCTGTATGTCCTGTGGGAGCCCGTTCTAGGTTCCTCGTGGCTTTACCCAGCAGGTCCAAATAAAAGATGATTAAGACCACCACGGGCCTGAGTAAAGGTGTCTGAGATGGTCTGCACTTGGCTGTGCGGTGGGATGATCTGTATGTCAAGTTGCTCTGATTGGTCAATAAATAAAACACTGGCCCATGGCTAAGCAGAAAGTATAGGCAGGACTAACAACAACAACAAAGACAAAAGGAGTCACTGCCAGCCTGCCATGACAAGCAATATGTAAAGATGCCGATAAGCCATAAGCCACGTGGCAAGGTATAGATTTATAAAAATAGCTTAATTTAAGCCATCAGAACAGTTAACAAAAAGCCTGCCATGGCCATACAGTTTGTAAACAATGTAAGTCTCTATGTTTACTTGGTTGGGTCTGAGTGGCTATGGACTTGTGGGTGACAGAGATTTGTCCTAACTGTGGGCAAGGCAGGAAAACTCTCCCAGAGCTGGTGGTAAACGTACCACCGCCATGTTGGAAAACTGAGGTGGGCAGAGCCAACAGCCATAACACCGTTTCAGTCTTACAAATGCTGCAGTTTAAAACAATAGATTCACAATAAGACAGATTCAGATGTAGTAGTTTACATGTATAAAATATATGTAAAAAATACATAGGCTTAAAAGAGACAAAAAGGTGATATATACAGTTATATAAATAAATAGTTTTTAAAAAATAAAGTCTTTAAAGAAACAATAAAATTAATAAAAAAATAAGCCACATAAAGATAAATATTATATAAAAAATCTAGATTATGTTGTCTTTGGGATTTTTAACTACCAAAAAACATTTGATCATAAAAGATGTTGAATTAAACCAATATGTATATTTTAAAGATTCCTTGACTTTAAAATTTAGATGTAAAGATATGTTACTTTAAAAAAGAGACTCTACTTTTGTTCCCACAGAAAGCCATAGGCTATGGATTTGTTCCAGATTAAGATGAATCAGGTTTGACCAGCCAAGACCCCCTGAAAGGTCTCCGATGACACCATGGCCCAGATGATCCAACAGCCAGAGTGGTTTAATGGCAACTGGCTCAGATGATACACCCTCATGGACTATTCCATAATCCTAAATTTTTCTTTGTGTCCCCATAAAATACAGCGCCCCCCTCCAACAAAAAGTAGTAAGAAAAGCTACGCCCAAATTCCCAAATTATATATAATTTTACTTTGTTAAGGTTAAAACCTTCCCCTTTAGAAAGAAAGAAAGAAAGAAAGAAAGAAAGAAAGAAAGAAAGAAAGAAAGAAAAAGAAATGTGCTGTGGGATGTTCTGTATGTCCTGTGGGAGCCCGTTCTCGGGTGCCTCATGGCTTTACCCAACAGGTCCGCATAAAAGATGATTAAGACCATGGGCCTGAGTACAGGTGTCTGAGATGGTCTACACTTGGCTGTGCTGTGGGATGGTCTGTATGTCAAGTTACTCTGATTGGTCAATAAATAAAACACTGATTGGCCCGTGGCTAAGCAGAAAGTATAGGCAGGACTAACCAAAAAAAAAAAAAAAAAAAAAAAAAAAAAAGAAAAAAGAAGAAGAAGACAAAAGTAGTCACTGCCAGGCTGCTATGACAAGCAACATGTAAAGATGCCGATAAGCCACGAGCCATGTGACAAGGTATAGATTTATAAAAATAGATTAATTTAAGCTATAAAAACAGTTAACAAAAAGCCTGCCACGACCATACAGTTTGTAAATAATATAAGTCTCTATGTTTACTTGGTTGGGTCTGAGTGGCTGTGGGACTGGCGGGTGATAGAGATTTGTCCTGACTGTGAACAAGACAAAAAAACTCTAGCTACACAGAGTATGACCAGGCAACACTTAAAATATAAAGTCTAATATTACAGAGTACATGAGATGTAACTTTCCTGGATATATATATATATATATATATATATATATATATATATATATACACATTTTTTGACTTACTGTATACTAAATTCAACTATGCTTAATTCGTGCCCATTTTAGAAACCTATGAAAGTTTGTTGGCCTGTATAGCCACCTTGTAAAGCTATCTGGGATATAAAATAAATAGATAATTTAAGCTACAAAGTTCTAGGCTGTTTTCTTTATTGTACTTTAAATCAGACCACCGATATGTACAGAGTCATAAATTTACTTACCGGTGGTCCTCAGGACTCCATGGCCTATGTGGGCTGGCATTGGATAGGTGGGTGGAAGAAAAATACAAGTTAACCATAGATGACCACCGTTAGTTGTAATAAATGACCTGGTCATACACAACACTTGAAGAAAATGGAATAGAAATTATAAAAATATTATGATCCTCCTCAGGAAATAACATACCGTTCATGTTCGTAAGATGCAGTTAAGCCAGCAACTGGGAAATTGTCACAGGTCCACATATAGTTTAAAAAACATAAAAGGTACTCAGTCAAGGATAGGCAGAATGCTATGTATGCAGCTTTCTTGACAGTAATCTTGAACTTTTTCATAATCAAGCCACCAATTAAATATCCAATGCATATTGGAGGTAAGCTATAAAGACCTATAAATGCAAATTAAATAGTATTTATAAAGACAGAAGAAAAATAATTATGTTTTCAACTTTTTAAATACATTTTACTTAAATTATTTAGCTCTAATATACAATGATCCTAACCCCTACTCACTCGCATATTTCAATTGCCCTGTAATGGCACTGTATAAGGACAACTGGCATTAGTTAATTATTTGAAGCAAGTTATAAACACCTTATAACCACCACACACACACATTAGATATTCATGTACTTCTTTCCACTATATTTATTGTAAATTTGACTCAGTCCCAGGTAATTTTGAAGGTCACTGCTGAATCCATGTTTACCAAATGAAGCAATTCTGTGCATTCTTTATGTGGGCCCAAATTCTTTCTTCTTGATTGTACTTCCTCAGCCAAAAAAATCAAAGTGAAAAAAGAAAAGGGAAGAGAAAATCCTGGCTAGGTTGCATACAACACCAGCCCCAGACTTGGAAGAATTTGTCCATCCTTTATAGCTCCATGTAATTGCATTTAATTTTATAAATCTGAGGGTAGGGGCTAGGATTTGGACTTTCAGAGAACTCTAGATAATGTGGATGCTGCCAGCCTAGGATTGTCAGTTTTCAAGAGTAAATGAACCAAGGAAAAATCCAAAGTTGGGTAGGATCCCTGGGTTTTGTGATCTAACAAGAAAGCAGAGTGTGGCTGCACTGACTCCTCAGATCACCAAGGGATCAAGCAAATGAATTAGGAATAATTAGTAAGGCAAGAATTGAAGCCCAGAAGTAAAATTTGGAAGTAAGATACAGAATCCCAGTGAAATAACTCTGCATTCCTCTGTGAATTAACATATTGCCTATCTGAAAAGTGATTGTTATGAACATCATCAATTATTTCCATAACAATGATGACTTTCATTCTGGTTGGAGAGAGAACAGAGAGGGTATTTCTGGCCTCTTCCTTTCCCTATCCATTCTTGATTTCCCTGGAGACTAGAAAGAAGAAATTTACAAATATGCTAACAGATTTCAATTTCCTTATAATTTCCTAGTCAGTTTATCATACTGTTTAGTAAGTCCTTGGGGATACTGTTTGTCATGTTCCTGTGGAAGGGAGAAGTGGTACTAAAGAAATAATGAGACTACATACCTATGAGAAAGATTATTTCTGCAGCTGATTTTCCATACTGCTGTTCCAGGAATTTAGGCATGAAGGTAAATGAAATGATAAATGCATTGACCTGGAGCACACTTATGAGGCTGAAAAGAATGTAAATTGGATTGCAGAAGAGGCTCTTCATGAAAGGCAAGAAATCTGAAACAAGAGAGTGTTGAGACAATCAAGATAACCTGGCACTTTGTGTCCAGTGTTCTGAAATCTTCTCACAGATTCTGGGTGTAACACAAATGCATTTGATAAATCTTTACCCCTTGGGGCTAATGTCCTATATCATTGTTTAAGTAGCTTCTAGAAGTTAGTGATACAACTGGCTATATAAGAATCAGAACCCAATTGCCATCAAACAAAACTGTAAGGAGTTGGAACCACATCTATGACCACACAATTTCATTTCTTTTTCTCCTTTCCTTCTATTAATATCCTGTATTCACTACAGAGTGACTAGTCTGTTCTCTGGATTCTGCAAAAGACTCTCTTTGATGAAATTTAAGTTCAGACACTGATGCTATCACTCTTTTGTACAAGAACAGACATGCTAAAAACTTAGGAAGGCTGCAGGAATCATGCTGCAGCTCAGTTAACCACAACATTCCCACAGTTCTTCACAACAGAACATTAGAAGCACCTAGTGGTATTTTTAAACATCTCAACACAGAGATCTCACTGTGAGGAATGATGACTCATTTGGTGTATAACAACCACCTTCTGACTAACTTAACCAGAGTGTCTCCCTGTTTAAAAACTGAGAGTTGAGTTTGTAGCCCATTTCTAGTAAATGGATTAGATCTCACAGAAGATAATGAACTTCACACTTACTTGTTACTTTGCTTTCCCTGTCTTCATGTTTTCTTCCTTTATTTTCTAATTTTATACTATCCTTAATAAATTGTCTAATTTTTTGAGAGTAAAGTATCAAGAAGAAATCATTTAGAAGTATAGTTAGAGCAAGTTAATAAAAAGAAGTAATCTCTAGTGGCCACATCCATCTTTAGGAATGAGAGAGTTGCAGTCGAATTCCCAGGAGCTTTTGAACTCACCCATATTTGCTAACATCTCTTTTCTCTTAAACAAATCTCCACAATTCACATTGATTTTATCTATGTCTTATACTATGCTAAGCTCTTTCCTAGTTTTGAAAATCAGGTTGACCTGGCAGACCACACAGCCTCACATAACAATCAGTGTTAGCCCTTTCAAGAGAATCATTAACATGATCATGAGTCTAAGAATGTTCAAGCCTCTGAACTGGCTTCCAGTGTGACTGGCTCCCCAGCTATGGTCAATAACATTTTAGGGAGATGTGTGATTATTCAGTGCGCAATGGTGTGGAGGTTATGAGTGGAGGAAGAAACAGAGATATCATCAATAAAGAACTCCCCACAGTAGTCTGTACCAGAACAGCACAGAAACCCGAAAATATGATTTGCTGTTACACTTATTTTACATGTAAGGAAATAGCCCCTTCCTATCCTCCAAGTATACACTTTAAGAACTCCAGAGCTCACTTGGTGGCGCATGCCTTTAATCCCAGCACTCAGGAGGCAGAAGCAGGTGGATCTCTGTGAGTTCAAGGCCAGCCTGGTCTATAGAGCAAGATCCAGGATAGGCACCAATACTACACAGAGAAACCCTGTCTCAAAAAAGCAAAAAATGAAAGAAAGAAAGAAAGAAAGAAAGAAAGAAAGAAAGAAAGAAAGAAAGAAAGAAAGAAAGAAAGAAAGAAAGAAGAAAGAAGGGAGGGAGGGAGGGAGGGAAGGAAGGAAGGAAGGAAGGAAGGAAGGAAGGAAGGAAGGAAGGAAGGAAGGAAGGAAGAAAGGAAGGAAGAAAGGAAGAAAGAAAGGATCCCAGAGCTCAATCCACATCCCCTTTGCACTAACTCAAATCTCCTGAGAATACTACAGGGGTCACCACACACACAGCAGTAAAATTAGTGCCAAGGTATAAGAACGGGGATTCTTGAACACTCAGCTTCCCACCTTAGTCTCTCACAGAAGTGTTACTACTCTGCATCTCAGGTTAATAACATTCCTGCTTGTTTCACAACAGTCTGTTCCTTAGGGAACAGTTCTCCTGGAAACTATCACACACCTTCAAACACAGAGAATTATGTTACTTCTTATGTTTTCTCTTCCAGCCTTAATTTCGAGATGCTCATTACTAAACTGATATTTTTATTATCAAACTACACTGTTGCCTTAGTGAGGATATTTCTCTCCCATTATCTTTAGCTTGAATTTCTGGTTATTCATGTTTTTTTTTTTTAATTTGAACTAATATTTTGTATAAAATAGGCTTTTCAAAACAGATGAGGAAATTATATTTGGTTATTGAGTGTCCAGATTGACTTGAACTTTTCATAAAGTCTAATCAAAGATAAGCTGCTTACAAATTGCATCAATTGCTCCCAAGTGGTAACTTTGGAAGGAGTTTAACACATCTGAGTAGGGACCATTAGTGACAAACTATCTTAACTCAGCACAGCATGACAAACACTCCACTAACTGCAGACCCATCTAAACCAAATACAGGGTTTAAAGTTTTCCTGTTTGCCTTTAGTGATTCCACGTTTTTCCTCCTTGGTTTTTCTTTGGTGTTTCTCTTCTCTGTCACTTTTAGTCACATCCACATTAACCTTTAGTCTTTTCTTTTGGAGTGTTTTAGGGAAAAAGAAAAAGGGAATGCTGGTCAGGACATTCACTCCTGCACAGATCAAAAAGCCAATCCACCAAGCACCGACCCAGCGTGTGTCAGTGGGAGTTATGGTCAGGTCATCTGTGGAGAAATACAGACATTTTATTAGCTTGCACCATTCTTTCCCGCGTAAACTGCAGAAAATTATTAAGGACCCTAAGCCATCTAAACACAGAATTTATGTATTATTGTAAACTATTCCCTTGTTTGTTCTTGTTTGGGCTGTCTGTATACTGTGGTCCCTGCCTCTGCTTCCTAAATGCTGGGATTGCAGGTATCTGCCACCCTGCTGGGAGAATTCAGACCTTTAGAGAAAGTGTCTGAGGTTGATCAGTTGGGTGAAATTAAAATTAACTAAGAATAATAGGTTCCGAATTGCTACATGGCATAATAGTTAAAGCTTCATTAGAAAAAGGATTTGAGACATATTTAAGGAACTGGGCTTAACCTGATGTAGTCATATCTCAAAACATCACAGTGGGTGAGGAAGGGGACTGGAGAGACAGCTCAGTGGCTAAGAGTTATTGCTGCTCTATGATGCTTAGTTGAGTCAATGATTTAACTGGACTTTCTGAACCTAAAAGATACAGGTGGTTAGGACAGTTAGTAAAGATGATTAGGGACATGATTTATGTTACTCTGCTAATTGCTCCAATAAGAGATACTAAGAAGGCAAATATAGGCAAAAAGTCACCTTCCCCAAATATGAGATTTACAGAGGATAGAACAAGGATGTTTCATGTATTGTAGAGCCATGATTTCTAACTGTGAAAAAACAGGCTGATGATTAAAGAATTATGTCCCTACACCCAATGTTAGGCCTGAATTCCATGGTCATGTAACTTACAGAATTAATCACAGATCCCAGTATGTGAAAAAACAATGTGAAAGGAAATCAAATGACTCTATTGTATATAAAGAAAAATCAATTCTTGGCTGACCACTCATTTAAAGTTTCTCAGGAATATAAATGTGCTTTGCTGAAATTGCAAACAGCTCCCTGCCAGTACAAAAGGGACTGGCTGAATTATACTGAGCTTGCTTAAAACTTTGTTAATAAGTAATAAAAGAGTCATGGCTTTAGGATAAAGATGTTATGGTGGGAAAATTAATACAAAGGAAAATGTTTAACTGCTTGTGGGCTTCTAAGGAAAACATGTAACTTGTGATCTTAATGCCATTTCTTCTTATGTAAAGATTTTAATTACTTCTTGGAAAATACATAACGTGATTGTGAGGTAATCTTTTCTTGAACAGGTATCTTTTTATTAGGAGGGATAAGAGGACTAAGAAAACATAAGAGATAGGAGAAGGTAAGATGTAGCAGAAAAAACATCAGGAAGGAACAGAAGCGAACTGCCAGGGAAGAAGCAAATGGATAACACCAGCAAAGACGCAGAAGGAAAACAGCTTGGAGGAGGAAGAGAAAAACAACAGCATAAATGAACATAACAGAAAAGAACAGAGTAAGAACAGTCAGCAGATAGAAAAATACAATGAGGAATTAAGCTTTGGCCCTCAGAGCCCAAGTGCATCTGTCCAGTAGTTCATCCATTCTGTCTCCTCTCTAGTTTTTCTGGCCTGCTGGAGGATGGGCCCCTTGGCAGCAATATATTTTCCAGCAGTGAATGAGTATTTCTGTCTGTTATGTAAAACCTTTTAACTGGTGCTTATCACATAACAGAAAGATCTGTTTCATTTTCCCTGGTGACTGCCTCATTGAGAAAAACCTGTGTGAGTAAATCTTTGAGACCAAAGGTGTGGCTGAACTGTGCTGGGAGAATGGTGGATTTTTGATCAGAAGGTGACATTTTATCCTTACTTCTGCTCCTCTTAGGTCTGCAATCTGTAAGTGGTGATGGTATGCCTAAACAATAATTAAAGAAGGCAGTGGTATAGCAATCTGGAGCATTCTCCCACACTCTGGAGACTGGGCTGTATAAATACAATGTATTTTACCTGTATTCACAGACCCAGTGTCTACATAAATGGTTGCACAGAAGGATGCCAATAAAAGTCCAATCAAAGGGCCAACAATCTTTCCTGTTTCTAAAATTCCTAGAAGTAAACAAAGATAGGAAGTTACACAACCACACAAAGATTTGCTTGCACAAAAAAAGCCTTTAGATTGAATTGTTTTTAATCTTAGAGTTCTCTTCTATCCTTTGCAGAGCTGGGTACCAATTTCAGTAGGCTAGGCAAGTACTCTATAACTGAGCTACACCCCACTACCTCAGATATTCTTATATATTCAACATATAAAAATTGAGCTTGTTATGTATATTATATGTACATACATATGTTACGTGTACATATGTGTCGCATGTACATACATTTGCTTCTATAAATATTGAGAAAGAATTTCTCATTGTTTCAATATGGAATAACCCCCAGAAGTTCATATATTACAGATTTGTTTCCCAGGGGATACCACTGGAGTCTGAACGAACCCTTCTGATACAGGGCATGGTGATGGGTATTCAGGTCATCTGGAGTAGAACCATAGCCACTTTGGCATTCTGCTTTGCTTCCCAGTCATAAGATGAATGGTTTCACTCCACCCACCCTTCCACCATAATGAGCTGCCTCATGACAGGCCTCCAAAACACACAGCCAGTGACATAGACCAAAACCTCCAAAGCAGCTTGTCTGGAGCTACAGTTTAATTCCCCCATTGAACAATCTTATAACCAATGGTTCCATACCACTCTGTTTACCGTTCTGGAAACCACAATGTGTCCAAATCAATAACTAATTTCTACCCTCTCAGAACTTGCTATTCTAGTAATTATCCCAAGTCTGATTTTCAAACTTACCAATGTATAAAGGGGAATTTTCAGATTTGGCAAAATCTTCTATATAGGAAATACCCAAGGGCATAATTGGTGTTTCACCAATTCCACGGATAAGATTTCCTATCATTACATATATCCACATTAAGGATTTAACTTCTTTTACACACTCTACATTAAAACAAGAGAAAATTGAATGAGCATTTTGACAAGCAATTGTTACTGACATTTAATTCAAAATTTTCTTTAAGTGTTTCTGGGTCACAAGCCCATGATGACCATCACATGACTTACATAACTATGCTGGCTGTGAATCTGTGAATCATCCCTACTGTGTATTTGAAAGAATAATTAGCAATGGAGTGTAAGTGCTGTGGTGGAGCCAGTTACCACTTGGGTGGAAGAGAAGATGCGATAGATAGACACCTCTTCAGTGTGACAATACACTGGTTGTGATAATTTACACCATAGAAATAGGCAAAAAGTAAAAGCTAGGAATTTACCCTCACCTCCAGGGACTCAGTTTTCCATCAACCAGTGAACCCAGTTAGTTAATATGTGTATCACCTCACTCCTCTCTAACTCTGAGGAAGGAAAAAGGAGCATGTACAACACAGAGAAGATTAATGCAAGTTTGAATTCCTGACAGCTTCAATTACTTTGTAGAAACTAAATATTTAACTGAATAGTACAAAATAGTAAACATACACTTTTTCTGCAAATTCTATCTTTTACTATCAACCAGCAGATTGAATAGCAGTTAATCAGAGGAATAATACAAAGTAGGCCAAATGGACTTGAAAGGCAAAAGGAGGCATCTTTGAAGGTTCGTATGCACCTCCCAAGTTTGTCCTAAGCTAAATGAACTTCCACTCCCTATGGAAGCTTGACATTGTGTTACCAGGGAAGTTAAGGACAATGTACCCTGAACTGTGGACTGGACAGAGGTTGCTCATAAATGTCCTCAGCTCGACTGGGTCACAAGGTTTAATTCTTATTTACTCCTGGTTAAAGCAAACCCAGTTTCCATCTCTAGGAATTGAGTTTCTTATCTTCCATCAACATGATGATTTCTGTCTACAGATCACAGGGAGACACTCAAACCTCTTCTAAAGTAGAACTGAACGTATCAGACACTGGGAAGAATCAAATCCTTTGCGGGTGCTCTGCATATGGGGAGATTTTAACTTATCCACCAAAATGCAAGGAGAACAAAGGGTAGCTTTTCAAAGGTCAGTTCAGGAGGTGAGAACAGGCTAGCATTGAGGCCACTGTTTCTGCTTGCTTTGCTTAGAGGGTGTCTGTGGCTCAGAGCTTCAGAGATGGCTGCTCTTTGACTCTCCACTGACTCCCTAAGAATAGTGACAGTCCACGTCTTGGAGATTGCTGTAATTTCTTTGGCATGGATCTTGCATAAGATGGAGATGTTCTGGCCTGAGGTGATTCTGCTGAGACAACTCCAAACTATGAGTTCAGGAAATGTGTTGGGCTGTTAGCATATGTGGCTTTAAAAATACTTTTAAAAATATGTATGCAAATGTGTATACCTTCATGTGCATATGTGCACCTTATGTGTCCAGTTGCCCAAGAGGGCCAGAAAAGGGCACCCAGTTCCCCAGAACTGGAATGACAGGGGGTTGTGAGCAACCTGATGTCAGTGCTGGGAACCAATCAGGCCCTCTGTAAGAATGTTGTGGTGCTCTGAATGGAAATATCCTCCAGAGGTTCCAATATTAAATAGTCTTCAGTTGATGGTGCTATTTGGAGAGGTGGAGGAACACTGTCACTGGAGATGAGCTTCAAGAGCTTGAAGCCTCACTCTACCTCCAGTTTGCTCTTTCTGCCTCATGCTGATAGTTGAGGTGTGAGCTCCTAATTTCCTGCTCCTGCTGCCATCCTCCCCGGCATGATTGATCCTCACTCCTCTAGAACAGCCATTCTCAACCTGTGGGTCACATCTCTTTTGGGGGTCATATGACCCTTTCACAGGGGTCACCTAAGATCATCTGAAAACATATATATACATTATGATACATAACAGTAGCAAAATTACAGCTATGAAGGAGCAACAAAAACAATTTTATGATTGGTGGTCACCACAATATGAGGAACTGTATTAAAGGGTTCCAGCATTAGGAAGATTGAGAATTGTTGCTCTAGAATCATAAGCACAAATATATTCTTTTGTGTATAAGTTCCCGTGGCCACGGTATTGTATTAAAAGAAAAATAATGAATATATGCAATAAGTAATTTTACATATCTGGCTGTGTCTGTGAGTTCATGTACAGAGCTCTACAAGTCCCCATGGCTCTGATCCAATCATTGACTTGATTTGTTCATGGACTCATATTATCTGTTGATAGAGTTATAAGACTGGCAGTGTTGAGAAGTACTGAAAGGTAGGAGGTGGGCCTAATTGGAGCAAGTGGGACATGGGGGTGGCATGTCCAGAGGAGCTATATCTTACCACTTCCTGTATCTCGTTTTCTATTCTTCCTGCCCAAAAGGGAAGTGAAGAACAGCATCACCCAACACTCATGTCACCATGATATTCTGAACCCTCTAAAACACTGAGTAAAAACAAACCTTTCCTCCCTTGAGTTGTTCTTTGGGGTCTTGATCACAGTGATGGGAAAATTGCTAATACAGCATATGAAGGGCAGGAGCCAGGACCGCAGTGCCTGGGCCCCTAGAAAGTCAGGAAAATACCACTATTTGACTGAAATGTAAAGTAATGCCAAAGAGTGAAAAGGAGACAAATAGAGAAATTCCTGGATAATCAAGTAATTCTGAACTGACATAGTTATGTGCCTTTCCATGGTACATCAGGTACACAGAACAGATCTGGGAATGTTTCTTTCTGTCTTTAATTCTTATTTGTATAATCATTGTGATGGTTATTTTTTGTCAACTTGAGACAAATCTAGAGATACCTGAGAAAAAGGGATCTCAATTGTCTATGTGACATTTTCTTCTTGGCCAACTGATGTAAGGTTGAACAGACCGCTTTGGGTGGTACTATCCCTGATTAGCTGGGACTAGACTGTATAAGAGGTAGTTGAGTGAGCCAGAGGAGCTTTGCAACATTCCTCAGTGGTCTCTGCTTTGGTCTGTGCCTCTAGGTTCCTACTTTGGCTTCCCTCATGGTGGACTACAATTTAAAAGCTAGATAACTCTTTCTTTCCTGAGTTAGTTGTAGTCAGTGTTTTATTACAGCAGCAGAAAACCAAACTAGACTAATCACATAGATCTCATCATGAGTCTAAATCCATCCTTCTAAGCCATTTTCCCTTGTGGGACTAAATTCATCAATGTTGCTGGAGTGGATATCTTTGGCTTATTTTTAAAACACCCATTTTAGGAAACAAAGGAGTCTTAATAAGCATAGTCAAACTCAGGAGGCAGAGTATTCTATGTTATTAGACAATTTCCTTTCCTGAAGAGGGAATTAAAGTTTGTCCATTTGTGTTACATGCCTACTAAACCCAGTGTCATACTAAAGCCCTTAATAAAAGCATATTCTGTGGCCCAGTCTTGAGCAGAAAGCAATAAGAAGCATTTGTCAACCTTTTGGGTCATGTGGTGGCGTTAAGGTCTGGGTTCCGTCTCCTGAACACAAGAAGCTGTTTGAGGACAAATTGCTTGCAGGTGAAATTGTTTTTTCGTAATCGTATCTGTGTGGACACACGAAACATTGCTGTGAGGAACTGAGTGCAATGAGAGCATCTATAGATTACTAACTCCAGTTTCCTGAACACATAGCATCCAAAGTCTGTGCAGACACATTTCCACAGCAGTCATTGTCATCATCATAAATCCTATTGCAAGGCCAGCAAGACGACTTAGCAGGTAAAGTACTTGCTGCACAAGCCTAATGACCTGACTTCAGTCGTGGAAATCACATAAGATAGAAGGAGAGGAATGATTCCATAAAGTTGTTTTCTGATCGCTACACTTGAACACACACAAACACATACACACACACACACACACACAAGAACAACAACAACAACAACAACAACAACAAACAAATAAATGATAAATAAATAAGTAGAAACAGAAATTTGTATCTTTAAGCTGGACATGTAGTTCTAGGGCTAAACTCCACAAACAGGTTATGGGGGTCCATGCCTGTCACCTTAGCACTTTGGAGGTGGAGATAGGAGCAACAGAAGCTCAAGGCCACCCTCAGCTACGCAGCTATTTTGAGACCAGAGTGGGCTTTACAATAGCCTATCTCAAATAACAACAAAATAAACAAAAAAAAAACAAAACCCTTCAAAATTTAAAAAACCTGAATGAATAAAAATAAGTAATACATCATCAAAAGAACTCAGTAATCACCCAAAACGTGCCCCTTCTTTACAGTTAGCTCTCATCTCTACATGTAGGTGACATGGCTTTCAGTTCTCTAAAATCAACTTTCTGTGATATCTAAATGACTATTTCCTAGAAATCATTAGTGTGAGACAAAGAACAAAAGAAAGAAAGAAAAAGAGACTCACTAAAGTAGAATTGAGAAGACAAAAGTTTTAGAAAGACAAAACAACACAACAAATCAAGACACCTGCTCTGTATTCTCTGAGCTGTGGTCCTACCCTTTTTTCTGAAAATTCAAACAATCAATCTCCTGTGTGTTCATTAACTCCAGCAGAAGAAAAAGTCCACATGTCATAACAAGAGATGACATTATCGATCACCTGACCATGCAGTGTCATGGGGACAAATGTGCTAATAAACTGTGGTCATTTAACTCGATCAGATCACCAAGGATCAGCTTGTCCTAGAGAGAAATGACAGAGCAACAGTAGAGGAGAATGTGTCAGCTAAGTCCCTCTCCATTGTAGGTATGCTGGATTTCATTTATTTATTTGTTTCTTTCTTTCTTTATTTCTAAGTGTTTTTTTTAGAAGAGAGACAACCAGAGAAAACCATGGGCTGCTGAATTGTGCATGAATAGAGAGGTATACTTCCCAAAATTCTAACTTCTGTGCTGCATACTATAACACAGAAGTAAGAATTACTTCCTCTTAGAACACCTGCCTGATGTCCCTACATAGTTTGCCAGTGAAGTGTGGACAAGAGCCTATGTCTCTCTTCTCATGACCCAATGAGGATAGATCAGCTTCAAAGAATTATCACCCTTTGAAGAAGGTAGGAAAACATAATAATTGTCAAATATTTCTTAACATTAACATGAATAGAATAGAAAGTAAAAAATAATTTTAAAATTCCATCCACATATTTTCAGTTCCCTGCAAAAACACCTCTGCTAAAATATCCTTCACTTTGTTTATTATCCACTTAAAATTTGGTTGTCCACTCAAGGTCCATTTATTCCCTAAATGACAATAAAGTGGCAGAAAAAAGGTATCAAAATAGAAAAGGGGAATGGCCATTTCCTCACAGATAAAGACATTTAGATATGAAGATGTAACTTAATTGGTACATTGGTGCCTGGCAAATACCAATCCTGGGTTTGACCCTGAGCATGAAATAAAACCAAGCATGGTGGCCCAGGCCTATAATCCTAGCACTCAGGAGATGGAGACAAGAGAGAGGATCAGAAGTTCATGATTATCCTTAACTGCAGAGTAAATTCAAGGCCAACCTGAGCTACAGGAGACTTGATTTCAAAAAATAAAGAAACAAACAAACAAAAGTCTTGTGAGATACCAGGTGCCTCTACATGTACAGGTGCTTGTGTACAAGGCTGCCAACCTAGATTGCATTCCAGAACCTATGGAGTAGGCAGAGAGAACCTAATCCTGAGAGTGGTTTCCTGACCTCACACAAAAGGACACACACTCCACCACCACAACATATACAACAAAATAGATAAAAATAAAAAAAACCTGTAAGTTAGAGATTGAAAGTGTGCTCAATTTAAGTTCAATCAAATCTTGAGTTTGGGATGTGGATGTGAGAATGGCCACCGAATCAGAAGGTAAGGGGAATATAACCATCATGCTTCAGGTAGCAACAAGGTATGTTCCAGGTCTCCACTGAAAGCTGCATGATGAGACTCCCAATTCAGGGCCTGGCTGGACACACAAAGCAAAGTCTAAAGTGTGGGTTACAGTGCACATAAGGAATAGCTAGATCCTCAGACTCATCCTCCATCTCTCCAAGTGGAAATGCTCACAGACAGGAGAGGAGCCAAACTGGTACAAAGAGGACACAGAGGACAAAAAGGAAGAACACTAGGTTGTAAAACTCCACACGCTAAAAGATGATGTTCTCATTCCTTTCTGGATGGTAGTCAGTTTCTACCTCTTTAGCAAGTGCAGAGAATTCCTACCTAGGATCACAAGTTACACACATTTCTGAGATAGCTCAAAATCAGCCAGTCCAGTCCTATCACCACCCAGTGCAGCTCAATTACCACCCAGTCTAGCTCAGTTACCATCCAGTCCAGCTCAATCATCAGCCAGCCTAGCTCAGTTACCATCCAGTCCAGCTCAATCACCAGTCAGTCCAGATTAATCACCATCCAGTCCAGCTCAGTCATCAGCCAGTCCAGATAAATCACCAGCCATTCCAGATAATTTGCAAGCCAGTCCAGCTTAATCACCATCCAGTCCAGCTTAATAACCATCCAGTCCAGCTCATTCACCATCCAGTCCAGATAAATCACCATCCAGTCCAGATAAATCACCAGCCATTCCATCTTAATCACCAGCCAGTCCTGTCTCAACCACCTGTTGACTCATCCTACTGAAAAAGTCAAAAGAATCCCATTAACCAACTCTACACTTGTATACAGAATTTCTAGTTAGCTTTCTGTTGTTACTCTTTCTTAGATGTGGACAAATAACCAAGTGCCATCATCTATAGAGGACACCTATTACAGTAAGTCAAAGACAAATAATAGGTACACTTGAAGGGGCCAGAGACATGCAGACTGATGAAGAGAGTCACACAGGAAAAGATATTGGATTCAAATATAACAAGATGTCCCCTCAGAAGAGATATGTGAGGTAGAGAGGAGTCCTTGAAAATAAAAATTCAGAAATATGCTAATACAAGTGACAAGCCCATTGAAGAGCCTGGATGACAAAGTTAAATCTCCCAGGGAGGATCCAAGAGATGAGAAGACATGAAGTTAGAATGATGGCAAGATATGAATGAAATCTAGGGTGCCAGTGCTCAAATAGGAGCTGAAGAAGAAGGGGGAGAAGGAAGAAGGTATCTTCAAGGAGAAGAGGAAAAAAAGTACAAAAACTTTACAGACTGTCCTGACTGAAGGCACCTGATGGAGGTGGCAAAGATCGTAAACCAATCGTCATCAGTGTCAGACAGTGGAGCTAAAAGAGAAACCAGTCACAGGAGTTAGAACTCTAATTCTACTTCCAAAACACACAAACTTTGAGGCAATGTCTCCAAAGGCTGTAGGGAATCTTTTTTCTGTACAGGAAGAAGTGAGGGAGAGTAAGAGGGAAGCAGAGTAGGATGCTCCTCCAGTGAGTATGTAAGAGAAAGAAAGAGGTGAAGCAAGGAAGTTGTGGGGGCTCATTCTTGGAGTACCAACACTTGGAGGGCTGAAACAGGAGGATCACCAAGACTTTGAGGCCAGCCTGAGCTACATAGTGAATTCCAGCCCGGGCTACACAGCAAGACCCTGTCACAAAAAGAACGAAGCAGGCCTGGAGAGATGGCTCAGTGGTTAGGAGCACTTGTTGCTCTTGAAGAGGATCTGGGTTCATTTTCTAGCACCCACATGATAGCAGACAACCATCTCTAACTCCACTTCCTGGGAAAATGACACCCTTTTGATCTCTGTGGGCCCCAGACGCACACATGGTTCACACGTATACATGCAGGGAAAACACTGACACAAGTCAAATTGATGAAAGATCTTAAAAACAAAAGGAAGGATAGAAGAAGGAAATGATGAAGAAGAGTAGGGGGAGGGAGGAGGAAGAGGAAGAGGAGGGGAAAAGCAGACAGATTCATATGGAAGAGAATGATGGGGAATTACAAGGAAATGGCACTGAGCTGGCCTAGAGGTTTGCAGTTCAGAGGCAGGTGGAGAACAGCAGACACCAGCGAGAGGCATGCCCGGAACAACCATGCAGCCCTGACCTGTTCTGAGGGAAGTTCACCCTGCCAGCCTGTGAGGGCTAGAGAGACAGGGAGAGACTCAGAGAGTCAATCTAATGGGGACATGAGCTAAGCATTCAGTCTAGAGAAAGCATCGAGCTCCATAACAATATATATTTTGTGTACCATTGAATATTAAGGTGTTAAAAACTAACAAGACACACACAAGCAAACAGAAGAAAGAACTGAAACTCTCTTCAGAAAGCAGAAAAGAGAGTAAGAGATAGCATAATTTAACTTTTATAATTTTCTGTGTAAGACAATCTGGTAAGCATGAAAATAAAAATCAATATTCACATTGGTCTATCTCTTGCCAATCTGTGATTATATCAAACAGTAGACCCCTTGTAACTGGGGTGTCTAATAACCCTGATGAAAGACTCAGCACAAGCTTTGGCAGATTCAGAGAATCTGTTCAGTGTCTCAACTTCATGAAAGCAATGTCTCAAATTCCCACTTCACAATGGACAGGATGGGACCTTAAAAAACAGACCCAAGGTTACAACATACACAAATCATACCGGCAGAGCAGAGACCATGTCTTCTAAATTCCATATTAGCATTCTGTACCTTGGGGGAGCATTGCTACTTCCACAGAAGAAATTCTGAGCCTCATGTCCTTAGGGAAAATATTGAACCTAAAATTTAATCAAAGACTGAAGTACTCACCGGCCCATCAGGAAATGAGGTAGCGATATTAAGAAACACCCGAGGCCCATAACCGCACATCCAACACCAATCACAATAGGCCTGTGCAATTTTGTTCCAAAATAACTCACAAATATAACCAACAAAAGGTTTCCTAGGAGAGGGGAATGAGAATGTTTGTTTCAGTAAAGTAATAGCAGATCTTAGTCAAGAACCTCTCCAGCATTTGGAGTCTAGAGCAAAATTTTAACAACTACCTTAAGGATATAGGATGGGTGCTTGGGAGCTTTGAGCATTGTTTTTTTTTTATTTATTTATTTATATATATATATATAAATAAATATATATAAATTTTTTATTTATTTATTTATAAAATATATATATTGTTTATTTATTTATTTATATATAGATATAGATATAGATAGATATAGAGATAGAGATAGATATCAATTTAATAAATATATATATCAATTGTGACCCTGAGGGAGGGTTCTGCTCCATTTTTGGAGAATATTAAGAACTCTTCAGGATTATCCAGCCCTTGGGAATGGATACAAAAGCAGATGTCAGCCTGCATGTCACCTCTGACCTCTCCTCTCATGTCTGCTCTATGCAGAGTCAAATGGATTCATGTTTTTTAACTTTACTATTTAAAACCCCCCTTATACTCAACATGGCTAGGCTGGATGTCTGCTTCTATTGTCACATCTTTCCTTAGACCAGGTAATAGGGTTAACAGAGAGAAAGTCAGAGTCCTAACCCTCCAACTGGGTCTTAGGCCTAGATTGCAGGAGTCCATCTCTGTGGTTTAGCAGAAAGCTTATGTTTAAATAAACTCAGTGGGAAATATTATTCTGACAGAGAGGCCTTTGATGAAGGTGTTAAGAGATGAAAGAACCAGTGTAGCCTGGTGGCACAGACCTGCCATCCCCAGTCACAGGGAGGATAAGAGAAGAAGACTACAAGATCAAAGTCAGCCTGGGCTACAGATGGTGTTCAAGACCAGCCTGGGCATCTTACTGAGAACTTACTCAAAATAAAGAGTTAATAAAGGGGCTGGAGATAGAGTGATAGAATGTTTGCCTCATGTGTGGGAGGCCCTAGGCCCAATCATCAGTATTATTCACAGAAAAAAAGGAACTGAAAAGAAGCAAATATAAGTAAGCATTCCACAAAATACGTATTTTTAGTTTAATGAAGAATATTTACCCTGCTTATACTGTACATAAAGGAAAGATCAGAAAATTCAAACACACTTCTTTAATGACAGCAAATCTCTCAGTCATCTTAAATATTTCAAAGATATTTGAAGACTGTTTTTATTCCAATTCTATTTCTCTCTAGTCTGCTTTCTATGTAGAAGAGATGGTGCATTATTTTGAATGGTATGTGCACCACCTCTGTATCCTTATTACCCCATCTCTCTCCTAAGTCCTTGTCATTGAGGTCATCATTCAGAAGGTAATGTCTCAGGATACTCATTATTTGAAGTCTCTGGGTATATTTCTAATCTATTGCTGCACAACAAGAACACACAGAATCTTGTCTGAAATCGCTATTGTTTGAGAAGAAAAGCATCCCTTCCTCATATTAGTCTTAGATTGCCTTTTACATTGACTTTTACATTGCTGTGGTTTTCATATAATTGGTGGGAAGGTGTTGGGAGAGAGGTAAAGTATTTTCCAGGCTAGGGGAAGGTTGCTTGTAAAAGCCCACTGAATGCTGCATTCACTGGCCAATGTGAATTACTTCTTCTCACAACTATTTCAATGTAAGACTTTCCCTTAAGTCACCTGGCACAGCCAGTAGTGGTATTGTTACTATTTTTTACTTTAAATAGGACTTTTTAACCTTTAGTTTAAAACCCACAGAATTCACAGAAATTAGAGTTTTCCATGGACTTGAGTGAGAATTATTTTAAATTATCATTAACTGGGCATTTGTGTTTCTGTTCATGGTAGTGTAGGAAGCAGTAGTAATTAATATGAGGAGCTGTGATTCTGTCACCAATAGACGTATAAATGGTAGCTTCTGACATTGTGGTTGTTGTAAAGGGCCATGCAACCAATAATTATTTGAAAATCAGATGTAGATAATTTTTGCCTTATTAAAAAAGCACAAATATTCCTTCCTAACAAGATTTTTAAATGTTCTGATAATTATACTTCAGTGTAACTGTATTCCTTTTTACCTATATAGTTTCCTTTTGTACAGCTAAAGTATTATCCAGAAATCAGATGTCATTGAGTTTTCAATATGAGTCCTCAGCATAGAAAGATCAATACCCTCTTCCAATCCCATACTTGCTCATTGCCACCTGAGGAATAAAATACATACTCCAGAACAAGCCACAGTCTTTACACATTTCTCATCCCTGCAACATCTCTCCAGGATCATGTTCTAACACATTTCACCTTCCCATAATACAGAGCTGACTACATCCCCCCACACACCATTTGATAGTTCATCCTCCATACAAACTCCCCTTCACATTTACCTGTCCACTTCTACACCTGGAAAACCTTTACTATTTCAGGAGACTGACCTCCCTAGCACAATGTGTTCTGTAAGACCTTGGATTACCGATGGGCTGCACTTGCTGCATCTAACACACTAGAACATGACTAAATCTGTGAAATGTTTATGGAAAGCATTCATCCTGACTGCACTGTGAAGGCCAAGGACACAGGGGCAGAGCAAGCACTAAGGAGATTGATCCTGGAGACAGGATGGCGCATCCTCAGTGTGGGTTCACTACCTCACAGTCCTGGTTCTCTATTCTGTTTTGATTAAATACATTAAAGACAATTTCACCTTGAAGGAAGGAAATAACAAGAATAGAGGCTTCCAGGTCACTTTGTCTAAAGAGGGCATCTTTCCCTCCTTCACCCTTTGTACTCTTGTATCCCAGTTCATTACACAAATTCGGGGGCTAAAGTTCATTCACTCCTCTTAGCAATCTTGTCTGGCACAACTCAAACACAGGAAAGCACCCTCATCTTACAAGTGACTAGGAGTGGAGAGCTGTCAACCTCACAGACACAGTGGGGGAAGAGAAGCACTTGCTCTCTTCTTCAGGACCCCAGTTCCTCCAGGCTCCCACAGCAACCTTCTCGAATGCCAAAGAAAAGCTCTGAGGTTCTCTTTGACTTATCAAATGATAGAATTAGATATTAACACTCTAAATCTTATGCCAGTTGTCAGAAAAAAAGGGACCATATCAGGGTATATGGCGAAAATTAGGGGATATTTAAATAATAGTTTCTTCACAACCAAACTAAGCTATTCAATCACATCAGGAAGCATGTAACTCAGTTAAATCAAATAGTCTAAGGCAGGAAATGAGGAGAGAATGTTAATATATAATAATAAGTAAATATAAAAATAACTCACCAATTTCAAAGCTCCCATTGATCAATCCAACTATAGATGTGGGGATATTGAATTGTCTCTCTATTTGTGTGAGCATGGAATTCATGTAAGCTCCTGACAGTGATTTGGCTACATATGCCATTGTTAATGAAAGCAGAAACATCTAGGAAGAAAAACGTTTCAGAAAAAGTGAGGACTTTGTTTTCCAATTATATATCCTCCATCTACTGACAAAAAGCCCTCTACCATGAGATATAGGATTGTATGCAACTTATACAGCTCTTGAACATGGAAGGAGCCTTAAAGTGTAATCTCTGCTCTATCACTGTCCTAACTCTCGTGTAGTGGTATTTGCTCCACCCATGACCTTGGGCTATAGGGCCCAAAGGAGGTAGTGCTTCTTGCCCTTGTACATAACGTCTGAAAAAGAGATGAGAGAGGGACCATGTGGTCCTGAGAGAGGTGGCTCAGAGGTTAAGGACACTGACTAATGCTCCAGAAGAACCAAGTTCAATTCCCAGGTTGTCAGGAGTCTGATCATGCCAGAATAAATAAATAAAAGGAAGAAGGGACCACATGACCCCTCTCATCTCTTCTTAAGAGGTCATGTGCAAGGGCAAGAATCACTGCCTCCTTCAAGCCCTATAGCCCAAGGTCATGGGTGGAGCAAATACCACTACACTCTGGAAAAGCAGGGTTAGAATAGCTACTTAGCAATGATGAGTTTTGTGGGTGGATATGGTTTTGCTCATGTATCAGTGTACCTTATTCACACAGAAAGACATGAAGTTATTCTATGTAAGATGCAGCTATTGACGTCTATATACTATTTATGCAGGACAAGTGTTGTCCACTTTACAGAAGGGAAGGAACAGAACACAGAATTATACCATGGCATTATTTCTGCAGCAAGCCTACTATGTTCCATCTGCAGGAATGACTGGTTTCTGGATATCTTGGTCAGTTTAACACCTTGACTTCTTTATGTTTTTGAGAACAACAAGCTACATTCTCACTGCTGGAGGCAATGTGACCTGTTTTATTTTTCTTCCTGGGGCAATATGCCCTATAACCCTTTATCTCAGTAGTCCAAGTGGTATTCATGGCATGTAAACACAGGTCAGAACATTTTGGGGGTCTCTTGGGTTCAGGGTGAAATGTGGCTGTGTCCTGATAATACTCCTCCCTACCTGCCTTTTACTAATGAACTCACTTGGAATGATGTAGTAAACAATATCCCTGTTTCCCTTATCTTCCAGTAGCTGGTTGATGGCAAATGTCATCATCCCAGCTTCTGGAACTTCTGTGTTATCTCATCTGAAATAATAGGTAAATTGTACTGTGTTAGATGAGTATTTACTGCTTGGAAATTTTTGTCATAAGAACCAATTAATCTGGATTAACCTAAGCAGAAAAAGTACACAAAAAATAAATAAAATGGCAAATGTGAACACCAAGTTCCATATAGCTTAAAAGTTTTCTAGAAGTTTGTCTTTTGACACTAAATGGCATTTGCAGAGATGTTCTCTCTTCCCACAACAGATCTTTCATAGGGTGTGATTGACACTTGATAATTTAAATATAAGTTTTATAACTCAGGTCCTACACTTAAGCATACAGTCTATCAAATTTTTAAAAATTAAGCTTTGAAAGGTCATTTATTCAATTTATGTTTTTGAAGAAGAAGTCTAAACAGGTAGTAAGCACACTGCTCCTTCTCTAAAGCATTTAGTTCTGGGGAGAAAGTGAAAGAAACCAGTGTCCATGCTTGTTCAGGTCCACTGCTACCCAACATCTGTATTTACAAACCCAGTCCTTCTGACTGGTCATCTCAGCACTCTAGAGTCTGAAGCAAACTCCTTTAGAGCAGTCTTTTCATTCTTCCTAAGGGAGCTCTCTTTTTTCTTTTTTCTTGCATCCTTTCTTTCTTTGTGTATGTGTATGCATGTTAGTGTAGGATGAGTTTATGTGCGTATATGCACATGGGGAGACAGAAGACAGCCACAGGTGTAATTCCTCAAGATTTATACATTTTTTTTAATAACAGGGATTCTCACCTGCCTAGAATTAGCCCAGGAGGCAAAGCTGGGTGTCTGTGAGCACCGAGTATCTGCTGACTCCACTTCCCCTACACTGGGATTGTAGCTAGTGTCACCATGTCTAGTTCCTATGTAGGCTTGAGAACTGAACTCCGTCCTTCTGCTTCCATGGCAAGTACTTTACTGATGGAGATATCTCCCACCCCCTTGAGAAATTTTCCATTCTTTTCTTTAAAAATTTTATTAACTGAATTTACTCGTTGGTGATTTCATACATATATGGCATCTCTGATTATTACTTTCTTCCTCTCTTCTCCCCCTCTCTTCCCCATCAACACCTTAGTTCCTACAAGTCCTTTTCCAAGGTTCATGAGTTTTGGTTTAGGTTTTTTTTTTGTTCCATGTAGTTTAACTGAGCCATCTGTGTAGGTACTGGGTTAGAACTAACCAGTGGTGCCTGGTGAAGTCATCAGTGCATGCATGACTGAAGGTCATTAAGGTCATCATTCTCCCTGTCCTGGGACACTTTTCTTAAAAATTATATTTCTAAACTTAAGAAGCAGGAGCTTCAGTCTGGCACTGTAGAGAATTTCACCACTCTAACATTCTAGATAGTTCTAAATTCAGAGCAGTCTAATTTATTTTTAAACAATTACTTCTAAATTTTGACTTGTAAACTCATGGTTTTAACATTTTCCCATAACATCCACACCAGTATCTACTGTTGTTAAACTCCAAAGTATCTGTGGTAGTTTGAATAGGAATGGTCCCTATAAGCTCATAGATTTGGATGCTGGGCCATGAGGTAGTGGCACTATTAGGAGCTGTGACCTTGTTGGAGGAAGTGGGTCAATGAGGGTGGGCTTTGATGTTTCAGAAGCTCCAGCCAGGTCCAGTGTCACTCTCTTCCTGCTGCCTGCCTATCTGGATTTAGAACTCTTGGATCCTTTTCTAGAACCACATCTCCCTTGGGCCCCCATGCTTCCCACCATGCTGATTATGGACTAAACTTCTGACCCTGGAAGCCAGCCCCAATTAAATGTTTCCCTTTTTGAATTGCAGGGTCATGGTGTCTCTTCACAGCAATAGAAACCCTAATAAGACAGTAACCACAGACAAACTTTGAGAAGTAGTATTTATAATAATAGATGGTGATATTTCTCTATAAATGCTATTAATGTTAGTAACTAATAATCATTATACTAAGCTTTGAAGTTGAAGATGTGGCTCAGCAGTTAAGATCACTGACTGCTCTTGCTGTGGACTTGGGTTCAGTTCCTAGCACCCACATTGTGGTTCATAAGCACCTGTAACTCCAGTTCCAGGGGATCCATCACCTTCTTCTGGCCTTTAAGGACACCGGACATACAAGTGGTGTATCAATATACATGAGGGCAAAATGTCTCTATACATACAATAAAACATAAATTTAAAGTAATTAACATATTTTACAGTGGAGAAGGAGGTATAGATCAGTGATAGAGGAGCTGTGTGTGTGAGCATCTGGGTCTAATCCCTCATCCCACCAGTATAGGATGGCACTGAAGGGTAAGAACTCACATGCATACCGAGACAGACACACAGACACACACACACACACACACACACACACACACACACACACACACACACACAGAGGTCTCAGAATGATGTGTGTATCTAACATTTAGGGCTACCATTACCCTTCCCAGATGAAATACACTTAAGTATCAACAATCTGCACCAGCTGTACAAAGTGACACATCTGGTATGCATCTGGCAAAGGTCATGAGCCAGGGGACTTGGGCTCCTCAGAATAATGTAAGAATGGAAGGATAACTTGAGGGGGTTGAGTCTCAATAATTCATGCATCACTGCAGGTAAAAATACTTTCCAGGGCTGTGTCTGAGGCTTCCTTCTCTTTTACATTAATGAATGGAGTCCACTACATGTGACTAAGGTAAAGGAGCTTGGGATGGGATGACTGAGGGGGCAGAAGCTTAGAGAGGAACCTGTGAGGGACTCTGCAGAGACTAGGCCAGTGCTCAGATTCCTTGGGTTAATACGAGTTCACATTTGGTGCTGCAAAGATGCCTTTGGAACTACAAGAAGGACAGTTATCTCTAAACTACTGAAAACCACCAAAACAGTGAACAGAGGAGACATCTTTCTTACAAAACAATGATTGTAGTATTGCCAAATCTTGAAGAAAATATTTGACTAGATCATGAAATCAACATAGCATTTCTGTTGGGGAACTATTTCCCAGATATTACCCCTGACCTTCTGTCAGGAACCCCTGATGGCTGAGTACTGGGTAGACCTCTGAGCTCAGACTAAATTGTAACACAACATAATACACACCTAAAACACTTTAAACCCCATCCTCCATTAAGACCCTCTAAATCTATGATTCTCAATTGTCCTAATGCTGTGCACTTTAGTACAGTTCCTCATGTTCTGTTGATTCCAACCATAAAATTATTTTTATTTGCTAATTCAAAACTGTAATTTTCCTACTGTTAGGAATTGTAATGTGAAGATCTCTGTTTTCCAATGGTCTTAAGTGACCCCTGTGAAAGGGTCTTCAACCCCCTAAGGGGTCATGACTCTCTCCTCTAAATTAGTCTGATAAATCTTCCTGGATGAATAATCCTGGTTAGACATCCATTAATTATAAAACCAACTTCTTTACATCAATAAATTAACAACACATTAGGCAAAATGGCTTTTATGTTGGAAAATTTCATATAAGCTGAGCAACATTACAAGGACTTTCAATGTTTGCTTTAAAAGATTCTCATGCATACATCTAAATAATACATACCTTCATCTTGGAAAAGCATCCTCCCCCATGGGTTGCAACCCTTTTCTCAGTTTCTCCCATGTTCTTCTGATTGTTTCCAGATGTTTTTGCTTACCGCTGTCTTTTCAAAAAAAAATCAGTTATTAAATAAATTATATACTGAACTGTAATGAGCCATTCTCATAAAAGAGTAGGAGAAACTTTCTTAGGTGTCTTAGTCATGATTTCTCTTGCTGTGATAAAATACCAGGACCAAAAGCAACTTAGAGGGGAAAGGGTTTATTTTAGCTCACAATTCTACCTCACAGTTCATCACTGATGAAAGTCAGGGAAGGAATTCATGGCAGCAACCTGGATGTAGGAGCAGATGCCAGGGTCACGGAGGAATGTTACTTATTGCTTTGTTCCTCATACCTTGTTCAGCCTGCTTTCTTAAAAAAAAACTCAGGACTGCCTACCTAGGGATGGTCCCACCCCCAGTGAGCTGGGCCCTCCCATATCAAATTTTAATTGAGAAAATGCACCACAGGCTAGACAATCAGGCTATCTCTTGGGACATTTTCTCAATTGAGGTTCCTTCTTCCCAAATGATCCTAGCTTATGTCAAGCACAACTGTGGAGGTGGATCAGTGGATAACAAGTTTGATTCATAAGTTTGAGGATCTCAATTTGAAGTTTTAGCAACCAAGTAAAACCAGGGCTTCTCGGCACCTACCTATAACCCCAACACTGGGAAGACCCAGGCAGCAGAATCACTGCAGCACGCCAACCTAGCACTCTAACCAAATGAACAACGGACAAGTTCAGTGAATAGACTTCATTAAAACCCTAATGTGGAGCATTCTAGAGGAAGACACTCAGCATTGACTTGTGGTCTCCATGATATGCACACCTGTATATGTGCATCTGCACCTGCACACATACTTATGTATATACACAAACCCATATGTACGTATTCACTGCATACGCACAGGTTCTCACACACAAAAATCTCTTGAATAGGAACAATTTTAACCAATATCTTGAATAATATAAAATGTTTCTAGGAAGATTTTTTTTTTATCCTGACTAACCTAGAAAATAATGCCATAGGGGAAGATTGGCTTGTTTGATTTCTATTGAAAAATGGTGATATTAAAGCTAGTCTCAGAGCTTATTAGGCTCTGACCTTAAGCTAATGACAACATGATTAAAATAAAGCTTTTCAATTCTTTAGCAAAGCAAATTAGATGTAGGTGATGCCCTTTGAACTCACTTGAAGGCTGTAGCCTTTAAGAACTTGAAGACATCCACTGTGTTTGTTCTCAATCTCTGCTTCACTGAGCTCACAAAGGCCCTTTAACCAGGCTTCCTTCTTGAGGTCTTTGCATTCCAAGACTTCCCTGGAGTCTCAAGAAGATAAACAATTTCTGGGGTACTGTTGACTCACATAACCTGGGGAGAAAATAACCTAAGTAAAATCAACAAATAAATCTATGATCGGGAACAAAGTTAAAACTTCCAGATTTAAAAATGTAAGGTTTAGGGAAAGACCAGACACCTAAATACACATCCATACATGGTTATTTATGACCTACATATTATGTATGGACAAACATATATATGTATAGGTGTTAAACAGATACAAGTATTTATATGCAATACAGAAAAGTTATTTGAACTCTATTCAATTGTACTAGCCTCATCAAACTATTTTGTGTCTTGAAAGTAGGATATTTTCATCACGATCTAAGTATTTTAATTTTATATTTATTCTAAAAAATCTATTTCAGCATACCAGCATTATTTCTCAGCATTATCCACAGCACTAATTTATAAATATCCTCTGATTAACATTTGTTCAACATGTAATTTAGAATAGTTATAAGTTTATAAAACACTTAATCCATTTACCAGAGTTTCAAATTCCAGTCACAACTGAGGGATTATGTATGACCCTAGTTCTATTTACTACCTTGCAGTTACAATGAATACTTATTGAACACCTACTATGAGCATGAAGCATCAAGATTGAACAAAGAACAAGATAATCTTGCTGTTCTATAGAGAGGTGAAGTTGTTTGAGACACCTCACTCACCAGAGAAAGTTGCTTGTTTCAAATCCCTGTGAACATAATCTTTTTCTGGCAAAGATATGATTTCTTTAAAATAAATAAAGGTACACTGGGATAGAGTGGGGCCTTGTACATTGAGGTACAACTTCCATATTGTGGGAATAAGGAAGAAAATTAATAAAATATGGATGAAAATGATAGTGACTGCCATGGTGGTTTTAAACAGACATAAGTATGAAACCTCCCAGACTCAAGTCCACTTAACTTCCTGAGAGGACCTAATACTGATTTTGGAAAGAATGGTAGAAGGGAACAATTTCCAGTAGAGAGGAAACTAATGATTTAAATTGGCACCAAATATAGATGAAACATCAACCTCTCAACTCCCCTCACCTGCTTCTCTTTTCCTCATCTGTAGTAAATCTCTCAGCAGCCATTTCTTTCTTCTCTTTATCCTTGCACATTTCGGAGCCTGGGATAGTCTTCCTATCCACCACTAAGAGAACTTATTCTTCTCTCATATCAAAGCTGTCTTCACTTTCCTTAGTGGCTGAAAATATAACCATCTTCAACATCTACTTTTCATTTTTTAGCCAAGTGAAACTGGAGTTAACATCCAGAAGGTCACTGGATGGCTCTTCCCATACACACAAAGTAATCATCTGGGTAGTTTTTTATCACCACCTTGAAGATTCCTTTCAAAACACTTTTACTGTGTCAGAGCAGTTTTACAAACAAGTGTCTTGACTGTAAATAAAGCCTATAAAGCCAAGCACTTGAAAACAGATTCAATGTTACTAAACTAACCTGCACCTTCCTCTAATGTGCCAACACTTTCTGTGAAAAACATTAAATCTTTTCAGATGCATTTTAAATATGTCCACTGAGGAGAAGAGACAAAGCAACATCTGTCATTGATTCAACAAATCCTTTGTAACCCAATGCTGAATCATGTCACATTCCCTTGCTGAGCACTTTGAACCTAAATGAGAAATGAGCACAAAGTGGCAGCCACATGAACAGTGTCCCTCTGTTAGCACAGTATTGTTTAAATGACTTCTGTTCCCAGGATCACACAGTATCACAGACAAATGCTCATCAGTCATCAATGCTCATGAAAACAGGACATTACACTTTCATTAAGGAGACAACACATCTCCCCCTCTTTTGCATCCACATGAGGAGTGGGAACACACCATTCTCATTCTCGAGCAAAAGAGTCCACAACTCTGAACCATTTACATTGTTTGTGTTATTGTAAAGATGTATGATGGAACGTCAGCTCTCTCAAACTTTTTAAGAATACAGTGCAGAATTTCTAAGTAGTTAGGTGAGAATACTACAAAGCAAATCTCCAGAACAGTAACTACCTTGCAGTATTGGCACTCTAAACACACTGAGCAGAAACCCTGGAGGGGGGACCCCTTGGTTGATGGTCCTTAATAACATCTCAATCACAGGAGAATACAACTCTTTACAAAGTGAAAAAACACACTCACTCATGCTCAGTAAACACACAGTTTGTGATTATCAGAAAATGCATGCTGTTCATTCCACCTTACTCTGTATTATTGAATTAATGAAACAAAGGCTTTGCTTTACCATGGCCAAGCGAATAGTACATACATGAAGAAGCCTGAGGAGACGATCCTCTACCTGGTGAGGGAAAGCAAAAGTATTATGAAAGCACCTTTCCCCAGAATCCTCAAATTGCCTGTAACTGCTAGAGACAGCCTATTGGGTGCTGGCCAGCTGAAATGCTTTCAACCAATACCAAGCCAAGAAAGGACATGTGTAGCTGAAGTTTTCCTGGTCCTGCCTGGCCCACAGTCAGGAGGTCAGGACAAATCTCACCTGCCAGTCCTGAAGCCACTCAGACTCAACCATATAAATACACAGAGACTTATATTGCTTACAAACTGTATGGCCATGGCAGGCTTCTTGCTAACTGTTCTTATATCTTAAATTAACCCATTTCTATTCATCTATAAGTTGCCATGTGGCTTGTGGCTTACCGGTATCTTAACATGTTGCTTCTCATCACGGTGGCTGGCAGCGTCTCCCTGCCTCAGCCTTCCACTTCCCAGAATTCTCTTCTCTCCTTGTCCTGCCTATACCTCCTGCCTGGCTACTGGCAAATCAGTATTTTATTTATACAGAGGGATATCCACAACAGACATGGAGAATCAACAATTACTTGTTTGATTCCTAGAAAATTGTTTTACTTTGGTCAGATTTTTCCAGTCAAAAATAAAAGGAAACAATACTGAATTCCAATTATTAAGTCTGACATATTTAGGTACACTTTTATATCCTACATTCAAGGTATCTGGAATTTGCTGCTCTTGGGAGAATTTAACCAGACATCAAGAACATTACCCATTCCTGTGGTTTCACCATGCAAAACAAGACTGGAACCTGGACAAAACTCTTACCAGCAATCTAGTCAGTTTGTGACTTAGGATGTGTTCTCAGTCTAGAGTGAGAAGCAGAATTGGAAATTTGAAACATAAGTTCTGCCTATAATGGAGCCAGCTCTGAACATCAATGTTGCTTCCTGTACCAAACATATCTAGAGAATGAAGGGGTGATTTCAGGAAGTCCAGTTCCCACACTTGAGACACTAGCTTTGACTTAGTTCTCACCAGGCAGCGTTAAGCTCTCTAATTGATAGTCCTGTGGAACCCAGTGCTTTCCACTTAAAGCAGGAAACAGGCCAAGCCAGTGTGGAGAGTGCTCAATATTTGTTTATTTCCACATCACATTTTTATTGATTCTTTGGGAGTTTCACATTATGTACCCCAATCACAATCCCTTACCAGTCCTCACATGTCCACACCCTCTCTTATGACACCTCCAAAAAGAAGCAGAAAGCAAGAATAAGAAAAAAGCTCACTTTGAGTAATATATAATAATATTTTATATAATATATATTTATATATTATACACCCAGTGGAGCATGGTCAAATCTGTAGTAGCCTACCCCTTAAATAGACCTGAGTCCTTCCCCCCCCACACCTCCAACATCATCTAGCAATTGTGCAGAGCTACTCGTCAGCATCCCCATCACACTTTTAAGAGTTCCTTTTGGTGCTTCCTATCTAAGCTGCTGCTACTTTAGGGGGTTAGAAGCCTTCCGTGTCTCTCCCTCTCAACTGTGCATCTTCAGTCATCAGTATGATGCAAAGGCAGCCTCCTCACTCTTCACTCAGTGGGGACACAGATCATGGGCCTCCACTTGGTTTATGGCTATAGCACAAACCATGAACACAGCCCTTTGCTTCAGTAAGACCGTAGACCCAGACAAGGCACTGGAAAGCTGCCCAGACCATGGACATCAACATGACCTCAGGTGGCAGAGCAGCCACCTGTGCGGCAGCATGTCCTATGAGCATCAACAAAGATTCAGGCTGTAGCACAGACCATGGACATGATGGCAACACAGAGCATGGACATAAACACAGCCTCCAGCCCGGTAGGACCACAGACCCAGACAAATTTCTCTGTGGCAGCACAGCCCCAAACATCACCATGGCCTCGGGTGGCAGTGAAGATCACTCAGATCAGTATGGCCCCTGGTGGCAGCATGGCCTACAGACATCTACATGGAATCAGACTACAGCACTGACCATGGACACCTGCCTAGCCCTTGGTGGTAGCATGTGCCACGGACATCAAGGCAGGCCCCATCAGGTCACAACAGGGTGTGGTGTGGGAGGTCGTGAGCCCTGACTCTTCCATCATATACCTGATACCCAGTTGCTTCAATATTTGGTCCATTTCTGCATCCCCTCATCATTGCCAGCAAGAAATGTCAGGCTGGCTTAGCTAGCGCTAGAACAGCTGGCATGCTGTTTCCTCTCGAGGACATTCCCCCCTCATCTGTAAGTCTCCACTGATCTCCCCTGCATCCGGAACTGCACCGAAGTGGACTGAAGCATCCTCGGCAGTTGCTGAAGTTCCTGAAGAAAGCATGCCTAACACCACTCACTGTCAGTACTGGTTTTTCTCAGAGAGCAATATAGTAGAAATTATAATTTCTTCAGATTGTCTCAGTTGTTCTCTTCCTTTTATCTGCACAGGCATAGTTTGAAGGACAAATGTATGTATCTCCACTTAATCTCATGGAAGAAAATGGTTGAACTCCCTTTTTCTCATAGATGTAAGATTTACTTCTTATCAATGTACTCCTCATATCTGGAAATCCAACAAAACCCCAGCACTTTCCCCTAATCCATTATGTATGCATCTTCTTATTCTCATAGTAAAAAGGAGGAGACAGCTGGAGAGTGTCAGGTGTGAGACATCATTCTGACTTTATTCCCAGATGAGCTGACGTGTCTATATTGGCTTTTAGCCTATTTATGTTAAAAGCCAGGAATCTTTATGTCTACCATGCAAGACTGTTATGAAGACTGAAGTATAAAACTGTCATCAGCACCCCCACATGGGGCTAGAATGAAACAGTCACCCTGTCATGGCAGTGAATATTATTCATTTATTCCACAATTATTTATTAAGGCTTTACTGAATTCCAAACACAGTAGTAGATGTGAGGGATATGAAGATAAGTAGCTTTTGCTTGCTTTCAAGAGGTCTTAGATGCTATTGGGAGAGACAGATCATTATTTGGTAATGAGTAGCTATTGCCATGATGTAATCAATGTCAAAGGGAACAGATTAATGTAAACTATTCTCATGCCTGTGTCATTTGGGTGCAGTATAATAGTTCATAGAGTAAGCACAAGTTTGAAGATCTGTTTGCAAACTATCTGCATGCTTTTGAACAGGTCACTCAACTTCACTATCTACAAATGAAAATATTACCTACTCTTAAAGTACAGGTAAGAAAATAGAGTTCATGAAAGATACCAGAAGAATTTAATGTGAGAAAACAGTCACAAATGCACAAGAAGAGTTAGAAAGCCAAGCTGGGAAGCAGGGTAAAGGCTGTATCAGAAAGGGAAAGAGCTGAGATGAACAGGCTGGGGTTCTCAAGATCATAAAGCCACCACTGGAAGCTAGGAAAGCCCTGGTGTTTTCCCACTTCTCCACAATCCCAATGTTACACAAATATTTCCCAATAACACAACCTAGCAAAGTCTGATGAACAGGGAACCTTAGTCTTCAGATGTCAGTCTCTGAGATACAGAATGGATAGAGCATGGGAGAAAATATATGTGAGACTAGATAAACACTGACAAGACAACCATAATCCTCACTGCGGAATTAAATATGCTTAATACATATTATAAAATGGTGCACAAGCAACATCCAACCAATGACAGATATTTGCTGATATAGAATAGATTTAAAGTCCTTAGTGTTGTTCCAACTGGATCAGGAGACAGGTCCTTACATATTTCAGCAGCTCTCACTTCCTATACTCATATCTCTGAACCACACTAAACACAAGGTTTGCCATCAAGTCAACTGGTTTCTTTATTGACTTGAATGTATGAACCTATCCCTTCTGCATCACTGCAAAAGGAGCCATAGTCACCAGGTCTTCACAGAGCATGGTGTGTCCACAAGGAAAAGACTAACTGTTTGGAGGCTTACTGTCAAGAAATCCACTTGCCAACAGAGACAAGCCATCACATTCTGAATCACCAGATTATTTAGTGCTCAACGTGATATTTTGGACTCCATGTATGATGTGTTGTTCAGTTGATTGACTAACACATAAGAAAAGTGTAAAAGAGTCCTAAGAACCACTGCTACATTGGAAAGACACAGCTCTGAATTCATTTAAATAACACATTATCCTGAAAAAGCTGGACATCATGGGAGATTATAGATTATAAATAATAAACATTAACTGGAGTTACTCTTCACATATTTTAAGCATTATTCTGGAAACTTTGGCATATCAGTGCATTTGGTTACATAAAGCCCTGTGACATGCGTACTGCCCTCCCAACTTTAAAAGTACAGGATTTAAAGCACAGAGGGGTCAAACAACTGTCTCAGGTCACATAGGTCATAAGTGGTAAAGTCAATGTTTACCCCTGGAGACTCTTACCAACTGCAGCCAGCTGTCCCTTCTGCAGTGTGTGTGTCTGTGTATAAGATATAAGAATCTTCTGAATGGGTTTATAATTGAATTTGTTTTCATTCTCCTTTGGGAATTTCTATGCTGTTTTCTATAAGTATTGGAGTGTTTTTTTTTTCTAGTCAAAAATGGTAGAGAAGCTAGAGAGCTACTAATTAGGATCACTTGCTGCTTGGCTAGAGGACTGTACATTGGACCCTAGCACCCACAACAGGTAACCTTCAAACCCCTGGCATTCTAGCAAGGGATGCCGAAATACCAACTACTGGCTGTAACTTCACCAAATATGTTCATGTGGCTTTTATACTAATGTCTTTTCTTCATCTTTGGTTTTTTTTTTTTTTTTTTTTTTTGTGTGTGTGTGTGTGTGCATGAATGTGCATGTGTGTGTGTGTCTGAATGTGAGATACTTCCTATCTACTAAGGTCTATATGCCTTGCTGTTCTGCCATCTGATTTGCTCTCTTTGTCCAGCTACATCACTTCCTCTTCCTGCCCTGCTCTGTCACTTCCTGTCTGTCTGTACAGACCTCAAGACCTCCATGGTTAGCTAGTGTTGGAATTTAAGGCATGTGCCACCATATCTGGCTCTGTTTCCAGTGTGGCCTTGAACTCACAGAGATCCAGACAGATCCTTGCCTGCCAAGTTATAGGATTAAGGGCATGTGCTCCCATTGCCTGACTTTTTTTTTTTTTGTTTACTTAAAATGGCTTGCTTTTTCCTCTATCTCCAGGCAAACTTTATTTATTAAAGCACAAATATCACCACATGCATGCATGAATGTGTGTGCCCGTGCATGTGTGTTTGCACTTGCCTGTGTATGTCTTTACACACAAATATGCACACATGCAAATGCACACACCCATGCATGCAGGTACACATGTGGAGGTCAGAGGGCAACCTCAGGTCTGGTTCCCACTTTCCACTGGATTGAGACAGGGTCTCTTCTCTTTGCTGCTCCATTCTGAGGTCAGCTGTCCTGTGAGTTTCCCAGGATTCTCCTGTCACTGACTCCCATCTCTCTGTGGAAATGCTAGATAACAGACACATCCAGCTGTACTTGGGTTCTGGGGATTTGAACTCAGATCTTCAGGCTTTCATGGCAAGCACTTTGTTCAAAAGTAATTTCCCATCTTAGAGCTTCTTGCTGCAGGGGTTCATGTGCTATATTAAAAAACACAGCATCAGGGCTGTTTTTCCTATGGAAAATAATGTCTCTGTTGCTAGAATACCATTACCAGATGGTAGCTAGCCTCCAGAGCTCCACTGTGGATAGCATAGAGGACAAATGTCTCTTCCCCTCTCCATTTTACAATTACCACAGTTCTGAGATTCTTTAATACATTACTAATTTGTGGGACATTTCTACTCAAGAGTCCCTGGTGATGATTTTTCTCTCTGTTGTTAATGTAACAAATAGGTTTTTTGGTAGACTCTAATCCATCTGAGTTCATATGATATTCATATGAGTTCATATGCATTTCATATCATGAAAGCATGATGTGTATGTGAGTACTGTTGATTAATTTTGTGATTCTGGAGTCTTTCCTCATGTTTAATTACAAGACATTCAATCAGCAGAAGAAACAGTTTCATCTCAGTGCATCCTCTCCACATATTTGAAGTCCAAAATCCAAAATCTCTGTTCCTTTGGAAGCCACCCCACAACAAGAACCCACATGCCAGTACTTTAAATGACCTCAGAGGCACAAGGTTGAAAGTAAAACATTAATCAGTGGACTCAGTGCATCTAGGTCTTTTGGAATGGCAAGCTTTAAAAAGGAATTGACAGCATTGGTCTAGCTACAACCTCCTTTAGTGACCAATACTATAGTAGTCCTTGCACACAGAGGCCTCCTCGAGCACCCCAACACACACATTGAAAACTAAAATTTGCCGGGCGGTGGTGGTGCACGCCTTTAATCCCAGCACTCGGGAGGCAGAGCCAGGCGGATCTCTGTGAGTTTGAGGCCAGCCTGGGCTACCAAGTGAGCTCCAGGAAAGGTGCAAAGCTATGCAGAGAAACCCTGTCTCAAAAAAACCAAAAAGAAAAGAAAACTAAAATTCCTGTAGCTTTTAGCAGATGCATATATTCACTATCTAGCTGCTTGCTTGCCTCCTGACTGTTTATATAAAACAGCCTAACACAGATAACTTTGTAAACACAAGAGTTTTTTTAAAGAGCTCTATTTAAGCTGTTTCTTTAGGTACCAGTGTTGTTTGGTAATTTTTTTTATCCTGATATAACTGAAACACTTATCATTAATATATAAGACTTAACATTGATTCAATATCAAATACCTGATATACTTTTTATATTCCAATTATGCGCATTGTCCTAAAAATTCTCTTTATAGGTTTTAGAAAAAATAATTACACTTATTTATTTGGTGTGTGTGTGTGTGTGTGTGTGTGTGTGTGTGTGTGTGTGTGTGTTTTGAATATATGCTATGACAAACATGTGTAGGTAGAGGAAAACTTACAGGAGTCAGTTCTCTCCTTCCACTACATGGGTTCTGGGGATCTGCTTCAGGTACACATACTTGGCAGCAAGCGACATTTACCTATTAAGCCATGACAAAGGCTTTTTAAAAGTTTTTTTAAACTATTGTTCCAAGACCAAATCCAATCACAGACATTGTGTGTAGGTGATTATAGTTTCTTTAGATAAGAACTAGTGTCTTGGCCTTTTATTGGGAAGAGGGAGATTCTTGACTATTTACAGAGAACATCATGGGGCTGAGAGGTAGTTTTTTCGTTAAGAGCACTTGCTGCTCTTCCTAGAACATGCATCAGGTGGTTCAGAACGACCTGTAAATCCAGCTCCAAGAGATCCAACACCCTCTTCTAGCATCCATTGGCACCAGCACTCATGTGACAGACATATATACTCACATATGTAAATGTTTTAATTAAAAATTTCTAGGAATGCTAGCTGTTCAAAATACCTCTTAATACAAATCTGTCTGAAGCTCCTTCATGATAAGGTTGTCATTACACAGTTAGAGTGGGAATACTATGGGAATGATATGATGCCTTCCCAACATGCCTAGACACATGATGCTCATTTGTCCCAATATTGGTAAGGTGAGCTTTGGTTATGTGGTCCATATGTATCTTCTCATTCACTTAGTACCAAAGTATTTTTCCCCGTTTTAATCATATGACATTTGTGTGGAGTTCTATAGCTCATGCAGTATCTTGTCTATCTTTAATTTACTAGCTTTAACAACCAGCAGCAATATAGAACCCATTATTTGTAGTAAATGCAGCATCTGGTTTCTGTGCTAGGATAGGCCTCCCCTATCTCTCAATATTTATTAATTCAAATTAGTATAAACTTACAGATTTTTATTCTACTAAATGGGTTACAGTCTACTCTCTCTTTTTTATTTTATAATTTAATTTAATTTTACATATCAGCCACAGATTCCCTTGTTCTCCCCCCCCCCCACCTTCCTCCCATCCTACGCCTCATTCCCAACTCCTCCAGGGCAAAGACTCCCCTAGGGATTGAGTTCATCCTGGTAGTCTACTCTCTTGATCATTACATTAATTACCTTTTCCATTCTGAGACAAACTACCTGACAGAATGTTGTCGACTATTACTTTAACTATATAAATATGGCTCTCAGCTTGTTTCACTTATCTATCTTCCTCCATAACTCATACTGATCTGCACTAAGATAATATTTTTTCATTACAAAAGATTATTTTCTATTTATTATCAAATTTGGGTAACTTTTTAAAACTTGTCTTACTTTAATATTTGTCTTTCCTCTAATATGTTTGACTGAAATATAAAACAGTCCTAGATTATTGTTGCCTGAGTCTATCAATAAGTATGTGACTTCTCTGAGTTCATTGAAGTAAAACTGAACTTCTGACTGAATTTTTGCCACATTTATTTTAATCATTAACCAAGGGCAGCACTTATCTGTGTTTGTAATTGCCTTGGGGTTTTATTCTGTTTATCTCTTCTGAGCACTTTGCCCTCTGGCTGCTTGCTTCTGTGTTCACTAGACTATAGCAAAGGAAAAATACCTTTTAACTTATTGCATGATGTTGTTTTGCTTTTTTTTTGTCATTTTACTATTTGCTTTTGGCCAGGACGTTAGCTGTATTGGGTTCAATAAAACACTGCCCTTCCACGTAGTAGAAACCTGGAGACACTTAAATCCTGTCCCAGCTATCAACACCCTTTTTGAGAACACACATGGACGGTTTGCTGTTTTTCTCTTCCACCTGTTAATAAGATGCAATACAGATACATCTCTTTATTGGTTTGTATGCATAGTCCTTGCATAAGAAAGTGTAGTGCAGAAGGTGTAGAGAAAGGAGAGGTGGGGGCAAGATAGATGACTCAGTGGTTAAGAGCTTGCCTGTGCTTGCAGGGGATACATGTTCAGTTCCCAATATAGCAACAAATAATCACCATTAACTCCAGTTCTGGGGATCCACCACCATCTTCTGGCCTCTGAGGTCACTATACACACAAAGGACATAGACATAAAAGCAGGCCAAACAATCACATATATAAAATAAATAATAATTTTTAAATAACAGGAGGGTAAACTGAAGAAATTTTGAAGTAAATGGATGTAATAGAACATGTACATGGCCATTATTATTTCACTGAAGGGAACAAAGGGACCTACAGAAATCAAAGTGATCAAGGCATCATGGACTGCCCAAGTAGAATAAAAACTAAACATCATCACAATGAAGATTAAAAAGAGAAGTTATATAGAAGTGAGTGAGGAACGATTGGATCCAACCAATTTTCTATTCTGAGAATATGAATGAGGGGTGTTTGCAGAGAAGTTAATCAAGAGCACTAGAAGTATGTAAAAAGTACTTGGTTGGCTGGAACACAAATGCAGGTGTCACCTCAAATGACAAAGTGACAGATCTGCTTTATTTTTTTCCTTTTATTTTATTTTACAATACCATTCAGTTCTACATAACAGCCACAGATTCCCTTGTTCTCCCCCTTCCTGCCCCTCTCCCCTTCCCCCCAGCCCACCCCCCATTCCCACCTCCTCCAGGGCAAAACCTCCCCCAGGACTGAGATCGACCTGGTAGACTCAGTGCAGGCAGGTCCAGTCCCCTCCTCCCAGATTGAGCCAAGCGTCCTTGCATAATTCCCAGGTTTCAAACAGCTAACTCATGCAATGAGCACAGGACCTGGTACCACTGCCTAGATGCCTCCCAAACAGATCAAGCCAATCAACTGTCTCACTTATTCAGAGGGCTTGATCCAGTTGGGGGCCCCTCAGCCTTTGGTTCATAGTTCATGTGTTTCCATTTGTTTGGCTATTTATCCCTGTGCTTTATCCAACCTTGGTTTCAACAATTCTCGCTCATATAAACCCTCCTCTTTCTCGCTAATTAGACTCCCAGTGCTCCCCCCGGGGCCTAGCCGTGGATCTCTGCATCCAGATTCCTCAGTCCTTGGATGGGGTTTCTGGCACAATGGAATACTACTCAGCAGAGAAAAACAATGACATCATGAGGTTTGCAGGCAAATGGATGGATCTAGAAAAAATCATCCTGAGTGAGGTAACCCAGACTCAGAAAGACAAATATGGTATGTACTCACTCATAGGAGGATACTAGATGTGGAACAAGGATGACTGGACTGCTACTCACAACACCAGTTAGGCTACCTGGAAAACAGGACCCCAAGAAAGACACAAGGATTGCCCAGTGATGGAGAAATGGCTGAGATCTACATGAACAACCTGGACATGAGTGGGAATAATGAAGGGCGAGGGTCGAGGAAAAGAGAGTGGGAGATCCCAGCTGGATCAAGAACAGAGAGGGAGAGCAAGGAATAGGAACCATGGTAAATGAAGACCACATGAGAAAAGGAAGAAACAAAGTGCTAGAGAGGCCCACAGAAATCCACAAAGATACCCCCACAATAGACTGCTGGCAATGGTCGAGAGACAGCTGAGACTGACCTACTCTGGTGATGGGATGGCCAAACACCCTAATAGTCGTGCCAGAAACACCATCCAAGGACTGAGGGAACTGGATGCAGAGATCCACAGCTCTGCTTTAACCACTTTGCCTTACCCCTAGTGGTGTACTTTATCCCCAAACCCAGAGGCGCAATAAACACTGCTTCCCTTAAATTGTTTCTGTCCGGTATTTGGTCATCTCAATGAGAAAAATAACTAACACATTAAAATATTACAACTTTTCAAGGCAAGTTATGTTAAAATCATCACCTCCAGCACTACCTTCTGTCTGTGCTGTCTCTAACCTTCTGTACCCATCAAGCAGTCCCTAAGATGCTCTGTTCTCTCTGTCCTCATGTCAAATGTATGGCGTGTAATCCTATTTCCTATATTTTAAGAATGAATTAAAGGATTAAAATGCTATGCAAGGGTAATCTCTTTTCTATTTGGAAGAGTTTGCTTAATGAGAAGGGACATGTACCCCAGCAACCTCCACAAGGGGTGAACCATGGCCAGCTTAGGCCAGTTAAGGGAGCTTCATGGTAGAGCAGAAGCAAGTACTGGGAGGTTTAAAGGCTGCAAGCAGGCTGAAAGTGGGTGCCTGAGAGGCTTGATTTGGACAGCCAATTGCTAAGGAGGGAAAAGGGAGACTAAAGAGTATGGGACAGGAAAGAAAGAACTGTAGCATGAGCCTTATAAGGTGTGTGTTGGGGGGCTCTTTAGTATGATTGAAGATAAAGGAGGAACCATCTGGCTTGAGCTTCATAGCTAGGAGGGTTTTTTTTTCTCCCTTGGTTGGCTTATGCCATGTGGTCACTTTTTTCACGTAATTTTTGTTGATTCTTTGGGAATTTCACATCATGTACCCCAATCCCTCTCATTTCCCAGTACTTCCATATCCCCTCATTGTTATAGCATCTCCCCTGAAAAGAAAATTTAAAAATATTAATTAAAGACAAAACTATTACAGGATATGTGATCACACTGTGAACCCTAAGCATGAGCTTGCAATAATTAAATAAAATCAACCTTGGGTCAAGAGGTAGCACCAGCAACTAGTTGACAGAATGTAATCATACAGCGTCAGAGGGAATCTGGGAAATGGATAGAGAGACACATAGGAAGTAGGAGGGAGGGACTTTGAGTATGGCAATCCTTTTTGGTTTGGAGTGATAGAAAAGACACTCTTTCTGAGATTCTAGCAAAGAGGAAAGGTCAGTTAGTTGCTTCTCAATCTCTCTGAGCTAGCAGGTTTTCACCCCAGCCTCTGACTCCTGGGTCTTTATTGGTAAATATAACAATCAAGATTTAGTTAAAGCTACATTTGAGGGCATCAGTTAGAGGCTGATCTGAAGAGATGTAAAAGTTCTATCGGGTTGCTTCCTGAAAAGTGCTCCAGTAACTGCAGAATCTGAAACAACAGTAGATTTAGGTACAGCCACTATGCCGGTGGAAAAACAACACAAAACAAAAAAAAAAAACCCCACTTTACTCCTCCATCTTTCCTGCCTCTCCAACACTACTTCATTCATCTTAGTGGCATTGGGAGCTGCTGTGTAGCATGTGGTAGACCTTTTTGTCCACTCAGCTTTACTTGCAAATGTTCATTGCAATGAGTCTGGTTCAAGGCCTCTGGCTTCTGGTACACCATTAATACTGGACCCTCACCAAAACTCCTCCCAGATAGCCTGTAGTTGCCCGGAGTCATGAAGATCCTGTGACTCTGGTTCCACAGAACCAGTCCCTTTCCCACTTTTGCAGGTCATAGATAGGGTAGGTGTTGTGATGGGCCAACTGAAATCTCTGGATGTGTAGCTGATTTGGTTAGTCCAGGCCACTGGTACCACTCACATCAGACAAGAGCCTCAGACATGGCCCTCAGCAGCAGCTTGGCCTAGACATCACTTTAGCCACAATGGCAACATAGGCCACCCAGATCAGTATGGCCCCTGCAGCACAGACCTTGGACATTAACATGGCCACAGGTGGCAGCCTAGACCTCAGGCACACATGTAGCCTTTGATGATAACATGGGCCACAGACATCAACAGATTCCAGCAGCAGTAGAACCACCGACCTAGACATTGTCCTCAGCAGCAACCTGGGCCTGTATGTCACCATGGCCCCCAGGTGGCATCGCAGTCCACACAGATTGGCATAGCCCCAGTGACAGCATGGCCTGTGGACACCAGCATTGCTCTAGGTGGTGACCCACCTGGGCATCCACATAGCCCTTCAGTGGTGTCTTAGAGTTTCTATTTCTGTGCAGAGACACATGACAATAGTAGCAGCTCTGATAAAGGAAAACATTTAACTGGGGTGGCTCAATACTTTTTCAGAGGTTCAGTCCATTATCACCATGGTGGGACATGGCAGCATACAGGCAGACCTGGTGCTTCTTCACACAGTCCCACTGCTGCTGCTATTGCTACTGTGGACACACTGCAGAATCAGCAGAATTGGTAAGATATCTGGAAAATCCTTAAAGAGAGAGTTAGTAATATTAGAAAGAAAATTCTTTCTCACATTAAAGATGGGAAACATCACAATGCAGGAGGTTAGGACCTTGTATACTACTACTATGGATATCTTAAACATGGAAGCAGCAAAATGAGGGGGTAGACTTAGCTGGGACTGACATAATGACGATTTTAAATACTGTCAGTACAGTAATTCACATTTCATCCTCAATATCCACAGTGTTTTCTTGTGCCAAATATAAAAAGTGGTTGGATGATTGTGCCAAATATGAAAAGTTGACTGATAAGATACAAGCCTTAGAAAGACTTAATAATGAAAATAAAAAAAAATACTCAGACACAGACAGAGGAATTTAGACAAGAAGCTACTTTGTTATCACATGCTGGAACTGAAGTAGTGGGGCCCAAGGTTGTTAGGAAATCAACCTTAGCTTATTCAGTTACTATACAAGAACTATAAGCAGATGACAGGTACCCCAAGGTTATATAGAAGTTAAATGGAATCCTATAGAAATATTAGATTTGAGGAGATTTAAGGAAGCAGTCATTTCTTATGGTATGAATTTACCCTATGTGAAGCAGATGTTCAATTCACGGGTAACTCAGAACAGAATTATCCCCCAATACTGGAAAGATTTAGTCACAGAAATATTGGAAGCTAGCCCTCAGTTACAATGGGGAATATTGTAGAAGGAGGAAGTTAGGTCGATAGAACAACAAAATCGAGCTAGAGGTATTACATTTCCCAAAATCAGTTATTAGATGAGGGCCAATATATTGAATTGCAAAGGCAAATTGATTTTGACAACCGGACCTTGGCCCTATGTCAGTTAGCAGCTTTGAATGTCTGGGACAGGGTTGAAGAATCAGAAAAGAGGTCAGAGTCATTTACTAAAACTATACAAGGCCCAAAAGAAGCCCTCACTATTTTTTTTTTTTGCAAAGATTGACTTCAGCACTATTTTTTTTTTTGCAAAGATTAGAATAATATCAGATACCGAAGTCTGGCAAATATTAATTGAATCTTTGGCTTTTTAAAATGCTAATTCAGATTGAAAAGGGGTGTTTAGGCCTTTAAAGGCAAGATCAGAACCAATAAATGAATTGATTGGAAATACAGCTGATATTGGATCTCATACTTATGATGTTACTTTGATAGAAGAAGTAATTTCTAAAAATTTTTTGAAAAATCAAAATGTCAGATGCTTTAATTGTGGTGTGCAAGGTCATCTGAAAAGGGATTGTAGGCAAGGCATTCTTATAAACAATGTTTTTCTAGAGATACTCCAAAGGAAGGCCCAGCCTTCTGGAGTATGCAGGTGTGACAAAGGCTGAGTTGGACTAATGAATTCAGATCAACAAGGAACAGGCAAGTTAATCCAGTGCCATCAGGAAATTCTTTAGGGGTCCTGGTGAAGGTCCCAATATCAAATGTTTCAATTATGCCCTGGTAGCAATGGAGAAACTCATCCACAGAGCAATTAAAAGACTCAATGTCTGTTGTTGAAAACCATATGGTTCTAGATGTGACCAAGGAGAGAACAGTTATTAATCATCAGAGACAAAAATATTAAAAATACAAATAAATGGCATTATAACTGAAGGGTTACTAGACATAGGCATGGCTGTAACAATAATTTTACAAAAATCTTGGCATCCAGATTGGCCTCTTCAGGAGGTAAATATTCACTTTTTATGGATTGAAACTTTATCTCTAGTAAAACAAAGTACAAGATAGGTTGAGTGTATAGGTCCCAAAGAACAGAAAGGAATATTAAAGCCGTATGTGGCTAACCTAGTATGGAATTTATGGGGACATGATTTGTTGCAGCAAGAGAAAACAGATTAACATTCCTCCAAACCTCAGGGAAAAAATATAAAATAAAGAATGATTCTAAGAGCAATTTTAAAATGTATTAATAAGACTAGTCATAGATTGTTCAGGTTGTACATAAGATGGGTACTTCTGTGGGTCTTTCAAGGGTTTTCAACAGCCCTATGTTTAAACACTTAACAACCAAACCTGTATGTGTGGAACAATGGCTTTTGACATCAAAAAAATGGCAGACACTGGAACAACTGATACAGAAGCAGCTAAATGCTCAACATATTGAAGAATCAACCAGTCCTTTGAATTCTCCAATATTTGTCATTAAAAAGAAATATGGAAAATAGAGAATGTTAATAGACCTAAGAGCTATAAATAAGGTGATTCAGCAAATGGACTCTTTACATCCTAGAATTCTCTTGACTTCTTTATTACCTAAGGGGTGGTCTATTATTGTGATTGATTTAAAAGACTATCTTTTTGCTATACCTCTACAAGAACAGGGTAGAGAAAAATTTGCCTTCATAATACCTACCTATAATAATTCTCAACCCATTAAAAGGTATCAGTGGAAAATTCTTTCACAAAGAATGTTAAACAGCTCCACCTTCTGTCACTATTTTGTATAACAGCCACTAAAATAATTCATAAAGTTTCCTCAGTCTATAACTTATCATTATGTGAATATCTTACTTGCTGATTCAGATGCAAATATGTCAGAAAAATATTTGATGAAGTAAAGAAAATTTCACATTGTTGAGGATTACAAATTGCTCCTGAAAAAAAATACAAAGAGGATATTCTATTAATTACATAGAATATAAGATAGATTTGCAGAAAATTCAACCACAAAAAGCACAAATCAGGAGAGATCAATTACAGACTCTTAATGATCTTCAAAAATTGCTGGGAGATATTAACTGGCTATGTACCACAATTGGATTACCTACTCAAGAGCTGAATAATTTATTTCAAACATTATGAGGTGATAAGAACTTGAATAGTCCATGGAAATTATCACCTGAAGCTGAGACAGATTTGGCCCTGGTAGAAAAGGAATTACAGGATGCACATATGGAGGATGGCTTGGATGCAGAGCTAGACTCTATCCTAGTCCTTCCATTTTCTATTCACACTCCCAGAGGAATTCTTATGCAGAGAGAAGATAATATCTTATCTTAGAATGGGTATATTTAGCACACAAAGAGAGTAGATATTAAAGACCTATGTAGAAAAATTTTCTGAATTGATTCTGAAAGGAAAAATGAGACTTCATCAATTAGCAGGAATAGACCCAGTAGAAATTGTGGTACCTTTTATTAATGCTGATATTGCCTTACTATGAGCAGAAAATGAACATTGGCAAAGAGCTTGCAGTAAGTTTAGGAGAGAGATTAGCAACAACTATCCCAAAAGCAAGAGACTTCAATTTATAAAAGTAACTAATTGGATGTTTCCTCATATAGTGAGAGACGCACCAATTTTGTTCTATACTGATGCAAGTAAATTAGGAAATTCAGGTTATAAATCAGGAAAATTAAGTAAATTGGCTCAAAGCCCTTTTTATTCTTTTAAAAAAATCATAACTATATGCTGTTTTCATGGTATTATTCGGTTTTCCAGAGCCTCTTAATATAGTTATTGACTCTAAATATGCATAAAGAGTTGTTTTAAAAATGCAACTACTGAATTTATTCCAGATGATTCAGAATTAATTTTGTTGTTTATTCAGTTACAACAAATAATCAGAAATAGAACTCATCCATTATATATAAAACATATCAAGATTTCAATGGGCAAATGCTCTAAGTTCTGAAAAGGCTTATTTTGTAATTACACATTTATTAAGTTATAGCCATTATGGGAATATCTGTACAAATTAAGACTGGCACTGCTTCAACATAGGTCTCTAGTAAATTGAAACAGATTTTTTTATATTACAACATAAAGAATATTACAGGTATACCACACAGTCCTACAGAACAAACAGTTATAGAAAGATCTAACTGCACTTTTAAAGATATGCTTAATAAACAGAAAGGGATAATAAAGGCCCCCAGAGATAGATTACACAGTGTTTTATTAACTTTAAAATGGTAATGAGAAAGGAAAAACAGATATAGAGACGCATTGGATAATTGAAAAAAACTGCTAAATTAAATCAGCCTGTATATTTTAGAGATGTGTTGAACCTCAGAATGGAAACCAGGATATGTGTTACATTGGGGAAGAGGTTTTGCTTTTGTTTCTACATGAGAAGAAAAGCTATGGATATCATTAAGATTAGATCCAAACAGGAGAGCCCTCCTGAACTTATAAAGACTAAGAAATGCCATTCATTTGATCAGGATAAAAAAAATAAAACACAATTTTTTCAAATGATAATTTACCAAATTGCTGGCATGAAATGAAAAATGAGGTGTCTTTAACCATGCGTTTTAATTCCATATCATAATGTTAGACTACAGATTGCCTTGTGGCCCATGCCATCTTGGACATCAACTTTTGAGTTTTCTTCTCAATTAAAAAGGATATTTTTGTTTAGTATTGAAAACCCAGTTAAGAGATTTAAAATGTTTTAAGTAAATTCAAAGGGTTACTACAGTTCAAGTTTGTTACTAAATATCTAAGAGTTAGAATGATTTGGAGCTGAGATAAAATATTTGAGTAGGGCAGTCAGAGCTCTTGCCTTTAATCACAGTAGAGACAGATGATCTCTATCAATTAGTTGTTTTCTAAATTGTAGAGTTTCAGTACCCAAGGTGGTAGTGGCACATGCCTTTAATCCCACCACCCAAAACTCAGATACAACTTCTACATGGTATGTTTGCATGCTAGAGAAACTTCTACAGGGTTACTAAAAGGCAGGTTGAAATTCAAAGTAAATGCCCTTTGTAATCTAAAAATAAATACACTTAAAGCTTGGATTTATATACAAAAAGAAAGAGGAATGTAGGTATATTTATCCACCCATACTAAGGTATCTTAAGTTTTAAAATTTCAATTTCTTAAATTAAAAGACAATACTTTTTTCTGTTGCCGAAAGCATTTTGCTTTAAAAAAAAAGATAAAATCTGCCATAAAATGAACTCCCCAAAGTTAGGGTTGGGGCCAAGTTTTGTATTTGTCTTTCCAGGAGACTAAAAGCATCCAACTAAGGAGTCAGGTGACCACTGGACAAGTAGGACATCTGAAGAAGACAGATGAATCATCAAGAGAAAATGTGCCAAGAAAAAAGAATAGATTGGCCTAATGATAAAGTCCACATCTAACAGGGTAGAATTTCATAAGTCTTCCCAAATGCTTGAGCTTGAAGACAAAGAAAAAATGAAATACACCTAATTTTCATACAGAGATCGGATTGAGGACAGGCAAGCATTGTTAGTTCAAATACCTAAGAGTCCCCATGCAGGGTTAAGTGTAGGAAGTGAACAAGATTCTCACAGTAACAGAGGTGGTCCATCCCTTAATTTATCAGCTGACAGTCTGTCAGCAAGACAATGTAGATTGGCATCAGCTTTCTGGCAAGAAAGGAAAGACTTGCTGGCATTTAAAATGTGAGTTTTGTCCCTGAGAAGTGAATCCAGGTTTTTTCAACCCAAGTCAGGAAGAAACGCCTGACTCCTATCATAAATCTCTTGGAGATTTTGGGGTGCAAGCACACTCTACTGACTTGTTTGATTCCGGAATTCCATGTGTGATGATACAGGTGGCTAGGTGGATGTGTTCAGCCAGCCCAGATCCCGAGGATTTGGTGGACCTATGAATATCTTCCATCTGCCTGGGCTGGGAGGACCTAGGCAGGCATCTGTACTTCTTCAGGCATCTCAGGTCATGAGGATTCAGGTAGGTATGTGGGTATCTGCAACCCGCCTGGGCTATGAGGATGCAGCAATTCTATGGAAGCTATTTAGCCAGCCTGAGACATGAGGACCCACATGGGTCTGTGGGTGTCTTCCATTCACTTGGACCTTGAGGACCCAGTTGGGCCTGAGGCTGTCTATAGCCCACCTAGGCTGTGAGGATCTAGTTAGGCTATTGGTTATCTTCTATCCACCTAGTTCATGGGGACCCCGGCAGTACTAACTATGGCTTGGCTTTGAGGACTAAGGTGAGCTTCTGGGTGTTTTCCACCCACCTGTGCCATGCGGACCCAGACAGGCCTATGAATATCTTCAGCCAGCTCAGGCCATGAGTACCCAGGTTGGCCTTTAACTGTCTTCTATCCACCTGGGTGGAGAGGACCCAGGCAGGCCTCTGGGTGTCTTCAGCCTGCCTGAGCCATGAGGACTTAAACCGGACTGTAGATGTTTTCACCCAGTTTGAACTGTTAGGATACAGGCAAACCTGTGGATTTCTTCAGCCAGCCTGGGCTTTGAGAACCCAGGCAAGCCTGTGGATTTCTTTACCTAATCCGACCAGGAGGACCCATGTAGGCTTGTGGATATCTTCAGCCATTCCAGGCTTTTAGAACCAAGGTGGGTCTGTGTGTATTTTCCACCCAGCTGGCTGTGAGGACCCAGGTAGACCTGTGTATGTCTTCAGCTGTTCTGGGTAGTGAGCACCCAGTGGGGCCTGTGAATGTCTTCCACCCACCTGAGCCAGGTGGGGCTGTGTGGGTCTTCTATCCACTTAGGCCATTAATATCCAGGCAGGCCTGTGGATTTCTTTAGCCAGCTTGGGCCATTAGGATGCACCTGGCAGTGTGGATGTCTTCAGCCAGGCTAGGTCATGAGGACCCAGGTGGACCTATAGGCGTCTTTCACCTGCCTGGACAGCGAGGACTCAGGCAGAACTGTGTATGTCTTCAGCTGTCTTGGGTAGTGAGCAACCAGTGGGGCCTGAGGATGTCTTCCATGCTACTGGGCCATGAGGACCAAGCAGGTCTGCAGGTATCTTCTGTCCACCTGGGCCATAAGGACACAGGCAGGTCTTCAGGTATCTTCTGCCCACCTGGACCACGAGGACCCAGCAGGAGCTGTGGATGTCTTCAGCTAGCCTAGGCCAAGGACACCCAGCCAAGCCCGTGGGTGTCTTCCACCCACTTAGGGTAGGAGGACCAAGGAGGGCCTGTGGATGTTTTCAATCCACCTGGACCTTGAGGAACAAGACAGCTGTGGATATCCTCGGCCTCCCTTGGCAGTGAGGACCAAGGTGAGACTGTGAATGTCTAAAGCCAACCCAGGTTGTGAGTATACAAGTGGGCCTTTGGATGTCTTCCACTCTCCTGGGCAGTGAGAATTCAGGAAGGCCTCTGGATGTCTTCAGCCAGCCTAGAACTTGAGGACCCAAGCAGGTCTATGGATGTCTTCAGTCATCCCTGGCCATGAGGACTCAGGTGGGGCTGTGAGTGTCTTCCATTCACCAAAGCCATTAGGATTCAGATGGGCCTGTGGAATTTTTTCAGCCAGCTTGGGCATGAGGATCCCTGTGGGCCTGTGAGTGTCTTCCATCTGCTTAGGACCATGAAGACCTAGACTGGCATCTGTACTTCTTCAGGTACTACAGGCCATGAAGATCCAGGTGGGTCTGTGGGTGTTTGCCACCCACCTGGGCTGTGAGGACTCAGGCAAGCCTGTGGATGTTGTTTTAGCCATCCAGGCCATGAGGACCCACATAGACCTGTGGGTATCTTCCACCCACCTGGACCTTGAGGACTCAGTCTGGCCTCAAGGATGTCTTTAGGCAGTCTGGGCTGTGAGGACCAGTCTTCTATCTACCCAGTTCATGGGGATCCAGGTGGAGCTGTGGATGTCTTCCACCCACCTTGACCTTGAGGACTCAGGTGGGCTTCTGAATGTCTTCCACACAGCTATGCCATGAGGACCCTGGTGGGACTGTGGATGTTTGCAGCCATCCACCTTGTGGTCACTTTTAATCAAGGTGGGTATGAAGTCATGTGTCAAAATTCACTCTTTGCCACCCTAGAAAACATGGCTTTCAGCCATGTGGTTGCCTCAGTCCTGATGGTAGGCTAGCAGCTAAGATAGCAGCAAGCCACATGGTTCCTTCAAGATGACCTATGCAGAGATTTTTGACTAACAGCCTTGGTGTTACAAGTTTTAACTTAACCCTTTGGATACAGATTTTACAGGTTTTTATTCATACCTAATATGCTTACAAATCTTGAGATAAGATCTATACCCTAGCAAAAGTATTAGAGTGATAAACCAAAACCAAAAGAGTATGAGATGGGTAGCAATAGTCCCCACTGGAAATAATCAGTCCCCCCCATTTTTTTGGCTCTCCTTTCTCTTTCACATAGTCAGGTGTATCACCTGATTTGGGACAGAGATTTTTGAGGAAACCTTTGAACAAGCATACTTGTGTCTAGAGGGGGAGGAGCTGTACCCCAACTTCAGATCCAGCTTTTAATTGAAGTGGGACAGTACAAAACAATAGTTTAATGTCACTCATACCTAAAAAACACCTAACAATAAATTTGAATCCCAGTAAAAGTGATTCCAATGAGCTTTGAACTGTTGTGGAATATTTTTGTACACTGTGTGAAGATGTGTCATTGTGATTGTTTTAATAAAAACCTGAATGGCCAATAGCTAGGCGGAAGGAAATAGACAGGACTTCCATGGAGAGAGAGGAACTCAGAAAGAATCCGAGGCACATGGGAGATGCCGTAATACACTGAGGAAGTCAGACATACAGAATGGAGGAGAGATAAAGAGCCATGTGGCAGAACATAGATTAATAAGGAAAAATTAATTTAAGTTATAAGAGCTAGTTGGAAACAAGCCTCAACTAAAGGTTAAGCTTTCATAATTAACAATAAGTTTCTATGTCATTATTTGGGTGCTGGCTGTCCATATGCAGATGAGCACTTGAATGGCATGCTACAAGTGAGTGATTAGCTAGAAACACCTGCCACAGCATGGGTCCAGAAACTTCCCAGAGCTGGGTCAGATAAATGCAACTACAGGTCAGAGACCTGCAGGCATGGTGTTCAGCTTTCACCAACCTGAAGGAGGTGGAGCCAGCCACCTGCACCATGAGCTAAGCAGAGCCAGGTGATGGGTGGCCTGGCCATTTAAGCTTTGGCTTATGTGGTCAAATAAAGCGAATGCACACATACATACATACATACAGAGAGAACTTATTATAGGTTACCAGAGTGTCAGCAAGCAAGATATGTTTTCTCAGCCAATTCTTTCACTGGCAGGCTTCATTCTGCAGTTACAAAGAAAGGACCAAACATTTTATTACTTATCTCAAAAGATAATCTTATAAGGAATCTCTGAAGAATCATAAATCTCAAATTTTACATATGAAAAAGAATCAGTCATCTCTACTTTAAATCTTCAGGATGTGTACCCATTCATCAATAGTTTTTTGTTTTGTGTTTTATTTATAATCAGGAAGCTAAAGTCAAAAATGGATACAAAGAATTAATCATCACCCTTGAATCACCAACCCATCCTAGCAAAAAAGATACATCAGCCAGCAATAGCCAGACTGTCATTGTTCTTGTTTCCTGATCTCATCGAGTCCCTCGCTCAGCTCTTTTTTTGTCATTTTTTAATTATTAAGAAATTTTCCATTTATTTTACATAGCAACCACAGATTCCCCCCTCCTCCTTCTTCCCATCCCCCAGCCTTCCCCATCAACTCACACCCCATTCTCACCTCTGCCAAGTCAAGGTCTCCCATGTGAGACAGTTGTTTACCTCACTCACCTCTTAAAGTCATTAACAAAGTGGCATTACCTCAAAGCCATTAAGAAAAACATCTTAATCTAACCTTAAGTCATATTCAAAGTTTGTTTTATCTGTGATGCACACCAAAAACCATGAACACCTCTCTCAACATTAAGATTATAAGAACTTGAGCTTTCTGGGCTTCTTCTGAGACTCAGCTGTTTTTCTTAATCATTAACCTAAGCCACAGCCTATATGGCTCTCCAAGAGAACTAGCTATGTGACATTACCTCATTCTTGTTTTCTATTTTCTGTAGCCCTTGCTTTATCAGGGGCAGGGGCAACACCATATCTTGCTTTTACCTATATTAGTTTTTCCACTGAGCTAACCTCTATCATAATCCTTTACTATATTTATTTAAGACCCTCAATCATCAAAATCCTATTTAAACTAACACTATTATTGTAAAAATCATTGCTTTAGCTAAAAAGTACAACTTAGGAGGAAAACATCTTTATAATAATCCATAGGTAAAAATGCCCAGTGGAATGGAATATTTCCATTAGATAATCACACTACATTAAAGGCAGTGGGGATCTCCCCACACACATTCACACCATGCCAAATATCAGATTAGCGGAGAAGTAGAGGGCTACGTGACAGAACATAGATTAATAAAAACAGGTAAATTTAAGTTATAAGAGTTAGTTGGAAACAAGCCTTAACTAAAGGCCAAGCTTTCATAATTAATATTAAGGTTTTGTGTCATTATTTGGGGGCTGGTGATCCAAAAAAGTTCTGATAAGAAGACTTACTAAGAAGGATTTGAAATAGGAAATAAATTTTGAGCCCTGACTACAGACAGGAGACACTGCTGGGGGAGCTGAGAGATACACCTGGCAGAGAAGAGTGTAGGGGGTGGGTATGCATGCTGCACCTGGCTTACTCCTTTGCTTTCTCCCTGTCTACTAGGTCAGGCTGCCAGCTTCCACTTTGCAACAAACTTACAGAACCATCAAAGGTAACTTAAAACATAGGACATTTACATCATGTGGATGTCTAGGGGAGTGGGCACCAGACATAAACAAACATGGCTTGGAGAGGAGCAAAGAGAAATAGGGAATGTGGAATCTCTTTCCATTTCCCTGATTGATGGCAGTATTTGTAAAGGTCCCAAATAATACTAGGGGGCCATTTGGATTGATTATCTAAAGGATATCAAGGCCAAATTTGATTGAAAGAGAATAAAATTAGGGTCCTTCAGGTAAGGTGTCAAGTGGGGAGGCTGGAGGTTTTCTAAAAATAATTACAGGGGTAATTAGAGGGTATGGAAGACACCATTCCCATGGATGAGCGCTGGGAGGGAAAATGTCACTACAACCTGTACTTGAAGGCATCCTCAAGACACAGGGAGGACTGAAGGAAGACACATTAAGTGGATCACTGCACTTAGCAGGGATCATGGGTTTGTGCTGTGGGTGTCTTTCTGTATGCTGTGAATATGTGTAGCTCCCGTTGGATAATAAATAAAGCTGTTTTGGCCTATGGTAAGAAAGCTTACTGTCAGGCAGGAAATCCAAGCAGAGATACAGGGAGAGGAAGGGTAGAGTCAAGAGAGACTCCAGCCACAGCCAAAGGAGCAACAAGATGCCAGCAGACTGGTAATGCCATGGCCACATGGCAACATATATATGAATAGGAATGGGTTAATAAAGAGCTAGCTAGCAAGAAGTTGAAGCCGTAGGCCATACAGTTTATAATTGATATAAGCCTCTGAGTGATTATTTTATAAGCGGCTGCAGGACCCTGGGTGGGAGAGATTCATCTGGATTGCTGGGCAGGGCAGAATCAGAGAAATCTCCAGCTATAGGTTTGGACTGGCTAAAACCAAGAAGAAACGACAGCTTGCACCAAGGCTTTTGTGAAGGCCAGAAGTTGAGGAGACCAGAAGGTGAGGATGAAAACTGAGCTCTAGGGAGGGTGATTTCATCCACAAGAAAGGGTTGGACAACATTGTCACAAAAGCCATGAAACCTAGAGGAGCTGTGTAATTGTAGGCAGCTCCAAATGGAAGGCAAGAAGAGGCACAGGAGGGCAGGAAGGAGCACAGTGTCCTCACTGGACCTAAGAAAACCACAGGATTGCAGCTCCAAGGGAGGGAGATGGGGTCAGGTGAAAAAGGCCAGCCTTAAAGACCATGGCTGTGGGTACTTCTGCCTCTAAGATTACCAGATGCTGGACACCCAATAGTCACTCCACAGACTCAGGGAAGCATTTATACTGACCAAAGGGGAAACACATAATTGCCGCTTTTGGATGGGGTGCCTAGTGATTGGTGAGCCAGAAGGTGAATCTGTTATGGGTAGATCACAAATGAGGTATATGGTCCAAGCCCAGCTGAGACCCCAAGAGGGAGCAGGAGAATGCAAGCACCAGAGCAGCCTATCCAAGTGGTTCTGAGGAAAACCTAAACTATGTAGTATGACTTTGTCTCAAGAAAAAAATTCAAGCAATAAAGAAAGCATAAATATGTAATCAAGAGAGAGGTACTTCATGAAAAATATAAATAATAATGCCCAGTGAAGATTTTTGAAACTATTCTAATAAGACACACTAGATCATTCTACCTATTATAACAGATATGAAAAGATTAAAAGTAAAAAATATAAGAAGTTAATTTTTTCCAATTTTTGTATTGTTGAGAATGTATAAATTCACTATTTCCAGAAGTTATATTTCAACATTAATTAAACAAAAGAACGCTTACCTAATTAATTATAATTCTATTGATATTGATCAACCTTAGGAAATTATCAGTAAAGACATAATTGTAATTATAGCCAAGACATCTTTTTGTGACACAAGGGAAAATTTGAAGTATTTTACAATTATAAATATAAAATTAGAGACCAGAAAGGTGGCTCAGCAGTTTAGGCATTGATTCAATTCTCAGCAGCCACATGGCATCTCACTACCAGGTATAACCACAGTTCCAGGGGATCCACCGCCTTCTTCTGGTCTCTGAGGGTACTGCATGCCTGGGGTGCACATATACACATACAGGTAAAACACCTATAAATACAAAATAAAAATGAAGGATATATATATATATATATATATATATATATATATATATATATATATATAGAGAGAGAGAGAGAGAGAGAGAGATGTAGATATAGATATAGATATAGATATAGATATAGATATAGATATAGATATAGATATAGATATCTGATATGATTATTCCTGACAATATTGTTAAAATCCTGACACAAAATATAGCAGAAGGAAAATAAACAGGGAAGTTGCCTTAGCACAGTGCTAGTTGTAAAGGTAATATGTTCAAACTGGATATTTAATTCTATATTATATATAAGAAATCTGTATACTTTATATATGCCCAAAACATGGAAGATGGATAACAAACATTAAATGATTTTCTTTGTGTAGACAGATTTAAGATTATGTTTGCTTTCTGCATTTTTTTTGTTTTTCTTTGTGTCTTTTTTATTTTCAAACTTTGCAGATTGAACAGGAATTACTTAAAATTTAAAAAAAAAGAAAGCAAGAGCAAGCAAGTGCTACATCCTAGGGACAATTAAAGATACAAATTTGTGAAGTTCCTCATATTGGTGATGTAATTGGTATTTAAAATAAAGCACTCTCTTGTTTATACAGTTTCTGAAAAGGGATGCAATTCATACATGTGGATTTTTTTCTTGATGGGGAACAGTCTTTGTGAGATAAGGGAAACACCAACAGGGCCCCTGGGAATTTCCTATATTGATGGCTTTGCAAAAGAAGGGCACTACTCTGTGTACTTAGGTAATGGACATAACATATCAAGTTCAGTCCTCACTTTCTCTGGATCTAACCTTATAATGGTAGCATTACTAAATTAATTATTTTAAATTGGTTTTAGATTCATTTATTTTTGTTTTATGTGTATGAGAGTTTTGCCTGCATTTATGTCTGTGCATCACATGTATGCAGTGCCCTGGGATGCCAGAAGATGGTGTCAGATTTACTGGAATTGGAGTTACAGATGATTGTGAGCTACCACCTTTGGTTCTGGGAAGTAAATCCATTAGAAGAACAGCCAGTGCTCTTAAACTCTAAGACATCTCCTCAGCTCTCTAAGTAAACTCATATCCTTATAAAAGTCATTTAGAGAAATACACTCTGTAGTATTACATTTTAAAACCTGCTCTGTGGAAAACATTTAATTTACAAGTTCAAGGTGGACAAAACCCTAGCATGCAGATGAGGGGTGAGCACAAAGCCCCATGCCTAGATAAGGAGCTATTAGCAGTTGATGGCTACTAGGACAGGGAAAGTAAGTTTTCTCTAAGAGTGTGGCCTGTGATGGGTTGACCATGCTCTGGTGAAAGCCACACCCAAGAGTGTACAGTGGCACAAGCTATAGTTGATAAGATTTACAGAAATGAGAAGGCACAAATTTGGGTGGGTAAGGAAGTGGGGAAATGTCTGGGGCAAGTAAAAGTGGTGAATGTGATCAAAATTTGTTGTGTGAGTGAGAAATAACTATACTTACTTGGACCCTGGTTGAATGGTTTTGAGATGTTGCTAGGTATTCTGAATATAGTGGTAATGATTGGTTCAATCATTGGCTTTAACATGTCACTTGTGTTTGCTCATATGTACGTAGACATTGTGTATGTAGACCTGAGTAAGTAGAATCAGAAAAGGGAGGGGAAAAAGGTGTCTTTCAAATACCAGGCACCATGTCTCCAAGTTACTGTGCTGGGGAATAATGCTTTTGTACACTGGTTTAATAAAATGCTGATTGGCCAGGCAGGAAGTATAGGTGGGATAAGCAGACAAGGAGAATTCTGGGTAGAGGAAGGCTGAGTCAGTAGATGCCAGCCTGCTGTCCAGGGAGCATCATGTAATGGCACACAGGTAAAGCCACGGAACACATGGCAACAAATAGATTAACAGAAATGGGCTGAGTTTGAGTATAAGAGCTAGTCAGTAGTGAGCCTGAGCTAATGGCTGAGCAGTTTTAAAAATAACATAAGCCTCTGTGTGTTTACTTGGGTCTGAGTGGCTACGGACCAGGCAGGACACGGGAAAACTTTTAGCTACATACTGGTTTAAATCTTTAAATAGTTCCTTCATTTTATGTTTTAGAAATTATGAGCAGAGAGCATGTATTTATACTTAAAACAAAGTTTATCCTTTGTCTATGCCAAGCTTCTGCAAGTCACTATAAAATGAGGCATTTGGAACAATCTTATTTTAGACAACTAGATGCAAAACAAACTGGTTACACAGTCAAATCAGGTGCACTTTCACTTTCTGCTGGATTGGATTTAGAAACACAGGAATTACAGATTGAATCTTTGGGAAGATGCTGTGAGGCTGTGGGGTTGGGAGATGGCTAGAGGGGATGAGAATCTTCACCATATGTTTTGGTTTTGATGTTTTCTCTGATCATGACAAATGGTTTGACATATAGTCCCCTTCAATTGGAGTATGAAGGCATGCACACTAAGTAATCATTTTCTCCTCTCAAAGCAAGCTTTCCTTCATAATTCAGAAGAACTGAATAGAGTGTGGAAACTCTTTTAACTTGAAACCCTACTTCCAATAAATATCACATCCACTTTCATCACATCTCTCATCTTTACCCCCCACAAATCTCTAAAAATTATATCCACCTTCAGCTTGTTTTTGTAGACTCACCCTAGGGATTCAATTTCTCCATCCTGCATCTTCAAGATCTCTATCCATCACTATTCCATCAGATCACTCCCTGGCTATCTTCACCCCTCTACTACTACTCTGTCTTTATCACAAATCATTCTCCATTCTATGAAGTATTTTTATAAATATGATGTTTTTACATCCTCAAACAACTTTTTAGATGGTTTTCTGTTTAACTTTCTCTTCATAGTCAAGTATCTTGAAAGATGTCTGAATTTAGAAGATTTCTCACTCTCCAGCAACCCCATATACTTCTCACCTATAATCTGATTTCTCTGGTTTATAAGTTAGAATCAGCTAATTTTTTAAGAAAAACTATATCCTCACTTTTTCCATTTTTAGATGTTTAAATATACACCTAAAATTCAACCTGGAAGATACTGTGCTCACAACCCATTCTTAAATCTTACGTTGTTTCTCATAGTCTATCTCTTTATAAATATCTTAATCTTAATTATGTTATTGACTGAATTATCACATAATCCTCCTTCCTATTGATCTGACTCAAGTGTTGGCCATTCTCAGTCATCAAATGTCCAGAATAATTCTTCTAAACAAATCTGATCCATGCCTGTGAACCTATAGTGATTTTGGACCAGACTTCTGCACAACAGCCAGGCTCTACAGAACTGGAAACATAGCTCTTTGGGATCATTATCTTTATAACTTGACTCTCTTTCTTCTTTCCAACTCACCTCTCATCGATACCCGTTGCAGTAACCATGACTGCTGCTTGTGGGACTCTCAAAAGATATTTTCATCTCACACTCCAGAATCTTTCAGTGAAGAGTTCTATTATAATTTCTATTAGGGTAGCCCTGAGAGTCTCATCCAGGCTATGGCTCCTCTTCAGAGATGCCCCACTTCACTGGCTTCCTGATGGCTCAGAGCCCATCAAGTGCATGATAACCTCTTTAGTCACAACAAGAGGGAATCTGTCTAAACATATATGTGCTTGCTGTATAAACAAATCTGATCTCCTGTCTCATCAGAACTTCAAAGCATTTATTTCCAAATTAGAGTTGACATCACAGTAGGCCAAGAGAAGGCACAAGCTTCTACTTGTTTTCAATACAAACCCTTAATCAAACCACTTCTTCTCATTCATATCCAAGTTCATCCTTGTTTTCAAAACTCATACAGAGCTGGAGCAGTACTTTTTGGTGATAATGGAAAATGTTCAGCTATATTTAGAAATAATTATCTGTATTGTATTAGAATTACCAGGAATTTGATGGCTACAGATGAATGTTCAGATCTCTCTGCATTTCCTTTTATTTGGTAATGGATGAAGTAAATTTTATGTTTTTGCCTCTGTGGTTAACTCCTGATGCTCTAAAAATGAGACTGGTTTCATAATTTTGTTTCCAGATATTTTTTGGTAGTATAGAAAGGTGAATTTTTGGCTGTATTTTTGTTTTTCAAGACAATATTTCTCTGTGTAGCCCCAGCTGTTCTGAAATTCCCTCTATAGATCAGGCGGGCCTTGAACTCAGAGATCTGCCTGTGTCTGACTCCCCAGTACTGGGATTAAAGGTGTGTACCACTACTACATGGATATTTTTGCTATAATTTTGTATCTAATAACTTGACAATGAAAAATTAGACAACAACTATTGTGATCAAGAATATTGTCTCATTATCTAGTATCAATACCTGTAGTTAGAAGTTTTCCTATGTCCCAGCTGGCTGGTGGTCAGGACAAATCGCTCTTACTCATGTCACCCATGTAAACACACAGAGGCTTATATTAATTATAACTGCTTGGTCATTAGCTCAGGCTTATTACTGACTAGTTCTTACACTTAAATTAACCCATAATTTTTTATCTATGTTTAGCCACATGGCTTGTTACCTTTTCTCAGTTCTACCTTGACATCTTGTTTCCTCTGCTGGTGACTCCTGACTCAACCTTCCTCTTCCCATAATTCTCTTCTGCTCGCCCTACCTATACTTTCTGCCTGGCTACTGGCCAATCAGTATTTTATTAAACCAGTGTACAAGGGCATTATCCCACAGTATATTTTTTGTCTAAACAATTATTCATTCCATACAGTATCCAAATAAGTCATAAGGATGCTGATTGAGTTGGTGCCTGGTGGCTCAGCTTTATTTTATCTGGATTATTATCCATTATTCTTCCATACACTTCTTTTTTCTATCCCAAATTACAAAGACCACAGAAGGAAAGGAAATATTCAGCATTTCTATATGTACTCAAAATAGACAAAAAAAAAAAATCACATGGCTAATTTGACAAAACAGGAAGAACAAACTCCTGCCCACATGATTGATAAGGATTTCACAGTCAGTCAATATGCAAATGTTAATCTCGCTCTCAAACACCACATATACACATATCAAAAAATAAATAAAACAATCACTAAAAAATTATGTTCATTATAAATAAGAAAGTATATATTTCTTTTAAAAGTTTTAAATTTTTGTGGTGTTAAGGTTCAAATTCCAGAGCATTATACATACTATTTGAGTATGCTGCCCCTGAACTACACACACAGCTTTATTTCAAAATTTAGTATGGAGCATCAGTGAGACTTTAAAGACTTAATTAATTAATTAATTAATTAATTCCACAAGTGATACCAACCCGTTGTGGCCGGGTGTTTGCCTTCTTTCTCTAGGAATCTATGATTCAGTATTGCCACCTATAAGATCAGCTCTGAGGCTGCTATAGAGTAATGGAGAGAATGCTACAGAGGCATTATTCTGGAGGGCCTGGTAGACACAGGTGTGGATGTGACTATATTTATGACAAAATCATGGCATCTGAATTGGCTTCTTCAAGAGGTAGATGTCCAATTTCAAGGGATTGAAACCCTAACTCTGATAGAGTTTGAGATGGGTTGAATGCATAGGGCTAGAAGGACAGAGAGGAAAGCTAAAGCCATATGTGGCAAATGTAGCAGTGAATCTTTGGGGCTGATATTTGTTACAGCAGTGGAATACCCAGATTAAAATTCCTACAGTCTCAGAAAGGGAATACACAGCAGTGCATGATTCTAGGAATAATATAATATGCTATAAAAAAAACAGTCGCCAACCATTCAGGGTGTACATAAACAGAGCACAACTGCTGTTGAATTCTCAGAATTACCAACAGCCTTACATTTAAAAGGGGTAACTGATAAACCTATCTGAGTTAGACAATGGCCTTTGACAAAAGAGAAGCTACACGCTTTAGAACAGCTGGTTCAAGAGCAGTTAAATGTTCAACACATTGAAGAATGTACTAGCCCTTAGAGTTCTCCTGTAGTTGTTATTAGAAAAAAAGTCTGGTAATTGGAAAATGCTTATAGATCTGAGAGCTATTAATAAAGTAATTCAGCCTATGGGCTCCCTACAGACTGGGATGCCCTTCCTCTCTCTGCTACCCAAAGAATGGCCTATAATAACTATTGACTTAAAAGACTGTTTCTTTACCATACCTTTACAAAAAAATAATAGAGAAAAATTTGCCTTCACAGTACCTAATGACAATTCTCAGCCAGTTAAGAGATATCAATGGAAGGTCCTCCCACAGGGAATGTTAAACAGCCCTACCCAGTGTCAATATTTTGTGCAAAAGCAATTGGAGATAATTCGTGTGAAATTTCCACAATCCATAATTTATCATTATATGGATGATATCTTATCAACTGACCCAAAGTTAGGTACCTTAGAAAGCATGTTTGAAGAAGTAAAAAAAGTTTTGCCTCACTGGGGACTACAAATTGCTCCTGAAAAACACAAAGAGGAGATTCTATTAATTACTTAGGATATAAGATAGAGCTAAAAAAAATTGGCCCCAAAAGGTAAAACTAAGGAGAGATTGATTGCAGAACCTTAATGTTTTTCAAAAATTGTTAGGAAGCATTTCTAACTTACTAGGTATCATGGGAATACCTAAAGATAGACTACAAAATTTGGCTAATACTCTAAAAGGGGACAAGGACTTAAATAGTTCAAGAGAATAATCAGCAGAAAGTGAGAAGGAATTGGCTCTAGTAGAAAAGACAATATGAGATGTTCATGTGGATCTTGTGAATCCAGAACTTAATTCATTCTGGTCATACTCCCCTCCAGACATTCTCCCACAGATATTTTGATGCAGAAGGAAGATATTATATTGGAATTTCTACTACATAAACTGAGTAAGAAGTTAAAGACTTATATAGAAAAGATCTCTAACTTGATTCAAAGGGGAAAATTAAGACTTTGCCAATACAACAAATTATAGTTTTGCATTTGTATCGAACATGAAAAAACCCTTAATGAGGAGAAGTAAAAGATCATCCACCAATGTGACATCTCTACAAGTTGTAAGAAAAAAATTAATAATCAAAGGTTGGGGTAGGGTTCTGTTTTTGTCTTTCCAGGATAATGGAAATACCCATCTTCCAGAAAGCATAAGGCCTTGGATATCTGGATGTCTACAGAAGAAAGAAAGAATCTATTGGTACCAATTTACACAGAGTAAAGTCTCACTGTCTAACATCTATATTTCTAGCTGTCTCTGTCAACTCTCTCAAGATTCTTGATAGTTGCATCCTTCTCCCATTTCTCAGGTTTTATTATATTCCTTCTCAGGTCTTTGATGGGATTGGCCCAAAGGAGGTGGTGCTTCCTGTCATTGTATGTGACTTCTGATAAGGGGTTGGAGAAGGGTCACATGCCCCTGCTCCCTGCTCCTGCCTGGGAGGTGGATTCGCTCACATTCAGATCAGATGATGATTTCTGCGATCTACTCCATTCTGTAATCGTGAGTGTATTGCTTCTATTTATATCTTAATAAATTTTGCTACCCATTTAATAGATTCACATGGATTGATCGTAATAGTATTAGGCCTAGGTCAAGCTAATAATGTGTCCAGAAGCTCAGAAATATTAAGGTCATCTGTTGGAGAAAATCATAGCACATTCTGTCCCTATGCCATCCTCTCCATACCTATCACTCAATGAAGAAGAGATGTGCTACAACTAATGGATGTGTTATTAATCTTTGCTAATGAACTAGTTTCACCTCAAATGCTCTAGATGGGTTTAAACCCTGAAAAGGGCTTGGAGAAAAAAGCCCAAGGCAGAATTGAGCCCATTACTCCAGAAATTAAAAAAATGACAGACATGGCCTAGAGTATCAAAATCTATCTTAGGGACCACTGTTCTCACTGCAGACCTCATTACATGGAAGTCTGATGCTCCTATCTGGGTTGAACAATGGCCCTTGAGTGCTAAGAAAATTGAAGCTACTACCTGTCTGATGGAGGATTGAGCCCTCCACCAGGCCTCAGAATATCTCAATATTTATTATTAGGAAAAATCAGGCTACAGGGAACTGTTACAAGATATTAGAAAATTATATGAAATCATGGAATTGATGGGAACTTTATAGCCTGGCTTGCCACCTCCTATGGCCATCCCTAGAAATCAAAATATAATTGTCATAGATTTACAAGATTGTTTCTTTACCATACCTCTACACCCTAAAGACTATCAGCATTTCACTTTTAGCTTTCCTTCTCCATTTTTCAGAGATTCCCATCAGAGATATTAGGGGAATACCTTACCTAGGAAACAAAACTAGCCCAACCTTATATAATAAGTTTATGGATACAGCATTTTTCAAGTTTGCGAAAATGTATGCTGATTTTTATTTTGTTCATTATATGGATGATATATTGATTTCTCATATTGAAAGAGCCTATTTGCAAGAGGCATTGCTATTTCTGGTACAATAAGTGTCTTTATTTGGGCTTCAAGTGACTCCTTAGAAATCCAAATTCAATCTCCTTTCTCTTATTTGGGACGTGTTTTTCACATGGATTTTGTTTCTCTACAACCTTTTCAATTGAGAATGGACCATTTTAAAGTTTTAAATGATTTTCAAATGCTGTTTGATGATATCTTCTGAGTATGTACCTATTTGGGTATGCCCACGGTTGTATTCAAACCTCTTTTTAATATTGGTGACCCTAATCCAAGATCACCACAAAAATTAAAGACCAGAGGCAAAAGCCTCCTTGGTTCTTTTGGAAGAGGGAATTAAATCTAAAAGTTTCCTTCATATAGATTACTAAACCATCAAGTCTGTCTATCCTGCCCTGCTGTATATGCTCCCACTGCCCACTTGTGGCATGAGAGGCCTCTATATGGCTACATTTACCTGTAACTCATGAAAAGATTATGACAGCCTATGCCTCTCTGGCTGCACTTCTGTTGTATAAGGGAAGAAAATGAAAAAAGGGGAGAATTATTTGGACAAGATGTCCATATGATAATTTCCCCTTATATAGCTGAACAGCATAATATCTTGTATTATGAGTCTGAAGACTGACTTGTCTTTATGAATCCTGGATCACTTGATCACACCACATGGCCAGGCTGCTACAGGACAAAGGCACTTCTAGCTGCCAGTCTGATTACCTCTAAATTCTTAATAACTGGGCCTTGGCTTTATGAATAAGTTGATACAAAGAAAAATTTTCTCCTTAAAACTCCATGATGGCATATCACTAGTATATATTGGTTTCCAGAAGAAATTCTAATCTTTTAAAGAGTTACAGGTTGTCATCCTCTTGACCACAGATGTGTTATCTATCTGCACCCCTGGACCCCATCTCCCAGCCCACATACCAGGGAGTCTTGCTGCACTCTCCTGGTTGCCTCTCAGAGACTGATTCAAATTTCTGCCTGCATGGAAAAAGCCAGCTCTTCCCGGGTTTGTACTATGTTCTAGCCTTCTGAACTCCAAACTTTACTCTTTATCAGCATGAAGCAACCATGAGCGAATTCTAAACCCCAAAGTGTCACTTTCCTTCATTTCCTTTCTGCTTACAGGAACATTCCTACCCAGAGACTGGGCTGCCTTTTAACCAATGCTCTATTATTAATTGTATAATTTCTGCCCATGATCCTGAAATGTATGTACTATCAGATATTCTCCATATATACTTCTGACAATTGTTCTGTATGTAAGTCTTGCATTGTATACCCTAACATGGGTTATTACTGTCCTCTCATAGCTAAAGGGGTTAATACTGCTTTGATCACAAATTTGAATTATTAGGTCAGCTTCAACTGCAGCCTTGGTCCCACAGATGCTCATGACTAACTCAGGTAACTCTTTATCTAACAAAGCTTCTTTAAAATACAGATGAATCAAATTAATACCACTAATCAGAGATTAGTAGAGTTAATATTCCAAAATTACCATTTCTTTTTGATAGCTCAGAATCATATTATTTAGACAAACTTTACCATATCATGCCACGCTGACTAGTGATAGATTTTTGTTACTTCTTTCTCCCTTTTTAGAACAGAAGTATTCTAATTATATACAACTATATATAATTAGTTAAACTAATTCTCAGCCTGCCATCTATATAGATTATTAATACAAATATTGACTAAGTATCAATATTAATTAACCATTACTTATCATTTCCAGTCATCTCCAAAATTAAATTTATTCACATTATTCACTGTCCTAGAGAGAATTAAACATTCTCCTTTTTTTACTAAATGAAAAAACAAGAATTGCTATAAGTCACAAAAATATATGAAGTAGGATTTCAGCTGATTATGACAAGCTATACCTGGAAGAAGGCCTTCCAGAAGTCAAGCTAAAGTTCAAGGAGTCTTGGAATATTGGCTTTTGATTATTAGCTGTTTCCTGCTATAAATTTCTTGTGTGCTATTGTAGCTTTTCCATCATTTGTTGGGCACCATTTCCCCTTTACTAAAGAAATATCTAGATAACCTTCTGTGCAGTAATACAGCCAGGATCCCTAATTTCTGGCTTTTCTGTAATTATCATCATTAGCAGCATCTGACCAGGACGATCCCTGGATGGATGAAAGCATCTTATCAGAGATACCTCTGTGCTCTCTAAGAAGAGACTTAAGCATTTGGACTATCTGTTTGATCAGGCCTGGTGGATGTGCTAATTAAGCTTAACTTTCTCCTTTTCAAAGTCTTACCTCTGGTTTTAGATCCACCTTTAACTCAGAACTAAGGGTTGCAACTTACAGGTACATCTAGCTGTGATGGAGGTTGCCTAGCCAAGTTGCCTAGTGACCAGTCACACTTGCCAGAAACAGCAGGAACAGAAATAGCTTATAGAGATAAAGGTAAAAGGGATAAAAAGCAGTTTTGTTTTCAGAGGACTGGATGAAGAAGAGAAAAGAGAATGGAAGAACTAAATGGGTAAGAACTGGAGAGAAGTGAACTGAAATGGGGAAGAATTAGATTGAAGGGCTAAATGAGAGGACTAGAGGAATGAGATGGAAGATGATGAGCCAGATGAGGAAGAACAGGATAAAAGAGAAAGAGATTGGAGAGGAACTAAGATAAGAAAGAACTAGATGGATGAAAACCTAGATGGGGCAGAACTAAGATGAGAGAATTAAGATAGAACTTAGAGGGGACAGCAGATAATTGTAGAGAGACATCAATTAAGATAGAATTTAGAGGGGACAGCAGATAAACGTGGAGAGAAATCAGGCAAGTAAGGAGCTAGGCATGAGAGCAGACTGAAGCTGTGTAGACAGAATTTTATCTCAGAGGAATAAAGTAGACAGCCAAAAGAGCTCGGTGTACTTAAATTCTTTTCTCAAAAATAATTCCTGCTATTCTTAGCCTCTCTTCTAGGCCCCTGGAAAGAAGATTATTAAGATTTAATAATGTTCAAGATTTAACATTTTGTGATTAGCAGAAATTCTGGGCTTTCTTGAAGTGTTTACAGAAAGAGAGCTCTGTACTAAATGCTTTGGTTGGAACTCAAATTTACCATAAATTTCTTAATATGAGCTCATTGGCATTCTCCAAGGCATGGTGACAATAAAAGGTTTTTAAATCTTAAAATATATTTTCCTACCCTGTGTGTAGCTCCTGATTGTCTAAGAATAAAGTTACCTATTTTTAGGGGAATGACTGGATCCAAGAGAAAAAAATCAAAAAGATTTTTCTCTCTAGGTATTTAGAGTAAGATTGTCTTTTCTTGGTAATTGTATTAAAAAAATTAACTGCCAAAATATTCAAAAGTGAACTGAAAACATCATAGTAGTCAAAGTAGTTGGCATCCATAATTTAACTAGGATTCTTCCCTATTTTTTTGGTTCTTTTCCTTTCACATATAATTTCTGAGGGTTAATAGAGTGCAACAGAGAAGCCATAGTCAAAATGGTGATTCAGAAACAGGTAGATAAAGGTAACCTAGACAATAAGAGTTTGACAACAGTTTTCAGATTGGAGGAAAGAGAGGGGAAAGACATAGGGAGGATAGACGAGAGGAGAGCAAATAAGAACAAAGCATATTAAAACATATTGATTGGAATTCTGTAATGAAAGCCATTTCGTTGAATTATACTCTGAAATTTTAATTTAAAATTGGAGGATTCAGAAGAAATTGGTGAAATAGCAAAAAAAAAATTAATACCAGTTATAGTGGTTCTGGTGATCATGAGTTCAATGTTAGCCTGAACTTTGAGACCAAAGTAAAACCTGTCTCAAAACCACCACTAAAAAAGAAACCCTAACTCAGTGGAATACTTACTTTGTGATGTCTTATGTTGATTGTTAATTTACCAGGACCCAGAATCACCCAGAAGGCAAGCCCCTGTGCATGTCTGTGAGGGATTGTTGAGATTAGGTTAACTGAGATGGGAAGATCCCATTCCAACTGTGGATAGCACCATTCAATGGGCTGGGGTTTTAAACTGAACAAAAACGAGAAAGCAAGCTGAGTACGCATCCCTCTGCTTCCTGACTTTGATTGCAGTGTGATGAGCTACCTCAACTCTTGTCATCATGACTTCCCCATAGTGATGTTGTGCACCCTTAAACTGAGAGCCACAATACACCCTTTCTATCTTGAGTTGCTTTTCTCAGGGTATTTTGTCACAACAACAATACAAGTAACTGTGACAAAAGCATAACCACTTGGCAACCTTTTCAAGCTGACTTTGGAATCAAAAACAAGTTCTCAGATCTGTCCCAAGACCTTCCTCTTCCTAGTTCTTTCCCTTCTACATTTGATTGATTTCTTCTCTCCATCAATCCAACCCAAGAACAATTGTGTGCTTGAGCCAACTCTGTTGATTGGTTTATAATAAAGGATCATTCATCTTTCACCAAGATTAGTAGCTTGATACTGTTCATGACATAAGAATTATTACCATTTTTTACTATGAAATTTGGAAATACTAAAGAACAGAGTTTGATTGATCTCCCAAGAGTAAGTTGTTAGAAACCAGAGACTATGGTAATGTTTTATTTTTATTCCTGGTACTAGAATTTAACTTATGTCTTTGTCCATGCTAGGCAAGGGTTCTACAGCCTCATGGTTTTGCAACTTAACATATATGTTAAAAAGAGTATGTCAGGGCACTGCTCAGAAAGATCAGTGATTAAGAGCACTTATTGTTTTGCAGAGTTCCCAAGTTCGTTTCCCAGAACCCTCACTGTGGTTCATAAAAATTTGTAACTCTATGTCTAGGGTATCCAATGCCTTTTTCTGACTTCCAGGGGCAACTGCTATATAACCACTCACACACACACACACACACACACACACACACACACACACACACACACACATGAAAATATGGTTTCTTCAACCAGGTTTTATTTCAGGGTATCTTATCACAATGTGAATTCTGAGATTGCATTATTTACTAGAAAAAACATGTTTAAAGCCGTGGTGTGGCTCAGCCCTAGCACGTACCTTTTATCTAAGAGTTTTCTGCTTGAATATTATAAACAGGATTAAATAAAGTCAACCATAGGCCAAGAGGTAGAATAAGCATCCAGTTGACAGGAAGTGAACACAGGATTATTAAGAGAAAACCATAGAGAGTAAGAGGGAGTGAGGAGAACAGAGAGAGGGATGCACAGAAAGTAGGAGGGAGGGACATTCAGCTGGTGGGGTTTTGTTTGAGGTAGGTTAGGAGAATGTGAGTGGCTTCAAGGATGTCAGCTGAGGAAGGCCAGCTGGGTTTCTGCCTGTCTTCAGTAGCAGGTGTTCAGCCCAGCATCTGGCTCCAAAGTCTTTATTGCTAAAATTGAATGATTGACATTTTGTTAGTGCTGCAACACATGGCATGCTACAGACTGAGAAATCATGCCAGCTGTGGACAAACTGAGAATCCATCTGATTTGGTGAGACACCTGGGAAGTCCTCAAGGTGAGAGTAAAGTAATATTAAAAGAAAAAAATCTTTTCCATGTTAAGGATGGGAACTGTTATAATGCAGGTCATTAAGACCTTGTGTAGTGCTACTAGAGATGGCTTGAAAATAGAAGCAGCAAATGAAAAGATAAACATCTTAACTGAGATTGCCATAATACCAATTATAATTACTATTCTTCTGATAATTTATATTTTATCCTTAATAGCCATAGGGTTGTCTTGTCCCAAGTATGAAAAGTGGCTTTATAATTGTTCCAAATATGAAAAGTGGATTGGCATGATATGAGTTGTAGAAATAATTAATAATGAAAATAGGAAAAATAACCAGGCACAGAGATATTTAGACAAGAACCTACTACACCATCCCATGATGAAACTGAAGAGGAAAGGCCCAAGGTTGTTTTAAAATCAACCTTAGTTTATCTAGTTACTGAACAAGAACTACCAGCAGATGATAGGCTACCCCAATGTTATGAAGAAGTTAAATAGAATTCTATAGAAATATTAAATTTAAGGAGATTTAAGGAAGCAGTCGTTTCATATGGTATGCATTCACCCTATGTGAAAAAAAATTAAATTCCTGGGAAACTCAGAACAGAATTATTCTCCAATACTGGAAAGATTTGCCAACAGCAATATTGGAAGCTGGTCCTCAGTTACAATGGAGAAAATGGTGGAAAGAGGAAGCTAGGCACATGGAACAATGAAATAGGGCTAGAAGTATTGATATTTCTCAAGATCAGTTTTTAGGTGAAGGCCAATATGCTGAGTTGCAAAGGCAGCTTGAATTTAATGATTATACCTTTGTACAATGTCATTTAGAAGCTTTAAAGTCTTAGGAAAGAGGTTGGAGTCATTTACTAAAATTATATAAGGCCCAAAAGAAGCCTTCATTTTTTTTCTTTTTGCAAAGATTGATTTCAGTGGTAAATAGAATAATATCAGATCTAGAAGTCTGACAAATATAGATCAAATCTTTGGCTTTTGAAAATGCTAATTCAGAATGCAAAATGTTGTTTAAGCCTTTAAAGGCAAGATCAGCAACAATAGGTGAGTAGATTAGAAATAAGATTGATACTGAATCTCACTTATGTGATGCTACTCTGATAAAAGTAATTTCTAAAAGTTTTAAGAAAAATCAAAATGTCAAAGGTTTTAATTGTGATAAGTAAGGTTATCTGAAAAGGGATTGTAGGCAAGCCTTTCCTAAAGACAATGTTTTTTTTTTTTTTCTAGAGATAATTCAAAGAGAAGGTCCCAACCATCTGGAGTATGCAGTGTGTGGCAAAGGTTGGATTGGATTAATGAATGCAGATCAACAATGGAGAGGTAAGATAACACTTTGCTACCAGGAAACTCACTAAAGAGCCTCTCACAGACCCCAATATCAAATTGATTCAGTCATTTCCTGTCAGCATCAGAGAAACTTATACACAAAGCAATTAAAAGATTTAATTCATGTTGTTAAAAGAAAACAACGCTGCTCTGGATGCAGTCAAGAACAGAAAAGCTTCAGTACATAAAACAAAAAATTCAAAAGATACCAGAAAACAAGTATTTTGGCACTCTGGTATAAATAATCAGAGACTAAAGCTAAAAATATAAATAAATAACATTGAAACTGAAGGTTTAGTAGACACAAGAGCATACTTAACAATAATATCACCAAAATCTTGGCATTCAGATTGGCTTCTTCAGTAGGTAAATATTCAGCTTCTAGAGACCAGAACTTTATCCCAGGTAAAACAATATGCAAAATGGGTTAAATGAATAGGGCCAGAAGGAAAAATAGGAAAATTAAAGCCATATGTGGCCAATGTAGCCATGAATTTCTGGAGATTTTATTTGTTGCAGCAATGGAAAACAGAGATTAAGATTTCTCCAATCTCAGAAACAAACCATAAAATAAACAATGCTTCTGAGAAAAATATTAAAAGGTATAATCAAAAAGTCACAGAGTGTTCAGGTTGTACATAAGCAGGACACAACTGCTGTTGGTTTTCCAAATGTACCAACCTCCCTACCTTTAAAGTGGTTAACTGACAAACCTGTGTGGGTAGAACAATGGCCTTTGACATTGAAAAATTACAGGAACTAATAATTCTGACAGCTGGTACAGAAGAAGCTAAATTTTTAACATCTTGAAGAATTGACCAGTCCTTGTTATTCTTTTGTATTTGTCATTAAAAAGAAACTTAGAAAATTGAGAAGAGTAACAGATTTAATAGCCATAAATAAAATGTTTCAACCAATGAGCTCTTTAGAGCCTGGAATTCCCTTGTCTTCTACTAAATCTAAGGGATGGACTATTATAGTGATTTGATTTAAAAGACTGCTTTTTTGCTATAACTTTACAAGAACAGGATGAAGAAAAATTTGCCTTCACAGTACCTACTTACAATAATGCTCAGCTTGTTAAAAGGTATCAGTGGAAAATTCTTCCACAAGGAATGTTAAACAGCTCCACCTTGAGCCAGCATTTTATACAACTGCCATTAGAATTTGTGTATATTTTCCTCACTATACAATTTATCCTTACATAGAGTGTATCTTACTTGCTGATTCAGAAGATAAATATCTTAGAAAAAAATGTTTGATGAAGTAAAGAGAATTTTAACTTGTTGAGGATTACAAATTGCTCCTGAAATAATACAAAGAGGATATTTGACTGCTGGCAATGGTTGAGAGACAGCTGGAACTGACCTACTCTGGTGATAAGATGGCCAAATACCCTAATTGTTGTGCTAGAAACCCCATCCAATAACTGAGGGATCTGGATGCAGAGATCCACGACCAGGCCCAGGTGGAGCACCAGGAGTCCAATTAGCGAGAAAGAGGAAGGTTTATATGAGTGAGAATTGTTGAGACCAAGGTTGGATAAAACACCAGGAAAAATAGCCAAATGAATGGAAACACATGAACTATGAATCAATGGCTGAGAGGCCCCCAACTAGATCAGACCCTCTGGATAAGTGAGACAGTTGATTGGCTTGATCTGTTTGGGAGGCATCTAGGCAGTGGTACCGGGTCCTGTACTCAGTGCATGAGTTGGCTGTTTGAAAGCTGGGGCTTATGCAGGGTCGCTTGGCTCAGCCTGGGAGGAGGGGACTGGACCTGCCTGGACTGAGTCTACCAGGTTGATCTCAGTCCTCAGGGGAGGCTTTGCCCTGAAGGATGTGGGAATGGGGCATGGGCTGGGGGGAAGGGGAGGGAGGTGGGAGGGGGAAAACAAGGGAATTGGTGGCTGATATGTAGACTGAATTGCATTGTAAAATAAAATTAAATTAATTTTTTTTAAAAAAAGATAGATTTACAGAAAACTCGACTATAGAAAGTACCAATCAGGAGAGACCAACCTGCAAACTATTAATGATTTTCAAAAATCACTTGGAAATATTAACTGGTTATGGCATATAATTAGATTAACTACTCAAGAGCTAAGTGATTTCTTTCAAACCTTAAAAGGTGTCAAAAACTTAAATACTCCAAGAAAATTATCAGCTGAGGCTAAGAGAGAATTGACTCCAGTAGAAAGGAAATTACAGAATGCACGTGTAGATAACTTGGCTCCAGAATTTGATTGTATCCTAATCTTTCTACCTTCTACTCATACTCCCACAGGAATTCTTATGCAGAGAGAAGATAATATCTTAGAATGGATATTTTTACCAAACAGAGTAAAAAATTAAAGACCTATGTAGAAAATACTTATGAATTGATTCTAAAAGGAAAAATAAGAGTTCATCAGTTAGCAGGAATAGACCAGAAGAAACTGTGGCACCCATAATTTCTTTCTTTTATCCTTAATTCTAAAGCCAGAACCACATGGCTGAAGCTGCTAAGTTCTGTTGCTTACTGGGGCTGGAATATGGCACCCTTGTTCAATTACATCTTCACCAGCTTTCTATCTTTCACTGCCTAACCTTGCTTGTCCTGAAATTTGCCCTGTAGACCAGGATGAGCTCAAACTGAGATCCACTAGCTTCTGCCTTCCCAGTCCTGGAATTAAAGAGCCTAGAACACCTGGCTCTAAGTTTTTCTTCAGCTACTTTTCACAAGTTGGAAACTTAGCTGGGTGGGATTTTGCCCTGAGGTCACCCCTCTTTTTATTCCATTTCTTAATCCATTTATCTCCTTGAACAGAAGATTTAGCTCCATTCCACTTTCTGATGCTCTATTTTTCCTTAAATACTTTTTATTGCTCAGCTCCCTCCTTTTATCATATATCTTTATTAGATTACCACTAATATCTACATATGACAGAGTCTATATGAGGCTGTTTTGAGATTTCTTCTGTCAGTGGAATTAATCCAAAACTTCTCACTTTATCCTCGGGCATACTCTTTGGATAAAGGCAAAAGGCAGCCACTTCCTTCACAAAAATATCACAAGAATGATCTCTGGGCAACACAACAAAATTCCCCTCTGAAACTTCTTGAGTTTTCCATGGTCATACTAGTATGGCCCATTAAGTGGTACTTAAAGCTTTTCTAACCCAAAGTACAAAAGCCCTTATTACTCTAAATGATATTATGGTCAGGCCTATCACAACAATATCCTCCTGTCACATGAGGAATTATTTGCTAAAGAACCTAATTCAAACTATGTCAGAGATGTTTTGAATCAGAATATCTGGAGCAGAATACAGAATCCCAGTCCCTGGTACCAATTTCTGTCTTAGGTTTTTATTGCTGGAAAGAGACACCATGACCACAGAAACTCTTGTAAAGAAAACATTTAATTGAGGTGATGACCTACAATTTCAGGGGTTCAGTCAATCCATTACCATCATGACAGGAAGCATGGCGCCATGCAGGCAGATATGGTACTGGCTACATCATGACCAGAAGATAGCAGGAAGTAGAAGGACTGTCATGCTGACTGAAGCTTAAGAAAAGAGGTCTCAAAGCCCACCCCCCATAATGACACACTTTCTCCAACAAGAGCACATCTACTTCAACAAGGCCACAGCTCCTAATAGTGTCACTCCCTTTGGGGGCCATTTTCTTTCAAACCAACACAAGTCCAGACTACAAAACCTCAAAGCTCTTGCCCATCGATATCTTTCCTCTAACAAGTCTCCAACTGCTATACATTGCCTGCTACTAAAGACCAAATGTCCAAATATATGAGGTATGTGGAATAATCTCTATTCAAACTGTCACACATGCATATACACACATGTATACTCAGATTTTACACACACACACACACACACACACACACACACACACACACACACACACACATAAAACTGTATTCTGCTCCAGATATTCTGATTCAAAACATCTCTGACATAGTTTGAATTATGTTCTTTAGCAAATAATTCCTCATGTGACAGGAGTTAGTTTTGTTGTTTGTTTGTTTGTTTGTTTGTTTTTACCAGAAACTTGGATACCAAAGTCATGCAACATGAATCTTGCTAGTAGCTGGGAACTAATCTGAAAGTTACACATAGTAACCTGTCCTTCTACTGTTTAAGAATTAAGAAAATATTTGTTAATCACCAACACATGCACACACACACACACACACACACAGAGAGAGAGAGAGAGAGAGAGAGAGAGAGAGAGAGAGAGAGAGAGAGAGAGAGAGAGAGAGCTGAGAGCTGGGAGAAACCCTACAGTCTAGGTCAGTGAGCATCATTTTTTTTCTAGGAAATAAATGTGTTCTTTTTTTTTTAATCTCAAGGATAATTTTATTAGGATCAGAAATAAAAACCTCAGGGCAGGCAAGCTGCAAATCTCAGTGGCTGCCTGAGAAGGGAGAGATAGAAGAGGAAGAGAGAAAAACATGATGGCTCTATGTATCCACATCAAGTTAGAGAGAAGAGATGATTGCAAAACTTCAAAGACAATGGATGAACTAGCCCAGCTTGTCTGTGAAAGCACAGCAAAGCTCTCCTAGTTCACTTTCTGCTGCTGTGAAAAAACACATCAACTTGACCAACTGGCCAAACTTGACTAACTGACCAAATGCAACTTGAGAAAGAAATCATTTATTTCAGCTGATAAGCTAGAGTCCATAATTGAGGGAAGTCAGGGCAGGAATTCCAGGCAAGAACTGAAGTAGAGCTCAAGAATGAACACTGTTAAATGGTCTGATCTCTATGGCTTGCTCGGCTTGCTTTCTTATATACCCCAGGACCACCAGTGGGGCACACCCCACAATGGATTTGGCCCTCTGACATTAATAATTAATCAAAATACTGTCCTAAAGGCTTGGCTACAGTCCAATATGATGGAGTCATGTTCTCAATTAAGATTCTGTCTCTGACATAACTTTATCTTGTGTAAAGTTAATAGATGTAACCAGGACAGGCTCATTATTAAACCCTCACCTGAATTTCGATCTGTCCCTCCTTCCTACCACAGCTGTATGAACTTCTGCTTCAGTTTCATATAGTCTTGGGAAATGCTGGACTATGTAAAGGGTATAACGTTACCTGAAGGAGAGACTCCATCTATCAACTCTGGGAAGTCAGCAATCTTTCTGGGCTGAAACTTTTTGGTGAAATAGCTCTTTTGAGGTAGCCCAAGTTCTGTTAACCTTTCACCCATGCTCACATAATAAAGTCCACTAAGCTCACTGGTTCACCAAGACAGACAGTGAAACTGTTGCTTTAGTTTGTCACTGGTGTCTTATCTGGGGTAAACAGACATTTGTCCACAGCTCCTCAGAAAAAGTTACTCATGCATGATGTCTAATGAGAGTCTTGTGGCAAAATACATCATAGGGGTGTGGGGTAAGTGTGGAGGAGATCACATGGTGAGGTAGGAAGTCAGAGCAACCAAGGGGGCCAGGCTTATTGTTTTTTTAAAATCCCACTCCCTGGAATGAACTAGATTTTCTAAGGAGGAACAGTTCCTTCTCAGAGCAGCAATTCCAGTGACCTAATGACCTTGATGAAGCCATACCTCTCCACATCACCACCTTGAAAATTAAGGTATGAACAGTGTAGCATGAGTTCTAATTGGTCTTAATAATAAAAACCTAGAGTCAGATATCAGGGTAAAAGCTGAAAGATCAGAGAAGCAGAGCAGCCCGCCACTAGAAAGACTTCTTACCTTTAGGAATCATTCAAATGAAGAGGGCTGAGCTCCTGTCTCCACCCTACCTTATCACTTCCTGTTTCCACCCAGCCATAATACTTCCGGTTTCCTCATCCCATGTGCCTCCTAAGTCCTGGGATGAAAGGCATGAGATCTCAAGTGCTGGGATTAAAGGTGTGTGCCACCACTGCCTGGCCTCTAGTGGCTAACTCCACACTCTGATCTCCAGACAAGCTTTATTTGTTAGAGCACAATATTACCACAAACAGAAACACATGACACCCACTCAGGCAATCTCCATCCAAATCAATGTTTCCCAAGGGAAAAGCCCAGAGCCAAAAGACAGACAGCTAATATAAGTTAAAATTTGGCTAGAAGTAAGCCAAGCTAAGGCAGGACATTCATAAGAAAGAATGAGCCTCCATGTATGATTTGTTTGGGAGCTGGGTTGTGAACCCCCAAAAGAGCAGTGAATAAAGAGTAAGTCAAAAACAATGTTTGTCAAATAGAAGTAAAAAATGCTTTGGAGAAGAGGTTTTGCTTTTGTTTCCATAAGAAACAAGAGACTGTGGATTCATTCCAGATTAATATGGATCAAGTTTGATCAGGAAAGACCTCTTGAATCTTGACAGGTGGTAATATACCAACAAAAGTTTCTGCTGGTCATTCCAGGACTTGACTATTATCTCAGGGACCCTTAAGGATGCTTGGCCCACTGACAACAGGAAGCAGTAAAAAGAAAGTGACACCTACATTCCCAATAAATGGTTTGGGTGTGGCTCTTGTTTATTTGGTGGTTTATGGATGTTTGTTATCATTTAGAGGAATATAGTATATTTACACAAATTTAAAGTTACTTTTGTTATACTGTATATATGTTTCTACTCTTGTTTAAGGTATTGTGTATATGCAGTTCATTTTTAAATGTATGGTAAAATTCTAGTATTTTTAAGCTTTTATTATAAACTATTTAGGACAATCAAGAAACATAGGTTAGTAGTTAGTCATCAATAACAATCAAATTTGTAGATATGTTATGCATGTTTTCAAGATCATACAAAGCACAATACTAATTAGTCTCATCACTTAAAGCCAAGAATAAAATATCAAGGGTGAAAGCTGGAAGATCCGTAAAGCAGAGCAGTAACCACTAGAGACTTCTTGCCTCTATGAATCCTCAGACAAAATGGGGGCTAAGATCCTGTCTCCACCTGCCCTATAGTTCTGATCTACCACCCAAGTGCTGGGATTAAAGGCATGCATCACCACTTCCTGGCTCTGTTTTGCCTGTTTCTCTTTTAGACTGGTTCAATCTTGTGTAGCCCAGGATGACATGGAACTCTTGATCTTACTATTTCCTCCTCCCAAGTGCTGGGATTAAAGGTGTATGCCATCATTGCCTGGCCTCTATGGTTAACTGGTGACTAGGTCTGCACTCTGATCTCTAGGAAAGTTTTATTTGTGAGAACACAAACAAAATATCACACAAAATCCCCCCCTTTTATCTTAACAAAAAGTGTTTTTTAACTAACATAGAAAAACTATATACAATGAGTATAATAATGATATACAATATATATAGGCAATAATTACATTAACAATGTGTGGTGGTATTCTAAATGTAGTGAAATGTGATTTTAATTGTATGTTAATAAATAAAGTTGGTGCCCAACGTGGGGCAAGAGTTTGTACCTAAAACCTGAGAAAAAAGATTCTAAAATGGAACTAAAAACAGCTTCTTAATTGTCTCTCTCAAAGGAGCAGCAGCTGCCGGTTTGAGCTACTGGCGGGTTCCTGGCATGTGCGCTTGACCTGCAGTATGGCGGGAATGAGGCCTCTGCAAATGGAACATTAAGCTGCGTGGCGGATTTAGCCTTTGCTAGTACAAAACAAAAAAAGAGGTTTCTGGGCTACACGCTGCTTGGATAAAAGTGTAGACCCACTATTTCTGAGACTTGATGGCTCCCAGAGCTGGTGGAAAACGTACCACCGCCAAGTTGGGAAATTGAAGGGGGCGGAGCCAGCAGCCATAGAGCCATTTCAGGCTTAGAAGGCTACAGTTTAAAGCAATAAGTTCGCAATAAGACAGATTCAGATGGAACAAGACTTTAAATGCTTTACAATGTGTGTAAAAATGTACATAGGCTTGGAAGAGAGAGGAAAAGGAACATAGACAGTTATATAAAGAAATAGAAAGTTTAAAAAAATAAAGTCTTTAAAGAGAAAGTAAAAGTAATATAAAAAATAAGCCACATAAAGATGGCTATCACACAGAGAATCTGGATTATGTTCTCTTTGATATTTGTAGCTGAAGAAAAACATTTGATTGCAAAGGCTGTTGAGTTATGCCAAAATGTATATTTTAAAGGTACCTTGACTTCAAAATTTAGATGTAAGGATATGTTGCTTTGGAAAAGAGGCTCTGTTTTTGTCTCTACATAAAGCCAGAGGCTATGGATTTGTTCCAGATTAAGATACATCAGGTTTGACCAGCCAAGACCCCCTGAAAGGTCTCCGATGACACCATGGCCCAGATGATCCAACATCCAGAATCGTTTCAAGGCAACTGGCTCAGATGATACAGTCTCATGGACTACTCCATGAACCTAAAATTTTCTTTGTATCCCCATAAGATACTGCGCCCCCCTCCAGCAGGAAGTAGTAAGAGAAGCTACGCCCAAATTCCCAAATATACCAAGCTGGCTTTGGAGATGTGTAAAAGTTAAAACCTTCCTTTTTAAAAAAAGAAAAGGGGAAGTGCTGTGGGATGTTCTGTATGTCCTGTGGGAGCCCTTCTTGGGTTCTTTGTGGCGTTACCCAGCAGGTCCGAGCAGGTCCGTATAGAGGATGATTAGGACCATGGGCCTGAGTGCAGGTGTCTGAGATGGTCTGCACTTGGCTGTGCTGGGGGATGGTCTGTATGTCAAGTTGTTCTGATTGATCAATAAATAAAACCTGATCGGCTGTGGCTAGGCAGGAAGGATAGGCGGGACTAACAGAGAGGAGAAATAAAAGGACAGGAAGGCAGAAGGACTGGCTGCAGATGCCGCCATGACCAGCAGCATGTGAAGATGCTGGTGGGCCACCAGCCACATGGCAAGGTATAGATTTATGGAAATGGACTAATTTAAGCTATAAGCACAGTTAGCAAGAAGCCTGCCACGGCCATACAGTTTGTAAGCAATATAAGTCTCTGTGTTTACTTGGTTGGGTCTGAGCGGCTGTGGGACTGGCGGGTGACAAAGATTTGTCCTGACTGTGGGCAAGGCGGAAAACTCTAGCAACATAAAGTTGCCCAGGGGTCAGAGCTATTAGAGCCATAGACAGAGCGAGGTGGTGGTGATGGTGCATGCCTTTAATCCCATAGATCTCTGTGTGTTCAGGGATACAGCCAGCATTGGAGACATATGCCTTTAAGACCTAGAGGGCTGTACATACAGGCAGTGACGAGGCAGTCACGTGTTTGGGTTTACAACCAATGAGAAGGCCGAACAAAATACTATGAAAAGACAGACACACAGGAAATAGCTCTCTTTCGGGAAGCTAGGACCACCTCAGAAGGAAGGGTGAGATTTTAGCTCTGAGCTCTGATCTCTTGGCTTTCTCTTTTACATTGGTTCTGTGTTTCTTATTTAATAAGACGGTTGGTTACATCTACATCTGGCGCCCAATGTGACAAGAATCCATTAAAAGCCGCTTGGCTTGGTGGCAGGTCCGGTTTCCTGCAAGGGCGGCTGGCCCTTTCCAGCCTGGGCGGTTGGCTCACTAGTCTGAGCGGCCAGCCAGCTAGCTTCCTAGCCTGGTCCCAGGTCTGCTTGGCCTCAGGCCGGACTAACCATGAGCTGCTTGCTTAAAGCCGGTGCTACAAACAACTCAGGCCTGCCCTGCCAAACAGGGCCCCACCTGTAAAGCCAATGCACATGGTTGGAGCTTAAGGAAGCCAGAGCCAAGTCTTGACTCAGCTCAAGAGGGAACACATGGCTGGATTTAAGCTTTAGCCAGCTATGCTTTCTTGCGTGCTTTCTCTCTCTCTCTTTCTCTCTCTCTCTCTCTCTACTCTCTCTCTCTCTGGATTTACACCTCGGACAGTAGGTGGCTGTTTTGAAATTTCCTCAGATTTCAACTGTTCTATGCAGATTTGGTAAGTCATAACATATCAGATATTTTAAAGGAAATTATTTAAAAGAGATTTTTTTTCCACATTAAAAAAAAATGGGTTTTATGTGTACATTGGAAAAAAAATTGGTTTTTGTTCGAAATTTTAGGCAGTCTGACAATGAAACAACTATGTGAGAAGATTAGTTTTGTTGGAATTATGCAGTTTATCACTATGCTAATCCTCATTTTAATATTTAAAAAGATAGTCAGTTTAAGTGCCAGGATAACAACTTTAGAAAAACTTGTTAAACCTGTAAAATTTCAGACAGAAGAAATTAACAGTGAAGTTTTTTCAAGTTTAGATCATAAAGTTACAGAAAGAAAGCCTGTTTTTACACAGTCATCCTTAATTTATCCTGTAACCGTACAGCAGATGCCTGATCAAATGGCTACACAAAATATTTGGGCTCCAATTAAAATGTTGGATTTAAAAAGGTTTAAGGAGGCAATAGTATCTTATGGCATGCATTCCCCATATGTAAAGCAAATATTAAACTCTTGGTCAACATATAATAGGATTGTACCACAGGACTGGCGGGACCTTGAACAAGCTGTTCTGGAACCCAGCCAGAGACTTCAATTTCAAACGTGATTCAAGGATGAGACTAAAAACAGAAAAACAATGGAGGGATAAAGGAATACAAGTTTGCCAGGATCAGCTTATTGGAGAAGGCCAATATGCTTCAGTACAAACACAATGTTTATCTGATGTCCAAACCCTAATTTTATTTCAAACGGCAGTTTGAATGCATGGGACAGAGTTGAGGAACCAGGAAAAAAATCTGAGTCATTTACAAAGGTGATGCAAGGCCCAAAAGAATCTTTTACAGATTTTTTACAAAGACTGGCTTCAGCAGTAAAGAGAATGGTCTTGGATTCAGAAGCTAGTAAGGCAATAATTGAATCTTTGGCCTTTGAGAATGCGAATGCAGCATGCAAAAGAATAATCAGGCCATTAAAGGCAAGATCTTCACCTTTGGAAGATTGGATTAGAGACACAGTTAATGTTGAGGCTCACGAGCATGACGATATGTGGGTAGGAGAAGCAATTTCAAAAGGTTTGAGGAATGTTAGATGTTTTGGATGTGGAAAGCAAGGACATTTGAAAAGGGACTGTAAACAGGTCATTCCCAGAAAAAAATGTTTCTTCAAGGAACAATGGCAACAGAATGCCCCTTCCTTCTGGAGTATACAGAAGGTGTGGTAAGGGAAAGCACTAGACCAATGAATGTAGATCAACAAAGGACAGACAGGGTAATCCTTTGCCTCAGTCTTCGGGAAACTCCCAGAGGGGCCTCATGCAGGCCCCCATAGCATCCAGTTCAAACCTTTCCTGCAGCCATAGAGGAAATCCCTGCTCTGAGTGATTAAATAACCAAATGCCTATTGGAATAAATCATGCTGGTCAGGATGATGAAACAGAGAGAATAGAAAATTCAGGACAAAATATAATATATAAAGAAAAATTTTTGGCAAACTTCTATTAATGAACAAAGACCAAAATTAACGATAAAAATAAATGGTGTTTTGTTGTCTGGTCTGGTAGACACAGGTGTGGACGTTACCATAATTGCACCAGAATTTTGGCATCCAACTTGGCCTCTTCAGGAGGTAAACGTTCAACTGTTAGGAATTGGGACATTATCTCAGGTGAAACAGAGTGCAAGATGGCTCGAATGTATAGGTCCAGAAGGACAGAGAGGAAAATTAAAACCATATGTGGCTAATATAACTATGAACCTGTGGGGTCGAGACTTGTTGCAACAATGGAATACTCAGATAAACATCCCTCCAATCTCAGAAACAAATCATAAACTAGCACATGTTACTGAGAGAAATATTAGAAGATATTGTTCGAATGAGTTGTCACCAGCCATCCATATTATACAAGGGCACAACAACTGATGATCTTCCAAACACACCAACAACTCTACCTTTAAAAGGGTTAACAGAGAAGCCTGTATGGGTCCAGCAATGGCCTTTAACAACAAAGAAACTCCAGGCTTTAGAAGAGCTGGTAGAAGAACAGTTAAATGCTCAGCATATTGAAGAATCAACCAGCCCTTGGAATTCTCCTGTATTTGTTATTAAAAAGAAATCTGGTAAATGGAGAATGGTAACAGACGTTAGAACAATTAACAAAGTAATTCAGCCAATGGGCTCTCTACAATCTGGGATGACTTTGCCTACTCTGTTACCAAAAGTATGGCCTCTCATAGTTATTCATTTAAAAGACTGTTTCTTTTCAATAACCTTACAAGAAAAAGACAGAGAAAGATTTGCTTTTACAGTGCCTACTTATAATAATTCTCAAGCAGTTAAAAGATTTCAATGGAGGGTCCTCCCACAGGGAAAGCTGAATAGCCCAACTCTGTGCCAATATTTTGTACAACAGCCATTGGAAGTGATATGTAAAAAAAATTCCTAAATCTATAATTTATCATTATATGGATGATATTTTACTAACTGACTCAAATGCAGATACTTTAGAAAGAATGTTTGAAGAAGTAAAGAAAATTTTGCCTTGCTGGGGATTACAAATTGCTCCTGAAAAGATACAAAGAGGAGATTCTATTAATTATTTAGGATATAAAATAGAGCTACAAAAAATTAGACCCCAAAAGGTGCAAATTAGGAGAGATAGACTACAGACTCTTAATGATTTTCAAAGATTATTTGGAGATATTTCTCATCCACAAACTATTGTTGGGGTAAAAAATGATGAACTGACTAATTTGTTCAAAACCTTAGAATGTGACAAGGACTTAAATAGTCCAAGAGAATTATCACCTGAAGCTGAGAAAGAATTGGCCTTGGTAGAAAAGAAAGTGCATGAAGGGCACATGGATCGTATTGATCCAAAGCTGGATTACATTTTGTTTATTTTACCTTCTAGTTATTCTCCTACTGGAATATTAAGGCAGAGGGAAGATATTATATTGGAATGGATATTTTTACCAGATAAACCAAATGAAAAATTAAAAACTTATGTGGAAAAAATCTCTGACTTGATTTGCAAAAGAAAATTGAGACTTCGTCAATTAGCAGGAATAGGCCCAGCAGAAATTGTCATACCATTAACTAAGGAGGACATTGAAAAATTATGGACAGAAAGTGAACCTTGGCAAAGAGCTTGCTGTAATTTTTTGGGAGAAATTAACAGCAAATATCCCAAAAGCAATAGAATTGATCTTATAAAGAGAGCTGATTGGATCTTACCTCGAATTGTACGGCAAAAACCCATATCTGGAGTTTGTACATTTTATACAGATGCCAACAAAGAAGGAAAGGCGGGTTACAAATCAGAAAATTTAAGTAAAGTGGTTCAAAGTCCGTATAATTCAGTTCAAAAATCAGAATTGTATGCTATTATGTTGGTATTAATGGATTTTTCAGAACCTCTCAACATAGTAACTGACTCTCAGTATGCTGAAAGAGTGGTGTTACATATTGAGACTACAGAATTTATCCCTGATGCTTCAGAACTAACTTCACTATTTATTCAATTACAAGACACAATCATGAAAAGGAATCATCCTTTATATATAATTCACATTCAATCCCATACTGGTCTGCCAGGCCCTCTAGCACAAGGCAATGATGAGATTGATAAATTATTGATAGGAAATGTGCTGGAGGCCTCTGAATTTCATAAAAAACATCATGTCAATAGTAAAGGCTTAAAAAAGGATTTTTCCATAACCTGGCAACAAGCCAAAGAAATAGTAAAGAAATGTCCTACTTGTTCCTTCTATAATCAAAAGCCATTACCAACAGGATGTAACCCAAAGGGTACTCAGAGGAATGAAATCTGGCAGATGGACATGTTTCACTTTGCAAAATTTGGAAAATTGAAATATGTACACAACACCATCGATACTTATTCAGGATTTCAATGGGCAACTGCTTTGAGTTCTGAAAAAGCTGATTCTGTAATCATTCATTTGCTAGAAGTTATGGCCATCATGGGTATACCTGCACAAATCAAAACTGACAATGCTCCATCATATGTCTCTGTTTAAATGAAACAGTTTTTTGCTTATTACAATATAAAGCATATTACAGGCATACCACATAATCCTACAGGTCAAGCAGTTATAGAAAGATCAAATAGAACTCTAAAGGATATGCTGAATAAACAGAAAGGGGTATCGAAACCCCCCAGATTGCATAATGCTCTTCTAACTTTGAATTTTCTCAGTGCTAATGAGAAAGGTACAACAGCTGCAGAGAGACATTGGATAATAGAAAAAACTACAGAATTAAATCATCCTATATACTTTAAGGATGTGCTGACCTCAGAATGGAAACCAGGGTATGTATTACATTGGGGATGAGGTTTTGCTTTTGTTTCTACAGGAGAAGATAAGCTGTGGGTACCATAAAAATTGACAAAGGTTCTATTTGAACAAGAGAAACCTCTTATTTAGAGAAGGTGATAGTTCATCAACCAGCATGAGCATCCAATTTAAACTAACTTGTATCAATAACACATGCCTTTTCATTTAATCAGATAATAACTTGCCAAAAAGGAACATCCCCAAAATTAGTCTTGGGGAAAGGTTTTTGTTTTTGTCTTTTAGGAGAATGATGGTTAAGGAATCTGAAGAACACTGGACAAATGAGACAACTGAAGAAAAGGGACAAATCATCTCTCCCAAGAAAAACGGCCGATGGGTATATATTATCTAAAAAATTTTATGACTTCCTAAATGTTTGTTTCTGCTTTTCTCTAAAGATTTAACACTATTGGTCTTCTAATAGTCCCAGTTCAATTAAAATTTAAAGCTGACTTTGGAGTTGGAGAATGGTTCTCTCCTTTAAACTCAAGCATGTTGTTAAAAGGAAAATGCAAACTCCCTGTATCATGCCAGAATAAAAGAGCCATCTTCTGCTATGGGACAGGACAAAAGCCAAAATAATTAAGGGACTATTCTATTACTAATCTCAACTCTTTGATTCTATTCTGATTCTTTAAACTTTTCTTAAAGTATGAAATTTATGTCAAAATTTACAATTAACATATATAGATATGTAGATATATATACATTTTAAACTTTCTTAAGATATGAATGGTCATATAGAGTACTAACTAATTCTAGAAAAAAAGGCTTCCATTAGCTACATATATATGTCTTTGTGTTCGAGTCTCTTATCAGTTTTCTGCAGGAAATCACGGACAGGGCTGACATCAACTGAAGTCTCCAGAAAGAAGATGGGGCCCCACAACAACAACAATTCCACGTGGACAATAATAATATCATTAAGCTGACAAACATCATCCACAGATCAGCTTTGAACTACAAGGTGCTCAGAGCAATGTTGAGATGACTAGCTGAGATGATCCAGTCTCAAAGACTACTTGAATAAGGACTTGAGATAAACCCTGAACTTTGGCATTATACACAGACTGGATAATGAAGGATATAGTTACCTTTCCTAGAATTTGACAATTAACCTAAAATTTTTCTTTCAGGATAAAGAAAACTTTGCCCATACCCAGCAGGAAGCAATTTTAAGAATACGATGCCCAAATTCCCAAAGAGGTGGTGTGGGGTGGGTGGTTTTTTGGTCTTTTTAATGGGTTTTGGGTCTGGGATAATTTTCAATGTTTAGGGGGGGTTGGTTACAAGTTGTTGTCAAGGGTTAGGAAAAGGCTAAGCAAAGGAGATTGGATTTAAGGTTCTTGTTTAGAAAGAAAGAAAGAAAGAAAGAAAGAAAGAAAGAAAGAAAGAAAGAAAGAAAGAAAGAAAGAAAGAAAGAAAGAAAGAAAAAGAGAGAGAGAGAGAGAGAAAGAAAAGAAAAGAAAAAGACAATTACTAGTTTTAAATACTTTACATTGGATTGGATTGTTTTATATTGTATACAAATTTGAAACTGATATTGTTAGAAAATATATTTCTAATTGTATTTATACCATTCATTTCACAATGTAATGCAATTTTCTGATCCTTGAATGTTATTATTACCAACTATTAGGATATAAACAAATGAAAGTTAGTAGTTAGACATTACAATAGAACTTGTAGTCATATTAGATATGTTTTAAAAATTGAGCAGAGATGTTTTAGACAGGTCATCTTCAAACCCTTCAGAGATCTACAGAATATGGCATTTAAAATGTTTTAATAACTTAGAAAATTTTTCTTTTTGAGACATGTCGGCTCCTGGCAGTACCAATCTACTTCAGAGAAAATATGGGCATTGAAGAAACTACATATGGAGTCAACTTTCCTTGTGGCAAAAGTTAGCCACTGGACAACAAAGTATCCTCGAATCAACAGGACAAAATGGACAGACAGAACATGAAACAAAGGACTACTGATTCTTGCCAAAACAAGAATGGTTATGGCTTTATCAAAAGGCATCTTCTGAGGCCAGGACAATATGGCCCCATCCCTGAAGCGGCCTTCACAATCCGGAAAAGGTACAGTGCCCTTTTCTTCAAAGGCAGCTTAACAGGCAGAGGGCCAATGGCTTCTGTTGTGCATTGGAACAGCAGCTGAAAGCTCATGCCTCTCGATAGTAGACTGGCATTTAATAGAGGGATGTGGAGAAGAAGGGGATGCTGAGATGAAGCCATATATACACAGCTAAGAAGAATGGACAGCTGAATTCAAAAACTGTCAACAATTTCCAGAATTTAAAATCTTGAATCATGACAGGACACTAGTGGAATTCAGGTGTTTCTGGTACGTGGACTGCTCTCACCCAATGTGAGGTTGAACTGTTGACCTTGTGTACATCCTACTTCACAAATGAGTCTGTCAGATACACTAAGCCTATAGGCTGAAGATGATGCCCCAACACTGCGGAGAAACCTCAGGTGACTGTCCAGGCAGCTGGCTGTTTTTGTCAACTCACAAATTTTTTGGAAGTTGCTTGCATGCACTTCCTGTTTTTATTTTTGTTAGCTAATATTATTTCCTTCTTGGGTCTCTGAGGGAGTTAAATATTAGTTAGTTATGGTTGAAGATTAGTTAGTTATAGTTGAAAATTAATTAGGATAGAAAGTGCATTAGGTACATCTTAGATTTACCAAAATAGGATAGATAATGGAATTATTTTCTCTGATTTGTCAAATACCTGTTTAGGTATGTATTACTTTTATGCCAGCACCATTTGTTGAAGATGCTTTCTTTTTTCCATTGTACACTTTTGGCTTCTTTGTCAAAAATTATATGTTCATAGGTGTGTGGGTTAATGTCAGGGTCTTCAATTCGATTCCATTGGTCCACATTTTGGTTTTTATGCCAATACCAAGCTGTTTTTATTACTGAAGCTCTATAGTAGAGCTTAAAGTCGGGGATTGTGATGCCTCCAGAGGTTGTTTCATTGTACAGGATTCTTTTGGCTATCCTGGGTTTTTGTTTTTCCATATGAAGTTGAGTATTATTCTTTCCAGGTCTGTGAAGAATTGTGTTGGTATTTTGATGAGGCTTACATTGAATCTTTAGATTGCTTTTGGTAAGATTGCCATTTTTACTATGTTAACCCTGCCTATCCATGAGCAAGGGAGATCTTTCCATTTTCTGAGATCTTCTTCCATTTCTTTTTTCAGGGACTTAAAGTTCTTGTCATATAGGTCCTTCACTTGCTTGGTTAGTGTTACCCCAAGGTATTTTATGTCATTTGTGGCTATTGTAAAGGGTGATGTATCTCTAATTGCCTTCTCAGCTTCTTTGTCCATTGTATATAGGAGGGCTACTGATTTTTTTGAGTTGATCTTGTATCCTGCTATGTTGCTGAAGGTGTTTATAAGATTTATCAGTTCCTGGGTGGAATCTTTGGGGTCATTCAAGTATACTATCATGTCATCTGCAAATAGGGAAAGCTTGACTTCTTCCTTTCCAATTTTTATCCCCTTAATCTCCTTATTTTGTCTTTTTGCTCTGGCTAGAACTTCAAGTACTATATTGAATAAGTATGGGGAGAGTGGACAGCCTTGCCTTGTTCCTGATTTTAGTGGAATTGCTTTGAGTTTCTCTCCATTTAATTTGATGTTGGCTGTTGGCTTGCTGTAAATTGCCTTTATTATGTTTAGGTATGTTCCCTGTATTCCTGATCACTCCAAGACTTTTATCATGAAGGGGTGTTGGATTTTGTCAAATGCCTTTTCTGCATGTAGTGAAATGATCATGTGGTTTTTTTCTTTGAGTTTGTTTATATGGTGTATTACATTGATGGACTTTCCTATGTTGAACCACCCTTGCATCCCTGAGATGAAGCCTACTTGATCATGGTGAATAATTGTTCTGACGTGTTCTTGGCGTCTATTTGCCAGTATTTTTTTGAGTATTTTTGCATCAATGTTCATGAGGGAGATCGGTCTGTAGTTCTCTTTCTTTGTTGCATCCTTGTTTGATTTAGGAATCAGGGTAATTGTAGCCTCATAGAAGGAGTTTGGTAGTGTTCCTTCTGTTTCTATTATGTGGAACAATTTAGAGAATATTGGTACTAACTCTTCTTTGAAGATCTGGTAGAATTCTGTGCTGAAACCATCTGGTCCTGGGCTTTTTTTGGTTGGGAGACTTTTAATGACTGTTTCTATTTCCTTAGGGGTTATTGGACTATTTAAATATTTTATCTGGTCTTGATTTAACTTAGGTATGTGGTACCTATCCATAAAAATGTCCATTTCTTTTAGGTTTTCCAGTTTTGTGGAGTAGAGGTTTTTGAAATATGACCTTATAATTCTCTGGATTTCCTCAATGTCTGTTGTTATGTCCCCCTTTTCATTTCTGATTTTGTTGATTTGGATTCTCTCTCTGTGTCTTTTGGTTAGTTTAGATAAAGGCTTGTCTATCTTGTTGATTTTCTCAAAGAACCAACTCTTTGTTTCATTAATTTTTTGTATTATTCTCTTAGTTTCTAATTTATTAATTTCACCTCTCACTTTGATAATTTCCTGGCATCTATTCTTCCTGGGAGACTTTGCTTCTTCTTGTTCTAGTGCTTTCAGGTATGCTGTTAAATCACCAGTGTGGGATTTCTCCAACTTCTTTATGTGGGCATTTAGTGCTATGAATTTCCCTCTTAGCACTGCTTTCATAGTGTCCCATAAGTTTGGGTATGTGGTGTCTTCATTTTAGTTGATCTCTAGGAAGTCTTTAATTTCTTACTTATTTCTTCCTTAACCCATTGGTGATTCAGTTGAGCATTATTCAGTTTCCATGAGATTGTAAGTTTTCTGTAGTTTTTGTTGTTGTTGAAATCTAACTTTAAACCATGGTGGTCTGATAGAACACAGGAAGTTATTCCAATTGTTTTGTATTTGTTGAGATTTGCTTTGTGGTCAAGTATGTGGTCGATTTTAGAGAAAGTTCCATGGGGTGCTGAGAAGAAGGTATATTCTTTCTTGTTAGGATGGAATGTTCTGTCGATATCTATTAGGTCCAATTGGGTCATGACATCAGTTAAGTCCTTTATTTCTCTGTTAAGTTTCGATTTGGGAGATCTTTCCAGTGTTGAAAGTGGGGTGTTGGAGTCTCCAACTATTAATGTGTGGGGTTTTATATGTGGTTTAAGCTTTAGTAATGTTTCTTTTACATATGTGGGTGCCCTTGTGTTTGGGGCATAAATGTTCAGAATTGAAACTTCATCTTGGTGGATCTTTCCTGTGATGAGGATGTAATGCCCTTCTTGATCTCTTTTGATTGATTTTAGTTTGAAGTCTATTTTGTTGGATATCTGGATGGCTACACCCACTTGTTTCTTATGACCATTTGATTGGAAAGACGTTTACCAGCCTTTTATTCTGAGGTAGTGTCTATCTTTGAAATTGAGGTGTATTTATTGTATGCAGCAGAAAGATGGGTCCTGCTTTCATATCCATTCTGTGACTTTCTATATGTGAATTATGTTCACTGATATTAAGGAATATTAATGACCAGTGATTGTTTGTTCCTGTAATCTTTTGGTGGTAGTGTGTGTACTTCTCTTCTTTGGGGTTTACTGCTATGGTGTTATCTATTGCCTGTGTTTTTGAGGTGTATCTGAATTCCTTCGGTTGGCGTTGTTCTTTCAGTGCTTTGTGTAGGGCTGGGTTTGTGGATAAGTATTGTTTAAATCTGGTTTTGTCTTGAAAAATGTCTTGTTCACTCTGTCTATGATGATTGAAAGTGTTGCTGGGTATATTAGTCTGGGCTGACATCCATGGTCTCTTAGTGTCTGCATTATATCTGTTCAGGTCCTTCTGGCTTTCAAAGTCTCCATTGAGAAATTGGGTGTTATTATAATGGGTTTGCCCTTATAAGTCACTGACCTTTCTCCTTTGCTGTTCTTCATATTCTTTCTTTATTTTGTTGGTTTAGTTGTTTGATTATTATGTGACAAGGGGACTTTATTTGGAGGTCTAGTCTGTTTGGTGTTCTATAGGCTTCTTGTATCTTCATAGGTATTTCCTTCTTTAAGTTGGGAAAGTTTTCTTCTATGATCTTGTTGAATATATTTTCTGTGCCTTTGAGTTGGTATTCTTTCTCCTTCCTCTATCCCTATTATTCTTAGGTTTGTTCTTTTCATGGTGTCCCAGATTTCTTGGACATTTTATTTTATGACTTTTTTTGCTTTCGTATTCTCTTTGACTGACGAATTCATTTCCTCTATTGTATCTTCTACACCAGAGATCCTCTCTTCCATCTCTTGTATTCTGTTGGTTATGCTTGCATCTGTGTTTCCTGTTCATTTACTCAGATTTTCTATTTCCAGCATTCCCTCTGTTTGTGTCTTTTTCATTGTTTCTATTTTCCTGTTCAGGTCTTGAACTGTTTCCTTCACCTGTTTAATTTCTTTTTCATGGTTGTTTTTAAAGGGAATTATTGCTTTCTTCCAATTTTTTATTTGCCATTTCCTCTATTTCTTTATAGATTTCTTCCAATTTTTTGTTTGTCTTTTTTCTCAATTTCTTTAGTGATCTCTTCCACTTTTTTGTTTGTCTTTTCCTCAATTTCATTTTTCATTTTTCTTGAAAAGCCTCTAGCATCTTCATGATGCTATTCTTAAGGTTGCCTTCTTCTGCTTCACACCTTGTGATGTTCAGGTCTTACTGTTGGAGGAGGGCTGCGTTCTGGTGATGCTGTATTACTCTTTATGTTGTTGTATATACTTCTGACTTGATGTCTGCCCATCTTCTCATCTAATAGGTGTGCCTGTGTCTGAGCAAGTTGCTGTTGGTCCACTCTGTGACTGTTGTGTCTGTGTCTCAGGGGGCTCTTCTGGGTCAAATCTTAGCTCTTGATGTAATTGGAGCAGGCAGATTCTGTGTCTCATGGAGCTGCTAGTTGATTCTGTGACTCATGGATCCATTCTTGGTCTTATCAGGGCTCTTGGTCCAGTCAGTGCTGACAGATTCTGTGTTTCAGGAAGCCTCTCTTGATCCAATGAGAGGTGGAAGATTCTACTTCTCAGAAAGCCACTCTTGGTCTAATGAGAGCTGGCAGATTCCCTGTCTGCTGAGGTTACTCTTGGTCCAATAACAGCTCTTTGTCCAATGAGAGCTCTCTCTGTAGGCCCGATGAGAGCTCTCTAGTCTGGATAAAAGCTGGGGGTTGGTTTCCAAGCCCCAGGAAGTAGCTAGGGTCTTGTGCAGATGGGTATGGGGACATAGCATGTAGATTGCAGGGTCTACTGCTGAGGGGTCTTGGTGAAGGGGGAGCCTTCCTACAGGAGCCCTGCCTGCTGGCCAGCAACTGGGGCTGAGTTGGGCGGGTGTTCCCAAGGAAAGTCTGGGGCCCAGTGATGGGTCCTAGGGCCAGGTGAACAGAGTCACTCACCTCTAGGCCACATCTATCTGATACTTTCTGTACCTGCTGTAGTGTAAACAGTGTGGCAAATTGGTCAAAGTTATTGTATTTATTGCGAATGCTTTCTCCTGGCTCTTAAAACACGCATCATAAAAAAGAAGGTGTTTTACCAGATGCTGGTGACAACTGATACCTTTCTGACCAAATTGACCATTCCAGGAATCAACACATCATGTCTTCCCTAATGGGACAAATTCTATTCTTCCTTTTTGCAATCATTTATATACCAAAAACCAGTAAATGGTGGACTCAGTTTCTTTCTCTTCTATAAACAGCACTATTTATTATTAATCTTGCATTTACTAATACATAGTTCTTGATGAAAAAATATTTTAATCATATTTTATTTGTCCTGAGGAAAAAACAAAGCACATAAAAGAAATGAAATTGAAAGTCCAATGTCTAGGCCTTTGTTCTTTCTGCTTTTTTTCACAATGGCTCACAGATGACTACTTGTGAGCTTGCAAACATCTCTTTGGTTTCTCTGGTAGTGAACTAAACCATACTAACAACAGTATGCTACAGAATATTAATTTATCAAGTTCAATTTCACACCATTCCATACAAGACACAATGATTGCCTCTCCCTTCCTTTTCCATTTCTTTTTCCAGCTTCTGTGTTTTTTGATGTTGACCTTTTAACTTCTTGCAATTGTGGTTACATTGGGATTAAAGCTATATCAGTGACAAGCTATCATGTAGTCTGTTAAGTTTAGATACATAACAATACTAAATAGGAAACTGATTCAGCTTCAGGTTTCTCTATCTCTTCCCTCACTTCACCCCTGCACATCTGTCTGCTGTGCCATGATCACACCACGATGAGAATAAAGCTTAGAATAATAACCCATCTGCCCTGGCCACTTGGACACCAAGAGGAATTCTCAAGCATTTCAATGCTTATGTTTTCTGGACTGCTTTCCCTACTAAAAGTGTTAAGGAAGAGTCTGTGCATTGAGACTGAAAACCTATTTCCTTTATAAGGTGTGATTCCCAGGTAATGAGTATATGCATGTGAGCACAGATGCCTCAAAGATCAGAGACATCAGATCCCCTAGAGCTGGTCACAGGTGTTTGTGAGCCTCTTGATATAGGTCATAGGAACCAAACTCAGATCCTGTGCAAGAGCAGCACATGCTCTTAAATGCTGAGCCATCTCTCCACCTCCATGAAATTTTCCTTTTAAAGGACACACTCACTACTTCAGGAAATCATAACAACATAAAGATCACAGCAGAAAGTCCTTCAGTTAGATTGTCTACTTTCTCTCTTCTGTTGCTTGGGTTTGGACAATCCCACAGTGTGTTAAAATCTTAGTCTTCAGCAAGGTGCCCTTGAAAGGTGGTTGAAGCATAAAGAGGTGGGGCCTAGAAGGAGAAAGTTGGGTCCATGATGGTAAACCCATGGAAGAGATTCTAGGCCCTTTGCTGTAGCTTGAGTTTTCCTGCCTAGCCCACAGTCAGGACAAATCTTTGTCACCCGCCAGTCCCACAGCGGCTCAGACCCAACCAAGTAAACACAGAGACTTATATTGCTTACAAACTGTGTGGCTGTGGTAGGCTTCTTGCTAACTGTTCTTTTATCTTAAATTAACCATTTCCATAAATCTATACCTTGCCACGTGGCTGGTGGCTTACCGGCGTCTTCACATGCTGCTGGTCATGGCTGCGGCTGCAGTGTCTCTCTCCCTCAGCCTTCTGCTTCCCAGAATCCTCCTCTCTCCTTGTCCCACCTACTTCCTGCCTAGCCACTGGCCAATCAGTGTTTTATTTATTGACCAATCACAGCAATTTGACATACAGACCATCCCACAGCACTTCCCCTTTTCTTTTTTTTAAAAAGGAAGGTTTTAACTTTTACACATCTCCAAAGCTAGCTTGGTATATTTGGGAATTTGGGCGTAGCTTCTCTTACTACTTCCTGCTGGAGGGGGGCGCAGTATCTTATGGGGACACAAAGAAAATTTAAGGATCATGGAGTAGTCCATGAGGCTGTACCGTCTGAGCCAGTTGCCTTGAAACGATTCTGGATGTTGGATCATCTGGACCATGGTGTCATCGGAGACCTTTCAGGGGGTCTTGGCTGGTCAAACCTGATGTATCTTAATCTGGAACAAATCCATAGCCTCTGGCTTTCTGTAGAAACAAAAGCAGAGCCTCTTTTCCAAAGCAACATATCCTTATAGCCAAATTTTGAAGTTAAGGTACCTTTAAAATACACATTTTGGCATAACTCAACAGCTTTTGCAATCAAATGTTTCTCTTCAGTTACAAATATCAAAGAGAACATAATCCAGATTCTCTGTGTGGTAGCCATCTTTATGTGGTTTATGTTTTATATTACCTTGAGCCTATTGCTTTAAACTGCAGCCTTTTAAGCCTGAAACGGCGCTGAGGCTGCTGGCTCCACCCACTTCAGCTTCCCAACATGGCGGTGGTACATTTTCTGCCAGCTCTGGGAGCCATCGTGGGTCTGTGCTTTTATCCAAGCAGCGTGTAGCCCAGAAACCTCTTTTTGTTTTGTACTAGCAAAGGCTAAATCCACCACACAGCTTAATGTGCCACTTGCAGAGGCCTCATTCCCGCCATACTGCAGACCGAGCTCTCACGCTAGGAACCCGCCAGTAGCTCAAACCGGCAGGCTGCCGCTCATTTGAGAGAGACAATTAGGAAGCTGTTTTTAGCTCCATTTTAGAATCTTTTCTCAGGTTTTAGGTAGAAACTTTTGCCAACACGTTGGGCGCCATTGCCCCCTCTCTCTCTCTTTTTTTGATTTCCAGCCAAAGTGGGGTCAGCAAATTCCTTCCTATGAGTTTCTTCCCCAATGTGCTGCATAGACACAGGTCCAAAGCAGCAGGGCTGAGTGATCAGAGCCAGAAACCTCTGGAGCAAAATACGCCTTTCCTTCTTGGAAGTGGATTTACCTCAGTTCCAGCAACAGAAACTGTCAACTTAACTCTCCAATGAACATTCTGGTTCCCTTTGATAGCTTTTAAGATTGTGGCTGCCTACATTCTGCTCTAGCAGGTAGATGTTCTTTCTCACTTTACTGTGCATGAATAACCACAGGATATTGACCTCTACCCCTCACCTTTCCTTTCTTCATCCTCCACATCTTTAGGGATTTATGTCATTTTTATATTATGGACTTTCATTACCAAGGGAAGGAAAATGAAGAACAGAAAGAAATAGTTTTGATCATGCAATTATCGTGAACCATGGCTCTACAACAGACAGGCTAATTGTTCCTTAAATTTTTTTCATTCTTTATCACCACAAAATAAGATGAGTTCTTTATCAGTTACTTTTTACTGTTGAGATAAAACACCACAAAGCAACCTGTAGAAGAAAAGAGGTTTTATTTATTTATTTATTTATTTGCTTATGATTCCAGAGGGATGGAAATCCCTCATGGCAATGAGGAATAACAGCCAGCTGCAGCCATGGTGACTGGAGCAGGAAGCTGAGATTTCAGATTCTCAACAAAAGCACAAAGCAGAGGGAGCTGGAAATAAAAAAGGTTTTTAACTCTCAACACCTAGCCTGGTGGTTCACTTTCTTGATTAAGGGTGAACCTCCAGTCCTCCCGAAGCAGAGTTATCAACTGGAACCCAAATGTCTTTATTCCTGAGCCTAGGAGAGACAGTTCTCAAATAAACCATCACAACTTGATTTGGATTTTAAAGTGAACCTTGAATTTTATTAATTCCAATGTTATAGCAATAGTCACACTTTACAACTTTCTATATTCTTTTCACTTATTTATTTGTTTGAGGGTGAGGAACTACAGCAGAGGGTATAGGAGAATTTACAAGAGATGGTTTTCTTTCTTCATCCCAGGAATCAAAATTATCATGTCAGACTTGGTGGCAAATACCCCTTTCCACTGAGCCATCCAGTTGGCCCTTGTTAAATCATTTTACTCTGAGATGATTTTGAAATTTAATAACCAGGTGCTCTGAGGACCCATGAGTAAAATGAACACTGGACCAAAGAGGCCACCTGCATATGAGAAGGCAGTCTGTTGAACTGTAAATACGGCATCCATTTTTAAATGTATTTTGTTTTATTATCAGTAGTTTACATTGGGGTTGCCACAAACTAGGCAAGCACTCTACTACTGACATAGAGTTCTGTCTCCACAAAGGGCCTTTGCAAGGTCTGCCTTTCTCAAATACTGGTTTTTAAGAAAGACTTTCATGCCCAGTCTTGAATTACTATAAAAAAAGTTCGAACCATCTTTGCTACAAGATTTTTAATAACTTCACTAAATGTATCAGTGCTCTAAACAAAGTAATTAAATGTTTGACAAGAGTAATAAAAGAAGGGATACAAAACAAGAGGCCACACATTATGAGAAGTCATATTTTGGAATCAGCATATCTCAAAAAAAAAAAGTTTACAACTCCTAAATAGACATAGACATGTGCAGATGTCTTGCATGTAGAAAGGATAATTATTCAATGTGACACAACAAAGATGCATATTTTCAGCTCTAAATACTTCCAACATTAAAGCATAAATTTAATGAAATTGAACAGTGTTTTTAGGAATGGACAGTTTTAATACTATTTGAAGATATGTGGGAAATACTCACAGGCTTATATTGAGTTAAAAGAGAAAATGCTCTTTGAAAATGAAGACAGCTTTAAAGTTCAGTGTGGGGTCACCATAGTCTTCCCTGCAAAAAATCTTAAGTGCTACCCTGAAGTTCTAAAAATGCTATCAGTAAATATTTTTATAATGAGTAAAATAATTTTTGAGGTCCTTAAGGATAAGAAAAGAGTTGTCATAGAATTCTCACAATTAAAGAACCAATTGCACACTCTGTCATGGGCTTGTGCAGGCCAATAGAAAACTCATTACAGCTTAGTTTTCAGTTCTCTGTCATTCTCAACCTCAGGACTTCTGTGCACATCCACACACTCACTTTTCTTCTCTGTGAGCTTTGTCTCTGCAAGTTCAGTTTCTGAAGAGTCAGTTTCCCCAGGGAGTTGGCGCTTCCTCATGAGTTTTAGAATGAAGACTGCTGGGAGAAGGCTCAATCCTCTTAGTACTGCAGGCACGCCAATGTAAATGTTCCTATTGAAAACAACTGATCTGTATTAATATAACTCTTAATGCATTCAGTGAAAGCTAACCTTTAATATTCTTACAGATCATTTATTGTTCAAAGAAAAACATCAGGTGATTATTTTGCCCATTTAATTTATATAATCTATTTGCTAAATATGTAATTCTTTAGATTTGCTGAACTTGTCCAAGTTAAGCATGAAGACTGTAAAACTTTCTTGATATTAGTTAAATTTCCCTTTCAGCATTTATGAGAATAACTTTTATACTGTTATAAGCATCTGTTCTTTGTATATTTGATAAAATATGTCTTCAGTTTTCTGGACTTAATGTGTTTGGGAAATAGGTATTGTGACATGTACATTTCTAAATAACTATGAAAGCATTCTTTCATGTTCTTAACATGGTTATAGGAAAATATGGTGTGATGGATAGGGCCATCAACTTTATACAATCTAGAATCTCCTGGGAAGGAAGTTTCAGTGAAGGCCTGTGTGGAATATGTTGGCCAATAAACATGTCTGAGGGAGATATTTTGGTTACATTATTGAGTTGAGAAGAACTAGCACACAGTGGGTGGCACCATTCCTTAGACAAGAAATCCTGAACTACTTTAGCACAGAGAAAATGATCATAGCTACATCTACAGTGGGAAAATATAAATATGTTATATATGTGGAGATGTTTAAAACCAGATACAACAGTCTAGAAATACAGTTGAGTATTTTTTTTCTAGATGGGATAGATTAACATATATCTTAGTTTATTTTCATGCCACTGTTATAAAAGACCCTGTCAAAACCAATTTGAGGGAGAAATGGTGAATTTGCTCACAATTCTAGGCTACAGTTTTCCATTCTGGGGATGTCAAGGCAACTGGAGCTTTGTCCAACATAGATACACTGACAGAAGTAGATGAGGCCTTCAACACTTTTACTATAGGCACGCCAGGCTGAGAATGGGATAGTAGCCACCCCAGCCATACACATTCGTGGACAGGGAAATAGCCAGCACTTTTTCTTTCTCAGAATTTTTCAGTATCCTCCTCACCCAGAAACAGACAGAACTGGGTCATACCTTCAGAGAGACAAAATTCCTTTTGGCTGAAGGGGTTTTACAAGAAAGGAGGAGCACAGTGCAGTCTGTAGCAAACACAGGTTCTCTGTGGGCTTTTTGGGGCCTCCTGCCCTATAGGGACATCAAGGTAACAGCCTAAGTCTGGCTCAAGATCAGCCCGTCATGACCTCTGTGCGTAGGTCAGCAGGGAACCCACAGTTCTTTCCTATAGTGTTAGTGACAGGGGCCTGTGAAGCACGAGAATGGTGGGGACCATGCAGGTAACTGCCTTTAGTCTAAACAGCAGCAATGCCCGGATCTCAGAGGCCAGGTCCCCTGGTCTGCTGGCTCTTGAGGTTAATGGTTTCAGTTATGTGTATGTGTGACAGCATCCTCCCCCTTTGTGAAACTCTCAGCCGGTTTGTACCACAACTGCTCTACTGAGCCATGTAATGTCCATGAGGCAGCCAACCACTAAGTGCAGTGGAGCATCTGTGGGTTCTCAGAGATGAGACCATCAGTCAAATTCAGGTAGCAGGCCCCTTCTCAAGGAGGCCCCTGGTGACAACACCTGGCATGCTGTTAAACTGCAAGGGCCGTCCACAGATTTGGGTTCTAATTATATCAGGCTGTAAGCATGAGAGGGCTGTGACATTTCCAGGAGCTAGAACGTCAGAATCCCTGCTGCTTGAATGTGCTGGGACTGCCATACTGACCCCTGTGGAAGGGAAAAGTCCTTCTCTCTGTTCATAGGTATGGGATGGTGGGAGCCAAGAGATTTGTTTCCACCAACAGTGCCATTGGTCTCTGGAACTTGCTGTCCTGTTTATCTCCAGTGTTCTGCCATGCTAGCTCAGCTCCAGATGCAGCTCTCCCCCTACTGCTCCAGGGCCTCTACACAGACACCTGCTCCATTTTAAAAGTATTATGAAGGGTTAGGTTAGGAAACCCACTCATGCTTAATTGTATCAAACACTTTAGAAATAAGAAATATTAGAATACATAATAAGGAAGTTATACCATCCACATGCATTCTAAAAATGAAGCCAAATGTTTTCTTATCATTAAAGAAAGTGTTAGATATGAATGAGGACAGTTTATGCACTACAAAAGTAGGTCTCAAAAATTATCTTTACCTGAAGTTATTCGTATCATACATCCTGCACGCCCCTGGTTCTCCACATTTCAGAGTCCCCCAGTGTAAACAGGTTCTGTCTATCAAAGCACCAAAGTAAATAGGTGCTGGAATGGCAGCTGCAGTGACAAGAGAAAGAAAAACAGCCCATTGCCAGGAAGAGAGAAGAGAGAGAGAGAGAGATGTGTTATTTTATTTAGAAGTACCTCCATTCAGTATTAAATAAAAAACAGTATACCAAAATATGAATCAATGCCTCTCCACTTTTAGAAATTATAATTTAATGTAAAGTTTCTAGATCACAACAAATAAAACAATGTAAAAAATGCTAGTAAAGCATTCATTGAGTTTATAACCATGGTCCCATGTATTTTTTCTAATGCCTTGTGCTAGTTTTCTGTACATCTGACTACCAAAAACATTTCCTTCTTGTTTTATTCTTGAACCTACTAAGAGATGAAAGGTGTAATTAAGTATAGATAAGCTTTGGAAAGACAAGGGGAAATATTTTTCACCTCTGCAGTTACCTCATTCTCAGACTAATTAAAAGTTGCCATTTCAGAACACAGGGGCTTTAAACTGGAGTTCAGCGTTATGTGGACAGAGCACATGTATGTTAAACATACCACAAGGGCGTTGTAATTTCCTGAATGTGGACAGCTGGGATACTGCAGATCCAGAGACAGATTCTCGTTTCTTCTCTTTTGTATCATGCATTGGCCTTCCCTGTGTCTGCCCTCATGTCCATCCATAACTATCACAGGGAGCCTTTGAGGAGATGTGGTGACTGAACAGGTCTCTATTCTCCATGCACCCAAACCCTAAGAATGCCATCAGATAGCACCTCACCCTACAGCAGAGAATTCCCTGCTTTGCTGTCACCAACCTAGCTGACATTCCCTCAGATGTATTTGAGAGGTGCCTTATTCATGACTTCCTGTGTTCTCCAACTATAAACATCACTAATGTCACCATGTTGAAAACTGATATTTGGGTGACCTGAATCTGTGTTCACATTGTGGTCACTCATATTTGATCCCAGAATAAAACCTCTTATTCCCTGTAAGGTGAGGGTTGTGTTTTGGGTTAACAAGATAGTTGTTATCTTTTTATTCAGCAAAAATTAACTTGTTTACTAAGTACTTAGTATAGTATTGGTCTGATGTGTTATGAAATTGTTCATACCAAATACTCTTGTACAAAATGCATGTAATCCAATTCCAAGTGACTTCTCTTCAGACTTGATACTCCTGAAAAATACATACACATAAATAAAAGTACAACAAGCAAACCCGTGTCTGTCCTAGCATCCTTCCGATGACCATCATAGTTCATGATCCTAATGGTTAAGCTTTTCATCCTGTGGTGAGGACAGTATAGCTCCACTGCTAAGCTCACCCAGAGGAAGGCATATGACTTCTGAAAGTTGTCCTGGGATCTCCACATATCTAAAGCACACACACCACACTGAATGTTTTTTAAAATCATACATTGAAACATCAATGAGTCACATTTTTCACATCCAGTTACAGAATCAACTTCAGAAAGTAAGACAATTGAGAAAGACTATGAAGCATGGAAATGGGAACAGGCATTCAGTAAACATGAGAGCATATCTTGAGAGTGCTTGGAAGTTTTAACAGAAGAGTATAACTGCTCACATGCCCTTCACCTATGACCATCCTCCTCTATGAGGAAAACTCAATCTTATCAACTGAGCATGCTGCTCTGGAACAGAGGTACCTGGAGTAGTGAAGGAGAAAGCAGACTCCATGTAGCCATATCAGTTGAATCAGCCTGGAGCATTATGGGGTGAGAGACAGCACAGCCAAATCTCCCTCACTTGTAAGAACCAGTAATACTTGATGCATTTATCTGTGCCTGAACCTATGAACAAGGCATATACCACATCTCCATTTGTGTGAATATAAGAATAGTATATGATACCACGGAAAATTAATATATATATATATATACATATATATATATCCTAATATATATCATATTCCACTATAGGCTATGATGGGTAGAAACAAGGGAACGAAAGAACCACGGGAGGGAAGCAAAGGAAAGAGGAGGAAAAAGAGAGGATGGGAGAGAAAAGGAAAGGAGAAGAGTGAAGAGCAGAGGAGAGGAGGAGGGGAGGGGAGGGGAAAGGAGGAGAAGAGAAGAGGAGAGGAGATAAGAGAAGGGAAAAGAAGAGAAGAGAAGAGAAGGGAAGGGAAGGGAAGGGAAGACAGGTGTGAGGAGAGGGGAGTGGAGGGAAAGAGAGCAGAGGAGAAGGGAGGAGAGGAGGGGGAGGGCAGAGGAGAGGTGAGGAGAGGAGGGGAAGGGAGAGGAGAGGAGAGATTGAGGGAAGAATAGGAGGGAAGTGAAGAAGGAAAGGGAAAGGGATTTGGGAATGGAGGAGGAGAAGGGATGGGATAGAAAGGGATTCTGGGCAAGGTAACAGAAAAAAGCACAGGGAAGGGAAGGGAGGAGGGAGAAGCTTGGTCCATCCTATAAGGATAAAATGTTATGAATCGCACATCATAGTTAGCTTGACTTTGCTTCTAAATTCCAGTGAGACAAGAAAGAAGGCTTCAGCTGTTTTCCAATTGTTAGTGGGTGTGAAATTTGCTAGACTGGAAAGAACACCTGCTAACTATGAAAAACCTTGAAATGTGGCTCTGCTCTTCCTCACTTCTTTTAGAAGTTTCAGTGTCAAATATTGCATTAACGTACTCCTGTTTAGAGAGAAGAATAGGAGGGAAGTGAAGATTACAATAAACCTATTATTGTATTCATGTATTCTTGTACCTCATTGTTAGAGAGTAGCTGCAATTGCACTCACCTATATTGGTTAGATAGTAGCTATTATTGCATTCATGTTTTTTGTTAAAGACAAGTTGAGCTCAGGATGTCAGGGAGTCTGGTCACTTTTACACAGAGGATTTCACTCTCAGCAAATTAGTTAGCCAAGCCTAGGAAGTGAATGCTAGACAACTCCTCTCTCCCTGCCAAAACAAGATGTCCCTTAATGCGGGCTTAAGACATAAAGAGAGAAAAAAGAAAAGGGCCAGAAGGAAAATTCCAGAAAACTTTAAATTACTGTTAAATATAGCAATGCTCAATATAAGAATATTGATAAGGTATCTCAGAGCACTGAGGTTCTGAGAACGATGACTCCAAGAGCCTTTCTTGGGAAATGGAATTTTAATAACTGACCAAAAAATCTAAATGGCATTTGGGGTGCTCAGTGTGTAAGGTTGCTTGCCACAAAGGCTAGATGACCAAGAACCCAGGAACATATGTAAAAAAATAGATAAAAAACTCAATTCAGGAGCATGCATCTGTAACCCCAGCATTCCCATAGTGAAATAGGAGAAAACAGAATTGCTTGGGAACTTGAGGGCCTGGCATGCTGGAGTACACAGCCAGGACAGCAGCAGAAGAAAGAAGAGAGACCCTGCCTCAAAACAAGAGGAGCAGAGAACGGATTCCCCAATACTGTCTTCTGACCTCCCTGTGCTCTTAGTGGCACTAGGAGCCCACACCACACACACACACACACACACACACACACACACACACACACACACACATACACACACTCACTCACATACACACACACCACAGACACACACACACATACACACACTCACTCTCTCTCTCTCACACACACACACACACACACACACACACACACACACTTACCACACACACACTATTTACTCACATATGCACATACTACTGAGAAGGAAAGAGAGAAAGATAAATGAAAGACTTACTTATTACCTAAGAAAAACCATATACCCAGGAATGGCTGCTACGGAGTGGATGAGACTGCCAATTAGTGCCAGTGTGAAAAAGTACTTCAGCATGATAGTGCAGTCATGGCCTTTTTCACACAGCCCGAGGACTGCAGATGCGTTTCCTGAAGACCCAATGCAGCTGCAGTTTTGAAACACCTGTCAAAGAAAGCAAAGTCCCATTTAAGAGAGAAAAATATTGGGCATAAACCTTCAATAGTTTCTACAGGACCAGTTAGACCAAAATGGAGCGTGTTGGGGCCAATGATATGACTCAGAGTAAGAGCACTCATCCAGAATGAATGAGGACCAAGTGGAGCACAAAGTTCATTAAATAATAAATATAGAGTAAAACAGAGGTTAGTTTCCCCCTTTACTTCCTTCCTTTTCATTTTGGTATCTTTGAATTCTATCATAAAATATAAAGGGGTAGATTTAAAATACTGGTACATTCTTCTAAACACGTGGAATAAATTTTCAAAAAAATCAATTATCCTAAATACTTATATTTATTTTCTTGTTTGTTTTGTTTTTCCTGTAGGTGTGTTTACGTGTGTGTGTGTGTGTGTGTGTGTGTGTGTGTGTGTGTGTGTGTGTGTCTGTGTGTGTGTGTCTGTGTCTGTGTGTGTGTGTGCCTGTCTATGTGTGAACACATGTGTATCATGGCACACATGTAGAAGTCAGGGGATAAGTTATGGGACTTCGTTCTACTCCTCTACCTTGTAGGTCTCTAGGATGATGTTATGATGGCAAGGCTGGTGGCAAATGCCTTTACTCACTAAGCCAACATTTCAACCTGCAAATAATTTTTTTAAAAAGTCAATAAATACTGTTTTGTTTTGTTTTGACCCGAGTACTAAGTACTAAGACAGCATGTGTTTCAGAATGCTGATGGAATAGCTAGGTGCTTACTAATAGTCATGTCCCCAAGAAAAAGAGTTTATTTTAACAATGAAGTCAAATCTTGTTTGAGTTGTTACGTTTCTTAGTCTGAATAAGAACAAAATTTATATTTCACTTTGATTACCAACCAAGTCTGTAAGTATTATAACAAGTTTAAGACAAGGAAAATGCTTAACTATTTCCTGCTAAACCATCAGGAGGAGATGGCACAGTCTATAGAGTCCTGCACCAGCATGAGGACCGGAGTCCAGGTCCCAGCACACATGAGAAAGATGCATGTGTGGAGGATGTGTGTGCAACACTGGTGCTCTGAAGATGGGAGCATGGACTCCCTGGGGATCACTGGCCAGGCAGCCTAACAGAATAGGCAAATTCCAGGCCATGAGATCCCATCTCAGAAGCACAAAGTGGGTGGGACCTGAGAGTCAACAGCTGAGGTTGTCTTCTGACCTCCATGTGCACAAGAACTTGCATACACACACACACACACATACACACACACACACACACACACACACACGACTACAATAAATAAATAAATAAATAAATAAATAAATAAATAAATAAATAAATAAAGACATTCATGATACCAAAAGATAAGTTTTCTGCCTGTCTCAACTACATAGCTAGTTTGAGGTCAGCCTGGGTTTCATGAGATCCTATCACAAAAGGGGCAGATTTTTTAAAGTTGTAATTTTTATGTTTTCTTATGTGTCTGCTTCTCTCTCTGTGTGTATACAAGCAGGAGCATGTGGGTGTCTGAGGAAGGCAAAAGAGAGTGTCAGATTGCCAGGAGCTGGAGTTGGTCAATGCTCCAAGTGGGTGCTGGGAAGAAAACAGGTCCTCTGAAAGACCAGCAAGTGCTCTTAACAGCTAAGCTAGCTCTACAGCCCAGCCAGAGCATTTTAACTCCAATCATTTGAATAATGGTCTCAACTGCTTTGAAATTACAAAATAATTCTCAGGTCTCAACTGCTTTGAAATTACAAAATAATTCTCAGGTCTCAACTGCTTTGAAATTACAAAATAATTCTCAGACTCTGTCAAGATTTTATATAACGTCTAGGAATTATAAGGTCAGGTATAAATATATAAAGGAAATTTAGTTATTCATAAAATATATTAATTTCTTTTTAGCATGGACTAAATTTTGCTTTATAGCAGATGTAGGCTTAGATCATAGCACATATTAGTGTGGCACAGAAAACATCAGCCCAGATCACTGAAAGGGTGTTTACCATGTTGATTCCTGTTCCAACAGACTTCTCACAGCCTGCAAGGCAGGCTGACATGTATGCTAGGCCATTCTCTCCACACACTGGGTCCCACGTTTTAGTTAAGCAGTTACACCTTGTGTTGCAGTCAGCAAGGACATTATTCTCCACGTACAAAGGCTGCTGGATTCTGAAATGATTTTAAACAATGTTAGGGACACTGAAAAGCTACCCAAGCACCACTTTGTTTCCTTCTCTTCATTTCAGCATGTACACACACACACACACACACACACACACACACACACACGAGAGAGAGAGAGAGAGAGAGAGAGAGAGAGAGAGAGAGAGAGAGAGAGAGACACAGAGAGACTGAGACAGAGAGAGAAACATTTCAGAAATACTCCAAATATCAATGTGTGGTCTCTGTACTATGATTTGGTGACACAAGTTATCTGCTCTGGTGGTCACACAACTGCTTTTTCAATTACTTCAGAAACAAACATTCAGTGCCTACCATATAGAAAAATACTGTGATATTACAGTTAAAAATGAAGATGGTAATCTCTCATTGACCTCCATGATGGGAAATAATGAAAGAGGGCTGGGAACAAAATCTGTGTTTCCATTGCTAAGATAGATGCTTCATTTAGCCCAGAAAACAGAGTGGTTTGCGTGACCAGACATGCTGTTCTTAGATATAGAGAACTCAACAATTAGAATGGGATATAAGAGGATAATGTGGGAGTCTAGAGTCTGAATTCACATTCTGTCACTCAAACAGTGTAAAGTCAGCAGGACTGGAGATGGAGTCAGTACATACAGCTCTACTTTGGCATTGTGGAAGGAATTTTCTGTAAACTCATTAATTCCCCATTTCTATTTTCACATCTAAAACATGAACAGAATAATTACTTTCTTAAAAAGAGATCCAAATCAGTGATTATATGTGTGTATGTATATATAGTTATTTATGATTTTATATTTGGAATTATTCAAATCTTATGATTCATAAGAATTTTGAAAGGAAATTTTCTTTTAATCTCTGTCTCTCTCTCTCTCTGTCTCTCTCTCTGTCTCTCTCTCTCTCGTGTGTGTGTGTGTGTGTGTGTGTGTGTGTGTGTGTGTGTGTGTGTGTAAGCACACATGTATAATGACAGCATGCATATGGAGGTCAGAAGATATTCTTCTACCTTGTTAGAGACAGAGTTCCCAGATGTTCACTGCTGCAAATGTCATACTAGCAGGCCCATGACCTTTCAGGTTTTCCTGCTTGTGCCTCTCATCTCACATGAGGAGTGCTGGGATTACAGACACTCTACCCACATTCAGAGGGCTTAGTGTGGTCCCCTTCAGGTTCCCCAGCTGTCAGTCCAAAGCTAATGAGCTCCCACTAGCTTGGGTCATCTATCTCTGTGGTTTTTCCCACCATGATCATGATCCCCCTCTCTCCTATAATCCTTCCTCCCTGTGTTTAACTGAACTCTAGGATCTTGGCCAAGTGCTTGGCTGTGGGTCTCTGCATCTGCTTCCATCAGTCACTGGATCTAGGTTCTATGATGACAATAGGGGTAGACACCATTCTGAGTACAGGGGGTGGGAGACAGCTGAGTGGCTTGATGTGTTTGTGGGTTCCCTGGCAATGGGACCAGGACTTAACCTGGGTACACAAACTGGCTTTTTAGAACCCATTCCCTATGGTGCAATGCCACACTCAGCCTTGATGCAGCAGGGAGGGGCTAGGTTGGGCCTGAACTTGATATGCAAGCCTGTGTTGACTACACAAGGGAGGCCTTACTCCCTATGAGGAGAGGGATGGAGTGGGATGAGGGGATATGGAGGGGAGTGAGAGAAGGGAAGCAGGGGGAGCAGGGAACAGGGATTGGTATGTAAAAGTAAAGATTTTTTTTTTAATAAAAAACCCTAGATACTCTAGCATGTCAAGCTGTAGGTGAGTTCTAGGGATCTGAACTCAGGTCTTCCTGCCTGCTCAGCAAGCACTTTACCACTGAGTCATCTCCCCAGCCCTTTGAAAGGAACCTGCAAGTTTATCCTTTTATAATCATTTCAACTGATTGGTTGGTTGTATAATTGCCCCCTAAGCAAAGTTTTAAATTTCCCATGCTATGCAAAATATGACCAGACATTCCTTAAAATGCAAAATCTAAGTCTACACAATACATGAGATATAACTATACCAGTGACATATGTAAATATATTCTTTTGCTGACATACCATGTATTCAATTCAATTATGCTAGATTTGTGCCTATTGTAGAAACCTCTGAAGGCTCACTGGCCTGTATTGTGTACTTTGAATGCTATCTGTTTATGGAGTACAAAATACATGGATAATTTAGGTTGCAAAGCTCTAGATTATTTTCTTTATTGCACTTTAAAGTAGACTAGGGTTTTACCATGATAACCATCCATATGTATGTGAAATCATAAACTTACTCTCTAGTCATCCCCAGACTTATTTAATAAGCTTATAACTTATATACGTTGGTATAAGATTGATGGATGGGAGAAAAATTAAAGATAACCATGGATCAATACCAATAAGTTGTAACAAAATGATATGGTCATACAGAATTCTTCAAGAAAATGGACTAGCTCTTCTAAAAAATATTATGATCTTCATTAGGAAACATACCCATCATAAGAGGTAGTTAAGCCAACAACTGGGAAATTATCACAGGTTATTAAGAAGTAAAAGAAAAATAGAAGGAATTCAGTCAGGGTTAGGCAGAAAGCTATGTATGCTGCTTTCTTCATAGAAGTCTTGAACTTCTTCATAATCAAGCCACCAATTACATATCCAAGAAATATTGGAGGTAAGGTATAAAGACCTATGAATGCAAGTAAAATAGCATTTTTAGAAGACAGCAGGAAAAAGTGTTACCAATTTGTCTCAAATATCTTACTTAACAAATTATTTAGCTCTAATATACAGTGATCTTAACCCCTACTCATTCACATGTTACTATTTTGTACAAAGAGGTTTTCAAATGTCCTATAATGTCACTTTAAAAAGTATTGGCGTTTATTTAATCATAGGCATTAGGTTGTAAACACCTGATAAGCATCACAAACATATACACACATAAACGAATGCATGCATGTACATGTCTACGACATTCTATTTTTCATGTAATTACCCCTCTGTTTAGTGGTAAATTGACTCAGCTCTGGGTGATTTTGAAGGTAGTAGCTGAGTCGATGCTTGTCAAGTGTAGAACATTTTGTGCATTGTTTATTCTGCCCAGCATTATTGCTTTCTGAGTCTCCTTCCTCAGCAACAATTGAAGAAAAAAAAGGGAAGAGAAAATCCTGGCTAGGTTGCATTTATACACCAGCACCAGGCTTGGAAGAATCCATCCATCCTTTGAGCTCCTTAACGTTGCATTTGATTTTATACATCTGAGGGTAGGGACTGGAATTTGGACTTTCAGAGATCCTTAAATAATGTGGATCCTGGCAGCCTATGATCATCAGTTATTAAGAGTAAAATGAACCCAGAAAAAAAAATCCAAATTTGGGTAGGATCCCTGGATTTAGAGTACTAGTAAGAAAATCAGAGTGTGGCTGCACAAAATCCTCAGACCACCTGGGGACCAAGCAACTAAATGAGGAGTAATTTGGAAGGCAGGGCTTGAAGCACAGAAGTAAAATCTAGAAGTAAGATACAGAATCCCAGTGAGTTAACTCTGTATTCTTCTTTGAATTAGCATACTCTTGAAAATTGACTGATATGAGCATCCCCCAATATTTCCATAATGATGACAATTTTCATTCTGATTGGAGAATAGAGAGGATATTTCTGGCCTCTTCCTTTCTTCTTTCCTTGGAGACTACAAAGAATAAATTTATAAGAATAGCCCAGCAGATTTCAATTCTGTTGTAGTTTACTATTTACATTATCTTACTGTTTCTCTTATCCTTGGGATTCTGTTTGTCATGTTCTTGTGGGAGGGGAAGTGCTATTGAAGAAATAATGAGACTTCATACCTATGAGAAAGACTATCTCTGCAATTGATTTTCCATACTGCTGTTCCAGGTATTTAGGCATGAAGGTAATAATAATGACAATTGCGTTGAGGTGGAGCACACTTAGGAGGATAAAAAGCATGTAAATCGAATTGCAGAAGAGGCTCTTCATGAATGGCAAGAAATCTGAAACAAGAGTACCAAGATCATCAAGCTAACTTGGCCTTGCATCTTGTGTCCAGTGTTCTAAAATCTTCTCACAGATTCTGTGGGGTAGCACAAATGCATTTGATAGATACATTTTACCTCTTTGAGTATCATTGTTTAAGTCACTTCTACAAGTTAGTGACACAACTGGCCATGTAAGAATCAGAACCCAACTGTGCCATCAAGCAAAACAATAAGTAGATGGAATCCTGTCTGTGGCTGTACAATTTCATTTGCTTTTCTCTTTTCCTTCTATTAATATCCTGTATTCACTAGAGAGTGACTCGTCTGTTCTCTGGAATCTGTAAGGGACTCTCTGATTAAATTGAGTTCAGACACTGAACTCCTTTGTACAAGAACAGAGAAGCTAAAAGCTTAGGAAGGCTCTAGAAATCTTGCTGAGTCTCAACCAACCACAGCATCCCTGCAGCACTTCACAATAGAACATTCATTCGAAGCACCTACTGATATTTTTAAACATCTCAACACAAGGGTCTCACTGTAAGGAATGCTGACTCACTTGGTGTAAATAAAGCTCCAACTGATATAACCAGAACTCCTTCTTGTTTAAAAAGCTGAGGGTCAGGTTTGTAGCCTGTCTCTACTAAATGGATTGGATCTCACTGAAAATAATTTGACAGAAATTCACACTTAAAAGTCACTCTCCTTTTCTTGTTGTTGTGGTCTGAAATAAAGTGCCCCCCACATAGAGAGTGGTACATAGGGAGGTATAGGCATCATTGGAGTAGGTGTGGTCTTATTGGAGGAAGTATGACATTGTGGAGGTAGGCTTTGAGGTATCCAATGCTCAAGCTACACTGAGTGTGACACAGACTGCTTCTACAACCTGCAGATCAAGATATAGAATTCTCAGCTCCTTTCCAGTACCATGTCTGATTGCATGCCACTCACCATGACAATATGTTTTAAGCCTCTGAACTGTAAGCAAGCCCCAATTAAATGTTTTCCTTTCTAAGAGTTGCTATGGTAATGGTTTCTCTTCTCAGCAATAGAAACCATAACTAACAAAAGTTGGTATCAGTGATGGGAGTATTGCTGTGATACAATAGACCATGTGTTGTTGTTTTTTTTTTTTTTTTTTTTGGAGGAATATGACTTTAGGACTATGGATTAGAAAAGTAATTGAATGATATAAATTCGGATTAATGGGCCATCCTAGTAGGAACATGAAAGACAGTGGTGTCAACAGTTATTTAAACCCTGGGGCACAGGCTCTAGGGGTTTCAGAGAAACATTTTAGGATGTTACCTAAATATCATGTGATATTTTGGTGAAGAATGTGGATGCTTTTTGCCCTTGTCCATAGAATCTGCCTGAGACTAAAGTGAAGAGATGTGGATTAATTCTGTTGGCAGAGGAAATCTCAATACAACCTAGTATAGACTCTGTAAATGAACAAGCTGAGCAAGTGAGAAACACAAAACATCGATTGCAAGAAAGGGCTCCTGGAAGTGGAAAGGGGCTATGTCCTGTGCTCAAGGAGATAAACAGATAAAGAAATGATATAGAGGGAGTAGTGACTTCAGGACAACAACCCACCCAGCTAATCTTCCAACTTGTGGAAAGGAATTAAAGAAAAACTTACGTAAATTTATGGTGGTACACACCTTTATCCCAGCACTCAGGAGACAATGGCAAGGGGATCTATGAGGTTGAGGTCAGCTTGGTTTTCAGATTGAGATTCAGGATAGCCAAGCTCATGTAGTGAAGGGAACCACTGAGGATAGAAAGCTGGATATGATGTAATTAAATGAGGAAGAAATGTTCCAGCCTCAGCAAGCTGCAGTACTTGGCAGCTTCGGCCATGTGGTTCTGGTTTTAGAGTCAAGGATAGAAGAAAGGGGTTATGAAATCTTCCTCTACATTTAAGGAAAGCATCTGAGACCAGGCATGTGTCAGTGGTATCCCTGCATGGTCTGGAGAGGCCATTACATGCAGCTATGGAGTTGAATCCTGACTGCCTTGGAGACCCCAAGATGTTGTAGATATCAGAGTCATGAGATACTTGTCAAGGAGAGCTGCTAACAGGGAGTGGGACCAGCCCAAAAGAAGGAAGTGTGTTTTCAGTCAACAAAGCTGAAAAGAGTTGAAGATCTGAAGAGAGTTTGACATCAGACATGAAGATGCAGGCTTGGGAGTTTATCCAGTTGGTTTTCAATCTTGCTTTGGTCCAGTATTTCCTGACTATCCTCCCTTTCATACATTTCTGAATGGTAATGTATATACTGTCCCATTATATGTTGAAAGTACGTGATCTGCTTGTTTATTTTGATTTTACAGGGGATTACAGTTAAGAGACTGCATGGATCTCAGAACAGACTTTGAACTTAAGAATAGAATTTTAAATAAATAGATGAGCAGAACACCTCTAAACCATGGGAATTAATCCCAATTTTGTAACAGCTGTAACAAGTTATGGCTTCTGCAGCAAGAAAATCTACATCAAGAAAAAGCCAATTCATTCAAAAGGCAGTAATTCCAACACGCCTGTGTCTTGGCTTCATCCTTGGTTGTGATGGGTTGACCTTTATCAATGATGGTTGAATCTCTACTGCATAATCCTGTGGCTCCCAGCAAGAATAGAAATAAAAACAAGGCCCATCTTTTTGCTGCATACAAGAAACACACCACAACATCAAAGATAGATGTTACCTGAGAGTAAAGTGCTGGAAAAAGATTTTTAAACAAATGGATCTAAGAAATAAGCTGCTGTAGCCATTCTAACATATGGCAAAATTTAGTTCAAACCAAAATTAATCAGGCAACATGAGGAAAGACACTTCATACTCACCAAAGGAAAAATCAGTCCAGATGATGTTTCAGTTTTTAACATAAATGCCCCTAATACAAGGGCACACATGGTAATAAAAAAATATAACTAAAGCTAAAATTACACATTGATAGTAGGAGTCATCAATACCTCATTCTCACCAGTAGTCAGGTTATCCAGACAAAAACTAAACAGAAATACTGGAGCTAAGAGACATAATAAACAAAATAAACCTAACAGATATCTACAGAATATTTCACAGAAACATGGAAGAATATACCTTCTTCTCAATACCTCAGGAAACTTTTTCCAAAACTGACACATATTCAGCCACAAAAAAGTCTCAACATATACAAGAAACTTGAAATATCTACCTGTTTCCTATCAGATCACCATAAATTAAAGCTTTATTTCAACAGCAACAGGGACAATAGAAAGCCTACAACCTCAAGGAAACTTCACAGTTTCCTAAAGAATGACTACTGACTGGGTCAAGGCAGAAATAAAGAAAGAAATTAAAGAACTCCTAGAATCAAAGAAAATGAATACACAGCATACTTAAAGTAATGGGAAACAATAAAAGTAATGCTAATAAGAAAGTTCACAGCCCTAAGTGGCTACATAAAGAAATTTGAGACAACAATAAAAGAACTTCTGGAGATATCACCATCCCTGATTTGAAGCTCTATGACAGAAGTATAGTAATAATAACTGCATGGTAATTGGCATAAAAAACAAACATGTTGATCACTGAAATATAATCCAATATCCAGTAATAAATCCACACTCTTATGGACACCTGGTTTTTTATAAAGAAGCTAGAAATACACAATGGAAAATGAAAGCTTCAACAAACAGTGCTGATCAAACTGAATATCTGCATGTAGAATAATGAAAATAGATCTATATTCATCACCCTGCACAAAACTCAAGTCCAGGTGGATAAAAGACCTCAACACAAAACCAGATACACTGGACCTGATAGAAGAGAAAGTTAGAGATAGCCTTGGCCACATTGGCAAAGGAGACAACTTCCTTAATAGAATATCAGTAGCACAGTCATCCTATACAAACATCCTGTTAGCTTGCCCCACATTATGCAGATGACAGCTTCTTGCTCCTCCCACCCTACAGAAACTATATAAACCTTTCTGGAATAGAAATAAATTTGCACCTTGATCAGAATCTAGACTTGGTGTGTTTTCCTTTGTATCTCCTGTCCCTACATTCCCTCCTTAGGGTGGTCAAGAACCCATTGTAGCCCTGCAGGCAGGGCATATACTCATAGATCTGGGCCTAGTACAATCATAATCAAAGAGGCTTCCACCTGCAACTGATGGGAGCAAATACAAAGACCCACAGCCAAACATTAGGTAGAGATCCCACACTGGAAGTCTCCACTGGGTCACTCCCCTTGGAGCTTGGCAAAGCCTGCAGAAATGAAAGAAATGTAGGAGCCAGAGGGATCAAGGACACCAGGAGAACATAGTCCACAGATTTCAACTAATTAGGGCTGGTAAAGGCTCACAGCGTCTGAAGGAGCAATCACAGAGCATGCATGGGTCTACACTAGGTCATCTACATATATGTTATAGTTGTTTGCTTGGTGTTTTTGTGGGACTCCTAACAGTGGGAGTTGGAGGTGTCTCTGATTCTTTTGCCTACTCTTGAAACTTGTTTCCTCCTGCTGCATTGTCTCAGGCAGCCTTGATGTGTGGGTTTGTGCCTAGTCTTATTGCATCTTTTTATGCCATGTTCAGTGGATGTCCCTGGGAGGGCTACATTTTTCTGAAGGGAAACAGAGGAGGAGTGGATCTGTGGGAGAGGGGAAGTTGGAGGGAACTGGGAGGAGTGGAGGAAGGGGATACTGTGGTCAGGATATATTTAAAAAATTAAAACTAAAAATAAAAAACAATATGTTTATATTGCAGATCATACAGTCAAACATAAAAATAATTATTAGCTCTTTCATAAGAATTGTTAACATGACCATAATTCTAAGAAAGTTCAAGCCTCTGAACTGGATGCCAGTTTGACTAGCACCTCAGAAATAGTCAATAGTGTTTAATGGAGATGTGTGATTGTTCAGGGCATATCAATGTTGGAGGATATGAGTAGTGGAGGAAATACAAATACCATCATTAAAATGCTGACCACAGTAGTCTATTCCAGAACAGGACAGAAACCCAAGACTGTAACATACTGTTAATCTCATTTGATACGCAAAAAAAATATTCTTCCTATCCTCCAAGTATACACTTTATGAATTCCAGAGCCCAAGCCATGAAAGCATATCTCTTGATAATGATACAAAGGTCTCTGCACACACAACTGTGAAATTAGTGCCAAGGTATAAGAACAGGCAGTCTTGAACACTCAGCTTCTCACCTTAGTCTCTACAGGAGTGTTACTACTCTGCATCTTAGGTTAATAACATTCCTACTTGTTTCACAACAGTCTATTCCTTAGGGAACAGTTCTCCTGGAAAATATCACACACCTTCAAATACAGAGGATTATATCACCTTTTAAGTTTTCTCTTCCAGCCTTAACTTCGAGATGCTCATTGCTAAAAAGACATTTTTATTATCAAACTACACTGTTACCTTTGTACGGATATTTCTCTTCCATTATCTTTAGCTGAATTTCTGGTTATTCATGTTTTTTAACTTAGACTAATATATTGTGCAAAATAGGCTTTTCAAAATGATAAAATTATATTTGCTTATTGAATTATCAGATCAACTTGAATTTTTCATAAAGTCTAACCTAAAATAAGCAGGTTACAAATCATGTCAGTTGCTCTCAAGTGGTAACTTTGGAAGGATTTTAACACATCTGAGTAGGGACCATTAGTGACAAACTATCTTAACTCAGTACAGCATGACAAATGCTCCACTAACTGCAGACCCATCTAAACCAAATACAGGGTTTAAAGTTTTCTTTTTGCCTTTAGTGATTCCACGTTTTTCCTCCTTGGCTTTTCCTCCGTGTTTCTCTTCTCTGTCACTTTTAGTCACATCCACATTATCCTCTTGTCCTTCCTTTGGGAGTGTTTTGGGAAAAAAGAGAAAGGGGATGCTGGTCAGGACATTCACTCCAGCACAGATCAAAAAGCCGACCCACCAAGCACCGACCCAGCGTGTGTCAGTGGGAGTTATGGTCAGGTCATCTGTGGAGAAATACAGACATTTTATTAGCTTGCACCATTCTTTCCTGTGTAAACTGCAGAAAATTATTAAGGATCCTAGGCCATCTAAACACAAAATTTGTATATTATTGTAAACTTGTCACCCATTAGTTATTCTTCTTATTTGGACCTTGAACTTCTGATCCTCTGCATCTGCTTCCTAAATGTTAGGATTACAAGGACTGCCATCTGACTTGGCTAGTTCAAACCTTTAGAAAAAGTGTCTGTCCTTGATGAGTTGTAATTCAGTAAGAAGAAAGGTTCTGGGGTGCTACGTGGTGTAAAAGGTTAAACCTTCATGTCAAAAAGACAGGAAAAAGATTTGAGGCATATCTAATGAACTGGCTTTAACCTGATGTGGTCATATCTCAAAACTTCACAGAAGGAGAGGGAGGGGCTAGAGAGACAGTTCACTGGCTAAGACTTATTGATGCTCTTGCGTAGGTCCTGAGATCTATTCTCAGAACCCACATTGAAACTCACAACTGTCTGCAATTCTGATTACAAGAGATTTGAAATTCTCTTCTGACCTCAGCAGGTACACACACAAACAATGTACATGAGCACACACACACACACACACACACACACACACACACACACACACGTTGATAGATAGATAATAAAATAAAATATCACGTGGTATCCAATTACTTTTTCTTTTGTGTATTCATTAAAAAAATTAATTTTATCTAGTAGTATAGGTTATGTATATGAGTAGTAAATGAGTATTGCTATCTGTCTTGTGAAAACTTTACAAATTGGTGCTTATCACATAACAGAAAGATCTATTTTATTATCCACATTGACTGCCTCATTAAAAAAAAACCCTATGTGAGTAAGTCTTTTGAGAGCAAGTTGTGGCTGAAATGTGCTGAGAGATCGGCAGACTTTTTATCAGAAGGAGACATTTTATCTTTGTCTCTGCTCCTCTGAGATCTGCAATCTGTAAGCAGGGATAATTGTCAACTGAGGATCAAAGGAGGCAGTGGCACAGCATTCTGGAGCCTTCTTCCACACTCTAGGGAATGGACTGTATAAATAAAATGTATTACCTGTATTCACAGACCCAACATCTACATAAGTGTTTGCAGAAAAGCTTGCCAACATAAGTCCAATTAAAGGGCCAATGACCGTTCCAATATTTAAAATCCCTGGAAGAAAGCAAAGACTGGAAGTTACATAACCACACAAAGAATTTGCTTGCACGTGTGCACACACACACACACACACACACACACACACACACACACACAAACACACACACACAAAAGGCTTGAGATTGAATTGTTTTCAATTTTATTTTCATTTCTTTGCAGAGCTGGGTATCGAATCCAATAATCTAGGCAAGTGCTCTAGAACTTAGCTGCACTCTCAACTACCTCAGATATTTTCATATTCAATATATAAAGAAATTAAGCTTTGTATTATTTTACACATACATATATTCATTTCTTTAAATATTGAGAAACTACCATTGTTTCAATGTGAATTACTGTGGATTACCACTAGAGTCTGAAGGAATCCTCAGATGCAGGGCATGGTGGTGAATCTTCAAGTCATCTGAAGTAGAACCATAGCTCATTACTCATTCTGTTTTGCATCCCAGTCTCAAGATTAATGGTTTTATTCTACCCATCCTTCCACCATAATCAGCTGCCTCATGGCAGACCTCCACACCACACATTCCAGTGACATAGACCAGAACTTCCAAAGCTATGAGCCAAATGAATCCTTTCTCTTCATAAGTCATTATCTCAGGTATTTATTAAAGTGAATGAAATCTGAGCGTCACAGAAGCTTTATCACTTAAAGCCACATTCCAAATTCTCTTTTACACTGAGTTAAAGGCAAAGACTGCACTATCACTGGCAGACCCATAAAGCCATGATGCAAGCAAGCTCCTTTTGATATTTCCATAGCCCTGTTTTCAAAGGGACTCCGATAGTTAGCTATAATTTTCCCCTTGACACATGTTGAATTACCTGGGGGGAGAGTCTTAATGAAATATTGTCTACAATGGGTTTACCTGTGGCATGTCATCAGGAGGCTGTCTTACATTAATTGATATGAGAAGATGTAGTGGGTAGCTGTCCCAGCTTTGACCAGGAGTACTACCCCTAGTGAAGCTTCTGGTAACTGCCATGCCTACCTATGACCTGCCCCCAGGATGGGGCTGAGAAAGGAGCCCTTAAGACCTAAGATCCAGATGTGCCAGTCCTCTTGGTTCCTTGTGATCCTGGATGCTGGATGGCAGACCCAGTCAGAGTTCTCCAGAGATCCCCGCTGGACTTCACCTCACCTTTACCAGATCCTGTAACCAACCCTTTTACTGGCTGTAAATTACCCCCAAAATAAACCCCCTTTTCACTACATGGAGATACCTTGTTAATCCCCACATTAAGATGAAGCAGCCCACTGTGGGCAGTGCCATTCCCTAGTCAGGGAGTCATCAGCTATGTAAGAGTGGGAAAAGAGCTGAGCACAACCATGCAAGCAAAGACATATGCATGCATAATTCACTCCCTCTGCTCTTGTGGGTGTGGCCAGATGCTTCAAGCTCCAGCTACTGTGACTTCTCTGTTGTAGTGAACTGTAAGTCAAATGAACCCCTTACTCTCCAAAGTTGTAATTTCTCACAGCAACAGAAATGAAACTAGCACAGTTTCACAAGCAGTGTGAGCTGTGATGAATTTCCTGTGATGTGTCTTCATAAAAGTTCTTCTTCTGAAACTTCCTCCGAAAGAGAAAATGTGTCTTCATAACAGCACTTCTCTTGGATGCTATCCTGGTCCTCTTTCTTTTTTCTTTTTACATGTTTTTTTTTTTTCATTTATTTTACATGCCGAAAATAATTTCCCCTCCCTCCATTCCTCCTATTTCCTCCACCCAACTCCCATTTACCCACTTCCCCATCCACTCTGGTCTTCATTCTTATCTTATTATTGTTTTCATTTCTTTGCTCCCTTCCAACATCACCTGACTTCTTTGAAAAGACCACCAGCATCTCCCAAATTATCTGGGTTCAGAATCTCTGCTGAGCCATCCCTACTCACAGAAAAAACAGATACAAACAACTTCAACTTCTGCCTTGTCTTTACTTTAAATTTTGTTTTTTCCTCCTTGCCTGTGGTTCTACGGGTTAGTCCTCCATGTGCCTGACTTCTCAATACCAAACCCTTCTGTCTTCCTTGCTCTAACACTCCACACTGTTTGATGCCCTCTATCCAATGATTCCTGCAAGATTTCCAGCTCCACTGTTCATTCCTGCCCTGCACTGTCTGCCTTGACTCCTCCCCTCTCACTCTGCTCAGATCTTCCTGAGTCTAAGATACTCTCTTGGCACAACTGACCTCCATCATAGACCACTTTTTCCAGTTTTGATCTTTATTCTCCTAATGTACCTGACTTTGTTGGCCAGCTCTTCATCATCTGCTTCCTCCTAACAGCTCTCCAAACTATATGTTTACTGTTTACTTTCTTTCCATGGACTTTTGTTCGACTTTTCTTTCTTTCACCCTACCTACTAAGTAGAAGAATCCCCCACTGTGTGGAACTATGGATTCAAGGGAAATATATGTCTTCCCAAGGCAACTTCATTTATTCTTTATTAAACTTATTGTCTAGCATAGATAATTCTCAGTTTTTACATTTGGTTTCTTAAGCCATAGAGGGATACATGAAAATGCATTCTTAATTCTTATTTGTTTTTCAGTTAGTTGATTATTTATATATATAATATTTATGTAATTATATAGCTATTTGTTTATGAAACTAAGCTATTTACATACTAAATGGAAGATTCAATCATTATGTATCTTACTCACTTTACTATAATAATTATATTTTTAACTTTTTATTGGTTCTTTGTGGATTTCATATTATGCATTCCTATTGCATTCATCTTCCTATCCCTTGGTATCTACCTTTGCAATCCGCCCCCCAAAAAAATAAAGTAAAATTTAAAAGAAAAATTCTTATTGTGGAAGCTGTAGTGTGACACAGTGAGTCAAACAGTACATCCTTTAGTCTATATGTCTTTACTTGAGAATGTTCCTTGTAATGAATCATTGTTCTGGGAAGAGGTCTCTGTCTTCTGCTGTGTTATAGACTCTGGGCCCTCACTGGTGCTCCTCTTGGATATACTGTTGTTGCCCTTCGATATCCTGCAGCTTTGAATCTGCAGGACTGGCCCCTTCGCATGCTCTAGCAGTTTCATAGATGGGGTAGACGTTGGGGTGGGCCAACTCACATCCCTGGTTCTGGGCCTGAGTAAGAGCTGGGCTGATGAGACCACAAGTTCTCCCTGATCTTTGACAACCAGGGCAAGCTCTCCAGCACTGCCTTTGCTAGCTCATCCAATGCAGCAGGAAGCAAGGGGCAGGGCCAGTTCTCCTGCTCTCGTGACCTCACCCTCAGAGAGCAGGCTCACCCTAACTCATACCTCCAGGGCCAGCTCTACTGTGTTGCCCAGGTTGCAGAGCCCACTCTCCTGAGTGCTGCAGCTGATGAGTGGCAGGGCCGGCTCTCCTGCTATCATTCCCGGAGGCCAGCTCTGCTGCCTGCTGCAATGACAAGGGGCAGAGGGCAAGAAGTGGTTGAGGAGCCAGGGGAAGGGGAGGTATGGTGATATTTTATTTGTACTGAAATGTGATTTTAATTTTATGTTAATAAATAAAATTGCCCTGGGGTCAGAGCTATTAGAGCCATAGCAAGAGTGTGGTGGTTAGAAGAGCTAGGTAGATTTCTGTGTGTTCAGGGATACAGCCAGTATTGGAGACATACGCCTTTAAGACCTAGAGGGCGGTACTTAAAGGCAGTGATGAGGCAGTCATGTGGTTGGGTTTACAACCAATGAGAAGGCAGAACAGAAAGACTATTTAAACACAGATAAACAGGAAGTAGCTCTCTCGGGGAAGTTAGGAGCACTGCAGGAGGTAAGATTTTATCTCTGAGCTCTGACCTCTCGGCTTTCTCTTTTACATTGGCTCTGTGTTTCTTATTTTAATAAGACGATTGGTTACATCTACATCTGGCGCCCAACGTGGGGCAAGAATCCCTTAAAAACTGCTTGAGGCCGGCTCCCTAGCCCGAGCAGCCGGTTCCCTAGCTGGAGCAGCCGGCTCCCTAGCCCCAGCCCAGGTCTGCTTGGCCTCAGGCCAGGCTGTGAGCTGCTTGCTTAAAGCCAGTGCTACAAACAACTCAGGCCTTTCCTGCTAAACAGGGCCCCTGCCTGTAAAGCCAAGCCTTGACTCGGCCCAAGAGGGAACAAGTGGCTAGATTTAAGCTTTAGCCGGCTACGCTTTCGCTTTCACTTTCGCTTTCGCTTTCTCTCTTGCTTTCTCTCTGTCTCTGTCTCTCTCTGTCTCTCTCTCTCTCTGGATTCACACCTAGGACACTAGGTGGCTGTTTCGAAATTTGCTTGGATTTCTACTGTTCTATGCAGATTTGGTAAGTCATAAAGGAAACTATTTAAAAGACAAATTTTTTTCCACATTTAAAAAAATGGGTTTCCTGTGTACATTGGAAGAAAATTGGGTTTTGTTTGAAATTTTAGGCAGTCTGACAATGGAACAACTATATGAAAAGATTAGTATTATGGGAATTATGCAGTTTATCACCATGCTTATTCTCATTTTACTATTTAAAAAGATAGTCGATTTAAGTGCCAGGATGACAGCTTTAGAAAAACTTGTTAAACCTGTAAAAATTCAGACAGAAGAAATTAACAGTGAAGTTGGTTCAAGTTTGGATCATAAGGTTACAGAAAGAAAGCCTGTTTTCACACAGTCACCGTTAATTTATCCTGTAACCGTACAGCAGATGCCTGATCAAATGGCTACACAAAATGTTTGGGATCCAATTGAACTGATGGATTTTAAAAGGTTTAAGGAGGCAATAGTATCTTATGGCATGCAATCCCCATATGTAAAGCAAATGTTAAACTCTTGGTCAACATATAATAGGATTGTACCACAGGACTGGCGGGACCTTGCACAAGGTGTTCTGGAACCCAGCCAGAGACTTCAGTTTCTAACGTGGTTTAAGGAGGAAGCTAGAAATGTAGAAAAACAATGGAGGGATAAAGGAATACAAGTTTGTCAGGATCAGCTTATTGAAGAAGGCCAATATGCTTCAGTACAAACACAATATTTATATGATGTTCAAACCCTAATTTTATGTCGAATGGCAGCCTTGAATGCATGGGACAGAGTTGAGGAACCAGGAAAAAAACCTGAGTCATTCACAAAGGTTATGCAAGGCCCAAAAGAATCTTTCACAGATTTTTTAGAAAGACTGGCTTCAGCAGTACACAGAATGGTCACAGAATCAGAAGCTAGTAAGGCAATAATTGAAGCTTTGGCATTTGAGAATGCGAATGCAGCATGCAAAAGAATAATCAGGCCGTTAAAGGCAAGATCTGCACCTTTGGAAGATTGGATTAGAGAAACAATTAATGTTGAGGCTGATGAGCATGATGATACGTGGGTAGGAGAAGTAATTTCAAAAGGTTTGAGGAGTGTTAGATGTTTTGGGTGTGGAAAGCAAGGACATTTTAAAAGGGACTGTAAACAGGTCATTCCTAGAAGCAATGTTTCTTCAAAGAACAATGGCAACAGAATGTCCCTTCCTTCTGGAGTATGCAGAAGGTGTGGTAAGGGAAAACACTGGACCAACGAATGTAGATCAACAAAGGACAGACAGGGTAATCCTTTGCCTCAGTTTTTGGGAAACTCCCAGAGGGGCCTCATGCAGGCACCCATAGCAAAACCAGTTCAAACCTTTCCTGCAGCTGTAGAGGAAATCCCTGCTCTGAGCGATTAAATAACCAAATGACTATTGGAATAAATCATGCTGGTCAGGATGATGAAACAGAGAGAATAGAAAATTCAGGAGAAAACAAAGAAAATTTTTTGGCAAACTTCTATTAATGAACAGAGACCAAAATTAACGATAAAAATAAATGGTGTTTTGTTGTCTGGTCTGGTAGACACAGGTGTGGACGTTACCATAATTGCACCAGAATTTTGGCATCCAACTTGGCCTCTTCAGGAGGTAAACGTTCAACAGTTAGGAATTGGGACATTATCTCAGGTGAAACAGAGTGCAAGATGGCTCCAATGTATAGGTCCAGAAGGACAGAGAGGAAAATTAAAACCATATGTGGCTAACATAGCTATGAACCTGTGGGGTCGAGACTTGTTGCAACAATGGAATACTCAGATTAAAATCCCTCCAATCTCAGAAACAAATCATAAACTAGCACATGTTTCTGAGAGAAATATTAGAAGGCATTATTTTGAGTGGTCACCAGCCATCCATATTATACAAGAACAGGGCACAACAACTGATGATCTTCCAAAAATACCAACAGCTCTACCTTTAAAATGGTTAACAGACAAGCCTGTATGGGTTCAGCAATGGCCTTTAACAACAGAGAAACTCCAGGCTTTAGAAGAGCTGGTAGAAGAACAGTTAAATGCTCAGCATACTGAACAGTCAACCAGCCCTTGGAATTCTCCTGTATTTGTTATTAAAAAGAAATCTGGTAAATGGAGAATGGTAACAGACCTTAGAGCAATTAACAAAGTAATTCAGCCGATGGGCTCTCTACAATCTGGAATTCCTTTGCCTACTCTGTTACCAAAAGTATGGCCTCTCATAGTTATTGATTTAAAAGACTGTTTCTTTTCAATACCCTTACAAGAAAAAGACAAAGAAAGATTTGCTTTCACAGTGCCTACTTATAATAATTCTCAACCGGTTAAAAGTTTTCAATGGAGGGTCCTCCCAGAGGGAATGTTAAATAGCCCAACTCTGTGCCAATATTTTGTACAACAGCTATTGGAAGTGATACGTAAAAAATTTCCTAAATCTATAATTTATCATTATATGGATGATATTTTACTAGCTGACTCAAATGCAGATACTTTAGAAAGAATGTTTGAAGAAGTAAAGAAAATTTTGCCTTGCGGGGGATTACAAATTGCTCATGAAAAAATACAAAGAGGAGATTCTATTAATTATTTAGGATATAAAATAGAGCTACAAAAAATTAGACCCCAAAAGGTGCAAATTAGGAGAGATAGACTACAGACTCTTAATGACTTTCAAAGATTATTTGGAGATATTTCTCATCTATGAACTATTGTTGGGATAAAAAATGATGAACTGACTAATTTGTTCAAAACCTTAGAAGGTGACAAGGACTTAAGTAGTCCAAGAGAATTATCACCTGAAGCTGAGAAAGAATTGGCCTTGGTAGAAAAGAAAGTACATGAAGGGCACATAGATCGTATTGATCCAAAGCTGGATTACATTTTGGTTATTTTACCTTCTAGGCATTCTCCTACTGGAATATTAATGCAGAGGGAAGATATTATATTGGAATGGATATTTTTACCAAATAAACCAAATAAAAAATTAAAAACTTATGGGGAAAAAATCTCTGACTTGATTTGGAAAGGAAAATTGAGACTTCGTCAATTAGCAGGAATAGACCCAGCAGAAATTGTCGTACCTTTAACTAAGGAGGACATTGAAAAATTATGGACAGAAAGTGAACCTTGGCAAAGAGCTTGCAGTAATTTTTTGGGAGAAATTAACAGCAAATATCCCAAAAGCAACAGAATTGATTTTATAAAGAGAGCTGATTGGATCTTGCCTCGAATTGTACGGCAAAAACCCATATCTGGAGTTCGTACATTTTATACAGATGCCAACAAACAAGGAAAGGCAAGTTACAAATCAGAAAATTTAAGTAAAGTGGTTCAAAGTCCTTATAATTCAGTGCAAAAATCAGAATTGTATGCTATTATGTTGGTATTAATGGATTTTTCAGAACCTCTCAACATAGTAACTGACTCTCAGTATGCTGAAAGAGTGGTATTACATATTGAGACTGCAGAATTTATCCCTGATGCTTCAGAATTAACTTCACTATTTATTCAATTACAAGATACAATCAGGAAAAGGAGTCATCCTTTATATATAACTCACATCCGATCTCATACTGGTATGCCAAGCCCTCTAGCACAAGGCAATGATGAGATTGATAAATTATTGATAGGAAATGTGCTGGAGGCCTCTGAATTTCATAAAAAACATCATGTCAATAGTAAAGGTTTAAAAAAGGATTTTTCCATAACCTGGCAACAAGCCAAAGAAATAGTAAAGAAATGTCCTACTTGTTCCTTCTATAATCAAACACCATTACCAGCAGGATGTAACCCAAAGGGTACTCAGAGGAATGAAATCTGGCAGATGGACGTGTTTCACTTTGCAGAATTTGGAAAATTGAAATATGTACACCACACCATTGATACTTATTCAGGATTTCAATGGGCAACTGCTTTGAGTTCTGAAAAAGCTGATTCTGTAATCACTCATTTGCTAGAAGTTATGGCCATCATGAGTATACCTGCACAAATCAAAACTGACAATGCTCTATCATATGTCTCTGTTAAAATGAAACAGTTTTTGCTTATTACAAAATAAAGCATATTACAGGTATACCACATAATCCTACCGGTCAAGCAGTTATAGAAAGATCAAACAGAACTCTGAAGGATATGCTAAATAAACAGAAAGGAGTATCAAAAACCCCCAGAAATAGACTGCATAATGCTCTATTAACTTTGAATGTTCTGAATGCCAATGAGAAAGGAACAACAGCTGCAGAGAGACATTGGATAATAGAAAAAACTACAGAATTAAATCAGCCTATATACTTTAAGGATGTGCTGACCTCAGAATGGAAACCAGGGTATGTATTACGTTGGGGACGAGGTTTTGCTTTTGTTTCTACAGGAGAAGATAAGCTGTGGGTACCATCAAAATTGATAAAGGTTTGATTTGAACAAGAGAAACCTCTTACTTAGAGGAGGTGATATTTCATCAACCAGCATGAACATCCAATTTAAACTAACTTGCACCAGTAACACATGCCTTTTTATTTAATCAGATAATAACTTGCCAAAAGGGAACATCCCCAAAATTAGCCTTGGGGAAAGGTTTTTGTTTTTGTCTTTTAGGAGAATGATGGTTAAGGAATCTGAAGAACACAAGACAAATGAGACAACTGAAGAAAAGGGACAAATCATCTATCCCAGGAAACAGAGTGAAACGGCGAATGGGTATATATTATCTAAAAAATTTTATGTCTTCTTAAATGTTTGTTTCTGCTTTTCTCTAAAGATTTAACACTATTGGTCTTCTAATAGTCCCAGTTCAATAAAAATTTAAAGCTGACTTTGGAGTTGGAGAATGGCTCTCTCCTTCTTTAAACTCAAGCATGTTGTTAAAAGGAAAATGCAAACTCCCTGTATCATGCCAGAATAAAAGAGCCATCTTCTGCTATGGGACAGGACAAAAGCCAAATTAATTAAGGGACTATTCTATTACTAATCTCAACTCTTTGATTCTATTCTGATTCTTTAAACTTTTCTTAAAGTATAAATTTTATATCAAAATTTACAAGATTAATATATATATACATTTTAAACTTTGTTAAGATATGAATGGTCATATAGAGTACTAACTAATTCTAGAAAAAAGGCTTCAATTAGCTGCATATATATGTCTTTGTGTTCGAGTCTCTTATCAGTTTTCTGCAGGAAATCACGGCCAGGCCTAACATCAACTGAAGTCTCCAGGAAGAAGATGGGGCCCCACAACAACAACAATTCCACGTGGACAATAATAATATCACTGAACTGACAAACATCATCTACAGATCAGCTTTGAATTACAAGGTGCTCAGAGCAATTTTGAGATGACTAGCTGAGATGATCCAGTCTCAAAGACTACTTGAATAAGGACTTGAGATAAACTCTGAACTTTGGCTTTATACACAGACTGGATAATAATGAAGGATATAGTTACCTTTCCTAGAATTTGACAATTAACCTAAATTTTTCTTTCAAGATAAAGATAACTTCGCCCATACCCAGCAGGAAGCAATTTTAAGAATGACGCCCACATTTCCAAAGAGGTGGTGTGGGGCGGGAGGTTTTTTTGGTCTTTTTAATGGGTTTTGGGTCCTGGATAATTTTCATTATTTAGGGGGGTAGGTTACAAGTTCTTGTCAAGGGTTAGGAAAAAGGCTAAGCAAAGGAGATTAGATTTAAGGTTCTTGTTTTTTTTAAAAAAAAGAAAGAAAGAAAGAAAGAAAAGAAAAGAAAAAGACAATTACTAGTTTTAAATACTTTACATTATTACCAACTATTAGGATATAAAGAAATGAAAGTAGTTAGACATTACAATAGAAATTGTAGTCATATTAGATATGTTTTAAAAATTGAGCAGATATATTTTAGACAGGTCATCTTCAAACCCTTCAGAGATCTACCGAATATGGCATTTAAAATGTTTTAATAACTTAGAAATTTTTCATTTTTGAGACATGTCGGCTCCTGGTAGTACCAATCTACTTCAGAGAAAATATGGGCATTGAAGAAACTGCATATGGAGTTAACTTTCATTGTGGCAAAAGTTAGCCACTGGACAACAAAGTATCCTCAAATCGACAGGACAAAATGGACAGACAGAACACGAAACAAAGGACTACCGATTCCTGCCAAAACAAGTGTGGTTATGGCTTTATCCAAAGGCATCTTCTGAGGCCAGGACAATATGGCACCATCCCTGAAGTGGCCTTCACAATCCGGAAAAGGTACAGTGCCCTTTTCTTCGAAGGCAGCTGAACAGGCAGTGGGCCGATGGCTTCTGTTGTGCAATGGAACAGCAACTGAAAGCTCACCATGCCTCTCAATAGTAGACTGGTATTTAATAGAGGGATGTGGAGAAGAAGGGGATGCTGAGATAAAGCCATATATACACAGCCAAGAAGAATGGACAGCTGAATTCAAAAACCATCAACAATTTCCAGAATTTAAAATCCTGAATCATGACATGACACTAGTGGAATTCAGGTGTTTCTGGTACGTGGACTGCTCTCACTCAATGTGAGGTTGAACTGTTGACCTTGTGTACAACCTACTTCACAAATGAGTCTGTCAGATATGATAAGCCTATAGGCTGAAGATGATGCCCCAACACTGCGAAGAAACCTCAGGTGACTGTCCAGGCAGCTGGCTGTTTCTGTCAACTCAAAATTTTTGGAAGTTGCTTTTGTGCACTTCCTGTTTTTATTTTTGTTAGCTAATATTATTTCCTTCTTGGGTCTCTGAGGGAGTTGAAGATCAGTTAGTTATAGTTGAAGATTAATTAGGATAGAAAGTGAATTAGATACATTTTGGACTTACTAAAATAGGATAGATAAGGGAATTATTTTCTCTGATTTGTCAAATACAAATGGACTAGACATCATTTAGGTATTTGTTACTTGTATATATTGTATATAGTTATTGTACTTTTGTATATAGTTTTTCTTTTGTTAGTTATAACCTTTTGCCTTTTTTCTTTTTATTAAAATAGAAAAGGGGAAATATGATGATATTTTATTTGTACTGAAATGTGATTTTAATTTTATGTTAATAAATAAAATTGCCCTGGGGTCAGAGCTATTAGAGCCATAGCAAGAGTGTGGTGGTTAGAAGAGCTAGGTAGATTTCTGTATGTTCAGGGATACAGCCAGTATTGGAGACATACGCCTTTAAGACCTGGAGGGCGGTACTTAAAGGCAGTGATGAGGCAGTCATGTGGTTGGGTTTACAACCAATGAGAAGGCAGAACAGAAAGACTATTTAAACACAGATAAACAGGAAGTAGCTCTCTCGGGGAAGTTAGGAGCACTGCAGGAGGTAAGATTTTATCTCTGAGCTCTGACCTCTCAGCTTTCTCTTTTACATTGGCTCTGTGTTTCTTATTTTAATAAGACGATTGGTTACATCTACAGGGAGGTGTAGGGGTGTGTGGTCAGCTCTCCCTCACCCACACTACTGCATGACAGATGAATAGTGTGGTGGGCCAGCTATCCCACTCTCATATTCTCGGGGCCAGCTCACCCACACCCACCATCACCAGAGTCAGCTGTACTGCTCCGCCCTGGAGAGGTGCTGTAGTGGGTAGCCATTCCAGCTTGGATCTGGAAGTTCCAACCTCCATTGAGACTCTGGCAACTGTCACGCCTATAAGGTGGGGCGAGGGGAGGCGCCTGAGAGCTGGATGGGCCAGCGCTCTCTCTGTGCCAGGACGCTGAACGGTGAAGGTGGACTGTGCAGAGCTCCAGAGAACACCGCTGGACTGCAATACAGGCGCCAGATATTGGAGAAATTATTTTGGCCACTCCACGTAGTTAAAAGGATATTTATTTAATGGCGTAACTCACAAATTAAGTGAAAGGTAGGTCGCAGGGTCTGGGGAAGGTGTATTTCAGTCCAGCGGTGTTCTCCAGAGCTCTGTACAGTCCACCTTCACCGTTCAGCGTCCCGGCATAGAGAGAGCACACAGAGAGAGCACTGGCCCATCCAGCTCTCGGGTCTCCAGGCGCCTCCCCTTGCCCTGCCTCATAGGCGTGACAGTTGCCAGAGTCTCAATGGGGGATGGAACTTCCAGATCCAAGCTGGAATGGCTACCCACTACAAGGTGCAGAGCCCACTCTCCCAAGAGCTGCAGCTAATGAGGGGTGGGTCCAAATCCGTGAGTTCTATCCTCACAGCTTTCATGGTAACAGGAGCCCTGGACATCAACACAGACTGTGGCTGCAGCAGGGCGTTGGACCCAGACATGGCCCTTGGCAGCAGCCCAGGCCCAGCCATTACCATGGCCCCAGGTGGCAAGCAGGCCACCCACCTCAGCAAGCTCCTCACTGCATTCACCTTTTCAGATCTGCCTCTCTCCATAGAACATGAACCATTTGCCTTCCCCTGCTCTCTCTCTCCCCAACATATGTTTGCTCACCATAATGAGTGGCACTGAATGGGACTGTGGTTTCTCCTACCTGCCTGGAGCAAGCGGCCCCAAGGGGGGCATGTGGGCCTCCTTCTCATGCCCAGTCCTAACTGAGCCAGGCGAGCATGTGGTTTCTTCTCAATCATTACATTTCATATGTATATAATTTTTCCCTAGAGTTTTGATAAAGAGATCTATAGCCTAACAGTTTATTGTAGGAAAGTGCTTGTATTTTTTTCTTAGTTGTCTGTGAAGAAATCTAAAGAGAATGACTAGCTAGATACACACCTGAAAAGATTATTGTCAAACTAGTAAGTTTCCAGAAAGTGGAAAAGTTATTTTTATAATTTAATTCATCTTGATTAATCTTAAACTTGTTCCTGTGATCTCTTATTCTCTTTGGTTTTTGTTTTGTTGTTTTTTAAGTAATATGTATACATAGAATGAAAAATATACATATATATAAGATTATGGATGATTTATAATCAACTACAGATGGATTGACTCAATAACATAAGCAAATTATTCATAAAAATTTAGATCATTTAGGAGAAAACATAAGAAGGTGAACACTAAATTGACTCTTGCCTGCAAGATGCACAGTTGTTTTTTTTATAATTTCAAGTAATACAACTAAAAGAATGACTTGGCTATTTGTTAAATAACCCTGTCTAGGCTGGGGGATTATAAGGAAGGAAACTGTCATTAACTCCAAAGAGGAGCAGGGTGCAGAGGCCTGATTAGTAAAAAAAGTGCAGATGGAAAATAAGAAATCAGTTGGTGAATATGGTTGAGAAGACAGGATTATTCAAATAATATTTTGAATGCTGTTTTAAACTGCAAAAATGTTTACAAAAATGCAAAAAGAAAAAAACCTACAGAGCCAGGCAGACAGCTCAGCAGGTAAAAATCACTTGTCCACCACACTTGGCCAGAGGATGTCAAGCCGATTCCCAAAAGCTGTCTTTGGATCACCACACTGGCATGAAAGTGCACACACAGGCAGACACACACACACACACACACACACACACACACACACACACACACAGAGAGAGAGAGAGAGAGAGAGAGAGAGGCAGGGGTAGACAAAGGCAGAGAGATAGAGAAACAGAGAGAGGGGGAACAAAAAATGTAAAACTATATTTTAAAATACTACAAACACAAAATGGCCAATAATGAAGTTGTAACAACTTATGGATGAAAGAATAAGAACATAAAAGCAGAAAAATAGAAAAGAACAATTGAAGCTAAGAAACATGTTCCAGGAAATATTGCTGGATCTCTAACGGTTTAGGGATAATGTGGCAGCATCAGAAGACTCCAGGGTCCATAGGTCAGAGGGATCTCCAACAGTGAGAAGCTGCGTGATGAAGCAGCTTGTCTGGAGCTACCATTTAGTTCCCCCATTGAATAATCTTATGACCAATGGTTCCATAGCACTCAGCTCATGGTTCTGGAAACCACAATGTGTCCAAATCAATAACTGATTTCTACCCTATGCTATGCTAATAATGATCCCAAGTCTGGTTTTCAAACTTACCAATGTATAAAGGGGAGTTTTCAGATTTGGCAAAATCTTCTATGTAGGAAATACCCAAGGGCATGATGGGAGTCTCACCAGCTCCACGGATAACATTTCCTACCATTATGTATATCCACATTGAGGATTTAATTTCTTTCATGCACTCTGCATTGAAACAGAAAACTGTATGAGTATTTTGACAGTTAGTTCAAAATTTTCTGTAATAATTCTAAAGGGCACAAGTTCATGATAACCATTCAGTAACTTATGTTACTGTGCTGTGTAGAAGGCTTTTTTTTTGGGGGGGGGCACCAACCAGTTCCCAAATCATGGCACAGAGACTTCTTATCAGTTATCAATCCTTGGCCTAGCTTAGGATCATTTGTACCTAGCTCTCTTTAACTTAAAATAACCTATTTCTCTTTCTCTACCTTTTACCTCAGGGCTTTTTTATCTTTCTTTCTTTCTGTATGTCTTACAACCCTGATTCCTCCAGTGTTTGGCTGGCTGGTCAATGCCTGGCTTCTGGTCCCAGGTGTGTCCCTCTCTTTCTTCCTTGTTCTTTTCTCCTTCTTCTCTTCAATCCTCGATTTCTCCTCCTACTTATTCTCTCTGCCCACCAGCCCCGCCTATCCCTTTCATGCCTAGCTATTGCCTGTTCAGCTTTTTATTAGACCAATCAGGTGCTTTAAGCAGGCAAGGTGAAATAAACACAAAACAACTTTACATAATTAAACAAATCAGTAGAAACAATTGTGACACATCTTTACATCATTAACAAAGGCAGCAGAAGCAAATGTAACACACCTTCACATGGCTAAAGTAATATTCGAGAGCACAAACAAATGTAACACGTCTTTTCCTAGTTAAAATAATATTCTGTAACAATGCTGTCTGTGAATCAGTGAGTCACCCTTACTATGTATTTGAAAGAATATTTTGCAATGGAGTGTAAGTGCTATGCTGGAGTCAGTTCCCTCTTGGATGGGAGAGATGACTCTACAGATAGACACCATTTCCCAAGTCAGTGTTCAGTTCACAACATTGGTTGAGAATCTACACCATAGAAATAGGCAAACAATATAACCAAGGGCTTCCCATCACCTCCAGGGACTCAATTTTCCAGCAAATAGTGGATCCAGTAAGTTAATATGGGCATTGCCTGTATCCTCCATAACTTTGAAGAAGGAAAACTAGCACATGTGTGTCTCTAACAATTCATTCTGTACTTACACAACACAGACAGAAGTTGGAATTCTCTACAGCCTCAATTATTCTGTAAAAACTAAAGAGTTTAACTGAATACCAACTGTGTTTTTCAATAGATTCTGTCATTTACTATCAATTAAGTATCAAGACAGTTGGAGTAGCAGATGATCAATGGAATAACACAAACTAGTCCAAAGAGAATTGAAAGGCAAAAGGAGAAATCTTTGAAGGTTTGCATGCACCTCCCAATTTTTTTCTAAGCTAAATGAACTTCCACTCTCTAGGGAAGCTGGACATTGTGTTTTCAAGGATGTGAAGCAGAATATGTCCTGAAGGACTGGACAGTGGCTGCCCATAAATTTTCTAAGCAGTATTGGATCATGAGGTCTAATTCTTACTCCTTGTTCAGTAAAATCAGTTTCCATCTCTATGTACTTGGATTCTTATCTTTGATGAACATGATGATTTCTGTCTACAGATCACAGGGAGACTATAAACCCTCCTCTAATGCAGAACTGAAAGTATCAGACACTGGAAGAATCAAGTGCTTTGCTGGGCCTCTGCACATGGAAGATTTTAACTTTATCCACCATAACGCAAGAAGCACAAGGGGAGGTTTTTCAAATGTCAGTGCAGGAGGTGAGAACAGGCTACCATTGAAGTCACTGCTTCTGGTTGCTTTACTTAGAGGGTTGCTGAGGCTCAGAGATTCAGAGATGGCTGCTCTTTGATTCTCAAGTTAATTTGGTCTCCACAGATTCCCTGAGAACAATGACAGTCTAAGCTTTGGAAACTGCTGCAATTTCTGTGGCATGGATCCATGATAAAATGGAGATGTTCTGGCCTGAAGTGATTCTGCTGAGACAGCTCCAGACTAAGTGTCCATGAGACTTGTTGGATCCTTTAGCATCTGTGAGTTTTGTTGGAACACAGCCAAAAGAATGATGCATGGTGAAAAATACCCTGAGGAACTGTGAGAGAGGCTCCAGGTACAAAGGCAGAGGGCCCTTTACCTCAAGAGCATTTCATTCCCTGGATTGTTCATAGACATTATTTTGTGCACCTGTGACAAACAACTACATTAAATTCATAAGTTATGTTGATTCTTGTTGGAAGAGAGAACATAGCTATAGAAGCCAACCTGGTCAGTGTGCCTTGAATCTGGATATTCCCTTCTGCCTTGCTTTCACACTTTCCCAGATATAATCTACAGTCTGTGCCAGGCAATTGTGTTTAAATTGGCCTGTCCTGAGAAAGTTTTGGAAAAGGCTGCTCTGTTAACATTTAGTATGTGCTTACTGATGTTTATTTACATGTGTTTCTGATCTCAAATGACCCTCTTGAGACCATTGCTTTCATTGTTTCATTCATGTATAAAGTCCACTGAAACTGAAGCAAGGTTGTCTCAGCATTAGACTGTATCCGCCCCATTCTTCTAGGTTCTCAAATCCTGATCCCAAGTACAGCAGATCTGCACAGGTCCGCTGAAAAGTCAACAATTTAATATTTCTTAAAAATGTATATGTAAATGTGTGTACCTTCATGTGCATATGTGCAACTTATGTGTGCAGGTGCCTAGGAGGGCCAGAAGAGGGCACCTAATTTCCCAGAACTGGAGTGACAGGGGATTGTGAGCAACCTGATGTCAGTACTAGAAACCAATCAGGTCCTCTGTAAGAATGATGTACAACTATGAATGGAAATATCCCCCAGAGGCTCCAGTATTAAATACTCAGTCCCCTTCGGTGGTGCTATTTGAGGAGGGGAAGCAAAAATGTCATTGGAGATGAGCTTCAAGAGCTTAAAGCCTCACTTCACTTCCACTTTTCTCTCTCTGCAAATGAGGTATGAGCTCCTCATTTCCTGATCCTGCTGCCTTTATCTCTGCCTTAATGAATTCTCATCCCTCTAAAACAGTGAGTCATCTGGAAGACTCACTGAAATATCATATATTTATATTACAATTTATACCAGTAGCAAAGTTACAGTTATGAAATAGCAACAAAAATAATTTTATAGCTGGGGGTCACAACAACATAAGGAACTATATTATATGATCACAGCATTAGGAAGGTTGAAAACCATTGCCCTATAACTATAAGCAAAAATAAACTCTCCCGTGTTTTCATTCCCTTGTTCATGGTGTTCTATCAAATTCAAAGAAAAGTAACTAATAATACAGTATGTACTTTTACACAACATCTGACTGGGTCTGTGAGTCATGTACAGAGACAGATCACCATGGCTCTCACATAATCATCAATGAACTAATCTGTTGATGGAGTCATGATACTGGCAGTATTGATAAGTACTAAAAGATAGGAGGCAGGTCTAATTGGAGGAAGTTGGTCATGGCAGTGACATGTTCACAGAGGCTATATCTCGCCACTTCCTATATCTTGTTTTCCATTCTTCCTGCCCCAAAAGAAGTGAAGAACAGAATCAGCCAACACTCATGTCACCATGATACTCTATCCATAAGCATGGAGCCAAGGTACCATGGGCTGAACCCTCTAAAACAGTGAGAAAAAACAACCCTTTCCTAACTTGAGTTGTTCTTTGGGATTTTGATCACAGTGATATAAAATTAATAATATAGCATATGAAGGGCAGGAGCCAGGAGCACAATGCCTGGGCCCCTAGGAACTGAGGGAAAACAACTCTTAGGTCGAACTGCAAAGTAATGTCTCTGTTAAAGAAGGAAAAGGAGACTGAAAGGCAAATTCCTGGGTAATCAAGAAATTCTGAACTGTGACATAGGTACCTGCGTTCCCATGGTGCATCAGGTGCATAGCACAGATCCGGAGAAGCCTCTTTCTGGTTATATTTCCTATTAGACAATCTTTGCCATAGTCAGATTTTGTCAACTTGACACAAATCTAGATAGACCTGAGAAGAGGGTATCTCAACTGAGGACCTGTCTTCATCAGATTAGGCTGTGGGAATGAATGTTTATGAGGTGTTTTTTTTTCTTTCTTGGTTAACTGATGAAAGACAGCATAGACCACTGTGGGCAGTGCCAGGTCTGGGCAGATTGGCCTATGCAGCACAAAAGATGTTACTAAGCAATCCAGTATGCAAGACTCATTGTTGAACTCTGCTTTGGTCTCTACCCCCAGATTTCTGCCATGGCTTCCCATATGATGGACTGCAATTTGTAAGCTACAAATACTCTGTCTTACCTGAGTTGGTTTTAGTTCATGTTTTATTGCAGCAACAGGAAACCAAACTAGGCCAATCACATAGGTCTCATCTTGTGTCTAAATCCATCCTTCTAAGCCATTTTCCCTTGTGGACTAATTCTGCAATGGTGATGGAGTGGATATCTTTGGCTTATTTTTAAAACACCCACTTTAGGAAACAAAGGAGTCTTAATAAGAATAGTCAATCTTATGAGGCAGAGTGTTCTAGATTATTAGACAACTCCATTTTCTGAAGAGTGAAATAAAGTTTGTCCATTTGTCTTACATGCCTACTAAACCCAGTGTCACATTCAAAGCCCTTCATGAAAGAGTATTCTGTGGACCAGTGTCTGAGCAGAAAGCAATAAGAAGCATTAGTCAACCTTTTGGGTCATGTGGTGGCGTTAAGGTCTGGGTTTTGTTTCCCGAACACAAGAAGCTGTTTGAGGACAAGTTGCTTGCAGGTGAAATTGATTTTTCATATTCATATCTGTGTGGACACAGGAAACATTGCTGTGAGTAACTGAGTGCATTGGGAGCATCTGCACATTACTGACTCCTGTTGTCTGAAAACATAGCATCCAGAGCATGTGCAGACACATTTCCACAACAGTCATTGTCATCATCATAAAAACATTGAACACACACACACACACACACACACACACACACACACACACACACACAAATAAACCAATAAATAAATAAATAAATAAATAAATAAATAAATAAATAAATAGAAAAAGAAAGCTGACTCATTACAATAGGCAAGACAGGTATCTGCAGGAATAAATCCATAAGTGCATGAATTGGATATGGTGTCCCATGCCTGACACTGTAGCACTTGAGAAGTAGATACAGGAGAATGAAAAACTCAAGGCCACCCTCAGCTATACAGCAATTTTAAGAATACATGGCCTTCACTGAAGCCTGTCTCAGAGAGAGAGAGACAGACATTCAGACAGAAAGACAGAGAGACAGAGAGAGAGCACGAACTTGAATGAATAAAGGTAAGAAATCAGTATCATCAAAAGAACTTGATAATCACCCAAAATGTACCTCTTCTTTACAGTTAGCTCTCAATTCTCTACAAGTAGGTGGCATCGCTTCCAGATTTTCTAATGTCAACTCTGTGGTTTCTAAATGACTGTTTCCTAGAAATAATTGGGGTGAGATAAAGAACAAAAGAAAAAAATAAAAAGGCCCCCTGAAGTAGAATTAAGAAGACAAAAGCTTTAGAACGACACAAAACAACATATCAAATCAAGACAGCTACTCTGCATTCTCTGATCTGTGGTCCTACCCTTCTTTTCTGAGAATTCAAACAATCAATCTCCTGTGTGTGCATTAACTCCAACAAAAGAAAAAGTTCACATATCATAACAAAAGATGCAGAATCCACCTGACAATACAGTGTCATGGGACCAAAAATGCTAATAGCAAAACACCAAAGTATCACCACTTAGAATGCTGCAGCAGGAGGATCACCAAAAATTTGAGGCCAGTCTTAGCTATATAGTACATTCCATGCAAACCTGGCCTATATAGCAAGTCCCTGTCTCAGAAAAGCAAAGCAAAGGGGATCTGGAGAGATGGTACAGTGGTTAAGAGAACTTGCTACTCTTGAAGAGGATCTGGGTTCATTTTCTAGCACCCACATGATAGCAGACAACCATCTCTAACTCCACTTCCTGGGAAAATGACACCCTTCTGATCTCTGTGGGCCCCAGACGCACACATGGTTCACACGTATACATGCAGAGAAAACACTGACACACGTCAAATTGATGAAAGATCTTAAAAACAAAAGGAAGGATAGAAGAAGGAAATGATGAAGAAGAGTAGGGGGAGGGAGGAGGAAGAGGAAGAGGAGGGAAGAAGCAAATTCATAAGAAAAGAACTACGGGGAAATACAAGGAAATGGCACTGAGCTGGCCTAGAGGTTTGCAGTTCAGAGGCAGGTGGAGAACAGCAGACACCAGCGAGAGGCATGCCCGGGACAACCGTGCAGCCCTGACCTGTTATGAGGGAAGTTCACCCTGCCAGCCTGTGAGGGCTAGGGAGACGGGGAGAGACTCGGAGAGTCAATCTAATGGGGACATGAGCTAAGCATTCAGTCTAGAGAAAGAATCCAGCTCCATAACAAAGAATAGCATGACTCTGTGGTAGGAAATATTATTTTGTGTATCATTGGATATTAAGGTGTTAAAACTAAAAAGACACACAGGCAAACAGAAGAAAGAACTGAAAACTTTCCCCAGAAAGCAGGAAAGTGGGGGGGGGGGACCACAACATAATTTCACTTTTATACTTTCCTGTGTTATGATACATTGGTAAACACAAAAATAAATCAGCCTTGACATCGGTCTGTCCCTTGCTGGCCCGTGATTATGTCACACTGTAGACCCCTTGTAACTGTAGGGTCTAAATAGTCCTGATGAAGGACTCAGCACAAGCTTTGGCAGATTCAGAGAATCTGTTCGGTGTCTCAACTTCATGAAAGCAATGTCTCAAATTCCCACTTCACAGTGGACAGGACTGGACCTGAAATGGACCCAGGCTGCAAGAGTCACAGATCACACCAGCAGAATGGAGAATATATCTTCCAATTTCCATATTAGCATTCTGAACTTTGGGGAAGCAGTGCTCCTCCCAGAGCAAAAATTCTGAGCCTCATTTTCTGTAAGTAAAAGTTGAACCTAAAATATCATGAAGGACTGGAGTACTCACCGGCCCATCAGGAAATGAGGTAGTGACATTAAGAAACACCCTAGGCCCATAACCACACATCCGACACCAATCATGAGAGGCCTGTGCAGCTTCATTCCAAAATAACTCGTGAATATAATCAACAAAAGGTTTCCTAGGAGAGAGGAATGAGAGCGCTTGTTTCAATAAAGCAGATCTTAGTCAACAGCCTTTCCATCATTTGGACTCAAGGGTTCATTATTTAAACAACCACCTTAAAGATACAGGGATGGGTGCTTGGGAGCTTTTGGACACACACACACACACACACACACACACACACACACACACACACACACACATCAATTGTGACCCTGAAGGAAGGTTCTTCTCCATTCTGGAAAATATTAAGGACTCTTTCAGGATTGTGCAAGTCCTCCACAAACCACATAATTTTAGCCTGATGAAGATATTTACTCTGCTCATAGTGTGCATAAAGGAAAGATCAGAAAACTCAAACATACTTCTTTGATGACTTAGCAAATCTCTAAGTGATCTCAAATACTTGAAAAATATATAAAGACTTTGTTTTTCTTCCAGTTCTAAGTAGAAAAGATGCTGTTTTATTTTGTATGATGCATGCCCCACCTCCATATCCTTATTGCACCTATGACAGTTTGTCTCCCTTTCTAAAAGCCCTGTCAGTGAGGTCATAATGCAGAAGGCAATGGCCCAGGACACTCACTGTTTGAAGTCTCTGGGCATCTTTCTAGTCTAAGGGTGTACCATCCTGAACACACTGAATCTTATCTGAAATCTCTATTGTTTGAGAGGAAAAGCATCCCTTCCTCACATTAGGCTTAGATTGCCTTTTATATTGCCTTGCTGTGTCCCTCAAGTAATTGATGGGAAGATGTGGGGAGAGAGGTAAAGTGTTGCCCAGGCTAGAGAAGATTGCTTGCAAAACTATCTGACAAAATATCCACCAAGTGCTGCATTCACCTACCAATGTGAATTACTTCCTCTCACAACTATTTCTATTAAGATTTCCCCAAGTCACCTATCACATCCAATGCTGGTGGAAGGAGTTAATATTTTCTAATTTAAACAGGACTTTTTAACCTTTAGTCTAAACACTAGAGTTCACAGAAATTAGCTTTCCAAGAAACTCAAGTTTTCTGGGAACCATGAGAAAAATATTTTCAATAATCATTAACTGGCATAAATATTTCTGTTCGTGGTAAAGTAGGAAGCAGTAGTGACATGAGCAGCCATGATTCCATCACTAATAGAAGAATAAATAGTGGCTTCTGACATCACAGTTGTAAATACTGCAAAATGTCATGGAGCCAATAATCACTTGAAAATCAGATCCAGATAAGATTCACCCTGCTCTTTAAAAAGCATAAATATTCCTGGTTTATGGGCTGTTTAAATGTCCTTATAATTCTGCTTCCGTATAACTGGCTTCCTCTTCAAGTATAAAGCTTCATTTTATGCAATTAAATTATTATCCTGAAATCATATGGCATTAGGTTTTCAATATGAGTCCTCAGCATAGAAAGATCAGTACCGTCTTCTAACTCTAAACTGGCTCTCTTCCACCAGAGGGATAAAAGATCCACTGTAGAGCAAGTCACAGACTACCCATTTCTCATCCTAGCACATCTCTCCAGGATCATGCTCTAACACATTTCATCTTCCCATAATACAGGGCTGATTACATCCCCACACAAATCATTTGATGGTTCATCCTCCATGCAAATCTCCCCTTCACATTTACCTGTCCACTTCTCCACCTGGAAAACCTTTACTATTTCAGGAGACTGACCTCCCTAGCACAATGTGTTCTGTAAGACCTTGCATAACCAATGGGCTGTACTTGCTGCATCTAACACACTAGAACGTGACTGAATCTGTGAAAGGTCTATGTATGGCATTCATCCTGACTGCACTGTGAAGGCCAAGGACACAGAGGGCAGAGCAAGCACTAAGGAGATTGATCCTGGAGACAGGATGGCGCATCCTCAGTGTGGGTTCACTACTTCACAGTCCTGTTTCTCTATTCTGTTTTGATTAAATACATTAAAGACAATTTCACCTTGAAGGAAGGAAATAACAAGAATAAGAGGCTTCCAGGTCACTTTGTCTAAAGAGGGCATCTTTCCCTCCTTCACCCTTTGTACTATCATATCGTAGTTTTTTACACAAATTCGGGGGCTAAAGTTCATTCACTCCTCTTAGCAATCTTGTCTGGCACAACTCAAACACAGGAAAGCACCCTCATCTTACAAGTGACTAGGAGTGGACAGCTGCCAACCTCACAGACGCAGTGGGGGAAGAGAAGCACTTGCTCTCTTCTTCAGGACCCCAGTTCCTCCAGGCTCCCACAGCAACCTTCTCAAATGCCAAAGAAAAGCCCAGACCTTCTCTTTTATTTACCAAATGATAGAATTAGATGTTAATACACTAAATCTTCAGACTCTTGTCAAAATAATGTGAGGGTATGTGGCAATAATTAGGTGCTATCCTGGAGATATTTGAATAGTGGTTTCTTCACACCCAAACCAGGCTATTCAATCACATCAGGAAGCATGTACTTCAGTCAGATCAATAGTCTAATGCAGGAAATAAGGAGAGAATGCCAATATTTAACAATAAATAAATGTGAAAATCACTCACCAATCTCAAAGCTCCCATTGATCAATCCAACTACAGATGTGGGGATATCGAATTGTCTCTCTATTTGTGTGAGCATGGAATTCATGTAAGCTCCTGATAGTGATTTGGCTACATATGCTACTGCTAATGCCAGCAGAAACATCTAGGAAGCAAAATATGTAAGAAAAGGTGAGAACTTCATTTCCTGATTATATATCCTCGATCTACTGATAAAACAGCCTCTACCATGAGGTGGAGGATTGTATCCAACATAAACAGTACTTGAACACCTAAGAAACTTTAAAGTGTAATCTCTACTCGGTCATGGTGTCGTAACTCTGGAAAAGCAGGGTTAGAAGAGCTGGCTAGCAGTGCTGAGTTCTGTAGGCTTTGCTCATGTATCAGTGTCCCTTATTCTCACAGAAAGAAAGGCAGTTATTCTATGCAAGACGCAGCTATTGATGGCTCTTCAGTACTATACTGTTATCTGCAGGACAAGTGTTATCCACTTTACAGAAGGGAAGGAACAGAACACAGAATTACACCACGGCATCATTTCTGCAGCAAGCCTACTCTGTTCTATCTGCAGGAAGGACAGGTCTCTGGATGTTCTTGATCAGTTCAACACTTGCTGGTTTTTTGTTTTTGTTTGTTTTGTTTTTGTTTTTGTTTTTTTGTTTTGTTTTGTTTTGTTTTTTTGGTCCTCTTTGTCTACATTATTGAGAACAAGCTACATTCTCACTGATGGAGGTAGCGTGACCTGTTTTATTTTTCTTCCTGGGGCAATATGCCCTATAAACCTTTATCTCAGTAGTCCAAGTGGTGTTCATGGCATGAAGACACAGGCAAGAACATTCTGGAGGTCTCGGGTGCAGGATGAAGTGTGGCTGTGTCTTGATAATACTCCCCACTACCTGCCTGTTACTAACGAACTCTTGAGCGGTGTAGTAAATGAGATCCCCATTTCCCTTCTCTTCCAGCAGCTGGTTGATGGCAAATGTCATCATCCCAGCTTCTGGAACTTCTGTGTTTTCTCATCTGAAATAATAGACAAATTATACTGTGTTAGATGAGTATTTACTGCTTGTAAATTTATTGTCACCAGTAGCAATTAATTGGGATAAATGAGAACAGAAATAAATGAATAAAAAAGAATTGGGAAATGTGAACACCAAGTTCAGTATAGCTCAAAATGACTCTATGATTGTAAGAAAGTGTAACTCCAGCTCTAGAAGTTTGTCTTCTAACTCCAAATGCCATTTGCAGAGAAGTTCTCTCTTCCCACTACAAATCCTTCAGAGGATGTGATTGATACTTGATAATTTCAGTATTAATTTTCACATGAGTTTTATAATTCAGGTCCTATATTTAAAAGCAAGATATATAAAATTTAAAAAAAAACAAGCCTAAGGAGATGTTTTATTTGATTTGTGGTTTTGAAGAAGAAAGCTAAGCAGGTAGTGAGCACAGTGCTCTTTCTCTAAAGCATTAGGTTCTGGGCAGAAAGTGAACAAAACCAGTGTCCATGCTGGTTCAGGTCCACTGCTACACAACATTTGTATTTATAAAGCTAATCCTGCTGACTGTTCACCTCAGCACTCTAGTCTGAAGCAATTTCCTTTGGAACTCAAATTCCTTCAGTTAATACAAGTTCACATTCGGCAGTGCAAAGATGCCTTTGGAAATATGAGGACAATTGTCTCTAATATGCTGAAAACCACCAAAACAGTGAACAGAACGGACTTTTCTTTCTTTCTTTCTTTTTTCTTTTTCTTTTTCTTTACAAAACAGTGATTTTAGTATTGCCAAAGCTTGAAGAAAATATTTGTCTGACTGGGTCATGAAGTCTTTTTTGCATATTAATCAACAGAGCACTTCTGTTGGAGAACTTTTTCCTAGCTGTGACCCCTGATCTTCTATCAGGAACCCCAGAGGGCTGAGCACTAAGGTTCTGACTTCTGTACTCAGACTAAATTCCACAACCTACATATTTTAAATGTAATACATACCTAAAACATTTAAAATCCCATCCACATTTAAAATCCTCTAAAGCATTCTTATTAAATGTCTTGGTTGAATTATCTTAGTTAGATATCTCTAATTATAAAATCAATTTCTTTAAGGCAAAAAATTAACAACAACTTGGGTAAAATCGCTTTTGTGTTGGAAAACTTCATGTAATCTGAGCAATGTTACAAGGACTATCAAAGCTTACTTAAAAGACTCTCATGCTCATATACAGGCATACAAGCTAACAATCCATACCTTGATCTTGGAAAAACATCTTGGCCCATGAGTTGTAACCCTTTTCCCAGGTTCTGCCATGTTTTTCTTCTGATTCTTTCCAGATGTCTATGCTTTAAATGTCTTATTGCTGTCTTTGCAAGAAAACAGACAGTTGTTAATTAAATTATGTACTGAACTGTAACAAGTCATTTATTTTTTCATTTGAGGTTGTATTGTTTTTCTTTCCTTTTTTTCTGGTATACATTACATCCTGACTTGTAGTTTCCCCTCCTTCCATTCCTCTCAGTCCCTCTCCCACCTCCCTCACCCCACCCCCGCATCCATGCCTTTTCCATTTCCCTTTAGAAAAAAAAAGAGCTACCATTCCAGGGATATCAACTGAACATGGCATAATAAGTTACAAGAAAGTAAACACAATCCCTTATATCAAAGCTGGACCATGCAACCCAGTAGGAGAACAGTTGTTAAATTATTAAATCAGACAGTTGTTTGTTTACTGAACTGTTACAAAGCATTCTTAAAAAAAAAAAAAAAAAAAAAAAAAAAAAAAAAAAACCTCTCTTAAGGCTGGGGTGTCTTACTCAGGGTTTCTATTACTGTGAAAAATACCAGGACCAAAACTAAATTAGAGAGGAAAGGGTTTACTTTTGCTCACAGTTCTTTATCACAGTTCATCACCCAGGGAGGTCAGGGCTGAACTCACAGCAGCAACCTGGATGCAGGGCAGATGCAGAGGCCATGGAGGAATGCTGCTTCCTGCTTTGCTCCCCAGGGCTCGCTCATCCTGCTTTCTTATACAACCAGACCTGTCTGCCAGGACGGCCCCAGCCATAGTGAGCGGGGGCCTCTCACCTCAGTCATCAATCAGGAAAATGCACCACAGGCTAGACCATCAGTCAATATCCTGGGACATTTTCTCAGTTGAGGTTCCCTCTTCCCAAATGGCCCTAGCCTGTGTCATGTTGATATAAAACTTTCCAGCACAGCGGTGTAGGTGGTTCACTGGGTAACATGCTTGATTCCTAAGCTCAAATTGAATTCTTAACAACCAAGTAAAGAGCTGAGCTTCTCTTCACCTGCCTGTAATGCCAATATTGGAAGAACCTAGACATCAGGATCACTGCAGTATGCCAACCTGGCACTCTAACCAAATGAGCAAAAGACAAATTCAGTGAAGAGACTCCATCATAAAGCCTAAGGTGTAGCATTCTAGAGGAAGACACTCAGCATTGACTTGTGGCCTCCATAATATACACACCTGTATATGTGCACTTGCACCTGCACACATACTTACGTATATACACAAACCTATACACACTGTATACACATACACCCACACTAACACACACACACACACACACACACACACACACACAGAGAGAGAGAGAGAGAGAGAGAGAGAGAGAGAGAGAGAGAGAGAGAGAGAGAGATGTTGTGTTGTAGCTAGAGTTTTCCTGCCTTGCCCACAGTCAGGACAAATCTCTATCACCCGCCAGTCCCATAGCCACTCAGACCCAATCAAGTAAATACAGAGACTTATATTGCTTACAAACTGTATGACCATGTCAGGTTTCTTGCTAACTGTTTTTATATCTTAAATTAATCCATTTCCATAAATCTATACCTTGCCACATGGCTCGTGGCTTACCAGCATCTTAACATGCTTCTTGTCATGACAGCAGCTGGCAGTGTCTCCCTTTGTCTTCCTGTTCCCTCTTTTCTCCTCTCTGTTAGTCCTGCCTATACTTTCTGCCTGGCCACTGGCCAATCAGTGTTTTATTTGTTGACCAATCAGAGTAATTTGACATACAGATCATCCCACAGCATTGTGTGATATTTTGTTTGTCTATTGATAAATAAAGCTTTCTTGGTGTCAGAGTGCAGAGCTAGCCAATAGTTAACCATAGAGGTTTGGAGGACTGTAGAGAAAGGGACAGGAAGTGGTAAGGCAGGGCTGAGACAGAATCTTGGCCCTTTTGGATCCATCCAACAGAGTCACTGGTGGCTGCTTCATGCTCTTCTGATCTTTCAGGTTTTTACCCCAATATCTGACTCCTAATTTTTATTGGTAATATTAATTAGATTTACCCTACATTTGGCATTCAACTTTTGGGGTATAGATTCATGAAATAGCCACTTGCCAGTGGCTTTGCATCTACTGGCACCCACTGGAGCTGCAGGTAGAAACTCCACCCATACAGTCACTGCAACACTGGCTGGCTTCCCCTTTCTTCCCTGAGCCCTCTGAGCAAGTCTGAGATCTTTCTGTTGCAGTCTCTCAACAGCAAAATCCACAAGCCCCAAACTCCATGGGCACCTGGGCTCCAAATTCCACTGGAGTAAGCACCTCAAGACCAGCCAGCTCCACCGTCAGGTAGCTCTGCGCTTTCACTTCCTGCTGGTCATACAAGATGCTTCCTAATGTTCCTGTGTGTGTGCCTTTCAGATCCAGATCGTTGGCTCTTTTGCTTCTTTTCCCTGTGTGTTGTTGGCTTTCCTTGGACCCCGTCCTCATGCTAGTGACACATAATTAGTGGCAGCTGTCCTCACCCAGGCTGTGTACCACTTGTGTTCTCTGCTCAGACATGCTACACAGTAGCAGCCAGACTCACACTTCACCATCATCTTCAGCAGATTTAATTGAGATGATTGGGAATTCTTAGATGGAGGAATAAGTTTTTTTAAAAGAGTTTTTTCCCATGTTAAAAAAATGGGAAAGACTAATTACAGTGAGGTAGGTAGGTATTGGTATGATTACTCAATGGATATTTTAAAAATAGTAAAAATGGAACAATTAAATGAAGGTATAATTAACTTAGTTGTGATTTACATAATGTTAATTATAATCATTATTAGGTTGATAATTCTTGTTTTGTCCCTCAAAAAGTTGCTTGATATGAGTGCCAAGAAAGTTACCAGAGAAAATATTTTCATTTTGTCTGGTAAATTACAAGTCTTAGAAAAACATACTAAAACATATAATAGAGATGTTCAGACAAAGACAGAGGAATTTAAAGGAGAACCAACCTCACCATTACATTATAAAATTAGAGAGGAGCAGACCAAGGTTGCCAAACAACCAATGCTAATTTATCCACTCACCTTACAGGAACAACTGCCAAATGACAGGCATCTCCAAGGCTTTGTGTGAATCGACTGGATTCCTGTAGAAATATAAGGTTTGAGGAGATTTAAGAAAGGAATAGTCTCATAAGGTATGCATTTACCTTTGTGAAGCAGATGTTAAATTCATGGTCAACTAGTAACAGAATTACCCCACACAACTAGAGAAACATAGTTACAACAGTATTAGAATATGGTCCTCAATCACAGTGGAGGACCTGGTGGAAAGATGAGGCTAGGGCATTTAAAAGAAAGTAGAGAAACGAATTATAGTTCATGTGTTTCCACTATTTTGGCTATTTATCCCTGTGCTTTTTCCAATCATGGTCTCAACAATGCTCGCTCATACAGTCCCTCCTCATTCTTGCCGATTGGATTCCCAGAGCTCCACCTGGGTCCTGGCCTTGGATCTCTGCATCCACTTCCATCAGTCATTGGATGAAAGTTCTAGCATGACAATTAGGGTGTTTGGCCATCTGATCACCAGTGTAGGCCAGTTCAGGCTTTCTCTCGACCATTTCCAGTAGTCTATTCTGGAGGTATCTTTGTGGATTTCTGGGGATCTCTCTAGCACTTTGCTTCTTCCTATTCCCATGGGGTCTTCATTTATCATGGTCTCTTTTTCCTTGTACTCCCTCTATAAGCCATATTCTAGAAATGAATTTCATAAGATTGGATGCACAGTTTCTATCTGTGCACACATTGTTCTTTTGAAATATCTGGTTGCTTTTCTATTGTTGCTATGTATGTAAAGAGTGTGGGGAGCATTACATAGAAGTCAAGCAAGGAGATATTGGATTAGATCTATTGTTATGTATGGAGTTCAATGAATACATCTTTTTGCTCTTTAAAAAAAAAAAAAAAACAAAGTAGGGTTAGAGGTATTATAGTCTCCCAAGACCAACTTCTTGGAGACTGAAATTATGCTGATATACAAAGACAATCTCCATATGATGACCACACCCTGGTTTTACACCACACAGCAGCCTTGAATGCTTTGGGAAAAATTGAAGACGTTAGAAAAAAGAACTGAGTCATTTACTGAAGTTATAAAGGGTCCAGGAAACCTTCATTGATTTTTATTTTACAAAGATTGACTTAGACAGTAAATAGAAGGATACCAAATTCAGAAGCTAGACAAATAATAATTGAATCTCTGGCTTTTGAAAATTCTTATTCGCAATGCAAAGGGGTAATTAGGTTTTAAAGGCAAAATCATCACCCATAAAATGGATCTGAGATACAGTTAATATTGGATCTCATAACCATGATGATGCTTGTATAAGAGAGTTGATTTGCAGAGGCTTGAAGAAAAATCAAAATGTCAGGTGTTTTAATTGAGGAAAACAAGGTCACCTAATAAGGGAGTATAGAAATGGCATTCCTAGAAACAATGTTTCTTCTAATACAAACAAAAGGAAAAGGCCCCTGTGTTCTGGAGTGTTCAGTTGGTCAAAGGCCAACATTGGAACAATGAATACAGATTAACAAGGGACAGGCAAGGTAACACTTTGCCATCAGGAAATGCCTTAGGAGGCCTCTCCAGGCTCTCATGTTAAATTTAATTCAGTCATTCCCTGTCACTGTGGGCTAAACTCCTTCCCAGAGCAATTCAAGGATCTAATGCCTATTATCAAAGACCATACTGCTCTGATGACAGAACAGCTTTAGAAGATAAAAAAATATATATATCAGGAGAAATCATAAAGTAAATGTTTTTGCAAACTTGAATAATCAAAGACCAAAGCTAAAAATATAATAAAGTATATTGTAATTGATGGTCTTGTAGACAGACACAGGCAGCTGTAACAATAATTGCACCAGAACTTTGGCATCAAATTGGCCTCTTCAGGAGGTAAATGTTCAGTTTTAAGGGACTGGAACGTAAACTCAGGTAAAACAAAGTTCAAGATGGGTCGAGTGTATAGGATCAGAAGGACAGAGAGGAAAATTAAAGCCATATGTGGCTAATATAACAATTAATTTATGGGTATGTGAATTGTTACAGCAAAGGAATACCCAGATTAAAATTCCTCCCATCTCAGAAACAAAGCATAAATTAACATAAGCTCCTGAACACATTCAGATTATACATAAAGAGAGCATAACATAAAGAAAGCTGACCTTTCAAAAGTACCAACATCCCTACAATTAAAATGGTTAACTGACAAACCTGTCTGGGTGGAGCAATGGCCTTTAACATCAGAAAAATTATAGGCCTTAGTATAGCTGGTATAGGAGCAGTTAAAGGCTCAACATATTGAAGAATCAACCAGTCCTTGGAATTCTCATGTATTTGCTATAAAAAGGAAACCTGAAAAACAGAGAATAGTAATAGACCTAAGAGCTATTAATAGGGTGATTCATACAATGGGCTCTTTACAGCCTAGAAGTCCCCTGCTTTCTCTATTACCTGAAAGATGATCTAGTACAGTTATTGATTTAAAAGACTGTTTCTTCACTATACCTTTACAAGATAATGATAGAGAAAAATTTGCCTTCCTGGGGCCTACTTACAATAATTCTCAGCCTGTTAAGATATATCAATGGAAGATTCTCCCACAATATTTGTTAAACAGCATCACCCTGTGTCAATATTTTGTACGACAGCTGTTGGAAGTGATCTATAATTTACAATTATGTGGACAATATCTTTCTTGCTGATTCAAATATAGATACTTTAGAGAAAATGTTCTAAGAAGCAAAAATAAAATTAGCCTTGTTGGAGATTACAAATTGCCCCTGACAAATTACAAAGAGAAGATTCTATTAATTACCTATGATATAAAAAAGTTTACAAAAATTTCAACCCCAAAAGGTACAAATCAGGAAAGATCAATTGTAGGCTCTTAATGATTTTCAAAAACTACTGGGAAACATTAACTGGCCTTGGCCCACAATTGGATTGACAACTCAAGAACTAAGTAATTTATTTCAAACTTTACAAGGTGACAAGATCTTAAGTAGTCCAAGAAAATTATCAGCTGAAGCTGAGAGAGAATTGTCTTTGGAAAAAAGGAAATTACAGGATGCATATGTGGATCATTTGGGTCCAAAGTTTGGTTGCAATTTGGTTATTTAACCTTCTATGCATTGTCCTACAGGAATTTTAATGCAGAGAGATGATAACATCTTAGAATGGATATTTTTATCAAAATCATTAAACAGAGTAAAACATTAAAGACCTATGTATAAAAGGTTTCTGAGCTCATTCTAAAAGGAAAATTGAGACTTCAACAACTAGCAGGAATAGACCCAACAGAAATTGGATACCTTTCGCTAATGCTGAAATTTCCTCTTTAGTAGCAGAAAGTGAACATTGGCAAAATGCTTGCAGTAATTTTTTGAGAGAGATTAACAACAAACATCCCTGTAGCTCTCCAGCTATACACAGCCCCAAAACAAATAATTCAGTTTAAAAGGAGAACTGACTGGATCCTTCCTCACATTGCTCAGGGGACATCAATGTCTGGAACCCCTACATTTAATACTGATGCTAGCAAATCAGGAAAAGCAGGTTATAAATTCGGAAATTTAAATAAAGTGACTCAAAGCTCTTACGATTCTATTCAAAAGTCAGAATTATATACTATTTTCATGGTATTCGACTTTCCAGAACCTCTTAATATAGTTATTTACTCTAATATGCAGAAAGAGTTGTTTTACATATTGGAACTGATGAATGTATTCAGCATGATAGAAAATTGGGCCTTCTTATTAATACAGTTACAAGAAACAATCAAAAATAGAAATCATCCCTTATATATAATACATTATCCCATACTCATCTTCAGGCCCTCTAGCACAAGGTAATGATGAAATTGATCAACTATTAGTAGGAAATGTGCTAGAAGCCACAGAATTTCATTAAAAAAAATCACACCAATAGCAAGGTCTTGAAAAAAATTATCCCATCACTTGGCAACAAGCCAAGGAAATTATAAGAAAATGTCTTACTTATTCCTTGTATAACCAAATTCCACTACCTGAAGGATGTAGCCCAAAGAGTATTCAAAGAAACAAAATTTGGCAAATGGGTGTGTTTCATCTTGCAGAGTTTGGAAAATTAAAATATGTATACCATACCATAGATACATATTCAGGATTTCAGTGGGCAACTTCTTTGAGTTCTGAAAAGGTTGATTCTATCATCACACATTTTTTTCAGAAGTTACAGCCGTCATGGGGAACTGTACAATTAAAACTGGCAATGTTCCAGCATATGTCTGTGGAAAAATGTAACAATTTTTTGCATATTACAGCATAAAGCATATTACAGGTATACCACACAATCCTACAGGGCAAACAGTTATAGAAAGATCTAATCAAACTCTAAAGGATATGCTAAATAAATAGAAAGGGGTAATAAAGACCCAAGAGATAGATTTCATAATGCTTTATTAACTTTAAATTTTCTAAACATTAATGAGAAAGGAATGACAGCTGCAGAGAGACATTGGATAATTAAAAAAAAACTTGATGATGTAAATCAGCTTGTATACTTTAAATATGTGTTGAACTCTGAATGGAAACCAGAAAATGTGTTACATTTTGTTTTTGTTTCACAGGAGAAGAAGAGCTATGAATATCGACAAAATTGATAAAGATAATTTTTGAACAAGGGAGACCTGTTGATTAGGAGGGATGATAGTTCATCAAACAGGGTGACCATTCACTTTAAGCTAACTTATAAGATTTACAAATACAGCTGGGCAGTGGCGGCACACACCTTTAATCCAAGCACTTGGGAGGCAGAGGCAGGCAGATCTCTGTGAGTTTGAGAACAGCCTGGTCTACAAAGCGAGTTCCAGGACAGCCAGGATTGTTACATAGAGAAACCCTGTCTCAAAACAACAACAACAACAACAAAGGCTTACAAATACATTTCATTTGATCAGCTATAACTTGCCAAAAGTGAGGCTCCCCAAAGTTAGGGTTGTTGCAGGGTATTGCTTTTGTCTTTTTGGGAGAATGAAGGCTAAGGAATCTAGAGAACACTGGATAAATGAGACATCTGAAGAAAAATGATTAATCATCCAGAGAAAATGCCCCAAGAAAAAGAATAAATGGACTAATGATAGAGCAAATTTCCAATAGGATAAAATTTCATGTACCTTCCCAAATGTTTTTTTCTGATTTTCTCTACAAACATATATTGCAAAATGGTCTTTTTGTAGTTCCAATTCAATTAAATACTAAACTAGCTTTAAAGTTAGAGCATGGCTCTCTCCTTCTCTAAAGTCAAGCATCCCTGGTAAAAAAAAAAAATCTAAAATCTGTCTCATGTCAGAAGAGCCACATAATATGAGAAACACAAAAAAATATTAAAGGTCTATTCTGTTGCCACTAATGTCATAATCCATTGGTTTTCTTTTGACTATTTGAAACCTTTCTTAAGGTATAAATATTATCTCAAAATTTATAAAATTAATATATATATATTAAAATTTTGTCATGATATTAATAGTCATATAGAGTACTAATTATAGAAAAACGCTTCATCTGACTTCCTGTACATGACTTTGGGTTTGAGTCTCTATCAGGTAACTAGGAATTAAGTTTTGTTCTTTGGATGTACATAGAAAATTATGGTCCTTTAACATCTTTGAGATCTGCTGCATATGACAGGAAAAACCAAAAAAAAAAAAAAACTAAACAAAAAGCGTACCAAAACCATAAAAGAAATCTAGGATTTAGTAAAAGACCAGACACCTCGACAGAGTTTTATACATGGTTATTTATGACCTATATATTATGTATGTACAAACATGTTCCTCCCTATATAGGTTATATGTAGAAACATGTATTTATAACACATTGCAGAAAAGTGACTTGAACTATGTCCAACTCTAGGAGCCTCATCAAACCATGTTGTGTCTTGAAAGTAGGATAGTTTTAATCTACTTTCACTGGTCTTACCGTTTTACTGCCACTGAGGTAGTCTGACTGTAATTGGCCCCCATAATCTTATAGGAAGTGGCACTGTTAGGTGTGGCTTTGTTGGAGTGATTATGGCCATACTGGAGGAAGCGTGTCACTGTAGTGGTGGGCTTTGGGATATTTTTTAATACTTAGGATACTGCCCAGTGTTTCAGTCTAGTTCCTGTTGCCTGTAAGATGTAGGACTCTCTGCTACATCTGCCTGCATGCCACCATGCTCCCCACATGATGATAATGGACTGAACGTCTGAACTGTAAGCAAGCCACTTCAATTAAATGTTTTCATTTATAAGAGGTGCCTTGGCCACAGTGTCTCTTCACAGACTAGAAACCCTAAGTAAGACAATCATCAGAGTCTTTTAATTTCATATTTATTCTAGAAATCATTTCAACATACCAGTATGATTTCTCAGCTGTATCCACACCACTAATTTATTTATGAATATCCTCTGAACAATGCCCATTTAACAAGTAATCCTGAATGGCTTTAAGTTTGCTCTATGTTTTTAAAATATTTTAAAAGATTACCCGAGTTCCAACTCCCAGTTGCCTCCAAGGGATTATATATGACCATAGAAGCCTTTTTCCCCCATTTTCCTTTATTAAGAAATTTTCTACTCACTCCACATACTACCCACAAATCCCCCCTCTTCCCTCCTCCTACCCCTCAGCCCTCTTTCCCAAGCCACCCCACATCTCCACCTCCCCCAAATCAAGGTCTCCCATGGGGAGTCAGCAGAGCCCAGCACACTGAGCCTAGGGAGGTCCAAGCCCCTTCCTACTACACCAAGGCTTTGTAAGGTGTCACACCACATGCACCGGATTCCAGAAGCCAGCCCATAGACCAGGGATAGATCCAGAGATCCTCCTGCCTGGGTGCCCCCCAAACAGTTCGAGCCAAACAACCGTCTTCCATATCCAGAGGGCCTAGTCCAGTCCCATGGGGGCTCCACAGCCACCAGTCTACAGTTCATGGGCTTCCACTAGTGTGGCCGGTCATCTATGCACATCCACCCATCATGAGCTCGACGTCCCTTGCCTGCAGTATCTCTCCTCTTTCTCATCAGTTGGATTCCCAGAGCTCAGCCTGGCTGTGGATCTCTGTATCTGCCTCTATGAATCACTGGACAAAGACTGATGAGGACAGCTAGGTTATTTGCTGGGCTAGTCACCAGAGTAGACCGGTCCAGGCACCCTCTGGACCACTTCCAGCAGACCAAGGTGGGGTCAACCTTGTGGATTCCTGAGAGCCTCCCCAGCACCCTCCTCAAGACCCAGTTATACCACTCTTGGGCATATACCCAAGGAATGCTCAATCTTACCAAAGGACACATGCTCAACTATATTCATATCAGCATTATTCATAATAGCAAGAACCTGGAAACAACCTAGATGCCCCTCAACTGAAGAATGGATAAAGAATATATGGCACATATACACAATGGAGTACTACTCAGCAGTAAAAAACAATGATATCATGAAATTTGCAGGCAAATGGATGGAACTAGAAAATATCATCTTGAGTGAGGTAAGCCAGACTCAGAACGACAAACATAGTATATACTCATTCATAAATGGATATTAAATGTGAGGGAAAGGATGGCCAGACTGCAACCCACAACTCCAGAGAGGCTAGCTAACAGGGAAAGACCCAGGAAGGACTTATGGATGGCCCAGCGAAGGAGAAGTGGATGAGATCTACAAGAGTGGCCTGGGTGTGTGTGGGGGGGTGGCAGATGGTGAGGAGTGGGGTGTGATAGTAATGTGTTCCCCAAAATATTGTGCACCCTAATAAAGTTATCTGGGGTCAGAGACCGAACAGCCACTAGATACAAAGGCTAGAAAATGGTGGCACTCACACCTTTAATCCTAGCATTCCAGAAGTAGAAATCCCTCTGGATCTCTGTGAGTTCAAGGCCATATTGGAAACAGCCAGGCAAGGTGACACATGCCTTTAATCCTAAGAAGTGAGCCTTTAATCCCAAGGAGTGATGGCAAAAAACGAAAGATATATAAGGCATGAAGACCAGAAACTAGAAGCTTTTAGCTGGTTAAGATTTCAGGCTTTGGAGCAGCATGAGATTCATTCTGGATGAGGACTCAGAGGCCTCCAGTCTGAAGAAACAGGATCAGCTGAGGAACTGGTGAGTTGAGGTGGCTGTGGCCTGTTCTGTATCTCTGATCTTCCAGTGTTGACCCCAGTACCTGGCTCAGGTTTGATTTTATTAACAAGACCTTCTAACAATTCATGCTACAGTGGGGGGTGAGAACATAGGGAAATGGGAGGGTCGAGCTGGAACAGGGACAGAGTGGGAGGGCAGGGAGGAAGATACCATGCTAGATGAGGACATCATGGGAATAGGAAGAGATCATAGAACTCTTTACTGCCTTGCAGTGCAATGAATTCTTATTTAACACTTGCTATGTGCTAGTCAAAGCATGAAACACCAAGACTGAAAGAAAGAACAAGATTAACTTACTGTCCTATAGAGAAGTGAAGTCATTTAAGATGCCTCAGTCACCACAGGAAGCTACTTGAACTCAGATGCCTAGGAACCTATGTTTCTCCCGGGAAAGATAAGTTTATTTTTTTTTAATTTTTTTCCTTTGGCTTTATTTTTTTTTCATTTTTCTTTATTAAGAAATTTTCTGCTCACTCTACATACCACCCACAGATCCCACCTCCTCCCTCCTCCCACCCTCAGCCCTCGCTCCCAGGCCACCTCACATCCCCACATCCCCCAAATCAAGATCTCCCATGGGGGGTCAGCAGAGCCTGGCACACTGAGCCCAGGTCCAAGCCCCTTCCCACTGTACCAAGGCTGCACAAGGTGCCACACCACAGGCACTGAATTCCCAAAAGCCTGCCCATGCACCAGGGATGGATCCTGATCCCCCTGCCTGGGTGCCCCCCCCAAACAGTTTGAGCCAAACAACCATCTTCCATATCCAGAGGGCCTAGTCCAGTCCCATGGGGGCTTCACAGCCACAGTCTACAGTTCATGGGCCTCCAAAAGGGGATGGATACAAATTGGAAGGAAGAAGTCAAACTTTCACTATTTGCAGATGATATGTATACATAAGGGACCCCAAAAATTCTACCAGGGAACTCTTATAGTTGATAAACTCCTTTAGTAAGGTATCAGGATACAAGATTAACTCAAAAAAATCAGTAGCCCTCCTATAAACAACTGATAAATGATCTGAGGAAGAAATCAGAAAAACATCACCATTTACAATAGCCACAAATAATAAAAAATACCTTGGGGTAACTCTAAATAAGCAAGTGAAAGACCTGTATGATAAAAAACTTTAAGTCTCTGAAGAAAGAAATTGAAGAAGATATGAGAAAATGGAAAGATCTCCCATGCTCATGGATAGGTAGAATTAACATAGTAAAAATGACAGTCTTACCAAAAGCACTCTACAGATTCATTGCAATCCCCATCAAATTCCTGACACAATTCTTAACAGATTTGGAAAGAACAATACTTAACTTTATATGGAAAAACAAAAAACCTAGAATAGCTAAAAGAATACTGTATAATAAAGCAATTTCTGGAGGCATCATGATCCCTGACCTTAAGCTCTACTATAGAGCTATAAGAATAAAAACAGTTTGGTCCTGGCATAAAAACCAATGTGTTGACCAATGGAATTGAATTGATAAATTTTTTTAAATAAATATACATTGGGATAGAATGGGAACATATAGGCTGAAGTACAGTTTACTTGCTGTGGAAATAGGGAAGAAAATTTATAGGCTATATGTGAAAATTATAGAGACTGTCTAGGAATCTCTCAATGGTAGTGATTATTATTGATTCATTTCACAAATATTCATTATGGCTTTACTAAATTCCCATCATAGTAGTAGATGTTAGAGATCCAAGGATGAATAGCTTGTGCTTTCTCTAAAGGTCTCAGAAGCTATTGAAAGAGATAGATAATTAAGTGGTATACTGGTTCATACGAAAATGTCCCCCAAAGAGAGTGGCACCATTAGGAAATGTGGTTTTCTTGGAGTAAGTATGGCCTTGTTTGAGGAAGTGTGTCACTATGGAGGCAGACTTTGAGGTTTCATATATGCTCACACTACACCCAGTGAGATAAACCACTTCCTGTTGCCTTCAAGTGAACATGTAGGACTCTCAGCTTCTTCTCCAGCACCATGTCTGCCTTCACACCAGCATGTCTCACCATGATTTTAATGGTGAGATTAAAGGATTAAACCTCTGAAATGTAAGGCACCTCAATTAAATGTTTTTTCATTATAAAAGTTGCTGTGGTCAAAACATCACTTCACAGCAATAGAAATCCTAACTGAGACAGAAGTGTGGTATGGTTGTGATAGGCCTGACCATGTTCTTGTTTCGAGGAATTTGGACTTTGGTACATTGGGTTAAGAAAGCAGTGGAATGTTTTAAGTGCTGCTTAATGGGCCATGATAGTGGGTTCATGGAAGATTTGAACTGTGACGGCCTGACTCAAGAGGTTACAGAGGGGGAGAATATTAATTTGTGTGCTAGATCATTCTTGTGATATTTTGTGAAGAATATGGTTGCTTTTTCCCTTGTTCAAAGAGTCTGCTTTGAGACTAAAACAAAAAGATTTGCATTTATTCCATTGCCAGAGAAAATCTCCAAATAGCCTAGTACAGACTCTGTCACAAGGTTATTAGTGGTAACTCTAAGAAAGATTTATAATGTAAAGGAAGAAAAATCAAGAAGAAATAGGAGTGGAATGGAGCCAAGTCTTGTGTTCAAGGAAATAAACAGATTAAGAAATGGAATAAAGGAAGCTGTGACCTCAGGGCAAGATCCTACTCAGCTAAATTTCCAACTTGTGAAAAGGAATTAAAGAAAAACATAGGTAAAGCTGTGGTAGAACACACCTGTAAGAAGAGCTAGAGAGCTACTGCTTAAGAGTTCTTGCTGCTTGGCCAGAGAACTGCACATTGGATCCTAGCATTGGCCAGAGGATTGTGAATGGGACCCCAGCACACACATCAGGTAGCCTTCAAACACCTGGAGCTCCAGCAAGGGATGCCAAAATCCAATTCTGGCTTCCATAAGCAATTACACACAAGTGCACAGACACATAAGTAAATGAATATTTAAAAAAATGGTAGAGAGAACAAGCTTATAATACTAGTTTTATCATTTCAGAGGGAGAGGCAGGAGGATGGTTATAAGTTCAAATTGACCCTGGTCTTCATGGTGAACTCCATGCTAACAAAAGTGCACAAGGTGAATCTTCCTCAAAAAGAAAAAAATATATAACAGTTATAAAATTAATCAGTGTTACTGGATTGACTCTTTAATATTAACCAGAATACTATGCACTTCTGAGCCAAACTGATGTTACATGGTAACTATTTTTATTAATTATTATCTAAATATTTTGATGTTACTCTGCATATCTGTTCAGTCTCCTCATTTGCTCCCTTCTCTTGCTTTACATAGATTTGAGTTTAATGAGACAGTCCAAGGCCATCCTAAGCTTCTAAGCAGAGACACTGAATGACCAACAGGTGCCTTGAGTCACCACTCAGAATGCCCTACTGGCTACATGTGTTAGAGGTTTCAACCAGTCTTGCAGGTCAGCTTCAGGTCACTTGGTCATTGCTTGCTATGAAAAGACAAGTGGTCCCACTGAGTGTAACTCCAGCACAATGTCAATGCTGAAGATTCATAAGCAGCAATGGAAGAAGTCAAAGGATACACCAGTATGCATGACCTCTATCTATTTCTATCATCACTACCATGTCTTCCCCCATCTCTTCCGTCTCACTGGAACATTCTGCTTTCTCTCTAGCAGTATCCCACTGACACCTCAAAGTCAAATATGTATGCATGGATGTGTGTGCATGTGTGTGCATACATGGGTATGTATGTGGGGGGGGGCAGACACATGAACCCAGTTGGAAATACCTCAGGTCCTAGCCTCTTTCTTTGTTTTTTATGTGTTTTTACATGTAAGATTCTGAATTATTATTTCATTCTAATTAATTCATTTTGTTTTTATGTGCTTGGACTGAGGATCAAACCTAGGGTTTTGTGCATGTGAGAAAAGTACTCTGTCACTGAGCTATCTTCACTTTTTTTCAATCTATTTAAATCAAATTAAATTTTGGTGAGCCAATTGTGTTTAGGAATTCATCCATTTCTTACTTTTTCCAGTATTTTAGTGTTTAATTTCTCATAATAGTTTCTTATGATCTGCTGTGGAATAGTCCTCTACACTGTGTAAATATATGTCACTGTGATCAGTTTAATAAACAAGATGACTAACCAATAGCTTAACAGGATACGGCTAGGAAGGAAAGCCAAACTGAGAATGATAGGATTAGAAAGGACACTGTCTGAAGAGTCATCAGCCAGATGCCCAGGGAGCAGGAGATGACTTTGTCATGCTAATGAAGATACCACCATGTGGCAGAGCATAAGTAGAAATATGGATTAATTTAAATGTAAGAGTTAGCTAGTAACAAGCCTGAGCTATTGATCAAGCATTTATCAATAATATTAAGTCTCAGTATGGTAATTTGGAAGCAGCTACTGGGATGGGGAATGGGTAGCCGGGATAGGAAAGCTTCCTACCAATTATGGCAGCCCAATGTGGGGCAAGAATTTCCATATAAGACCTAAAAATGCTTAAAAAGGGATTCTAATCACACAAAAATGGAGTCAAGTACAGCTTCTTGATAACCATCCTTTTTCTGGTAGGCTCTGTTTGCTGGCAGCAAGGAGAAGTGCAGCTCCGTTGAGAGATGGCTTTCTGGCTCAGTGCTAGCAACAAAACTGGGCAACTCTTTTGAGAGGCCCTACTGCCAAACACTTACATGGTGTGTATGAGCAGCCAGTGGCATGCTACTCTGTGTCAGAGTGGACCCAGAAACGTCCCAGATTTGAGACCGTAACCACGGCTCCCAAATCTGGTAGAAAATATGCCTTTGCCATGAGATTAGACTCTCAGGGAACCACAGGGGAGAGCCAATACCAGCACACCATGATCTAAGCAAGTTTGTTGTTGTTGTTGTTTTGCTCATGCAGAGAGAAAAGGTTACATATGTGCAGTAAGGACAGATTCCGACAAAAAGAGCCTCTAAATAAGTCACAGTGTTTATAGGCTTGGGAGAGATGAGAACAAGTATATCCAGTCTTAGATTAAAAATAATAAAATTAAGTCCTTAAAAAGGGAAGTAAAGTAATATAAATGAAATAAGCCATGTAAAGATGGAAAATACACAGAGTCTGGAATATATATTATTGTGTTGTCTTTAAAAGTTTTGGCTGTTAAGGGACCTTCGATTATGGAAACTGCTTGATTAAACCAATTATATATTTTTAAATTATCTTGATTTCAAAATTTAAGTCAAAGGATATGTCACTTTGGGAGAGATCATGCTTTTTTTTTCCACAGGAAATGAGAGGTTACGGATTCATTCTGTGTTAAGGAAAATCAAGTTTGATCAATGAAGACTCCCTAAAATGCTGGCTACAGACATAAAAAAATAAACTTACAAATCTATAAAATATGTAATGTATACTTTACCTGCTTAAACACATAACAAAAATCATCTCTGGCTGAATTGTGTACAATGGATAGTCTATACTTGTATTAATATAAATATACATGTTACCTTTAAAAGTTTGTGTGTTTTCAGAGTAAGGAAACCACACACCAATAAAAACTGAATGGTCTAGATGATCCAACATTCAGAAGAGCTTCAAGGGTGCTGACTGAGATGATTCAGCCTCACAAAACACAAAACTTGACCATAATCCTGAATTTTCTCAGTATCCCCCAAAGATTACTGGTGCCCCTAAACAATAGGAAGTAGTCTAGAGAACGGTGCCTATATTCCCCCACCACAAATAAATAAATAAATGAAAGGATTATGGAGGTTTGTCTTTGTTTAGGGGGTTTGGTTGCAAATTATTTTTGGTCATCTTAAAAAAAAAAAAAAAAAAAAAAAACTGCCGGGCAGTGGCGGCGCACGCCTTTAATCCCAGCACTCAGGAGGCAGAGACAGGGGGATCTCAGTGAGTTTGAGGCCAGCCTGGTCTCCAAAGCAAGTTCCAGGAATGGCGCAAAGCTGCACAGAGAAACCCTGTCTCGAAAATAAATAAATAAATAAATAAACAAACTAACTAACTAACTAACTAACTAAAGTAGTTAGATTCAAAGATCTCTTTCTAAAGGAAAAATGGAAAGGGGGTAGGATATAGAAATGACAGGATAAAAGTGTAGACTATTGAATCTGCCTTAATCTAAAACTATTCATCTTAAATATTTTACATTGGTATGGATTTTGGTTTATTGATACAAATTTAAAGTTAATTTTATTATACTATATGTATATTTCTACTTTTGTTTGGGCTGTGTTTACACAGCTCATTTTAAAATTTAATGTATATTACACAAGGTAATAGTCATTAATAGTCAAACTTATATTCGTGTTACGTATATTTTCAAGGTTAATGAGATATATTTAGATAGAATATTGTCGTCAAACACTTCAAAGACCGACAGAATATGGCATTTAATATTTTTAAAAACATAAGGCTTTTCATGACAGTAAGACATGTCTGGTCAAATGGCCTCCAGATAAGTACAGCCTCAGTTTCCCCACCTGTCTATTTCTGAGCATGGCTCTCTCCTCTCATCTTATGATTCCTCCCATCTCCCAATTACTAGAACTATAGGCTTAAAAGTTCCAAATGTAACATTTCTTTGAAAATTTCTAAACTTTAATGTCCATAGTTTATATTTGTCTCATTAGATTTTCACTTGGTTGACAGACAGCATCTGGGGATCACATGAAGACTACAAAGGCTCTCTGCCCTGGGCTTGCTGAAAACTGAGGTAAACCAGTCCGGCCCATGTGATTGCTCCCTCCTGATAAAGCTGGGTCAGCTAACCAGATGCTTCTGATGAATGCTCGGTTGCCCAGCCTTTGACTAGCATTTCAGCTTTCCTGGGTCTTAACAATGCCCTAGCTTCAGCTAGAAGTAGTTATGGAAGAGTATATGCCAGGCCTTGCCCCCGACAATGGACTGAAATACTAAGTTAAAAGTAAACTCCCTGGTGTAGGGGACAAAATGGCTACCCACAATTCCAATTGGCATACCAGGAAAGTAGGCCATTACTTATCAATTGGTAGATTCATTATATTTCTACAATATGGTAGGACATTTGGCCTGCTTTATACAGAGCAAAGAGATATTATATTGCTTTAAGAAAAAAATGTTTCTATAAAAACCATGTGGGACAATAACGTGATTATATTCAAAGAAATAATACAAAATTGAGACCAGATATAAAATAAATAGCTGCTCACACACACATGCGTGCACACACACACACACACACACACACACACACACACAATAAATGAACAAATAAATAATCCCTCTGTGACTGTGTACAATGAGGTATCTCTAACTCCTTATAAATAAATCTTTAGATGTAATATTGTTGGGTTTTTTTAAACCTTTATTGTTCATCCACTTCATTATAAATGGCTTTTATTCTCTATTTAAATATATTGTGTCTTTGCTCTTTGAGAATTTCATAATGCATATACTGTGCTTGGATCAAATCTATCCTCCATCCCCTCCCTTCCAAATTCTTTCAGGCTGACACCCACTTCCTGTCCTTCCTCCAAACTGCCTTTACCATTTTGGAAAATCCAGAGTCCACTTAGTTTTCCTGCTTATATACTTTATAAAATAGTCCCTATCGTGGTATTACAAACTATTTTGAGTGTCCATAGCATTGAGAGAGTGAAACATCTGCCCTCAGGTATAACTCCTCCATAAGTCATTTCCTTTCTGCTATACTTAATTGTTGAAAATTTCACTTATATTCCACAAAAATCGAAACTCCAAGCTCCTACTGCCCCTCACACCATTAACCCCACAAAGACACTCAGTGTGTGCTCTGCTAATATTTACCCAAGTGTTAAAGCAAGGATGGCCCATGTGCTCCAGCTACCTATGAAGCACTTTCCATCCATAGGATGGAAATTAATGACAGAGTCTCCCTGGTGACGGAGTTAAGCAAGACCAAGGATATTTAAGACAGCTTGACAGTTACTGAATTGTGCATGCAGAATTGGGCTGTGGTTCCTGAAGCTGCTTCTGGCTATCAAGGCATTTTCTGATATTGCTGACACTAAAAGGTAAAAGACATCCTATGCTTGGGAGATGTTATGCAGTAAAAGAAAATAAATTTCTGTCTTACTTGTTGGACTTATTTCAGGAAAAATGTAAAAGAATAATGTGTTATAATAGAAAATTTCATGCCATTTTAAAAAAAGAAACTGAACATTTTAAAACTCAAAGTTGACAAAGATCATTAAGAAAAAATAACAGAGGTCCTTGTAAAATACACTTTAAAATTTCTTTGAAGGTTTTAATTTAAAATTGCATCAATTTTAAATTGAAGGACGTGGCTTAACTTCAATGTTTTCTCTTCTCAGGGAACTTGAGAAGCAATGCACATCTTAAAGCTGCCAGCTGCTCTCCTCATCCTCTCTGTGGCACTAAACCACTTGAAAGCTACACCTGTCAGAAGGTTGGTAACCTGAAAATCCCTACTTCTTTTGAAAAGTGTGGGGAAATTAGAATTCAACACCGCTGTGTAACTAACAGCCCTTGTATTCTTCAATTCCTAAGCAATTCTTGCCGTTAGCAGTACTTGAAGGGGAAGGTTTCCCAATTCTGCGTACTTCCAGGACAAAGTCAGTGACTGAGGAATGACTGGTAGAACTTCATGTAGATGGCCATGGATGGTAACATTTGTCTGGAATGTATTAGAACCTACAGGGGCCAAGCCAGAGTAAGATGCCAGGAAAACTGACAGGCAGACAGTCATGCTGTTTGAACCCAATTGCTATGGGATGGTCTTTCTGTATGCTGTGAATATGTGTTGCTCTCATTGGTTGATAAATAAAGGTGTTCTGGCCAATAGCCAAGCAGAATAAGATTAGGCGGTATAATCAAACTGGAGAAGAAGAAATGTGGAGTGGGAGGGAGCCAGCCACTGGACAAGCAAGACGTATTAGAACACAGTGAAGCCACAAGACACATGGCAAGACATAGGTTAATAGAACTTAAGCTGTAAGAGCTAGCTGGAAATAAGCCTGAGCAATATACAAAACAGTTTGTGATTAATATTAAGCCTCTGAATGACTATTTTAAAAGTGGCTGCAGGACCAGGCAGGACAGAAAAGCTTCTGTTTACACCCAATAGTGAAAGAAACTGAAGGGATTGAACAAGACATTGCTTTTTATGTCAGCTGAAAATTTGGTGCATATTTTCAGGAGTGTGTTTGTTAGTTTGTTCTTCCTCAGAAGATTCAGGAAATATCCAAACTTCTACAACTCCTAAAAATTGAAGCTATAAAATGAGAGGCAAATGAAAGATTTTAAGAAGTTAAATTTCAGAAATAGTTAAGTTGTTTGCTATTTGAAGGCCATTCCATGCCATAGCCATATAGAGATATAAGTTCTATACATAATGACTCTGAACATCTGTGGATGTAAATTAGCAATACCTGAAATATTGTCACTGTGTAGACTGTACATAGACATCGTCATGATTTCTGAGGGAGGCTTATTGGAAATATCAAAAGGAAACAAAGAAAACTAAACAGTGGTTTGAGGAAATCTAAGGTCATTTAAGGCGGCTGGCAGAATAGTAGTGATTACAAGCTTCAGATGGAAACCACTAAAAACTGTAATTCTCCATCTATTTAAAAGATTACTATTATGAAATCCATGAATCTGATTTAAACAAAGTAACAATAATCTGTGCCAAAATCAGTTTTGCTCCATATATCTTAGGAGACCAGACGTAATCACTCTTGACAGCACAAAGAACTAAATGCACCTTTGAAAAAGAATGTGATTTAAGTCTCTCAATAGATTATCATCATCATCTCTTTCTTTGTCTCTGGAGTATTTGTTCTTGGGTGAAAGTCTGTGTCAATGTGCAGACATTTCTACAGCACTAGCTATGATAAATAGCAGCAATTATCAGAAAATGGTTTTTGTCATCTGAACATTTACCTGGTTTCAAACAGTGTTCTCTGAACTGACTGTAATTTTCAATTGTTTTTTTCATGGCTAAAAATAACTGAAAAACCAATATGAAGTTTCCAATAAGCAGAAAAATTGAATCATGATGGAAAATTTAACAGTATTTCTTAATGTTTCTTCTGGTGTCCCCATTTATTTTCTTCAAGTATGTACAGAGATTTGCTGAGCACTTTTACCAAGTGTGTCTGTGGGTTCTCAGATCTTATACAATGAACTTTACTCTAAAATAGAATTATTCACATTACTATCTGTCAGATTATTTTTGTGTTTTCTCATAGTTGTTTATCTTCTGTTCACTCATAAGACATGCTTGAAATGTCTTTTAAAGCATTTCTTTACATCAGTCCCATTTTGGAGGATGGGGTATATATACATACTCACACTCACACTCAATCCTAGTTTTATCACTAGCAGCTCCAAGTAGTAGCTGCACACCTCTATATAGGAATGTTAATATAGACAAATCATTAAGAAAAAAATACCAGCCACTGAAGCCTTGGCAATCTGAGTGGCCTGAGCTGCCACCTGGGGCCAAGATAACATGCAAGCCCCGGACTGCTGATGAGGACCATGTGTGAATCTGTGGTCCTGCAACACTGGGTTCTGTGTTGATGTCTGTGGCCCATGGTGCCACCAGTGATTACATGGATGCCCAGGGTCTAGGCCACAACCTGTGGCCAGGTTGGTGCCCCAGGGCTATTCCAATCTGAATGACCATGGTATCATGTCTGGGTTTGTGGCCCTACCATAGCCAGGGTCTGTGTTGATGTCCATGGCTCCTGATACCATCCAAGGCCAGGCCAATGCCAAGGATCTGGGCTGCCACCTGGGGCCATGTTGGTGTACAAGTGTTGTGGGAATTCTGCCATTCAGTCTAATGACCAATGGAATGGAGCAGTTTGGCCCAATGGGCATGGTCTTCTCTGAAGGTACATGACCTTTTAAGAACCAGTGGGGGAGGGTCCTGCTCTCTTAGACTGTGGAGGGCTTTCTGACCCCATGGCTCAGTGACCTTTTCTGGATCTTCCCCATCTCTCTCTGGTGAATAAAGAGGCACTGCTTTTATTCTGTATTCATGAGTATACTGATTTGATTTCATCCTTTAATCAGTCTGACCTGATCCAAGATTTCTGTATCTTGCATTATTCAAGGGCCATTCTGCTGCAGGAGCCATGCTGGTCAGAGTGGCCTGTGCTAACTCCTGGGGCTCTGGTGATATCTAAGCACAGGTTGCTCCAGACCATTCTGGGTCCATGGTCTTACCAAAGTTGGGGCCTGTGATGGCCATGTCCTGTGTTGCCACCGAAGGCCACACAGATGCCCAGGGTCTGGGTTGCAACCTGTGACCATATTGGTGCCTGGGGGCCATGCTGCCACTGGAGCCATGATGAACAGGATGTCCTGCACTGCCACATAGTGCTATGGTGTCATCCATGCCCAGGTTGCTGTGATGGACGATTTCTGGGACCATGGCCCAGCAGCAGCCAGAGACTTGTTTGATGTCCATGGCTTATGTTGCCACTGGGGACTGAGCAGATGCATGGGGTCTGGATAGCCACCTGAGACCATGTTGGTGTCCAAGGATATTGCTGCCATGGGGACCATACTGATCTGAATGGCCTATGCTGCCACTGGGGTCATGGTGACATCCTGTCCTGAGCTGCTTCTGAGGGCATCTCTGGTTCTATGCTCCTGCTCTAGTTAGGGTCTATGGTGATATCCATGGCCCATGTTACCACAGGGGTTAATAGGAACAATATGTGTTGAAATCTGATTGCTGGTGCTCAGTGAGCCCTGCTCATCACTGGCCTTGTGATAGGTTGACCTACCCCTCACTGGACACTGTAACAGATTTGGCCTCTACATTCCAGAGATATGGCTCTACCCCTCATTATGGGCTTTCAAGATCTGGCTCCAATGCCATGGGCCTAGGAGAACTGTCTCTGCCCCTCACCTAAGGGGTTGGTCCCAGTGGCCCAAACCAACCAGCTTGTCTACCATCCTGACCCACATCCTGGGCCTTGGATTGGCCCACCCTAACATCTATCCCATCTATGACCTGCTGGAGTGCATAAAGGAACTTGTCCTGCAGAATGATAGTTACAGAATCTCCCTGAATCTGGGTGACAGCAAGATATCCAAGAGGAATTTCAGTGAGGGTATGTAGCCAGAGTTTTCTCTGGTCCTGCATGGGCCTAAAGTGCTGCAGTTGCTTATAAAATAATCACTCAGAGGCTTACTAATATTTACAAACTGTATGGTCTATTGCAGGCTTCTTGCTAGCCATCTCTTTCATCTTAAATTAACCCATCTCTATTGATCTACGTATTGCCACGTGGCCGTGGCTTTACCTGCGTCCCATTACAGGTTGCTACTAGGATGGTGGTTTGGCTTCTCTCCCACTCGCCTTTCTCCTCTCACTGTCTCTCTTGGATTTCCCACCAGTCTCTAAGCTGCCTTGCCCTAGGCCAAAGCAGTGATGATGGTGCGCCAGAGGCCCTGGAGCAGAACAAAGACTCATTGCACTGATCATTTTGTTGGTGGGGATGATTGGACAGAAGGGTGAACTGTGTGGCACACCACAGCCCCTAATGACACTGGCATGAATGGAGAGGTGTTGCAAAGACAGAGGAGTGAGGTGGAATTTTTTATTTGCTTGCTTTTTGTTTTAATTAGTGTAGGGAGACATTCTGCAGCATTGAGGGGAGGATACGGAGGGACTGGAAGGTGAGCAGGATTGGGGTACGCAATGTGAAATTCCCAAAGAATGAATAAACAATTAAGTTTAAAGATACCTAAAGTGGAGATAGCATCTCTTGCACTGGCTTTGTCACCCTTTCCCGGCATTCCAATGACTGTTTGAATAGTCGTGTGCATTCTCTCACCATCTTCAGATGGAAGGTTTCTTGGGGGAAGCAATACTGCATCTAGGACACAAACTCAGATTCCAGTGTGTTTTTCATGAGGAGTGGTGGTCCTTTCAGCTAACTCAAAAAGCTAATGTTCCATTTAGAACAGCTTAAGGTGCTGTTATTGCTCACTAATCAGTTCCCAAAATCCAGCCCCATGACTTGAATGTGAAGAACTCTACAGTCTGCTCCCATCACTGTCAAGAACATCTTCAAACGGAGATTGTCCTGCATTGATAGATCACGTTTTCTACTATCTTAAATCTATTAGTTTTCAGATTTACAGACCAAATTCTAATCTTAGCTGTTTTTTAAGAAAAGTCTGGAAACACTGGCAAAACTCTTTAAAGCATTAAGTCATTTCTTTGAAGTACGGTGTTCATGTGTGCTACAGCTTCAAAGAAGGGATAATATCCCTGAGATGACTACAGATGAGAAATGTGGAGTGCACTGGGTGTGGTGGCACACACTCGTAATCCCTGCACTAGAGAGAGGCAGAGGAAGACAATGCTGGTCTGAGATTAAAAAGTGGGAAACTGCTTCAAAAAAAGAAAATGTTAAAACCAACATTTGGGTCCTGCAGTGGGCTTTCACTGTTTCTAACTATCAAAGAAGAACCTGTGCTTTTAGAGTGAAAGACTATCTCCTTCATAAGGAGTGAGTCCCAGGCACTGGGTATTTGCATGTGAGCACATGTACCTTGAAGATCAGAGGCATCATCCCCCAGAGCTGAGGTCAAAGGTGGTTGTGGGTGGTGGGAACCAAACTTAGAACATATGCAAGAGCAGCACATGCTCCTAAGGGTGAGCTCTCTCCATCCCCATGACATTTTCATGTTTAGGACACACTCACTAATTCAGGAAATCATAACATGAAGGTAACTGCAGAAAGACTTTCAGTTAAGTTCTCGACTTTCTCTTCACTGTTGTTTGGGTTTGGTCAATCCCCCAATGTGTTAAAATCTTAGTCTTCAGCGAGGTGCTGTTGGAAGGTGGTTGAAGCATTAAGAGGTGGGGCCTGGAAGGAGGAAGTTGGGTCCATGGCCATAAGCCCTTAAAGAGATACTAGGCCCTTTGCCACTTCCATCCCTCTCTCAGATTCCAGGTCAATGTGAGGTCCCCAACTTCCTTGCTATGAGTTTCTTCCCCAATGTGCTACACAGACACAGCTCCAAAGCAGCAGGGCTGAGTGATCATGGCTGGAGACTTCTGGAGCAAAATAAGCCTTTTCTTCTTGGAAGTGGATTGGTCTTAGTTCAAGTAACTGAAACTGTCAACTTAACTCTCCCATGAACATTCTGGTTCCCTTAAATAGCTTTTAAGTATGTGGCTGCTTGCATTCTGCTCTAGCAGGTAGATGTTCTTTTTCATTTTACTATGCATAAATAACCACAGTATATTGACCTCCACCCTTCACCTTTCCTTGTAGCTGAAGTTTTCTTGTGTCCCACCTGGCCCATGGTCAGGATAAATCTCTCTCACCCACCAGTCCTGCAGCTCTTGGACCCAAGTAAACACACAGAGGCTCATATTAGTTAAAAACGCTTGGCCATTAGTTCAGGCCTGTCACTGACTAGCTCTTACACTTAAATTAACCCATAATTCTTAAATAAGAATGTTTAGCCAAGCGGCTTGGTACCTTTTCTCAAATCTGCCTTCACATCTTGCTTCCTCTGTGTCTGGCTGGTGACTCCTGACTCAGCCTTCCTGTCCCCAGAATTCTCCTCTCTGCTTATCCTGCCTATACTATACTTCCTGCCTGTCTACTAGCCAATCAGCATTTTATCAACCAAATCAGAGCAACACACATTCACAGCATACAGAATGACATTCTGATCATTTCCTTCCTTCATCCTCCCCATCTTTAGGGATTTATGCCATTTTTATATTATGGACATACATTACCAAGGAAAGAAAAGTGAGGATCAGAAAGAAATAGTTTTGGTCATGCTACAGTCATGAACCATGGCTCTACAACAGACAAGCTTGTTCCTTAAAATCTCTTCATTCTTTATCAACCACAAAATAAGATGAGTTTTGTGTGAGGTGTTTACCCACCAACCCCACAGGTCCCCAGAGTTTTCTTGAGTGTGAACAGCAGGAAATATTAGATAGAAAGATTTAGATTGTGGAGATAAGTAGATAGAAAATACAGAATAGCCTCAAGAGGGCCTGGAACCTATTCCAAGGGGCCCTGACTGTCTCTGCCCCAGGGTATTTATAGAGACACCAAGGGGTGGAGCAAAAGACCTCCTCCCACAGCACAGCCAAGTGCAGATCATTTCAGACACCTGCACTCAGGCCTGTGGCCCTAATCATCCTCTATGCTGACCTGCTGGGTAAAGCCACAAGGAACCTGAAAACAGGCTCCCACAGTTCTGTATTAGTTACTTTTAACTGTTGTAATAAAACACCACAAAGCAACCTGTAAAAGAAAAGAGTTTATTTTTGCTTATGATTCCAGAGGGATAGAAGTCCCTCATGGCAAGGACGCATGACAGCCAGAAGCAGGCATGGTGACTGGGGCAGGAAGTTGAGATTTCACATCCTCAACCAAAGCACAAAGCAGAGGGAACTGGAAAAAAAAGAGGATTTTAACTCTCAACACCTAGCCTGGTGGTTCACTTTGTCAATTAAGGGTGCACCCCCAGTTCTCCACAAGCAGAGTTATCAACTGGAACCCAAATGTCCTAATTCCTGATCTTAAGAGAGACAGTTCTCAAACAAACCATCACAAGTTGATTTTGATTTTAAAGTGCACCTTGAATTTTATTAATCCCAATGTTACAGTTTACAACTTTCTACAATTTTTTTTCATTTATTTATTTGTTTGAGGGTGAGGAAGTACAGAAAAGGGGATAGGACAATTTATAAGAGATGGTTTTCTTTCTTCATCCCAGAGATCAAAATTATCATGTCAGACTTGGTGGCAAACACCCCTTTCCACTGAGCCATCCAGCTAGCCCCTGTTAAATCATTTTACTCTGAGATGATTTTGAAATTTAATAACCAGGTACTCTGAAGACCCATGAGTAAAATGAAAACTGGACCAAAGAGGCCACCTGCATATGAGAAGGCAGTCTGTTGAACTGTAAATACGGCATCCATCCTTGACTTTTTAAATGTATTTTGTTTTATTATCAGTAGTTTACATTGGGGTTGCCACAAACTAGGCAAGCACTCTACTACTGACATAGAGTTCTGTCTCCACAAAGGGCCTTTGCAAGGTCTGCCTTTCTCAAATACTGGTTTTTAAGAAAGACTTTCATGCCCAGTCTTGAATAACTATAAAAAAAAGTTTGAACCATCTTTGCTACAAGATTTTTAATAACCTCACTAAATGTATCAGTGCTCTAAACAAAGTGATTAAATGTTTGACAAGAGTAATTTTAAAAAGGGATTCAAAACAAGAGGTCACACATTATGAGAAGTCATATTTGGGAAGCAGCATGTCTCAAAAAAAAGTTTACAACTCCTAAATAGACATAGACATGTGCAGATGTCTTGCATGTAGAAAGGATAATTATTCAATGTGACACAACAAAGATGCATATTTTCAGCTCTAAATACTTCCAACATTAAAGCATAAATTTAATGAAATTGAATAGTGTTTCCGAAATGCCAAGTTTTAATGCTATTTGAAGATATATGGGAAATACTCACAGGCTTTGATTGAGTTAAAAGAGAAAATGCTCTTTGAAAATGAAGACAGCTTTAAAATTCAGTATGGGGTCACCATAGACTTTCCTGGGAAAATCTTAAGTGCTACCCTAATGTTCTAAAAATGCTGTCAGTAAATATTTTTGTCATGAGTAAAATAATTTTTGAGGTCCTTGGGGATAAGAAGAGATTTCCTATAGCACTTCTTATAATTCAAAAGAACCAAATGCATACTCTGTCAAGGGCTTGTACAGGCCAATAGAAAACTCATTACAGCTTAGTTTTCAGTTCTCTGTCATTCTCAACCTCGGGACTTCTGTGCACATCCACACACTCAGTTTTCTTCTCTGTGAGCTTTGTCTCTGCAAGTTCAGTTTCTGAAGAGTCAGTTTCCCCAGGAAGTTGGCGCTTCCTCATGAGTTTTAGAATGAAGAACGCTGGGAGATAGCTCAATCCTCTTAGTGCTGCAGGCACGCCAATGTAAATGTTCCTATTGAAAACAACTGATCTGTATTAATATAATTCTTAATGCGTTCAGTGGAAGCTAACTTTTTATATTCTTACAGATCATTTATTGTTCAAAGAAAAACATCAGGTGATTATTTTGCCCCTGTAATTTACATAATCTACTTTGCTTAGTTATTACTTCTTTTCATTTGCTGAACTATTCCAGGTTAAGCATGAAGACTGTAAGTTTCCTGAAATTAATTAGGTAATTTTCCCTTTCAGCATTTCTGAGAATAACTTTTATACTGTTATAAGCATCTTTTCTTTGTAGAATTGATAAAATACGACTTCAGGTTTCTGGCCTTGATGTGTTTGGGAAATACGTATTGTGACATGGAGATTACTAAATAACAATGAAAGCATTCTTTCATGTTCTTAACATGTTTATAGGAAAATATGGTGTGATGGATAGTGCTGTCAACTTTACACAATCTAGAATCTCCTGGGAAGAAAGTTTCAGTGAAGGCCAGTATGGAATACGTTGGCCAGTAAACATGTCTGAGGGAAATTTTTTTTTTTTTTTTTTTTTTTTTTTTTTTTTTTTTTTTTTGGTTTTTTCGAGACAGGGTTTCTCTGTGTAGCTTTGTGCCTTTCCTGGAACTCACTTGGTAGCCCAGGCTGGCCTCGAACACACAGAGATCTGCCTGGCTCTGCCTCCCGAGTGCTGGGATTAAAGGCGTGTGCCACCACCGCCCGGCCTGAGGGAGATATTTTGGTTACATTATTAAGTTGAGAAGAACAAGCACACAGTCGGTGGCACCATTCCTTAGGCAGGGAAATCCTGAACTACTTTAGCACAGAGAAAATGATCATAGCTATGTCTACAGTGGGAAAGTATAAATATGTTATATATGTGGAGATGCTTAAGACCAGATGTAACAGTCTAGAAATACAATTGAGATTTTTTTCTAGATATATAAAAATTAACAAATATCTTAGTTTATTTTCCTGCCACTGTTATAAAAGAGCCTGACAAAATCAGTTTGAGGGAAATAGGGTAAATTGGCTCACAATTCTAGGTTACAGTTTTCCATTCTGGGGATGTCAAGGCAACTGGAGCTTTGACCAACATAGATACACTGACAGAAGTAGATGAGGCCTTCAACACTTTTACTATAGGCACGCCAGGCTGAGAATGGGATAGTAGCCACCCCAGCCATACACATTCGTGGACAGGGAAATAGCCAGCACTTTTTCTTTTTCAGAATTTTTCAGTATCCTCCTCACCCAGAAACAGACAGAACTGGGTCATACCTAGAGAGAGCCAAAATATCTTTTGGCTGAAGTGGTTTTACAAGCAAGGAGGAGCACAATGTAGTCTGTAGCAAACACAGGTTCTCTGTGGGCTTTTTGGGACCTCCTGCCCTATAGGGACATCAAGGTAACAGCCTAAGTCTGGCTCAAGATCAGCCCGTCATGACCTCTGTGCGTAGGTCAGCAGGGAACCCACAGTTCTTTCCTATAGTGTTAGTGACAGGGGCCTGTGTAGCACGAGAGTGGTGGGGACCATGCAGGTAACTGCCTTTAGTTTAAACAGCAGCAATGCCCGGATCTCAAAGGCCAGGCCCCCTGGTCTGCTGGCTCTTGAAGTTAATGGTTTCAGTTATGTGTATGTGTGACAGCATCCTCCCCCTTTGTGAAACTCTCAGCCGGTTTGTACCACAACCGCTCTACTGAGCCAGGTAATGTCCATGAGGCAGACAACCACTAAGTGCAGTGGAGCATCTGTGGGTTCCCAGAGACGAGACCGTCAGTCAAATTCAGGTAGCAGGCCCCTTCTCAAGGAGGCCCCTGGTGACAGCACCTGGCATGCTGTTAAACTGCAAGGGCTGTCCACAGACTTGGGTTCTTACTATATCAGGCTGCAAGCATGAGAGAGCTGTGACCTTTCCAGGAGCTAGAAAGTCAGAATCCCTGCTGCTTGAATGTGCTGGGACTGCCATACTGACCCCTGTGGAAGGGAAAAGTCCTTCTCTCTGTTCATAGGTATGGGATGGTGGGAGCCAAGAGATTTGTTTCCACCAACAGTGCCATTGGTCTCTGGATCTTGCTGTCCTGTTTATCTCCAGTGTTCTGCCATGCTAGCTCAGCTCCAGATGCAGCTCTCACCCTACTGCTCCAGGGCCTCTACATGGACACCTGCTCCCTTTTAAAAGTATTGTGAAGGGTTAGGTTAGAAAACCCACTCATGCTTAATTGTATCAAACACTTTAGAAATAATGGGAAATATTAAAATACAAAATAAGGAAGTTATACCATCCACATGCATTCTGAAAATGAAGCCAAATATCATCACTCATGAAAATGTTAGATATGAATGAGGACAGTTTATGCACTACAAAAGTAAGTCTCAAAATTTATCTTTACCTGAAGTTATTTGTATCATACATCCTGCATGCCCCTGGCTCACCACATTTCAGAGTCCCCCAGTGTAAACAGGATCTGTCTATCAAAGCACCAAAGTAAATAGGTGCTGGAATGCCAGCTGCAGTGATGAGAGAAAGAAAAACAGCCCATTGCCAGGAAGAGAGAAGAGAGAGATGTGTTATTTTATTTGGAAGTAACTCCATGCAGTATTAAATAAAAAACAGTATACCAAAATATGAATCAATGCCTCTCCACTTTTAGAAATTATAATTTAATGTAAAGTTTCTAGATCACAACAAATAAAACAATGTAAAAATGCTAATAAAGCATTCATTGAGTTTATAACCATGAACCTCATGTATTTTCTCTAATACCTTGTTCTAGTTTTCTGTACATCTAACTACCAAAACCATTTCCTTCTTGTTTTATTCTTGAACCTACTAAGAGATGAAAGGTGTAATTAAGTATAAGTAAGCTTTGGAAAGACAAGGGGAAACATTTTTCACCTCTGCAGTTACCTCATTCTCAGACTAATTAAAAGTTGCCATTTCCAATCACAAGGGCTTTAAACTGGAGATCAGGGCTATGTGGACAGAGCACATCATGTTAAACATACTACAAGGTCATTGTAATTTCCTGGATGTAGACAGTTGGGATACTGCAGATCCAGAGACAGATTCTCTTTTCTTCTCTTTTGTATCATGCATTGGCCTTCCCTGTGTCTGCCCTCATGTCCATCCATAACTATCACAGGGAGCCTTTGAGGAGATGTGGTGACTGAACAGGTCTCTATTCTCCATGCACCCAAACCCTAAGAATGCCATCAGATAGCACCTCACCCTACAGCAGAGAATTCCCTGCTTTGCTGTCACCAACCTAGCTGACATTCCCTCAGATGTATTTGAGAGGTGCCTTATTCATGACTTCCTGTGTTCTCCAACTATAAACATCACTAATGTCACCATGTTGAAAACTGATATTTGGATGACCTGAAACTGTGTTCCCATTGTGGTGACTCATATTTGATCCCAGAATAAAACCTCTTATTCCCTGTAAGGTGAGGTTGTGTTTTGGGTTAACAAGATAGTTATTACCTTTTTATTCAGAGAAAATTAACTAGTTTACTAAGTACTCAGTATAGTATTGGTCTGATGTGTTAGGAAATTGTTCATACCAAATACTCTTGTACAAAATGCATGTAACCCAATTCCAAGTGACTTCTCTTCAGACTTGACACACCTGAAAAATACATACACATAAATAAAAGTACAACAAGCAAACCCGTGTCTGTCCTAGCATCCTTCCAATGACCATCATAGTTCATGATCCTAATGGTTAAGCTTTTCATCCTGTGGTGAGGACAATACAGCTCTACTGCTAACCCACACAAAGGAGCCATATGACTTCTGAAAGTTGTCCAGTGACCTCCATACATCTAAAGCAGGGTGCAGCCCTTTAAGTGTTAGACATTGGCTATAAACCTAAATGCATAGATCCCTGGTTACCACAGTGACCACCATGCTGTACCCATCATAACGAACCCAAACCTTTGAAAACAAAGACCAAATAAATCTTTCTTCTCTTAAGTTGTTTGCCAGGTATTCTATCACATTGGTAAAACAAAAAAGCTAACATATTTTATACAAAAATTCAAGATATAAAGGCAGTCACAGAGATAAACAGAGAAAGAATCCATCACGTAGGCAATGACATTAAGAAAATGCCTTTGGGGCTGGAGAAGTGGCTCAGTGGTTAAGAGCACTGGCTGCTCTTCCAGAGGTCCTGAGTTCAATTCCCAGCAACCACATGGTGGCTAACACCCATCTACAATAAGATCTGGTGCCCTCTTCTGGCTCTCAGGCATACATGCAGACAGAACACTTTGTACATAATGAATGAATGAATGAATGAATGAATAAATAAATAAATAAATAAATAAATAAATAAATAAATAATTTTTAAAGTGTTTTTAAAAATGCCTTTGATATATGGAGTTACCAACTTTTGGTGTTTGTCTTTTCTGTACTGCCTACAAAAATAGACTTGAGGTGATTTTGAAAATTACATGTGAAGGGGAGGCTTATCAAGCAGTCAGGAAGAAAACTGAGAAATATTCTTATAAATTAGGAATGTGTGAGTCCTTCTAAAATGTGCTCTATCACCACCAAATAACCCTTGGCTAAGAAAAGCATAATAAATGCATCTGTTGGAATTTAATTTTGGAAGCCAATTCATGACAGAGTTCAAGAAAACACAAAAGTCTAGAAGAGTAATGATAGCATGCAAATAGTGGTACTGTATCACCCATCATTTTTATATATATCACAATATATATCCTATTCCACTATAGTCTATTATGGGTAGAAGCAAGGGAACAAAAGAACCAAGGGAGGAAAGGGGAGGAGAGGGGAGTGGAAGAGAGAGGAAGAAAGAGGGAAGGAAAGGAAAAGAGAGAAGAGAAAAGGAGAAGACAAAAGAGAGAAGAGGAGAGGTGTGAGGGGAGAAGAGGAGGAGTTAACTTGACTTTGCTTCTAAATTCCAGTGAGACAAGAAGGCTTCAACTGTTTTCCAATTGTTAGTGGGTGTGAAGTTTGCTAGACTGGAAAGAACACCTGGTAACTATGAAAAAATTTGAGATGTGGCTCTGCTCTTCACTTTTTTTAGAAGTTTGAGTATCAAATATTGCATTACTGTAGCCCCTGTTTAGAGAGTACCTATTATTGTATTCATGTATTCCTGTACCTCATTGTTAGAGAGTAACTGCTATTGCATTCATCTATATCCTGGTTAGATAGTATCTATTATTGCATTCATGTTTTTTGTTAAAGACATGTTTGTGGTTGATATATTGTACACACTAATAAACTTATCTGGGGGTCAGAGAACAGAACAGCCACTATATTAAACATAGATGTAGGCAGTAGTAGCACATGACTTTTATCCTAGCATTCTGGAGGCAGAGATCCATCTGGATCTCTGTGAGTTCAAAGCCACACTGAAAACAGCCAGGCATGGTGACACAAGCTTTTAATCCCAGGAACTGATAGCAAAAAGCAGAAAGGTATTTAAGGCACGAGGACCAGGAACTGGAGTCTAGTTAAGCTTTTAGGCTTTTAGCAGCAGTTCAGCTGAGATCTATTTGGATGAGTACTCAGAGGCTTCCAGTTTGAGGAAACAAGATCAGCTGAGAAATTGGCAAGGTGAGGTTAGCTGTGGCTCAATCTGTTTCTCTGATCTTTCAGCATTCACCCCAATACCGTACCCCGAGTTTTTTATTAATAAGACATTTAAGATTCGTGCTACACAGGTTGACCTCAAAACATCAAGAGAGCCTGGTGACTTTTACACAGAGGGTTTCACACTCTGCCACTCAATTAGCTGAGCCTAGGAAGTGAATGCTAGACAACTCCTCTCTCCCTGCCAAAACAAGATGTCCCTAATGTGGGCATAAGACATAAGGAGAGAAAATAGGAAAGGGCAAGTGGGAAAATTCCAGAAAACTTTAAATTATTGTTAAATATAGCAATGCTCAGTATAAGAGTATTGATAAAGTATCTCAGAGCATTGAGGTTCTGAAAATCACGACTCCAAGAGCCTTTCTTGGGAAAAGAAATTTTAATAACTGACCAAAAAATCTAAATGGCATTGTTGGAATGGTCAGTGTGTAAAGTTTCTTGACACCAAGGCTAGATGACCCAGAACCCAAGAACATATGTAAAAAAATAGTTAAAAAGCTCAATCAGGGGCATACATCTGTAACCCCAGCATTCCCATAGTGAAATAGGAGAAAACAGAATTGCTTGGGAACTTGAGGGCCTGGCATGCTGGAGTACACAGCCAGGACAGCAGCAGAAGAAAGAAGAGAGACCCTGCCTCAAAGCAAGAGGAGCAGAGAATGGATTCCCCAACACTGTCTTCTGACCTCCTGTGCTTTTAGTGGCACTAGGAGCCCACACCACACACACACACACACACACACACACACACACACACACACACACCACAGACACACACACACACATACACACACTCACACACACACACACACACCACAGACACACACACACACACTCACTCACACACACACACACATCACAGACACACACACACAAACACACACACACACACTATTTACTCACATATGCACATACTACTGAGAAGGAAAGAGAGAAAGATAAATGCAAGACTTATTGATTACCTCAGTAAAACCATATACCCAGGAATGACTGCTAGGGAGTAGATGAGACTGGTAATTAGTACCAATATGAAAAAGTACTGCAGCTTGATAGTACAGTCAGGGCCTTTTTTACACAGCCCAAGGACTGCAGATGAGTTTCCTGAAGACCCAATGCAGCTGCAGTTTTGAAACACCTGTCAAAGAAAGCAAAGTCCCATTTAAGGAAGAAAAACATTGGGCATAAATAAACCTTCAATATTTTCAACAAGGCCAGTTAAAACAAAATGGAGCATGTTGGGGCTGGTGTTATGACTAAGAGGAAGAGCACTCATCCATGAGGACCAAGTGGAGCACAAAGTTCATTAAATATTAAATACAGAGTAAAACAGAGGTTAGTTTTCCTCTTTACCTCCCCCCCCCTTTAGTTTTGGTATCTTTGAATTCTATCATAAAATATAAAGGGGTAGATTTAAAATACTGGTACATTTTTTTAAATACATGGAGTAAGTTTGCAAAAAAAAATAATAATCAATTATCCTGAAAGCATACTTTATTTTATTTTACATTTATATTTATTTTCTTGTTTGTTTTGTTTTTCCTGTAGGTGTGTTTACGTGTGTGTGTGTGTGTGTGTGTGTGTGTGTGTGTGTGTGTGTGTCTGTGTGTGTGTGTGCCTGTCTATGTGTGAACACATGTGTATCATGGCACACATGTAGAAGTCAGGGGATAAGTTATGGGACTTCGTTCTACTCCTCTACCTTGTAGGTCTCTAGGATGATGTTATGATGGCAAGGCTGGTGGCAAATGCCTTTACTCACTAAGCCAACATTTCAGCCTGCGAATAATTTTTTTAAGACTGTTTCATATGCTTTTTATTTTTACTTTTTTTTTTTTTTGAGCTGAGGATCGAACCCAGGGCCTTGCGCTACCACTGAGCTAATAAATACTGTTTTGTTTTGTTTTGACCCGAGTACTAAGTACTAAGACAGCATGTGTTTCAGAATGCTGATGGAATATTTAGGTGCTTACTAATAGTCAGGTCCCCAAGAAAAAGCGTTTATTTTTAACAATAAAGTCAAATCTTGTTTGAGTTGTTACGTTTCTTAGTCTGAATAAGAACAAAATTTATATTTCACTTTGATTACCAACCAAGTCTGTAAGTATTATAACAAGTTTAAGACAAGGAAAATGCTTAACTATTTCCTGCTAAACCATCACGAGGGATGGCACAGTAGATTGAGTCCTGCACCAGCATGAGGACCGGAGTCCAGGTCCCAGCACACATGACAAAGATGCACGTGTGGAGGATGTGCTCGAAAAACACTGGTGCTCTGAAGATGGGAGCAGGGACTCCCTGGGGATCACTAGCCAGGCAGCCTAACAGAATCGACAAATTCCAGGCCATGAGATCCTGCCTCAGAAGCACAAAGTGGGTGGGACCTGAGAGTCAACAGCTGAGGTTGTCTTCTGACTTAGATGTGCACAAGCACCTGAATACACACACACACACACACACACACACACACACACACACACACACACACACACACACACACGACTACAATAAATAAATAAATAAATAAATAAATAAATAAATAAATAAATAAATAAATAAATAAAAGACATTCATGATACCAAAAGATAAGTTTTCTGCCTGCCTCAACTATACAGCTAGTTTGAGGTCAGCCTGGGATTCGTGAGATCCTATCACAAAAGGGGCAGATTCAGTTCAGAGTATTTTTAAGTTTTAATTTTAACGTTTATTTATGTGTATGTTTCTCTGTCTGTGTGTATACAAGCAGGAGCATGTGGGTGTCTGAGGAAGGCAAATGAGAGTGTCAGATTGCCAGGAGCTGGAGTTGGGAGATGCTCCAAGTGGGTGCTGGGAAGCAAACAGGTCCTCTGAAAGACCAGCAAGTGCTCTTAACAGCTAAGCTAGCATCACATCCTATCCAGAGTATTTTAACTCCAAACATTTGAATAATGATCTCAACTGCTTTGAAATTACAAAATAATTTTCAGACTCTATCAAGACTTTACATAATATCTAGAAATTGTAAGGTCAGGTATAAATATATAAAAGAAATTTAGTTATTCATAAAACATTAATTTTTTTAAGGAGGACTAATTTTTGCTTTATAGCAGATGTAGGCTTAGATAATAGCACATATAAGCAAGGCACAGGAAATTCAGCCCAGATCACTGAAAGGGTGTTTACCATGTTGATTCCTGTTCCAACAGACTTCTCACAGCCTGCAAGGCAGGCTGACATGTATGCTAGGCCATTGTCTCCACACACTGGGTCCCATGTTTTAGTTAAGCAGTTACACCTTGTGTTGCAGTCATCAAGGACTATATTCTCCACATACAAAGGCTGCTGGATTCTGAAATGATTGTAAATAATGTTAGGGACACTTAAAAGCTACCCAAGCACCACTTTGTTTCCTTCTCTTCATCTTAGCATGTACACACACACACACACACACACACAAAGAGAGAAAGAGAGACACAGAGAGACTGAGACAGAGAGAGAAACATTTCAGAAATCCTCCAAATATCAATGTGTGGTCTCCGTACTATGTTTTGGCGACACAAGTTATCTGCTCTGGTGGTCACACAACTGCTTTTTCAATTACTTCAGAAACAAACATTCAGTGCCTACCATATAGAAAAATACTGTGATATTACAGTTAAAAATGAAGATGGTAATCTCTCATTGATCTCCATGATGGGAAATAATGAAAGAGGGCTGGGAACAAAATCTGCATTTCCATTGCTAAGATAGATGCTTCATTTAGCCTAGAAAACAGAGTGGTTTGCGTGACCAGACATGCTGTTCTTAGATATAGAGAACTCAACAATTAGAATGGGATATAAGAGGATAATGTGGGAGTCTAGAGTCTGAATTCACATTCTGTCACTCAAACAGTGTAAAGTCAGCAGGACTGGAGATGGAGTCAGTACATACAACTCTACTTTGGCATTGTGGAAGGAATTTTATGTAAACTCACTTTTCCCCATTTCTATTTTCACATCTAAAATGTGAACAGAACATTACTTTCTTAAAAAGCGATCCAAATCAATAATTATATATAGTTATTTATGATTTTATATTTGAAATTATTCAAATCGTACAATTCATAAGGATTTTGAAAGGAAATTTTCTTTTAATCTTTCTCTCTCTCTCTCTCTCTCTCTCTCTCTCTCTCTCTCTCTGTGTGTGTGTGTGTGTGTGTGTGTGTGTATGTGTGTGTGTCTGAGTGTGTTTCTGTGAGTGAGTGTGTAAGCACACATGTATAATGACAGCATGCATGTTGAGGTCAGAAGATAATCTTCCACCTTGCTGGAGACAGAGTCCCCAGATGTTCACTGCTGCAAATGTCATACTAGCAGGCCCATGACCTTTCAGGTTTTCCTGCCTGTGCCTCTCAGCTCACATGAGGAGTGCTGAGATTACAGACACTCTACCTGCATTCAGAGGAACTATTGTGGTCCCCTTCAGGCTCCCCAGCTGTCAGTCCAGAGTTGATGAGCTCTCACTAGCTTGGGTCAGCTGTCTCTGTGGTTTTTCCCACCATGATCCTGATCCCCCTCTCTCCTATAATCTTTCCTCCCTCTCTTCATCTGAACTCCAGGATCTTGGCCGAGTGCTTGGTTCTGGGTCTCCATATCTGCTCCATCAGTCACTGGATCTAGGTTCTATGATGACAATAAGGGTAGACACCAATCTGAGTACAGGGGGTGGGAGACAGCTGAGTGGCTTGATGTGTTTGTACATTCTCTGGCAATGGGACCAGGACTTACCCCGGGTACACAAACTGGCTTTTTAGAGTCCATTCCCTATGGTGCAATGCCTTACTCAGCCTTGATGTGAGGGGGAGGGTAGGTCCAGCCACAACTCGGTATGCAAGCCTGTGTTGACTACCCAAGGGAGGCCTTACTGCCTTGAGGAAGGACTGGGGTGAGATGAGGGGAGGTGGAAAGAGCGGGAGAAATGAAGCAAGGGGAACAGGGATCAGGGGATAGTATGTAAAAGGAAAGAATTTTTTTTTAAATAAATAAAAAAAAACCTAGATACTCTAGCATGTCAAGCTGTAGGTGGGGTCTGGGGATCTGAACTCAGGTCTGCCTGCCTGCTCAGCAAGCACTTTAGCACTGAGTCATCTCCCCAGCCCTTTGAAAGGAACCTGCAAGTTATGCTTTATTTCATTTTAACTGATTGGTTGGTTGTATAATTGTCCCCTAAGCAAAGTTTTAAATTTCCCATGCTATGCAAAATATGACCAGACATTCCTTAAAATGCAAAATCTAAGTCTACAGAATACATGAGATATAACTATACCAGGGACATATATAAATATATTCATTTGCTGACACACCCACCATGTATTTGATTCTATTATGCTAAAATTGTGCCTATTGTAGAAACCTCTGAAGGCTCGCTGGCGTGTATTGTGTATTCAAATGATATCTGTTTATGGGAATATAAAATACATGGATGATTTGGCTGCACAGCTCTAGATTATTTCCTTTATTACACTTTAAAGTAGACTAGGATTTTACCATGACGACCACCCATATGCATGTGAAATCATAAAGTTACTCACTGGTCACCCCCTGACCTCTTTAATAAACTTATAACTTATATAAGATGCATGGATGGGAGAAAAATACAAGATGGCCATGGATCACTACCATTAAGTTATAGTAAAATGATCTGGCCATACAGAATCCTTGAAGAAAATGGACTAGCATTCTAAAAATATTATGATCTTCATTAGGAAACAACATACCCATCATAAGAGGTAGTTAAACCAGCAACTGGAAAATTATCACAGGTCATTAAGAAGTAGAAGAAAGATAGAAGGAATTCAGTCAGGGATAGGCAGAAAGCTATGTATGCCGCTTTCTTCATAGAAGTCTTGAACTTCTTCATAATCAGGCCACCAATTACATATCCAACAAATATTGGAGGTAAGGTATAAAGACCTATAAATGCAAGTGAAAAAGTATTTTTAAAAGACAGCAGAAAAATAAATGTTATCAATTTGTCTCAAATATCTTACTTACGAAATTATCTCTAATATACAGTGATCCTAACCCCTACTCATTCAAATATTACTATTGATTATAAAGAGGTTTTCAAATGTTCTATAACATCACTTTAAAAAGTATTAGCATCATTTAATCATTTTCAGGAGGTTGTAAACACCTGATAAGCATCACATATATGTGTATACACACATACATAAATTCATGCATGCACATATCTATGACATTCTATTTTTCATGTATTTTATCCCTCTGTTTGGTGGGAATTTGACTCAGCTCCAGGTGATGTTGAAAGTAGTTGCTGAGTCCATGCTTATCAAGTGTAGAACATTTTGTGCATTGTTTATACTGCCCAGCAATATGGTGGTATTTTATTAATACTGAAATGTGATTTTCATTGTATGTTAATCAATAAAGTTGCCTGGGGGCCAGAGCTATTAGAGCCATAGCAAGAGTGTGGTGGTGGTGGTGGTGGTGGTGGTGGTGGTGGTGGTGGTGGTGGTACATGCCTTTAATCCCAGCACTTGGTAAAAGAGCTAGGTAGATCTCTGTGTGTTCAGGGATACAGCCAGCATTGGAGACATATGCCTTTAAGGCCTGGAGGGCTGTACTTACAGGCAGTGACAAGGCGGTCATGTGTTTGGGTTTACAATCAATGAGAAGGCAGAACAGAAAGACTATTTAAAGACAGACACACAGGATGTATCTCTCTTTCAGGGAGGTAGGAGCACCATAGGAGGTAAGATTTTAGCTCTGAGCTCTGACCTCTTGGCTTTCTCTTTTTTTTTTTTTTTTTTGTTTGTTTTTTTTTTTTTTTTTTTTTCGAGACAGGGTTTCTCTGTGTAGCTTTGCGCCTTTCCTGGATCTCACTTGGTAGCCCAGGCTGGCCTTGAACTCACTGAGATCTGCCTGCCTCTGCCTCCCAAGTGCTGGGATTAAAGGCGTGTGCCACCAACGCCCAGCTTCATTTCTTATTTTAATAAGACGGTTGGTTACATCTACACAGCATTCTTCCTCTCTGAGTCTCCTTCCTCAGCAAAAATCAAAGAAAATAAAAGAAAAAGGAAGAGAAAATCTTGGCTAGGTTGCATTCATACACCAGCACCAGGCTTGGAATAATCCATCCATCCTTTGAACTCCACACCATTGCATTTGATTTTATACATCTAAGGGTAGAGACTAGAATTTGGACTTTCAGAGAACCTTATTATTTCAGATAATGTGGATGGTGGTAGCCTATGATCATCAGTTATCAAGAGGGGCACACCCATGTCTGAATGGAATGGCGGGGGTCGTAGAGCCAGCACAGCTGCTTGACGGGGATCCAGCAGGGCTGAGCCGCATGATGACTGGGGTGTCACCTTTGGTTTTCATCTCCACCTGTTGCATACTTGGGCAATTCTGGTGTTTGTACACTTTGAGGATCTTGGGTTGATGGAAAATTCCTTGTGGATCATTTACACCTTCCCCCAGGAATGCTGCTTCTGAGCTTATCCAGGAGAGTCCTGAACATACTATCTCTGTCTCCCCTCACTTTGGGGGAGATATCCTTGTCTACTTGGGGGGGTCTTCCTTGCGCCTTGGAGGTTGTGATACATGGAGTAGCTACAGGACTCTTCATGGGGCTATGAGACATTCTTGAGACATCTGTCCCTCTACTTGCACAGGAACAAGATATTCAAAACAAGGCAGATTTGAAAAGGTCAACAAGATTCACTGGGCTAGAGGAACTGTCCACAGTTGAGATTGCAGGGCTCTTCCCACGGTGTGCTTAGACAATTACGTGGCATGCAACTCTGCTCTACATAGAGACATGTTGGTGAGCAAGGTGTGGAATGAAAGGATGATGAAAGTATGAGGTTTTGGGACCTCCATCTCTTGGAGGTTGGCTCGTGCAGAGCCACTGTAGTGTGATATGACCAGGAACAACAGAATGCCAGGATTAGACATATAGACAAATTCTATAAGGATATAAATGTGAACATTGATTGTAATAACTGCAGCTTTAGCCTGAGGGTTTTTCCTGAGCACTCTGACCACTGAGAGTAGATAATACATTGCTTGGGACATGGCAGGATGCCCAGGGTGGTTGAAGATTTTGTTTTGGTCTAGTGTCCTTGAAGTGGCCAAGGCAGCCAGCCTGAGCACAGGCTGTCATGTGGCTCTAGATTCTCAGGAATTGGGTTGTGGGATTGATGAATAGGAATGATAACTCTGTTTATTGATGATGTCAAATCTTGAGAGAAGGTGATTGGAAATGATAACTCTGTCCTGCCATAGTTTATTAATGATGATTAAAAGATGAGCAAAAGGAAGTGAAACACATGGCCAAAAACAAAAATGATATGATCTATGTTTTGGAACATGATGAATTTATCCCTGCTAACTAAATTCTGTATAAATAAAGAAACACTCTGGCTGCTAGTCAGTTAGGCTGCAAGATTCTCCCAACCACCATGGCCTGGCTCACTTCCTTCTCCCACCGACTCCTTACATCCTGTACAGGAACTATCCACCGCCAGAGATGGCTCCCGGCACAAGAGTAAAATGAACCCAGAAAAAAAGTCCAAATTTGGGTAGGATACCTGGATTTAGTGTACTAATAAGAAAAGCCAAGTGTGGTTGCACAGAATCCTCAGACCACCAGAGAATCAAGCAGGTGAATTAGAAGTAATAAGTAAGGCAAGAATTGAAGTACTCAAGTAAAATCTGGAAGTAAGATACAGAAACCCAGTGAGTTAACTCTGTATTCCTCTTTGAATTAACAAATTTCTTCTTGAAAATTGACTGATATGAGCATCCCCCAATATTTCCATAATGATGACAATTTTCATTCAGATTGGAGAATAGAGAGGATATTTCTGGCCTCTTCCTTTCCCTGTCCTTTCTTGGTTTCCCTGGAGACTACAGAAAGTAAATTTATAAGAATAGCCCAGCAGATTTCAATTCTGTTGTAGTTTACTATTTACATTATCTTACTGTTTCTCTTATCCTTGGGACTCTGTTTGTCATGTTCCTGTGGGAGGGGAAGTGCTATTGAAGAAAAAATGAGACTTCATACCTATGAGAAAGACAATCTCTGCAGTAGATTTTCCATACTGCTGTTCCAGGTATTTAGGCATGAAGGTAACAATAATGACAATTGCGTTGAGGTGGAGCACACTTAGGAGGATGAAAAGCATGTAAATCGAATTGCAGAAGAGGCTCTTCATGAATGGCAAGAAATCTGAAACAAGAGTGCCAAGATGATCAAGCTAACTTGGCCTTGCATGTTGTGTCGTGTTCTAAAATCTTCTCACAGATTCTGTGGGGTAGCGCAAATGCATTTGATAGATAAATTTTACCTCTTTGAGTATCATTGTTTAAGTCACTTCTACAAGTTAGTGATACAACTGCCCATATAAGATTCAACCCAATTATAAAGCAAAATTGTAAAGCAAAGTTGTAAAGAGATGGAATCCTGTCTGTGGCTGTACAAATTCATTTGCTTTTCTCTTTTCTTTCTGTTAATATCCTGTATTCACTAGAGAGTGACTAGTCTGTTCTCTGGAATCTGTAAGGGACTCTCTGATGAAGTTGAGTTCAGACACTGAACTCCTTTGTACAAGAACAGATAAGCTAAAAGCTTAGGAAGTCTCAGGAATCTTGCTGAGTCTCAACCAACCACGGCATCCCTGCAGCACTTCACAATAGAACATTCATTCGAAGCACCTACTGATATTTTTAAACATCTCAACACAAGGGTCTCACTGTAAGGAATGCTGACTCACTTGGTGTAAATAAAGCTCCAACTGATATAACCAGAACTCCTCCCTGTTTAAAAAGCTGAAGGTCAGTTTTATAGCCTGTCTCTACTAAATGGATTAGATCCCACTGAAAATAGTTTGACTAAAATTCACACTTAATAGTCACTTTCCTTTTCCTGTTTTGGTGATTTGAAATAAAATGCCCCCCATAGGTAGTGGCACATAGGGAGATGTGGCTTCATTGGAGTAGGTGTGGCCTTATTGGGGGAAGCATGACACTGTGGAGGTAGGCTTTGAGGTATCCAATGCTCAAGCTACACTGAGTGTGACACAGACTGCTTCTACAGCCTGCAGATCAAGATATAGAATTCTCAACTTCTTTCTAGTTCCATGTCTGATTGCATGCCACTCACTATAACAATATGTTTTAAGCCTCTGAACTGTAAGCGAGCCCCAATTAAATGTTTTCCTTTCTAAGAGTTGCTATGGTAATGGTTTCTCTTTTCAGCAAAGGAAACCATATGTAGCATGAATCTTAAAAGGTCTTTATTAATAAAAACAACTCCAGGGCTAGGTATTGGGATGAATGCTGGAAGATCAGAGAAGCAGAACAAGCCACAGCCACCTCACCTTGCCAATTCCTCACTGATCCTGTTTCCTCGGACTGGATGACTCTCAGCTGAACTGTACTGCTCAAAAGACTAAAAGCTTAAACAGCTCTAGCTCCTGGTCTTCAAGCCTTAAATACCTTTCTTCTTTCTGGAATCACTCCCTGGGATTAAAGGTGTGAGTCATCATGCCTGTCTGTTTCCAGTGTAACTTTGAACTCACAGAGATCCAGACAGATCTCTGCCTCTGGAATGCTAGGATTAAAGGTGTGTGCTACCACTGCCTAACCTCTATATTTAATATTATAGCTGTTCTGCTCTCTGACCCCAGATAAGTTTATTAGGGTGCGCAGTATTTTGGGGAACACATTATCACCACAACCATAACTAACACAAGTTGATACCAGGGATGGGAGTGTTGCTGTGATGCAATAGACCATGTTTTGGTTTGGAGGAATATGGATTTTAGGATTGGAGATTATAAAAGCAAATGAATGATATAAATTTGGATTAATGGGCCATCTTAGTAGGAACATGAAAGACAGTGGTGCTAAGGGTTTTGAACTATGGGGGCCAAGCTCAAGGGGTTTCAGAGAAGAATTTTAGTATATTATCTAGAGATCATGTGATAGATGGTGAAGAATGTGGCTGCATTTTGCCCTTGTCCATAGAATCTGCCTGAGACTAAAGTGAAGAGATTTGGATTAATTCTGTTTGCAGAGGAAATCTCAGTACAACCTAGTATAGACTCTGTTCTGTGCTAATTAGTGTTAACTCTCAGGAATATTTATGATGAAAAGGAACAAGCTGAGCAAGTGAGAAACACAAAACATAGATTGCAAGAAGGGGCTCCTAAAAGTGGAAAGGGGCTAAGTCCTGTGCTCTAGGAGATAAACAGATAAAGAAATGGTGTAGAGGGAGTAGTGACCTCAGGACAACAACCCACCCAGCTAATCTTCCAACTTGTGGAAAGGAGTTAAAGAAAAACTTACATAAACTTGTGATGGTACACACCTTTATCCCAGCACTCAGGAGACAAAGGCAGGGGGATCTATGAACTTGCGGCCAGCTTGATTTTCAGATTGAGATTCAGGATAGCCAAGCTCATGTAGTGAAGGGAACCACTGAGGACAGAAAGCTGGATATGATGTAATTGAATGAGGGAGGAATGTTCCAGCCTCAGCAAGCTGCAGTACTTGGCAGCTTCGGCCATGTGGTTCTGGTTTTAGAGTCAAGGATAGAAGAAAGGGGTTATAAAATCTTCCTCTACATTTAAGGAAAGCATCTGAGACCAGGCATGTGTCAGTGGTATCCCTGCATGGAGGTCTGGAGAGGCCATTACATGCAGCTATGGAGTTAAAGCCTGACTGCCTTGGAGACCCCAAGATGTTGGAGATATCAGAGTAATGGAATACTTGTCAAGGAAAGCTGCTAACAGGGAGTTGAACCAGCCCAAAAGAAGGAAGTGTGTTGCAGTCAATAAAGCTGAAAAGAGTTGAAGATCTGAAGAGAGCTTTTACATAAGACATGGAGATTCAGGCTTGGGAGTTTACCCAGTTGGTTTTCAATCTTGCTTTGTCCCATATTTCCTGACTACCCTCCCTTTCCTACCTTTCTGTATGGCCTGTTCCATTGTTTGTTGAAAGTATGTGATCTGATTGTTTATTTTGATTTTACAGGGGATTATAGTTAAGAGATTGCATGAATCTCAGAAGAGACTTTGAACTTAATTTTAAATAAGTTTAAGACTGATATAGACAATGGGGACTTTTGAAGTCACACTGAACTCATTCTTTGTATTGTGTGATATTGCTACAAGTCTTTGGGGGCCAGAAAGTGGAATGTGGTAGTTTGAAAGAAAATGGTCCCCATATGGAGTGGTATTATTAGGAGGTATAGGTTTGTTGTAATAGGTGTAGCCATGTTGGAGGAAGTAAGTTCCTGTGGAGGTAGGTTTTAAGGTTTCCTATGCCCAAGCTACACTGGATATGACACCAACTGCTTATGCTGACTGGGGATCAAGATGTAGAACTCTCATCTCCTTATCCAGCATCATGTCTGCCTGCATGCCACCTGCCATGACAATAATGTTCTAAACCTCTGAGTTGTAAGCTAGCCCTAATTAAATGTTTTCTTTCTAAGAGTTGCTGTGGTTTTGGTGTCTCTTTACAGCAATAGAAACCCTAATCAGAACATCTGCCTTTATGTTTTCTGTCTTGATTTTCTAATTTTATATTATCCTTAATAAATTGCCTAAAATTTCTTTTAGAGTAAAGTATTGAGAAGGTACCATTTAGAAGTAGAGTCAGAGCAGTTTAATAAAATGAAGCAAACTCTAGTAGCAAAATTCCTCTTCTTGAATGAGAGATTTGCAGCCAGACTTCTTGGGAGCTTATGAATTCACCCATATATATTGATATATCTGTCCTAAAGGAGTCTCCACAAATCACTTTTTTTTCTGTATTTCTTATATTATGCTAAACAATTTCCTAGTTGTAAAAATCAGGCTGATCTGGCATGCCAAACAGCATAACAATCAGTATTAGCCTTTAAGGAGAATTCTTAGCATGACCATGAATCTAAGAAAGTTCAAGCCTCTGAACTACCCCCAAGTGCCCCCCAACCCCTACCCATATCCCCCCCTCCACTTACCATGTTCCAGGCCCCAACTGGGGCACAGACCCTCTGCTCTACCAAACAATGTTCAAGCTGACAGAAGATCCACCCTCCAACTCAGACAGAGACCCTTATTCAACCACAGGCCACAGTGACCAGAAGAACAAAAGTATTAACAGAAACCAAGGAACAAAACACCCATCAAACAAAGACAAACTCAGAAATTGGCACCTAGATCCATCATTACCCAAACCTAGATGCCTAGATGCCACTGTAAGAAAACAATCAAAAACAGCCAAGACAATATGTCACCAGAGCCCAGCTATCCCAGTACAATAAACCCTGAATATTCCAACACAGCAGAAGCATATTAAAATGACCTTAAAAGCAATTTTATAAAGTTGATTGATGTTCTTAAAGAGGAAATCAATAAATCCCTTAAAGAAATTAAGGAAAAGATTAAAAATAAATAAACCAACATTTGAAGGAAGTGAATAAAACTTTTCAAGACCTGAAAATGAAAATAGAAACAATAAAGAAAACACAGAGGGAATTTTGGAAGTGAAAAATCTAGGTTAGCAAACAGACACTACAGATGCAAGCATCACCAAAAGAATATAAAAGATGGAAGAGAGAATCTCAGGTGTTGAAGATATGATAAAATAAATTGATACATCAGTCAAAGAAAATGTTAAATTTAAAAATTTCCAGACCCAAACATCCAGAAAATCTGGGACACTATAAAAAGACCAAACCTAAGAACAACAGGAATAGAAGAGGGAGAAGAATCCCAGCTCAAAGACCCAGAGAATATATTCAACAAAATCATAGAAGAAATTTTGCCTAACCTAAAAAGGAGATGCCTATAGCTTACTGAACAACAAATAAATTGGAACAGAAAATAAAGTCCCCCCCCTCAGCACATAATAATCAAAACACTAAACATATGAACAAAGAAAGAATATTGAAACTATAAGTAAAAAAAAAAAAGTAAGCTATAAAGACAGACCTAATAGAATTACACCAGACTTCTCAATGGAGACTCTAAATGCAAGAAGGGCCTGGACAAATGTGCTGCAGACTCTATGAGACAATAGATTCCACCTAAGACTACTTTAATCATCAAAACTTTAAATCACCATAGAAGGAGAAAGCAAGATATTCTATGATAGATTCAAATTTAAATAATATCTACCCACAAATTCAGCCCTACAGAAAGTACTAGAAGGAAAACTCCAAAACAAGGAAGTTAACTACACCCATGAAAGCACAGAAAATAAATAATCTCACACAAGCAAAACAGAAGAAGTGAAACACACACACACACACACACACACACACACAGAGAGAGAGAGAGAGAGAGAGAGAGAGAGAGAGAGAGAGAGAGAGAGAACCATCAACAAAAACCTAGCAATCATTACTATTGTTTGCATTAATATCTCTCAATATCAATGGACTCAATTCCTAATTTAAAAAAAGGTATAGACTAACATAATTTAACAAAGGCATTTAAGGACCAGCCTTAAAGACATCTCAGGGTCCAAAGGAGATGCTACAAAAAGCAAAGGAATAAATATCTGAGAGCGAAACTAAGTCTTCACATACCATGCTCTTCCTTCCTATCCATATCTTCATTTTTCCAAATCCAATTTTCTCTATGGTGTCCTGTCTTTGTACTCTCTTGAGTCTCCAAAGTTTCTAGTTATTATACACATACAATCAGCAATTCTCTGGCCAGAGCAACATCACAAGCCTTAAATTTTTTCAGGGTCATAAAAGGCCAATAAGCGTTTACATCAGGCAATGACAGTCAGGCTTTCTTTGTGACTCAAAGAGAGAGTGACTAGCAAATTCTCAGTGAACTCTCAAAGGGAAGAGGGACAAATGAGGGAGAGAGACCTTAACTCAATAGGGAAGTCTAAGAAGGAAAAGGGGAATCCATTCCTAAGTGTGGTTAGATAATGAGCTAATTATTAAACTGAGGTGAAAGCAAGTGCATTGAGTTAAGAATTTGTTAGTGCAAGGTTAGCTCAGGGCAGCATTTTTCTATCTACTAGTGAGGTGAAAACAGGGCACATTTGTTCTCTATCTATCTAAAGGCTTGTTGAAATTCTATGTCCTTGGGTGTCTGAGAATATCTCAAATAAGATACTTTTGCCTGGACACTAATCAAATGCCTGCCAATGAAGTTCATTGCAGGAAGGCACATCTCTACACTTACATTGGAGAAAGGAACAATGACCTGGTTGTGGGAAACAGGTTTTTACTGTATGATTGCTCTTACTCATAACTGTGGGAGTTCATCTAAATACATCAATACATAGGGAAAATTGTGCCCAATAAATGAGCAGAACACTTCTAAACCATGGGAATAAATCCCAATTTTGTAACAGATGGGAAAAGCTATAGCTTCTGCAGCAAGAAAATCTACATAAAAAAGCCAATTCATTCAAAAGGCAATAATTCCAACACCTCTTGTATCTTGGCTTAGTCTTCCATCAGAACCCTTGGTTGTGATAGGTTCACTTTTATCAATAATGGTTGAATCCCTACTGCTCAATCCTGTGGCTCCCAGCAAGAATGGAAATGAAAACCAGATCCATCCTTTTGCTGAATACAAGAAACACACCACAACATCAAATATAGACATTACCTGAGAGTAAAGTGCTGGAAAAAGATTTTTCAACAAATGGATCTAAGAAACAAGCTGTTGTAGCCATTCTAACACATGGCAAAATAGAGTTCAAACCAAAATTTAATCAAGAGACATGAGTAAGGACACTTCATATTCACCAAAGGAATAATCAATCAAGATGAGGTTTCAATTCTTAACATATAGGCCCTAATTCCATGGTATCCATGTTTGTAAAAGAAATGTAACTAAAGCTAGTATCACACATTGATAGTAGGAGACCTCAATACCCCATTCTCACCAACAAACAGATCATCCAGACAAAAAATAAACAGAAATACTGAAGCTAACAGACATACTAAATAAAATGGACCTAACAGATATTTATAGAACATTTCACAGAAACATGGAAGAATATACCTTCTTCTCAGTACTTCAGGAAAGTTTCTCCAAAATTGACCACATACTCAGTCACAAAGAAACTACACATACAAGAAACTTGAAATATCTCCCTGTGTCCTATCAAATCATCATGGATTAAAGCTGAATTTCAACAACAACAGAGACAATAGAAAGCCTACAAACTCAAGGAGACTTCACAACTTCCTAAGGAATGACTACTGACTGTGTCAAGGCAGAAATAAAGAAAGAAATTAAAGAACTCCTAGAATCAGTGAAAATGAATGCACACATACTCAAACTTATGGAACACAATAAAAATAATGCTAATAAGAAAGTTCACAGCACCAAGTGGCTACATAAAGTAAATTGAAGACAACAATAAAACAACTTCTAGAGGGATCACCATCCCTGATTTCAGGCTTTACTACAGAGCTAAAGTAATAAAAACTGCATGGTATTGGCATAAAACCATGCTTAAACACATTGACATGTTGATCAATGGAATAAAACTGAAGATCCAGAAATAAATCCACACACCTATGAATACCTGGTTTTTCATAAAGAACACAGAAATACACAATGGAAGAAGAAAGCATCTTTAACAAACAGTGCTATTCAAACTGGATATCTGCATGTAGAAGAATGCAAAGTGATTCATATTCATCATCCTGCACATCAAGTCCAAGTGGATCAGAGACCTCAACATAAAACCAAACAAACTGAACTGGATACAAGAGAAAGTAGGAGATAGCCTTGAATATATGGGCATAAGATATAACTCTGAACAGAACATCAGTAGAACAGGCACTAAGATAAATAATTAATAAATGGGACCCCATGAAACTAAAGAGCTTATGTAAAGAAAAAGACATTATCAGTAGGACAAAATTACATCCCAATGAATGGGAAAATATTTCAAACCACTCCACATCTGACAGAAGGCTAATATAAAAAATATATAAAGAACTTGAGAAACTAGATATCAAGAAAACTAATAATCCTGTTTTTTTTAAAAAGGTACAGACCTAAATAGAGAATTGTAACAGAAGAATCTCAAGTGGCTGAGCAACACTTAAAAAAATGTTTATCATCAGCCATCAGTGAAATGCAAATCAAAATGACTCTGAGATTCCATCTCACACCTGTCAGAATGGCTATGATCAATATCACAAGTGACAGCTCATGCTGGCAAGAAGTGGTACAAAGGGAACACTCCTCCATTGCTGCTCTGAGTGCATTACGGCCACTATGGAAATCAATATGGCAGTTCTGGAAATATATCTAACTCAAGACCCAGCTACACCACTCTTGAGCATATACCCAAAAGACACACCATTCTACCACAAAGACAGTTGCTCAACTATGTCTATAACATCATTTTATTCATAATAACCAGAAAGTGGAAACAACCTAGATGTCCCTCAACTAAGGGATGGATAAAGAAGATGTGGTACATTTATACAATGGAGTATTACTCAGCTGTTAAATTAATGACAACAAGAAATTTGCAGGAAAACGTATAGATATAGAAAAAAATCATCCTGAGTAGGTAACCAGACCTAGAAAGACAAACATGGCATGTACTCACTCATAAGTGGATATTGGTTGTTGAGTCAATTATAATCATGCTACAATCCACAGACCCAGGAAAGCTAATTAACAAGGATGGCACTAAGGGGGATTCGTGGATCTTTTGGGAAGGAAAATATAATAGATTTTGTAAGTAGACTGGGGTATGTGGCAATGGGAACAAGAGTGATCCAGTGAGAGGGACTAATGGAGGGAGACAGCATGGGAATAGATGCCTGGAATTGGAGGGCAGTTGGTTGGGTAATATAGAAACCTAGTGCATTAGAAACTTGCAGGATTCTAAGAAGATGACAATAATGAGGACTCCTAGTAATGGAGGATTTGGTGCATGAACCAGCCACCCTCTGTAAACAGGCAAGGCTTCTAGAAGAAGAACTGGAACAACAACCTGGGCACAAAAATATTGACCTATACTCAATCCCACCTATAAAATGTGGTGAGACACAGGAGCGGTAGAACCTATGGGAGTTGCCAACCAATGAATAGTCTAATATGATACCCTCATCAGTAGAGGGAGCCCATGATCAATACATCCTGGATGACCAGGAACAGGAGGCTGGAGAGCCCAAAGATCTATGATAGAAAAAAAACAATAAAATGATTACTAATAATATTCTTATATACTCATAGATCTGAGCCTAGCCCAATCATCATCAAAGAGGCTTCCACAAGCAGCTCCTGGGAGAAAATACAAAGACCCACAGCCATACATTGGTAAAGAGCCCAAATAGGAATTCTCCCTTGTGATGGGTGATGTTGTTCTGTATGCTATGAATATGTGTTGCTCTGAGTGGTTGATAAATAAGGCTGTTTGGCCAATGATGAGGCAGAATGAGGTTAGGTGGGGCATTCTAACTAGAGAGGAGGAAGTAGAAAGGCAGAACAGAGAATGTACTCCCAGCTGCCAGCTTGAGAAACAAGATGTAAAAGTACTGGTAAGCCATGAGCCACGTGGCAAAGTATAGATTTATAGAAATGGGTTAATTTAAGTTGTAAAAGCTGGATAGTGAGAAGCTTGAGCCATTAGACCACACAGTTTATAACTAATATAAGCCTCTGTGTGTTCATTTGGGTCTGAGCAGCTGCAGGAGTTTGAGGCTGTAGGAGCCAGGCAGGACCAGGAAAACTTCAGCTACACCATTGGATCCCTCCCCTTGGAGCATGGTGAAGTCACAGAAATGAAAGAAATGTAGAAGCCAGAGGAATCAAAGACACCAGGAAAACATAGTCCACAGACTTCAACTAAGTATGGCTGGTAAGGGCTCACAGTGTCTGAAGCAACAATCACAGAGCATGCATGGGTCTACACTAGGTCATCTACATATATGTTATGGCTGTTGGCTTGGTGTTTTGGGGGACTTCTAACAGTGGAAGTAGGGTGTCTCTGACTCTTTTGCCTACTCTTGGAACTTGTTTCCTCCTACTAGGTTATCTCAGGTAGCCTTAATGGGTGTGTTTGTGCCTAGTCTTATTGCATCTTATTATGCCATGTTCAGTGGATATCCCTGGGAGGCCTATGTTTTTCTGAAGGGAGACAGAGAAGGAGTGGATCTGTGAAAAAGGGGAAGTTGGTGGAAACTGGGAGGAGTGGAAGAAGGGGATACTGTGGTTAGGATATATTGAAAACAAAAAATTAAAATTAAAAAACAATATATTTATATGGCAGATCATACAGTCACACACAATAATTATTAGCTCTTTTGAGAAAACTTTAACATGACCATGATTCTAAGAAAGTTCAAGCCTCTCAACTGGATGTTAGTTTGACTAGCACCTGAGCAATAGTCAATAGTATTTAATGGAGAGGTATGATTATTTAGTGCACAATAGTGTTGGAGAATATGAGTGATGGAGGAAATACAACATCATCATTAAAATGCTGACAACAGTAGTCTACACAAGAACAGCACAGAAACCCAAGAATATAGCATACTGCTACTCTCATTTGACAGGTGAAGAAATAACCCCTTCCTATCCTCCAAGTATATACTTTATGAATTCCAGAGCCCAAGCCATGAAAGCATATCTCTTGATAATGAAAGGTCTCTGCACACACAACTGTGAAATTAGTGCCAAGGTTTAAGAATGGACAGCCTTGAACACTCAGCTTCCCACCTTAGTCTCTACAGGAGCGTTACTACTCTGCATCTTAGGTTAATAACATTCCTGCTTGTTTCACAACAGTCTATTTCTTAGGGAACAGTTCTCCTGGAAAATATCACACACCTTCAAATACAGAGGATTATATCACCTCTTAAGTTTTCTCTTCCAGCCTTAATTTCAAGGATGCTTATTGCTAAAAAGACATTTTTATTATCAAACTACACTGCTACCTTAGTACGAATATTTCTCTCCCATTATCTTTAGCTGAATTTCTGATTATTGATGTTTTTTAACTTAGACTAATATTTTGTGCAAAATAGGCTTTTCAAAATGGGAAAATTATATTTGCTTATTGAATTTTCAGATCAACTTGAACTTTTCATAGAGTCTAATCTAAAATAAGCAGGTTACAAATCATGTCAGTTGCTCCCAAGTGGTAACTTTGGAAGGAGTTTAACACATCTGAGTAGGGACCATTAGTGACAAACTATCTTAACTCAGCACAGCATGACAAACACTCCACAAACTGCAGACCCATCTAAACCAAATACAGGGTTTAAAGTTTTCCTTTTGCCTTTAGTGATTCCATGTTTTTCCTCCTTGGCTTTTCCTCGGTGTTTCACTTCTTTGTCACTTTTAGTCACATCCACATTATCCTCTTGTCCTTCCTTTGGGAGTGTTTTGGGAAAAAAGAAAAAGGGGATGCTGGTCAGGACATTCACTCCAGCACAGATCAAAAAGCCGACCCACCAAGCACCGACCCAGCGTGTGTCAGTGGGCGTTATGGTCAGGTCATCTGTGGAGAAATACAGACATTTTATTAGCTTGCACCATTCTTTCCTGTGTAAACTGCAGAAAATTATTAAGGATCCTAAGCCATCTAAACACAAAATTTGTATATTATTGTAAACTTGTCACCCATTAGGTCCTTGAACTTCTGATCCTCTGCCTCTGCTTCCTAAATGTTAGGATTACAAGGACTGCCATCTGACTTGGCTAGTTCAAAGCTTTAGAAAAAGTGTCTGCCCTTGAACAATTGGGTGAAGCTGTAATTAAGTAAGAAGAAAGGTTCTGGGGTGCTACATAGTGTAAAAGGTTAAAACTTCATGTCCAAAAGATAGGAAAAAGATTTGAGGCATATCTAATGAACTGGCTTTAACCTGATGTGGTCATATCTCAAAACATCACAGAAGGAGAGGGAGGGGCTAGAGAGACAGTTCAGTGGCTAAGACTTATTGATGATCTTGCATAGGCCCTGAGCCTGAGTTCTAATCCCAGCACCCACATTGAATCTTACAATTGTCTGTAATTCTGATTTTAAGTAATTTGAAATCTTCTTCTGACCTCAGCAAGCACACATACAAACAATGCGTGCATGCGCGCGCGCACACACGTATGTAGCAGGAATCTTAAAAGTTCTTATTAATAAAATCAAACCTGAGGTGAGTTATTGGGGTCCATGCTGGTAGATCAGAGAGACAGAACAAGCCACAGCTATCTCACCTCGCCGGATCCTCAGCTGGTCTTGTCTCCTCAGACTGGAGGCCTCTGAGTCCTCATCCGGAATGGGTCTCAGCTGAATTACTGCTCAAAAGCCTGAATTCTTAACCAGCCACATGCTTAACCAGCCAAATGCTGAACCAGCCAAATGCTTCTAGTTTCTGGTTCTCACGCCTTATATATCTTTCTGCTTTCTACCACTACTCCCTGGGATTAAAGGTTGGCTTTCTGGGATTAAAGGAGTGTGTCACCATGCTTGGCTATTTCCAATGTGGCCTTGAACTCACAGAGATCCAGAGGGATTTCTATCTCTGGAGTGTGAGTGCCACCATTTTCCAGCCTTTGTATCTAGTGGCTGTCTGTTCTCTGACCCCAGATAAATTTATTAGAGTACACAATATTTTGGGGAACACAATACCACCACACACGTATGTAGATAGATAGATGATAGATAGACAAATAGATAGATAGATGATAGATAGATGATAGATAGATAGATAGATAGATAGATAGATAGATAGATAGATAGATAGATAATAAAATAAAATATCACATGGTATCCAATTATTTTTTGTTTTGTGTATTAAGAAAATTAACTAATTTTATCTAACAGTAGAGGAGATGCATTTTTTCAGTAGTAAATGAGCATTTCTGTGTAGTGATATTTTACTTTTATACCCCAGTAAAGTTTATCTGGGGATCAGAGGGGAAAAAACAGCTACTATATTAAACATAGAGATTAGGCAGTGGTAGCACACACATTTAATCCTAGCATTCAGGGGGCAGAGATTCATCCAGATTTCTGTGATTTTAATTCCACACTGGGAATAGAGGCAGGCACAGTGGCACAAGCCTCTAATTCTCAGCACTAGTTAACCATAGAGGTCTGGAGGTCTGTACATACAGACAGGAAGTGATAGAGCTGGGCAGAAAGAGGAAGTGGTGTAGCTGGGCAGAGAGAGGAAGATGGCAGGGCACAAAAAGGATATAGGGATGAGTATATAGGAAATAGCTCTTTCTAGAGGCTGAAGAGTTGATAAGGTAAGGTTGGCTATGGCTTGTCTTATTCCTCTGATCTCTCAGTTTTCACTCCAGTATCTGGCTCCAGGTTTTTTATTAATAGGACCATTTAGCAATTGTGTTACATCTGGTTCCCCAACGTTTGTGGCACAAATTCACGAAAAAGCAGCTTGCCTGTGGTCCTACAGGACCCAGCTCAAGCCTGAGCTGCACATAGCCAGAGTCTTCACACCACATGGGCTGGATTCTCTTTGGCTTCTTCTCTCCTGGTGGGTTTTGGGCTCTCTCTGGATCCCCATATCAGACTGATACCACACTAGGTAGCTGACTTGAAACTCCATTGGACTTCTACTGTTCTATGCGTTTGGTAAACTTGGTGAGTAAATAAAGATATCTTTAAGAGAAAAATTAGTTAAAAGGAAAATTTTCCCCCATTAAAAACATGGGAAATATTTTTACAATAGAGGGAATTTGGTCTCTAATTAATAACTCATTGGGTGGTCTGAAAATGGAACAATTAAATAAGAGGATAATTAATGTAGATGGGATTTACATAATGTTAATTATAAATATTATTTGTTTGGTCATTTTTGGTTTATCATTAGAATGATTGATTAGTTTGAGTCCAAGATAAAAGTTTTAGAAAAACTTGTAACAACAGATCATAGAGATATTCAGGTCCAGAAAGAAGAATTTAAAGGTGAACCTATCTCTGCATTGAAATTTATGGTTACAGAGAAACAGCCTAAGATTTCAAACAGCCAACCTTAATCTATGTGGTAACCTTACAGGAACTACCAAATGCTCAAGGCTGTGTATGTGCTAACTGGACAACTGTGTAAATGTTAGATTTGAGGAGATTTAAAGAAGCTATAGTCTCATATGGTATCCATTCTCCATTTGTAAAGAAGATGTTCAACTCGTAGTCAAATTATAATAAAATTATTCCTCTGGACTGGAAAGATTTTGTTACAGCTGTCCTAGAGGCTGGTCCACAGTTATAATGAAGAACCTGGGGGAAAGAGGAGGCTAAGACTATAAAAGAACAATGTAGGGCAAGAGGTATGGAAATTTTCCAACACTGACTTCTTGGAGAAGGTGATTATGTTGATAAATAAAAACAATCTTTATATGGTGACCATTCCCTAATTCTATGCCAAATGGCAGCTCTGAATGCTTGGGACAGAATTGAAGAAATGGGAAAGAAAATTGAGTCATTTACAAAAGTTATGCAGGGCCCTAACAAAACCTTCATAGATATCTTACAAAGGTTGTCTTCAGCAATAAATAGAATGATACCAAATTCAGAAGCTAGACAGATAATAATGGAATCTCTGGCTTTTGAGAATGCAAAAGGACAATTAGGCCATTAAAGGCAAGACCAGTACCCTTGGAGAAATGGAACCAAGATACAACTAATATTGAATCTCATGACCGTGATGATACTTGGATAGGAGAGGTGATTTCCAGAGGATTAAAGAAAAATAATAATGTGAGATGCTTTAATTGTGGTAATCAAGGTCACCTAAAAATGGACTGTAAACAGGAGGTTCCTAGAAACAATGTTTCTTCAAGGAACAATGGCAACAGAATTCCCCTCACTTCTGGATTATGCAATAGGTGTGGTAAACATAAATATTGTTCTAGTAAATGTAGATCAACAAGGGACAGACAAGGTAATCCTTTGCCTTTGCCACTGGGAAACTACCTGAGGAGCTTCTTGCAAACTGAACAAATTCAGTTCAGTTCTTTCCTACCATTGTAGAAGAAATCCTTTCCCAGAGCAATTAAATAACTAAATGCCAACTGTAAAAAAGGATATTGCTCAAAGTGATAGAACAGCTATAGAAGAGAGAACAAAAAATTTAGGAGAAACCATAAAGCAAATTTTTTGACAAACTTCTATAAATGAACAAAGACTGAAATTAAAAAATATGAATAAATGATGTTCTCATTGAAGGTGTTGTAGACATAGGTGCAGACATAATAATAATTGCACCAGAATCTTGGCATCCAAATTTGCTTCTTCAAGAGATAAATGTTCAGTTTTTAGGGATTGGAACATTATCTCAAGTAAAACAGAGCAAAAGAAGAGTCGAATGTATAGGGCCAGAAGGACAGAGAGAAAAATTAAAGCCATATGTGACTAACATAACTCTGAATTTATGGGGCTGTGATCTATTACAACAATGAAATACTCAGATTAACATTCCTCCAACCTCAGAAACAAATCATGAACTAACACTTGTTTCTGAGAAAAAAATATTAGGAGGTATTATTCTAAAGAGTGGTCACCAGCCATCCAGATTGTATAAGAACAGGGCACAACTGCTCATCTTTCAAAGACACCAACAGCTCTACCTTTAAAATGGTTAACAGACAAGCCTGTATGGGTTCAGCAATGGCCTTTACCAAGAGAGAAACTACAGGCCTTAGAACAGCTGGTACAAGAACAATTAAAGGTTCAGCAAATTGAAGAACCAACCAGCCCTTGGAATTCTTCTGTATTTGTTATTTTAAAAAATCTGGTAGTGGTGAATGATAACAGACCAAAGAGCAATTAACAAGACATTTCAACCAATGGGCTTGCCACAATCTGGAATTCCTTTGTGTATTCTGTTACCTAAAGGATGGCCTCTTATAGTTATCAATTTAAAAAACTGTTTGTTCTAAATACCCTTACAAGAAAAAGACAGTGCCTACCTATTCTCAACCAGTTAAGATATATCAATGGAGGGTTCTCCCACAGGGAATGTTTAAGAGCCCAACCCTGTGCCAATATTTAGTACAACAGCCATTGGAAGAATACATAAACAATTTCCTAAATCTATAATTTATCATTACATGGATGATCTTTATTAGTTGATTCAAATGCAGAAAATGTTTAAAGAAGTAAAGAAAATTTTTGCCTTGTTGGGGATTAAAACTTGCTCCTGAAAAGATACAAAGAAGAGATTCTATTAATTATTAAGGATATAAAACAAATCTACAAAAAATTAGATCCCCAAAAGTGCAAATTAGGAGAGATTGATTACAGATTCTTAACGAATTCCAAAGATTATTCAGAGATATTTCCTATCTACCAACCACTGTTTGGGTAAAAAATGATGAGCTAAGCATTTTGTTCAAAACCTTAGAAGGTGATAAGGACTTAAATAGTCCAAGAGAATTATCAGCTGAAGCTGAGAGAGAATTGGCTTTGGTAGAAAAGAAAATACAGGATGTACATGTGGATCATGTGGATTGTGTGGATCGAAAGCTTGATTGCACCCTGGTTATTTTACCCTCTAAGTATTCTCCTACAGGAATTTTAATGTAGAGGGAAGATATTATATTGGAATGGATATTTTTACCAAACAAACAGAGTAAAAATTAAAATCTTATGTGAAAAATATCTCTGAGTGGTTTAATTTAAAAGGAAAATTGAAACTTTATTAATTAGCAGGAATAGACACAGCAGAAATTGTAGTACCATTAACTAAGAGTGACATTGACAAATTATGGGCAGAGACTGAACCTTGGGGAAGAGCTTGCAGTAACTTTTTGGGAAAGATTAACAGCAAATATCCCAAAAGCAATAGAATTAAACTTATAAAGAGAGCTAATTGGATCCTGCCTCACATTGTATGGGAAACAGCAACATCTGTTTTATGCAATGCAAACAAACAAGGAAAGGCAGGTTACAAAGCAGAAAATTTAAGTAAAGTGGTTCAAAGTCCTTATAATTTGGTTCAAAAATCAGAATTATATGCTATTCTTTTGGTATTAATGGATTTTTCAGAACCTCTCAACATAGTAACTGACTCTCAGTATGCTGAAAGAGTGGTATTACATATTGAGACTGTAGAATTTATCCCTGATGAGTCAGAATTACTTCACTATTCAGTTACAAGATATAATCAGGAATAGGAAGCATCCCTTATATATAACTCATATAATCCCATATGGATCTGCCAGGCCATCTAGCACAAGGTAATGATGAGATTGATAAACTACTGATAGGAAATATTCTGGAAGTCTCAGAATTTCATAAAAAACATCATATCAATAGTAAGGGTTTAAAAATGATTTTCCATAACCTGGCAACAAGCCAAGGAAATTGTGAGGAAATGTCCTACTTGTTCTTTTTACTATAAAACTCCACCATCAGCATAATGTAACCCAAGGGGTACTCAGAGGAATAAAATCTGGCAGATGGATGTGTTTCATTTTGTAGAATTTAGAAAATTGAAATATGTACAACACACTATTGATACTTATACAGGATTTCAATCGGCAATTGCTCTGAGTTCTGAAAAAGCTGATTCTATAATCATACATTTGCTAGACATTATGGCCATCATGGGTATACCTGCACAAATTAAAACTGACAATGCTCCAACATATGTCTCTGTTAAAATGAAACAGTTTTTTATTTATTACAATATAAAGCATATTACAGGTATACTACATAATCTTACAGGCCAAGTAATTATAGAAAGATCAAAAATTAGTCTAAAGGATATGCTAAATAAACAGAAAGGTGTAGCAACAACTCCCAGAAATAGATTACATAATGCTCTATTAACTTTGAATTTTCTCAATGCTAATAAGGAAGTAACAATAGCTGTGGAGAGACACTGGATAGCAGAAAAATCTACAGAATTAAATCAGCCTATATACTTTAAAGATGTGCTGACCTCAGAATGGAAACCAGGATATGTATTACATTGGGGATGAAGTTTTGTTATTGTTTCTAAAAGAGAGGAAAGGCTATGGATACCATCAAAATTGATAAAGGTTTGATTTGAACAAGAGAGACCTCTTACTTAGAAGAGGTAATAATTCATCAACCAGCATAACCATTCAATTTAAATTAACTCATACAACTAACAAATGCTTATCATTTAATCAGATATAACTTGCCAAAAGGGAAACTCCCCAAAGTTACCATTGGGGAAGGGTTTTGTTCTTGTCTTTCAGGAAAATGAAGGCTGAAGAATCTGAAGAACACTGGACAAATGAGACATCTGAAGAAAAAGGACAAATCATCCAGACAAAATGTCCCAAGAAAAAGAGTAAATTGGTCTATTGGTATATCACATATAAAATTTCATAAATCTTCCTAAATGTTTGTTTCTGCTGTTCTTTACAGATACATAACCCAAATAGTCTTTATGTAGTCCCAGTTCAATTAAAAATTAAAGCTGTCTTTGGAGTTGGAGCATGGCTCTCTCCTCTAAATCCAAGCATGCTTGTTAAAAGAAAATGTAAAATCTCTGTATTGTGTCAGAAGAGCCATCTGATATGGGAAAGAAGAAAAATAAAAATTAAGGGACTATTCTATTGCCACTAATCTTATAATTCCTTGGTACTAGTTTGACTCTTTAAAACTTTTCTTAAAGTATGAATTTTATATCAAAATTTATAAGATTTAAATATATTTTAAATTTTGTCATGATATTAACAATCATATAGAGTTCTAACTGATTTAGGAAAAAGGGCTTCATTAAGCTGCCTGTACATGTTTTTGTGTTTGAGTCTCCATCAGTTTTCTTCAGGGAATCATGACCATGTCTAACAGCAAATCTGAAGTCTCCAAAAAGATGATAGGGTCCCACAATGCTGATTCCATCAAGATGATAGTAATACCACTAGCTGACAAACACACCCAAAGATCGCCTTTGGACTACAAACTGCTCAGGACAATTTTGAGTTGTCTAGCTGAAATGATCCAGCCTCATAGACTACTTGAGCAAGGACTTGAGACAAACCCTGTATTTTCGCATTGTGCAGACACTGGACAAAAAAAAAAAAATGATACAGCTACCTCTCCCAGGACTTGGCAATTAACCCAAAAATTTTCTTTTCAGGATTCCCTAAAGATACCCTTTCCCCAGACTGCAGGAAGTAATTTTAATTATTATTAATTAATTATTTAGGATAGTTGGTTACAAGTTGTTTTGTGAATGATCAGGAAAAAGGCTAAACAAAGGAGATTAGATTTAAGGTTCCTGTTTGAAAAAAAAAACAAAAAGAAAGAAAAGGAAAAAAGAGGATTTAGATAAAAGGTAGATTATTGCATCTGCTCTGAAAAAAAAGATATAGAAATGATGGATAAAGGGTAGATTATTGAATCTACTCTGAAAAGAAAAAAGAGGGAATATGGATATATAATGAGATTAAAAAGGTAGATTATTGAATCTACTTTTAAAAAGCAACTACTAGTTTTAAATATTTTACATTGGAATGGATTCTTTATATATATATATATACAAATTATGTATATTGCTACAAATTTGAGATTGATTTATAGAGATATGATATGATAAGATAGATTATTGAATCTACTTTTAAAAGGCAACTATTTTTAAATATTTTGCATTGAATTGGATTTTTGTATATTATATACAAATTATGTATATTGATACAAATTTGAGATTAATTTTGTTAGAAAATACTGTACATATATTTCTACTCTTGTTCAAGGTATTGTATCTATATAGTTTATTTAACAATGTAATGCAATTTTCAAGTCTTTGAAAGTTATTATTACCAACTAATTAGGATATAAAGAAATGCAGATTAGTAGTTAGTCATTACAATCAAACTTGTAATCATATTAGGTATGTTTTCAGGATCAACGATAAATTTATTTTAGGTATACAGTTCATCATCAAACATTTCAGAGATCTACAGAATATGGCTTTTAAGATGTTTTAATAACAGATTTTTCCTTTTTTTAAATGACAATGAGACATGTCTGCTTCTGACAGCACCAATCTACTTCAGAGAAGATGATGGGCATTGAAAAAAACTCCTTATGCATTTTACTTTCATTGTGTCAAAAGTTAGCCACTGGGCAAGAAAGTGCCCTGGAATCAACTGTTGACAGTATGCTGTCCAAAATGGACAAACAGGACACAAAAGAAAAAACCACCAATCCTTGCTAAGAAAAGGTAGGACAGCTCTTTAGAAAATCCTTCCTCACACATGACTCTATCCGATATCTTATAGGCTAAAGATGGGTATCCCAACATTGCAGATTTCTTGAGTGACTGTCCAGGCAGCTATCTATTTCTGTCATTTTTCACATTGTTTGGAAGTCGTGTATTTGTACTTCCTGTTTAACTAGATAATATTATTTCCTTCTAGGGTCTCTGAGGGAATTGAAGATTAGATACATATAGTTTTCCTTGTTAACAATTTCAGGAAAAAATGCACTAAAGAGGTGTAAAGTGTATAAGTTTGAAAGACATTAAAAGATTGTGTTCAGTTGATAATACAAGTTAGGATAGAAAGTGAATTAGGTACATTTTGGAACCTCCAAAATAGGATAGATAATGGAATATTTTCGCTAAATTTGTCAAATGCAAATGGACTAGACATTGTTGATGTGTTTTTTGCTGTATATATTGTATGTAGTTTTGTATATAGTCTTTCTTATATTAGTTATAACTTTTTATTTTAGACAAAACAGGGGAAATGTAGTGATATTTTATTTGTGCACCCAGATAAAGCTTATCTGGGGATCAGAGGAAAAAGCCAACCACTATATTAAACATAGAGATCATGCAGAGGTAGCACACGCCTCTAATCCTAGCATTTGGGAGGCAGAGATTCATCTGGACCTCTATGAATTCAAGGATACATTGGGAACAGAGCCAGGTATGATGGCGCACTCCAAAAGCTTGTTAACTATATAGATCTGGAGGTCTGTTTAGACAGACAGGAAGTGATATAGCTGGGCAGAAAAAAGAAGTAATATAGCTGAGCAGAGACAGGAAATGAGTAGGCACAGCACAGAAAGTTATACAAGAACTAGTTCTCTCTGGAGGCTGAGGAGTTAGTTGACAAGGTAAGGTTATCTGTGGCTTGTACTATTCCTCTGATCTATTAGTTTTCACCCCAATATCTGGCTCTGAGTTTTTTAGTAATAAGACCATTTAGCAATTCATCTTACATTTCTGTTTATCCTGTGAAAACTTTACAAAATGGTGCTTATCACATAACAGAAAGATCTATTTTGTTATCCACAGTGACTGACTCATTGAGAAAACTTTATGTGAGTAAATATTTTTGAGACCAAAGGTATGGCTGAAATGCACTGGAAGAATGGTGGATTTTTCATCAGAAAGGTAACATTTTTACCCTTGTCTCTGTTCCTCTTGGGTTGGCAATCTATAAGCAGTGATAATTTGTAAACTAAAGATCAAAGGAGGCAGTAGCATAGTCTTCTGGAGCATTCTCCCACACTCTAGGGCCTGGCCTATATAAATAAAATGTATTGTGTTACCTGTATTCACAGACCAAGAGTCCACATAAATATTTGCACAGAAGGTTGCCAACATAAGTCCAATCAAGGGACCAATGACCACTCCAATTTTTAAAATCCCTGGAAGAAAGAAAAGACAGGAAGTTGCATAACCACACAATTAATATGCTTGCACCCACACAAAAAAGCCTTGAGATTAAATTGTTTTTAATTTTATTTCTTTTCCTTCCTTTGCAAAGCTAGGTATCAAATCCAATAGTCTAGACAAGTGCTCTAGAACTTAGCTACACTCCCCATTACCTCAGATATTTTTTATATTAAACATATAAAGAAATTAAGTTTTGAATGTATTTTATATATACATATATTTATTTCTTTAAATATTGAGAAAGTACCATTGTTTCAATGTGAATTACTGTGGATTACCACTAGAGTCTGAAGGAACCCTCAGATGCAGGGCATGGTGGTGAATGTTCAAGTCATCTGAAGTAGAACCATAGCTCATTACTCATTCTGTTTTGCTTCCCAGTCTCAAGATTGATGTTTTATTCTACCCATCCTTCCACCATAGTCAGCTGCCTCATGGCAGACCTCCACACCACACATTCCAGTGACATAGACCAGAACTTCCAAAGCTATGATCCAAATGAATCCTTTCTCTTCATAAATCATTATCTCACATATTTATTAAAGTGAATGAAATCTGAGTGTCACAGAAGCTTTATTACTAAAAGCAACATTCCAAATTCTCTTTTATGCTGAGTTGAAGGCAAAGACTGTACTGTCACAGGCAGACCCATCAAGCCATGATGTGAGCAAGGTCATGTTGATGCTTCCATGCCCCTGATTTTAAAGGGACTCCGATAGTTAGCTATAATTTTCACCTTGACACAATGTTGAATTACCTGGGAGTAGAGTCTTAATGAAGTATTGTCTACAAGGGTTTACCTGTGGCATGTCATCAGGAAACTGTCTTAAGTTAATTGATATAAGATGAAGCATCCCACTGTGGGCAGCACCATTCCCTAGTCAGGGTGTCATCAGCTATGTGAGAGTGGGAAAAGAGCTGAGCACAACCATGCAAGCAAAGACATATGCATGCACAATTCACTCCCTCTGCTCTTGTGGGTGTGGCCGGCTGCTTCAAGCTCCAGCTACTGTGACTTCTCTGTTGTAGTGAACTGTAAGTCAAATGAACCCCTTACTCTCCAAAGTTGCAATTTCTCACAGCAACAGGAATGAAACTAGCACAGTTTCACAAGCAGTGTGAGCTGTGATGAATTTCCTATGATGTGTCTTCATCAAAGCTCTTCTCTTGAAACTTCCTTCCAAAGAGAGAATGTGTCCTCATAACAGCACTTCTCTTGGATGCTATCCTGGTCCTCTTTCTTTTTTACATTTTTTTCATTTATTTTACATGCCAAAAATAATTTCCCCTCCCTCCATTCCTCCTATTTCCTCCACCCAAACTCCCATCTACTCACTTCCCCATCCACTCTGGTCTTCATTCTTATCTTATTATTGTTTTCATTTCCTTGGTCCCTTCCAACATCACCTGACTTCTTTGAACCACCACTAGCATCTCCCAATTTATCTGAGTTCAGAATCTCAGCTGAGCCATCCCTACTCACAGAAAAAACAGATACAAACAACTTCAACTTCTGCCTTCTCTTTACTTTAAATTTTGTTTTTTCCTCCTTGCCTGTGGTTCTATGGGTTAGTCCTCCATGTGCCTGACTTCTCAATACCAAACCCTTCTGTCTTCCTTGCTCTAACACTCCACACTGTTTGATGCCCTCTATCCAATGATTCCTGCAAGATTTCCAGCTCCACTGTTCATTCCTGCCCTGCACTGTCTGCCTTGACTCCTCCCCTCTCACTCTGCTCAGATCTTCCTGAGTCTAAGATACTCTCTTGGCACAACTGACCTCCATCATAGACCACTTTTTCCAGTTTTGATCTTTATTCTCCTAATGTACTTGACTTTGTTGGCCAGCTCTTCATCATCTGCTTCCTCCTAACAGCTCTCCAAACTATATGTTTACTGTTCACTTTCTTCCCATGGAAATATTGTTTGACTTTTCTTCCTCTCACTCTACACACTAAGTAGAAGAATCCCCCACTGTGTGGACCTATGGAGTCAAGGTAAATATATGTCTTCCCAAGGCAACTTCATTTATTCTTAATTTAACTTATTGTCTAGCATAGATAATTCTGTTTTTACATGTGGCTTCTATATCTCTTAAGCCATAGAGGGACTCATGAAAATGCATTCCTAATTTCTTATTTGTTTTTCAGTTAGTTGATTATTTATTTATATATATAATATTTATGTAGTTATATAGCTATTTATTTATTAAATTAAGCTATTTACATACTAAATGGAAGATTCAATAATTATGTATCTTACTTTACCATAATTATTGTATTTTTCACTTTTTATTGATTCTTTGTGCATTTTATAGTATGCATCCATACCCCATTCACCTTCCCATCCCTTTGTATCTACTCTCTGCATTTGCAATCTTCCCCCCAAAATAAAATAAAATTTAAAAGAAAAAAATTTATTGTGAAAGCTGTAGTGATGAGTCAAACACTATCTAGAGCTACAATTTAATTGCCCCATTGAATAATCTTATAACCAATGTTTCTATAGCACTCTGCTCATGGTTCTGAAACCACAATGTGTCCAAATCAATAACTGATATTTACCTCCCAGTATTTGCTATGCTAATAACTATCCCAAGTCTGATTTTCAAACTTACCAATGTATAAAGGGGAGTTTTCTGATTTGGCAAAATCTTCTATGTAGGAAATACCCAATGGCATGATAGGAGTTTCACCAGTTCCACGGATAACATTTCCTACCATTACGTATACCCACATTGAGGATTTAATTTCTTTTATGCACTCTGCATTAAAACAGAAAACTGCATGAGCATTTTGAAAGTTAATTCAAATTTTTCTGTAATCACTTCTCAGGTCACAAGCCCATGATAATCATTCAATGACTTATGTTACTGTGCTGTTTAGGAGGCTCTCTTTTTTGGGCCACCAACAAGTTCCCAAATCATGACACAGAGACTTCTTATTAGTTATGAATTCTTGGCCTAGCTCCCTTTAGCTTAAATTAACCTGTTTCTCTTTCTCTACCTTTTACCTCAGGGATTTTGTCTTTCTTTCTTTCTCTCTCCCTCTCTTTCTTTCATTATGTATGTATGTATGTATGTATGTATGTATGTATGTATGTATGTATGTCTTACTTCCCTGCTTCCTCAAGTGTATGGCTAGCTGGTCGATATCTGGCTTCTGGTCTCAGGTGTGTCCCTCTCTTTCTTCCTTGTTCTTTTCTCCTTCTTCTCTTCAAACCTAGATTTCTCCTTCTACTTAATCCCACTACCCGCCAGACCCACCTATCCCTTTCCTCCCTAGCTATTGGCTGTTCAGCTTTTTATTAGACCAATCAGGCACCTTAAGCAGGCAAGGTGAAACAAATGCAACACAACTTTATATAATTAAACAAATGCAGCAAAAACAAATGTAACAGACCTTCACATAGGTAAAGTAATATTCCGCAGCATAAACAAATGTAACACATCTTTTCCTAGTTAAAATAATATTCCATAACAATGCTGTCTGTGAATCACCCCTACTGCATATTTGAAAGAATACTTTACAATGGAGTGTAAGTGCTATGCTGGAGCCAATTCCCACTGGGTGGGAGAGATGACTCTACAGATAGACACCATTTCCCAAGTCAGTGTTCAGTAACAATACATTGTATGTGAGAATCTACATCATAAAATAGGCAAACAGTACAACCAAGGTCTTCCCCTCACCTCCAGGGACTTAATTTTCCAGCAACCAGTGGACCCAGTGAGTTAATATGGGCACTGCCTGTATCCTCCATAACTTTGAGGAAGGAAAACTAGCACATGTGTGTATCTCTAACAATTCATTATGTACCTACACAACACAGACAGAAGTTGGAATTCTCTACAGTCTCAATTATTCTGTAAAAACTGAAAAGTTTAAATGAATAGCAACTGTGTTTTTCAATAGACTCCATCATTTACTATCAATTAAATATTCAGACAGTTGGAGTGGTAGGTGATCAACGGAATAAAACAAACAGGGCGAAAGAGAATTGAAAGGCAAAAGGAGAAATCTTTGAAGGTTTGCATGCACCTCCCAAATTTTTTCTAAGCTAAATAAACTTCCACTCCCTAGGGAATCTTGGCATTGTGTTTTTAGGGATGTGCAGGACAATGGACCCTGAACTGTAGATTGGACAGGGCCTAAATTTCCATAAATTTCCTAAGCATGACTATGTCATGCAGTCTAACTCTTACTAACTCCTTGTTCAGTAAAATCAGTTTCCATCTCTATGTACTTAGATTCTTATCTTTGATGAACATGCTGATTTCTGTCTACAGATCACAGGGAGACTATAAACCCTCCTCTAATGCAGAACTGAAAGCATCAGACACTGGAAGAATTGAGTGCTTTGCTGGGCCTCTGCACATGGGAGATTTTAACTTATCCACCATAACACAATGGGCACAAGCAGAAGTTTTTCAAAGGTCAATGCAGGAGATGAGAACAGGCTACCATTGAGGCCACTGATTCTGATTGCTTTGCTTGGAGGGTTTCTGTGGCTCAGAGATTCAGAGATGGCTGCTCTTTGATGCTCAAGTTATTTTGATCTCCACAGATTCCCTGAGAACAGTGACAGTCCAAGCCTTGAAGACTGCTACAATTTCTGTGGCATGGATCCACCATAAAATAGAGATGTTCTGGCCTGAGGTGATTCTGTTGAGACAGCTCCATACTAAGTGTCCATGTGACGTGTTGGGTCCTTTAGCATCTGTGATTTTTATAAGCACATAACCAAAAGAGTGATGCATGGTGAACAATACCCTGGGGAACTGTGAGAGAGGCTCCAGGTAAAAAGGCAGAGGGCCCTTTACTCAAATGCATTTCGTTCCCCGGATTGTTCATAGACATTATTTTGTGGTCCTGTGACAAACAACTACATTCAATTCATAAGTTATGAAGATTCTTGTTGGAAGAGAGAACACAGCTATAGAAGCCAACCTGGTCAGTGTGCCTTGAATCTGGATATTCCCTTCTTCCTTGCTTTCATGCTTTCCCAGATATAATCTACAGTCTGTGCCAGGCAATTGTGTTTAAATTGGCCTGTCCTGAGAAAGTTTTGGAAAGGGCTGCTCTGTTAACATTTAGTATGTGCTTACTGATGTTTATTTACATGTGTTTCTGATCAAACGACCCTCTTGAGACCATTGCTTTCATTGTTTCATTCATGTATAAAGTCCACTGAAACTGAAGCAAGGTTGTCTCAGCATTAGACTGTATCTGCCCCCATTCTTCTAGGTTCTCAAATCCTGATCCCAGGTACAGCAGATCTGCACAGGTCCACTGAAAAGTCAACAATTTTAATATTTCTTAAAAATGTACATGTAAATGTGTGTACCTTCATGTGCATATGTGCAACTTATGTGTGTAGGTGCCTAAGAGGGCCATAAGAGGGCACCTAATTCCCCAGGACTGGAATGACAGGGGTTTGTGAGCAACCTAATGTCAGTGCTAGAAACCAATCAGGGCCCCTGTAAGAATGATGTGCAGCTATGAATGGAAATATGCCCCAGAGGCTCCAGTATTAAATGCTTAGTCCCAGTTGGTGGTGCTATTTGAGGAGGAGGAGCAAGACTGTCACTGGAGATGAGCTTCAGGAGCTTAAAACCTCACTCTACTTCGACTTTGCTCTCTCTGCCTTACGCTTATAGTTGAGGTGTGTGTGAGCTCCTCATTTCCTGCTCCTGCTGCCTTTCTCTCTGCCTTAATGAATTCTCATCCTTCTAGAACTATGAGTCATCTGGAAGACTCACTGAAATAGCATATATTTATATTATCATTCATATCCATAGCAAAGTTACAGTTATGAATTAGCAACAAAAATAATTTTATGGTTGGGATCACAACAACATAAGGAACTATATTATATGATCACAGCATTAAGAAGGTTGAGAATCGATCCCTGGGCACCAGCCACTCCTGGGAAGACCTGCCCAACTTGGCCCCAGGTTCTGGCCACCGGGCAGGTCCCCTTCTAGCCCCACCAGGTAGGATCCCCTTCTGCAAGCCCCTGGCAGTCCATGCAATCTCCATGCCCTGCCCCCACGCCCATCTGCCTGAGACCCCAGCCACTTCCTGAGACTTAGAGACTGGCCCCCAGCTCCCATCCTGCCCCTGCCCCCGACTTTCCTTTTGGACCAGAGGCACAGCAGTGGAGGAGAAGTTATTTCATCAATATCTCACAGCTACAACCCCGGCAACATGAATAACCTGCCTACATGATATACTCGTGCAATCGTGGCATAAAAGTTATGAGATTAACCAACCACTTTTGTCTGGGTTTAAGGCCCAGTCTATGAGATGGAATTGCTAAAGGGTCCAAGAATCTGGGATTAGATAGGTCATGGGTCTAAGAGAAAAACCTACTAGTACTTTTCTGCTAAAGGAATATGCAATAAAATGACTCCTAAGGACATTGATGTAACCATAGATCAACCCTTCTCAGGGAAGCTTCTTCTTGCAGTGGGTGAGAAATGGCACAGAGAACTACAACTAGACAGTGCACAATGTGTGAGAGGCATTGGAGCACTCAATCCTGAAAGGGATGTCTTTGTCAAACCCCTCCCCTCAGGACTCAAGGATCTATCCACAAGAGGATATAGAAAAATTATAAGGGCCGGAGGTGGTGGATGGTTCCAGAGAGAAAGCCTCTTCCAGACACAACAGGACTGAACCTCAGATGAGCTACAGAGCCTGTGACAGCATGCACAGGACCTGAAAGATTCAAACCACACAAAATCCCAGAACTACAAAGACCAAGTGGACTCAAATCCCTACCCCTAAGCAAGAAGCTATTTTCAATTGATATCTTCTGACAAAGGGAAAATTAGTCCCTCAAGTGGCATGACAACAGAATGACAGCCAGACTTCAGGGAAAGTCCCACGCCCAGGAGTCAGCACAAAATGAACTCCATGTTTTTCTGGTGTGTGCTTTTATTTGGTTTAGTTTTATTTTGGCCATTTTTCTGTTTTATTGATTTTCTTTGTTTGCTTATTTTGATTTTCTTTTTTTTTTAATTTGAGAAGGAGAGAACATAAAATTGGGTAGGTAGAGAGGTGAAGAGGATCTGAAGAGTTGGGAGGGGGGAATACCCTAATCTTTACCTGTTTACTTTAAGATGTCATGAATATTTGAAGGTAAACTGAGTTTGCTGTAGACAGCAGAAAGACGGAGTTTGTTTCTTAATTCATTTAGTTAATCTGTGTCTCTTGATTGGGAAATTGAATTCATTAATATTTAACATTATTTTGAAAGATGTAAAAAAAAAAGAAGGTTGAGAATCATTGCTGTATAGCCATAAACACAAGTAAACTTTTCCTTGTATACATTCCCTTGTTCATGGTGTTCTCTCAAGGTCAAAGAAAATAACTAATACATACAGTAAGTACTTTTACATAAAATCTGACTGTGTCTGTGAGTCATGTACAGAGACAGGTCACCATGGCTCTCACATCATCAAAGAACTAATATGTTGATGAAGTCATGATACTGGCAGTATTGATAAGTACTAAAAGGTAGGAGGCAGGTCTAATTGGAGGAAGTTGGTCATGGGGGTGACATGTTCAGAGAGGCTATATCTCACTACTTCCTGTGTCTTTTTTCCATTCTTCCTGCCCAAAAAGAAGTGAAGAACAGAATCAGTCAACACTCATGTCACCATGATACTCTATCCATAAACATGGAGCTAAGTTACCATGAACCTGCTAAAACAATGAGTGAAGACAAATCTTTCCTAACTTGAGTTGTTCTTTGGGATTTTGATCATAATGATGTAAAAGTTAATAATATAGCAGATGAAGGGCAGGAGCCAGGACCAAAGTGCCAGGGACCCTAGGAACTAAGGGAAAACAACTGTTTGGTTGAACTGCAAAGTAATGTCTCTGTTAAAGAAGGAAAAGGAGACTGAAAGGCAAATTCCTGGGTAATCAAGGAATTCTGAACAGGTGCACAGCACATATCCAGGGAAGCTTCTTTCTGGTTATATTTCCTATTTTCATAATCACTGTCATGGTTATAATTTGTTAACTTGACAATAGTCTAGACAGACCTGAGAAGAGGGTATCTCAACTGAGGACCTGCCTTCATCAGATTGGCCTGTGGGTATGAATGTTTATGAGGCATTTCCTTCTTGGTTAACTGATGAAAGACAGCATAGACCACTGTGGGCAGTGCCAGGCCTGGGCAGAATGGCCTATGCTGCACAAAAGAGGTTACTAACCAATCCAGTATGCAAGACTCATTGGTGAACTCTGCTTTGGTCTCTACCTCAGATTTCTGCCATGGCTTCCCATATGATGGACTGCAATTTGTAAGCTAGATAAACTCTGTCTTACCTGACTTGGTTTTAGTCAATGTTTTATTGCAACAACAGAAAACCAAACTAGACCAATCACATAGATCTCACCATGTGTCCAAATCCATCCTTCTAAGTCATCTTCCCTTGTGGACTAATTCTGCAGTGGTGCTGCAGTGGATACCTTTGGCTCATTTTTAAAACACCCACTTGAAGAAACAAAGGAGTCTTAATAAGTATATTCAAACTCAGGAGGCAGAGCATTCTATGTTATTAGACAACTCCCTTTCCTAAAGAGGGAAATAAAGTTTGTCCATTTGTCTTGCATCCCTACTAAACCCAGTGTCGTATTCAAAGCCCTTCATAAAAGTGTATTCTGTGGCCCAGTCTGTGTGCAGAAAGCAATAAGAAGCATTGGTCAACCTTTTGGGTCATGCGTTGGCATTAAAGTCTGGGTTCTGTTTCCTGAACACAAGAAGCTGTTTGAGGACAAGTTGCTTGCAGGTTTAATTGTTTTCTCATATTCATATCTGTGTGGACACAAGAAACATTCACTGTGAGGAACTGAGTGCAATAAGAGCTTCTGCAGATTACTGACTCCTGTTCCCTGAAAACATAGCATCCAGAGTGTGTACAGACACATTTCCATTTCCACAGCAGTCATTGTCATCATCATAAAAACATTGAAAACACACACACACACACACACACACACACACACACACAAATAAACCAATGAAAAATAAATAATTAGAAAAAGAAATCTGGGGCTGGAGAGATGGCTCAGTGGTTAAGAGAACCGACTGCTCTCCCAGAGGTCCTGAGTTCAATTCCCAGCAACCACATGGTAGCTCACAACCACCTGTAATGATATCTGGTGCCCTCTTCTGGCCTGCAGGGACACATGCAGGCAGAACATTGTATACATGATAAATAAATAAATCTTTAAAAAAAAATCTGTATCATTACAATAAGCAAGACAGGTAGCTCTAGGATTAAACTCCATAGCTGTGGGAACTGGGTGTGGTGGCCCATGCCTGACAATGTAGCACTTGAGAAGTGAACATAGGAGAATGAAAAACTCAAGGCCACCCTCATCTATACAGCAAGTTTGAGGACAGCATGTGCTTCATGAGGAAAGCCTGCATCAGAGAGAGACAGAGAGAGAAAAAAAACCTGAATTAATAAAAGTAAGTCATCAATATCATCAAAGGAACTTGATAATCACCCAAAATGTACCTCTTCTTTACAGTTAGCTCTCAAGTCTCTACATGTAGGTGACATGGCTCTCAGATTCTCTAATGTCAACTCTGTGGTTTCTAAATGACTATTTCCTAGAATTAATTGGTGTGAGATAAAGAACAAACAAAAGAAAAAGAAAAAGGCTTCCTGAAGTAGAATTAAAAAGATGAAAGCTTTAGAAACACGCAAAATAGCACAACAAATCAAGACAGCTACTCTGCATTCTATGATCTGTGGTCCTACTTTTCCTTTCTGAGAATTCAAACAATGAATCTCCTGGGTGTGCATTAACTCCAACAGAAGGAAAAGTTCACATTTCATAACAAGAGATGATTGACTCCACCTGACAATACAGTGTCATGGGACCAAAAATGCTAACAGCAAAAGAAAAGTACCAACAAGACTTAGAATGCTGCAGCAGGAGGATCACCAAAAATTTGAGGCCAGTCTTAGCTATATAGTACATTCCATGCAAACCTGGCCTATATAGCAAGACCCTGTCTCAAAAAAGCAAAGCAAAGGGGATCTGGAGAGATGGTGCAGTGGTTAAGAGCACTTGCTACTCTTGAAGAGGATCTGGGTTCATTTTCTAGCACCCACATGATAGCAGACAACCATCTCTAACTCCACTTCCTGGGAAAATGACACCCTTCTGATCTCTGTGGCCCCCAGATGCACACATGGTTCATATGTATACATGCAGGGAAAACACTGACACACGTCAACTTGATGAAAGATCTTAAAAACAAAAGGAAGGATAGAAGAAGGAAATGATGAAGAAGAGTAGGGGGAGGCAGGAGGAAGAGGAAGAGGAGGGAAGAAGTCAGACAAATTCATATGGAAAAGAATGATGGGGAATTACAAGGAGATGGCACTGAGCTGGCCTAGAGGTTTGCAGTTCAGAGGCAGGTGGAGAACAGCAGACACCAGCGAGAGGCATGCCTGGGACAACCATGCAGCCCTGACCTGTTCTGAGGGAAGTTCACCCTGCCAGCCTGTGAGGGATAGGGAGACGGGGAGAGACTCGGAGAGTCAATCTAATGGGGACATGAGCTAAGCATTCAGTCTAGAGAAAGAATCCAGCTCCATAACAAAGAATAGCATGACTCTGTGGTAGGAAATATTATTTTGTGTATCATTGGATATTAAGGTGTTAAAACTAAAAAGACACACAGGCAAACAGAAGAAAGAACTGAAAACTTTCCCCAGAAAGCAGGAAAGTGGGGGAGGGGGACCACAACATAATTTCACTTTTATACTTTCCTGTGTTATGATACATTGGTAAACACAAAAATAAATCAGCCTTGACATCGGTCTGTCCCTTGCTGGCCCGTGATTATGTCACACTGTAGACCCCTTGTAACTGTAGGGTCTAAATAGTCCTGATGAAGGACTCAGCACAAGCTTTGGCAGATTCAGAGAATCTGTTCGGTGTCTCAACTTCATGAAAGCAATGTCTCAAATTCCCACTTCACAGTGGACAGGACTGGACCTGAAATGGACCCAGGCTGCAAGAGTCACAGATCACACCAGCAGAATGGAGAATATATCTTCCAATTTCCATATTAGCATTCTGAACTTTGGGGAAGCAGTGCTTTTCCCAGACAGGAAATTCTGAGCCTCATTTTCTGTAAGTGAAAGTTGAACCTAAAATATCATGAAAGACTGGAGTACTCACCGGCCCATCAGGAAATGAGGTAGTGACATTAAGAAACACCCTAGGCCCATAACCACACATCCGACACCAATCATGAGAGGCCTGTGCCGTTTTGTTCCGAAATAACTCATGAATATAATCAACAAAAGGTTTCCTAGGAGAGAGGAATGAGAATGTTTGTTTCAGTAAAGTAATAGCAGATCTTAAGTCAACAGCCTCTTCAGCATTTGAATTCTAGAGTTCATTTTCAACAATCACCTTAAGGATACAGGATGGGTGCTTGGGAGGTTTGTGCATTGTTGATATCGATTGTGACCCTGAGGGAGGGTTCTGTTCCATTTTTGGAGAATATTGAGGGCTCTTTTCAAGATTATCCAGCCCTTGGGAATGGATACAAAAGCAGATGTCAGCCTACACGTCACCTGACCTCTCCTCTCATGTCTGCTCTATGCAGAGTCAAATGGATTCATGTTTTTTAACTTTACTATTTAAGAACCCCTTTATACTCAGCATGGCTAGGCTGGATGTCTGCTTCTACTGTCACATCTTTCCTTAGACCAGGTAATAGTGTTAACAGAGAGAAAGTCAGAGTCCTAACCTTCCAGCTGGGTCTTAGGCCTAGATTGTAGGAGTCCATCTCTGTGGTTCAGGAGAAAGCTTATGTTTAAAGAAACTCAATGGGAAACACTATTCTGACAGAGAGGCATCCCTTCCTCACATTAGGCTTTGATTGCCTTGCTGTGTCTCTCAAGTAATTGATGGGAAAGTGTGGGGAGAGAGGTAAGGTGTTGTCCAGGCTTGGGGAAGGTTGCTTGCAAAACTATCTGGAGAAATGCCCACCAAATGCTGCATTCCGTGACCAATGTGAATTATTTCCTCTTACAACTATTTCTAATTAAGACTTCCCCAAGTCACCTATCACATCCAATGCTGGTGGAAGAAGTTAATATTTTCTAATTTAAACAGAACATTTTAACCTTTAGTCTAAAAACCAGAGTTCACGGAAACTAGCTTTCCAAGAAACTCAAGTTTTCTGGAAACTGGGAGGAAAATATTTTCAATAATCATTAACTGGCATAAACATTTCTGTTCGTGGTAAAGTAGGAAGCAGTAGTGACATGAGCAGCCATGATTCCATCTCCAATAGAAGAATAAATAGTGGCTTCTGACATTGCCATTATTGTAAATACTGCAAACTGTCATGGAGCCAATAATCACTTGAAAATCAGATCCAGATAAGATTCACCTTGCTCTTTAAAAAGCACAAATATTCCTGGTTTATGGGCTGTTTAAATGTGCTCATAATCCTGTTTCAGTGTAACTGGCTTCCTCTTCAAGTATAAAGTTTCATTTTATGCAATTAAAATATTATCCTGAAATCAGATGGTATTAGGTGTAGCATGAAACTTAAAAGTTCTTATTAATAAAATCAAACCTGTAGCCAGGTATTGGGGTGAATGCTGTGAGATCAGAGAAGCAGAACAAGCCACAGCCACCTCACCTCACCAAATCCTCAGCTGATCCTGTTTCCTCAGACTGGAAGCCTCTGTGTCCTCATCTGAATGGATCTCAGCTGAACTGCTGCTCAAAAGCCTAAAAGCTTAACCAGGCTCTAGTTCCTGGTCCTTACACCTTATATAATTTTCTGCCTCCTGCTATCACTTCCTGGGATTAAAGGCCTGTGTCACCATACCTGCCTGTTTCCAGTACAGCCTTGAACTCACAGAGATCCAGATGGATCCTTTGGAGTGCTAGGATTAAAGGTGTGTGTGCCACCATTTTCTCACCTCTATATCTAGTGGCTGTTCTGTTCTGTGACCCCAGATAACTTTATTAGGGTGCACAATATTTTGGGGAACACAATATCACCACAATTAGGTTTTAAATATAAGTCCTCAGCATAGAAAGATCAGTACCCTCTTCTAACCCTAAACTGGCTCTCTTCCACCAGAGGGATAAAAGATCCACTGTAGAGCAAGTCACAAACTATCTATATCTCATCTGCACATCTCTCCAGGATCATGCTCTAACACATTTCACCTTCCCATAATACAGAGCTGACTACATCCCCCCACACACCATTTGATGATTCATCCTCCATACAAATCTCCCCTTCACATTTACCTGTCCACTTCTCCACCTGGAAAACCTTTACTATTTCAGGAGACAGAACTCCCTAGCACAATGTGTTCTGTAAGACCTTGCATAACCAATGGGTTGCCCTTGCTGCATCTAACACACTAGAACACGACTAAATCTGTGAAATGTTTATGGAAGGCATTCATCCTGACTGCACTGTGAAGGCCAAGGACACAGAGGGCAGAGCAAGCACTAAGGAGATTGATCCTGGAGACAGGATGGCGCATCCTCAGTGTGGGTTCACTACTTCACAGTCCTGGTTCTCTACTCTGTTTTGATTAAATACATTAAAGACAATTTGACCTTGAAGGAAGTAAATAACAAGAATAAAAGGCTTCCAGGTCACTTTGTCTAAAGAGGGCATCTTTCCCTCCTTCACCCTTTGTACTATCATATCCCAGTTCTTTACACAAATTCTGGGGCTAAAGTTCATTCACTCCTCTTAGCAATCTTGTCTGGCACAACTCAAACACAGGAAAGCACCCTCATCTTACAAGTGACTAGGAGTGGAGAGCTGCCAACCTCACAGACACAGTGGGGGAAGAGAAGCACTTGCTCTCTTCTTCAGGACCCCAGTTCCTCCAGGCTCCCACAGCAACCTTCTCAAATGCCAAAGAAAAGCCCTGAGGTTCTCTTTGACTTATCAAATGATAGAATTAGATATTAATACACTGAATCTTCAGCCTCTTGTCAGAAAAAAAAGTCAGGGTATGTAACAATAATTAGGCGCTGTCCTGGGGATACTTAAATGGTGGTTTCTTCACTCCCAAACCAGGCTATTCAGTCACATCAGAAAGCATGTACCTCAGTCAGATCAAATAGTCTAAGGCAGAAAATTGAAGGGTCCAGGAACATAGACATATAAAATGATAAGCTTAAGAGATAAAAACTGACAATCGTCAGCTCTAAAGATTAACTGCTAACAATGGCTGTCTGCTTTACAGCCAGCTCCTCTGTCAACAGCCAGGGGTTAACTTTTAATCCCTTTGCCCCCTAGAGTCAACAACTGCCTGGACCAAGGTTAACTTTTAATATAGTTTTTCTACATGGCTTCTTGCATGCATCCCATACCTGATGCTTCAACATGACTCCTAGCATGCAACCTGTGCCTACACTATAAAAGGGGGCCAGTACCTGCCTCCATTGCCATAGCCCCAGAATTCCAAAACTGGCTGTAGTCTCAGCTAGCTGATAAGCTTTGTACCCTGCAGTCTTTTATTATTTTCTTAATTTTTAATTTTTTTTATTTTTCTGGAATGAAGTTTGTTTCTGGTTTAATAGACTTTGATGGTCTGACTGACCCCAATTATTGCAAGACCCCAGACACAACAGGAATAAGGAGAGAATATCAATATAAAACAATAAGTAAATGTGAAAATTACTCACCAATCTCAAAGCTCCCATTGATCAATCCAACTACAGATGTGGAGATATCAAATTGTCTCTCTATTTGTGTGAGCATAGAATTCATGTAAGTTCCTGATAGTGATTTGGCTACATATGCCATTGTTAATGAAAATAGAAACATCTAAGAAGAAAAACATTTAAGAAAAAGTGAGAACCTGGTTTTCCAATTATATATCCTCCATCTACTGACAAAAAGGCCTATACCATGAGATATAGGATTGTATGCAACTTAACCAGCTCTTGAACATGGAAGAAGTGTAATCTCTGCTCTATCACTGTCCTAACTCTGGTGTAGTGGTATTTGCTCCACCCATGACCTTGGGTTATAGGGCCCCAAGGAGGCAGTGCTTCTTGTCCTTGTATGTGACCTCTTAAAAAGAGAGAAGAGTGGGATATGGGGTCCATAGAGAGGTAGCTCAGGGGTTAAGAGCACTGACTAATGTTCCATAGGATCCAGGTTCAATTCCCAGGTCCTTTGGAGTCTGATCACACTAGGATAATAAATAAATACATACAAACATACATACATACATACATACATACATACATACATACATACATACATACAAGAAAGAAGGGACTACATGACCCCTCTCTCTTCTCTTTTTCAGAGGTCAGGTACAATGGTAAGAAGAACCACCTCCTTCAGGCCCTATAGCCCAAGGTCATGGGTGGAGCAAATACCACTACACTCTGGAAAAGCAGGGTTAGAAGAGCTGGCTAGCAGTGGTGAATTCTGTAGGCTTTGCTCATGTATCAGTGTCCCTTATTCTCACAGAGAGACAGGCAGTTATTCAATGCAAGACACAGCTATTGATGGCTCCTCAGTACTATACTGTTATCTGCAGGACAAGTGTTGTCCACTTTAAGGAAGGGAAGGAACAGAACACAGAATTACACGACAGCATCTTTTCTGCAGCAAGTCTACTCTGTTCTATCTGCAAGAATGACAGGTCTCTGGATGTTCCTGGCCAGTTCAACATTTTGTCCTCTTTCTCTGCATCCTTGAGAACAACAAGCTACATTCTCACTGCTATGGGCAGCATGACCTGTTTTATTTTTCTTCCTGGGGCAATATGTCCTATAACCCTTTATCTCAGTAGTCCAAGTGGTGTTCGTGGCATGAAGACACAGGAAGAACATTCTGGGGGTCTCTTGGGTGCAGGATGAAATGTGGCTGTGTTCTTATAAGACTCCCCACTACCTGCCTGTTACTAATGAACTCTTGAGTGATGTAGTAAATGAGATCCCCATTTCCCTTCTCTTCCAGGAGCTAGTTGATGGCAAATGTCATCATCCCAGCTTCTGGAACTTCTGTGTTATCTCATCTGAAATAATAGGCAGATCATACTGTGTTAGTGTCACCAGTACCAATTAATTTGGATACATGAGAATAGAAATAAATGCAAAAAAAAGAATTGGGAAACATGAACACCAAGTTCAGTATAGCTCAAAAGTACTCTATGATTGTAAGAAAGTGTAACTCCAGCTCTAGAAGTTTGTCTTCTAACTCCAAATGCCATTTGCAGAGAAGTTCCCCCTTCCCGCTACAAATCTTTCTGAGAATGTGATTGATACTTGATAATTTTCACATGGGTTTTATAACTCAGGTCCTATATTTGAAAGTAAGATCTATCAAAATAAAAATATCGGACTGAAGGAGATATTTTATTTGATCCATGTTTTGAAGGAGACATCCAAGCAGGTAGTGAGCACACTGCACTTTCTCTAAAGCATTTGCTTCTGCTCAGAAAGTTAATGAAACCAGTGTCCATGCTGGTTCAGGTCCACTGCTACCCAACATGTGCATTTACAAACCCAGTCCTGCTGACTGTTCACCTCAGCAAGCTAGAGTATGAAGCAAACTTTTTTGGAGCAGTCTTTTCATTTCCTAAGGGAGTTCTCTTTTTTCTCTCATTCTTTTTCTTTTTTAGTGTATCCATTTCGTGAGGGATGAGTTCATGTGTGTATATGCACATGGGGAGAGAGAAAACAAGTGCAGGTGTATTGGCTCAAGCTTTATAGAATTTTTAAAAAATAAGTGAGACTCTCACCTGCCTGGAATTCACCCAGCAGGAAAGCCTTGCTTTGCCACGAGCACCAAGTATCTGCTGACTCCATGGCACCCACACTGGGATTGTAGTTAGTGTCACTATGCCTAGTTTCTATGTAGGCTTGGGGACTGAACTCGGGTCCTCCAGCTTCTAAGGCCAAGTACTTTACTGACCAAGACATCTCCTCACTTCCATGAGAAATTTTCCTTTCTGTTAATAAATTTTATTGATAAACCTTACTGTTTGGTGATTTCATACATACATATCATCATCACTACTTTCTACCTCTCTTCTTCCACTTTCTTTCCTATCAACACCCTCATTCCTACCAGTACTTTTCCAAGGTTCATGAGTTTTGCTTTAGCTTTTTGTTCCATGAAGTTTAACCAGGGCCATCTGTGTAGCCACTGGGTTAGAACTAACCAGTGGTGCCTGGTGAAGTCATCAATGTGTGCATGGCTGAAGGTCATTAAGACCATCATTTCCCCTGTCCTGGGACACTTTTCTTAATGATTACATTTCTAAACTTAAGAAGCAGGAGCTTCAGTCTGGCACTGTAGAGAATTTGACCACTCTAATGTTCTAGATAATTCTAAATTCAGAGAAGTCGATTATTTTTAAAAAATTACTTTTAATTTTGACTTGTAAACTCGTGTTTTTAACATTTTCCCATAACCTTCACACCAGTATCTACTGTTGTTAAACTCCAAAGTAACTATGGTGGTTTGAATAGGAATGGTCCCTATAAGCTCATAGATATGAATGCTGGGCCACGAGGTAGTGGCACTATTAGGAGCTGTGGCCTTATTGGAGGAAGTGGGTCAATGAGGGTGGGCTTTGATGTTTCAGAAGTTCCAGCCAGGTCCAATGTCACTCTCTTCCTGCTGCCTGCCTATCTGGATTTAGAACTCTTGGATCCTTCTCTAGAACCACATCTCCCTTGGGCCCCCATGCTTCCCACCATGATGATTATGGACTAAACTTCTGAACCTGGAAGCCAGCCCCAATTAAATGTTTTCCCTTATGAATTGCAGTGGCCATGGTGTCTCTTCATAGCAATAGAAACCATAACTAAGACAGTAACCACAGATAAACTTTGAGAAACAGTGTTTATGGCATCTGATGACATTTCTGTACAAATACTATTAATATTAGTAACTAATAAACATAATTCTCATCTTTTTCCTAAGATATGATGCTGAAGATGTATCTCAGCAATCAAGAACACTGCCTGCTCTTGCTGATGACCTGGATTCAGTTCCTAACATCCACCCACATTGTGTGTGGTTCAAAATCACCTGTAACTCCAGTTCCAGGAGATCCAACACTTTCTTCTGGCCTCCAAGGATATTAGCTAGACACACAAGAGATGTACCAGCATACATGAGGGCAAAATATTCATATACATAAAAGTAAAAAATAAATGTAAAGTAATTAAAACATCTTAAAGGTGGTGGAGGAGGTATAGATCAGGAATAGAGGAGTTTTCTGGTGTATGTGAGCATATGGTTCTAATTCTTCATACCATTAGTTTAGAATAGCCCTTAAAGGTGAGCATTCACACACATACAGAGACAGACAGACAGACAGACAGACAGACACACACACACACACACACACACACGTCTCAGAATGATGTTTGTATCTAACATGCAGGGCTACCATTACCCTTTCCAGATGAAATACACTTAAGTATCAACAATCTGCACCAGCTGTACAAAGTGACACATCTGGTATGCATCTGGCAAAGGTCATGAGCCAGGGGATCTGGGCTCCACAGAATAATGTGAGAATGGAAAGATAACTTGAGGGGGTTGGGTCTCAATAATTCAAGCATCACTGCTGGTAAAAACACTTTCCAGGGCTGAGTCTGAGGCCTCCATCTCTTTTGTGTTAATGTATGGAGTCCACTACATGTGACTAAGGTAAAGGAGCTTGTGATGGGATGACTGAGGAGGCAGAAGCTTAGAGAGGAACCTGTGAGGGACTCTGCAGAGACTAGGCCAGTGCTCAGATTCCTTGGGTTAATACGAGTTCACGTTTGGTGATGGAAAGATGCCTTTGGAACTACGAGAAGGACAATTATGTCTAAACTACTGAAAACCACCAAAACAGTGAACAGAATGGACATTTTCTTACAAAACCATGATTGTAGTATTGCCAAAGTTTGAAAAAAAATGTTTGTCTGACTGGGTCATAAAGTCTTCTTTGCATATCATTCAACAGATGTTGGGGAACTGTTTCCTAGCTGTGACTCCTGACTTTCTGTCAGGAACCCCAGAGGGCTGAGCACTGAGGTTCTGACATCTGTCCTCAGACTAAATTCCACAACCTATACATTTTAAATATAATACATACCTAAAACATTTTAAATCTCATCCACATTTAAGATCATCTAAAGCATTATTATTAAGTTTCCTGGATAAATTATCCTGGTTAGACATCCCTAATTATAAAATCAAATTCTTTAGGGCAAGAAATTAACAACAAATTGAGTAAAATGGCTTTTGTGTTGGAAAACTTCATGTAATCTGAGCAATGTTGCAAGGACTATCAAAGCTTACTTAAAAGACTCTTGTGCGCATATACATGCATACAAGCTAACAATCCATACCTTGATCTTGGAAAAACATCTCACCCCATGAGTTGCAACCCTGTTCTCAGGTTTTGCCATGTTGTTCTTCTGATTCTTCCCAGATGTCTATGCTTTAGCGTCTTACTGCTGTCTTTGCAAGAAAACAGACAGTTGTTAATTAAATTATTTACTGAACTGTAACAAGTCATTCTTTTTTTTCCATTGGAGGTTGAATTGTTTTTCTTTCTTTTTTTCTTGCATACATTACATCCTGACTTGCAGTTTCTCCTCCTTATATTCCTCTCAGTCCCTCCTCCACCTCCTCTCCCCCCACATTCCATGCTTCCTCCATTTCCCTTATGAAAAAAAAAAAAAGAGCTGTCATCACAGGGATATCAACTAAGCAAGGCATAATAAGTTACAAGAAACTAGACAATCCCTTATATCAATTCTGGAAAAGGCAACTCTTTTATTGGAAAAGGACAGTTGTTAAATTATTAAAACAGACAGTTGTTTATTTACTGAACTACTGCAAAGCTGTAGATGAATTTATAAATGGTCTTATTAAATAAAAAAACATGGAACCAAATTGTAGTTGGAAGATTTCCCTGGTCCTGTCCAGCCTTGTGGTCCCATGGCTGCTTATAAAATAAACATTCAGAAGCTTATATTAATTAAAACTGCTCAGCCATTAACTCAGGCTTATTACTGACTAGATCTCACACTTAAATTAACCCATAATTCTTTTTTTTTTTTTTTTTTTTTTTTTGGTTTTTCGAGACAGGGTTTCTCTGTGTAGCTTTGCGCCTTTCCTGGAGCTCACTTGGTAGCCCAGGCTGGCCTTGAACTCACAGAGATCCGCCTGGATCTGCCTCCCTAGTGCTGGGATTAAAGGCGTGCGCCACCAACGCCCGGCTTAACCCATAATTCTTATTGATATTGAGCCACATGGCTTGGTACCTTTTCTCAGTTCTGCCTTCACATCTTGCTTCCTCTGTGTCTGGTTGGTGACTCCTGACTCAGTCTTCCTCTTCCCAGAATTCTCCTTGTCTGCTTATCCTGCCTATACTTCCTGCCAGGACAATCAGCATTTTATTTATCAACCGATCAGAGCAACACACATTCACAGCATACAGAATGACATACCACAGCACTTCCCTTTTTCTGTCTAATCAAAAAGGAAGGTTTTAACTTTAACATAGTAAAATTACATATAATAGAACAGTTATCAAGCAAGAATTACATTTGGAATATCTAGTCTATTTGTATTTGGCAAAACTAAAGAAAATATTCTATCCCTTATTTGTGAGTTCAAAATTTTATATGTAACTTATCTTTTATCATAACCAAGGAAAATTATAACTATCTAGTCTTCAATGACGTCAAATACCTCAGAAGGATATAATATTGCCTAAGTAAACAGGAAATGCACTGTAAGCAACTTTCAAATTTCTAGAAATGACAGAGATAGCTGCCAGCCTGGGCAGTCATCTGAAGTTCCTCTTCAATGTTAAGGCATCCATCTTCAGCCCATATGCCTAGTCTCTCAGTCACTCTTCCCTGTGTCCTGTAGAATATCTGGCAGTCTCCTCTGGGAAGCAGGAACCTGAAGGACCATTTCACCTTGCAAAGTTCAGTAGTCACTTTCCTATGAGTTCTGCATGTCCAGTCAATACAACATACTGTCAATAAGTCAACACAAGGGCACTTTTTGCCCATTAGCTAACTTTTGCCACAAAGAAAGCAAATTCCATAATGAGTCTCTTCAATGCCCATTATTCTCCTTGAAGTAATTGGTGCTGCCAGGAGCAGATGTGTCTCATTGTCCAGAAAAGTCTAAGTTTTTTAAAATATTTTAAATACCATATTCTGTAGACCTTTGAAGTGTTTGAAGATTACCTACCTAACTGAATTATATCTATGTATACCTAGAAAACTTAACTAAATATCACTATAAGTTTGACTATCATAGAAGACTAATTATTAATCTGTATTTCTTAATTATCCATTACAATTTCAATGAGCTGCACAAACATAATACCTTAAACAAGAGAAAAAAATACATACAGTATAACAAAATTAACTTTAAATTTGTATCAATGAACTAAAATCCATAGCAATGTAAAACAGTTTTAAACAAGTTGTTGCTCTTAAAAGTAGATTCAATAATCTACCCTTTCATCTTATCATATCTTTATTATCCCCTTTTCTTCTTTAGAAAGAGATTGCATTTTTAATCAATCCCTTTTAAATAAAAAGGGGATTTATAAGCAATATTTTGGGAATTTAGGTGTAGCTTCTCATACTACTTCTTGCTGCATGGGGGTGATGGCAATCTAATGGGGATCCTGAAAAAATTAAGAATTATGGTTAACTCCTGACTGGAGTAGTCTGTGAGGTTGCATTGTCTGAGCCAGTTGCCTTGAAGCTGATCTGGATGATGGATCATCTGGAGACCTCTCAGGGGGTCTTCCTTTATCAAACCATATTATCCTGGAAGCAATTCATAGGTTTTCATCTCCTGTGGAAACAAAAGCAGACCCTCCTTTCCAAAGCAACATACACTTAGACACAAATTTTCAAGTCAAGATACCTTAAAATATACATATTGGTTTAACTGAGTAGCCTTTACAATGAAATGTCTTTCTTCAAAACAATATAATCCAGACTCTGTGAGTGATTTCCATCTTTATGTGGCTTATTTTTTATATTACTTTTATTGTCTCTTTAAAGACTTTATTTTTTCTCTATATAACTGTCTATATTCATTTTACTCTCTCTTCCAAACCTATGTACATTTTATACACACTGTAAACCATTTAAAGTTTTATTCCATCTAATTCTGCCTTATTGTGAATCTATTATTTTGAACTGCAGTAGCTAGTACTGAAGTGGCAGCTTTGGCTGCTGACTCTGCCCACCTCAGCTTCCCAATATGGCAGAGGAAATTCACTGCCAGATCAGGGAGCCACACTCTCTGTTGACTCTGGGAGGCAGTGGGTCCGTGCCTCCATCCAGCAGCACATAGCCCACAAACCTTTTTGTTTTTTGTTTTGTTTTGCTTTTTCTAGCAAAAGCAAAATCCACTACTCAGTGCACTGTACAGCTTGGAGACATCACTGTGTACTGTGGCTGGAATCCACCATGCTGCAGGTCAAGCCCACATGCCGCTGCGAACCCGCCATACTGTAGCTCATGGCTGGCCTGAGACACAACTAGGACTCTGTTTTTAGCTCCATTTTAGAATCTCTTAAGTTCTCTCAGGCTTTAGGTGGAAACCCTTGCCACCACGTCTGAGCACTCTTTGTGGTCAGAAGGTTTCTTGGGGTCCTGCCCAGCCCTGCAGTCCCATGGCCACTTATAAAATAATCACTCAAAAGCTTATATTAATTAAAACTGCTCAGCCATTAACTCAGGCTTATTACTGACTAGCTCTCACACTTAAATTAACCCGTAATTCTTATCTATATTTAGACTCGTGGCTTGGTGCCTCTTCTCAGTTCTGCCTTGACATCTTGCTTCCTCTGAGTCTGGCTGGTGACTCCTGACTCAGCCTTCTTCTTCCAGGAATTCTCCTTGTCTGATTAACCTGCCTATACTTCCTGCCAGGCTACTGGACAAACAGCATTTTATTTATCAACCAATCAGAGCAACCCATTCACAATACAGAATGACATTCCCCAGAACCAGACATAGGGGTGAAAGCCCGAGAGAGATCAGGAAAATATGGAAAGCCACAGCTAACCTCACCTCACCAACTCGGCAGCTTCCACATGCAAGCAACTCCCTGTCTAACAACGCCTGTGTGCCTTGCTCTTCTGTCATCTGATTGGCTCTCTCTGTCCAGCTACATCACTTCCTCTTCCTGCCCAGCTCTGTCACTTCCTATCTGTCTATACAGACCTCCATGATTAACTAGTGTTGGAGTTTAAGGCATGTGCCACCATACCTGGCTGTTTCCAGTGTGGCCTTGAACTCACAGAGATCCAGACAGATTCCTGCCTGCCAACTGATAGGATTAAAGGCCTGTGCTACCATTGCCTGACTTCTTGTTTACTTATAATGGCTGTTCCTATTCCTCTAATCTCCAAGCAAGCTTTATTTATTGAAGCAAAAATAAAATATCAGCACAATTCATCACAAATAAAATATCACCACATTTTCCCTTTTTTTGTCTAATTAAAAAATAAAAGTTATAACTAATATAAGAAAAACTATATACAATAAGTATAATAACTATATACAATATATACAAATACATCAACAATGTCTAGTCCATTTGCATTTGACAAATTCAAAGAAAATATTCCATTATCTATCCTACTTTTGTGAATCCAAAATGTATCTAATTCAGTTTCTATTCTACCTTCTATTACCAACAGAAAACTATTTTATGATGTCTTTCAAACTTATACACTTAACACCTCTTAGTGAGTTTCTTTTCTAAAATTTCTTAACTACAACTATCTAATCTTCAACTCCCTCAGAGACCTGAGGAGAAAATATTATTACCTAGTAAAACAGGAAGTGCAAACAAGCGACTTCGAAAAAATGAGTTATGACAGAAACAGCCAGCAGTCTAGACAGTCACTTGAGGTTTCTCTGCAACATTGGGGCATCACCTTTGGCCTACAGGTTTAGCATATCTGACAAACTCATCTGTGAAGCAGGATGTATGCAAGGCCTACTGCTCGACCCCACAGTTGGTGTGAATATTCCATGTACCAGATAAACTTGAATTCCACCAGAGTCATGTCATGATTCAGGATTTTAAATTCTGGAATTTGCTGGTGTTTTTGGAATTCAGCTTCCCATTCTTCTCTGCTTGAGGGTGGTTTCATCTCCTTTATTAAATGCCAGTCTGCCATTGAGAAGCCAGACTCAGTCAGCCTAGTTACTCCTTCAAGAATAACTGTTCCAGCCACTGTTCCACTGCATTCCAGAAGCCATCAGCCCCCTGCCTGTTCAGCTGCCTTCAAAGGAAAGGGCACTGTACCTTTTCTGGATTGCAAAGCCACTTCAGCAATGGTGCTATTTCCATTTAAAAACTAAAGCTGTCCTTGGAGTTGGAGAATGGCTCTCTCCTTCTCCAAACCCAAGCATGTTTGTTAAAAAGAAAATGAAAAAATCTCTGTATCATGTTAGAGCAGCCATCTGATATGGAACAGAAGAAAACCAAAATTAAGGGACTATTCTATTGTTACTAATCTCAGTTCTTATGGTTCTATTTTGATTTTTCTATTTTTCTATTTAAACTTTAAAAACTCACTCCGTAGACCAGGCTGGCCTCGAACTCACAGAGATCCATCTGGCTCTGCCTCCCAAGTGCTAGGATTAAAGGCGTGTGCCACCACCTCCCAGCACAATTGCAGACTCTTAATGACTTTCAAAAACTACTGGGAAACATTAACTGGCTATGCCCTGCAATTGGATTGAAAACTCAAGAACTAAGTAATTTATTTCAAATCTTTCAAGGTGACAAGGTCTTAAATAGTCCAAGAAAATATCAGCTGAGGCTGAGAGAATTGACTTTGGTAGATAGGAAATTACAGGATGCACATGTGGATCGTTTGGATCTAGAGCTTGATTGCATTTTGGTTATTTATCCTTCTAGGTATTCTCCTATAGGAATTTTAATATAGAGTAAATATAATATCTTAGGGGGCTGGAGAGATGGCTCAGTGGTTAAGAGCTCTGACTGCTCTTCCAGAGGACCCTGGTTCAATTCCCGGCACCCACATGGCAGCTCACAACTGTCTGTAACGCCAGTTCCTGAGACCCAACACCCATGGCAAAACACCAATGTATGTGAAATAAAAATAAATAAATTTTAAAAAAAAATATATAATATCTTAGAATGGATATTTTTACCACACAAACAAAATAAAACATTAAAGACCTATGTACAAAATTTTTCTGAGTTGATTCTAAAAGGAAAATTGAGACTTTATCAATTAGTAGGAATAGACACAGCAGAAATTGTGTACCTGTTACTAGTGCTGAAATTGCCTCTTTAATAGCAGAAAAATTAACATTGGCAAAAAGCTTGTAGTAATTTTTGGGGGGAGAGAAAAAAACAAATACCTAAAAGCAAAGAATTCAGTTTACAAAGAGAACTAACTGGATACTTCTTCACATTGTATAAGGAACACCAATTTCTGGAGTTCCTACATTTAATACTGATGCAAACAAATCAGGAAAGGCAGGTTATAAATCAAAAAATTTAAATAAAGTGACTTAAATCCCTTATTACTTTGTTCAAAAGTCAGAATTATATAGTATTCTCATGGTATTATTAGATTTTCATATATATATATATGAAAAAAATATATACTTTTAATATGCAGAAAGAGATTTTTTACATATTGAAACTGCCGAATTTATTCAGCACGATAGAGAATTGACCTTAGTATTTATTCAGTTACAAGAAGTAAGCAGAAATAGAAATCACCCCTTATATATAACACATACTACAATCCATACAGGTCTACCAAGCCCTCTAGAACAAGGTAATGATGTAATTGATCAACTATTGGTAGGAAATGTGCCAGAAGCATCAGCATTTCATTAAAAAAATATCATGTCAATAGCAAGGATTTGAAAAAAATTTCCATCACTTGGCAACAAGTCAAGGAAATTATAAGAAAATGTCCTACTTGTTCCTTGTATTCCTGTAGGAAGTAACCCAAAGATTATCCAAAGAAATATAATTTGGCAAATGGGAGTGTTTCAACTTGCAGTGTTTGGGAAATTATAATATGTATACCACACCATAGATATATATTAAGGATTTCAATGAGCAACATCATTGAGTTCTAAAAAAGCTGATTCTGTAATCACACATCTGTTAGAAGTTATGGCCAACATGGGGATACCTATACAAATTAAGACTGGCAATTCTTCAGCATATATCTCTAGTAAAATGAAACAATTTTTTGTGTATTACAACATAAAGCATATACAAGTATACCACATAATCCTACAGAGCAAACAGTTATAGAAAGACCTAATCAAATTCTAACAGATATGCTTAATAAATAGAAAGCAGTAATAAAGACCCCCAGAGACAGATTTCATAATGCTTTATTAACTTTAAATTTTCTAAATGCTAATGAGAAAGAAATGACAGCTGCAGAGAGACATTGGATAATAGAAAAAAAACTACTGAATTAAATCAGCCTCTATACTTTAAAGATGTGTTGACCTCAGAATGGGAAGCAGGATATGTGTTACATTGGGGAAAAGGTTTTGTTTTTGTTTCCACAGGAGAAGAAAAGCTATGGATATCATCAAATATGATAAAGATTATATTTCAGCAAGGGAGACGTCCTGATGGGGAGAGGTGTTAGTTCATCAAACAGCAAGACCATTCATTCTAAACTAACTTATAAGGCTTACAAATACTTTTCATTTGATCAGATAGGGAAACTCCCCAAAATTAGGGTTGTGGCAGGGTTTTGTTTTTGTCTTTCCAGGAGAGTGAAGGCATCCAGCTAAGGAATCTGAAGACCACTGGATAAATGAGACAGCTGAAGAAAAATAATGAATCATCCAGAGAAAGTGTCCCAAGAAAAAGAGTAAGTTGACCTATTGGTATAGCACATTTCCAACAGGATAAAATTTCATAAACCTTCCCAAATGTTTGTTTCTGCTTTTCTTTACAGGCATATAATGCAAAATAGTCTTTTTGTAGTTCCATTTCAATTAGAAACTAAGCTGGCTTTAGAGGTGGAGCATGGCTCTCTCCTTCTCTAAACCCAAGCATGCTTGTTAAAGGAAAATCCAAAGTCTCTGTCTCATATCAGAAGAGCCACCTGAGACAGAAAAAAAGGGACTATTCTATTGCCACTAATCCCATAATCCACTTGTTTTATTTTGACTCTTTACAACTTTTCTTAAGGTGTAATATCATCTCAAAATTTATAAAATTAATATATATTTATATATTCTAAAATTTTGTCATGATAGTAATGGTCATATAGAGAACTAATTATAGAAAAAGGCTTCATCTAATTTCTTGTATATGACTTTAGGTGTGAATATCTATCGGGTAACTAGGAATTAAGCTTTTGTTCTTTGGATGTACATAAAAAAATGTGGTCCTTTAACCTCTTTGAGATCTGCTGCATATGACAGGTAAAACTAAAAAACTAAACTAAAAACACATTAAAAAACAAAAAAAAATAAAAAATAAAATCTAGGGTTCAGTAAAAGACCAAACAACTAGACAGAGTTTTACACATGGTTATTTATGATTTATACACTATGTATGGACAAAAATGTCCCTCCCTACATAGGTGATATGTAGATACACATATTTATATGCAATGCAGAGAGGTGACTTGAGCTATGTGCAACTGTACTAGCCTCATCAAACTATTTTGTATCTTGAAAGTAGGATATTTTTAATCACCATTGAGGTAGTCTGCCTGTAATTGGCCCCCATAATCCTATAGGAAGTAGCACTAGTCGGAGGTATGGCTTTGTTGGAGTGATTATGGCCATACTGGAAGAAGCATGTCACTGTAGTGGTGGGCTTTGGGATATTTTTTAATACTTAGGATACTGCCCAGTGTCTCAGTCTACTTCCTGTTGCCTGTAAGATGTAGGACTCTCTGCTACATCTGCCTGCATGCCACCATGCTCCCCACATGATGATAATGGACTGAACGTCTGAAATGTAAGCAAGCCACTTCAATTAAATGTTTTCATTTGTAAGAGGTGCCTTGGTCACAGTGTCTCTTCACAGACTAGAAACCCTAAGTAAGACAATCATCAGAGTCTTTTAATTTCATACTTATTCCAGAAATCATTTCAACATACCAGTATGATTTCTCAGCAGTATCCACAGCACTAATTTATGAAAATCCTCTGAACAATGCCCATTTAACAAGTAATCCTGAATGGCTTTAAGTTTGCTCTATGTTTTTAAAATATAAGTTCCAAGTCCCAGGTGCCTCTGAGGGATTATATATGACCATAGACGTCTCTACTGCCTTGCAGTGCAATGAATTCTTACTTAACACTTGCTATGTACCAGTCACTCCATGAAACACCAAGACCGAAAAAGGACGTGATAAGCTTGTTATTCTACAGAGAAGTGAAGTTATTTACTTTGCCTCAGTCACCACACAAAGTTACTTGGACCCAGATCCCAAGAAACCTATGGTTCTCCTGGGAAACATAAAGTATTTTTAAATAAATAAATGTACACTGGGATAGAAAGGGACCATGTAGGCTGAAGTATAATTTACTTGCTGTGAGGGAAGAAAATGTATAGACTATAGATGTAAATTATAGAGACTGTCCAGGAATCTCTCAATGTTAGTGGTTATTATCCTTTCATTTCACCAATATTTATTTTGCCTTTACTCAATTCCCATCAGAGTAGTAGGTATCAGGGATCCAAAGATAAATATATTGTGCTTTCTCTAAAGGTCTTAGAAGCTATTGGAAGAGATAGATAATTAAGTGGTGTTCTAGTTAATAAGACAATAACCCCCAAAGAGAGTGGCACCATTAGGAAATGTGGTTTTCTTGGAGTAAGTATGGACTTGTTTGCAGAAGTGTGTTACTATGGAGGCAGACTTTGAGGTTTCATATATGCTCACACCACACCCAGTGAGACAGACCACTTCCTGTTGCCTTCAAGTGAACATGTAGGAACCTCAGCTACTTCTCCAGCACCATGTCTGCCTTCACACCAGCATGTCCCACCAGAATTTTAATGGACTAAACCTCTAAAATATAAGCCACCCCAATTAAATGCTTTTCCATTATAAAAGTTGCTATGGTCAAAGCATCATTTCATGGCAATAGAAACCCTAACTAAGACAGAAGTGTGGTATGGTTGTGATAGGCCTGACCATGTTTTGGTTTCAAAGAATTTGGACTTTGGGTTAGGAAAGCAGTGGAAAGTTTTAAGTGCTGTTTAATGGGTCATGATAGTGGGTGCATGGAAGATTTGAACTGTGAAGGCCTGGCTCAAGAGGTTCAGAGGGGAAGAATATTAATTTGTGTCCTGGAGATCATTCTTATGATATTTTGTGAAGAATATTGCTGCTTTTTCCCTTGTTCAGAGTCTGCCTGAGGCTAAAACAAAGAGATTAGCATTAATTCCATTGCCAGTGGAAATCTCAGAACAGCTTAGTATAGACTCTGTCATATGGTTATTAGTGGTAACTCTAATGAAGATTTGTAATGAAAAGAAGGAACAAATCAGGAAGAAAGATAACACCAGGAAGTAGAATGGAGCTAAGTCCTATGTTCAAGGAAATAAACAGATTAAGAAATGAAATAAAGGGAGCTGTGACCTCAGGGCGAGATCCCACCCAGCTAAATTTCCAACTTGTGAAAACAAATTAAAGAAAAACATAGGTAAAGATGTGATAGAACACACCTTTAAGAAGAGCTAGAGAGCTAATGCTTAGGAGTTCTTGCTGCTTGGCCTGAGAACTGCACATTGGATCCTGGCATTGGCCAGAGGATTGTGCATGGGACCCCAGCAAACACATCAGGTAGCCTTCAAACACCTGGAGCTCCAGCAAAGGATGCAGAAACCAAAGCATGTTTATGGCTTACATGGGCACCTACGCACAAGTGCACAGACACATAAGTAAATGAATAATTTTTTTTTAAATGATAGTAAGAACAAGCCTATAATCCCAGTTTTATCACTTCAGAGGGAGAGGCAGGAGGATGGTTATAAGTTTAAAGTGACCCTGGTCTTCATGGTGAACTCCATGCTAATCAAAGTACACAGGAGGAACCTTCCTCAAAAAGAAAAATATATATATAACAGTTGTAAAATTAATCAGTGTTACTGGAATTGACCTTTTAATATAAACAGAATACTATGCACTTCTGAGCCAGACTGATGTTACATGGTAACTATTTTTGTTAATTACCTAAATATTTTTATTTCACTCTGCACGTCTGTTCATTCTCCTCATTTGCTCCCTTCTCTTGCTTTACATAGATTTGAGTTTAATGAGACAGTCCAAGGCCATCCTAAGCTTCTAAGCAGAGACACTGAATGACCAACAGGTGCCTTGAGTCACCACTCAGAATGCCCTACTGGCTGCATTTGTTAGAGGTCTCACACAGTCCTTCAGGTCAGCTTCAGGTCACTTGGTCATCTGCTTGATATGAAAAGACAAGTGTCTCCATTGAATGTAACTCCAGCACAATGTCAATGCTGAAGATTCATAAGCAGCAATGGAAGAGGTCAAGGGATGCACCAGTATGCATGACCCACATCCATTTCTATCATCATTACCATGTCTTCCCCCATGCTATTCTGTCCCACTGGAACATCCTGCTTTCTCTCTTGCAGTATCCCACTGACACCTCAAAGTCAAATATGTATGCATGGATGTGTATGCATGTGTGTGCATACGTGTGTGTGTGTGTGTGTGTGTGTGTGTGTGTGTGTGTGTGTGTATGTGTGTGGGGGCACACACATGAAACCAGCTGAAAATACCTCAGGTCCTAGCTTTTTGCTTTGTTTTTATGTGCTTTTACATGTAAGATTCTGAATTACAATTTCATTCTAATTAATTCATTTTGGTTTTATGTACTTGCACTGAGGATTAAACCTGGGGTTTTGTGCATGTGAGAAAAGTACTCTGTCACTGAGCTATCTTTTCTTTTCAATCTACTTAAATTAAATTAAATTTTGGTGAGCCAATTGTGTTTAAAAAAATTCATCTATTTCTTCTTCTTTCCAGTATTTTAGTGTGTAATTTCTCATAATAGTTTCTTATGATCTACACTGTGTAAATATATGTCACTGTGATTAGTTTAATAAACAAGCTGACTGACCAATAGCTGAACAGGATACAGTTAGGAAGGAAAGCCAAACTGAGAATGATGGGATGAGAAAGGACACAGTCTGAGGAGTCACCAGCCAGATGCCCAGGGAGTAACAGATGATTCTGTGATGCTAATAAAGGTACCACCATGTGGCAGAGCATAAATAGAAATATGGGTTAATTTAAATGTAAGAGTTACCTACCAACAATCCTGAGCTCTTCAAATTTGGTAATTTGGAAGCAGCTACTGGGATGGGGAATGGGCAGTCAGGATAGGAAAGTTTCCAACTACCTATGGTGGCCTAATGTTGGGTAGGAGTTACCATAAAAGACCTAAAAATGCTTAAAATGGGTTCTATACACAAAAATGGACTCAAGAGCAGCTTCATGGTAACTGTCTTTTCTCTGGTAGGCTCTGTTTGCTGGCAGCAAGGAGAGGTGTGGCTCCTTTAAGAGATGGCTTTCTGGCTCAGTGCTAGCAACAAAGACAGGCATCTTTTGAGAGTCCCTACCAGCAAACACTTATGTGGTGTTGATGAGCATTTGGTGTCATCTACTCTGTGTCTGGCTGGACCCAGAAACTTCCCAGAGTTAGGACAATAAACACGGCTCCCAGAACTGGCAGTAAATATGCCTCAGCCATGAGATTAGACGCTCGGGGAACAACAGGGGAAGAGCCAGTACAAGCATGCCATGATCTGAGCAGTTGGTTTTGTTTGTTTGTTTTTTGTTTTTGCTCATGCAGACAGAATTGGTTACAGATGTGCAGTAAGGACAGATTCAGATAAAAGGAGCCTCTAAACAGGTCATGGTGTGTATGTATGTATATATATATATATATATATATATATATATATATATACACATATATATATATATAGAGAGAGAGAGAGAGGCATGGAAGAGAGAAGAGAATAAGTATATACAGTCTTCGATTTAAAAATAGTTTTAAAATAACAAAATTAAGTCTTTAAAAGGGGAAATAAAGTAATATAAAGGAAATAAGCCATGTAAATATGAAAAATACACAGAGTCTTGATTATATATATTATTGTGTTTGAAAGTTTTGGCTAAGAAGGGACCTTGGAATATGGAAAATGCTAGATTAAACCAACTTATAGATTTTAAAATTATCTTCACTTCAAAATTAAGTCAAAAGATATGTCACCTTGGGAGAGAGGGTATGCTTTTGTTTCCACAGGAAATAAGAGGTGATGGATTCATTCTATGTTAAGGAAAATCAGATTTAATCCAGAAAGACCCCCTGAAATCCTGGCTACATACATAAAAATTAAACCTATGAAAACTATAAAGCATATAACATATATTTTACCTGCTCAAACACATAACAAAAAATCATCTTTGGCTGATTTGTGTACAATGGATAGTCTATACTTGTATTAATATAGATATGTATGTTACCATTAAAATTTTGTGTGTTTTCAGAGTAAGGAAACCACACACCAATAAAAACTGAATGGCCTAGATGATCCAACATCCAGAAGGGCTTCAAGGCTGCTAACTGAATTGATTCAGCCTAACAGAATACTCCAGTCAGGAATTGACCATAATCCTGAATTTTCTCAGGATCCCCCAAAGATTACCAGTTCCCCCAATCAACAGGAAGTAGTATCAAGAACTGTGCCACATTCCCCAAAAAAATTAATTATAGAAGTTTGTCTTTGTTTAGGGGGGTTGGTTGCAAGTTATTCTTGGTCATGTTAAAAAAAAAGGAGTTAGATTTAAAGATCTCTTTCTAAAGAAAAGGGAGAAATAGGATACAGAAACATGGGAGAAAAAGGTAGATTATTGAATCTACGTTAATTCAAAAGCAACTATTAATCTTAAATATTTCACATTGGTATGGATTTTGGTTTATGGATATAAATTTAAAGTTAATTTTGTTATACTATGTGTGTATTTCTACTTTTGTGTGGGTTGTGTTTATAAAGTTTAAAAATTCAATGCATAATAAGAAATACAGTTTAATAGTCATTTATAATAAAACATATACTCACGTTAAGTATATTTTCAAGGTTAAACAGCTATATTTAGACAGAGATATGGTCTTCAAACACTTCAAAGATCTACTGAATATGGCATTTAATATGTTTAATAACCAAAGGTGTTTCATGACAGTAAGACATATCTTCTCCAGACAGCACTAATCTACTTCAGAGAAGATATAGGCATCAAAGATACTCCACAGGGAGTTTGTTTTCTTTATGGCAAAAACTGGCCAGTGGGGCAAGAAACTGCCCTTGCCGCAATTGCTGACAATTACTGTCCAAATTGAGCCAGGAGAATACAAAAAAAGTCAACTGCAAAACTTTGCCAACGTAATGTAGGACAGTCCTTCAGAATTCCTACCTTCATAGGAAGGTCTGTCAGATATGTTAGGCCTGTAGGCCAAGGTTGGATGCTCCAATATTGCAGAGGAAGCTTGAGTAACTATCCAGGCAGCCTGAGGTCCCTGTCCTTAGGTAACATTTCACCATTCTGAAGTCTTTGATGAAGCTAAAGACTAGATAGTTGTAGTTAAGGCTTTCTAAGTTGTAAGAAGATGTAAATTAGATATAAAACTTTAAACTCTCCCAGATAAGATAGATAATAGAGTATTTTCTCTGATTTTGCTAAATACAAATGGACAACATTGTAACTGCAACTCTTACTTGATAACTGTTTTTGTTGTATATAATTTTACTATGTTGAAGTTAAGACCTTCTTTTATAATTAGACAAAAAGGGGGAAATGCTTTGGAATAATCCTTCTTTACCCTGTGAATGTGCATTACTCTCATTAGTTAATAAAAAGCTGATAGACAAGTAGTCGGGCAGGAAGTATAGGTGAGGCAGCCAGAAACAGAGGACTCTGGGAAGAAGAAGACCAGAGTAGAGGAGATGTCAGCCAGCTGCCAAGCAAGCAGGCTCTGTAGAAAATGAGGTAACAAGCCATTAGCCATGTGGCAAAGCATAAATAGAAATATGGGTTAATTAAAATATAAGAGTTCGCTAGTAATAAGCCTGAGCCATTGACTAAACACTTATAAATAATATTAAATCTCTGTGTGGTAATTTGGAAGCAGCTGCCATGATGGGGAGCAGGTGTTCAGGACAGGAAAACTGACTACAGCTATTTCTGACTCTTTTGCTGGCTTTTGCAACCCTTATCCTCATACTGGGTTGCCTCATCCCACCTTCAACACAATATCCCATGTTTGTTTGATACCTGTGGGAGGCCTGCACTTTTCTGAATAGACATGGAGGAGGGCTGGATGGGGAGCAGGCATAGGGGTGTTGGGCAAAGGACTAGGAGGAGAGGAAGAGGGGATGCAGAGGGGAGGTGGTAGTGTAAGGACTGGGAGGAGAGGAAGGTAGAGAAACAGCAGCTGAGTTGTAAAAAAGTAAAATTAAAAGAAAGAAAAGGCAGACAGGTTTGCCTTCCTCGCAGGTTTCATATAAAAGAATAAACAGATTTCATGTGTAACTGTCCCCAAAAGGAGCATGCTTTGCAATGATTGTTCTAAGTAAAAATTACTCATGTCTCTGGTAAATGATTAGATTTTTTGAAAGTCCATGCAAGGTCTGAGGATATAAAAGTTTAAATAAGTTCCGAGAGTCTAAGAAATAATTTAGGCTATATACATCATGAGAGTTATTTCAGATTTGTCTGTCCACTTCTATGCTATTGTTACACTGAGATTTCAAAGATTCAGTTTTAACATTGATCAATGGAGTTCTAGTAGAGCACTGACTACTTACAAGTCAGTCACAAGCTCAAGATTTTAACTTTGCTTTGTTTTTTAAGTGTATACTTAAAGGTGCTTTTCACTGGGCTAAAATCATCTCTGTCCGAGTTATATATCCTGCTCTTGAAACAGAGCAAATAATGTTCATGCTTTTTATCCCAAAGCTGAAGCTTTCACTAGGACTTCAAAGACATGAGTCTACTCCTGCGGTTTTAAAGACAGATGTTAACTGCTTTTTCTACAATGTGGATTTCAGTACATTGATAATGTTAATATATCTAAAACATTTATCCTTTTTTAACTAAAACATTTATGAATTAGGGAGTTAAAGAAATCATCGACTTGAATCCACCTGTCAGAGGTCAAATGGCCTCCAGATAAGTACAGCCTAAGTTTCCCTACCTGTCTATTCCTGAACTTGGGCTCTCTCTCCACTCATCTTAGGATGGGGTGTTGCTGGAGAGCTTCTCTCCAGGTTCCCCAAGCCCCGCAGTCCCACAATCCACTTATAAAATAATCACTCAGACGCTTATATCACTTATAAACTGTATGGCCGTGGCAGGCTTCTTGTTAACTGTTCTTTTATCTTAAATTAACCCATTTCTATAAATCTATACCTTGCCACGTGGCTGGTGGCTTACCAGCATCTTCACATGCTGCTTGTCCTGGCAGTGGCTGCAGTGTCTCTCCTCCTTCTTCCTGTTTCCCCAATTCTCCTCTCTCTTTGTCCCGCCTATACTTCCTGCCTGGTCACTGGCCATCAGTGTTTTATTTATATAGAGTGGTATCCACAGCAATGGGGTGGTCCCAGTGTCCCAGACCAACCAGCTTGGCTACTACCTAGACCCACATCCTAGGCCTTGGGTTGGCCCACCCTAACATCTACCTCATTTGTGACCTGCTGGAGTGCATGAAGGAACTTGTCCTGCAGAATGATAACTACAGGATCTCCCTGACTCTGGGCGACAGCGAGATATTCAAGAGGAATTTCAGTGAGGTCCAGTGATGATGGTGCACCAGAGGCCCTGGAGCAGAGCAAAGACTCATTGCACTGATCATTTTGCTGGCGGGGTCGATTGGACAGAAGGGTGAACTGTGTGGCACACCACAGCTCCGGATGACACTGACATGAATGGAGAGGTGTTGGAAAGACAGAGGAGTGAGGTGGAATTTTTTATTTGCTTGCTTTTTGTTTTAATTAGTGTGGGGAGACATTCTGCAGCATTGAGGGGAGGATACGGAGGGACTGGAAGGTGAGCAGGATTGGGGTATGCAATGTGAAATTCCCAAAGAATGAATAAACAATTAAGTTTAAAAATACCTAAAATGGAGATAGCACATCTTACACTGGCTTTGTCACCCTTTCCCGGCATTCCAATGACTGTTTGAATAGTCGTGTGCATTCTCTCACCATCTTCAGATGGAAGGTTTCTTGGGGGAAGCAATACTGCATCTAGGACACAAACTCAGATTCCGGTGTGTTTTTCATGAGGAGTGGTGGTCCTTTCAGCTAACTCAAAAAGACAATGTTCCATTTAGAACAGCTTAAGGTGCTGTTATTGCTCACTAATCAGTTCCCAAAATCCAGCCCCATGACTTGAATGTGAAGAACTCTACAGTCTGCTCCCATCACTGTCAAGAACATCTTCAAATGGAGATTGCCCTGCATTGATAGATCATGTTTTCTACTATCTTAAATCTATTAGTTTTCAGATTTACAGACCAAATTCTAATCTTAACTCTTTTTTAAGAAAAGTCTGGAAACACTGGCAAAACTCTTTAAAGCATTAAGTCATTTCTTTGAAGTACCGTGTTCATGTGTGCTACAGCTTCAAAGAAGGGATAATATCCCTGAGATGACAACAGATGAGAAATGTGGATTGCACTGAGTGTGGTGGCACACACTCGTAATCCCTGCACTAGAGAGGGGCGGAGGAAGACGATGCTGGTCTGAGATTAAAAAGTGGGAAACTGCTTCAAAAAATGAAAATGTTAAAACCAACATTTGGGTCCTGCAGTGGGCTTTCACTGTTTCTAACTATCAAAGAAGAACCTGTGCTTTTAGAGTGAAAGACTATCTCCTTCATAAGGAGTGAGTCCCAGGCACTGGGTATATGCATGTGAGCACATGTACCTTGAAGATCAGAGACATCATCCCCCAGAGCTGAGGTCAAAGGTGGTTGTGGGTGGTGGGAACCAAACTTAGAACATATGCAAGAGCAGCACATGCTCCTAAGGGTGAGCTCTCTCCATCCCCATGACATTTTCATGGTTAGGACACACTCACTAATTCAGGAAATCATAACATGAAGGTAACTGCAGAAAGCCCTTCAGTTAAGTTGTCTACATTCTCTCCACCGTTGTTTGCGTTTGGTCAATGCCCCAATGTGTTAAAATCTTAGTCTTCAGCAAGGTGCTGTTGGAAGGTGGTTGAAGCATTAAGAGGTGGGGCCTGGAAGGAAGAAGTTGGGTCCATGGCCATAAGCCCTTAAAGAGATACTAGGCCCTTTGCCACTTCCATCCCTCTCTCAGATTCCAGGTCAATATGAGGTCCCCAACTTCCTTCCTTTGAGTTTCTTCCCCAATGTGCTGTATAGACACAGCTCCAAAGCAGCAGGGCTGGGTGAGCATAGCTGGAGACCTCTGGAGCAAAATAAGCCTTTTCTTCTTGGAAGTGGATTGGTTTCAGTTCCATTAACAGAAACTGTCAACTCTCCCATAAACATTCTGGTTCCCTTTAATAGCTTTTCAGATTGTGGCTGCCTGCATTCTGCTCTAGCAGGTAGATGTGTTCACTTTATTATGCATAGATAACCACAGCATATTGACCTCCACCCCTCATCTTTCCTTCCTTCATTCTCCCCATCTTTAGGGATTTATGCCATTTTTATATTATGGACTTTCATTACCAAGGGAAGTAAAATGAGGAACAGAAAGAAATAGTTTTGATCATGCTATTATCGTGAACAATGGCTCGACAACAACAGACAGGCTTGTTGTTCCTTAAAATCTCTTCATTCTTTATCAGCCACGAAGTAAGATGGGTTCTGCATCAGTTACTTTTCAATGCTGTAATAAAACACCACAAAGCAACCTGTGGAAGAAAGGAGTTTATTTTTGCTTATGATTCCAGAGGGATAGAAGTCCCTCATGGCAAGGAGGCTTGACAGCCACCAGCAGACATGGTGACTGGAGCAGAAAGCTGAGATTTCAGATTCTCCAGCAAGACACAAAACATTGGGAACTGGAAGTAGGTGAGGCTTTTACCAATTGATGCCAGCCTAGTGACTCACTTCCTCCACTAAGGGTGCACTCCTAGTCCTCCCCAAGCAGAGTTATCAACTGGAACCCAAATGTCCAAATTCCCGAGCCTAGGAGGGACAGTTCTCTAACAAAGTACCACAACTTGATTTTGTTTTTAATGTGCACCTTAAATTGTATTAATCACAATTTTATGGCAAAAGACACACTTTACAACTTTCTACATTTTTTCATTTATTTATTTATTTGTAGATGAGGAAGTACAAGAAAAGAGGGAATGGAACAGCCTGCAAGAGATGGTTTTCTTTCTTGGTCCCAGGGATCAAAACCACCTTGTCAGGCTTGGCAGCAAACACCCCTTTCCACTGAGGCATCCAGCTGGCCCCTGTTACATGGTTTTACTCTAAGATGTTTTTGAATATTTGTATCCACGTGTTTTGAAGATACATGAGTAAAATGAACACTGGGCCAAAGAGGCCACCAGCACATGAGAAGGTAGTTTTTTGAGAACATCAACACTTCACCCAGTCTTTATTTTTATTTTATTTTATATATTATTTTATTATGAGTAGTAAATTCTACATTGTTGTTGAGCCCAGGGTCTCCTACATACTAGGCAAACATTGTACCAATGACATATTGCCCCATCTCTACAAAAGGGCCTTTGAAAGGCTTGGTTTTCTCAAATATTTGCTTTTAAGAAAGTTTCATTACCAGATTTGAATTTCTAGGGGAACAAAAGTTCCTACCATCTTTGCTACATGATTTTAAATAGCCAGATTAAATTTATCAGTGCTCTAACAAAATGATCAAACATGTGACGTGAGTATCGAAGAAGGGACTGAAAACAAGAGATGTCACATTAATGAGTAGACTAACTTTGGAAGCATCGTGTCTAGAATAAAAAAGAGAGCTTACAACTCCTAAATAGGTAAAGAGGTATTCATATGTCTTGTACATAGAAAAGATAAATTTAAATAAATTATCCCAATGTAACACAACCAAGATGTAAATTTTCAGCTCTAAATACCTCTAACATTGAAGTATAAATTTAATGAAATTGAATTGTGTTTCAGAAATGGACAAGTTTTAATGCTTTCTGAAGATATGTGAGAAATATCCACTTGCTATGATTGAGTTAAAAGAGAAAATGCTCTTTGAAAATGAAGACAGCTTTAAAGTTCAGTGTTGGGTCACCATAGACTTTCCTGGGAAAATCCTAAGTGCTACCCCAATGTTCTAATAATGCTACCAGTAAATATTTTTATCATGAGTAAAATAATTTTTGAGGTCCTTAAGGATAAGAAATGAGTTTGTATAATATTCTCATGATTCAAAAGAACCAAATGCACACTCTGTCATGGGCTTGTGCAGGCCAATAGAAAACTCATTACAGCTTAGTTTTCAGTTCTCTATCATTCTCAACCCCAGGACTTTTGTGTACATCCACGCACTCGCTTTTTTTCTCTTTGAGCTTTGTCTCTGCAAGTTCAGTTTCTGAAGAGTCAATTTCCCCAGGGAGTTGTCGCTTCCTCATGAGTATTAAAATGAAGAACGCTGGGAAAAAGCTTGATCCTCTTAGTGCTGCAGGCACGCCGATGTAAATGTTCCTATTGAAAACAACTAATCTGTATTAATATAATTCTTAATGAGTTCAGTTGAAGCTAATTTTCTATATCCTTACAGATCATTTATTCCTGGAAGAAAACATCAGGTGATTACTTTGCCCATGTACTTTATATAATCTATTTTGCTGAGTTATTAAGTCTGTTTAGTAGAATGTCAAAATTTTTTCCAACATAAAATCTTAAATGCATTTTCTTCATTTTGATGATGGCTAGTTTCCATTGTCAACCTGACTGGATGTAGGATCATTATAGAGAGACATCTCTGGATGTACCTATGAGAATGTTTTCAGAAAGATTTAGCTGAAAATGAAGTTCCTAATACAGCATGCAACATGACCAGCCCCCTCATACTCTGCCACCATTTGTCCTCTGCCATTACGTCACACTCAGCCATAGTTCTGCCATTATCATATGGTCCTTAAATAACGAGCCAAAAGAAAAAAAAAACCTCTATCAGGTAAAGGGAACTACTCTTTTCTATTTTGTTTGCTCTGATTTTGATGACACATGTATAAAACACATGTATAGAACAACATACAGTCACTTTTCAAGATTTCTACTCAGCATTTGTTTGCTGCATTATACCAATAGATTTTATGATACTGGAATCATTCTGTATCTGAAATAATCATATTACTCATTTGTACATTTAGTAGATTCAATTTGTTAATTTTCATGCAGAAGCTTGCTTTTGCAATCAATTACTTTATCTTACAGCATTTTGCTACCTTTAACTATGTGTATGTGCTGGGTTTCTGTGTGGATATGTGTCCACGAGTCCTGGATACCGGGGAGTCCGAGTAACAGGAACTTGTAGGCTGCCCAATATGGGTTATGGGAATTAAACACAGGTTCTCTGGAAGAGCAATGTGTGCTCTTAACCCCTGAGCCATCTCTTTAGCCCCAAATCCTTTCCATTTGCTGAACTTGTCCAGTTTAAGCATGAAGACTACAGAAGCTTCCTGAAATGAATTAGGTAATTTTCCCTTTCACCTTTTCTTAGAAGAACTTGTAAACTGTTAAAACTTCATTCCCTGTAATTTGATAAAATATGCCTTAAATTTCCAGACTTAATGAATATTGGAAATTTTTGACATATGAACATTTCTAAATTACTATGAAAAATTCCTTCATTTTCTCAATGTTTATAGTAAAATCTAGTGTGATGAATAGTGTTGTAAACTTAATACAATCTATAATCTCATGGGAAGGAAGTTTTAGTGAAGGACTCACGTGTGAATGTGTAACCTGTGAATGTATCCCTGGGAGATATTTTGATTACATTAATTGAGGTAAGAAGACCCAGTTCCACAGTGGGTGGTACCATTCCTTAGGTAGAAAATCCTAAACTATATAAGCATATAAATATGATCATGGCTACTTCTACAGTGGGAAAGTATAAGTTTAGTATATATGTATAGATGCTTAAGACCAGATATAACAGTCTAGAAATATAATTGAGTTTTTTTCTAGATGGGTAATAGATTAACAAATATCTTAGTTTATTTTCCTGCCACTGTTATAAAAGACCCTGTCAAAACCAATTTGAGGGAGAAAGGGTGAATTTGCTCATAATTCTAGGTTACTGTCCACCATTCTGGGGACGTCAAGGCAACTGGAGCTTTAATGCAGACACACTGACAGAAGTAGTTGAGGCCTTCCACACGTTTACTATAGGCACGCCAGGCTGAGAATGGGATAGTAGCCACCCCAGCCATACACATTCGTGGACAGGAAAATAGCCAGCACTTTTTCTTTCCCAGAATTTTTCAGTATCCTCCTCACCCAGAAACAGACAGAACTGGGTCATACCTTCAGAGAGCCAAAATTCCTTTTGGCAGAAGGGGTTTTACAAGCAAGGAGGAGCACAGTGCAGTCTGTAGCAAACACAGGTTCTCTGTGGGGTTTTTGGGGCCTCCTGCCCTATAGGGACAGCAAGGTAACAGCCTAAGCAGACTGTCATGACCTCTGTGTGTAGGTCAGCAGGGAACCCACAGTTCTTTCCTATAGTGTTAGTGACAGGGGCCTGTGAAGCACGAGAGTGGTGGGAACCATGCAGGTAACTGCCTTTAGTCTAAACAGCAGCAATGCCCGGATCTCAGAGGCCAGGCCCCCTGGTCTGCTGGCTCTTGAGGTTAATGGTTTCGGTTATGTATATGTGTGACAGCATCCTCCCACTTTGTGAAACTCTCAGCCGGTTTGTACCACAACTGCTCTACTGAGCCAGGTAATGTCCATGAGGCAGACAACCACTAAGTGCAGTGGAGCATCTGTGGGTTCCCAGAGACGAGACCATCAGTCAAATTCAGGTAGCAGGCCCCTTCTCAAGGAGGCCCCTGGTGACAGCACCTGGCATGCTGTTAAACTGCAAGGGCCGTCCACAGATTTGGGTTCTTATTATATCAGGCTGCAGGCATGAGAGAGCTGTGACCTTTCCAGGAGCTAGAACGTCAGAATCCCTGCTGCTTGAATGTGCTGGGACTGCCATACTGACCCCTGTGGAAGGGAAAAGTCCTTCTCTCTGTTCATAGGTATGGGATGGTGGGAGCCAAGAGATTTGTTTCCACCAACAGTGCCATTGGTCTCTGAATCTTGCTGTCCTGTTTATCTCCAGTGTTCTGCTATGCTAGCTCAGCTCCAGATGCAGCTCTCCCCCTACTGCTCCAGGGCCTCTACACAGACACCTGCTCCCTTTTAAAAGTATTATGAAAGGTTAGGTTAGGAAACCCACACATGCTTAATTGTATCAAACATTTTAGAAATAATGGGAAATATTAAAATACAAAATAAGGAAGTTATACCATCCACATGCATTCTGAAAATGAAGCCAAATGCCATCTTATCACTCAAGAAAAATGTTAGATTATGAATGGGGAAATTTTATGCACTACAAAAGTAGGTCTCAAAAATTATCTTTACCTTTGGGTCTGAGAGATGGTTCAGCAGTTAAAAGCACTGGCTGGTCTTCCAGAAAACCTGGGTTCAACTCCCAGCACCCACATGGCAGCTCCCAAACTGCCTGCAACCCTACCTCGAGGGGATCTGACCCCTCACACAGACAGACATGCATGCAAATACTCATGCACATGAAGTCCAAGAAAATAGTTAAAGATTATCTTTACCTGAAGTTATTTATATCATACATCCTGCACGCCCCTGGTTCTCCACATTTCAGAGTCCCCCAGTGTAAACAGGTTCTGTCTATCAAGGCACCAAAGTAAATAGGTGCTGGAATGCCAGCTGCAGTGAGAAGAGAAAGAAAAACAACCCATTGCCAGGAAGAGAGAAAAGAGAGAGATGTGTTATTTTATTTGGAAGTACTTCACTTTTTTCTCTTAAAAACCAACATAACAAATTATGAATCAAAAGTGCTACACTTATGTTTAGAAATTATAAGGTAATGTAAAGTTTCTAGATCACAACATATGAAAACTATGTATAAGATGCTAAGAAAGAATCTATTGAGTTCATAGCCGTGAGCTTCATGTATTTTCTGAAATGTCTTGTTCTGGTTTTCTATACATCTAACAAAAACATTTTCCATTTTATTTTATTTTTATTTATTTGATATAAAAGATCAAATTTGTAATTAAGTTCAAGTAAGCTCTTTAAAGACAAGGGGAAATATTTTTTCATGTCTGCAGTTACCTTATTCTCAGACTAATTACAAGTTGCCATTTCTAAACACATGTGCTTGTGAACTCCAGTGGGTACAGCACATGTTCATTGAAGATGCCACCAGATCATTGGGACCTCCTGGTTGAGGACAATTGGGATAGTGTAGATCCAGAGACAAACTACCTTTCATATTGATCATGCATTGCCCCTCCCTCTGTCTGACTTTACACCCATGTAACTATCACATGAAGCCTTTGGTGGGATATATTCACTTAACAGGTTGCTAGCCTCCACTCAAACAAACACTAAGAATGTCATCAGATATCAGCTGAGCCTACAGAAGAGAATTCCATGCTTTGCTCTCACCAACCCACTAGATATATTTGAGAAGTCTTGTATTAATGACTTCCTTTGTTCTCCAACTATAAATATAACTAACTGTCACCATGTTGGAGCCTGATATTCGGATGACCTGAATCTCTGTTCCCGTTATGATGACTTATGTTTGATTCCAGATCAAAGTCTCTTACTCCCTTTAAGATGAGGGTTGTGTTTTGAGTTGGCAAGAGAGCTGCTATCTTTTTACTGAGTGAAAATTAATTGGTTTACTAAGTACTTAATATTGGTCTGATATGATGGAGAAATTGTTCATACCAAATATTCTTGTGCAAAATGCATGTAACCCAATTCCAAGTGACTTCTCTTCAGACTTGATACACCTGAAAAATACATATACATAAATAAAAGTTCATCATGCAAACCCATATCTGTCCTAGCATCCTCCCAATGACAGGTGTAGTTCGTGATCCTAATGGTTACGTTTTTCATTCTGAAGTGAGGATAATACGGTTCTACTATTAAGTCCACACAGAGAGAGGAGAATATGACTTCTGAAAGCTGTCCTGTGACCTCCACACTTGTAAAGCAGGGTGGAGCCCCTTAACCTTGGCTGCTAACCTAGATGAACAGTTTTTTGGTTACCATGGAGAACACCATGCTATCCCCAAAACTTTGAAGCCACAAACCAAATAGATAGATCTTCTTCTCTTAAGTTGTTTGCCAGGCATTTTGTCATGTTGATTAAAAAAAAAAAAATACTGAGCCTGGCGGTGGTGGCGCATGCCTTTAATCCCAGCACTCGGGAGGCAGAGGCAGGTGGATCTCTGTGAGTTCAAGGCCAGCCTGTTCTACAAAGTGAGATCCAGCAAAGGTGCAAAACTACACAGAGAAACCCTGTCTCAAAAAACCAAAAAAACAACAAAAAAACCTACCATATTTTATATAAAAATTCAAGGTATAGTAAAGGTGATCCCACAGATAAACAAAGAAGGAAGACTCCATCATGTAGACTATGACATTAAGAAAGTGCCTTTGTTAGCTGGGCAGTGGTGGTGCACGCCTTTAATCCCAGCACTCGGAAGGCAGAGCCAGGTGGATCTCTGTGAGTTCGAGGCCATCCTGGCCTAGAGAGTGAGTTCCAGGAAAAGCATCAAAACTACACAGAAAAGCCCTGTCTCAACTCCCCCCCCCCAAAAAAAGAAAAAAATGCCTTTGTTTTACAAAGTTAAAAACATTGGACCTTTGTCTTTCCTGTACTGCCTACAAAATTAGATGAGATGGTTTGAAAATTACATACAAAGGGGAGACTTATAATGCAGTCAGGTTAAAATCTGACAAATGTTCTTATAAATTAGGAATGTAGAAGTCCTTTTAAAACATTGTCTTTCCTCACCAAATACACATGGGTAAGAAAAGCATAATAAATGCAACTATTGAGACTTCATTTTGGAAGTGATTCCATGAAGAGTTCAAGAAAACACAACAGACTAGAAGAGTAAAGATTTTGTGCACACAGTAGGACTGTGTCATCCCTCATTGACATCGCAATCATCAGTTCAGCAAAAACGAGCAAAGAAACATGAGAAAAAATAATTTAAATAGACCTTAACTTCATTAAATCAAGAAATCATACATTAGGGCCTAAAAGATGGCTCAGTGGGTAAAGCTGCTTGCCACCAAGCTTGACAAACTGAGATCAGTACCTGGAGCCTACATGGTGGCAAGAGAACCAAATTTTACAAGTTGTCCTCTCATTTCAACATACATGCCATGGAATACAAACACACACACACACACACACACACACACACACACACACACACACACACACAATGCTTTTTAAAACCATACATTAAAACATCAAGAAGCCACACTTTCATACCTAGTGAAGAGTCAATGTCAGAAGGTAAGATAATTGAGAAAGTAAAGAGCATGACAGTGAGTCATGGAAGTAGGAACAGGCATGCAGTAACAGGAGAGCAGACCTTGAGAGTGTTTGGAGGTTTTAACAAGAATGTACAACTGCTGACAATTCCCTTCAACTATAATGATCCTCGTCTATGAAGAAAACTCATCCTTATCAACTGAGCACGCTGCTTTGAAACAGAGGCACCAGAGTAGTGAAGGAGAAAGAAAACATCATGTAGCCACATCAGCTAAATCAGCCTGGCATGTGATAAGGTGATGTATGTCACAGCCAATACTCTCTCACTTATAAGTCTTAAGAGCTAGCAATACTGGTGCCTTTATCTGCCTGTGAACCTATGAACAAGGCATATACCACATCTCCATTTGTGTGAATATAGGAACATAACATCTTACAAAGGAAAATGAAAATGTAAGGACAGATAACAAGTTTGTCCTAGTGAGTATCTATGAAGTGTGGAAGCAGGGGAAAGGAAGAATTAGGGGAAGGGAAGAGAAGGGAAGGGAGGGTAGGAGAAGGGGAGAGGAAGGGAACAAAAGGGGGAGGGGAAAGGAGAGGAGAGAAAAAGAGAAGAAGGGGAGAGGAGAGGGGGGAAGCAAAGGAGGAGGAAAGGGGACAAGGATTTTGAAAAAGAGTAGAAGGAGAAGAGGATGGGGTAGAATGGGAGTGTTGGCAAGGTAACAGAAAAGCACAGGGAAAGGAAGGAGCGAGTAGGAATCTTGGTCCAGTCTATGGATAAAATACGACAAATCATCAAATGGTATGTAACATTGTGGTTAACTCAACATTGCTTCTGAATCCCAAAGATACAAGAAAAGGTGTTTGTGTGGGAGGGAACTGCTTCCCCGTTGTTAGTGGGTATGAAGTTTGCTAGGCTGGAAAGAATACCTACTTAATAAAAAATACCTTGAAAACTGGCTTTGAAACTTTAACACTTTATCTTAGAAAGCTGAGTATCTGTTATTGCATTCATATGTCTCCTGGTTAGATAGTGTCTATCACTGCATTCATGTTTTTTGTTAAAGACAGGTTGAGCTCAGGATGTCAAGGGAGCCTGGTCACTTTTACACAGAGGGTTTCACACTCTGCCAGTCAGTTAGCTGAGTCTAGGGAATGAGTCCTAAACAACTCCTCTCTCCCTGCCAAAACAAGATGTCCCTTAATGTAGGCTTAATACATAAGGAGGGAAAATAGGAAAGGGCAGGCAGGAAAATTCCAGAAAACTTTAAATAGCTGTTAAATATAGCAATGCTCAGTATAAGAACCTTGATAAAGGTATTTCAGAGCATTGAATTTCTGGGAACCTTGACTCCAAGAGTCTTTCTTGGGAAATGGAATTTCAGTAAATGACCAAAAAAAATCTAAATGGCATTGATGGGGTGCTCAGTATGTAAAGTTGCTTGCCAGAAAGGCTAGATGAACCAGAACCCAGGAGCATATGTAAAAAAAATAGTTAAAAAGCTCAATTCAGGAGCATACATCTGTAACCCCAGCATTCCCATAGTGAAATAGGAAAAAACAGCATTGCTTGGGAACTTGAGGGCCTGGTATGCTGGAGTACACAGCCAGGACAGCAACAGAAGAAAGAAGAGAGACCCTGCCTCAAAACAAGAGGAGCAGAGAACTGATTCCCCAACACTGTCTTCTGACCTCCCTGTGCTCTTAGTGGCACTCAGGAGCCCCCCCCCCCAGAGAGAGAGACATGGAGAGAGAAACAGACAGAGAGAGAGAGAGAGAGAGAGAGAGAGAGAGAGAGAGAGAGAGAGGGAGAGAGAGAGAGAGAAACATCATACACTTGCATATGCACATACTACTAAGAAAAAAGATAGAAAGATAAATGAACAAATCACTTATTACCTCAGAAGAACCATATATCCAGGTATGGCTGCTAGCGAGTAGATGAAACAGCCAATTACTGACATGATTAAAAAGTACTGCAGCCTGATAGTACAGTCAGGGCCTTTTTTACACAGCCCAAGGACTGCAGATGCGTTTCCTGAAGACTGAATGCAGCTGCAATTTTGAAACACCTGTAAAAAAAATGTCCTATTTAAGAAAGAAAAATATTGGGCATAAATCTTCAGTGTTTTCTACACAGCCAGTTAGATCAAAATGGAGAGTGTTGGGGTCAAAGACATGGCAAATAGGAAGACACTCACCCAGTTTGAATGAGGACCTTAAATTGAGCACAAACACCATTGAATAAAAAAATACTGAATAAGTAAAATAGAGGTTTACTTCCACCTTTATTTTCATCTCTCTTTTTGGTATATTATAATTTTATTATAAAATATAAAGTGGTACTGTGGTTGGTATGTAAAGTGATTAGAAAATTTCTTAATAAAAAATGAAAAGGAAAAAAATATAAAGGGGTAGATTTTAAAAATAAGTATTTTTTCTAAATGCATAGAGTAATTTGCAAAAATTCAATTATACTGAATTCACATTTATTTTGTTTTTTTATATTTATTTTCATGTGTGTTTGGTCTTTGTTGGTGTGTGTACATGTATGTGTGTATGTGTGTTCATGTGTGTGCATGTGTGTATGAACACATGTGTGCCACATCTACATACATATAGAAGTCAGGGGATAAACTATGAGACTAAGTTCTCTCCTTTTACCATGTGGGTTGTAGTTTTGATGGGAAGGTTTGGTGGCAAATGCCTTTACCCACTTTACCAACTTTCTAGCCTGTACATAATTTTATAACAGTCAATATACTGCTGTGTTTTGTTTTGACCCTAATACAAAGAACTAAAACAAAACATATTTCAGAATGATGATGGAATAGTTAGATGCTTACTAATAAACAAAGTCATGTTCCAAGAAAAGGAGTTTATTTAAACAATATTTCAATTCTTTTTTGAATTGTTATATTTCTGAGTATATTAAGAATCAAAATTTATATTTCACATTGATTACCAACCAAGTCTGTAAGTATTATAACAAGTTTAAGACAAGGAAAATGCTTAACTCTTTCCTGCTAAGCCATCATGAGGGGATGGCACAGTCTATAGAGTCCTGCACCAGCATGAGGACCCGAGTCCAGGTCCCAGTACACATGAGAAAGATGCACGTGTGGAGGATGTGCATGCAACACTGGTGCTCTGAAGATGGGAGCAGTGACTCCCTGGCATCACTGGCCAGGCGGCCTAACAGAATCGGCAAATTCCAGGCCATGAGATCCTGCCTCAGAAGCACAAAGTGGGTGGGACCTGAGAGTCAACAGCCGAGGTTGTCTTCTGACCTCCATGTGCACAAGCACCTGCATACACACACACACACACACACACACACACACACACACACACACACGACTACAATAAATAAATAAATAAATAAATAAATAAATAAATAAATAAATAAATAAATAAATGACATTCATGATACCAAAAGATAAGTTTTCTGCCTGCCTCAGCTATGTAGCTAGTTTGAAGTCAGCCTTGGTTTCATTAGATCCTATCACAAAAGGGGCAGATTTTTTAAAGTTGTAATTTTTATGTTTTCTTATGTGTCTGCTTCTTTGTCTGTGTATATACAAGCAGGAACATGTGGGTGTCTGAGGAAGGCAAAAGAGAGTGTCAGATTGCCAGGAACTGGAGTTGGGAGATGCTCCAAGTGGGTGCTGGGAAGCAAACAGGTCCTCTGAAAGACCAGCAAGTGCTCTTAACAGCTAAGCTAGCTCTACAGCCCAGCCAGAGCATTTTAACTCCAATCATTTGAATAATGGTCTCAACTGCTTTGAAATTACAAAATAATTCCCAGACTCTGACAAAGTTTTACATAACATCTAGAAATTGTAAGGTCAGGTATAAATATATTAAGGAATTTAGTTATTCATAAAAATATATTATGAATATTTTAAGCATGGACTAATTTTTGCTTTTTAGCAGATGTAGGCTTAGATCATAGCACATATTAATGTAGTACACAAAACATCAGCCCAGATCACTGAAAGAGTGTTTACCATGTTGATTCCTGTTCCAACAGACTTCTCACAACCTGCAAGGCAGGCTGACATGTATGCTAGGCCATTCTCTCCACACACTGGGTCCCAGGTTTTAGTTAAGCAGTTACACCTTGTGTTGCAGTCAGCAAGGACATTATTCTCCACGTACAAAGGCTGCTGGATTCTGAAATGATTTTAAACAATGTTATAGATACTGCAAAAACCACAAAAGTACTTTATTTTCTTCTTTTCATCTCAGTACCTGCACACATACACACACACACACACACACACACACACACACACACACACACACACACAACAGTGTGACAGAGAGAAAGGGGGAGTGAAAGAGAGTAAGAGACAGACAGAAAGAGAAACATTTCATCTTCTCCCCAGGACAGAAACAGAAATCAACCATTCAAATATCAACTAGTGGTCTCTATACCATGTTTCGGTCACACAAGTAGCAGAACTACTTTTTCAATTACTTCAAAAACAAACATTAAGTGCCTACCCTATAAGAAAGTACCATGCTGTTAGAGCTAAAAAGGAAGATGGTAATCTCTAATTGACCTGCATGATAAGAAATCATGAAAGAGGGCTGGCTTGAGAAAAATCTGCAATTTCCATTTATAAAATAAATGCTGTGGTTTTGCCCCCAAAGCAGAGTGGTTTGAGTGACCAGGCATGCTCTTCTGAGATATACAGAACCCAGCACTTACAATGGGATTGAAAGAGGATAATGTAGGAGTCTAGAGTCTGAATTCACATTGTGTCACTCAAACAGAGTGTGGAGTCAGCATGACTGGAGATGGAGTGAGAACATACAGCTCTACCTTGGCATTGTTAAAGCCATTTTCTGTAAACTCACTAATTTCCCCCTGAGTTTCAATTTCTACATGTACAAAGTGAAAAGAATCAATCCTGTCTTAAAAAAAGATTCAAACAAAGTGATATATATTTTATAATACAAAAATCTAAGACTACAGCATATATAAGATTGAACTATACCAGTGACACACACACACACACACACACACACACACACACACACACACACACGTTGACTTACAATGTATTAGATTCAGTTGTGCTAAATTTGAGGCCATTGTAGAACCCTATGAAGACTTGCTGGCCTGCATAGTCAACTTTTAAAGCTAAATGCTGTAGAATAATCTTCTTATACATTGTAAAGATGTGTCGCTCAAACTGGTTTAATAAAATGCTGATTGACCAGTAGCCAAGCAGCAAGGATAGGTGGGGTGACCAAACTAAGGATGATGGGAAGAAGAAGGGCAAAGTCGGGAGTTGCCAGTCAGGTACAGAGGGAGTAGGAGATGAACATGCCATGCTAATAAATGTACTGCCATGAGGCAAAACATAAATAGAAATATGAGTTAACATAAAATCTAATAGCTAGTTAGTAATAATCCTGAGCTTGTGGCCAAGCATTTATAATTTATATCACCTTCTGTGTGTTTATGTGGGACTGGGTAGTTGGGACAGGAAATGTCTGATTATATATGGCACTCAAACATTTGGCAAGAATTTTCACATAAAGCCTGAAAAACCTTTAAAGTGGATTCTAAACACATAAAAATGGAGTCAAAATCCTTCTTGTTAACCGCTTTTTCTTGGATAGGCTCTGTTTGCTAGCAGCAAGCACAGGCACGGCTCCTTTAAGAGACAGCACCATGAAACAGTGTTAGTGGCAAAAAATGAGTGGTTCTTTTCAAAAGCCCTGCTACCAAGCACTTAAATGGAGTCTATGGGCAGCAGGTGGCACACTACTCAGTGGTGGCATGGACCCAGAACCTCCCTAGAGATGGAGTGGTAAACATGGCTCCCAGAGCTGGTTGTAAATGTCCCTCTGCCATAAGACTGGCCTCTCAAGGAACCAAGGAGCAGGGCAGAGCCAGCTGCCAAAGCTACTGCTTTAGTCCTAGCCACACTGCTTAGCAGTTTAAAGACTCAAGTAGTCAGCAAAACAGAGAGGACAGATTCAGACCAAAAAAAAAAAACCTCTAAATGGGTTACAGTGTATTTAAAAATATACACAGGCTTGGGAGGGGAAAGAAAAAGGGTAGAGAAATTCCTTTAAAAATAGAGTAATAAAAATATAATAAGCTACATAAAGATGAAAATGATGAAAAATACACAGAGAATCTGGATTCTGTATGTTATTGTGTTGTCTTTAAATTTTTTGACTACTAATGAACAAATAACTGCTGAGAGACATGTGATTATGAAAGATGCTAGGTTAAACCAACCTATATATTTTTAAAAATAACTTGACTTCAAAATTTAAGTCAAACATATGTTACTTTGGGAAAGAGGTTCTGCTTTTATTTCCACAGGAATTGAGAGGCTCTAGATTCATTCTGGGTTCAGAAAAATCAGGTTTGTTCAAGGAAGACATCCTGAAAAATCTCCAATGGGAATAGGTCGCCCAGATGATCCAATGTTTCAGAGATCATCTGTTGCAGTTTCCTCTGAATACTACATCCAGAACAGCTTCAAGGCTGCTGGCTGAGATGATGTAACCTCACAGACTACTCAGTCAGGACTTGACCACAATCCCAAATTTTATCAAGGTTCTCCAAAGATTAACATTGCCCCCAATCAACAGGAAGTAGTCTGGAGAATGCCCACATTTCCCAAAACAAATTATGAATGTTTGTCATCGTTTAGGGGGGTTGGTTGCAAGTTTTTATGGATAATGGTCAGGAAAAAAGCTAAAAAAGGAGATTAGATTCAGGAATATTTTTTTGAAAAGAAAAGTAGGTTATAGAAATGATAGATTAAAAGGTAGATTATTGGATCTACTTTAATCCAAAAAACAACTATTAATCTTACATATTTTACAATGGTATGGATTTTGGTTTATCAATACAAATTTAAAGTTAATATTGGTATACTATATGTTTTTCTACTCTTGTTTAAGGTATGGTGTTTATGCAACTCAGTTAAAAATATATAATGTATAATTAAGAAATACAGATTAATAGTCATCTATAATAGTCTGACTTATAGTTATGGTAGATATTTTCCAAGATCATAAACAGATATATTTACATAGATAGATAGTCTTCAAACACTCCAAATACCTACAAAATAGGCATTTAATATGTTTAATAACCTAAGGTTTTTCATGACAGTGATACACATCTACTTATGGCAGCACCAATCTACTTCAGAGAAGACAATGGGCATCGAAGAAACTCTGTATGAGTTTTTTTGTTGATGGCAAAAGCTAGCCATGTGGGCAAAGAAACTGCCCTTGTCTCAACGGCTGACAGTTACCATACAAGCTGGACCAGAAGGATGCAAGAAAGGTGACTGCCAAACTTTGCCGAGACTAGGTAGGACAGTTCTTCAAAAATTCTCTGCTTCACAGAAAAGTCTGTCAGATATTCTAAGCTTGTAGGCTGAAGATGGATGGTTCAGTCTTGCAGAGGAATTTTAGGTGACTATCCAAGTAGCTTGAGGTCCCTGTCATTAGGTAACATTTCACTCTTCTGGGGTCTTTGATGGAGTTGAAGACTAAATAGTTATAGTTATAGTTTTCCTTAGTTATAATAGAAAGTAACTTAGATACAAAACTTTACACTCACCAAGGTAATATAGATGATTAAGCATTGTCTCAAATTTTGCCAAATGCAAATAGATTAATAGTGTTACTGTAGTTCTTACTTAATAACTATTTTTGTTGTATATAATCTTACTATGTGAAAGCAAAAACCTTCCTTTTAATATAGGCAAAAAGGGGGAAATGCTGTGGAATAATTCTTTTGTACACTGTAAAGATTTGTTACTCGAATTGGTTTAAGTGCTGATTGGCCAGTATCCAGGCAGGAAGTATAGGTGGGGTGACCAAACTAAGGATGATGGGAAGGAGAAAGGCAGAATCAGGAGTTGCCAGCCAGATGCAGAGGGAGAAAGAGTGTGGGCTGATATAGGAATGGTGAGTTGAAGAAAAATACAAGATAACCATGTATCACTGCCACTAATTTGTAATAAAATGATCTTGTCATACACAATCCTTGAAGAAAATAGACTAGCCATTGTAAAAATATTATGATCTTCATTAGGAAGCAACATACCCTTCATAAGAAGTAGTTAAGCCAGCAACTGGGAAATTATCACAGGTCATCATGAAATTAAAGAAAGATAGAAGGTACTCAGTCAGGGATAGGCAGAATGCTATGTATGCAGCTTTCTTGACAGTAATCTTGAACTTCTTCATAATCAAGCCACCAATCAAATATCCAACACATATTGGAGGTAAGTTATAAAGACCTGTAAATGTGAGTAAAATAGTATTTTTAAAAGATAGCATTAAAATAAATGTGTTATCAATTTGTCTAATACATCTTATTTAAGAAACTATTTAGCTCTAATATAGTGACCCTAACCCCTATAAGCTCACATATTAAATAAAAAGAGGTTTTTAAGTGTCCCATAATGTCACTTTAAAAAGACTATTACCATTTATTGCAGCAAGTTATATATAAGTATCACACACATACATATATGATATTAGATATTTCATGTATTTTTTTCACTCTGTTTATTGGGAATTTGACTCAGCTCAAAATGATTTAGAAGGTCACTGTAATGTCCAAGCTTATCAACTGCAGAATATTCCATGTATTGTTGATATTGCCCATTATTCTTCCTCTCTGAAGAATGTTTACAGCTCCATACCATTGCATTTAATTGTACCCATCTAAGGGTAGTGGCTGGGATTTGGAGGACACAGAACTCTAGATAATATAGATGCTGTCTTCCTGTGATTATCAGTTATCAAGAGTAAAAATGACCCAGGAAAAATCCAAAGTTGGATATACCCCAGGATTTAATGTACTAACAAGAAAAGCAGAGTGTGGTTGCACAGACTCATCAGGCCAGGGGACCCAGTGACTAAATAAGGAGTCATATAGAGGGTAAGAATTGAAGCCCAGAAGTAAAATCTGGAAGTAAAATACCAATGAGTTAAGCCTATTCCTCTCTTAATTAACATATTTACTCTTGAAAACTGACTGATATGAGCATGCCCCAATATTTCCATAATGATGACAATTTTCATTCTGATTGGAGAGAGAATAGAGAGGATATTTCTGGCCTCTCCTTCTCTCTATAGCTTCTTGATTTCCCTGGAGAGTGGAAAGAAAAAATTTACAAGAATGTCCTAACAGATTTTAATTTTGTTGTAGTCTCCTAGTCACATTATCTTACTGTTTATCATGCCCTTGGGGTGCTGTTTATCATGTCCTTGTGGAAGGGAGAAGTGGTACTAAAGAAATAATGAGACTTCATACCTATGAGAAAGACTATCTCTGCAGTTGATTTTCCATACTGCTGTTCCAGGTATTTAGGCATGAAGGTAAATGTATTGATAAATGCATTGAACTGGAGCACACTTATGAGGATGAAAAGCATGTAAATCGGATTACAGGAGAGGCTCTTCATGAATGGCAAAAAATCTGAAACAAGAGAGTGTCAATACAATCAAGCTAACTTGACCTTGCATTTTATATCCAGTGTTCTCCTAAAATCTTCTCACAAATTCTGTGCTGTGACACAAATATATCTGATAAATCTTTACTCCTTGGGGATAAAGTTCTATATTATTATTTAATTCACTTCTAGAAGTTAGTGATACAATTGGCCATATAAGAAACAGAACCCAATTGTGCCATCATTCAAAACTATAAGGAGATGGAATCAAATCTATGGCTATACTTTTTATTTTTCTTTTCTTTCTTTTCCTTTTATTCATATCCTATATTCACTAGAGAGTGACTAGTCTGTTCTCTGGAATCTGCAAGGTACTTTTTGATGAATTTTGAGTTCAGACAATGATGCTATCACTCCTTTGTGCAAAAACAGACAAGTTAAATGCTTAGGAATGCTCCAGGAATCATGCTGCAGCTAAGCCTACCACAGCATTCTTGCAGCACTTCACAACAGAACATTCATTAGAATCACCTAGTGATATTTTCAAACATCTCAACACGAGGATTACTATAAGGAATGCTGACTCATTTGGTGTATACTGAGTACTTTTCAACTGATGTAACCAGAACTTTTCCCTGTTTAAAAAGCTGAAAGTCAAGTTTGTAGCCTGTCTCTAATAAATGGACTGGATCTCACAGAAAATAATGAACTTCATTCTTAATAGACTCTTTCCTTTTTCTGTCTTCATGTTTCCTATCTTGATTTTCAAATTTTGTATTATTCTTAATTAAATTATCTAAATTTTTTAGAGAGTAAAGTATAAAGAAGAAACAATTTAGAAGTTAAGGCAAAGACGTTTAATAAAAAGAAGTGAAATCTAGTGGTAAAATTTATCTTTAGGAATGAGAGGGTTGCAGTCAGAATTTCCAAAGGCTTTTGAACTCACTCATGTTTGCTGACATCTCTGTTCTTCTAAATGAATTTTCAAAATTCACATTTATTTTCTGTATCTCTTATATTATGCTAAACTCTTTTATAGTTTTGAAAATCAGGTTGACCTGGCACACCACACAGTCTAATATATCAGTATTATTCCTTTCAGAATTGTTAACATGACTATGATTCTAAGAATGTTCAAGTCTCTGAATTGGTTCCCAGTGTCCTCACAAACTTATCCCCAATCCTTAATCTTTTGGCTTCAACATGTCCCAACCTCCTACTAAGGCAAAGACTCTCTGATCTACCAGACGCAATAGCTGTAAGAAGTCAAGCCCCCAACGTGGGCAGAGAACCTTGCTCAACCCTAGTCCACACTGACCAGAAGACAAAATAATAAACAGAAACCAAGGGAACAAAATCCAAGGAAGACAAACTCAGAAATTGACACCTAGACCAACAATCACCCCAAACGTAGATTACTAGACACCAGCATAAGAAATAATCAAAAACAGCCAAAGAAATATGTCAAAGCATGACAAACACTGCACAAACTGCAGACCCATCTAAACCAAATACAGGGTTTAAAGTTTTCCTTTTGCCTTTAGTGATTCCATGTTTTTCCTCCTTGGCTTTTCCTCCGTGTTTCTCTTCTTTGTCACTTTTAGTCACATCCACATTATCCTCTAGTCCTTCCTTTGGGAGTGTTTTAGGGAAACAGAAAAAGGGGATGCTGGTCAGGACATTCACTCCTGCACAGATCAAAAAGCCAACCCACCAAGCACCGACCCAGCGTGTGTCAGTGGGAGTTATGGTCAGGTCATCTGTGGAGAAATACAGACATTTTATTAGCTTGCACCATTCTTTCCTGTGTAAACTGCAGAAAATTATTAAGGATCCTAAGCCATCTAAACACAAAATTTATATATTATTTGTAAACTTTTCACACATTAGTTATTCTTATTTGGGCCTTGAACTTCTGATCCTCTGCCTCTGCTTCCTAAACGCTGGGATTACAGGCATCTGCTACCCCCTGGGTGAATTCAGACATTCAGAAATAGTGCCTGAGGTTAGTCAACTGGGTGAAGTTGAAATTAAGTAAGAAGAAAAAATTCTCGATTGCTACATGACATAATAGTTAAAACTTCATTTCAAAAAGATAGAAAAAGATTTGAGACATATTAAAGCAACCAGGTTTAACCCGATGTATTCATATCTCAAAACATCACAGTGGGGAAGACAGGGGGCTGGAGAGACAGCTCAGTGACTAAGAGTTATTGCTGCTCTGGTAGAGGTCCTGAGTTCAAATCTCGGCACCCACATGGAAACTCACTACTGCCTTTAACTCTAATTTTAGGACATCTGAATCCCTCTTCCAGCCTCAGCAGGCACACACACACACACACACACACACACACACACACACACACACACACACAAAGATAATAAAATAAAACATCACATGGTATCCATTTTTTTATGGTTTGTGTGTGCCTTAAAAAATATTATCTGATTTTATCTAGTAATATAGGTGATGTATTTTCCAGCAGTAAATGGGAATTTCAATCTATCTTGTGAAAAGTTTATAAATTGGTGCTTATCACATAACAGAAAGATCTGTTTCATTTTCCCCAGTGACTGCCTCATTGAGAAAAACCTGTGTAAGTAAATCTTTTAAGACCAAAGGTGTGGCTGAACTGTACTGGGAGAATGGTGGATATTTTTATCAGAAGGTGACATTTTGTCCTTGTCTCTGCTCCTCTTAGGTCTGTAATCTGTAAGTACTGATAATTTGTCAACTGAGGATCAAAGGAGGCAGTGGCATAGTATTCTGGAACATTCTCCCACACTCTAGGGACTGGACTATATAAATACAATGTGTTGTGTTACCTGTATTCACAGACCCAGTGTCTACGTAAATATTTGCACAGAAGGATCCCAACAAAAGTCCAAACAAAGGGCCAATGACCATTCCTGTTTCTAAAATCCCTGGAAGTAAACAAAGAGAGGAAGTTACACAAACACACAAAGAATTTGCTTACACAAAAAAGCCTTGGGGTTGAATTGTTTTTAATATTAGATTTATTTTTCTTCCTTTGCAGAGTTGGGTATCAAATCCAATAGTCTAAGCAAAAGTGCTCTACACCTGAGCTACAGTCCCCACTACCTCAGATATTTTTATATCCAACATATTAGAAAAATTAAGCTTGGTATGTATAAGTACATATATATATATATATATATATATGTGTGTGTGTGTATACATATATGTGTGTATGTGTTACATGTACACATGTGTGTTGCATGTACATATATTGGTTTTTATAAATATTGAGAAGGAAGCTCCCATTGTTTCACTATGGAATGTGCCCCAGAAATTCTTGTGTTACTGACTTCTTCCCCAGGGGACCCCACTGGAGTTCAAAGGAACCCTTCTGATGCAGGGCATGGTGGTGGGTATTCAGGTCATCTGGAGTAGAACCATAGCTCTTTCGGCATTCTGTTTTGCTTCCCAGTCACAAGATGAATGGTTTCACTCCACTCATCCTTCCACCACAATGAGCTGCCTCATGACAGGCCCCTAAAACACACAGCCCAGCAACATAGATCAAAACTTCCAAAGCACTGAGCCAAATGAATCCTTTATCTTTATAAATAACTATCTCAGTTATGTATTAAAATGATAGAAATCTGATTGACACAAAAGGTTTATCACTCAAAACCACCTTCCAAATTCTCTTTTATGCTGAGTTGAAGGCAAAGGCTGTACCATCACAGGCAATCCCATCAAGCCATGATGTGAGCAAGGTCATTTTGATGCTTCCATAGCCCTGTTTTCAAAGGGACTCTGATAAGTAGCTATAATTGTCAACTTGATACAGCGTTGATTTACATGGGGGGGGGGTAGGATTTTAATGAAGTATTGCCTACATTGGGTTTACCTGTGGCATGTCATCAGGAGGCTGTCTTAAGTTAATTGATGTGAGAAGAAGCAGCCCACTGTGGGCGGCTTCATTCCCTAGTCAGGGTGTCATCAGCTATGTGAGAGTGGGAAAAGAGCTGAGCACAACCATGCACGCAAAGACATATGCATGCACAATTCACTCCCTCTGCTCTTGTGGGTGTGGCTAGCTGCTTCAAGCTCCAGCTGCTGTGACTTCTCTGTTGTAGTGAATTGTAAGTCAAATGAACCCCTTACTCTCCAAAGTTGCAATTTCTCACAGCAACAGAAATAAAACTCACACAGTTTCACAAGCAGTGTGAACTGTGATGAATTTCCTGTGATGTGTCTTCATCAAAGTTCTTCTCCTGAAACTTCCTCCCAAAGAGAGAATGTGTCCTCATAACAGCACTTCTCTTGGATGCTATCCTGGTCCTCTTTCTTTTTTCTTTTTACATGTTTTTTTTTTAATTTATTTTACAGGCCAACCACAATTTCCCCTCCCTGCATTCCTCCCAATTCCTCCGCCCAACTCCCATCTACCCTCTTCCCCATCTATACTGGTCTTCTTTCTTATCTTATTATTTTTATTTCCTTGGTCCTTCCAACCACACCTGGCTTCTTTGAACCACCGCCAGCATCTCCCAACTTATCTGAGTTCAGAATCTCAGCTGAGCCATCCCTACTCACAGAAAAACTAGAGACAAACAACTTCAACTTCCTGCCTTCTCTTTATATTTTGATTTTTCCTCTTTCCCTGTGGTTCCATGGGTTAGTCCTCCTCTGTGTGCCTGACTTCTCAATACCAACCCTTCTGTCTTCCTTGTTCTCTCCAACACTCTTCACTGTTTGATGCCCTCTATGCAATGATTCCTATAAGATTTCCAACCTCCACTGAGTTCTTTCTTGTCCTACTGTGTCTGCCTTGACTCCTAACCTCTCATTCTGCTCAGACCCTTTCTAATTCTAAGATACTCTCTTGGTACCACCAGTGATCCCCATCATGGATCACTATCTTCACTTTTGATATTTTTATTGCTTATTATGAGTTTCACATAATGTACCCCCAATCATATTCACTTCTCAGTCTTCTCAAGTCCACCCCCTTCACTGTGACCTCCCCTAAAGAAAAGAAGAAAAAAGAAAAGAATACAAAGTCCAATTTGTGCTGCCCTAAAGAAAACTGAGTGATTCCCCACCCCTATTCCTGCCAGAAACCATCAACTATGAAGAGCTATACTTCTGGATCCCTAGCACAAATTTTAAGAATTCTCTTCAATGGATTCCTCTCTGGACAGTTTCTTTTCTTTTGGGGGAGGCGTGGTTGTAGGGAGAAGAGGCTGTCATAGAAGCCATCTATGTCTCTCATTCTCAACTGTGAGTCTGCAGTCATCAACACCACTGCAAAAAGAAGCTTTCTTGCTCTTTACAGTCTGTGGCAGTGTGGATCATGGACTTCCATATAGTTTCTGGTGGCAGAACAGACCACAAACAGCAAAAGCACCGCCCTCAGATGCAGCATGAAACACAGACACTATCATGTTCCTCGCTGGCAGAACAGGCCACAGACATCAACATGACCTCTAGAGGCAACATGGGTCAAGGACACCAACATGACTTCAGGTGATAACAGAGACCATGGACATCTACATGGTTTTCAGTGGTAACATGGACTATAGACATCAACATGGCCAATAGCAGGAGCACAAACGATATGGACATCCACATGGCCTTGGACAGATGTATGGACCACAGACACCATCATGCAGCCCCCTGTAGTAACAAGGCCCATGGACAACCACATGCCCTTTAGTAGTAAAACAGGCCACAGGCATGTACAGGGACCCTGACTGAAGCAAAAACACGGATACCAGCATAGCCCTAGGTGGCAGCAGGGACCACAGATATCAACATGGCCACAGGCAGCACTACAGGCCACACATATCAACATGGACCACAGACATCAACATGGCCTCCAGGGGCATCACAGACCTTGGAGACCTTTCAAGGAGTCCCAATCCAGAAAAAGAACCATTCTCCCTCTCTGATACCCTGTCATTATTCAGAGCCTGGGAGATTTGCAGCTGGGCAGGATGTTGGGGGTTATTAACTAAGAGATGCACATTTTTTTCTGATAATTTCAAGTAATACAACTCAAAGAATGAACTTGGCTATTTGTTAAAACTATGAAGAACCCCGTCTAGGCTGAGGGATTATAAGGAAGGACACTGTCATTATCTCCACAGAGGAGCAGGGTGCAGAGCTCTGAGTAGTAAAAGAGCAGATGGAAAATAAGAAACTAGATGGTATGGTGAACATGACTGAGAAGACACGATTCGGTATCATCACCTTTATAGCGAAGCAGGATGCAGAGACCCAAGAAGTAAAAGAGAGCAGATGGCAAACAAGAAATCACTTGGTGAACATGGCTGAAAAGACACGAATTTTTTTTTTACTTTATTTTTTTCCATTTTTCTTTATTATGAAATTTTCTACTCACTCTACATACCCCCCACAGATCCCACCTCCTCCCTTCTGCCACCCCTCAGCCCTCCCTCCCAAGCCATGATTAAAACCATACTTGGTAAAGCTTAAACTGCAAGAATGTTTATTAGAATGCAACAAGAGGAAACACTACAGAGCTAGGCTAATGGCTCAGGCACTTGTCCATGAAACCTGGCCCAAAGATTTCCCTTGGACCCCAGGCCAACTACCAAAAGCTGTCTTTTGATCACAACAATTTCATGCAAATTCACACACACACACACACACACACACACACACACACACACACACACGAGGAGAGTAAAAAGTGTAAAACTATATTTTAAAATCCTACAGATACAAAATGGCCAGCGTTGGAGCCATAATGACATATAGATGAAAGAATGAGAAGCTAAAAGCAGAAAAATAGAAAAAACAATTGAATTTATGGAAGACGTTCCAGGAAATATTGGTGAATCTCTAATGCTTTAAAGATAGTGTTGGCAGCATCAGAGAGTGTGCAGATCAGAGGGATTTCCAACAGTGAGAAGCAACTTGATGACACAGTTTGTCTGGAACTACCATTTAATTCCCTCATTGAACAATCTTATGACCTCTGCTCATAGTCCTGGAAACCACAATGCATCCAAATTAATAACTGATTTCTACCCTCCCAGAAAGCTTGATTTTTCAAACTTACTATGGCAGTTTGAAAGAAAATGGCTCCCAAAGGGAGTGGCACTATTAGAAGCTGTGGCCTCGTTGGAGTAAGTTTGGGCTTGTTAGAGGATGCATGTTACTGTGGAGGTGGGCTTTAAGGTCTCATATGTTCTCAAGCCATGCCCACTGAGACAGTCTACTTATTGTTGTCTGCATATCAACATGTAGAACTTTCTTCAGCACCATGTTTGTCTGCACGGCACCATGCTCCCCACCATGATAATAACGGATGAAGCCTCTGAAAATGTAAACCACCCCAATTAAATGTTTTTCTTTTATGAGAGTTGCCATGGTCAAGGTGTCTCATCACAGCAATAGAAATCCTAATTAAGACACTTACCAATGTATAAAGGGGAGTTTTCAGATTTAGCAAAATCTTCTATGTAGGAAATACCCAAGGGCATGATGGGAGTTTCACCAATTCCACGTATAACATTTCCCACTACTGCATATATCCACATTAATGATTTAATTTCTTTCACACACTCTGCATTAAAACAAGAGAAAATAACATGAATATTTTGACAGTCAAGTGTTGCTAACAATTAATTCAAAAGTTTCTGTAAGCCTTTCTCAAGTCACAAGCCCATGATGACCACCAAATGACTTAGGTAACTATGCTGGCTTTGAAACAAGGGGTCATCCCTACTGCATATTTGAAAAAATATTTGGCAATGGAGTAAAAGTGCTATGCTGGAACCAATTCCCACTTGGGTGGGAGAGATTACTCTACAGATAGACACCACTTTCCAAGTCAGTGTTCAGTGACAACACATTGATTGGGAGAATTTACACAAGCAAAATAGGAAAACAGTAAAAAATGAGGACTTTCCCTTACTTCCAGGGACCCAGTTAGTTAATATGTGCACTACCTCACTCCTCCATGACTTTGAGGGAGGAAATGGAGCACACATGTACATATATTTCTGACAATTCATGCTGTACTGACACAACACAGAGAACATTAATGCAAGTTTGAATACCCACCTGCCTCAATTACTTTATAGAAATTAAATAATTAGCTGAAGAGTAAACATATATTTTTTCTATAGATTCCATCTTTTGCTATCAACCAGCAGATTGAATAGCAGATAATCAGTGGAATAACACAAACTAGGCCAAATGGACTTGAAAGGCAAAAGGAATCATCTTTGAAGGTTTTCATGTACCTCCTAAGTTTGTTCTAAGCTAAATGAACTTCCACTCCCTAGGGAAGCTGGACATTGTATTTTCAGGGAAGTGAAGGACAATGTATCCTGAACTGTGGACTGGACGGAGGCTGCTCATAAACGTTCTAAGCACAACTGGGTCATGAGGTTTAACTCTTACTTACTCCTTGTTCAATAAAATCAGTTTTCATCTCTAGGAATTCAGATTCTTATCTTTGATAAACATAATTTCTGTCTACAGATCACAGGGAGACTATAAACCCTCCTCTAAGGCAGAACTGAAAGTATCAGACACTGCAAGAATCAAGTGCTTTGCCGGGGCTCTGCACATGGGAAGATTTTAACTTATCCACCATAATGCAAGGAGCAAAGGGAAGGTTTTTCAAATGTCAGTGCAGGAGGTGAGAACAAGCTAGCATTGAGGCCACTGTTTCTGGTTGCTTTGCTTAGAGGGTTTCTATGGCTCAGAGATTCAGAGATGGCTGCTCTTTGATTCTCAAGTTACTTTGATCTCCACCAATTCCCGGAAACAGTGACAGTCTAAGCTTTGGAGACTGCTGCAATTTCTGTGGCATGGATCATGACAAAATGGAGATGTTCTGGCCTGAGGTGATTCTGTTGAGACAGCTCCAGACTAAGTGTCCATGAGACTTGTTGGGTCCTTTAGCATCTGTGAGTTTTGTTGGAACACAGCCAAAAGAATGATGCATGGTGAACAATACCCTGGGGAACTGTGGCTCCAGGTACAAAGGCAGAGAGGCTTTTACAAGTGCATTTCATTCCCCAGATTGTTCATAGACATTATTTTGTGCTGCCTGTGACAAACAACTACATTCAATTCATAAGTTATGTTGATTCTTGTTGGAAGAGAGAACATAGCTATGGAAGCCAACCTGGTCAGTGTTCCTTGAATCTGGATATTCACTTCTGCCTTGCTTTCACGCTTTCCCAGATATAATCTACAGTCTGTGCCAGGCAATTGTGTTTAAATTGGCCTGCCCTGAGATAGATTTGGAGGGGGCTGCTCTGTTAACATTTAGTATGTGCTTACTGATGTTTATTTACATGTGTTTCTGATCCCAAACGATGCTCTTGAGACCATTGCTTTCATTGTTTCATTCATGTATAAAGTCAACTGAAACTGAAGCAAGGTTGTCTCAGCATCAGACTGTATCCACCCCATCCTTCTAGGTTCTCAAATCCTGATCCCAGGTACAGCAGATCTGCACAGGTCCACTGAAAAGTCAACAATTTTAATACTTTTTATAAATATACATGTAAATGTGTGTACCTTCATGTGCATATGTGCAACTTATGTGTGCAGGTGCCCAAGAGGGCCAGAAGAGGGCACCTAATTCCCCAGGACTGGAGTGACAGGGATTGTGAACAATCTGATGTCTGTGCTAGAAACCAACCCAGTCCTCTATAAAAATGATGTGCTTCTCTGAATGGAAATATCGCCCAGAAGCTCCAGTATTAAATAGTTAGTCTCCACTTGGTGGTGCTATTTGGGGAGGTGGAGCTGGTGCTATCTGGGGAGGTAGAGGAAGACTGTCACTGGAGATGGGCTTCAAGGGCTTAAAGTCTCACTTTAATTCCATTTTGCTCTCTCTGCCTTATGCTTACAGTTGAGATGTGAGCTCCTCATTCCTGCTCCTGCTGCCTTTCTCTCTACCATGATTGATTCTCACTCCTCTAGAGCAGTGGTTCTTAACCTGTGGGTCATGACTCCTTTGAGGGTCCAATGACACTTTTACAGAAGTCATCTAAGACCATCTGAAAATATAGCTATACCTTATCATTTATAATAATAGCAAAATTATAGTTATGAAGTAGCAATGAAAATAATATATTGTTGAAGTCATAACAACATGAGGAACAGTATTAAAGAATTCCAGAATTAGGAAGGATGAGAACCACTGCCCTATAAACATAAGCACAAATAAACTCTTCCTTGTATAAATTTGCTTGGTCATAGCATTCTGTCAAAGTCAAAGAAAAGAAACTAATACATACAGTAAGTACCTTTACCCAACATCTGACTGTGTCTATGAGTTATGTACAGAGACAGGTCACCATGGCTCTGATATAATCATTAATGAGCTAATCTGTTGATGGAGTTATGAGATGGGAACTATTGATAAGTACTGAAAGGTAGCAGGTGGACCTAATTGGAAGTTAGTCATTGGGGTAGCATGTACATAAAGGCTATATTTCACCACTTCCTGTATTTTGTTTTCTATTCTTCCTGCCCACCAAGAATTGAAGAACAGCATCACCCAACACTCATGTCACCATGATATTCTATCCATAAACATGGAGCCAAGTTCCCATGAACCCTCTAAGACAGTGAGTGAAAACAAATCTTTCCTCTCTTGAGTTGTTCTTTGAGGTTTTAATCACAGTGATTTAAAAGTTAATAATATAGCATATGAAGGGCAGGAGCCAGGACCACAGTGCCTGGGCCCCTAGGATAAGGGAACACCACTCTTGGTTGAACTGCAAAGTAATGTATCTGTTAAAGAGGGAAAAGGAGACTGAAAGACGAATTTCTGGATAATCAAGGGATTCTGAAATGTGGCATAGGCATGTGCTTTCCCGTGGTACATCAGGTGCACAGCATAGAATGATGGAAGCTTCTTTCTGGCTATATTTCTTATTTGTATAATCACTGGTATGGCTAGTTTTTGTCAACTTGACACAAATCTAGACAGACCTGAGAAGAGGGTATCTCAACTGAGAAACTGCCTTCATCAAATTGGCCTGTGGGAATGAATGTTTATGAGGCATTTCCTTCTTGGTTAACTGATGAAAGACAGCATAAACCACTGTGGGCAGTGCCAGGGCTGGGCAGATTGGCCTATGCTGTATAAGAGAAGTAGCTGAGCATTCCAGTATGCAAGACTCATTGGTGAACTCTGCTTTGGTCTCTACCCCCAGGTTCCTGCCATAGCTTCCCATATGATGGACTGCATTTTGTAAGCTATGTAAACTCTGTCTTACCTGAGTTGGTTTTAGTCAATGTTTTATTGCAACAACAGAAAACCAAACTAGACCAATCACATAGATCTCATCATGTGTCCAAATCCATCCTTTAAGTCATCTTCCCTTGTGGACTAATTCTGCAGTGGTGCTGCAGTGGATACCTTTGGCTCATTTTTAAAACACCCACTTTAAGAAACAAAGGAGTCTTAATAAGCATATTCAAACTCAGGAGGCAGAGCATTCTATGTTATTAGACAACTCCCTTTCCTGAAGAGGGAAATAAAGTTTGTCCATTTGTCTTGTATCCCTACTAAACCCAGTGTCACATTCAAAGCCCTTCATAAAAGAGTAAACATGAGTCAACCTGCTGGGTCATGCGTTGGTGTTAAGGTCTGGGTTCTGTTTCCCGAACACAAGAAACTGTTTGAGGACAAGTTGCTTGCAGGTGAAATTGTTGTTTCATATTCATATCTGTGTGAACACAAAAAACATTCATTGTGAGGATCTGAGTGCAATGGGAGCTTCTGCAAATTAGTGACTACTGCTTCCCTGAAAACATAGCATCCAGAACCTATACAGACACATTTCCACAGCAGTCGTTGTCATCATCATAAATCCTATTGCAGGGCCAGCAAGATAAAGAACTTTCTGCAGAACCCTGATTACCTGAGTTCAATCCATGGAAATCACATAAGGTGGAAGGAGAGGAATGACTCCATAAAGGAGTCCTCTGATCTCTATACTTGAACACCTACACACACACACACACACACACACACACACACACACACACACACACACACACACATACATAGAGGCAACACAAATATATACACAAATACATATGTATTTGAGAGAGAGAGAGAGAGAGAGAGAGAGAGAGAGAGAGAGAGAGAGAGAGAGAGAGCCATCTGTATCATTAGGCTGGACATGTAGTTCTAGGTTTAAACTCTAGAACTGCATAAACTGGTTGTAGTAACTCATGCCTCTCACCCTAGCACTTGAAAGATGGAGAAAGGAGAATCAGAAGCTCAAGGCCATCTTTATCTAAGCAGCAAGTTTGAGTCCAGTCTGGGCTTCATGAGATCTTATCTCAAAAAAAATAGGATGGAAAGAAAGAAAACAATGACCTGAATGAATAAAAGTAAGTAACCAATATCACCAAAAGAACTTGATAATCACCAAAAATGTGCCCCTCTTTTACAGTTAGATCTCAAGTCTCTACATGTAGGTAACATTGCTTTCAGATTCTCTAATGTTAAGGCTCTGTGATTTCTTTTTTTAACTTTATATTTTTATGTATAAGTGCTCTGCATGTTTACCTGCATGCCAGAGGTCATCATATCATTTATAGATGGTTGTAAGTCATCATGTGGTTTCTGAGGACTGAACTCAGGAACTCTGAAAGAGCAATCAGTGCTCTTAGCCTCTGAGACATCTCTCCAGCCCCCTCTGTGATTTCTAAGTGACTATTTCTTAGACATAATTGAGGTGAGATAAAGAAAGAAAGCAAGAAAAAAAAGAAACTCACAAAAGTAGAGTTAAGATGATAAAAGTTTTAGAAAGACACAAAATAACACAATAAATCAAGATACCTGTTTTATGTTCTCTGAACTGTGGTCCTACCCTTCCTCAAACAATCATTCTCCTGTGTATTCATTAAACCCAACAGAAGAAAATGTTCACATGTCATAACAAGAGATGGCATTATCCATCACCTGACAACACTGTGCCATGGCACCAAAGGTGCAAATAAACTGTGGTCATTTAACTCTATCAAATCACCAAAGGTCAGCTTGTCCTAGAGAGAAATGACAGAGCAACAGTAGAGGAGAATGTGTCAGCTAAGTCCCTCTCCATTGTAGGTATGCTGGATTTATCTCTAAGTGCTTTTTAGAAAAGTGATAACCAGAGAAAACCATGGGCTGCTAAATTCTATATGAGTAGGGAGCTATACTTGCCAAAAATCTAATTTCTATGCTGCATAATATAGCACAGAAGTCAGAATCACTTTCCCTAAGAACAACTGCCTAAATATCCCCACAGAGTTGGCCAGTGAAGTGTGGACAAACTTATGTGTCTCTCTACTCATGATCCCATGAGGCAAGTCAGGTTCAAAGAATAATTTGGGAGAATGTTGGAAAACACAATAATAGTCAAATATTTGTTGATGATTTGAATAGAATAGAAACTAAAAAATAATTTTTAAATTCCACCCACAAATTTTTAGTTCCCTTCAAAAACAACTGAGAAGATAAAATATCCTTCATTTAGTTCACTAACCACTTAAAGTTGAGTTGTTCACTCAAGGTCCATTTATTCCCCAATGGACAATAAAATTGCAGAAAAGTGTTTCAAAAAAATGAGGAAAGCTCATTTCCTCAAAAACAAAAAACTCCAGATATGGGGATGATTTCAATTGCTACATTGGTGCATGGCATGCACCAATACTGGGTTTGATCCTGAGCACAAAATAAAACAAGATATGGTGGTCCATACCAATAGCACCAACACTCAGGAGACAGAGGCAAAAGGATTAGAAGTTCATGAATATCCTTAACTACAAAGTGAGATTGAAGCCACCTTTAGCTAAATGAGACTCTCATTCAAAGAAAATAAAAATAAAAGTCTTGTGAGATACCAGGTGTCTCTATGTGTACAGGTGCTTGTGTACAAGCCTGACAACCTAGATTGCATTCCAGGACCAACAGAGTAGGCAGAGAAAACATAATCCTGAGAGTGGTTTCCTGACCTCACACAAAAGCACATACACTCCACCACCACAACATATACAACAAAATAGATAAAAATAAAAAACTGTAAGTGAGAGACTGAAAGTGTAGACAACTTAAGCTCAATCAAATCTTGAGATTGGGATATAGATGTGAGAACCAAATCAGAAGGTAAGGGAAATATAACCATCATGCTTTAGGGAGTAACAGGATATGTTCCAGGTCTCTATTGAAAGTTGCATGAAAAAAACTACTAATACAGGGCTTAGCTGGGCACACAAAGCAAAGTCTAAAGTGTGGGTTAAAGTGCACATAAGGAATAGCTAGATCCTCAGACTCATCCTCCATCTCTCCAAGTGGAAATGCTCATAGACAGGAGAGGAGCCAAACTGGTACACTGAGGACACAGGACAAAAAGGAGGATCATTATGTTTTAAAAGTCCACACAGTGAAAGATGATGTTCCCATTCCTTTCTAGATAGTAGTCAGTTTCTACCTTTTTAGCAAGTGCAGGGAATTCCTACCTAAGATCACAAATTATACACATTTCTGAGATAGCTCAAAATCAGCCCATCCAGCTCAGTTACCACCCAGTCCAGCTCAATTACCACCCAGTCTAGCTGAGTTACCAGCCAGTTCAGTTCAATCACCACCCAGTCCAGCTCATTCATCAGCCAGTCCAGCTTATTCACCATCCAGTCCAGCTCAATCATCATCCTTTCCAGCTCAATCACTACCTGGTCCAGCTCAGTTACCACCCAGTCCAATTAAATCACCACCCAGCCCAGCTCAATCACCTTTTGATTCATCCTACTGCAAAAGACAGAAGACTCCCATTAACCAAGTCTATAGTTGTATACAGAATTTCCAGTTAGCTTTCCATTGTAATTCTCAATTAAATATGAACCAATAACCAAGAGCCATCTATGGGGGACACTCTATTACAGTAAGTCAAAGACAAACAAGAGCTACACTTGAAGGGGCCAGAGACAAGAGAGACAGATAAAGAGAGTCACACAAGAAAAGATGCTAAATTCTTAAGAAAATAACAAGATGTCCCCTCAGAGGAGATAATCGAAGTAGAGAGGTGTCCTTGGGTGACAAGCCCATCCAAGAGCCTGATGACAAAGATAAATCTCCCAGGAAGTACCTAAGAGATGCAAAAACATGAAATTAAAAAGATGACAAGATATGAATGAAATCTAGGATACCAGTGCTCAAATAGGAGCTGAAGAAGAGTGGGAGAAGGAGAAAGTTATCATCAAGTAGAAAGGAGGGAAAAAAGTACAAAAACTTTACAGACTGTCCTGACTGAAGGCACCTGATGGAGGTGGCAAAGATCGTAAACCAATCGTCATCAGTGTCAGACAGTGGAGCTAAAAGAGAAACCAGTCACAGGAGTTAGAACTCTAATTCTACTTCCAAAACACACAAACTTTGAGGCAATGTCTACAAAGGCTGTAGGGGATCTTTTTTCTGTACAGGAAGAAGTGAGGGAGAGTAAGAGGGAAGCAGAGTAGGATGCTCCTCCAGTGAGTATGTAAGAGAAAGAAAGAGGCGAAGCAAGGCAGTTGTGGGTGCTCATCCTTGGAGTACCAACACTTGGAGGGCTGAAACAGGAGGATCACCAAGACTTTGAGGCCAGCCTGAGCTACATAGTGAATTCCAGCCTGGGCTACACAGCAAGACCCTGTCACAAAAAGAATGAAGCTGGACTGGAGAGATGGCTCAGTGGTTAGGAGCACTTGTTGCTCTTGAAGAGGATCTGGGTTCATTTTTCCAGCACCCACATGGTAGCAGACAACCATCTCTAACTCCACTTCCAGGGGAAACGATACCCTTCTGATCTCTGTGGGCCCCAGACGCACACATAGTTCAGACGTATACATGCAGGGAAAACACTGACACACGTCAAATTGATGAAAGATCTTACAAACAAAAGGAGAGATAGAAGAAGGAAATGATGAAGAGTAGAGGGGAGGCGGGAGGAAGAGGAGAGGGAAAGCAGACAGATTCATATGGAAGAGAATGATGGGGAATTACAAGGAAATAGCACTGAGCTGGCCTAGAGGTTTGCAGTTCAGAGGCAGGTGGAGAACAGCAGACACCAGCGAGAGGCATGCCCGGGACAACCGTGCAGCCCTGACCTGTTCTGAGGGAAGTTCACCCTGCCAGCCTGTGAGGGCTAGGGAGACGGGGAGAGACTCAGAGAGTCAATCTAATGGGGACATGAGATAAGCATTCAGTCTAGAGAAAGAATCCAGCTCCATAACAAAGAATAGCACGATCCTATGGTGGAAAGCAGTATTTCGTATATAATTTAAGGTTAAGGTATTAAAAACAAACAAGACTCATAGGCAAAAAGAAAGAACTGAAAACTTTCCCCAGAAAGCAGGAAAGTGGGGGGGGGACCACAACATAATTTCACTTTTATAATTTTCTGTATAGAACACTTTGGTAAACATGAAAATAAAATCAGCCTTGACATTGGTCTGTCCCTTGCTGCCTGTGATTAAGTCACACTGTAGACCCCTTGTAACTGTAGGGTCTAAATAGTCCTGATGAAGGACTCAGCACAAGCTTTGGCAGATTCACAGAATCTGTTTGGTATCTCAACTTCATGAAAGCAATGTCTCAAATTCCCACTTCACAGTGGACAGGACTGGACCTGAAATGGACCCAGGCTACACGAGTCACAGATCACACCAGCAGAGTGGAGAACATAACTTCTAATTTCCATATTAGCATTCTGAACTTTGGGGAAACATTGCTCCTCACAGAGACAAAATTCTGAACTTCATTTCCTGTAGGGAAAAGTTGAACCTAAAACATCAAAGAATGGAATACTCACCGGTCCATCAAGAAATGAGGTAGTGATATTATGAAACACCCTAGGCCCATAACCGCACATCCGACACCAATCACGATAGGCCTGTGCAGTTTTGTTCCAAAATAACTCACAAATATAATCAACAAAAGGTTTCCTAGGAGAGGGGAATGAGAGTGCTTGTTTCAGTAAAGTAATAGCAGATCTTAGTCAACAGCCTCTCCAGCATTTGGACTCTAAGTTTCATTGTTTAAACAACCACCTTAAGGATACAGGAATGGGTGCTTGGGAGGTTTGGGCATTGTTTGTGTGTTTGTGTGTATGTGTGTGTGTGTGTGTGCGCACGCGCGTGCATGCATGTGATCCTTCTCCTGTCTATTATGACCCTGATGGAAGGTTTTCCTCCATTTTGGAGAATATTAAAGGCTCTTTTCAGGATTATCCAGTCCTTGGGAATAGATACAAAAGCAGCTGTCAGCCTGCATGTCACCTCTGACCTCTCCTCTCATGTTAAAAAGTCAAACCAAAAATTTATCTGTGGTTTAGGAGAATGCTTAGGTTTAAATAAACTCAGTGGGAAACACTATTCTGACAGAGAGGCCTTTGATGAAGATGTTAAGAGATGAAAGAACCAGTGTGGCCTGGTGGCACAGACCTGCCATCCCCAGTCACAGGGAAGATAAGAGAAGAAGACTACAAGATCAAAGTCAGCCTGGGCTACAAAGGACGTTCAAGACCAGCCTGGGCATCTTACTGAGAACTTCCTCAAAATAAAGAGTTAATAAAGGGGTTGTGGATAGAGTGGTAGAATGTTTGCCTCATGTGTGGGAGGCCCTAGGCCCAATCATCAGTATTATGCACATTTTAAAAAAAGATTTGAATAGAACCCAATATATCAGTAAGTTCTCTACAAGGCACTAATTTTTAATGTGATGAAGAAATTTACTATGATCATACTACACATAAAGGAAAGATCAGAAAACTCAAACATATTTCTTTGATGACTTAGCAAATCTCTAAGTGATCGCAAGTATTTGAGAGATAATGAAAGACTTTGTTTTTCTTCCAATTCCATTTCTCTCTAGTCTGCTATCTAAGTAGAAGAGATGTTGCTTTATTTTGGATGGGGGTGTGTCCCACATCTATATCCTTATTACCCTAGAGTAGCTTCTCTTTATTTCCAAAGTCCCTGTAACCGAGGTCATCATGCAGAAGGTAATGTCCCAGGACACCCACTGTTTGAACTTTCTATGTGTCTTGCTAGTCTACAGCTATACCCTCCAGAACACACTGGATCTTGTCTGAAATCTCTATTGTGTGAGAGGAAAAGCATTCACCCTCCTATAACACTAGGCTGACTTTGTCCACACACAAACTGTTTGATGCTTTACCTTCTACAGAAATCCCGCCTTCACATTTACCTCTCCATTTCCCCATCTGGAAAACCTTTCCTCCTTTAGGAGACTGTCTTCCCAAGCACAGTGTGTCCCATAGACCTTGGATAACCAATGGGCTGCACTTGCTGCATCTAACACACTAGAACGTGACTGAATCTGTGAAAGGTCTATGGAAGGCATTCATCCTGACTGCACTGTGAAGGCCAAGGACACAGGGGCAGAGCAAGCACTACGGAGATTGATCCTGGAGACAGGATGGAACATCCTCAGTGTGGGTTTGCTACTTCACCAACTCGATTTTCTTTGCTGTTTTCAATAAATACATTAAAGGCAATTTCACCTTGAAGGAAGTAAAAACTTAGATTAAACTAGAGGTGAGAGACACCACGATCTCCAGGTCACTTTGTCTAAAGAGGGCATCTTTCCCTCCTTCACCCTTTGTACTATCATATCCCAGTTCTTTACACTAAATCAGGGGCTAAAGTTCATTCACTCTTCTTAGCAATCTTGTCTGGCACAACTCAAACACAGGAAAGCACCCTCATCTTACAAGTGACTAGGAGTGGAGAGCTGACAACCTCACAGACACAGTGGGGGAAGAGAAGCACTTGCTCTCTTCTTCAGGACCCCAGTTCCTCCAGGCTCCCACAGCAACCTTGTAAAATGCCAAGAAAAAGTATTTAGTGTCTCTTTGAGTTATCAAGTGATAGAATTAAATATTAATTCTCTAAATCTTCTGCCACTTGTCAGAAAAAAGAAACCATGTCAGGGTATGTGGCAAAAATTGGGTTCCATCGTGGGGATATTTGAATAAGTATTTTCTTCACACCCAAACAAGGCTACTCAATCATATCAGGAAGGATGTAACTCAGTCATACCAAATAGTCTACTGCAGGAAATAATGAGAGAATATCAATATATAACAATAAGTAAATGTGAAAATCACTCACCAATCTCAAAGCTCCCATTGATAAATCCAACTGTAGATGTTGGGATATCAAATTGTCTCTCTATTTGTGTGAGCATGGAATTCATATAAGTTCCTGATAGTGATTTGGATACAAATGCCCATGTTAATGCCAACAGAAACATCTAGGAAGAAAAATATTTAAGAAAAAGTAAGGGCTTTGTTTCCCCAAATGTATATCTGCTATCTGTTGACAAAACAGTGTTGTGGGATATCTGTATACTGTGTGAAGGGTTATGGCTGTGATTGGGGTAATGAAAAGTTGAATAGCCAATAGCTAGGCAGGAGGTATGGGGGAAGAGGAGGAGAATCTAGGCACCTGGGAGATACCAGGAGACTCAGAGAGTAAATAGGAGGTGTGAGATGGAAGAGAGGTAACATCACGTAATAAAATATAGATTAACAAAGATGGCTTAATTTAAGTTATAAAAACTAGTTAGGAACAAGCCTAAGCTGTAGGGCAAGCTTTCATAATTAATTAGTCTTTGTGACATTATTTGGAAGTGGTCTAGTTGGACAGAAAAAGACTCCTTACAAAACAGCCTCTACCATGAGATGAGGATTGTATCCAACATAAACAGTCCTTGAACTTGCAAAAAACTTTGAAGTGTAATCTCTGCTCGGTCATGGTGTCGTAACTCTGGAAAAGCAGGGTTAGAATAGCTGGCTAGCAGTGCTGAGTTCTGTAGGCTTTGCTCATGTATCAGTGTCCCTTATTCACACAGAAAGACAGGCAGTTATTCTATGCAAGACGCAGCTATTGATGGCTCCTCAGTACTATACAGTTATCTGCAGGACAAGTGTTATCCACTTTACGGAAGGGAAGGAACAGAACACAGAATTACACGACAGCATCATTTCTGCAGCAAGCCTACTCTGTTCTATCTGCAAGAATGACAGGTCTCTGGATGTTCCTGGCCAGTTCAACATTTTGCCCTCTTTCTCTGCATCCTTGAGAACAACAAGCTACATTCTCACTGCTGGAGGCAGCATGACCTGTTTTATTTTTCTTCCTGGGGCAATATGCCCTATAACCCTTTATCTCAGTAGTCCAAGTGGTGTTCATGGCATGAAGACACAGGAAGAACATTCTGGGGGTCTCTTGGGTGCAGGATGAAATGTGGCTGTGTTCTTATAAGACTCCTCCCTACCTGCCTGTTACTAATGAACTCTTGAGTGATGTAGTAAATGAGCTTCCTGTTTTCCTCAACTTCTCTTCCAGCAGCTGGTTGATGGCAAATGTCATCAATCCAGCATCTGTGTACTATCAAAAGTCTAGAGAGTACTTCCATACTATCTCATCTGAAATAATAGGCAGATCATACTGTGTTAGATTAGTTATCACTGCTTATAAATTTATTGTCACTAGCACCAATTAATTTGGATAAACGAGAACAGAAATAAATGTTTAAAAAAAAAGAATTGAGAAACATGAACACCAAGTTCAGTATAGCTCAAAAGTACTCTATGATTGTAAGAAAGTGTAACTCCAGCTCTAGAAGTTTGTCTTCTAACTCCAAATGCCATTTGCAGAGAAGTTCTCTCTTCCCCCTACAAATCCTTCAGAGGATGTGATTGACACTTGATAATTTTCACATGGGTTTTCTAACTCAGGTCCTATATTTAAAAGCAAGATATATCAAATTAAAAAAAAAAAACAAGCTTAAGGAGATCTTTTATTTGATTTGTGTTTTTGAAGAGAAATCTAAGCAGGTAGTGAGCACAGTGCTCTTTCTCTAAAGCGTTAGGTTCTGGGCAGAAAGTGAACAAAACCAGTGTCCATGCTGGTTCACGTCCACTGCTACACAACATCTGTATTTATAAAGCTAATCCTGCTGACTGTTCACCTCAGCACTCTAGAATCTGAACCAAACTCCTTTGGAGCTGTCTTTTTATTTCTTAAGGGAGTTCTCTTTTTTCTCTTTTTTCTTTCATTCTTTTTCTTTGTGTATGTGTGTGCATGTTAGTGTAGGATGAGTTTATGTGTGTACATGCACATGGGGAGACAGAAGACAGTATAATACACACCTATAACTTTTTAGATCTCACCCTCCTTTAAGACCCTCTAAATCAGTGGTTCTTGACCTTCCTACTGCTGCACATTTAAATACAGTTCCTCCTGTCATATTGACCCCAACTACAAAATTATTTTATTTGCTACTTCATAACTGTAATTTTCCTACTGTTATGAATCGAAATATAGATATCTGATAATGCAATGTATTTGATATGTGACCCCTGCGAAAGGGTCATTTGATTCCAAAGGCATGGTGACAGACAGTTTGAGAACCACCACTCTAGAGCATTCTTACTAAGTTTCCTGGATGAATTATCCTGGTTAGACATCCCTAATTATAAAACCAACTTCTTTAAGGCAAGAAATTAACAACAACTTGGGTAGAGGCAAAATGACTTTTGTGTTGGAAAAATTCTTGTAATCTGAGCAATGTTACAAGGACTATCAAAACTTTCTTAAAAGACTCTCATGCACATATACATGTATACAAGCTAACAATCCATACCTTGATCTTGGAAAAACATTTCACTCCATGAGTCGCAACCCTGTTCTCAGGTTCTGCCATGTTGTTCTTCTGATTCTTCCCAGATGTCTATGCTTTAAATGTCTTACTGATGTGTTTGCAAGAAAACAGACAGTTGTTAATTATTACTAAACAAATCATTAAAAAAAAAAACCTCTCAGGACCGGAGTGTATCTTTTTTAAAAATATTTTTAAACAGAATTCTTTATTGATTCTTTGGCAATTTCACAACATGCACCCCAATCTCACTCACCTCCCAGTCACTCCGTATCTGCCTATCAACTCTACAGCATACCCCCCAAAATTAATTTAAAAAATCATCACTCCTCCATCTTTCCAGTACCTCTTCATTCATCCTAATGGCATCAGGAGCTGCAGCAGGTCATGCAGTATACTCTTTTGTCCAATCTGTCCCACTCACAAAATGTTCATGGGTTTTTTTTTAGGTTTTGGGAGGGTTGTTGTTGTTGTTGTTTATTTATTCTTTGTGTCTTATACATCATGCCTCCAGATCCCACCCATCTTCTTCCCCACACCAAATAAAATAGAAGGGAAAAAGAAGGGGAAGAAACAAAGAAGGGGGAAATCTCGTCATGGAAGCTGCAGTGTGACACAATGACTCACAAAGTAAACCTGTTTATCCATATATATTTTGATGCAGATTTTATCAGAAAGAATCATTTGTCTGGTTCACGGCCCCTGGTCTCTGCTGCACCATTGATGATGGTCCCTCACTGGGACTCTTCCTCGACATCCTGTTGCTGCCCTGTGTGTGGAGATCCTGCATCCCTGGGTCCACAGGACTGACACCCCCACTCCCTAGCCCTCATGCTCCAGCAGATCACAGATGGGGTGAATGTTGGAGTGGGTGAGCACATAACCCTGGTTCTGGGCCTGTGTGGTTGCAGGGTTGGTCAGCCTGCCAGCTCTCCCCTGTCTTGGCCACCATCTAAAGAGATGAAAAAGGTGAGGAGTGGGATGAGGTGTTCATTATTTTTTAATGAAACATTGGTCTGGTTCAAGGCCTCTAGCACACCATCATCACTGGACCCTCACTGAAACTCCTCTCAAATATCCTGCTGGTGCCCCAAGACATGGGGATCCTTCAGTTATTGTTCTGCAGGACCAGTCTTTACATGCAGCAGGTCATAGAGGTCATAGATGGGTAGATATTATGATAGGCCAACCAAGACCCAGGATGTTGGTCTGAGTGTTAGCTGAGCGGGTCCTCGCATCGTCACTGGGACTGCCACCTTCAGACAAGGGGCAAAGCCAGCTCTCCCAGGCCCATGGTGAAAGGTGGGGCCATCTCTCCCAAGTGTGTGGGGGGTACAGCTCTTTCATGGGGGGATGGGACCAGCTCTTCTGCTGCAGTGTCCAGCAAGTGGCTGGACCAGCTATCACAGGGCCAGTGTGGGGTTGACTGGCTCAGCATGGCCCTTGGATTTCAACAAGAATAGTTCTTATTTCCCTCCAAGGTAATGTGGGCAATGGACATCATCACAGACTCCAGCTGCAGCAGGAACATGGACCCAGACATACCCTTGGCAGCCACTCAGGCCTAGATATCACCATGGCCCTGGTGGCAGCACAGGCCACCCAGATCAGTATGGCCCCAGCAGCAGCAAGGCCCTTCCTTGGACACCAAAATGATCTCAAGTGGCTATCCAGACCCCAGGTATCTGTATGGTCTTTGGGAGGACCATGGGCCCAGACATGGTCCCTGGCAGCAGCCCAGACTCAGATGTCACCATGGCCCCAAGGTGGCAGCTCAGACCCTTGGTGTTGGCATGGCCTTTGCTGGTATCAAGAGCCATGACATCAACCCAAACTGTGGCTGCAGAAGGGCCACGGAGGGCTGGGTGTCTTACTCAGGGTTTCTATTACTGTGAAAAATACCAGGACCAAAAGGAAATTAGAGGGGAAAGGGTTTACTTTTGCTCACAGTTCTTTATCACAGTTCATCACCCAGGGAGGTCAGGGCTGAACTCACAGCAGCAACCTGGATGCAGGGCAGATGCAGAGGCCATGGAGGAATGCTGCTTCCTTCTTTGCTCCCCAGGGCTTGCCCATCCTGCTTTCTTATACAACCAGACCTGTCTGCCAGGATGGCCCCAGCCACAGTGAGCTGGGCCCTCTCACCTCAGTCATCAATCAGGAAAATGCACCACAGGCTAGACCATCAGTCAATATCCTGGGACATTTTCTCAGTTGAGGTTCCCTCTTCCCAAGTGACCCTAGCCTGTGTCACGTTGATATAAAACTTTCCAGCACAGCTGTGTAGGTGGTTCACTGGGTAACATGTTTGATTCCTAAGCTTGAGAATCTCAGTTTGAATTCTTAACAACCAAGTAAAAACCAGGACTTTCTTTGCACCTGCCTGTAACCCCAACACTGGGAGGACCCAGACATCAGGATCACTGCAGTATGCCAACCTGGCACTCTAACAAAATGAATAACAGACAAGTTCAGTGAATAGACTCCATTATAAAACCTAAAGTGGAGCATTCTAGAGGAAGACACTCAGCATTGATTTGTTGCCTTCATAATATGCACACCTGTTTATGTGCACTTTCACCTGCACACATACATGTATATATACACACAAACCTATTCACTGCATGCACACACACATACAAACATGGTGAAATGTGCTCCAACAAATAAAGCTTGCCTGGAAATCAGAGTGCAGAGCTAGCCACCAGAGGCAAGGCAGTGGTGGTACACACCTTTAATCCCAGCACTTGGGAGGAGGAAACAGGAAGTGATATGGCTGGGTGGAGAGAGGAAGTGATAAGTGAGGTGGAGATAGGAGCTCCCCCTTTTGGTCTGAGTGTTCAGTAGAAGTAAAGAGTCTCTCTAGTGGCTGCCTGCTTTGCTTCTCTAATCTTTCAGCATTTACCCCAATATCTGACCCCAGGTTATTATTAAGATCAATTAGAACTTGTGATACTTCTGGCATCCAACTAGTGGGGAATGAATTCACAAAAAAAGCTGCTTGCTTTTGTAGCCATGGCATAGGCTGAAACTACATGAGGCGGGAGTCACTACCCCAATGGCTAAGTTTCTGTTGCAGCCTATCTGCAGCAAACGCCATAGGCTTTTGGGCTCCAAAAACCATAGGAGTTAGCTGCTCTTGCACATTACCCACATGCAAATGGCTGGCTCTTTGGCTTCTTCTCTCCTGGTGGGTTGTGGGCTCTCCCTGGAACCACTCTGTGGGCTGCTACCACAGTAGGTAGCTGCCTTGTAACCTGTCCTAGCTTCTACTGTTCTACACAGAAGCATTCAACTTCACATTTGAATCATCATTGTCAGCAGATTTGGTGAGACAATTGGGAATTCTTAAAGGGGGGAATTAATTAAAAGAGAGTTTTTTCCCACATTAAAAAATTGGAAACACTATTATAATGGAGGGAGTTAGGTCTCTGTATGATGATACACTGGATGGTTTGAAAATGGAACAATTAAATGAAAGGGTAATTAATTTAGTTGGGATTTATATAATGTCAATTATAAATATTATCTGTTATTTTTGTTTATCACTAAAATATTTGGTTAATATGAGTGCTAAGACACAAGTTTTAGAATAACTTACTAAAACAGGTCATAGAGATATTCAGACCCAGACAGAGGAATTTAAAGGAAAACCAATCTCAGCGTTGCATTATAAGGATAGAGAGAAATAGCCTAAGGTTTTCAAACAGCCAACCTTAATTTATCCTGTAACCTTACAGGAACTGCCAAATGATAGATAGCCTAAAGGCTGTGTGCAAAGGCAGACATTGAACTAATGAATGTAGATCAACAAGAGACAGACAGGGTAATCTTTTGCCATTGGGAATGACTTGGAGGCCTCTCACAGACCACCATGTCAAATTCAGTTCAGTCATTTCCTGTCATCATTAAGGAAACTCCTTCCCAGAACAATTAAAGAACCCAATGCATATTGGAAAAAAACATACTGCTCTGGATGATAGAACAGCTGTAGAAAACAGAACAAAAAATTCAGGAGAAGCCATAAAGCAAATATTTTGGCAAGCTTCTATAAATGAACAAAGACCAAAATTAAAAATACATAAAAAAGACATCATCATTGAAGGTCTTGTAGACACAGGTGCAGATGTAACAATAATTGCACCAGAATCTTGGCATCCAAACTGGTCTCTTCAGGAGGTAAATGTTCAGCTTTTAGGGATTGGAACATTATCTCAGGTAAAACAGAGCATGATATGGGTCAAATGTATAAGGCTAGAAGGACAAAGAGGAAAAATTAAAGCCATATATGACTAACATAGCAATGAATTTATGGGGATGTGACTTGTTACAGCAATGGAATACTCAGATTAACATTCCTCCAATCTCAGAAACAAACCATAAATTAACAGATGTTTCTGGGGAAAAAATATTAGAATATAAAGAACAGTCACCTAACATTCAGGTTGTACAAGAACAGGGCACAACAACTGCTGAACTTTCAAAGGCAACAACAGCTCTACCTTTAAAATGTTTAACAGACAAACCTATATGATTTGAGGAATGGCCTTTAACATTAGAGAAACTGCAGGCCTTAGAACAGCTAAATGCTCAGAATCAGCCAGCTCTTGGAATTCTCCTGTATTTGTTATTAAAAAGAAATCTGGAAAATGGAGAATGGTAGCAGATCTAAGAGCTGGTAATAAGGTGATTCAGCCAATGGCCTCTCTACAGTCTGGAATTCCTTTGCTTTCTCTGTTACCTAAAGGAAGGCTTCTTATAGTTATTGATTTAAATGGCTGTTTCTTCACTATACCTTTACAAAAAAAAAGACAGAGAAAAAATTGCCTTCATGGTGCCTACTTATAATAATTCTCAGCCTGTTAAGAGATATCAATGGAGAGTTTTCCCACAGGGAGTGTTAAATAGCCCCACCTTGTGCCAATATTTTGTAAGTCAACCATTGGGAATGATACATACACAATTTCCTCAATCTATTAATTATTTAGGATATAAAATAGGTCTTCAAAAAATTAGACACTAAAAGGTGCAAATTAGTAGAGATCAATTGCAAACTCTTAATGACTTTCAAAGATTGCTAGGAGACATTTCCCATCTAAAGCCCACTATTGGAGTAGAAAATAAAAAACTGATTAATTTGTTCAAAACCTTAAATGGTGACAAGGACTTAAATAGTCCAAGAAAATTAACAACTGAAGCTGAGACAGAATTGGCTTTTGTGGGAAAGAAATTACAGGATGTACATCTGGATCGTTTGGATACAGAGCTTGATTGCATTCTGGTTATTTTACCCTCTACACATTCTCCTACAGGAGTATTAATTCAGAGGGAAGATATTATCTTAGAATGGATCTTTTTACCAATGAACAAAGTAAAACATTAAAAATGTATTTGGAAAAGGTCTCTGAGTTGACCCTAAAAGGAAAATTGAGACTTCATCAATTAGCAGGAATAGACCCAGCAGAAATTGTAGGACCTTTTACTAATGATGAAATTGACAAATTATGGGCATAAAGTGAACCCTGGCAAAAAGGTTGCAGTATTTTTGGGGAGAGGTTAACAACAAATACCCCCAAAGCAAAAGAATTCAATTTATAAAAAGAAGTAACTGGATCCTTCCTCCAATTGTAGGAGGTACACCAATATATGGAGCCCCTAAATTCTATATTGATGCAAATGAATCAGAAAAGGCAGGTTAAAAATCAGAAAATTTAAGTAAAGTGATTCGAAGCCCTTATGATTCTGTCCAAAAGTCAGATTTATATGCTATTCTGATGGTATTAATGGATTTTACAGAACTTCTTAACAGTTATTGACCCTAAGTATGCAGAAAGAGTTGTTTTACACCTTGAAATGGCTAAATTTATCCCTGATGAGTCAGAATTAACTTCACTATTTATTCAGTTATAAGAAATAATCAGGAATAGGAATGATCCCTTATATACAATACACATTCAATCCCATACAGGTCTGCCAGGACCTCTAGGACAAGATAATAAAGAAATTGATCAACTACTGATAGGAAATTTGCTTGAGGCCTCAAAATTTCATTTAAAAAACACCATGTGAATAGCAATGGTTTGAAAAAAGGATTTTTCCATCACTTGTCAACAAGCCAAGAAAATTACAAGTAAATGTTCTACTTGTTCTTTATACAACCAAATTCCACTACCTACAGAAATTAACCCAAAGGGTACTCAAAGGAATGAAATTTGGCAGATGAATGTGTTTCATTTTGTAGAATTTGGAAAATTAATATATGTACACCACACCCTTGATGCCTATTTAGTATTTCAATTGGCAACTGATTTGAGTTCTGAAAAGGCTGATTCTGTAATCATGCATTTGCTAGAAGCTATGGCCATCATGGGTATACCTGCACAAATTAAAACTGACAATGCTCCAGCACATGTCTCTGGTAAAATGAAACAGTTTTTTGCTTTTTGCAATATGAAGCATATTACAGGTATACCACATAATCTTATAGGCCAACCAGTCATAGAAAGATCAAATCAAACACTTAAATATATGCTAAATAAACAGAAAGGGGTAACAACCCCCCCCCAGAAATAGATTACATAATGCTCTATTAACTTTGAATTTTCTCAATGCTAGTGAGAAAGGAACAACAGCTGCAGAGAGACATTGGGTAATTAAAAAAAATCTACAGAACTAAATCAGCCTATATACTTTAAGGATGTGCTGACTTCAGAATGGAAACCAGGATATATGTTACATTGGGGAAGAGGTTTTGCTTTTGTTTCTACAGGAGAAGAAAAGCTATGGATACCATCAAAATGGATAAAGGTTTGATTTGAACAAGAGAGACCTCTTAATTAGAAGAGATGATAGTTCATCAACCAGCATGACCATTCAATCCAAACTAACTTATATGACTAACAAATGCTTTTCATTTCCTCAGATATAACTTGGCAAAAGGGAACCTCCCCAAAGTTAGGGCTGGGAAAGTGTTGTGTTTTTCTCTTTTCAGTAGAATAAAAGTTAAGGGATCTGAAGACCACTGGACAAATGAGACATCAGAAGAAAAAGAACAAGTCACCCAGAAAAAAAAATGTTCCAAGAAAGAGAGTAAATTGGCCTATTGATATATCACATTTTCAATTGAATAATATTTCATAAGTCTCCCTAAATGTTTGTTTCTGTTGTTCTCTACAGGCACATAAATCAAATGGTCTGTATGTAGTCCCAGTTCAATTAAAATTAAAAATTAAAGCTGGCTTTGGAGTTGGAGTGTGGCTCTCTTCTTCTCTAAACCCAAGCATGCTTGTTAAAGTAAAATCCAAAATCTCTGTCTCATGTCAGAAGAGCAACCTGATATGGAACAGAAGAAAACCAAAATTAAGGGACTATTTTATTGCCACTAATTTCACAATCCTTTGGTTTTATTTTAACTCTTTAGAGCTTTTTAAAGAATAAATATTATCCCAAAATTTATAAGATTAATATATATATATATATGTATGTATATATATATATATATATTAAACTTCTTATCATGATATTAATGGTCATATAGAGTACTAACTAGTTCTAGAAATAAAAAGCTTCATCTAGCATCCTGTACATGATTTCAGGTTTGAGGCTCTATCAAGTAACTAGGAATTAAATTTTTGTACTCTAGATGTACATAATAAATATTGATCCTTTAACCTCTTTGAGATACGCTGCATATGACATTTAAAATGTTTAAGTTTTCTGCAGTGAACCAAGACTATGCCTAACAGAGAACTTTGAAGTCTCCAAAAGGATGATGGGGCCCCACAACAATTCCACATAGACTGTGAAACGCCACTACGCTGAAAAGCACCACCTGAAGGCTTTGGACTACAAACTGCTCAAGGTGCTTGCTGAGATGATCCAGCCTCACAGACTACTCTAGCCAAGACTTGAGACAAGTTCTGTACTTTCCCATTACTTAGAAACTAAACAACAAATTATACTGTTATTTCTCCCAGGACTTGACAATTAACCCAATTTTTTCTTTTCAGGATCCCCTAAAGATGCCATTGCCACCAGACAGCAGGAAGTGAACTTAAGAACATGACACCCACATTCCCAAGAGGTGAGGGTGGGTGGTTTTTGGTCTTTCAGTGGGTTGTGGATATTTGTCTTCATTTAGGGTGGTTGGTTACAAGTTGCTATTGGTAATGGTCAGGAAAAAAATCTGAATACAGATTAGATTAAGGGTTCTTGTTTTAAAAAGAAAAAGGGGGATATGGATATGATAAGATTTAAGGGTAGATTATGAAACCTGCTCTGAAAAGAAATAGGGGGGATATAGACATAGAAAATAGGTAGGTTATTTAATTACTTTTAAACCAAAAAAGCAACTACTAGTTTTAAATATTTTACATTGATATGGACCTTTGTGTATTTTTGCAAAGTTGAGATTAATTTTAGAGCATACTGTACATAACATTTCTAATCTTGTTCAAGGTGTTATACATATACATCTCATTTAACAATGTAATGCAAATTGCTTGTCCTTGAAAGTTATTATTACCAACTATTTAGAATAATAAATAAATGCATGTTAGTAGTTAACCACCTATTATAATCAAACTTGTGGAAATCTTAGGTATGTTTTCAGGGTCAAACAAATATATTTTAGGTAGACAGGTGGTCTTCAAACACTTCAGAGATCTACATGATATGGCATTTAGGATGTTTTAATAACATAGGTTCTTTTTTATGACAATGAGACATGTCTGCTCCTGGCAGCACCAATCTGCTTCAGAGAAGGTAATGGGCATCAAAGAAACTCCATATGGAGTTTACTTTCTTTCTTTTTTTTTTTTTTTTTTGGTTTTTTGAGACGGGGTTTCTCTATGTAGCTTTGCACCTTTACTGGAACTCGCTTTGGAGACCAGGCTGGACTCGAACTCACAGAGATCCACCTGGCTCTGCCTCCCAAGTACTGGGATTAAAGGCATGTGCCACCACCGCCCAGCTTGGAGTTTACTTTCTTTCTTTGTGGCATAAGTTAGCCATTGGTCAAGAAAATGCCCTTGTCTTAATTGTTGGCAGTTACTATTCAAACTGGACCATCAAGATACAAAAGAAAGGGGAGGCAGAGGCAGGCAGATCTCTGTGAGTTCGAGGCCAGCCTGGGCTACCAAGTGAGTTCCAGGAAAAGGTGCAAAGCTACACAGAGAAACCCTGTCTCAAAAAAACAAAAAAAAAAGATACAAAAGAAAGAACTACTGACTTGATCAAGACAAGGTAGGACATCTCTTCAAATATCTTGCTTTACAAAAAAGTCTGTGAGATATGCTCAGCCTGTAGTCCAAAAATGGATGTCCCAACATTACAGAGGAACAATGGGTGACTATCCAGGCAGCCAATTGTTTCTGTCATTGCTCACATTTTTGGAAGTTCCTTGTTTGCACTTTCTGCTTACTCAAGTAATATTATTTTCTTCATGGGTCTCTGATGGAGTTGAAGACTTCATAGTTATTGTTATAGTTTTCCTTGTTACCAGATTCAGAAAAGAAATTCACTAAAGAGGTGTAAAGTATATGAAGTTGAAAGATATTAAAAGATAGTTTTGGAATATTTCAAATAGAAAGTGAATTAGGTATAACCTTTTGGACTCAACAAGATAGGATAGATACAGAGTATTTTCTCTGAATTTGTCAGTTGTTAATTGACTAGACAATGTTGATATATTTATTGCCTATTTTTTGCATATAGATATTGTACTTATTATATATAGTTTTTCTTATATTAGTTATAATGTGCTTTTTTATTTTAGACAACAAGGGGAGAAATGTTGTGATTTTTTGTGTGCTCTAATAAATAAAGCTTCTCTGGAGATCAGAGTGTAGAGCTAGCCACTAGAGGCAAGGCAGTGGTTGCACACATCATTAATCCAAGCACTTGGGATCTCTCATGCCTTTGACCCCAATACTTGGGAGGCACATACCTTTAATCACAGCACTTTGGAGGAAGAAACAGGAAGTGATATGGCTGGGTGGAGAGAAGAAGTGATAAGGCAGGGTGGAAACAGGAGCTCGACCCTACTGGTCTGAGGATTCAGTAGAGGTAGAGGTAAGAAATCTCTCTAGTGGCTGGCTGCTTTGCTTCTCTGATCTTTCAGCATTTGCCCCAATATTTGACTCCGGGTTTTTATCATTAAGACCAAATAGAATTCACACTACACACACACACACACACACACACACACACACACACACACACACACACACACTCATACACACACACTCATACACACACACTCATACACACACACTCATACACACACACACACACACACACTCATACACACACACACACACACACACACACACACACACACACACATACACACACCCCACTTGAAAAGGAACAACTTAACCAGTACCTTGAATATTATAAAATTATCTAGAAAGTTTTGGTTCTGACTGACCTTGAAAATAATGCCATGAGGGAAGATTTGGCTTGTTTGATTGGCTTTTTCAAAATGGTGATATTAAAGCTAGCATCAGAGCTTGTTAAGCTCTGACTTTAAGCCAATGACAATATGGTTAAAATAAAGCTTTTCAATTCTTTATCAAAGCAAATGAAACCCAGATGATGCCCTTTGAACTCACTTGAAGGTTGCAACCTTTAAGAACTCGAAGACATCCACTGTGTTTGTGATAAATCTCTGCCTTAGTGAGACCACAAAGGCCCTTTAACCAGGCTTCCTTTTTGAGTTCTTTGCATTCCAAGACTTCCCTGAAGTCTCAAGAAGAGAAACAATTTCTGGGATGCTGTTGATTCACAGAAACCTGGGGAGATACAGAATTTTAGTCAAGAAAACAACCTAAGTAAAAACAACAAATAAGTCAATGATCAGGGACAAATCCAACACTTCCAGCTTTAAAAATGCAGGGCTAGGAAAAGACCAGACACCCAAACAAAGATTTATACATGGTTGTTTATGACCTACATTATGTATGGGTGAACATACCCCCCTCTGTATAGGCTACATGTAAGTTCAAGTATTTATATGCAATGCGGAAAGGTGACTTGAGCTCCATTCAAGTGCACTATCCTCATCAATCTATCTATTTTGTGTCTTGGAAGTAGGATATTTTTCATCACCATTAAATATTTTAATTTCACATTTATTCCAGAAAAATCTATTTCAACATATTTGTATGATTTCTCAGCAGTATCCACAGCACTAATTTATGAAATCTCTGAACAACATCCATTTAACAAGTAATCTAAAATGACTCTAAATTTATAAAACACTTAAATAAAACATTTACCAGAGTTCCAAATCCCAGTTGTCACTAAGTGATTGTGTATGACTATAGTTATATTTACTGCCTTTCAGTTACAATGAATACTTATTGAACACCTACTATGTGGCAATCACTGCATGAACCACTAAGATTGAACAAAGAACAAGAAAAGATTGTTGTTCTATGGAGAACTGAAGTTGTTTGAGATGCATCAATCACCACAGCAAGTTGCTTGGACTCAGATCCCAGAAAACCTATGCTTCTATTGGGAAAAAAAATGGGAATAAAGTTGACAGTAAATAATTATAAATAAATAAACAAAGGTGCACTGGTATAACTTATTTATTGTGTAAACAGGAAAAAATTCATAGGATATGGATGAAAATTATAGGGACTATCTTGGCAGTTATGAACATACATAGGAACAAAACCTCAGACTCAAGGCTCCCATGTTGCTGGAGGGCTTCTCTCCAGGTTCCACCAAACCCCGCAGTCCCACAATCCACGTATAAAATAATCACTCAGACGCATATATTACTTATAAACTGTATGGCCATGTCAGGCTTCTTGCTAACTGTTCTTTTATCTTAAATTAACCCATTTTTATAAATCTATACCTTGCTATATGGCTGGTGGTTTACTGGCGTCTTTACATGTTGCTTGTCCTGGCGGTGGCTGCAGTGTGTCTCCCCCCTTCTTCCTGTTTCCCCAATTTTCCTCTCTCCTTGTCCCGCCTATACTTCCTGTCTGGTCACTGGCCATCGGTGTTTTATTTATATAGAGCGATATCCACAGCACTTCCCTTTTTCTTCTTTTTTTTTAAAAAGGAAGGTTTTATCTTTAACATGGTAAAATTACATATAACAAAACAATTATCGAGCAAGAATTACAGTTACAATATTAAACAAGATGTCCTATCTATCTTATACTTGTGAGTTTAAGGTTTTATATCTAACTTATCTTTTATCATAACTGAGGAAATTACAACTATCTAGTCTTTAACCACATCAAAGACCTCAGAAGGATATAATATTACCTGAGAAATGGGAGAAGGATATATGTAACTTTCAGGAGTCTTACAGGGTGGACAGAGACAGCTGACAGCCTGGACAGTCATTCAAAGTTCTCTTATAAAGTTGGGGCGTCAGTCTTCAGCCCGCAGGCCTAGAGTCTCTCATTCACTTTTTTCTGTGTCCTGTAGAATGTCTTGTAGTTTCCTCTGTAAATCAGGATCCTGAAGGATCATTTTGTCAAGCAAAGTTCAGTGGTTACCTTCCTATGGGTCCTGCATGTCCGGTTGATCAAGCAGTCCAGGTAAGAACAGTTTCTTACCCAAATGGCTATCTTTGCCAAGGTGAAGATAAACTCCAAATGGAGTATCTTTAATGTCCATCCTCCTCTCCGAAGTAAATCCAGTGCTGTCAGGAGCAGATATGTCTCACTGTCCAGAACGTCTAAATTTTTAAAACATTTTAAATGCCATATTCTGTAGGTCTTTGAAGTGTTTGAAAACTACCTATCTATCTGAAATATATCTATGTATACCTAGAAGACTTATCTAACATGGCTATAAATATGATTATCATAGATGTAGCAGGAATCTTAAAAGTTCTTTTTTTTTTTTTTTTGGTTTTTCGAGACAGGGTTTCTCTGTGTAGCTTTGCGCCTTTCCTGGAACTCACTTGGTAGCCCAGGCTGGCCTCGAACTCACAAAGATCCGCCTGCCTCTGCCTCCCGAGTGCTGGGATTAAAGGCGTGCGCCACCAACGCCCGGCATCTTAAAAGTTCTTATTGATAAAATCAAACCCGAGACCAGTTATTGGGGTCAATGCTGGAAGATCAGAGAGACAGAATAAGCCACAGCTATCTCACCTTGCCAATTCCTCAGCTGGTCCTGTTTCCTCAGACTGGAAGCTTCTGTGTCCTCATCCCAATGGCTCTCAGCTGAACTGCTGCTTAAAAGCCTGAATGCTTAACCAGCCAAATGCTGAACCATCCAAATGCTTCTAGTTTCTGGTCCTCATGCCATATATATCTTTCTGCTTTCTACCACCACTCTCTGGGATTAAAGGCTGGCTTTCTGGGATTAAAGGCGTGTGTCACCATGCTTGGCTTTTTCCAATGTGGCCTTGAACTCACAGAGATCCAGAGGGATTTCTATCTCTGGAATGCTAGGATTAAAGGTGTGTGCTATCACTGCCTAACTAGTGGCTTTTCTGTTCTCTGACCCCAGATAAGTTTATTAAGGTACACAATATTTTGGCGAACACAATACCACCACATAGACGACTAATTATTAATCTATTTCTTAATTATCCATTACAATTTTAAATAAGTTACATAAACATAATACCTGAAACAAGAATAGAAATATATATACAGTATAACAAAATTAACTTCAAGTTTGTATCAATAAACTAAAATTTATACCAATGTAAAACATTTTAAACATAAACTAAAATCTATACCAATGTAAAACATTTTAAACAAGTTGTTCTTTAAAAGTAGGTTCATTAATCTACCCTTTTATCTTATCATCTCTATATCCTCTACATATCTATATCATATCTCCTTTTCTTTTTTAGAAAGAGATCGCATTTATAATCAACCTGTTTTAAATAAAAATATTGGTTTTTCTCTGTCCCACACTCAGAGTGCTCTTCTGATTTGGGACACAAGAATCTCTTAACCATTTTTTTTAAGCAATATGTCTGGGTTTAGACGGGAAGTGAGCCAATTCCACCTCTAAAGCCAGCTTGGTATTTTTGGGAATTTGGGCGTAGCATCTCTTACTACTTCCTGCTGGAGGGGGGCGCTGTATCTTATGGGGACGCAAAGAAAATTTTAGGCCTATGGGGTGGTCCTTGAGGCTGTATTGTGGGAGCCAGTTGCCTTGAAACCGTTCTGGGTGTTGGATCATCTGGGCCATGGTGTCATCGGAGATCTTTCAGGGGGTCTTGGCTGGTCAAACCTGATGTATCTTAATCTGGAACAAATCCATAGCTTCTGGCTTTCTGTTGAAACAAAAGCAGAACTTCTTTTCCAAAGCAACATATCCTTATATCCAAATTTTGAAGTCAAGGTACCTTTAAAATTTACATTTTGGCATAACTGAACAGTTTTTACAATCAAATGTTTTTCTTTAGTTACGAATATCAAAGACAACATAATCCAGATTTTCTGTGAGAGCCATCTTTACGTGACTTATTACCTTTACTGTTTTTTAAACACTTTATTTTTAGATACTATTTGTTTATATAATGGTATATTTTTTTCTCCTTTAAGCCTATGTACATTTTTACATGCATTATAAACTATTTCATCTGAATCAGTCTTATTGCAAACCTATGGCTTTAAACTGTAGCCTTTTAAGCCTGAAATGGTGCTGTGGCTGCTGGCTCCACCCCCTTCAGGTTTTCAACATGGTGGTGGTACGTTTTCTCCAGCTCTGGGAGACATCAAGTCTCAGAAATAGTAGGTCTACACTTTTATCAAAGCAGCGTGTAGCCCAGAAACCTCTTTTTTTTTTTAATACTAGTAAAGACTAAATCTATCACACAGTGTAATGTGCCGCTGGCAGACGCCTCATTCCCGCCATGCTGCTGGTCAAACGCACACGCCAGGAACCCGCCAGTGTTCAAACCTGCATTTTGCGGCATCTAGCTGCCCATATGAGACAAGAAGCAGGAACCTGATTTTGGCTCTGTTTAGAATTGGTTATTAAATATTCTCAGGTTTAAGGTGGAAACTCGAGCCGTTGGGCACCATTTGTTGCTGGAGGGCTTCTCTCCAGGTTCCACCAAACCCCGCAGTCCCACAATCCACATATAAAATAATCACTCAGATGCTTATATCACTTATAAACTGTATGGCCATGGCAGGCTTCTTGCTAACTGTTTTTTTTATCTTAAATTAACCCATTTTTATAAATCTATACCTTGCCACATGGCTGGTGGCTTACTGGCGTCTTTACATGTTGCTTGTCCTGGCAGTGGCTGCAGTGTCTCTCCCTCCTTCTTCCTGTTTCCCCAATTCTCCTCTCTCCTTGTCCCGCCTATACTTCCTGTCTGGTCACTGGCCATCAGTGTTTTTATTTATATAGAGCAATATCCACAGCACTCCCACATAAAACTTCAAGTTCATTTAACTTCATGGGAGGACCTAATATTGTTTTTTGACAGAATGGTAGAAGGGGGTGATTTCCAGGAGAGAGGAGACTCATGATTTAAATCTACACCAATATAGATGAAACATCAACCACTTGACTCTCCTCACCTGCCTCTCTTTTCCTCATCCATAGAACAATCTCTCATCAGTCTTTTCTTTCTTCTCTTCCTTCTTGTCCATGCCTCAGTCTGGGATGATCTCCCTACCCATGACTAAAAGAACTTACTCTTCTCCCTTATCAAAGCTGTCTTTGCTTTACTTAGTGGCTTAACATATAAACATTCTCCATATCTAATTTTCATTTTTTTAGCCAAGAGAAACTGGATGATCCAGACGATCACTAGATGGCTCTTTCCGTGCACACTAAGTAGTCATCTGGATAGTTTTTATCACAACCTTGAAGATTCCTATCAAAACACTTTTACTGTGTCAGTGAAGTTTTGCAAACAAATGTCTTGACTGTAAATAAAGCCTACAAAGCCAAGCACTTGAAAACAGATTCAATGTTACTGAACTAACCCGCACCTTCCTCTAAGGTACCCACACTTTCAGAAAAGATATGTTATGAAAAACATATCTTTTCAGATGCATTTTAAACATGTCTATAGAAGAAAAGAGACAAAGCAACATCTGTTTCATTGATTCAATAAAACCTGTGAAACTCAATGCTGAATCATGTCACATTCCCTTGCTGAGCACTATGAACCTAAATGAGAAATGAGCACAGAATAAGTGGCAGCCACATGAACAGTGTCCCTTTGTTAGCACGGCATTGTTTAAACAATGACTTCTGTTCCCAGAATCACACAGTATCACAGACAAATCCACATCAGTCATCAATGCTCATGAAAACAGGACATTACACTTTTATTAAGCAGACAACACTCTCATGGCTCACCGTCTTTTGCATCCACATGAGGAGTGGGAACACACCATTCTCATTCTCGAGCAAAAGAGTCCACGACTCTGAACCATTTGCATTGTTTGTGTTATTGTAAAGATGCATGATGGAACGTGAGCTCTCTCAAACTTTTTAAGAATACAGTGCAGAATTTCTAAGTAGTTAGGTGAGCACACTACAAAACAAATCTCTAGAGCAGTAACTACCTTGTAGTATTTGCACTCTAGACACACTGAGCAGAAACCCTGGAGGGGGGACCCTTTGGTTGATGGTCCTTAATAACATCTCAATCACAGGAGAATACAACTCTTTACAAAGTGAATAAACACACTCATTCATGCTCAGTAACCACACAGTTTGTGATTGTCAGAAAATGCATGCTGTTCATTCCACCTTACTCTGTATTATGAAATTAATAAAATAAAGGCTTTGCTTTACCATGGCCAAGCAAATAGTACATACATGAAGAAGCCTGAAGAGATGGTCCTCTCCCTGGTGAGGGAAAAAGAAAGTCACAGCAGTGAAACTCTTATGAAAAGCACCTTTTTCTGGAATCCTCAAATTGCCTTTAACTACTAGAGACAGCCTATTGGGTGCTTTCCAGCTGAAACAATTTCAACCACTACCAAGCCAAGGAAGGGCGTGGAGAATCAACAATGACTTCTTGTTTGTTGCCCAGCAAATAATTTGACTTTGGTCAGATTTTTCCAATCAGAAATCAAAGAACACAATACTGAATTCTACCTGTTAAGTCTGACACATATAGGAACACTTTTATTTCCTCCATTCAAGGCACCTGGAATGGGCTGCTCTGAGGAAAACTGAAACAGACATCAAGAACATTACCTATTCCTGAGGTTTCACCATGCAAAACAAGACTGGAACACAGACAAACCCTTCTCCAGAAATCTAGGCAGTTTGTGACTTTGAGTGTGTTCTAAATCTAGACTGAGAAGCAGAATTGGAAATTCGAAACACCTGTTCTACCTTTAATGGAGCTAACTGTGAATATCATCAATGTCACTTCCTGTACTAAACATACCTAGAGAATGAGCCAGTTCCCACACTTGCTTTGACTTAGGTCTGCCCAGGCAGCTTTAAGCTCTCTAGTGCACAGTCCTGTGGGGCCCTGGACTCTCCAGTTAAAGCAGGAATCAGGCCAAGCCAGTGTGGAAAATGCTCACTCTTGATACCCAGTTGCTTCAATGTTTGGTCCGTTTCTGCTCCCCCCCTCATCATTGCCAGCAAGAACTGTCAGGCTGGCTTAGCTAGCACTGGAACAGCTGGCATGCTGTTTCCTCTGGAGGACATCCCCCCTCGTCTGTAAGTCCCCACTGATCTCCCCTGCATCCGGAACCTCACCCTGTCTAGACTGAAGCCTTCTCTCCAGTTGCTGCAGTTCCTGAAGAAAGCGCGCCTTACTCCACTCACTACCCAATACTGGCTTTTCTCAGAGAGCAATACAAGGAGAATTATAAGTTCTTCAGTTTGTCTCGATTGTTTCCTTCCTTTTGTCTATACAGGCATAGTTTGGGGGCAATAGTAGGTAGCGCTAATTAATCTCATGGAAAAATAGTTGAACTCCTTTTTTCTCATAGAAGAGTATGCTTCCTTCCAATGTACTGCTCATATCTGAAAATCCAACAAAATCCCAGCACTTTTCCCTAATCCATTTATGTATGCACCTTCTTATTCTCATAGTAAAAAGGAGACAGCTGGAGAGTGTCAGGTGTGAGACATCATTCTGACTTTATTCCCAGATGAGCTGACTTGTCTATATGGGCTTTTAGCCTATTTATGTTAAAAGCCAGGAATCTTTATGTCTATCATGCACGACTGTTATGAAGACTGAAGTATAAAACTGTCATCAGCACCCCCACATGGGGCTGGAATGAAACAGTCACCCTGTCATGGCAGTGAATATTATTCATTCATTCCACAAATATTTATTAAGACTTTACTAAATTCCAAACACAGTTGGTGTGAGGGAGGTGAAGAAGAATAGCCTATGCTTGCTCTTAAGAGGTCTCAGAAGCTGTTGAAAGAGACAGATCATTAATTGGTAATGGGTAACTGTTGCCATGATTCAGTCAATGTCAGAGGGATTTAAAAGATTAATGAAAACCATTCTCCTGCCTGTGTCATTTTGGTGAAGTATATTTGTTTTAGAATAAGCACAAGTTTGAAGATCTGTTTGCAAACTAACCATGTACTTTTGGACAGGACACTCAGTTTCTCTATCACAAATGAAAACAACATCCATTGTTCTCAAAGTACAGATAAGAAAAGAGAGTTCGTGACAGAAACCAGAAAACAGTCACAAATGCACAAGAAGCGTTAGAAAGCCAAGCTGGGAAGCAGGGTAAAGGCTGTATCGGAAAGGGAAAGAGCTGAGATGAACAGGCTGGGGTTCTCAAGATCATAAAGCCACCACTGGAAGCTAGGAAAGCCCTGGTGTTTTCCCACTTCTCCACAATCCCAATGTCACACAAATATTTCCCAATAACACAACCTAACCAAGTCTGATGAACAGGGAACCTTAGTCTTCAGATGTCAGTCTCTGAGATACAGAATGGATAGATCATGGGGAAGAATGTAAGTGAGACCAGATAAACACTGACAAGACAACCATAATACTCACTGCAGAATTAAATATGCCTAATACATATTATAAAACAGGTGTGCAAGCAACATCCAACCAATGATAGCTATTGGCTGCTGCAGAATAGACTTAAAGTTCTTAGTGCTGTTCAGACTGCATCAGGAGACAGGTCCTTACATATATCAGCAGCTCTCACTTCCTATACTCACATCTCTGAACCACACTAAACACAAGATTTGCCATAAAGCCAACTGGTTTCTTTATTGACTTGAATGTATGGACTCATCTCTTCTGCATCACTGCAAAAGGAGCCATAGTCACCAGGTCTTCACAGAGCATGGTGTGTCCACAAGGAAAAGACTAACTGTTCCGAGGCTTACTGCCAAGAAATCCGCTTGCCAACAGACAACAGAGACATTCTGAAACACCAGATTATTGATTACTCAGTGATATTTTGAACTCCATGTATGATGTGTGTTGTTCAGTTGAGTGACTAACACTTAAGGAAAGTGTAGAAGAGTCTTTGTTCCTGAAGTACCACTGCTACATTTGAAAGCCACAGCTCTGATCTCATTTAGATAACACATTATCCTGAAAAAGCTGAACATCGTGGGAGATTATAGACAATAAACATCAACCTGACTTACTCTTCACATATTTTAAGCATTATTTTGGAAACTTTTGTTATATAAGTGCATTCAATTATTATCAAGGACTATGGGGATCCAGCCCCTCGAAAGTCCCCTCCCAGGGTCCAGGAAGAATCTACAACCAGCTGATAATTAATCTTTGATGAAAAGAAATGAATCTATGTACACGAGACTCCTAGTTCATATACTTTATTATTCTGTGATAGTTCTTTCTCTACACAGCTTCTATTCTGCTCTCATGTTTAGCTCCTTTCTTGCCTGATTTCTCTATATTTATCTACTGTCCCCTCTAGGTTCTATCTTAATTCCTTCATCTAGTTCTGTCCCTTCTAGGTTCTCATCTATCTAGTTCTTTCCCCTATCAGCTCCTCTCCCATCTCCTTCTCTCTCATCTGGCTCTTCCTCATCTTGGTCTTCCCCATCTGGCTCTTCCTCATCTTCCATCTTGTTCCTCTAGTCCTCTCTTCTAGCCCTTCAATCTAGTTCTTCCCCATCTCAGTTTGTTCCTCTCAAGTTCTTACCCATCTAGTTCTTCCATTCTCTTTTCTCTTCTCCGTCCTGTCGTGCCCTGGGAGTCCTGGTATATATACACTTACAAGCAATATTCCCTTAGCAGTGCAAAACCAGGTTTCCAGGGTCAAATGGAGGGGTGATAAGAATCACATAGGGAGGCAATAACCGTTAATTATCATTTGCAACCCCAAAGGGAAGTGACCAATGGGGAAATGAATTAACTAAAGGCTAAATTCAGGTAATATCTAAGAAGAGGGCTCTTATGTGCTGAACTATAATCTTAAACATAATTGGTAGAAAGTGTTAAGAATCTATAAGTTGCTAGGTCAATGGGAGAAAATAAAACTGTCTTCTTTTTTCCTGTGGCTCCTATCTGTCCAAGCTATCTGCTGTTTTTCTGCAGGGTGGGGGAAAGTGTGCTCAGTCGCTAGGCAACCTGTGTACAGGTAGATGCCTCTGGTGATAGTTAAAGGGAGATCTGGAACTAGAGGTAAGGTTTGGGAAAGGAGGAAGTAAGGCTTAATTGGCACATCCGCCAGGCCTTCTCAAACAGGTAGCCTGGATGCTTAAGTCTGTTCTTAGAGAGTACAGAGGTATCTCTGATAACGTACTTTCCTCCATCTGGGGATGGACCTGGCTGGATGCTGCTAATGATAATTACAGGGAGGCTTGAACTGGGAGTTCTTGCTGAGCAGTCAGTACAGAAGGTTATCTAAATATTCCTAGAAGTGGTTAGGTAAGGAGTTAGCGGTCTATAAAGTTGGTAAGGCTATAACAAAAGGAAGGTCCGAGCTGAATTGTGTAAAGCTATTACTAACGTCCACCTGACCTAGGCGGTGTCTCCTTGTGGAATTTATCTTAAATCAGGAGACTAGCATGTGGACTGTTATTACTGCTAGTCCTTGAAAGTAGCCAAGGGAGATATCTGATTCCAGAGAAAGCCTAAGGCAGTTCTCCAAATACCTGGAATGTGTATGTCCAGAGAGTGATCAGTCCACACTGTTAGCCCTTCTTAGGGAAAAGTCAAAACCATGAAGGCACACATGATTTTCATAACAGAATACAGCTGATATATAACAAGCCAAGTAACACCAAAAACTCCTTGGGATTTGGCTTCCTCTGGAGGAATTCCCTGATTCCTCCAGGTAGTGACTTTGCCATAACCAGCTGGGTTCTTATAATATTCCTTTGGCCCACAGCAAATTATCATAAAGCCCTGTGACATGAGTACTGTCATCCCAACTTTAAAGGTACATGATTTAAAGCACAGAGGGGTCAAACAACTGTCTGAGGTCACACAGGTCAGAAGTGGTAAAGTCAATGTTTATCCCTGGAGACTCTTACCAACTGCAGCAAGCTGTCCCTTCTAAAGTGCATGTGTCTGTGTATAAGACCTAAGAATCTTCTGAATGGGTTTACAATTGGTTTTCCTTCTCCTTTGGAAATTTCTATGCTGTTTTCTGTAAGTGTCACTGGAGAGAGATTTTCCTGGTTAAAAATGGTGGAAGAGTTAGCGAGCTGCTACTTAAGAGCTCTTGCTGCTTGGCCTGAGAACTGCACATTGGGCCCTGGCATTGGCCAGAGGATTGTGCATGGGACCCCAGCACACACATCAGGTAGCCTTCAAACACCTGGAACTCCAGCAAGGGATGCAGAAACCAAAGCATGTTTACAGCTTACATGGGCACCTACACACAAGTGCATAGACATATAAATAAAATAAATGTTTTTCAAAACCCATAAAGGGAACACAACCCTACAATCCCAGCTTTAGTACTTCAGAGGCAGAGGCAGAGGCAGGAGGATGGTTGTAAGTTCAAAGTGAGCCTGGTCTTCATTGTGGACTCCATGCTAACCAAGGTACACAAAGCCTGCCTCAAAAAGAAAAAAATTTTAGAGACAGTTGTAAAATTGACTCTTTAATATTAACAAGAATACTATGAACGTCTCATCCAGACTGATGTTGAAGCTTAACTATTTTTGTTCATCATTAGCTAAATATTTTTATTTCACTCAGCACATCTATTAAGTCTTCTGATTTGCTCCCTTCTTTTGCTTTGTATAGATTTGAGTTTGAGACAGTCCAAGCCCACCTAAATTTCTACCCAGAGACACTGGATAGCCAACAAGTGCCTTGAGTCACTGCTCAGAATGCCCTACTGGGTGCATTTGCTTGGTGTCAGAGCAGCATGACTCAGATTTCTAGGTGAGAGATGGAAAACAAAACACTCCTGTAGACTTCACAAAGGGAACAGCATGTGGCTCTGAGTAAATACTGGGGATGAGCAGGGGCTGGTTTCATCAGGGGTGTCTCTATATATAGCTTGTCATCATCAGCATCATGCCTCGGATCATTAGACAACCTCCAGTGTTCATTTGTGGCCATGTGCCTTTGTGTTTACACTTCTAACGGGCTGTGAGATCAGGAGGGAGGCATGAGGAGTTCTGATGGTAAGAGAGAGCCTCCTGAGCTTAAGAAAAATGACTTGATAAATTACTTTCTCTTGATCCTCAAATTTCATTTGTGATTCAAAATTTTATCTAGTTTTATTTCTCAGAAATCAATTTTTGAAAAGTAATTAATAAGGAAATTTGTATATACTTAGGCATTTCATAATTTGAGAACTATCTGCCAATAAAGATACAAAAAAATCTCTTGCCTCCTCAGTTTTAAAGAAAATGAACATTATAAAAGTTGATTCCTTAAAAAACATTCTAAGTCTTTGGGTGTGAAATTTGAAGCATGATATAAACAGCTTTTTCTGATCTTAACAACTTAACATATAGAATAAATGCCAAGTTACAGTACAAAATCTTTGAATTTATTTAACAAGTCATTTTCACTCACATAATGTTAATGGACTAGAAAAAGTGTATATCATACATTAAACTGCATCATATGTAAGAAAGAAATTTGTTTATAGTACGTGTTGCCAGACATCATAATAAACTTCATGCATTATCTGCACATTATCCTAAATAAAACACTTTAGGTGGAGCCATCTATAAGAACAACCATTTTAGAAGTTAATGATAAATATAAGTAATATCTTTGGGGATCAACTTAGATAAAGAAGAAAGAGCAAAGTTCAAAGAGAACCCAAAGACTGCTGCCTCAGCAGCTCTGAGAGCTGACATATAGAATAACGTAGGGAGGGAGGTAAAAGGAGGAAATTCAGATTTTGATATAGAATGTTTCACAGTCAGTTGGTTATGCCCAGTAGGTAATGGGACATGAATCTCACAGTTGATTATCAGCATAGTAAGTGACCATGTCACCCCAATGCAGAAAGATGGGCCACTGGATCAGAAGGGGAGAGACTAAGTTGCCCTGCTGCATCTGGATTTGTAGTCCTCATCTTTTTAATTTTTAAAATTTTAATTATTATTGGTGTGGGTGTGTGTATGTTTTCTGTGTATGAATGCAAGCACAAGTGTGCCATGGAACAGTTGTGGAGGTCATAGAACAAATCTCTAGAATCTATTCTTTCTTTCCATTGTGTGAGTTTGGGGGACCAAAATGAGGTTCTCAGGCTTAGTGACAAGTGCCTTTACCCACCAAGTCATCTTACTAACTCCAAACCTTTTCATCCCATCACATCCTTATCTCCCTGGCTCATATGACTGACTGCTTCTCTCGTGTCTCCTTAAAAAATTTGCAACACTAATTTTTCCTGGTCCTGTGATGATTTCTTCCTGCTCTGAGATCAAATCTTACTATCTTCTACCCACCACAGCCATGGCAAGATCCTGTATACAGCAGGTGATCAATAAACGTTCATCTCTATTGTCTATAGTCATATAAATATCTCCGTTAAATTTTATTCCTTTTTGTTGTTAAGAAACTTCTGTTTCTCAAATTCAACATCTTACAAACTTCAGACTACTTCAGGGTTGACTTTGAGATATAAATGGGCAGCCCTTGTTCAAGGACTATCTTCCACTAAACACACCACTCATTGCAGAAAACAGAAGCACTCATATGTTTCTCATTTCAAGGAAGATTAAGAAGTTTACGGAGGTGAGATTCCACAGAGAATTAGGGTAACAGTAATACGGCATGACAAATCTGATTCCAGTTGGTATTGGAGGTTGAATTTCACACCTTGGTCTAGTTACAAGAAAAATACATCCAAGAGAGTGACTAAGAATAACCAAGTAGACTCTTACTGTTGGATGTCTTGGCAATTTTCTGTAACAAGGAGCCAGGGAGCATGAAGGATTTGAGTTCAGTTTTCCTTGGAATGGGTGACAGATATTCTTTTTACTATCATTGAAGTTCTAGGATCTGTATGGGATAATCACACTTGAAGGGTGTGGGGTGTGTTCAAAGAAAAGCACATTTACTTAAAGGCCCTGGAAGAATGGGGTATATCCCCTCAGGTTCTCTCAGGGCAGCTGTGTTCTCTTTGCTGGACTTCCATTGTTACATTGGATAAAGGATTTTCATTATCACAAAAATCTACGAACCATTCAGCCCTGGATTTTCTCAAACTCTTAAAACACCACGAGCAGGACGCTTATTTTTTGCCATTCTCTTGGCATTCTGGTCTTCAGTTTCCTACCAGAATTATACATTATGTTCTGCTTAAACCTCTCTAGACATTCTCTTGAGTGAATCTCCAAACTCTTCCACCTTCACACAAACCAGTTCCAAGGAGTAAGGTCGTGTGTTCAGGTGTATCATAGCATTGACACCATTTCTTGAAGGAGATTTTCTTTGTAATTTTGACTTTGTGAAGGCACATGCGTAGGTGAATGTTAGTAACATGTACTACAGCGGACATACATGGAAGTTAGAGGACATCTATGGGAAGTCCATTCTCTCCTTCTACCATCTCTGGCTAGATTCTGTCCATGGCTGAAAAATAGAGTAACAGTGAACTAAAAGGAAATGGATTGATCTCTTTGGTGGAGTAAATCTCATGATAGCACAATGGTCAGGCTGGAATATGGCTACTGCTTACTGCTCTCATTCAGATCTCCAGTGAGAAAGAGGAGAAAGACAAAAATGTGAAGTTTGGTGGAGAAAGTGTGTGAGCAAGTTTAAAGGGGAAGATGAGGAGGGCACAACAGGTAGAAGATTATGAATTAAAACATATATGCTTGGATGTCAAGTTGACAAGTAGATTAGGATGGTTAATACCGATTGTCACTTTGGCAGATCTAGAATCATGACAGATCGAGAATTGACTAAGAAACAAATTTCCAGGTATGTCTGTGAAGGAGTAGGGTTAACTGCATAGGTAAAACCAACCCAAAATGTAGCACCATTCAATGATCTGGGGTTCTAAATATAATAATAATAATAATAATAATAATAATAATAATAATAGAGTGAGCTGAGCACCAACATCCATCTCTCTCTGCTTTCTGAACACAGATGCAATGTAACCGGCTACATCAGGCGCCTGCTATGATGCCTTTCCTCAAAGTAGAAGCCAAAGTAAGATTTTCTTTTCTTCTGTTGACCTTTTCATGTATTGAGTAGAAATTATTCAAGACATTAAAAGAGGTTGCTATTTATCAATAAACATGTTTACTGGATGCTGTGTATATTAGAGCTCAAAAGTTATCATTAGTAGAATATGATAACTCCATATGACAGAAACCTATGTAACTTTGGAAATTAAATAACAAAACATATAGAAAGGTGCACATGATAAAACAATACAGAAAAAAATAAAATTTGCTGAACTGTAAAAAAAAATCCATGAACCTTTTTAGATGCACCTGTTTTATGTTTCTCTAATGAAGCCTTCTTAGCATTCTGGAAGCATCTCCTGCTGTGGTATTTGCACCATGGCATCACCAATGTGATTTCTAAATACTGGAGTCAAATGTAGCCATTTGGTATTTCATTTTGTGTGGATACCAATTATCTGTCTGTAACTCCATCAGGGATGTACATGAGGCTTTTATACTAATATCTTTTCTTCATCTTTGAACTTCTGTGTGGGTAGGTGTGAGAGTGTGTGTGTGTGTGTGTGTGTGTGTGTGTGTCTGTGTGTCTGTGTGTCTGTGTGTCTGTGTGTGTCTGTGTGTCTATATGTGGTTGGTGCATGAGTGTATGCATTCATGTTTGTGTGTGTTCACACATGGGTGTGCATGCCTCTGTGTGTGTATGCAAGTATGTAAATGCATGGGATCAAAGTGACCTAGAAAATCAAAGTGAACAAGGCATCATGGATGAAATGAAAACACTACACATGGTCACCATAAAGATTAAAAGCAGAAGTTAAATAGAAGTGAGTGAGGAATCAGTGACTCCAACTGATTTTTCACTCTGAGGATATGGATGAGAGGTGTTTGCAAAGAAGTTAATCAAGAGCACGAAAAGTGTGCAGGAAATATTTGGTGTGTTTTAGTGTGTAATTGCTCATAATAGTTTCTTATGATCTTTTGTATTCCTGTGAGATCCACCATGGTGGGAAAGACAGTGTCAGAGCTCGAGGCAGCCTATCACATCACACTCTCAATCAGGAAGGGGAAGAGATAAAGATTGGCATTCAGCTCACTTCCTCCATCTCTGCTGAGTTAACAGCTATGGAGACTCACTTCTATATAGCTATATTTGAGTTTCGACATGTTTACAGGTTAACAAACATGAATTATAATATGAACACCACAAGGCAATGGTCCAAGTTTCATCTATTCTAAGCTGTTCCCCATGAGTCAATGGTTTCTGGAAACCTACAAGCAAGTGACCTTGTAGCCTCCCATTAGGGGTGTTTGTTAGAGTTGGCAGAAAGAGAATTCATTTATGCAACCCAGTTGAGGATAACACTTTTATGAATGGAGAAATGAGTCAACAAAGACCAATGCATTCCCCAAAATGAGGGAAATAGCCCCAACACAAATGGCAGTGTTCAGCTACTGAGGAGGCTGAATGTAAAATTATATAACTACAAGAAAATTCTTCTAAATCACTTAAACCAGATGTTTCTGCCAACAGTTTTTAGATAACTACCAACCTTCTTTAACTTGGAGAATGAATAGAATTAATATCAGTATATCAAACAGTTCCAACATCATCTCCAGCTCACCGAGAAAATTTTAAAGCAACTCCCTAGAAGATATTATTTTAAGAGTTTATTTTTTATTATTTTAATTTATATGTGTGTGTGTGTGTGTGTGTGTGTGTGTGTGTGTGTGTGTGTGTGTATGTGCGTATCTGCATGAGGTCAGGAATATGTGAGTAGAGGTGCCCAGAGAGGCCAGAGGTGACAAATCCTTTGGAACTGGAGTTACAGGCAGTTGTGAGCCTCCCAACAGGTGCTGGGAACTGAATTGGAATCTTCTGGGGGATCACTAAGTGCTCTTAATCACTGGATCCATCTCTCTAACTACCCTGAAAGATGCTAAAATGTAACATAGATAGACATAGGTTAAATACAAACTGCAGCCTATCTGAGTTCATCTAATCTTCCAGTTCTTAGCACATTAGCTGAGTCACAGGAAGAGTCTTAATTCACACAACCAAAGAATCATGGTGCTAATTGGCTATGGCCACAGGCTTCATTTCCCCTGAAGTTTTTGCAAAAGACCCTTAATCATGACTCATCAGTACTAGCTAATATAATTAGATGAAGTTTTACATTTATTACTAAACAAGCTGTAATTATGCTTTTGTGGACATGCATCTTTTTTCAATTTCATCTGCGCATAGCTGAAAGGGTCTTGGTTAGACAATGCAGCAAATTGATGTAATTTACTCAGATTCCTTTTCTTTGGAATCCCATTAGACCTACCATCATGCAGTTACTGCTTTCTTTTCCTCTGGATGACAGTGTTCATCTACCTGGTGCAATTTTAAGTAAACCAGCTCCAAAACATTACTTTCAGGTGGCTCAGGTTTCCCATGCTTCTCTGTAAGGAGGCACTGAGGACTTTCCATTAAGAATGTACTTTAGGATGTGAGGGTGATGTGGCTGTGAAATCTGTCATGCCATTGATCATCAGGGTTAATCTAGTTGATCTGGCTAGCTAGAGAGGTACCCTTTACACTCATTTAGTTCAGGAACCCCTGGCTAGGAATGATGCTACCCACAGTAAAGTTGTCATCCAATATCAATTAACACAAACAATCCTCCACAGACATGCCCACAGGCCAACCCAACACAAACAATTTCTCATTGAAACTTTCCTCCAAGATGAATCTAGGTTGTGTCAAGTTGACAATAAGCTAACCCTGATGCCAGCTTAAGCTATATAGGTGAGTTACAGACCATCCTGGATACATTGTAAGACCCTGTCACAAAACAACCAAAAGAAAAGAAAGGGAAAAACAAAGCAAGAGAAAAAGAAAGGATGAGATGGATTAAACATTTCTTTACCCAAGAAGTAACTAACATCCTTTGATGCTCCTAAAAATTACTCCTGAACACTGAGAATTGGTACTTCCATAAATAAATTCATGTATTTTCAAAATTTAGATAAATCTCATTCACCAAATGACTGAGGGAACTAAAAAATTATATGTACTGCCTTTGAGGAGATTTCGTATATCAATAAGACTGAAGGAAGCACAATACCACACCTTTATCCACGGTCCCATAGACCCCCGGTAGATCTGAGCATTGCTGGAGCCTGAGACACAGTACCCTACCCCTGACCCACTGTCCACAGCCTTCCTTGCCAAGCTCTACTTTAGCTGCCAGAAAGATTACCTAATTAGTAAATTCTTACTAATGTATTACTACCTTCAACTTTAATTTTGTGTTTCTCCCAAGCAGATACATATTTAAATAAGGGTCTTTTTGTTGTCTCTCTTTTTTAATTAAAAGGACTGGTTCACCTCTTTTGAGAATTTTAACATACTCAAAGCCAAAGAGGTAAGTATATTAAGTCTAAATGATCTTTTGAGATCTGTCATAATTATTATATACATTATAATATTATAAAAAATATTATAACTACTTTTCAAATGAATACCACAGAAAATAATTTGCATAAGGGAAATAAAATGAACAGGTTAATCACACAGACTCACTCCATGCAAGACTCACAAGCATTCAACTCATTAGGTTTTAGCTTGTATATACAGGACACTCTCCCTACTCCATATTCACATAAACACAAAGATACTATTTATTCATGGAAAGTTCATAGGGGAGATTTCTTCCCCACAGTTCCTCAAGCTCTGGCCAGCAGAGAGCTTTTCCTTTGTGCTGCTGGACTGCACTGGCTTTTCTGTTTGGCTGACTTCACTTCGGCAGCCATTGTCTGCATGCTACCCTGAAATTACTTTAGAATGTTATTCACCATCACTCCTTCAATTGCTAATGCTAAATGCCTCTAAACCAGCTAGACCTGAAGCTCTATCAAGCAGGAACTTAATCCACTTTACCTCTAATTCACCTCCCCACAGCTCTTGCACCTCAGTATCTGGAACAAAAGAGATACTGGGGGCTGGAGCTAATGCTCAGTGGAGGAGTGCTGCCTAGTGTGCAAGGAGCCTGGGGTTCAATCCCCAAGTAGGAGGAGTCACATTTATGTATTTACAATGTTGATTTTTCAACTCTTTTGATGAAAAATAAAACCCAAGACACATCAGACAAAATTTCACAGGCCAAGAATAAAGAAAAGATCCAAAGGGAGTCTGTAGAGTGTTTTAAAAGTCACCCTGAAGAATCCGGAATGCTCTCTCTATAAGGAAATCACTTTTCTTTACAGCCATACCAGTGGTTAAGTGGTATAGTTGCTAAAGTGGTCATTGCTGACATATAATGCCTATGAAAGTCTAAATATAAATTAAGCGACCTATCATAAAGATCCACTTATAGCAGAGAAGACATGCCTGAAAGCAAGGAATGGCATCTGGAATGCTAACACTCAGGAGATGAGGAAAGATGAGGAATTCAAAGTCATCCTTGGTTACATGTGGAGTTCAATACCAGACTGGCCAACATGGGGCTGCACATCAAAACAAAATAAAATGTTTTAAATGGAATAAAGATATGATCAGAAACAAAAGACCATGAGTTTTCCTGTGCAAGATCTTTCTCTCGGAAAGCAATTATAGGACAAACTCCATTTGAGTAAGGGGATGGGGACTGAGACAACTCAGTCATAAAAGTGCTTGCCTCACATAAGGGTCTGCCTTTAGAAGCCATATAAAACTGTGGGGTGCTGTGGGATGGTCTGTATGTCAAATTACTCTGATTGGTCAATAAATAAAACACTGATTGACCAGTGGCTAGGCAGGAAGTATAGGTGGGACTAACAGAGAGGAGAAAAGAAAGAACAGGAAGGCAGAAGGAGTCACTGCCAGCCGCCGCCATGACAAGCAGCATGTGAAGACACTGGCAAGCCATGAGCCACGTGGCAAGGTATAGATTTATGGAAATGGATTAATTTAAGCTATAAGAACAGTTAGCAAGAAACCTGCCACAGCTATACAGTTTGTAAGCAATATAAGTCTCTGTGTTTACTTGGTTGTGTCTGAGAGGTTGTGGGACTGGTGGGTGACAGAGATTTGTCCTGACTGTGGGCAAGGCAGGAAGACTCTAGCTACAGTGGGGTGTGGTGGTATGTGCACCTAACCCCAGAACATGAGAAGGTGAACCAGAAAGATCCTGGGGCACCCTCACCAAAAATGTCTGGCAAGTTTCAGGTCCATGACAATTTGGTCCTTTTAAGGTTGACTATTGAGATTGTCCTTGGGCCTCTACATGTATGCACTCAAAACCACACTTAAATATGTACACACACACACACATACACACACACACACACACAAATAAACAAACAAACAAATAAATAAGACTGTGTCCTTACGTACAATGAGGAGTCTCTTAACTCCTGATAAATAGTATTTTAGATGTAAAATCACTGGATTTATGTCTTTGGTGTTCCCCCACTTCACTATAAATGGCTCCTATTATTGTATACACACACACACACACACACACACATTTCTTTGTTTCTTGAGAATTCCATGTATGCTTACAATGTACTTTGATCAAATCCATCCTCCACTCCTTCCCCTCCAACTCCCCCCAGAATGCCTCCCACTTCTTGTACTCTCTCTCTTAACTTCCTATAATCCTTTTTTTTTGGGGGGGTGTCAAGACAGGGTTTCTCTGTGTAGCTTTGGAGCCTATAATCCTTTTAAAGGCCACTGAGTCCATTCAGTTTTCCATTTTATGAACTGCTTACAAAATAGTTCTTACAGTTTTACAAACTATTTCTGAGTGTCCATAGCCTTGAGAGAGTGGCTATAACTCCCCTATTTCTCTAGCATTCTCTTTGCATATAAGCACACTTTATTGTTATTCATTAAACTTTTTAAAATGTCACTTGATTACTGTTATACTAATTTTTGAAAATATCACTTATATTTCACAAAAATGGAAACCCCAAAACTTCTTCCCTTGATGGACCATTAACCCCACAAAGGCACTCAGTATGTGCTCTGCTAATATTTACCCAAGTGTTAATGAGATGATGGCCCATGTGCTCCTGCTGCCTATGAAGCACTTTCCATCCATAAGATGGAAATTAATGACAGAGCCTCCCTGGTGACAGAGCTAAGCAAGGCGAGGGGTGTATAAAAGCCAGCTTGCTAGTTGTCAAGCCAGGCGAGCGGAGTTGGGCTGTGGTTCCTGAAGCTTCTGGCTATCAAGGCATTTTCTGATATTGCTGCCACTGATTACTAAAAGGTAAAGAACATCTTGTGCTTGGGAAGATGTTATTTACTAAAAGAAAAGTAATCTTTGTGCTACATGTAGGAATTACTTCATGAAGAGAGTAAAAGAATAATGTGTTATAATAGAAATTTTCATGTTGTTTTAAAAAGAAACTTGAACGTTTTGAAACTATTTCAAAGTTGACAGGCATAAGTAAAAAATAACAGAAATCCTTGTAAAGTATGCTTTAAATTTTCTTTGAAGGTTTTAATTTAAAATTGCATCAATCAGAACTGAAGGACGTGGCTTGACTTCAATGTTTTCTCTTCTCAGGGAACTTGAGAAGCAATGCACATCTTAAAGCTGCCAGCTGCTCTCCTCATCCTCTCTGTGGCACTAAACCACTTGAAAGCTACACCTGTCAGAAGGTTGGTAACCTGAAAATCCCTACTTCTTTTGAAAAGTGTGGGGAAAATAGAATTCAACACCGCTATGTAACTAACAGCCCTTGTATTCTTCAATTTCTAAGCAATTCTTGCCGTTAGCAGTACTTGAAGGGGAAGGCTTCCCAAGTCTGTGTTCTTCCAGGACAAAGTCAGTGACTGAGGAATGACTGGTAGAACTTCTTGTAGATGGCCATGGACAGCAACATTTGTCTGGAATTTATTAGAACCTACAGGGGCCAAGCCAGAGTAAGATGCCAGGAAAACTGACAGGCAGACAGTCATACTGTTTGAACCCAATACAGAAAGAAACTGAAGGGATTGAACAAAACATTGGTTTTTATGTCACTTGGAATTCTGCTGCATATTTAAACTGCTTGTTTTTCCTCTTCAGAGGGGTCTGGAAGTATCCAAACTTATACATCTCCTTCAGGAATTTGAAACTATAAGAGTGGAAGCAAATGAAAGGTGTTTTTAAGAAGTTAAATTTCAGAAATAGTTAAAAAGTCATTTGCTGTTTGAAAGTCATTCCATGTTGTGGTCACACAGAGATATAAATTCTGCACAAGATGACTCTGAGCATCTGTGGATGTTAATTAGCAATACCTGAAATATTGTCACTGTGTAGACTGTACATAGACATCATCATGATTTCTGAGGAAGGCTTGTTGGAAATATCAAAGGGAAACAAAGAAAACTAAACAGTGGTTTGAGGAAATCTAAGGTCATTTAAGGCGGCTGGCAGAATAGTAGTGATTACAAGCTTCAGACGGAAACCACTAAAAACTGTAATTCTCCATCTATTTAAAAGATTCCTATTACCAAATCCATGAATCTGATTTAAACAAAGTAACAAAAATTTATGCCTAAATCAGTTTTGCTCCATATATCTTAGGAGACCAGACGTAATCACTCTTGACAGCACAAAGAACTAAATGCACCTTTGAAAAAGAATGTGATTTAAGTCTCTCAATAGATTATCATCATCATCTCTTTCTTTGTCTCTGGGGTATTTGTTCTTTGGTGAAAGTCTGTGTCAATGTGCAGACATTTCTATAGCACTAGCTATGATTAATAGCAGGAATTATTAGAAAATGGTTTTTGTCATCTGAACACTTACCTGGTTTCACACAGTGTTCTCTGAACTGACTGTAATTTTCAATTGGCTTTTTCATGGCTAAAAATAACTGTAAAACCAATATGAAGTTTCTAATAAGAACAATTATATCATGATGGAAAATTTAACAGTATTACCTAATGTGTCTGCCAGTGTGTTTGATTTTTTTTCTACAAGTATATATGGAGATTTGCTCAGCACCTCTACCAAGTGTGTCTGTGAGTGCTCACATCTTATACAGTGAACTTTACTCTAAAATAGAATAAATCACAGCATTACTGTCTGTCATATTATCTTCCTGTTTTCTCATAATGATTTATCTTGTACACACTCATAAGACATCCTTAAAATGCCTTTTAGTGCATTTCTTTACATCAGTACCCGTTTGGGGGATGGAGGATACACACACACACACACACACACACACACACACACACACACACTCACACTCACACTCACACTCAAACCTAGCTGGATCACTAGCAGCTCTTAGCAGTAGCCTCACACCTCTACAAAAGAATGTTAATGTAGACAAGTCATTAAGAAAAGAAATACCTACAATGGAGATAGCACATCTTGCACTGGCTATGTGACCCTTACCGGACATTTCAATGACTGTTTGAATAGTCGTGTGCATTCTCTCACCATCTTCAGATGGAAGGTTTCTTGGGGAAAGCAATACTGCATCTGGGACACAAGCTTAAGAGATTCCTGTGTGTTTTTCATGAGGCGTGGTGGTCCTTTCAGCTAACTCAATGTGAGAATGTTTTATTTAGATAACGTAAGGTGTTGTTATTGCCCTCTAATCAGTTCTCAAAGTCCAGCCACCTGCTTGTGGAGAACTCTACAGTCTGCTCCCATCACCATCAAGAACACCTTCAGAGACTGCCCTGCATTGATAGATCATGTTCTCAACTGTCTTAAATCTATCAGTTTTCAGGTTCACAGACCAACTCCTGTGCCCAGATGTTTTTTAGGAAAAGTCATGTTATTTAAAATTTAATGTCATGTGTTTGGAAACACTGGCAAAACTCTTTAAAGCATTAAGTCATTTCTTTGAAGTACCGTGTTCATGTGTGCTACAGCTTCAAAGAAGGGATAATATCCCTGAGATGACTACAGATGAGAAATGTGGATTGCACTGGGTGTGGTGGCACACACTCGTAATCCCTGCACTAGAGAGGGGTGGAGGAAGACGATGCTGGTCTGAGATTAAAAAGTGGGAAACTGCTTCAAAAAAAGAAAAAAAAATTGAACATTTGAGTCCCACAGTGGGCTTCCTTTGGCTACTGACTGTTCCTTTATTGTATATTTACACAAAACAGATAGCCAGATCACTCGATGCTGACGGAATCTAACTGGGGGAAATACAGCAGTAAGGAGACAAAATAATTTTAAAAATTCATATAAAACATTTAGGCCTAGGGTATCTCTGCACAGAGGCAATGATGATTCAACACTCCCACCCACAAAGTCCTCACAGAGGCATTCATAGCACTTAGTTCCCAGCTGCACGTCCTCTACATTGTCCTGGGCATTGAGTTTTTAGCCCCATAACTTTTACTTTCCACTTTACATGTATCTAAATCCTTTGTTGTTGTTGTTGTTGCTGCTGTTGTTGTTTTGAGACAGGGTTTCTCTCTATAGCATTGGTGCCGGTCCTGGATCTCACTCTGTAGCCGAGGCTGGCCTCGAACTCACAGAGATCTGCCTGGCTCTGCTTCCCGAGTGCTGGGATTAAAGGCAAGTGCCACCGTGGACCAGCCTAAATTTTAATAGTAATTTGATTTCTATGGAGCTGAAAACTACAGCACTTCCCAGGGTGTTCTAAAAATCAATCCAGTAGTCAGCGTTCCTATTCTATATCCATCTGAAATACCATTTTGAAAGCACACTGATAAAGTTTATTTCTGAAATACATTTCAAAGCCCCAAGTCTCAAAAGTTTGGTCCCTAAAGCATGGTACCTGTAAGAGGTAGTAGAAACTTGGAGAGGGGAAGGCAGAGCAAGGGTTTGGGGCCACTGTACTTGTACTTTCAAAGGAGGTTTGGAAAGACAATTTATTCTTCTCCCTCTTTTTGTTTGCTTCCTAGTCACCAGGCCGTTACCAGTGTGCTTCATCTCATAATCACCTGCTGGTCACGTGTCCTTAGTACCAAACAACAGGACCAATGACCCTGGGCTGAGTCCTCCAAATGGCAAGCCCAAATGTTTTTCCTGTTTGTAAGTTGATTTATTTAAGGTGTTCTTCTACAAGCAGAAAGCTGACCAACCAAGACCTGAGATATTCCACGTCTATAGAGTTGAAATAAATAAATGTCTCAAATAGAGGTACATCCGGGTGTGGTAGCACATACCTGTAATCCCAACACTTGGGAGAAGTGGAATAATCACAAGTTGGAAGCCAGCCTGGACTATATAGAAAAGTCAAGGCCAGCCTAGGCTACATGGCTAGACTCAAAAATAATAATAAATAAATGTACCAAAATTCAAATGAATTTTAAATCACAGTTATAAGTTTTGAGATATTGCTAGTGTTATTTTAGTGGCTAAAAATGTGGTGATCTTATGCCCTCGACATACAAAGACTCCAGTTGTCACAGTTAGCCTAGCCCTAACATGAAAATTTTTGAAAAGTAGAGGTCTGCATATTCATGCCAAGGACTCCCATGGTGCAACGAGCACTGGAACAGTGATCAATTCATTTGTCCTGTGACTGTATAGTAACTTTTAGATGATCTTTTAATCACCCAATATGATCTGTCTTTTTTGGGGGAGGGGGTTGGTTTTCCAGACAGGATTTCTCTGTGTAGCTTTGGCTGTCCTGGAACTTGCTCTGTAGACCAGACTGGCCTCAAACTCACAGAGATCTGCCTGCCTCTGAACCCTGAGTGCTGGGATAAAAGGCATACACCACCACCGCCCAGCCTTATCTGTCTTTTTAATGTTTCTATACTGTTTATTGTAGTAAGAATACTCAATGTGAAATCTGCTCTCACAAAATGTTTTAGCATGCAAAAATTTTGTACTGCTGACCAGTGATCTTAAGAACACATTCACCTTGCTGCCTACAGCTTAGTAACCAGCAATTTGCCCCTTACCTGGTGAACAGCATTCCAGTACTTGATTCACAAGTTTGACTGTGTGTGATGTCTCCTTTGTGTTCACTGTATGTAATTTCCTGTACCTGAGTTATCTCACTTTGAACAATGTCTTTAGTGTTGTATATTGCAGAATTTCCTCATGGCATCTTTCTCTTGATATTTTAACTGAGTAATCTCAAGAAACAGAAAAATATTGTTTAATTTTTGTCAAAAAGATAGAGGAAATGAATGTACCTTTAGAATATCCACATATTCCAGGCTAGATTTAAATCATACATTCCAAATCCTTTATGTATAACAGAAAATATGTCCACCAACAAGACTTAGAAGATAGAGATTTTTTATTATAAGAACATGTGCCCCAACTATCCAGAGATTACTCCTTGTATTGTGAACTGCAATGTTGACCCCAGTGGAAGGTGCTGTGTGGTTTTGTGGTCAAAAAATGATTCTTCTACATGTTCTAGGTGTCAGAAAGAGCCAAAGTCCTGAGTGACTTCTATAAAAATACTCCCCTTCTTTCACTGCACGAGATAGTGGAGATGACATGGCTACCTCTCAACCTGGTACTTCTTTCTTATTTGCTCAGTGGTACCAATCACCTGGTGGACAAACGGAAGTGCAACACAGCCACATGTGCCACACAACGCCTGACAAACTTTTTGGTCCGTTCGAGCAACAACCTTGGTCCTGTCCTTCCACCAACCAACGTGGGATCGAACACATACGGCAAGAGGAATGCAGCAGAGATTCTGAACAGGGAATCTTTGGATTTCTTACTCCTTTAGAGCCAATGTACTTCTTCATCTCTTGTTACTTTATGTGTAAATGCTGTAGTAATTTCATTAGTAATTTAACAGTGCCTTTTTCATTTACACTATGAATGCAAGATGATGTGTCACATGCTTTCTGGCTGTGTGTGTAAATCCTCATTCTAAGAATTGTTTTAGGGCTGATCAAGGTCAGGCTACAGACAGTGTCTCTTCACACATGTTCTTGAAATACCTAAAATTTCTTTTTTTACCTTGTAACTTTATGATTCAAGTGCAACAATAAAGGAGACCATAGGAGCATGAAACCTGACAAGTCATTAACTGCTAATAGCAAAGTTCTGATTCTGGAAATTGGAAAAGCAAGTATTCTAGGTACCTGTTCAGATGCCATTTCAAAATAAATTAGCAAAATTGTTGCAGGATATTTGATCACACTGTGAACCCCAAAATTGTGTTACTTACTGGAAAAATCTGTTTCTAGTGGTAGTGTGGCTTAGCCCTAGCACACATACCTTTAATCTAAGAGCTTTCTAGTTACTGTAAACAGGATTAAATAAAGTCAGTCATAGGTCAAGAGATGGAGCAAGCATCCAGTTGACAGGAAGTGAACATAAAAAAAAAAACAGAGAGTAAGAGGGAGTCAGGAGGAGGATGCATTAAAAGATGCACAGGACGCAGAAGGGAGGGACATTCGGTTTGAGGTTTTTTGTTGTTGTTTGAGACTGCTTAGGAGAAAGGCCTTGTTTTCTGGGACACCAGTGGAGGAGGTTCTACCTCTCTGAGCTAGCAGGCTTTCACCCCAGTGTCTGGCTCCCAGGCCTTTATCATTAAACTCAAAAATTTGAGATCTAATTAAAAACAACACAAAATCTTGTTCTGATTTAATTTAAAAAATTTTAATTCTGTTCTTTACTGTGCTTGCTGGTACTAAAAAGGTGTTTTGAAAGATAAAGGTGGTTTGTGTCCATAAGGGGTTCATTGCATTTTCTGCAGTGAGTTTTAATGACGTGTCTATGACTTTATTCTGTTGAATATTTACACAACCGTATTTATATCCAGCATATTTCAAAAGGATCCTGTCTTCTATTATTTATGTCTTCAACTAAGAGACCACAGATTCTTAGAACTCAAGTCTATATGTCAACTTACTCTCTTGGCTAAGTTAGGCAAGTTTCTAGATGAATGGTGTGACCCTGTAAGTCAGTGTTACAATCTACATGCTTTTCCCTGACTGTAAATTGGAACCACTAGAAACAACATTCATGTATACAAATGTCTATAACACTACCTTATATCATCTTTTTAAAATGTAGTCTCATTATGGAGCCACAGCTGTTCTGGAGCTCATTATGTAGACCAAGATGGCTTCAAACTCACAGAGATCTGTCTGCCTCTGCCTCTCAAGTACTGTGATTAAAGCTGTGATCCATGACACCTGGCACTGTTTTTTTAAAAGACAATAATAGGGGCTGGTGAGATGACTCAGAAGTTAAGAGCACTGACTGTTCTTCCAGAGGTCCTGAGTTCAAGTCCCAGCAAACCACATGGTGGCTCATAACCATCTGTAATGAGAACTGGTCCCCACTTATGGCCTGGAGGCAAAACTCTGTATACATGATAAATAAACAAATCCTTAGTGTTTCATATACATAGATAACATATGATGATCATATTCTTTATTTCCCCCTCCAACATCCCTGAACTCTCCCAATATGTCTCCCTCCCAATTTCATGTCTTCCTTCTTTCTCTCTAAAGGAACTTAGCTTACACTTCCAAAAAAAATAGGAAATAAAATAGTGAATCTCATTCTTAGTGAGAATCTGACTTACAGACATGACTTGAACATTGAAATTCCCTTCATGAAGTGTGCTTTACATTACCAAAATATTTTTTTTTTTGCTATTGCTGTTGATTTTAGTGTTGGGATTAGGAAAGGATACTTATGTGAATGTTATGTTATTAGTTTCATATTTAAATGAACAAGTATGTAAATTTCTCTTTGTGATGTACCAACATTGATCCTGCTTTGAAAACAGACTCATTCCCAGGATTTCAGGTGGGGTGAGGTTCAGCTTATTTCAAAATGTGCCATAATAAAGTCAATAAAGCTTTATTGTATATCACATCTCTATGTAATAGTATCTATAGTACAAGAAATAATATTATAGCTGGGCAGTGGTGGTACATGCCCTTAATCCCAGCACTTGGCAGGCAGAAGCAGGTGGATCTCTGAGTTCAAGGCCAGCCTGGTCTACAGATCAAATTCCAGGACAGCCAGGTCTACACAGAAAAAGAAAGAGAGAAAAAGAGAAAGAAAGAAAGGAAGGAAGAAAGAAAGAAAGAAAGAAAGAAAGAAAGAAAGAAAGAAAGAAAGAAAGAAAAAGAGAGAGAGAGAGAGAGAGAGAGGAAGGAAGGGAGGGAGGAAGGAAGGAAGGAAGGGAGGAAGGAAGGAAGGAAGGAAGGAAGGAAGGAAGGAAGGAAGGAAGGAAGGAAAAATATCAATTAAACTATATGTGCTATATAATTTCTATTATAATTAGGTTTTATATTAGTTGGGGTAATCTAGAGGAACAGATAAGATATATATACATATACATGCATAATACACACACACACACACACACACACACACACACACACACACACACATATTCCCAAGCCCCAAGATGAGCAGCTTTGCTCTGCCACACCCTTTCACTATGATGTTTCAGCCTCACCAAATTTAGGGAAGTCTGTTGTCTTTCTTCATAGATCTATAAACTAAATCATGGATATTTAAAAAAAAAAGAAAGAAAGAAAGAAAAATCAGAAGAGAATTAGAAGGAAAGAGGAAACAAGGACTGGAGAGATGACTCAGCAGTTCTGAATTGTTCTTACAGAAGCCTCAAGTTTGGTTCCCAGCAACCACAGAGAGTAACTCACAACCATCTGTAACCCCAAATCCAGGAGGATACAACTCCCTCTAATGATCTCCACAGGCACCTGCAGTCATGTGCACAGACACATACATTCACAGAGTAAAATTAGTAAAAATAAATATTTTTTACAGAAAGTAATGGGAAAATATCTAGGCATATTTATATCTTTGTTATGTGAGTCATTATTAATCCTCATAAAACCCTGTAATACTAGTACCTTTATGGAATAACATCAATGGGCTGATCCATTTAAGACCATGTAGCTAAGAAATACAGTAGGCCCAGAGCTACAATCCAGACACTAAGGTCCAGCTAATTTCTGTATTTTATAAGCAAACAGAAAGATTACTCTCCTCCTTCCACTGTGCACCACAGCTTCTCCTTTACGGAGCTGTGCCTGATAAGTCTCTTTTGAGATGACCCTTAAGTCGGCAAACAGCAATGGAACTAAAATACTTATTCAAATTGTGAAGAGCTTGACATTGAGAAAAATGGTCTTTACCCACACACTATGAACGGGATTTCTTATCTTACATTTTTAGAACCCAAACTGGAAAAAAAAAAGTTTGAAAAACACTAAATCTAACAAACTTAAATACTTCCAACATTGAAAGATTGCTCACAGCGTATATTTTTCCTTCCAAAATTATAATTTTTTAATGGTATATTTCTACAATCCAGTGTGCACCTGTGTGTGAGTGTGTGTGTGTGTGTGTGTGTGTGTGTGTGTGTGTGTGTGTGTGTGTGTTTGGTGGACATGTATGTGGGGGGGCACACATGTGCTATAGTACATGTGTGGAGGTCAGACGATAATGCTGGTGTCAGTCTCCACCTTCTGCCTTGTTTGAGGCTGGCTCCTCTGTTTGCTGGTCCCTCGATGCAGATGGAAGACTTCCAGTAATTCGCCTCTCTCCTCCGCCCCTCTAGCCACAGTTCTGAGATTAAGGAAGCTAATCCCAGGATCCACACGCAGGTCTTCAGGCCTGTGTGAAAAGTCCTTTACCCACTGACTCCTCTCTTCAGCGCTGTATTCATCTTCCTACTGAGACTCGTATTTCTGTGTTTGGTAAAAAGCTGGGAAAACTTTCTTTTTTGATTCAATGAGAACTTTGATGCTAGAAATGCTACCCTTGGGCACCTGACTTCTGTCCATTTCATACCTCACATTTGGCATACCTCCACCTCCTGGCTCATATATCCTGATCACACAAAACAGCTTTCTCCACCTCTGGAATATGCTCAGTTCTGTGCAAATGCTACACACTGTGTGTGTGTGTGTGTGTGTGTGTGTGTGTGTGTGTGTGTGTGTGTGTAACCTCTCCTGCTCCATTCAACTTTCCTCTGAATTCCAAGTTAACTACTTCTTTGTAGATTGCCAGATTGCTCAAACATTCCCTCAGTCACTGACAACTGTGTATGTAACTTGTTTTTGAATTTGATACTGTCATAGTGATTACAACCTCAAAACTACCTAGTAGAAGTCCATAGTTTCTTATATTTTAATCATCATGCTCAATTGTTATCTCTCTGTCTATCCGGCAAGCTTCCTGAGATCGGAGCTATATGAGAGCTAATATAATCCTCATAATATTTAAGATCATTATTTTCACAAAATAGGCATTTGATGCATAGAGGTGTAATTACCATCATCTATGAATGATGCGTGAGTAAATGCATGAATGGATTTTGGTATAACAATAATTTTGTATAGTACAACGAAGTTAAAAGAGACTAGATTTTTTTTTACATTCTCTTTATAAAACAAAGATAGTAATGCCTTCCACACATATTTTTATGAAAGATTAGGACTAAAATAAAGCACCTGGCAAGTCTTTTGTGTTTAATCGGCCATGGCTATTTTAGCCATGATGAGTGTATCTAAACAAAGGGTAGGGTGGCTTGGTATTATGGAGTATACTTCTGTTGTTGACTAGTCTGACTGGAAAAATGAGAAAGGGTAACCTGATAAATGTTGGCAGCATAAATGGACATAAAACAATATTGGAGAAAGCCTTGAAGATAAACAAGGAGAGAAATAGAATGACAATAATCCACCCACATACTAGGATATGCACCACCAGATCTTTTCCTGCCCCAAGAGCCAAGTGACACAAAGACATACGTACTGTACAATTACATCTAGAATTACAAAAATTTGACAGAACCGTGCAAGACCTAGGCTCTGCAAATCCACCTCCTTCCCTGTGAGAACATTCCTACTGTTCTCTAGTACAAAAGCTAGGATCTCCAAGGAGCCATGAAAATCTTAGTTATAAGCAGATTAGGAAAGTAGGAGGATGGAGCTTAAGTCAGCAGAAATTTTACCACATGCCTTGGCTACTCTTCTTGCTGCGATAAAATACCCTGACATGGGACACTTTCAGGAGAACGTGTTTGTTTTGATTTATACTTCGAGAGTACAGTCAGTCCATGTAGTGGGGGAGTCAAAGCAGCTGGAGCTTACAGCAACTGGTCAGATGGCTGGTCACATGGCATCTGCAGTAGGAGGCAGTGAGCACTGAACACTTGTGCTCAGCTCATTTTCTCCTGTTTCTACAGTCTAGGATCCCATCTTGGTTAGGGTTTCTGTTGGCGTGGTAAAATCATGACCTAAAGCAACTTGGGGAGAAAAGGGGTTGTTTCAATTACTTACTCTTCCACATCACAAACCACCATTGAAGGAAGTCAGGGCAGGAACTCAAACTGGGCAGGAACCTGGAGGCAGGAGCTGATGCAGAAGCCATGGAGGAGTGCTGCTTACTGGTTTGCTCCTCTTGGCATCCTCAACTTGCTTTCTTATAGAACCTAGGACCACCAGCCCATGAGTGGACCCACCCACAATGGACTGGGCCCTCCTACATCAATCACTAATTAAGAAAATACCACAGCTGGATCTTATGGAGGCATTTTCTCAATTAAGGTCTCCTCCTCTCAGATGACTCTAGCTTGTGTCAAGTTGACACAAAAACTTAACCAGCACACTATCCAAGGAATTTAGGTGAGTCTTACCACTTCAATTAATCAAGTCAAGATAATCCCCCACAAGCACGCAGAGGCTTATCTTCCAGATTATTCTAGATCTCATTAAATTGACAATTGAAACTATCATACTACATATATAACAAACTGTTAACAAATTAAGTTTATTTTAAATTGACTCCATGATCAGGCATTATAAAAAGGAAAATTAAGTCCATCAAACATGTGAAGCTAATTTTATATATGTGTGTATATTTCAATCTATAGACAGATGGCAGATAGATAAATAGATAGATAGACATGTAAATGACAGATAGATATGCATATATACTTCAATCTAGGTTCTACACATGACAGAAAACATGACTTCTGTAACTAGGCAGTTTTTTGAAATTAATTCTGTGGGACATGATGTTTCACACCTATTACCCCAACACTTGGGAGGCTGAGGCAGGAGGATTGTTCAAGGCAGGCCTGTGTTCTCCAGAAAGACCTATCTCAAAACAAAACCAAAGGATTCGTGTGGAGGGGTGAGGGTTAATTTCTGACACATAGAAGAACTTTGAAATTCAAGAGTCTCTAAAATAAACATCCCTCTGGCAGGGGAAATTCTTACCAAGTAGTAATTGAAGTTAGTTAGCAACTATCTAAGGGCTGTAAAGGAATGGATAGGCATAGGTACAGGATAAATGATGGAGGAAGGCTCCAGGTAAGCTGAGAGGTCAAGAAGAAGGTACTAGAAAAAGGCATCAAGTAGTCCTGGCCAATTTCCAATACCTCTGTGCAGCCATTTTCTTTCACATAAATAGGCATGACCCTTTTTTAAAGCCTCTCTTCCACTTCACAGTTCAAGATGCTAGAATGCTAATCTTGGGGTGCAGATGATCTGTTGGGACAAGATAGGAAAAAGGCAATAGAAGCAAATTCATTTCTCTGAGGCTTTCTCAGACAAGGTTGGAGTCTTAGGCTGTGCCTAGAAACTCCTACTCCCTTTCCAGAATAGTTCTTAAAGAGTTAACACTGATGCTGGGCAGTGGTGGCGCACGCCTTTAATCCCAGTACTCAGGAGGCAGAGGCAGGTGGATCTCTGTGAGTTCAAGACCAGCCTGGGCTACAGAGTGAGACCCAGGACAGGCACCAAAACTACACAGAGAAACCCTATCTCAAAAAAAAAAAAAAGAGTTAACACTGAGGGGTGACGTGGCTGTGAAACAGGACCAGCCCTTGGAGCATGAAGAAATTCCAAGTCTGGCTCTAGAGTTTTACTTGATATTGAGTTTATTATTTACACAGAAGTTTTCACCTAAGTGTGTTCAGCTTCCCAAGTGTTAAAGTAAACATTGGATTTTCTATTAGATGGTAAAGAGTCAAATAACAATAAGGCATTGAAAATAATAATAGTTGGGCCACTGGCATGCTGAGCAAATGGCATGCTGAGAGGTGTGGGCTTCGGGAACAAGGCAGGGCTCTCTGAGCATCCTGGGCATGTTTTCAAACCTTTGTGCACATTCCTAGCATTTTTTAGCTTCAGTTTCTCCATTTGTACAAGAAATAGTGATGTGCACACATACATATCAAGACATAAGAAGAGATGACAGAGCAGAGCAGAGGCCTTCAGTAAATGACAACACTTGGCAGGCTAACAGCGAGATTTTTGCACTCTAGCATTTTATGGAATTGTTGAAAGCATGGAATGTTGAAGAAAAATATCAATCAACAGTTTTCACACTTGGTCCCAGCTTATTGCCAAGCCTTTTGAGCAAACAATGAGAAAGAAAGTACAGTCATGGGTCAATGTTTGAGATATTCTAATAGCTACATCTGGTAAATTGCTGCAGGCCTAGGTTCTGGAATATATCTGGATACAGAGACAACCTGGCTGTACCTCACCACTGTAAGCATACACTACAGTCCAATGACTACCCAAGGTGGCTGTTTTGAGACACAATGTGCTGAGCTTCCTTAATGTCTGAGATTGCCCTCATCTCTAGTGCAGGTTATCCTTTGGTTAGCTGCAGGGGCTGAATTGTCCAATACACTGTGTTACCTCCAACAAAGAGCTTGGTCACTGTGATCAGAAAAACGGAAGTAAATAATTTTTTCTATCTATGAGACCTAAAGTTAACACGATATGAAGACGACTTATTTAAAAATTTGTCTTCATCATTCAGGTTACCCTGTACTTTTCTTACTGTGGATATAGCCTCAGAAAAGCTTTAGAGCTTTTCCTCTTTTTTATGACCACCCATATACTTTTCTTTCTAGTGTTTTCTGGGAATATATTAGGAACTATCCACCATTAAAAACAAAAAAGGGTATTTTATTGGTCTGAACTCAAAGGAGGCGATGCTGGCTGGTTAGCTAGCCCTGGGCTGCACACAGCCCCACCTTTCCACCACTGGGTACAAAGCCTTGCCACCATACTCGGCTCTTTTCTACATGGACTCTGAGGGCCAAACTCAGGTCCTCCTGCTTGCAAGGCGAGCACAGTGCCAGCTGAGCTGCCTTTGCAGACTCAAGCAGGGCATCTTTACACACACACACACACACACACACACACACACACACACACACACACATTAATTAAATTTATTCATTTATTTTACATTTTGACTGCAATTTCCCCTCCTCCCTTTCCTTGAATTCCCTCTCCCATCTCCCACCACCCCTCAATCTTCACACATTCCACTCCTCCTCTGAGTCTGTTCAGAAAGGGACAAGCCTCCCATGGGTGTCAACAATAGCATGACATATTAAGTTGAGGTATGACTAAGGTCCTCTCCTTGGCTGGGCAAGGCAACCCAGTATGAGGAATAGGTCAGAAGCCAGTCAAAGTGTTAAGGACAAGACCTCCTTCTACTACTAGGAGTCCCACAAGTAGATCAAGCTACATAACTGTCACACATATGTAGAAGGCCTAGGTGAGTCCCATGTAGGCTCCTTAGCTGTCGATCCAGAGTCTGTGAGCTCCTATGAGCCCAGGTTAGTTGTTCTGTGGTTCCCTTGTGAAGCCCTTGATCCCCAGGCTCATACAGTCCTTCCTCACTCCCTTCAACAGAATTCCTAGAGCTTGGCCCAGTGCTTGGCTGTGGATCTCTGCATCTGTTTCCATCAGTCACTGGATGAAGGCTCAAAGAAGTTATCATAACAAGGGGAGATCCAGCATTAGCTTAGTGAATGGTCAATGCTCTGGTTAGAAAATGGAAAATTTTCTGATGTCTGAGCCCTTCTTTATATATGTATATACATATGTGTATATATATATTTCTCTTATGTATAGAAAAACATCATTATAAGAGAATCAAAGCTATATTCATGAAAGTGTGTATTTCTGACACTATAGTACTTGATGAATTCAAATATTCAGTAGCCACACCAATTAGCTTCATTTAACACCAAGATTTATAGACTAGAGACCAGGAACATCACTGGGACATTTTAAAAGGATATCACACACATGTGTGCGATATAGATGAAAGACTTCCTCTGGGCTTTTCATAACATTACCTCAGATGTTGTTTTAAGAGTTTTGTAGAATATTTAAAATGCATAAAGAAACCTTCTGCGTAGAGAAGCATACAATGATCACACATGTGGAGGCCCACAGAGGTTTCCTAGTGAGATCTGAGCTTGCTTTGTCCAGCAGAGCTGCATTAGAGGATTGCTTGACCATGTGCATGGTTTCTAGGTGACTGGAAGGGTCTACACCTGTCTGAGCTGGGGGAGGGGGGCTTTTACTCTACCCCTTGGCATGCCAATAAATAGCCCTTAGAAGAGCCAGAAGGGGCCGATGGATAAGGATCCAGGCCCTCCCAAGGCTATTCTGTGTTTCTATCTGTCTCTCTCCCCTCTATCCTTCTATCTAGATCTCTTAACCCTCACTCCTCAAGAGTTCCCTGGGGTCTGAGCTCCCACACATCCGTGTGCAAGATGTCCAGTGTCAAGCTATTGTCACTTTATTGTATTTTATACATATAAATACAAACCTCAAACTCAATCTATGCTATCCAAACATGGAAGGAAGAATGGGAATTTGTATAAAAGAGTTTTACCAAGACAGCATCTCACTTCTTTAGCCTGTTTTTCCAGGCTCCTCTTACATAATTTCTTCTCCCACATTTCAGATGAAAGCCTTATCTCTCACCTTCTTAAAATGCCCATTCCTTCCCCTTTATCAAAGAATTCACTGTTATTTCCCCAGGGGACACCCATGAGAACAGGCTTCCTGTGCATGTCCTCTGTAGTAGGAGCCAAATACTTTAGCTTTGTAGTTAATTTTCCTACAGGGGATTTCATTGCATTCTTAAAAGCACAATACCTATGTGTTTATAGAAGGAAGGCAAATGCTCTCCAAAGCCATTGAAGTGGCAACACCCTAAACCTTAGGAAGCTGTTTCCTTTGTTTAGGAGGGATATTCCTGCTCAGAGGATGATAAACTCTAATTTTTTTAAAGCACTGTTGATTTATGAAGGAAATGTCTCATCAATCTAGATACAAAATTCTCCAAAAGCTATTCTTCAATCCATCTTGAATCTGTGTTGAAGCATCTCAGAGACTTCCAGATTAGAAAAATTAGAAGTTAACAGAAGCAAATATACCTTCCCTTAACTTATTAGGGAGCAGGGAAGTCCCACATTAGACATATCCAACTAATTATTTGGTTAGAGTTGATATCATCTAAGTGGGACAGGTGTGGTCAATAATCCTTTCATACATCTAGAGAATATATTTCAAAATATTTCTCAGAAATCAACAAAGGAATGATTCTCATAACCAAATAACAAACTTCTCTATGAATTTTGATTGTTTTCAATAAACTTTAAGAAAATTAGCATTCACCAATAATCTTTGGTCTTTTGGCTTTTTTTTTCTTTTTTCTTTTTTTTTTTTTTTTTGGATATGTAACTGTGAAGAATTCAAACCAACAGGGCTTGGTGGAGGAAGCATGTTTGTGATTCCCGTGCTCAGGAGGCAGAGACAGAAGAATTGCTGTAAGTTCAACCCTAACCTGGCCTACATAGTGAGTTCCAGGTTATGATGGACTAGTAGGACTCTTTATTTTTAAAGGGAGGAATTTATACAATTAAATGGAATTCATAAAACTAGCTCTTTACACAAAACATTAAGAATTGAAAATGAGTCCAGGTGGTGGTGGCACACACCTTTAATTCCAGCACTTGGGAAGCAGAGGCAGACAGATCTCTGAGTTCCAGGACAGCTAGGACTGTTACACAAACAGAGAAACCTTGTCCTGATAAATAGATAGATGATAGATAGATAGATAGATAGATAGATAGATAGATAGATAGATAGATAGATAGATAGATAAATGAAAATGAACCTTCTGTCTTTTGTGAGCAACAGAAACTCCCACAAAGCCAATTAACTGATGTGAATGCCAGTGGTTGTAGAGAGGTTAGAACGTGACAGGTCCAAAGACAAATAATCTTGGGCCATTTTTATCCCTCTTCATAACTGTGTACAACTGTTCTCTGTGCTTGCACACAGCTTTGTGCTCATTGCTGAACCATTTGAAACGTACAGAGTGCTGGCTTTACACCCAACCAAAAGGTTAAAAACACTGCTGGAAAGTATCCAGGCCTACGGCACAGATGTCTCCGCTTTGTTTTAATCCTCCTACCTGATGTTTCCACTGAGGGGTTTGAAAATGAATTGATCTATGAATTTCTTTGTTCTGTTTCTCTAAACTGTTCCCACATTGGAGCGTGGACCTTGGGGTAGCCTAAGCCTGTGTTTGTGAGCCGTGGTCACTCATTTTTGACTCCAGACTAAACTACCCTTTATCCCCTCTTAGATGAGAGTTTTGTTTTTGCATCAATACTTTTGATCAGTAAGTCTAACACAGTCGTAATTCAATGACGATCTTCACAGAGAAAAGTTGAGTTTCTGGAAGTGGTGAACTGTTGCCCCCACAGACAAGCATTAAATCCTTAGGAACGTCTGAAGCAGACTCATCACGTGACTGACTCTACAGGCATCTTCCCCTCTTTCATGTCAGCTTGATGAAGCAGCTGAGCGAAAGCATGAATTGTGACTTCACTTGAGGGCAGCAACTAGAGCAAGTGTCCCCTGAGCAGTTCTGGAGAGCTCTACAGACTCACCTTTGGGAAGGACAAAACATGCCTTAACAGCCCCTCCTTAGCTGTCATGGATGAAAATGTCGTCCACAGGCTCAGGTGGCAAAGCCACTTGGGAGGTGAAACCCATCTGAAGGGCGTAGGCCTTTGTGGAGATGGCCTTGTGGTTTCTAGTCTGGCCCTACTTCTGTCCCGTCTGTTTACTAGTCCACCAACAACCCCCTCCTGCAGATGCCACCATGATAGATTGTACTTTAAACCATTAGCTAAAATAAGCCCTTCTTCCTCTAACTTCCTTCTTGTTGGGTATTTGATCACAGTAATGAAACAGTAGTTTAGTTGATCAAGAAGCACATATAACAACCTTAGATATTTATATATTGCTAGTACTTAGAAGCAGTCTTTTACTCAAGCCTCTGGTGGTCAATGGATAAGAGAACCGAGCACATACAATAACAAATCTCACTGCTCATCCTGTGCTAGGGATGGAAGAAGATAAAACAGCATAGCAGAAGTCTCACTAAGTTCTGCAGTATCCATGAGAGAAGCAAGCCATCCCCACAACAGCACTAGGATTAGGTAGCAAGGCAGCTTTTCTAGCCTATTAGGACAAGAAATGAAGTGTGTGTGTGTGTGTGTGTGTGTGTGTGTGTGTGTGTGTGTGTGTGTGTGTCTGTGTGTGTGTCTGTGTGTGTGTCTGTGTGTGTGTGTCTGTGTTAATAAAAACAAAATTGCTTTAATTATGGAAAATTATGAACACGTGTAAAGCCCACAATTTAGGGCTGATGAGATAGGTCAGCAGGTAAAGGCATTGACAGAGAGGCTAACAGCCTGTGATCCATTCCTGGAAACCAGGCACTGGGAAGAAAGAACTGATTTTCTTGGCGTTCACACACATGTGTTACATGTGCCACACATATACACTCACACAGACACACACAGACAATAAATAAATAAATAAATAAATAAATATGTATAGTTTTAACAAATAAGTTGTGCTGTGGGATGGTCTGTATGTCAAATTACTCTGACTGGTCAATAAATAAAACACTGATTGGCCAGTGGCCAGGCAGGAAGTATAGGCAGGACTAACAGAGAGGAGAAAAGAAAGAACAGGAAGGCAGAAGGAGTCCCTGCTGGCCAATGACAAGCAGCATGAAAAGATGCTGGTAAACCACGAGCCACGTGGCAAGGTATAGATTTATAGAAATGGATTAATTTAAGCTATAAGAACAGTTAGCAAGAAGCCTGCCACGGCCATACAGCTTGTAAGCAATATTAGTCTCTGTGTTTACTTGGTTGGGTCTGAGCGGCTGTGGGACTGGCGAGTGACAAAGATTTTTTCTGACTGTGGGCAAGGCAGGAAAACTCTAGTTACAAAATTGAAATAACTTTAAAAGTTAAGTCAAAGAATAAATATGTCAGATTTGCCTATGAATACTGAAAATTGTAGGCACTGCCATATGAGATCCATTCATGGCACTGCTTTAATTAAAACAGTATGCTTTGAGCACAAATACAAACAAGCAGGCTGATGGCAGAAAACTGAATCCAACCAGAACCAGGATCGATGGAGGTATAATATGTAAGAATAGCTTAACAGGAAAAGCAAAGCATTAATAAATGGTCTTAATCATGTATCCAAGTCCCCTCTAGCAAAACCAGAAAAGAGATGGCCCTGGCTAATATTATGCGCAAAAATTTAAAAGGCAGGAGATCAGAGATTTTAATGGAAAAAAATTTTAAGTTGCAAAAACACTAGGGAAATATCAAGCTGAGGAAAAACATCTTTTAAAAGATATTATTAACAAGGGGAGGCAAAAACAACATAAACCAAACAAAAAGCATAATGAGAAAATGTGGACCTATTGCATAATAATCCAATAACATATAGGTTTAATAACACTAAAAATAGAGTAAAAATGATGTCATGGGGAAATGTTTGAAACATATATGAAAAGCAAAATGTTCCATTCTAATGTGTGTGGGGGGAAATCCTGTAAATGGGAAAAAACACATAGGGAAATGACCAGAGTGAGGTTTTTACAGGGGTTGCTGGTGCTGAGGAAATGCACCCCAAACAACATATGCCTCTGAGTTCACACAGCAAATGAAGGAAATGAAGAGGTGCCCAATACCCAGTGGCTGGGGGACACACCTGTTGTCACCTAAGGACCAAGTATGAATTAGGTGTGCATGCTAACACTGAAAGATTTCCCCAAGGCAGCATTAAATGAATACAGCAACATATCCTGAATATCCAATGGTCTTAAACTCATGAATGAGAGACGTCTCCATGGTTACATGTAATAACATATGCTTTCATACGTTCTTCATGAATACAGAAAGAAATATGAAGATAAGCAGCAACTGACTGTGCTTTCGTGTTTGTTGTTTTTAAGTAATGGTCTTGCTTTTTCATTTTCAACAGAAATGCCCATGGTGTGTGTGTGTGTGTGTGTCTGTGTGTGTGTGTGTGTGTGTGTGTGTGTGTGTGTGTGTGTGTGACTGTCAGCAGTGTGTGTGGACAGTGTGGGTGGTCATAGCTCCAGGTTTTAGACTTGAAGAGTGTGGTGACAAGAACATATGGAGAGAGCAAGGCTTATAAGAAAGGAACTAGATAAAGGAGGGGAGGCCTTCCAGGACACTGGCAAAGCAGAAAGAAAACAGCACTCCTGAGACTCAGTTAGACTCACTTTGAATCCACCCAACCACTTGTAGCTATACATTTAAAAACTCCAGGTGCACCAAACTTTGTGTAGGAACAAGCAAACATCATGCTGCACTGCACAGAATACATCCAGTATTAAATACAGTTGCTGTTGCTATAAGGAATTTAAAGATCAAATATTAGAAAACTCAAAAGAATCTTAAATTTATAATTTAGAATTAAATCTACCTTGTGTTTCTCCAAGCAAAAATTGCTGGATTGCACCCACAACAACCAGAGGAAATGAGCGACTTTTACCTGAGCGTTCTTCACCATTGACTGTGGCTTCTGGTCTGTAAGCTCATCAATGCTGCCATGTCTTACCTACTGGGTGATTGGCAGGAGAGAAGCAAAGCAGAGTGTAGGCAGGAGCCTCCTGTTCCTTGGAGAACTAGAGGGATAAATAAAGGGATCTTTGTTTACATAACTTTTAATCCTTTGTTAAAGTTTCTTTGGTTCTGAGGGTTGCATAAAGCAGGTTATAATCTTGGAAACAGACTCCAAGATTAGCCACTTGGAGCCTGGGGCTCCTCCTTCCTGATCTGTGATTTCAGTTAACTCCTCAGTGGCCTTGTCTCCCATTGCAACATCTTATCAAAAGACCACAGAAAGCTCCCTTGATGTTCCTTCATGTTTCCTTTTCTGATTAAGAAGCCTTGAACCAGCCTCCTGTACTGCCCACTTGATGAATTCAGATGTGCATAGAGGGTTGGAGAGCTAGCCCAATCAGGAAAGTATAGGCATGATACAGCTGCCAGGTGGCTTCTCTGTCTCCATCAGTTAAAGAATTAAAAGACAGAGAAATGAGACCGTGTACAGTCAGTGTGTTTATGAGCAAGCCTTGCAGACTTCTTACACAGAAGAGGAGCCCTCAGAGCAGGGCAACCATCGGCTTTAAAGGACCTGAGGTTTGCTTGGTGTCTAGGATACCCTCCGTGGCTAGTCGCCCTCCTTCACTTTTCTTTGCTCTGGAGATGTCTCTGTACCCCTTCTCTAGCAGAGATAATGTTTCTGCTTCTGGAATTGTTGATCAACTAGGGTAAAAGTGGGTCCCTTGACCTCCTCTGTGCTTTGTGGTGTAGCCAGTACAGACAACCCCACTCTATGTGAAGAAAATGGGCTATATTTTAGAGAAATAGAAACTTAAACTGCTGGAGACAAAGGCAACCACAAAAAAGGGGGGGTAAGAAAAGAAAGGAAGGAAGGTAGGAAGGGAAGGAAGAGGGAGGGAGAGAGAGAGAGAGAGAGAGAGAGAGAGAGAGAGAGAGAGAGAGAAAGAAAGAAAGAAAGAAAGAAAGAAAGAAAGAAAGAAAGAAAGAAAGAAAGAAAGAAAGAAAGAAAGAAAAAAAGAAAGGAGAAAGAGAACTTACTACCCGTTGTTGGGGGCAAGAGGTAATTTTTTAAAAAGCTCAGTGGAGTTGTGCCCCCTTTCTTCCATCCTCAGTGCCCATGGCCTCGAAGCTGGCTTTGATCTCCAGAACCCACCTTTCAAAAGCTGGTGTGCTGGCGTACACTCACAACCTCAGCACTTGAGAGGGAGTCAGGCTGGTCCCCGGGGCTTGCTGTTGAGCTGGCCTCACTGTCTCAAACACTAGGGTAGACGGTGCCTGAGCAATGACACCTACAGCTGACCTCAGGCCTGCACAAGCACACATACCCGCACTCCCGTAGACAGGGACCGGCACACACAAATGTACAACAAACAATCGAAAAGAAGGAAATGAAGATAGTGGAGAGACGCTTAGTGTCAGATCCCCAAAGAAACCTGAGTCAAGCCGGGCGGTGGTGGTGCACGCCTTTAATCCCAGCACTGAGGAGGCAGAGCCAGGCGGATCTCTGTGAGTTCGAGGCCAGCCTGGGCTACAGAGTGAGTTCCAGGAAAGGAGCAAAGCTACACAGAGAAACCCTGTCTCGAAAAAACAAAAAAGAAAAAAGAAAAAAAAACAAACAAACAAACCTGAGACAAAGTCTCACTCAGTACTGTAGTTCGTCCCAACACTTCCAAACTCTAATTTAAACCTCTCCAAACCAGGGACTGGGTTTCACTCTCCACCCCCAGCGTCTGGGATCCCTGTCCACCTCAGCTACTTTGGCTGTGTGCCCTCTTGGTCTCTTTGCTTTTGGCCTGTCGGTCCTTGCAGCTCCTCTCTTCCTCCTCTCTTAGTCCCCTCTCCCTCTCTTTCCTTCCTCTCACTGACCTCCCCTTACATGGCCCAGTTCAGCCTGGATCCTTCCAGATGCTCTGTCTGTTCTCTCCCTCATATCTACAGTAGAACCTTCTCCTCGACCGTACCTAGGAGCAATCATGTCCTCAATTTCATTCACTTAGCAGGTTAGTGTACTTGTTGCTCTTTCAGAGGATCCGAGTTCCCAGCACCCACTTGGCCGCTCACAACCTCCTGTGACCCCACCTCCAGGAGATCTGATGTCCTCTTGTAGACTCTTTGGAAGCCAGCACATGTGTCATACATGACATGAGTAAAGAAAATATTCCTAAAACAATGAAAAGATGTGCCTCAAACAAATGTTCCATTTCAGGGTAGCTGGAGGGGCTCAGGCAAGCTTAACAGGAAGAACTGGAAGGGCTGAGTGGAAGGCATATGCTCGCTTCCCAGGATGCTGCTGATGCTTGTCAACACCAGATTGTCTTGAGAGAACCAGTGCTCACAGATTAGTGGACAGTGATTTCTCTAGCTAGATTGAGATAGTCTGTGTCAGGCCACAAGAGAGTCACACCCCAGGGAAATCTAGGACAGAATGAAAATGATAGTGGATTACTATCTTAAGGTGAGAAATGTGACATCATGCAAAGGCTTTGACACATCCCAGCTCTAATAGTGACTACTTGTAACTTGAGACTAGGTCATTAGCCTGTGTTTTTAATTTCTTTTTAAGATTTGTGCATTTGTATGGTGTGTGTGTGTGTGTGTGTGTGTGTGTGTGTGTGTGTGTATGCTTGTGTAGTATGTGTGGTTGTGTGCTGTAAGATGAATCTTAAAAGGTTGAATTAATAGAAAAACCCAGAGCCAGATATTGGGGTTAAAACCTGAGATATTAGAAAAGCAGAAGGAAGCCAGCCACGTTCTTACCATTTGGAGATCCTCAGCCAAAGAGACCTACTTCCTGTATACTCACGCCTATATGCCTTTCTGTTCTGCCATCTCACTTCCTCTCTCCACCCAGCTACAATGTGTTCTGTGCTACGTGCTGTGTGTGTTTGTGTGGTATGTTTATGTATGTGTTTGTATTATGTGTGTGTGTGTATGTATATGTGTGGTGTAAGTTGTGTGGTGTGGTATTTGTGTGTAGTGTGTATATGTGGTGTGTGCGTGTGTGGTGTGTATGTGGTGTGCTGTGTGTAGTGTGTGGTGTGTATATATATGTGTATTGTATATGTGTGTGATGTGTGTGCATATGATGTGTGGTGTGGTTGTGTGTGTGTGTGTGTGTGTGTGTGTGTGTGTGTGTGTGTGTGTGTGTGAATGCACAGCCTAGTGAGGAGGGATGCATGCTTATGCATGTGTACTGGCCACAAGAGAGCACTGTGTCCTCCTCTGCTACTCTCCACCCATCCCTTTGAAGCAGCAGCTCTCTCTGAACCTGGAGTTTACATTTCTGGGCTCAGCTGGAAGCCTGCAACCCCCTAGGATCTGTCTCTGCCTGCATCAGACCTAGAATTGCAGAAGTCTCTGGGACAAGGGCTTGTTATGTGAGTGTTGTGGTCCAAATTTTGATCCCACACAACTGTAACATATATGCAGAGTGCCTAGGTCATGCAGGCTCCTTGGTTGTCAGTTCAGTCTCTGTGAGCCCCTAGGAGCCCAGCTTTGCTGATTCTGTGGGTTTTCTTGTGGTGTCCTTGACCTCTCTGGCTCCAACAATCCTTCCCCCCGCTCTTCTGCAGGATTCACCTGACTCTGCCTAATGTTTGGCTGTGGGTCTGCATTTGTTTCCATCACCTGCTGGTTGAAGCCTCTCTGATGACAATTGGTCTAGGCACCAATCTGGTCACAGAAGATGGCCAGTTCAGGCTACATATCTACTATTGCTAAGAGTCTTAGCTGGGGTCATCCTTGTAGATTCCTGGGTGATTCCCTTGCACCAAGTTTTCACCTGGTCCTGAAATGCACCTCCCTTTCCAGTAAGTCTCTTTCAGTACTCTCCCACTTCATGCCACAACCCCTAGACCTAATTCTTCATGTTCCCATCCTCACTGGCCCTCAGTTCACTCATGAAATCTCTTCTATTTCCTCTTCTCAGGGAGATCTGGGAGTCCCCCCATGAACCTTCCTTGTTACCTAGTCTCTCTGAGTCTGTGGATTGTAGCACAGCTGTCCTTTATTTTACAGCTAATATCCACTTATAAGTGAGTGCATATCATGTTTGTCTTTCTCTGTCTGGGTTACCTCACTAAGGGTTTTTTTTTTCTAGTTCCATCCATTTGCCTTCAAATTTCCTGATGTTCTTTTTTTTAATAGCTGAGTAATACTCCATTGTGTAAATGTATTTGGTTGAGGGGCATCTTTGTTGTTTCCAGGTTCTTGCTGTTATGAATAAAGCTGCTATGAACATAGCTGAACAAGCATCTTCCATAGGACACTAACCAAATCATCTGGAACATGTTTCAAGTCTCCTTTGGTCTCCGATGTCACCAGCCCCACACATCAGCTGCTGCTGTTGAGATTTCTCATCATTTCAGTTCTTCCATCATTTCCAGAAAAACAGACTTCCCAAATGCCTGAAGAGCAGCAAGCTCCACTGGTGGAGCTGGGCACTGCTTCCAGTGTGGGAGGCTGGTTGATCTCTCCAGTCACCTCACCCAGGGTAGACTTGAAGTTCCTACCTTTCACCTCTCTCCACAGGCTGGATGGTTTTCTCTTCTCTGGTGAGAAAGTTAACATTTCCTGAGTGCTTCTGTGCTCAGCTGGACTAGGAGCCCGTGTGTGCAAACCTCCTGTTTTAATCCTCTCACTAACAGGAATTGGCTACTGTCATGATCCCACCTCTGCAGAGGAAGACTGAGTATAAACAGGCCCTGAGGCCCCGAGATCGCATGCCTGGTAAGCACATGATGAGTGTCTGGTTTGGTTTCAGGAGTCGACACTGCACTCCTTCTAGGTAACTGACAAACAGCAGACAGATAATTTTGTAGAGAGCTGCACGTGCTCTTTCCTTCTCTTGTTACAATTTTAATAAACTGTCAAAACCTTGGAGGACCATACTCAGGAAAAAGTTATGGCAGGTCATGCATTCATATATGCCACCTCTCTTCAAAAGAAACTCTAACAGAATTACCACTGTCCAAAAAAGTAGGTCTCCCACGGCTGCCCGATGCCCTCCTCCTCCTCCATCTTCCTTCCCCACTTCAGCTTCTGACAATGTTTCCCCCATGATTTGGTGGAAGGGTTTAACAAAATGGCCTGTGAAAGGCGTGTTATGAAAAAAATCCAAGTGGCAGGACTGAGTGGCAAGGAGCCCACCCAGTGTGGTGGTCTGGGAAGGTGTGTGAGGAAACAATGCTTGGACTGAGATGAGTGCAAGAGCCCAGCCCTTAGACATCCAGAGACAGAGCCTTCCAAGTGTGTGGCGCTGATCGTGCAAAAGCTCAAGGAAAAGGGAAACAAGCACACAAGTCTGACAAGAAAGGCACTGTTGGCAGAGAAAGGTGACTCACCGAGGAGCCAAGAGACAAGAAACGAGAGCAGTGAGCACTGGGCCATATCAAATAAGTTCCTAGACTATGAAGCAGGAAAATGACCTGATTAAATTCTTATGGTTTTGCTTTAGATTTTTTCCTATACTTGGCTTTAAAAAAAAATGCTATTTTTATTGGCTGTAGGTGTAGTCAAATTTCTAAACAGTCTTATTAAATAAGAAACACAGAGCCAAATATAGGGGTGAAAGCCGTAGAGATCAGAGAAATATTGATAGCCACCAGCTAACCTTACTCACCAAGCCGCAGTTGCTTCCACAGAGAGAACCGAACCAGCTTCTTCCTGTCTAACCTGCGCCCTTATTGCCTTGCCGTTCTGCTTTCTCATTGGCTCTAAGCCCAGCCACATGACTTCCTCGTCACTGCCTGTCTGTACAGACCTCCAGGTCTCTATGGTTGGTACTGGGATCAAAGGTTAGGGTCACCACTCTTGGCTGTGTCCTTGAATACACAGAGACTCTGCCTGCCATATGATCAGATTAAGGCCGTGTGCTACCACTGCCTGACTTTTGTTTATGGATGGCTCTCTATGTCCTCCGATCTCGAGGCAAACTTTATTAATTAACATACAAATAAAATATAACCACATTTCAGCCCAAATAAAACATCACCACATGTAGGAGTTTTCTGATGGCATCTCTAGGGTTTTTCATGTATAGAATCATATATGCAAAGAAATATAATTTGAATTCTCACTTTCCCATTTGTAACCATTTTATCTTTCATAGTGCTACTGGGAGAAACAGATAAACACCAATCGCACCAAGCTGTGAACCCTGTGAATTATAATATTGGCTGGCCTGGCAAGACGTGCCCACTGGTTACTCATGGGAGTAACCAGCCACTTTCTGATTGGATTTAAGGTACCCTCTGCAATATGAAACCCAGACCTGGTTTCATTTCTGGGCTAAGAACCTATGGCTAGACAAGTCATAGACCCTAGGGGAGAACCTACTCCTCTTATGCTGCCAAATGGACATAGTATTAACCCAGCTCCTAATGACTTATCATTGTACCCATACATAAATGCATCTTTCATTCCTCATCTGAGAAGCTTCTACTTGCAGTCGTGCAGGTGGTGGTTAGCACAGAGACCCACAACTAACCAAGAGAACAAAAGAGACTGCAGAATGCTCAGCTCTGAAGGGAACATATATACTGCAGCCTCCCTGACCAGGACTCAAGGGTCTTTGCAGAAGAAGTGGTGGGAAAAGTGTGAGAGCCAGAGACGGCAGATGAGGACAAGGAAGCGGCACCTCCCACCTTCAGGAGACAGCCACACATAGGAACTCACAGTGATGGCAGCAGCATGCGCAAAGCCTATGCAAGTCCAATCCAGACCGAATTCCAGCATGGAGAGTAGAGTTGGCCATGAAAGCCCACCTCCACTCATGGAGTTATTGGGCAACCGTTAGCTGCTGTGAGAAGAGAAAGTTTTCTCTAAGACTGTAGCCCCGGTTAAGCTGACCACACTCCAATGGATGACCACACATCCAAGAATATTTGAGCAGCACACATTAGTCTCTTTTCTTAAAATAAACTTTATTATTTAAAAATACAATCAGCACATCTAAGAAACTCTCAAAGAACTGAAAAAACATCATGTAATTTATTCTTTGAAAGTTTCATATATACATGCAATATATCTTGTTCATATCTATCCCTCACTTCTCCCTCCAGCTCCTCCGGGAACCTCCATTGCATCTCTCTCCCAACTCCATGTCCTCTTTTCATATTTATTTAATGCTGCCCACATGCACATGTCAGGGGACTGTCATCACTGAGGCATGGGGAACCTACCAGTGTCCACACTCCTAAAGAAAAGTAACTCTGCCTTCCCCAAAAGCCATCAACTGCCAATATTCTTTACACAGGAGTGGAAGCCTTGGAGCCTCTCCCAAGTCCATGCTAGAATTTTCAATTGGCTTGATTTTGTGCACATCTTGTGTAGGTGACCATAGCTACTGTGAATCTGTGTGTACAACAGCCCTGGCACATACAGATGACAGCATTTCGTGGAGTTCCTCTGTCCTCTGACTCCTACATTCTTTCAGCCCTATCTTACCCCATGTTTCCTGTGCATGTTCAGAATACTTTGGGGAGATACACCAAAGACTTACTGATCCATGCTTTCCAGAGGAATGGTTTAGAAAACTCCATGGTAACTCCCCGGATAGGGCTCTCAGCAGTTAGGACACCATTATTTCTTCTTTTCCTTTTTAAGATTTATTTATATACCACGTATATAGTATGCCTGTACACCAGAAGAAGGCACCAGATCTCATTATAGATGGTTGTGAGCGATCGTATGGGTGCTGGGAATTGAACTCAGGACCTCTGGAAGAGCAGCCAGTACTCTTAAGCCCTGAGCCATCTCTCCAGCCCACCATTGTTTTTTCTAGTAGTCATCATTCTGAGAGGTTTTTTTTTTTTTTTAAATACAAAGTCATTATCCTCTGACAAACTGACTGAGTGACAAAAGAAGGTTGTCATCTGGAAACCATCTCTGCTGATAATTGCCACTTGGTTACAAGCAATATGTTTTCCCCATCTTTTTGTTTCAGTCAGCTACCCTCATTTTTTTCAAATCAGAAATAATGCCTCCTCTTTTGAATACTCATGTATCAAAGGTCACCATCCTTCCCATGGATGCAGAAAACAAAGTGGATTGTAAGACAGCATGGTTGCCTCTTACTCTGAGTTGAGATTCTATGTGGTTTCCTAGACCTCAGTACTACCCTACCATACAACAGTGCAGCCAGATGTGTGTGCCCTTCTGGAATTTGAATGAAGGTCTTGTGTATATACTCAGCACTTAAAAACTCCTCAAAAATGAGGGAGTAAGCCAACAAAAGAATGTCTGGGGAGTCGGGGAAAGGAGGGATACATGTAAACACTGAATGCTGATCGTAGAATTATAATTGCATTGATGTATCAAAAAAAAAAGTTTTCTAAAATCCAGTGTAGGCTCTTGACTAATGTCAAAACTCGGGAAGTAGAGGCAGGAGGGACACCACAAGTTCAAAACCAGACAGCTCTACACAACAAGTTCCCAGGCCAGCAGAAGCTACACAGCAAGGTCCTGTCTCTAAGAGCAACCCCGAATAAAGGAGGATGCATTGCGCATGTGTTGGTACATGGGAAAGTGAGTTCTATCTAGTGGGTGATTTAAGAAAGTTCCATCTCCTGTAGAAGCAAAACACCTTTTTAAAAGGGTAGAAGCCAATCTAGCTTTTATCTTTTTACAATAAAAAGGGAGAAATAACACAAGAAGCTATGAAAACAGTTGTGTCCAAGGAGAGGGATTTCATGTTGTTGTTTTAAGTCTTGTAAAATAATTTGATTTGTTCAATATCTGTAAAAGGTTCATTTAAAACAAGATAAAATAAATATAAACTATATCATTAGTAACACACAATGAGAAAATAAGTAGAAGAGAGGATGCAGCCAATATCACAAAGAAATTAAATCTAAGTTTAAGAAATTAAATGCTGGGGCTGTAAAGATGGCTGAGCAGTTAAGAGCACTTGCTGTTCCTGCAGAGGATGGGAGTTCAGTCCTAGCACTTCCACTCAACAGCTCACAGCTGCCTGTAACTCCATCTGCTCAGGACAGCTGACACCCTCTTCTGGTCTTGGAAGGCACCTGCATGCATAGACAGAAACATGCTTGTAAATAAATACAAAGGCTTTTTAAAAAGACATTAGTACCAAGTTTACTAAAAGATATTTGAGAAAATACCAGAAACACTTTTAGACCTTACTGTGAGTGTGGGTAATACACATATTTACAAAGTACAGGTAATGGGTAAACTTGTAAAAATAAGATATTGACCTTTGTTGTAGATCTGATTGGATGAGGGCACTGTGAGGCCTCAAACTGCAGGGCACATAGCTCCTTCCAGGAAAGCACACTTTTCTGCACACTGTGGGTGTCCACAGAGGGAAAGAAAAGAGCCTTACAGTTCTAAGATGGTTCAGCCCTGCCCTCCTCACAGGCTGCCTCTGGTTACTCTAGAGTGAGCAATTCTAGGCAGCAGTTAGATGTAATGTCTCAGTCCAGGGACAGCAGAGGGAAGCTAGTCAAGGGCTCTTTCACAGAGCCAAATCTCCAGAGGAAGCTTCCAAGTTGATGTTCTGGTTGTCAGCAGAGACAGAAGGAAACTATACCCATATAGTGTGTGGTCCAGTGATGATCTCCACAGACAGTGAAAAAGCAAAAACCTTTTGAGTGGGAATCAGAAGAGATAATCAACATGGGGTGACAAAAACTATTAGATTATAGAAACCTCAGACACAGATTATAAAAAGTCTTACATAAAATCTTTTAAGGGGTGAGAGGGTTTCCACTGAGGGCAGTACTAGTCTAGATGGCTATGGTGGTTTGAAAGAAATGGCCCCCATATGGAGTGGCACTATTAAAAGGTGTGGCTTTGTTGGAGTAGATGTGGCCTTGTTGGAGGAAGTGTGTCATTATGAGGGTGGGCTTTGAAGTCTCCTATGCTTCTGCTATGCCCAGTATGGTACACAGTCTCCTTCTGCTGTGGATCAAGATGTAGAACTCTCAACTCCTTCAGCACCATGTCTGCCTGCATGCTGCCATGCTTCTTGCCAAGGCAATAATGGACTAAACCTCTGAAACTGTAAGCCAACTGGAATTAATTGTTTTCCTTTATAAGAGTTGCTGTGGTCATGGTGTCTCTTCACAGCAATAGAAACCCTTAGATGATGGCATGTTAGTGAACTACCAGCCTGTGGGCTACATTTGGTTCATAATCTGTGTTTATGTGACTTGTAAGTTAAGGACAAATTTTATGTCCTTAAATGACCTTTTAAAGATGTAAGATGAGTACTCTGTAGTCCAGGAAAATCACATTGATGTGCTTTGTCTCTGGAAGGTAAATAGATAAGTAGATGGGGACATGACAGGCCCTGGAATCGTCCTAATTTCCTTTGTTGTGTTTTGTTTTTCTTTCTCTCGTATAACCAGTTTTGCTGGAGAAACCAGGAACCCAAAAATAAGTTCAGCACAGAAAAAAAAAAAAAAAAAAGGAAGAAAGAAAACAAAAACTTCTTTGTTCTCCTTAACTAGAAGATCGGGGTGGGGCAACCTGGCCAGACAAGAAACTTAGAGACATTTGCCTCTCTTTTCTAGCTAAATACCAGAGAAATGGGGATGACCACTGCTATCAACAGAGCTGGAGTAAGATCCCAGCCTTACCCCTTCCCCAAAATAATTCTCCATGTAGTGGCATCACAGAACGAAAAACAGGAGTCAGAATTATCCAGCTGGCCTGCCACCCACAGCGGTGTCACGGGAAAAGCCTGAACTTCCATGTAGCACAGCAATAATACACTGCTCCTTTTTCTTCATAGGCAAGCCAACAAAACCCTTGGAGCATGAAGACCCTTAGCATCTCCCAGTATTACCAAGGCAGCGCCCACTGAAAGAACCACCAGGGAGTAGCATCCTCTCCCAGCACTAAGCAGGAGGCTCAACCCCAATCACCCAGCTACCAAGGAAGCCACAGATGAGACTGATTTCATCCTCCTGGCTGAGAGTGATAACCATCCACTCCTCTCCTGAAGGAGCAGCAGAGAAAGCCATCTCAAATGAGTTTAACAATGGATGCATGCCAAAAATTGGAATCTCCAAATGATCAAGGGAAGAGAAAAGGGGGCAATTCCAAAAGATTGCTTAATTGCCTGATTCTATTTCCATAATATTGTGTGGCAGAATTACAAAAGCAGAAAGCAGATAAGTGGTTATGAAAGCATGGAACGGGGTGTATAGACATGGCTGTTAAGGGAAAGGAGGAATTGGTGTGAGGAAAACATTCAGTGCCTTTCTCGTACAGGTGTGAGTAGCTGTCTGTGATACTGTACTATAGCTTTCAAAATGCTTCCTGCAAGAAAAAGTGGGTAGAGGGAACATAAATCTTCAGAGAAAGCTGGGTCCGGGACTGGAGATACAGCCAGTGGGTATAGTACTCACTCAGCATGTACAAAGCCCTGATCTCCAGCACTATTTTTTAAGGTGTTGAGGTCTGTGTGTGTAACCCAATACTTTCAGAGGTGGAAAAGGAGAATCAGAAGCCAGCCTCGGCCATGGCTACATAGCAATTTCCAGGACAGCCTGGTCAAAAAAAAAAAATGAAGTAAAGAAGAAAGACAGGAAGGAGGGAGGAAGGGAAGGGAAGGGAAGGGAAGGGAAGGGAAGGGAAGGGAAGGGAAGGGAAGGGAAGGGAAGGGAAGGGAAGGGAAGGGAAGGGAAGGGAAGGGAAGGGAAGAAAAATGCCCATCTATCTGTTTTTTGAGATGAGGTCTTACCCTGGAACTGAAGAACCTCCTCGTCTGCCTCCGGAGGGCTGTACTGGAGTACAGCTACTCTAATTCATTCCCTTACTCCTCGTGACTGTCCTTACATCTCAATGACAGAGTCAATACTTCATTGCCAGAGAGACTACATAGCTCTCCAAGTCACACAATTACTCTCTTAGCCTTTATTAAGAAGAAAATTGTTGACTCATATAAATCATATCAACAATGAATCCCAGAAAGATACATGTACACATGCATATACATACATACACACAAAAAAGAAAATGAAATGTGATACCCTCTCCCATTATTAAATGATGTTTTTGTCCAGAAGATATTTTTTATCTAGAATGAACAGTGGAAAAATCTGACCCATGGGGCCACAGCAATGGCTCAGCAGTTAAGAGGCCATAATTCTTCCAGAGGACAGAGTTGGTGTCCAGCACCCACATCTGGTGACTCACAACCAGTTCCAGAGCATCTGACACCCACCTTCATCCTCCACCATCACTGTACACACGGTGCACATATGGACACACATACACATAAATAAAATTCATTTTTCCCTTTTCTTTTTCAAGACAGGGTTTCTCTGTGTAACTGCCCTGGCTGTTCTGGATCTCACACTGTGGATCAGACTGGCCTCAAACTCACAGAGATCTGCCTGCCTCTGCCTCCCAAGTGCTGGGATTAAAGGTGTGCGCCACCATGCCCAGTTTAAAATTTTAAAAAGAAAAACTGATCCACTTCTATCATTTGTGAGCACAAAATTCCAACTAGAGTGAATTTACAAGAAAAGAAAAGGAGTGTTCCTTTTAAGGTCAGTATGAATGAGAATTCCTAGAAATCAAAAATTGATTGGCCAGTTGATGCTTCAGTGAAGGAAGGGGTTGGAATGTTGCAGTTCCATAAAATGTTAAAATTTATCTTGGGTAATCTCTAGCCTACTATGTAGCCAGTCTTTGCTCCCCTGTATGTGAAAATCTTCACAGTGACAGGCTTTTCAGTCATGCTGAGTAACCTTAGTATAGAAAGGGTGTGGGATTTGTGTCTCACAAATGTGCCACACCTCCCAGTGTAAATCCACTAAAGGTGCTACAGTCAGGAACAATTAACTACCAGCACGGTCAGGGAGTGCTATAAAGAAATCAAACTCATGTCACCAAGGTCACCATGCCTTTCCCCCCACACCGTGAGCATAATGATGGCTTAATCTATATATTTAAATATCCTCAGCCTTAATCTCACAGGCACATTCCAGAAAGGGAGAAGGAAGCAGAAAAAGAGCCAGCAGTGAGGGCACTTGGAGAGTGAAGGCTTTTCCCTAGTTCCCTGCTCACACCCACTTGCCCATCAGTCAGAACTGCATCAGGTGACTACCTTAGCTAAAAAGGGGGTATGTAGGGGCTGAGGCTAGAGCTCACTTATGTTCACACATTCTAGATAAAACCAGAGGTGGGTATACGTACCTGTAATCCCAGCACTTGGGAGGTAGAGGCTGAAGGATCAGGAGTTCAAGGTCAGTTTGAACATTACCTTTAGTAGTAGGAAAAACTGGGCCAAGGGGTAGACATGTGTGTAATTAGCAACCGTGGCTAAAGTGTGGCCTGACTGATCATGGTCTCAACGCTTTTGCAAGGAACCTAGAAGTTATCTACATTCTGAGGAGGGAAGTGTAAGAGTCAAAGTTAACCTGTAAACCCCACTTGCCCAAAGGCAAGATAACTTCCTGGAATGCTGGGAGCTGTAGTTCTTGGGAAATAACAAGCCACAGGTTTTCATTCTCCTAAACAAGTTTGTTTGCACCAGATGTGCTTGACCGGATGAGGGTAGGAGCTACATAGACAGGAAATATGTCAGGATGTATGTTTGCCCTGATTGGACCTCTTGAGAAATGCAGTGGATTATGGATTTTCCTTTTTTAGCATCTACAAAACATGACTCCCAGGCTATTCCTGGGAAACACAGGGGTGGACCTGGCCAGAGTCCATTTTCCTGGCCAGTATTTAATTAAAGCTTGCTTCAAATTTGGCTCAAAATTGTGGCACTGATTTTTCTCTGGAGAATCTGAGGATTAACAGAAGCGACCTGGTTTCTAATGGTTAGTTCTGCTCTGGGGTGCAGCCTCACCATCGTGGATACTCTCATCTGAAGATAGTCCACCTCACCAGACTTTGCTGTTCCTAGAATCCAAAGAAACTGAAAGTTCAACAATGACTTATTGTTATGCCTCCAGTTTTGAAGGGAGTTGAAATGTTAGATGGACAAACATTCCTTGAGTAACTTTATACTTAAATTATATAGAGCAAAGCAGAAGTCTGACCCAAAGAAAATAGACTCAAAAATCAGGCAGAGATCCATACTGCATTTGTAACCTATGAGCTCAAGTGAGATGTCAATTTTCTTGCTTTTAGAAAAATTAATGTCCAAGTACCTGTTATAAAATGGGAATATTTCCTTTTTATCTTATTGTTTGGGGTCTGGCATTTTCAGTGTGAATCAATGCTACTATATTTGAATTGATCTGATAATTTTTGATACCTAAAACTTAAATGTCTCACAAAACCCTGAAAATATTTTTGTGTTACTAAGGGTTACTGTTACTATGATGAAACGCCATGACCAATAGCAAGATGGGGAGAAGAGGGTTTATTCGGCTTACACTTCCATGACACTGTTCATCCTCAAAGGAAGTCAGGACAAGAACTCAAACAGGGCAGGAACCTGGAGGCAGGAGCTGATGCAGGCCATGGAGGGGAGCTACTTACTGCCTTGTCAGGTCTTACTCACCCTGCTTTCTTATAGAACCTAGTACTAGCCAAGAGGTGACACCACCCACAATGGGCTGGGCCGTCCCCCACCAATAACCTATTAAGAAAAGGTCCTATAGGCTTGCCTGCAGTGCAATCTTGTGGACGCATTTTCTTAAGGTTCCCACCACCACCAGTTGACTGAGTTTGTATCAAGTCAGCATAAAGCTATCCAGCACCATTTTCAACGGTAAAAAGGAGAAATTTACTAAAACTTAGCATCTATCTGTGTTAACTTGAGAAAATATTCCTGTATAGAACACTGTTAACCGAAACAACAGTAGTTACCAGGGTCTTGCTCTGGTTTCCATTTGTCCAGGCCTTGTAATCTCTGTCAAGAGAACTTAGAACAAACCATGTAGTGTTGAGGATGGGTAGAGTTTATTACAAGGTAAAGTGGACCATCATAAAGGACCAGCATGGCCAGAGGAACCACTGTGCCAACCTACTGTTTAGGCTGGCTTTCTATGAATTCAGACAGCTTTCCTGATGGGTGCTTTACTGCTCAAGTGACTGGCTGGCCCATTGGGACTAACTCAGTGGTATGGTGCAATGATATGCAAAGCATCCTTCTAGTTATCTTACGACCTCCAGAGCAGCTCTGACTAGCATGCCTCCTCCCAGGGCGAGATGACTCAGACATCCTTTATAAAATTTATTAAAAAAAAAAAACTATGTGCACAATACATATACAACCTTGTATTCATTTCTGTGTTAAAATTTATCAACCTAACATTGGAATTCCCAGCCACTCCTCCAGCTATATGACCGCAGTTCAGTAGCCAAGCAAGGGGCCTCACGTCTTACATAATCAGTGTGCTGTGTGACCACACAATCTGTGCATGCATGGTGTAGCTCTCTAAGCCCATATGTGCATGTGCAGGGGAATCCATAAAAAGCAGGACAAAGACCCCTCCCCTTTCTCTTCTTCTCCTCCTCCTCCCCTCTCTTCTGCTCTCTCTTCTCCTTCCTGCTTTCTCTGCATGTGTCTTCCACAGGCCTGGCTACACTCTCTTCTGTCCCTCCCTTCTAATAAAACTCTGCTCTGATAATGGGTCTTGTTGTGCTTCCTGACCTTTCTTGCAGAGTAACAGTGCTGCTTATTAAAACCAACACAAAATCTTTACTATTACCTACCTCTTTTTTGCTATTTTACATTCTAGATCATAAATTTCATTTTATTGATTTTTGACTTAGCATATAGAGTAATACAAAGTATGGAATATTAGTGTTATTATACCTTTTTTTGTTCTCAGTTATTCCTCTCCCTCACATATATATTTTTCTTTTTTTAGCTTTCTTTTTATTTATTCTTTGTGTCTTTTACATCATGCATCTCGATCCAATTCATTTCCCATCCCTGCATATCTGCCCTCTGCCCTTGCAGCCCCCACCCCCAGATAAAATTTGAGAGAAAAACGAAAAAAAAAAGGGAGGGGGATCTCGTCATGGAAGCTGTAGTGTGACACAGTGAGTCACGCAGTAAACCCTTTTGTCCACATATTTTTACTTGCAAGTGTTCATTGCAGAATCATTGGTCTGGTTGGAGGCCTCTGTTTCTGGTACACTATCAATGCTGGGCCCCCACTGGGACTCCTCTTGGTTATCTTGCTGTTGCCCTGTGTGGTGGAGATCCTGCAGCTTTGGGTCTGCAGGACCGTTCCCTTCGTGTGCTCCAGCAGGTCACAGATAGTGTGGAATTGGGGTTGGCTAACCCATAACCCTGGTTCTGGGTCTCCATAGTTGCAGGGTTGGTCAGCCCGCCTGCTCTCACTTGTCTTCACCACCAGGGGGAGCTCTCCCGCATTGCTCTGGCAAATTCACCCCTTGCAGCAGAGATGATCAGGGGCAGGGCCAGCTCCCGGATCTCATGTCCCATAGCTACACCTTCAGAGCCAGCTCTACTGTGTGCTCCAGGCACAGGGCCACTCTCCTGAGAGCTGCAATACTTTTATTTTTTAATATTTATTCATTTTTAGGTATATGGGTATTTTGCCTGCATGAATGTCTGTGCACCGCGGGCATTTGGTATGCATAGAGGTTCTCTAGCAGGTATTTTTAATAATTCTTTAAGAATTCTACACACATTTTGATCATATTCACCCCTTCCCCTGTATGGTCCCAGACCCACCCACCTCATTAATCCCATCAGAGCCCCCTATCTGCACCCAGGTGTGTGGCCACCTACTGGATCTTGTTAGACTTACCATGCACTGTACCCTTAAAGCTAACTTGACTGTTACAGCTATCAATTGCGGAAAATTCCTCCACTAGGGAGCAGTACTTCTTGTCCACCTTCCCTCTCCATGTTGTCATAGTCTCTGTGAGTTCCTGTGTGCAACTGCTCTGTTGGGTCCCTAAAACACAATTTCGGCACAGTCGTTCACTGTGTCTGCTTCTTAGGCCTTTCCCACTTCTCTTCACAATGATCCCCGAGCCTCAGGAGGGGATGGGTATGAGAATAATGCACTGCAGAGATGGCTCAGCTGAATCTGTGCTTGTCATGCAAGCGTGAGGACCTAAGTTTGGATCCCCAGACCCCCAAATTTGGGTGTGACAGTGCACCTCTGTAAACTCAGGGCTGAGGTCAGGGGAGACAGGCCGGTCCCTGGAGCTCAGTAGTTAGTCAGCTAAGCTGAACTGGTGAGTTCCTGATTCAGTGAGAGATCCTTCCTCAAAAATCAAAGTGGAAAGTGATCAAAGACGAGAGCAAGCATTGACGGACGGTCCTGTACACACATGTGCATGCACCTGTTAAGAAAACCGAGGAAGGTCTGGAGACATGGCTCAGTAGTTTAGAACACTGACTGCTCTTCAGAGGACCCAGAGTCTATTCCCAGCACCAACACCACAGCTCATGACCTTCTGTAACATCAGTCCCAGGAAGCAGATGCCCTATTCGGGCCTCTGCTGCCATTGCGTGCACATGGTACACATATATACATTCAGCAAAACATCCATATACATAAAATAGTAAATTTTTTAAAAAACTGAGTAATCCTCTTTAGCAGCACAGCAGCATATCTTTTTGAAATGATTTTTATTTTGTGTGTTTTTCCTGAATGTGTGTCTGCATATCATGTGTGTGCAGTGCCCACAAAGACCACATATGTATGTGTGTATATGTATGTATGTGTATATATACATATATAATACAATACTTATTGCTATTTCATTGTAAATTCAAAAAAGGATTTATTCTTGAACATCCCTTCACTGTTTTTCTGTTGTTCTTCTTTTGTTCTAGGTAGAGAATAATAGCAACTGATGAATGAATGCAGTTTGAATATTGGTTAATATTTCTATTTGTGTTGACAAGTAAAACAGAGGCGAAACATAAACCCTGTAGGCCAGAAAGATGTTTATCTGTGACTTGTCAAACTGAATGTTGATTTTCTAACATTGGAAGGATGTTTCTTTATTTTTTGAGCTTTTCACAATATATAACTTTTGTTCTGATATAACTTATGTTTTTATAGCTTTGTATTTAACAATAGCTGGGTTAGGATTAAGGAGCGTTTGATGCTGGTGGAGTTGGGATGAAATAAAGTGGGGTAGGTTTAAATTCAGAAGACCACAAGATGTCTTTGGACTACATAGAGACAACTCCTTACACTGTTTTTTTTTTTTTGTTTTGTTTTGTTTTGTTTTTTTTTTTGTTTTTCGAGACAGGGTTTCTCTGCGTAGTTTTGCGCCTTTCCTGGAGCTCACTTGGTAGCCCAGGCTGGCCTCGAACTCACAGCGATCCGCCTGTCTCTGCCTCCCGAGTGCTGGAATTAAAGGCGTGCGCCACCACCGCCCGGCTCCTTACACTGTTTTTAAGTTATTAAAGTTATTGACGAGGATCGACAGCTTAATGAGGAAAAGGAGTTGCAGAAAGCATATGTCTACGTGCTCAGAGAGGAAAAAAAGCAGCGGGCATCGGGAGCTAAGTGTTGATCAAAGCTGAAAGGATCAAACGTTCTCCGGTAAAACGATGGAGGTGAGAACTAAGCGGACTGAACACACTATTTCCTGCCAGGAGGCTGTCTAAACTAGAAACAGAAACTAGAATCGAACTGTGTACATTTAACTTGGTAGACAAAGAACAGTGAGTATTAGGAGAAGCAGTAAATATCTATAAACATACAGGCAAGTTTTCCTATTATACAGAAAAGGGCACCAATAACTAGCAGTATTACATGGCAGCAGCTGAGAAATACCTCAATATTACAATAAAACACCTAGCTAGATAAGCCATGAAACCACAAGATAAAAGCAAATAGAGAATACTACAGAGGAAAAACCTGAAAATAACTCAGCTTTTTTCTCAAAGCTACTCCTCGTACAAATGAACACTAAACAAAAAATTATATCAATGCTGAATTAAGAAATGCTTTGGGGGTGGGGGCGGGGGGATACCTGAAGTGTTCATTGATGAGGTGGCAAGCAACTCTATTTTACGGCACATTTTTACTGAATTGGGAATTGGAGGCTAACTTCTTACGGAACAATTCGATAATATTTGATTGTCACGAAGAATCAATGTTTCCTCAAAAGAAAATCTCCCATTGCTAGGTGAAGGTGGTCAATCGAGACGATTCAAGGAGCTTTGTATTCTTCACCTACAGAATGAGAAGAGAGGGTTGCTGGAAGGTCCCCAAGGCAGCTCCTACCGCAGAGAGTTTAAGATGTGGGTGTGGCAACAGAGACTTAAGGCTCGGGAAAGGCTGCGGCACAGCCAAGCTTTCATATGCAAAAGACGCGGTAAATACTCAAATGGATTGTGTGAAGCTTCCAGGCACCCGTAGTCCAGAGTCCATGGAACGGGCGCCGGAAGTGACTATGTGGGCAGCTTCCCTTCCGGGTGGACGAAGGTTCGCAGGTCACCGGTGCAGAGTCAGCCGCCCGAGGCCGGCCGCCGGGTAGCATGGAGGCCGCGCGATCGGTGGGGACGTTCGTGGTGGTGGGAGGCGGCATCGCCGGCGTCACGTGTGCCGAGCAGGTTTGTTGGCGCGGCTCCGCCCCCTCCGGACCCCGGGGTCCGGGAGACCGTGGCTGGTCCCCTTCGAGGGTGGCTCTCCCGGCGCCTTGCCACGCCCCTCCACTTGCTGCTGGGCGGGATGCTGTGCTGGGGATGACGGTGGGGCCCGGGACGATCGGGCGGAGTGTGTGGGCAGTGCACGATGAGCTGGGAAGCCAAGCGGAAGGGCACGCAAACCGGCAGGCGGCCTTGGCATTGGGACGGAAAACCCACCCACTTACTTCCTTCACAAATGAAATTCAGTTTCATGATAAGTGCCAAGTCCTTAATAAAGTAAATCTCACGTAGGACATTGAACTTCCAAGACAAAATTTCATCTCCAGCAAAAGTTTGGGGCAAAGGAATACAGATGTAGAATTTCTGACAGTGGTAAACAAGTGAAATCAGATGAGTTCACATACATTTATTACAAAAAGGACTAGATTATTTTTGTCACAAGAAATAATAGAAGACATTTAAGTACTTTTGAGGTTTTAATCTTTGGAGGCCGTCTTCTGTTTACCCATCAAGAGTTCTTATTCCAGGCAATATAATAGGGGTTTACCAGATAGAGAAGAACGGCTTAACTCCACAGAGTGAAGCTCGTAAGAAACAGAAGCAAGGAAGAGTGTGAGAGCTCAGGCCGTACAGGGTTTATGACATGCCAAGTGTTTAACAAAAATCTGCAAATAAGTGGTTTTGAGCTGGGGAATCAAGTGTTCAGATGAAAGCTTTTTTTTTTTTTAAGATTTATTTATTTATTATGTATCCAGTGTTCTGTCTGCATGTACTTTTGAAATGTGATTAGCTGCGGTTTTGGGGATAGTGGCAAATGGTGACAGCTATATGAGCCTAGAGACTAAATTGTAGATAGTTTTCAGTAGTAAAGTTTTGAGGACTTGATCCAGCAATGGAAATAGAGATAGATTGCAGAATGTGAAAAGTAAACAAAGATGGAGAGAGATACTATTGTCAAATATAGGGAGTTCAAGTAAGTTGAGACAAAGGACCCTTACATGTCCTAAGAGCATGTTACTTGAAGGTGCTCAGCCTTATGGGCCATGTGGTGGTATTGTGTTCCCCGAAATACTGTGCACTCTAATAAACTTATCTGGGGTCAGAGACAGAACAGCCACAATATGAAACAGAGGTTAGGCAGTGGTAGCCTTTAATCGTAGCATTCCAGAGACAGAGATCTACCTGGATCTCTGTCTGTGTGTTCAAGGATACAGCCAAGCATGGTGACTCACGCCTTTAATCCCAGAAAGTGAGCCTTTAATCCCAGGGAGTGATGGCAGAAAGCAGAAAGACATATAAGGTGTGAGGACCAGAAACTAGAGGCTTTTGGTTGCTTAAGCTTTTGGGCTTTTGAGCAGCAGTTCAGCTGAGATCCATTTGGATGAGGACTCAGGCTTCCAGTCTGAGGAAACAGGATCAGCTTAGGAAATGGTGAGGTGAGGTGGCTGTGGCTTGTTCTGCTTCTCTGATCTTCCAGCTTCACCCCAATACCTGGCTTCAGATTTGTTTTTGTTAATAAGAACTTTTAAGATTCCTGCTACAGGGCCATGAGGAACAGCGGGCAGAGAAGCAGAATCCAAGATGAGCAAGGGCTTCCCCTCCAAAGAGAGGAAGAAAGGCAGAAATACTGAAACAATAGCACATTAAGTCTTTGCATTTTGTTAGGCTAATGTTAACATGGCTTTATCTTCCCCCAAATAAGCACCAGTCGGAGAGGGAGTGCCAAAGTTTGGAAAAAGTCATGCTGAGACTCTGTTTAATATCAGAGACTTGTTTAGTTTATCCTTAATGAAGACAAAGTAAAAACATTATTTTAGAATAAATGAAAGTAGGCTGTTTGTAATCAGCTATATAACTTTAAACTGGTATGCAAAATAAGTCAACCAAAGACACTGCTGTAGTGGTTTGACATATTCAGGTCTTTGTTCACCTTTAACATGAATGTATTGTTTATTTTAGCACTGCAAGAGTTTAACATTACCAATGATGTACCATTATGAACAGAACTCAGAATAACAGATTTTCACAAGTGAAACACTGAAGTTTTATTAATTAGACTGCATCATCACCATACTGACATCATTTATTCAGCAATACCTGAAGTTTTTTTAATCCTGTTGTTTCTTTTTAAAATTCAGCTGGCTGTTAACTTTCCTGAAGAAGACATTCTCCTGGTAACAGCCTCTCCCGTCATCAAAGCAGTCACAAACTTCAAGCAGGTGAGAAACTGGAGAACAGTGAAGTGCATTCAAGGTGTAGAACTATATCTTTTCACAGAATTTGTTGTGTTGGCAGATCTGAAGGCTACTTCATTAAAAATCTGTGTGTTCAATGTATATTAGATACAGTTATTTTTAACTGAATTAGGAAATTCTGAAGTTTTTATTAACTTTTATCTCTAATAAGGCAAATATCACAGGGAAGCCAAGGAGATAGTGATGATTTTAAAGAACATGAAGGAAGCCATCCTCTTCCATCCGCTGTGTTGAGTGTTGGACACGGACCAAGCCTGGGCTTGCTTGTTATCAATAAACCCCTATGTGTTTTGGAAAAAAAAGAAAAGAAAAGAACATGAAAGAAGGGTCTAAAGATAAACAAAAAAGTTACCTGGTAAAGAATACACATTGTCTGTTCAGTTAAACACCAGTAAAGTAAGTTGTGTTAGGTGACACTTTTAGAGGCAAAAAACAAAACAAAAACAAAAACAAAACCCAAAGCACAGCAGAGACAGGACAGTTGAGCTCAGAGCATAAGATGCAGAGCCCAGTTCTCATTCTACTGTATAATGCATGTGTTAATCAGCTTTCTGTCACCATCACAAAATGCCTGAGAGTATCAGCCTCAATCAAACTTCTGTTAGGTAGTGTGGCACTTCAGGTTCTGTTGGTAGTTATAGAATGCCTACTGTGTCCTGGGCACTTCACAGGGTACTAGCAAACAGCAGGAATAACACACTTGCTCCTGTCAGTGTCATGGACGAAAGAGGGGTCAGTCCATGGTTAGGTGGCTCATTGTTTTCCAGATTGTGGGAAGGCAGAGTGTCACAGTTGAAATGTGTGGTAAAACAAAGTTGCCTACTTCATATAGACTGGGGGCCAAAGAGGAGGCACCGAGGTTGCAATTCCCTCTTCCAGGGGCCTGACTTCTCTGCATGAGGCTCCACTCCACCTCCTAGAGAGACTGCCAGGCCTTTAACTTGTGGGTCTTTGAGGGACATAAGCACGCAAACCACAGCAATGCAGTGGGCTAATCTCCTTATTTGTGAGCATAAAACAGTACTGTATAAGACAAAGGAAATAACCTTCTTAAAATGTGCATTTATAAGTCTGTTTGATCTCTTAAAGGTTTCTAAAGTATTGGAAGAATTTGAAGTTGAAGAACAGCCAAGCACTGTGCTGGAAAATCGCTTTCCTAACATTAAGGTCATAGAATCTGGAGTAAAACAGCTCAAGAGTGAAGAACATGTAAGACTTTTTCTTGTTAAATGGTATCTTTTCTCATGTTAAGTCCCAGTTTTTGCCCTTCTTCTTTTAAGCATACCTCAGTCATCACCATTGTTTAAGCCTAAATTGTACAGGCTAGTGGTATTGATCCCCATTGTTAGAAAGTTTACCCTCTGGGATAGTTGATGAGCTTGAACTGTTTAGGGGGCCCCCAGGCAGTGAGACCGGAACCTGTCCTTAGTGCATGGGCTGGCTTTTTGGAGCCTAGTGCCTATGCTGAGACACTTTCCTCAGCCTTGGTGCAGGGAGAAGGGGACTGGACCTGCCTCACCTGAATGTACCAGGCTCTGCTCACTCCCCAGGGGAGACCTTACCTTGGAGGAGGTAGGAATGGGGGTGGGTTGGGAGGAGAAGGCTGGGGGGCAGGAGGAGGGAGAACAGGGTATTCCGTGGTTGATATGTAAAACGAATAGAAAATCTCTTAATAAAAAACAAAAAAAGAAAGTTTACCCTCTGGGAAAAGTCTCTGATCAGGTAGTGTGGCGCTGCAGGTTCTGTTGGTAGTTATAGAAGGCCCACTGTGTCCTGGGCACAGCACAAGGTACTGGTATATGGCAGGAATGTCACACTTGCTCCTGGAGTAGTCAGTGTCATATGGAGTGTAGGCATTAATAGTGTGTGATTATAACTGTGTGCAAAAGGTAAAGTCTTGAAATTACCATCAAAGCTCGGATGGGAGATCTAGTAAGATTTCACAGAGGGAATGACATCTTGAGCTTGGTTTTTTTAAAGATGGTAAGAGCTGTACAGGTAGAAAAGGACATTCTAGGAACTGCAGACCCCAAAAAAGAAAAGGGACGATGAGGGATTATCAAAAGGATCAGGGTGTGGAAAAGGAGACTGGTAAGCATGCAGAAGTAAATAAGGTTGAGTGATGTCAGGTGTATGGTCATAGGAAATTGTAGATGTATGGACAATACAGTATTTTAAGTAAGATATGTCTAACAACAATGTTGAGGATAAACTAAGGTGGAGCAAGTAGCTCTTGGCCAACAACCAATTACAGCCTGCTTGTAGTTGCTCAAAATGATGTAGGGCCTGGTTGCCAGGGACAGTATAATTGGAAAATGTTCCAGGTTTGAGCTACTCCACAAAATCCTCCAGATGTTGTTCCCTAACACGTGAGAGCAGGTGAGGGGTCTCAGGGATGCTGTCTCCTCAGTGAGCTTTAGGAAGGATGGAGAGAAGTTTGGAGTAACTCTGTAAGCTCAGAGTTACAAGTAAAACACAATTCACTACAAAGGAAAAGTGCCTTTTTCATGAAAAAGAACCTGAGTTCCAAATCACAGGAAGGATTACTTGTTATGATAGATATCTTAGTTAGAGTTTCTATTGCTGTGAGAGACATCATGACCACAGCAACTCTTTAATTCAGGTGGCTTACAGTTCAGAGGTTTAGTCCATTGTTGTCATGGTAGGACATGGCGGCATGCAGGCAGACATGGTGCTGGAGACGGAGCTGAGAGTGCTACATCTGGATCCACAGACAACAGAAACAACTGTGTACCACACTGAGCATAGCTTGAGCAAAGGAGACCTCAGAGCCCACCCCCACAGTGACACACTTCCTCTAACAAGGCCAGGCCTATTCCAACGAGGCCACACCTCCCAATAGTGCTACTCCTATGAGCTTATGGCGGCTAATTATAGTCAAACTACCTCAGTAGAACAGAGTCCAGGCTCAGTTATTTTTACAAATGAAGTGAGCTCTCAAAGGTGAAGTAAACAGGGCACTTACAAAGCAGAACATCTCCCAGTGACACCCAAAGCAACTCGAGTGTGATTCTGATCTCCATCTCCTGCATGGCAGCTGTTGGTGTATAGGAATGCTGGCGTTGGTCTCAGGGAGCTCAAGCTGTCCTTGAACTCCTGATTCTCTTGCCGCACCACTCAGTCTTGAGACAACAGATGTGTCACCGCCATGCCAGTTTGGACTTCTTAGCCATAGCTAGGAAAAAGGTTTAGTGCTTTAAACCATCTAAATGTGAATTAGTTCAAACCTTGGTCAGTGCCTCTGCCTTCTGTTTGTCAGACCAAATTCTGACCAGATTCTGAGGGGAGACTGGTAAGAAGTTTCTGTGTGAACTACACTGTGTTGGATTATTGGGTTACATATTTGTGGAAAGTACTGTGGGTAAAAAAAAGCCTCAGTGTGAAGTGAGTGCTGTGACTGCCAGACTCTACAAATCACACATCTGGCACAGATGTGAACCCATTCATAGTCCATGTTTTCACAGTGGTGAGTGCTTATCAGTTATTCACTATCTAAAGCTACATGTGGATTTTCATTCCACATTAAGGAACAAAATCAGCAGATTTACTATGTAATTTTAGACTCACTGGTGTCGATAAAATTAATAAAAATAACTTTAAAGCCAGAATGTGTTAGTTTTCAAGCTTAGCATGTTTTTCATTTGGATTAAAGCAACTCTGTGTCCAAGCCTGGTGCACCTGTGATTCGAGCATTTTGGAGGGGAGAGGAAAATGAGGACTTTAAGGCCATCCTCAGACACAGGAAAGTAGAGGCCAACTTGGTCTATATGAGACCCTGTCTCAAAAACACAACAAAAACCTTTTTTTTTTTTTTTTTTTTTTTTTTTTTTTTTTTTTTTTTTTTTTTTTTGGTTTTTCGAGACAGGGTTTCTCTGTGTAGCTTTGTGCCTTTCCTGGAACTCTGTAGCCCAGGCTGGCCTCGAACTCACAGAGATCCGCCTGGCTCTGCCTCCCGAGTGCTGGGATTAAAGGCCACCACCGCCCAGCCAAAAACATTTTTTTAAAAAATGCACACATGTAAAATCTTCACTAGTAGAGCTAGAAAATACTAGCAAAGCTATTGTTTTTTTTAATACATCTAATATTTTATTTTAAAAAAGACAAATTATAACTTCATGTACTGCTCATTTGAACCCATAGCAAATGCTAAGATTATTAAGGTATGATATGATTAGAATCACAAGGTCTCTAATAACTTCCTGCAAGATAAATATGTGTGTGTGTGTGTGTGTGTGTGTGTGTGTGTGTGTGTGTGTGTGTGTTCGTTCATATTCATTCATTGAAGCTTGTCTCAGGAAAAAAAAAAAAATGAGCATTTTAATTTGAAGTCAGCATAATCCTGAGATTCTGTTACTACAAAACTCTTTGGTTCAGAGGAGAAAAGCTAGTTTCCATCAGATTCTCCACATGGATTAGGACCGTTGATCATTACACTAGAGAATGTAGCCTCCCCTTGTAACTGAGCATGGGCCACCCCCCGTGTTTTGCTTTTGTCTCAGCCATTTGCTTCTGCCTTTCTTGCCCTATGTTCACAGTGCATCTACACAGAAGATGGGCATCAGCATGTGTATAAGAAACTCTGTCTGTGTGCCGGAGCTAAGCCAAAGTTGATCTGTGAGGGAAATCCGTATGTATTAGGAATCCGTGATACCGACAGTGCTCAGGTAATGTCGTAAGGGTGGGTCTGTGGAAGGGGAAGTAAGGGTCTCATGTGAATGGAAGTGTTCACTGACCATTAACTCCTACAGTGTCACAAAGAAAGGTGGTTCTGACCCATCACCCAGAGGCCACAGAATGGTTATGTTTTCCTGTTGCCAGCTTCACTTTGGCTAATGATTATATGGTTTTAACTAAAACTGACACCCTGTTCTTTTGGTTCTGACACTCAAAGACACAATGACAGTGCTGGGCATTATACTTTATTTATATCAACACATGTTCATCACTCTGTATTGGGAATGTAAGATTTGCAACTAAACATTGTAACAATCATTTTCCCAAAGTAAAACAAACTGAGATTTCCCAGTAATTCCCCAGGAAATACTAATACTAATACTAATACTAATAATAATACTAATAATAATACTACTAATAATAATAATTGCAAGATGTCCGTGGATGGGGTCCCAGAACTTACTGGGCTTGTTGCTGTGCTCTGTAACAAGCAAACCCTCCCAGTAAGCGACACTTCCTTCCATGCAGCATGGCATACCTTCTTTTTGAACTATGTCAGGGTTTATCACCCCTTTGTTACCAAGCTTTCTGGGTTCATCTCCACACCCAGCAAGGAGGTGATTACATTGCATTTATGTGATCCATATTCTTTAAAGTGGGTAACGATTTTCTCCAGGCTGCTGTTGCCTTAATTCCTTGGGAATTTAGAGGAAACTTTAGCAGAGCTCAGTAGCTTCTTATGGACAATTAGGCTTACTTTACCAGAGCATGCTTGTGATTGTTTCAGCTCAGCCTTCTAGTTTGGGAACTCACTGGCTCCCTAGTACATACCTTGTGACTCCCAGGAAACCCTGCTACAAAGGTAGCTGCATGGCTGAAGGGAAGGCGTGTAATATTAATTGGGGTGCATGCAGATGGTGTTCAAAGGGGGATTTATGTTAATGCTTCTCTAAACATTGTGTAGAGTACAGATCTCATGCTACAGTTGTGGGGAGGATGAGAAAGGAATGATTTCCTTACTCTAAGGTAACTAACAACTCTGGTCCCCAAGTATGATCATTCTAGGGTAACTACTCAGGTTCCCTGTGTATGGTTACTCAGTATACCCCAAGCATGGTTATTCTAGGGTAACTAGGTTCCCTATGTATGGTTATTGTAGGATAACTACTCAGTGTACCCCAAGTATGGTTATTGTAGGATAACTACTCAGTGTACCCCAAGTATGGTTATTCTAGGGTAACTATTCAGTGTACCCTGAGTATGGTTATTCTAGGGTAACTACTCAGTGTACCCTGAGTATGGTTATTCTAGGGTAACTACTCAGTGTACCCCAAGTATAGTTATTCTAGAGTAACTACTCAGTGCACCCCAAGTATATTTTAAATGTGTGCTTTTCATCTCTGTGGCCCTGCTCTTTATAGAGCCTCCTTAAGGCCTGACCCTTGATAAGAGGCAAATTACAACTTCGAGGTTTTGCCTTGTAGAATTCTAAGTCAGTTTTAATCAGTGATTTGTGTTTTTAAGTGAACTTAATGGTGGTGGTTACTTAGAAAGGAGGAATGAATTCTTTGTTCTGAAGTCATTCTAAAGAAGGACACCATTCTAAGTGCCAGGAAGGCCATAGACTACTCTGAGCTCATCATGAGGGAAGGTAGTGCAAGAGGCATTAATTGTCCTAAAATGGTAACAGTTCTTCAATTAATGGTAGAAATTATTCTGTCCCTGCTACTCTAAGCTTTGTATAGTCATGCCCCATCATCCTTAAACAAACACCAGGAGATACAGTGACTTTTTGTAGTGGACACCATGGGACATAGAAGATTAAGTAGTTCATCCCAGGTCATCTTGTTAGGAACTGCTAAGGCAGCGACTCCTAATCCATGTGCCCTGATTCTCAGTCCTGAGACTGTAGGAAGTAAGGGAGTCCAGGGAAGCCTGTGAGACTGTGGGAAGTAAGGGAGTCCAGGGAAGCCTGTAATCGAGCCTGCCTGCTGACAGTAATGGATTCAGTCACACACGAGGCATGTGGTGATCCAGACAGTATCTCTTGCTGAGATGACACAAAGACAAGAGATGCTTCGGTCATGGCCACTGGGAAGCATGATAGGAGGCCATAATGCTAACTGGAAGGGACTGTCCTGGCACAGGGGAGTAAGTTTTATTTTGTTGTTCCCCTGTAAACTCTGTAAAATGCCCATGTTTCGAATATTATCAATGATGACTCTACTCTGTCAAAATGCTATCTCATTGTTTCTTCCTAACACAGGAATTTCAGAAACAGCTTACAAAAGCCAAGAGAATAATGATTGTTGGGAATGGTGGCATTGCACTTGAGCTGGTGTAAGTGTGTCTCTAATACTAAAGGATACTCTAAGATTGTATGATTATTGGCAGATGAGAAACACATCTTAAAAGTCAAGAGAACTATAGGTGCTTTCCCATATGTTTCCAAAGAGAAAACCCAGTTTACTATTTAGCTCTTGTATAACCCAAGTTGCAGAAATATTCCTTTCAATATATAGGGTCTAGGATGTGGTTCACCTGGGTTGGTCTGACTCATGATGTGTTCTATAAGTGTGTACTGTTTAATAATCTACATATGCATATTGCTAGCAATTTCTAGTCACCATTTCTACCTACCATGCTTTACTCATACATCACCTGTTTGGCTGGCAAAACCCACTATTAGTCATGCTGATTAGGATGTGTGTTATTCCAAGCTCTTGATTTTTGGTTTGGAGAAATGAGAACACATTAATTTAGATGTTTTCATCTTAAGATACTTCAAGTTCAGTAAACACTGAGACATGTTCCCCTGTAAGCTGCATGACACTGACTCACTTTCCTTATGAGTTTTGTCTGTAGCCATGACTGACAAGGAAGAGTAAGTGGTTTTTATGCGAGAAAGTTTGGTCCAAACCAACTTGGAATTAAAACAAATTTGAATCAAAAAACGAGGCAACTTTATTTATTAACGTACAAATAAAATCACATTTCAGCACAAATAAAACATTACTATACACCCCTCTTTATAGCCTGTGTACTTTATTTCTGCTGCACAGGACAATTGTTACTTGCAGAGATTTTTTTCCTTGACTTTCCTACAGGAAACTGTAACATTCCTCCTAGGTATGAAATTGAAGGCTGTGAAGTGATTTGGGCCATAAAGGATAAAGCCATTGGGAATACTTTCTTTGACGCAGGCGCGGCAGAGTTTTTGACTTCCAAGCTCATGTCTGAAAAATCAGAGGCTAAAATTGCACATAGAAGAACCATATATACAGTTGAAGGTAAGTGCAGTATCTGGCTTGTTTCATTCATGGCTGAAACTATTTTTTAACTATAAGTAAATTCAGTAAAAAGTATTTAGGGGGCAGGAATATGGGTATTTACTTCTGTGTCTTTATATGAAAATTTTAGATTAGAAAATACATGGGGGCTGGAGAGATGACTCAGTAGTTAAGAATACCTACTGTGCTGTGGATAATGCTGTTGTACACTGGTTTAATAAAACACTGATTGGCCAGTAGCCAGGCAGGAAATATAGGTGGGGCGAGCAGACTAAAGGAATCCTGGGAAGAGGAAGAGCAGAGTCAGGAGTAGCCAGCCAGACACAGAGGAAGCAAGATGTGAAGGCAGAACTAAAAAAGGTACCAAGCTACGTGGCTAAACACAGATAAGAATTATAGGTTAATTTAAGTGTAAAGCTAGTCAGTAATAAGCCTGAGCTAATGGCCATACAGTTCATAATTAATATAAGCCTCTGTATGCTTACTTGGGGGACACGAGTGGGAGAGATTTGTCCCAATCACTGGCCAGGCAGGACACAGGTTTGATTCCCAGCACCCACAAAGAAGCCCACAACATTAACTCTAGTTCCAAGGGATCCATCACCCTTTTCGGGTCTCCAAGGGGACTGAGAGCACAAGTGGTAGACAGACAGACATGCAGGCAAAACATCTACACATGAAAAAAATGTAAAAATGGCATGGTGGCACCGGCCTTTAATCTCGGCACAGTAGCAGGCTCTCTGAGTTCTAGGCCAGCCAGGGCTACAAAGACCCAATTTCAAAGCAAAACAAAATCTGAACAGCTTTTTTTAAAAGTTAATTAAAAATAGAAAATATATACGTAATGCACATGGGAATTTTAAATTAAGTAAATTAACCAGCCCATTTGCATCTTGGCAAACAGTTGCTCCAACTGAGCAGTGCTCAATAATACTTTCTGCAAAATCCACTGAGAACTGTACTCATTAGTTGACATTTAATAGCCTTCAAAGAAGTTTTGGGCTCATAAAATTCCAAGTGAATTTTCTGTTTTGGAGGGGCTACAAATTGACAGAATTTAGACTCTAATAGCTAATTTTCCTACTCTTAAATTAGCAAGTGTGTAACAGTGATACACTGGGTACTTACAGACAATGTATAGGTGAAAGGTCACCCATTCTGTCGCTGTCACAGAACGCTCAATGAACAAAGCAGCTAAGCCAGAGACGGTGTCACCATGCTGCATGTCTGCATGAGAATCAGGACATTGTCCAGAGGCTTCAGGGATAACTGGTTCTCTGCCTGGCCATTATAAAATCATCTGAGTTCATTTCTTAGGAGCAAAAAGGGAAAACAGAACCAAAGCTAAAGCTGATAATGTGGGCAGTGCCCTCGGACCAGACTGGCACGGAGGCTTGGATCTGAAAGGAACAGAAGAGGTAGGTTTCCATAAACCAATGAAACCCACCCAAACGCTAAACCTCTGGGTCACTTGACTAAGTCGACCATGCAGGAAAGGTCTTCAAAGCCACTCGCCCAGATGCCTACCTGTAGATGAAATTCTAAACGGTCTTAGTAAATAAGAAACGCAGAGCCAAATACAGAGTGAAAGCCTAAGAGATCAGAGCACTGGCGAAGCCCAAGACTACCTTTAGCTTACCAGTCGCTGCCGTCTCTTCCCCTGAGAGAGAGAGACCTTCTCCTATGTGACCTGTCTTTTTATTGCCTTTCTGTTCTACCTTCTCATTGGCTCTAAACCCAACCACATGACTTCCTCGACACTGCCTGTCTATACAGACCTCCAGGTCTCTCTGGTCCGTACTGGGATTAAAGGTTAGGGTCACCGCTTGGCTGTGTCCTTGACTACACAAAGACTCTGGCTGCCATGTGATCGGATTAAGGGCGTGTGCCACCACCACCCTTCTGCTTAATGGCTTGCTTTTAGCTCTGGTCCACAGGCAACTTTATTTATTAACATACAAATAAAATCACATTTCAGCACAAATAAAATATCACCATACCCACCCAAAATAGTGAATATGAAATTTGTGTAAACAGGTATCCAGCCCTCTTTCTAACTGTAGAGCAGGAGACGTCTACATGCAGACTAGGAATAAACTGCAGTTCTCAGTCTTCTGCTAAGGGCCCTTCGATGCTTGCAGTGCCCTTACAAAGGTTACTAGGTGGAGTCAAAACAAACATTTCATAATTTAATTGAATAAGCAGATAGCTTGCTTTCACTTATCTTAATAGATACTTTAATTTTTTAAGTTACAAAAAAGCTGTCATTCAAATATTCTAAGAATATAAATATGTCTATTTTCTTTGAAACTTTTTCAGGTTTTGGTGGGTGGAAGGGTAACTGGCTAAATGGCATCTAATCGGGGAGAGAAATGACATGAAATAATTTCCTCCAGAATTCCTGGGACGTGTAAGATTGCAGTTTTAACATCCTGGGTTTTAAGAGTCCTTCAGTGAACACTGCTGCCTGCTGCCTCCTTGGTGTGTTTGTCACGTTGTAGTTAAAATGTGTAGAGTTCTGTGACTTCCCAGGCTCCTCTTCCATTTGCCATGTCTTGCTTGGCATTTCATGCTGATGGATTCTGCTCACTCCTGTTACACAGACACTGAGAGGCTTATTTGGGAACAGCACTGTGCTGTATGTATACTACAATTATCAGTGTCTCCACAGGCACTGTCTGGATTGTGCTGACCAGTATTTATTTTGCTTCCAGTTTTCACACAATATTCACATTGAAACCAGATGTGAAGTAAAGAAAATCTACCTTCAAGAGGAGTTTAGGATTATGAAGAAAAAGCCCTTGGCTTTTCCAAAGGATCAGCATAAGTCAGTTACAGTCGATAAAGGTAAAAGGGAAAATTATTACTTCTTAAACTAATTGTGTATATTATATATTTATTTTATTTTACTTTTTTTTTTAAATTTTTTGAGACAGAGTTTCTCTGTGTAGCTTGGGTTGTCCTGTAATTTGCTCTGTAGACCAGGATGGCCTTGAACTCACAGAGATCTGCCTGCCTCTGCTTCCCAAATTCTGGGATTAATGGTGTGTGCCACCACCGCCTGGTGCTATATTGTACTTTAAACTTCACATTTTCATATAAATTTGGTCAAAAAACTATCAGTAACCTCTGGCCCTCATGTCACTACTCTTGGGTAAATTTTCTAATAAATTCCACATTATGAGGCTTTCCATTTTACTTAAGTTCACAGTATTTGGACCATTATAACCCAAGCCAGTGAGTCAGTCAGCATTTCACAGATCAAAGGAAACAGAAGCTTTCACAATGACAGGACTATACATAACAGGCTGTTAAGTAACACAGCTGTAAGTAACACGACTTCTGGATCTGCGTGTTGGGTTAAGTGCAGGTACCTGGTCTCATTCTCTACCGCTTGAGAACTACTCCCCCAGACACACAGTCCTGTGACTTTATCAACACTGCAATCAGGCAGCTAATGTTCTGGAATCTTAAAACTGGTAGAGTTGGGACTGTGGACAGTGAGGAGAAACATCAAGAAGAGTAGGATTAAATGCTGAGTGATATGAAGTATTAATCAAATTGCTTCACAAGTAATTTAGAAAGTGATCATCAGTTTAAATTGACTATTAATGTCTGTGCCCACACCCAAAGGACAGTGTTTAGTCCCTGTTAGAGTATCATGCTTTTGAAGCTGCCAAGTACAAAACAATGTCATTGCGCTCAGTTGTCCCAGCCAGAGGACTTTCTGAAATCAGGAGACGTTCTAACCATCTGCCTCTTCTATTTGTTACATTCACATGATATTGAGGATAACTGCTAGAGATGACACTTGAGAATTGAATTCTTCTTCTTTTTCTTTAAAGAAATGTGGCCTGTGTATGTGGAACTAACCAATGGGAAAATATACGGCTGTGATTTCCTTGTGAGTGCTACGGGCGTCACACCAAATGTATACCCTTTTCTCCTCGGAAACAATGTAAGGTGAATTCTATCCACTTCCTAATCTTTATCATGTCTGCTTTTCAAACAGTCATCATTTTAGTAAACTGTAATCTAAGATGGCAGCAACACTGGCTTATGTCTAACTTAGTCACAGTATTTTCTTCTACTTAGCATCCCTAAGCACTTAAAATCAGCCTGAGTATCATCTAGAGACATAATGTCCAATTTGTTTATCTGAAGGTTGGTGAGAGACTGACCTGTAGTTTTCAAAAGTAAATCTTACAGATTGTTATGTGTCATTATCATCTTAACATTAGAAGTGTTAAATAAAGAATGTTCTGATTAGGGTTGGGGTAAATATGACTATTGGGTATTTCTGATACTAAAATTCTGGGATTTTGAGTCTGTTGAGTAGGAACTGAATCCCTGGACAGTCTGGCCAGGATTTTACCTTTCTGATCAGAGATTGGGTAACACATACAGGTTTGACTTGCTCATTAGAATGAAAAGTCACTTTCTGTTTTATCATCCTTATGCTAATAAAAAACTGTTTAGTTTGATCTAGGAGAAGATGGCGGCTTGAAAGTGGATGACCAGATGCGCACATCACTTCCTGATATCTATGCTGCTGGAGACATCTGCACTGCATGCTGGCAGCCAAGCCCAGTCTGGCAGCAGGTAAGCCTGCACCTCTGACCATGTGTCTGTCAGATTCCATGTGAAAATAAAACAGTTACTACCAATGAATCCAGTTTTCTGTTCCAGCTTTCCAACTTTAAGTTGGAGGCCATCTCTGCTGATTTGCAGATGACCAACTGGATTCCCGCTTTAAAGTCACTTACTATTACAGTAGACTGAAACGTTTTTAATTTAGAAAGAGCTGTGGGTGTACCTTTTCTTTTCTGCTTTCCCCTCCAGGACAAATTTTATCTTTAATTTATGCCATAATCTGATACAAGGGAACAACAGCTCAAAATAAGCAGATATCCCTTATTCTGAGTGAATTTCACAGTTCTACATTCTAATTTGCAAGAAAAACACTTAATTAGCTTTACATCATCCACAGTGCAGACTTAAGGGAGTTTCTGGTTCAAATGAACTCCTGTCAGGTGTATCCAACCCACAGCCAACAGGCCTGTACCCAGGATGGCTCTGATATGGCCTGGCACGAACTGTAGATTAAGTATTACCATGTTCTTGCTCAGTTCCCCAGTGTGAACTCCAGAGATGGTGTCGGGCTGCAGTGACGGAGGTTGGACTAGGCAGTTTAGGGTGTGGCACTGCAGGCTGCTTCTGCTGCCACTCTGGCTGTGGCCATGCTGTTTACTCTGCGGCAGACTCTTGACTTCATCCAACCTTCTTACAGAGACGGAATTCAAGTAAAAACCCTCTCTTGTAGACATGCTGAGGACTCATGCTGCAGCTGCGATTTGTTCTGAAAGTCAGCATTAGGCACACATTCACAGAGGGGCAGATGAGGGAAACTCGTCACTTAAAGCCAGCCTGTTCTCCTAACAGCCATGGGGCAGAGTTACTGTTTATTTCAGGTGAAGAAACTGAAGATCAGAAAAGTGAAATAAGTAAACAAATTAGCATTTTCCTCTCCTGTGACTCCTAAGGCTACTCTGTAGAAATATAATGAGAACTTAAGAAAGGAGAGATGAGTACTGCCATAAAGAATTTGAGGTGACATCGGAGAATCTGTCTGTCTGAACAGAATCATCTCAGAGGCCATCACTGTCTGGTGCTGAGAAGTGCAGGCACTGGAAAATGGGCCAGAGTTTGGAGCAGTGACTGATAACACTTTGTTCCCACCTTGTAAGACTAAAATGTTTCCTTATATTTAACGGATATTGTATTCAAACATACAGTTGGGTATCATCCCTTCATGTCTGATACACTAATTTAGAATTAGCATGTACCATGTTGACTGGTGTTCACTGGTGACCACTGAAGATAACACTAGCTGGAACAGTCTAGCTAGAAGTTACACTTAGGAATCTGTAAGATTGAAACTATAGGGAAGATGAAGTATGAAGTGGGTATAAAAGCTCTTGCTACCCGAGTGTGAAGGCCAGAACCCATGTAAAAACTGGAGTCACCATAAGCTACTATAACGCAGCACTCCTACTGAGAGGCCAGAGCAGACCCTGTCTCCAACAGTGGAAAGCGATGATGGACTCGAGGTGTCCGCTGACATTCATACGTGCTCGTGGCATGCGTGCACTCACATTCACGCTCACAAATATGCCCATACAGATGCACATACGTGGGTGGTATTTTTTTATTCAGATGATAACCAGAAGTAATATAAAGTACCATTTCCACTATTTCAGATGAGACTATGGACCCAAGCACGGCAGATGGGATGGTATGCAGCCAAGTGCATGGCTGCAGCTAGTTTGGGACACTCTATCGACATGGATTTCAGCTTTGAACTGTTTGCTCACATCACAAAATTTTTTAACTATAAGGTAACATGGTTAAGGGAATGAATACTCTTTTTGCTTGAAAGTGTGGCAACTGTAGCTCTTTTCTCAAGTAATTATTTATGGTTTAAACTAAGTTATCAAAAATGGTATTTTGGGGGACTGGAAAAATGGCTCAGCAGTTATTGCTAACCCTGAGAGAATTTGAGTTCAGGCCCCTGCTCCCACATTAGACAGCTCACATCCACCTACACTTCCAGTTCCAGGGGTCTAACACCCTCTTCTGGCCCCCATGGGTACCTGTACATCCATGACACAAGCACAGGCAGACATGTACACACCAAGAAAGAACCAGGAGCTCTGACAGATGGTGGTTACCTTCTTTAGTTCTCTTCATTCTGAGACAGGTCTCCTCTTTCCTAAACTAGACTTAACAGAAAACACACCTACAAATCTGAGGAAGGGTCTGATTCGATTGCATATTAAATCTTTAAGCCATGACTCCAGGAAAATGTGATTCACTTTGTGTGTGTGTGTTTATGTTTATTAGACACCTCTAACATTCTTTTTTTTAAAGATTTATTTATTTATTATGTATACAGTGTGTTCTGTCAGCACGTATCTCTGCAGGCCAGAAGAGGACACCAGATCTCAATACAGATGGTTGTGAGCCACCATGTGGTTGCTGGGAATTGAACTCAGGACCTTGGGAAGAGCAAGCAGTGCTCTTAACCTCTGAGCCATCTCTCCAGCCCCTACCTCTAACATTCTTAAAGACTGGATAGTATCATTCGCATATGTGTTCTACTTTTTTTTTTTTTTTTTTTAAGATTTGTTTAATATGTATACAGCATGTATGACTGCAGACCAGAAGAGGGCATCAGATCCCCTTACAGCTGAATGTGAGCCACCCTGTGGTTGCTGGGAATTGAATTCAGGACCCCTGGAAGAGCAGCCAGTGCTCTTAACCTCTGAGCCATCTCTCCAGCCCCCTGAACAATGTATTTTTTTTTTTTTTTAAGACAGGGTTTCTCTGTGTAGTTTTGGTGTCTGTCCTGGATCTCACTCTGTAGACCAGGCTGGCCTCGAACTCAGAGATTCACCTGGCTCTGCCTCCAAGTGCTGGGATTAAAGGCGTGCGCCACCGCCGCCTGGTGTTCTACTTTTAATGTTAAAATATTAATTATGATATTTTTAATGTGACCCTAGGCTATGTGGCAGTGTTATGTACAGAGTGTGTTCGTGCCATTCAAATGCTTTCTTTGGGCCCCTCCCACTGTGAAACTGTATGAAATAGTTTTATTTTGTTTTGTTTTTCTGTCTAAGCTAATGTGACCCAGATAACTGGACAGTATGTTATTTGTGGGGAGTTGGAGGGAGCTACCCACAAAAATGACCTTTTCATCTTCATGCAGGTTGTGTTGCTGGGAAAATACAATGCACAAGGCCTAGGCTCAGATCATGAGTTAATGCTGCGGTGTACCAAAGGACAAGAGTATGTCAAAGTCGTCATGCAGAACGGACGAATGATGGGAGCTGTCTTAATTGGTGAAACTGACTTAGAGGAAACATTTGAAAATTTAATTTTAAACCAGATGGACCTTTCATCATACGGAGAAGATCTCCTAGATCCAAATATTGATATAGAGGATTATTTTGATTGACATTAGAATTTCTTCAGAAATACTAAGTTCAAATAAGGAGAAAAGAAAGAATTGGGGAAACTAACAACTGCACCAGGTGAAAGACCACACAAGTTGAGAATGCATGGTTGGAAGGATTCAAGGAAACTCTTAAGATGAACTCAGTTTAATGACTAATTAGCAAATGAAGATTCCTAATACAGAGTTGAAATAAACCTTGACTCACACAAATACACTCAAGTACCAGATCCTTTCTTTGCCTGAACATCAAAATAAGGCCAGGGTTTCAGGAGGCTTGCTGTCTTGATATACTCAGAATGTGCAGAATCTTCTTGGTGATACACTTGGTACTGATGACTAACTTTTTTATCTGAACTATAACAGCACCTTTTCTAATGAGAAATCATCGACATTACCCATCTTAAATTGGCACCAGCTTGGAAGGGTGTGCCCGTGTCAGCACAGTATTGCTGAAAAGAACAACAGCTACTCATAGCAAGGCAAATGAGTTTATGACAGATGCGTGGACTTAATCTCAGATATATTACACTTAGACAACTTTGCGTAAAAGGTGTATTTTTCATTATTGTACACTGTATAATAACTGATCTCAAATTTTCAAATGGTCCTGAATTCTCACATCTTCAGATAAGCTCTGAAAATATAGCTTTATATGTATAAAATACAAAATTGTTTCAAAAATTAAACAGTTGATTATAAAAATGATAAACATATGTAAACAGTTATTTTGTGCAAGATTAAGTAACACTCAGGCATCATCAAGTTTTCTTTTCTTAGCTCCTGTGTTCTTAGAGCCAGATGGCTGAAGCCTGTTTGTAGACTTCTGGAAGTTACCTGAACTTTTTTCTTCCTCTTTCGCATCTGCATGTTCCAACTGACAAGCTTCAGATGACGCAGCCTGCGACAGAGTAACAGAGCAGCATCTTGTTAACGAACGCTCAGCTGCTCAGCTTTCTCGTGAGCTCACCAGTCTCAGAATTACCCCTGTGTATCAGTCAGCTCTTTATAGGGTCTGGTTCCTATTAACAAATTCCTATTCAAATATGGGCAACTGCCTTAAATAAAGCAGGGATGCTGTAAGAAATACCCACAAGAGAACACAGACTTAATAGTGGCTTGCAACCTCTAGACAACACAGACTTTATTTTTTTTAACATGTATTACTTCTTTATTGTGTACACTTACGCACACCATGAACGTCAGAGGACGGCTCACAGGAGTAGAGCAGCTCCTCTAGTAGAGGACAGCTCACAGGAATCGGTTTCAGGGATGTAGCTCGGGCTATCAGGGACAGCAGAATAGACTTTTACCACTGAGCCATCTTGCTGACCCCAGCAGAAACTTCTTAACCAGAAGATCCCACCCAATGTTATGAGGGAAGTGGACTTTAAACAGAAGCCCTCACATTCTAAATGGTTGCAGCCCCCCACTCTACACTGGGCCAGTCTAAAGCTCTCTACTACTTACCTGTCCAAAATCAAAACCCAGAAAGAAAACTGACATCATTTGTGTCCAAGCAAACCTAGTAGAGAACTGAAGAAAGACACCCCAAGAGGCTTCAGGCACATATTGAAAATGAACAGCCAGTTACCCTGACGCTGCTCTGTGTGGACCTCTTCATTTGCATAGTGACAGCATGGGCTTCGCTGCTGAGAAGACTAGCTCTGGGTCCGACTTTCAGATACGATATGGTAGCATAAGCTGTGAAACTGTAGTCTTCTCTGTAAAAGAAAAGAGCCAAGCAGAAAGCTTGAAGGAGTCACAGAAAACACTTAAAAGAATATAATTTTTAAAAAACACACTTGAACAACACAAATATAATCCTTAAGGGAAATAGGTTGATTTTTTGTTGTTGGTGGTGGTGGTGGGTTTTTTGTTTTTTAAAGTTTCTGACTTAATGATCAAGGTCTAAGACTATTAGGTAACCTGTTCTCTATAATGCTTAATAGTTCACATTAAACAATGGCAAGGCTGTTGACTCTGCTCCAGTCACAAAGGAAGAAACATGAAGACACAGAAGACAAACGGCTGTGTACTTGAGATACTGCTGCAGGAGGGCATGTGCGATGATTTTCTCCAGGTCTTCGCGGGGAAGGGCCGGGGCGACAACGCCAGCCACTCTCAACTTGGCTGCTCCCTTTCCCGTCCAAGCATCAATAAGCTTCAGTGGAGTGAGTTTTTCATTCAGTGCCTCTGCCTGCTTCAGAATCTTGATCAGGTCTCTGCAGTGCTCTGTTACATTCTTTTTCTCAAACACTGCAAGGACAGAGACATGGGCAACTGGGATCTAGAGGTGAGGGCGAGAAGCCGCCTCTGGTTAAAAGGGCTTAATTAGTACTGTGAGCCCTTCACACACACTCTTAATGTGCTCAGAATGAAGACCAGGGTGTTCCTTAGGCTGTATCACCAGACTAAACTCTACTCCTAAAACACATGTAGGATTATGGTGATGATGTAAAGAAAATGGCCTGGTTATCAAAGGCCGCAGTGTACTCCAGTAACAAGTGTCTGCCAGACATGACGGGGAGGTGTGCACTGCAGAAGAAAGCCTGCTCTCTACACTTCCTTATCATTACACCACACTCTGAACGCCAGTCTGGGCTCCGTGGGAACATTCTGGGTAGAAGTTCCCAAATACAAGACTGGCATCCTGATTTATATATAGGATTCACATGAGTTTGGTCTATAAGATAGCCTTGTGAACCAGCAAATTAGTGTCTGTACCTGTCAGGTTAAAATTGCAGAGAACTCCACCCACTGAAGCATCAGAACCCAGGGCCCTCCCATAAGAACTGCTCAGTCCAGCTTTTCAAGAACACAGCACAGACCAGAAGTTAAGACACAGCACTGGACACAGTTCCTGGATTGTATCAAGACTGTCATGCCTTTTCTTTGTTACAGTATTTCTATTCAGAGGAACTAATTTTTCCTTATTTATTAAAAACTTTGATGTCCTCAGTATAGCAATATAAAATGTGTGCATACACCTTTGACTTACCTTTGTTTCAAAAATTTGTGTCACTTTTGAATCTAGAAAATTCTAATCATAGTTTGTCTTACAATTCTATTTGGAGGGTCTAACACTTCCCACATGCAGCCCTCACTGCACTGCGCCTCTAAGAATCTCAAACAAGCTTACAAATGTCTTTACAGCAGTTGTCACACATTTTGTTACAGGCGTCTGCATTCCACACTTCATCGAAATGCTGTGCTATCAACACACGACGGCACCTGCAGACACACGAGAGAGAAGTTACTCGTCTACTCAAGCGCTCAGGATCTGCTTAGGAGTAACACATCTGCTGGCTCTCCACTGCTGTCACAACAGCCCCACAGATGTGCTGACTAGGACAACACAAGTGTGTTATCTCACCTCTGTGTAAAAAAACCTCACAGGGTCAAAGTCAAGGTGGTGGCAGGCTGGACGTTTCTGGAAGCCTTTAACACTGTCTAGAGCTCGCCCGTACTCCTTGGTTCCTGGCCCCCTCTTCCTTCAGAGCCATCAACTATGGGCTGAGGCTTCTCTCATCATAGCAAATGGACCTCTTTACTCCCTCTGCCAGTTAAGGACCCTGCGACTACAATTGGACCCACACAGGGAGTCTCAGGTGACTCCTATTTTACCAGCAGTGTGTTGACAACCATCACTTCAGAAGTTACCTGTCTCACTTTGGGGAAATTGTTCTTGATGATGAATTAGTTTCTTATATTTTAGGCTAAATCTGAAAATAGTCCTCATAGGAGTCTCCTGAACTCCTATGAAAAAGAAATTTTCACTTTCTCCCTTCTTTTGACTACTGTAGCATTAGTTGGAAAGCAAATATAGTTTTTATCACTGGCAGGTCACTGTCTACTTGGACACTTTTGAGCTCTTTTGTGACAAGTATTAAGACACAGGATGGTCAAGGCCCTGGGGCCCCAAGGGAGTTGAGTGCTGTAAGCAGAGAGTGCCGTGTATTTCCTAATGAGAAACTTGACCCTGCCCTGGATTATTCAGTGACTCATCACCAGGGTGAATGGACATGCCTGAACTTCCCTCTCCAATACCTGTGTTCCCGCACACCTTTCCATAATCACTATAGGCAGCTACACACCAGAGCCAAAGGAAAAAGGCTTCATTCATAACCTTCAACAGACTGGCCTTAAGAAGTACCTCAAAGACAGGCACAGCCTCTTGTCTTAGATGGAGGCAGTCAGGGGTCCAGGTCTCTCCCACCATAGGCAGCTGCAGTTACAGTGCTGTTCTGTGCTAACTCAGTATATTCAGTAGGTACTTGACCGCCACACAACACATGACATGTTATAGAAAGGCAGGTGGCTCACTTGCTTATATTCTGGCAGTATGACACCATCTCATACAGCTTCTGCTGTCCTACATTCTCCATGACCACCATCGAGCTGATCCTGAATATGTCTCCAAAGCCGTAATACAGAATACAGTCTGCTCTTGAGTCATCGCGACCTGTGCTTTGAGAAATCTTGAGTTTGCATCATGCTTTCAAAAATCCGAACCATGCAAAAGTATATGTCAGTTGGTTGACAGCTTCACAATATAGCTAGAAGTTTTTAGATATGAAGATAATCTGTAAGAACTACCCTGAGGGTTTTAAATGACTACAAAGAGGCTCCTCAAAAATCAGCTTATTAATATAGAAAAAAGAATGTCCATGAATAGTTCAGTTATTTAGGTTGTACATGTGAACCTACTTATTAAAATTCCAAGTGGTAGATATGAACATCATAATAGCTTACAACACATAAGAAACAAGTTTTAACATTCAAACAGAATTTATGTAAGTAAGTATAAATCTGGTCTTTAAAAAGACTTGTTCTAAAAATTACTACCTAAAAACCACCACTGAAAACTTGAAATTCTTAAGCATGTCCTCTGCAAAGCCTCCTGAGATTACTTGCAGATTGGAACCCCACGTACCGGCACGCCCACTCTCTTGGTAGTAATTCTCCATGGATTTGCTCATTGAATGATGGATGACAAACCTCACATCTGGTTTGTCAATTCCCATGCCAAATGCGACTGTAGCCACTACCACCTAAAACGTGTTAATATTTGATTAGCTAATTAAGTCATTTAAATAATTTAAAGGTAAGTTAGGCTTTCATAAAAAAATACATATACTTAACCTGAAGCTCATTGGCTGACCACCGTGTATGAACCTTGGTCTTATCTTCTGGTTCCATATTGGCATGGTAACTGCCTGCATGAATTCCCAGTTTTTGTAAACTAATGGTAACTTGTTCAGAGTCTTTCTGAGAAAAACAGTATATGATTCCTGCAGTAAAATATGGCCAAGTTTAGGTATGCATGCACAGCACATTCCTGAGGGTTAATTTACACCATGCTCAAGACACTGATCTGGTTACAAGGCAGAGGGGAAATGAGTTATGAAAGCCCCAAGCCCCTGTGCACATACTGATTGTTGGGTATAACCCAGGGTTTAATGTCCAGCTTTCCCTAAGCAGAAATGAGCCCTGGGCTGCCAGCTGGGGTCCCCATGACCAAAAGAGGGTCTTCCTGCAACTGTATCCTCATTACACAGCATTTCTTAAACTGATGTAAGCTCTGTGAGATGCTGTGAAGAGTGGGGGGTGGTGACAGCCCCCAGGGTGTAGGCACAACCTCCAGGAGGGATAAACAGCTGCAGCATCTCTCAGACTTGATCAGGAACTCTTTTCCCAGATGCCATTACTCTCTCCTAACCACCTCCAGGGCAGTGCCAAAGGCCACTAGTCTTCAATGCCACTGGTATAGTCCTTAGCTCAGGAACACAGAAACAGATGTCCCCAACTTCACCTTGCTTCACCTGTAAGTATGTACAGGACCCTTCCTGAAAGGTACTGTGTCTTGTGTCTCTTCAGAACATCGTTACTCACTCAGGAAGGTATATGACAGATACTAATGTGTCAACAATACTGTCACCCGACCTACTCAACAGCAGGCAAAGCAGGCAGCTTTGACTCCAACTGTGACAGGGATGCCACACACAGCCTCTGAGACCAAATGAATGGATTTGATCTCATTGTCAGCTATTAATCAAGTATCATTGGAAGGATTTATGCCATTTCATAAATGGACTCTCAGCCCCCAAACTGATTTGTTTTTAACATTACCTGATTGCCCTTTGTACCGTCCATTAATGAGCTTTACAATGTCCTCAATAAAGTCTTCAGCGTTCGAGGGCTTTTGCCGAACCTAAAAAAAGCAGTCTTATTAAAAAGTAGATTCACCAATGCCACCCAAGTTGTACCTGCTTACAACCTCTGAGGTCTGAGTCCCGCATAGGAAGTATCCCTTTCTCTCAGTCTTCCTGGCCTCACAGGACTCACCCATCTGACTTGTTCCTGCCTCTGCCTAGCCTCTCTCCTTAATTTTCAGTCCCTAATCTGCCAGAGATGAGGAGGCATAGAAACAGCAGGTAATTTGTGAAGATGGAAGTTTTTCTATTGTCTGATGCTTTAATAAAAACATGAAGCACAGTATGAAAGCAATGAAAAAGGAAAGATTAAATCCGTCCTTAACACAGCTTGAAAGAAACCAGAAAGCCACTGGAATATTTTACCTTCAAGCACATATCAGATAAAATACACAGGGAATGCTAGAGAACATATTGTGTGCATTTATGTTTCTATCACTCAGTTTTACAGACATCAGCAGGGCTCTTGGTTTCACTCTTCCTTGCTCTCAATCTTGTGACTTGCTCAAATTGTATATAAAAGGACGCATCACTTAGTGCAGTATTGTTTTCTACTGGGCCTAATGTAGATTATGCTGTACAAGACATGGATAAACTAAAGCACTAATGAATGTCCTAATAATTACTTCATGACATTAAAAACGATTCTACTGTCATTATGTAAATAATCACAATGAAGAAATGTAACCTCTGTATACCTCATAATAAAGATTTGGTCGGTTGAAAGATGCTGTAAAAGTCAAACACTTTTCCACACACAGAATTTTCTGTGCATCCTTCAAAACATGATTAGTTGCTGTTGCAGTCAGCCCAATCAGCGAGGTGTCGGGAAACTGGCGCTTCAAGATGCCGAGTGCCTTATAATCTGAAAAAGATGACATGGTCTGTCTCTCTGTGAACCCTCAGAGAATGAGAGCAAATCAGACCTTTAACACCACAGTTGAGCAATGGCTCCCACAGTGTTTCTTGCAGAGTTAGCTGTATCTAAGTTGGAAGGACCTGCCACTCTTCTTGAATTCAGAGGCTTTAGTGCACTTTTCTTCAAAAATAATGTTCTTGTCAGGGGTTGAAATAATGTCCTGTTAAAAGCAGGTGCTGTGCAGATAATTCCTCTTGGATGAAACATTTCTGGGAGGCCATTCAGGCTCACGAGACTCACATGACTGAAAAGGTCTCTCCACATGGCTATGGAAGTAAACAATTACTGGGGGAAGGCAGTCTCTCCAGTAGTATAACTGCCAGTAAATCCTACCCAGGACTCCAGTGATGCATCACTCATGAGTCATCACCCAAGCTGGGATGAGCTTTTCAGTGACACAGCTGCCCAAATCACCCATGTTCCTGTACAACCTAAACTCCGTCGCTCACCAAGCTGGACTTACGTGGAACTGTTTCTTTGATGTGTTACGACCTTCTCCTTCTGGGGTGAATAGCAGTGATAGCCCCAGAAAAGGTCATGCAGTAAGGGATAGTAGGTATGCTGTCAAGTGATGCACTGTGGTATACTTGTTAAACAATAGGCGCAAGGGACAGTGGGATCATCAGAGCACTTGATCTATTACAACCAACAAGCTAGATGAAGTGTGTGATCATCATCGATCTACCTGGTACCACCCAAGAGTAGCAGTTCAGAGCAGAAGACAAGGTAAGGCCACTGCTTTTGGAAGAACCTGTGGCAGAGACACCATTCAGGCTGATACCTGTCACACACATCCAATCATGACAAGAGTGGTCCTTTATTCCCCTTCAGTACTTAAAATGTTTGATAGAAATTGGAAAAGAAATGTGGCAGGAAGTGAGTACTGGAGAAGAAGACTACCTGGGAAGTCGTAGACTTCAGAGATAGCATTCTTCAGGTCTGGAAGAATACACAGGGTAAAGCAGGAGGACAGCACATAGTGCCAATCACTGTGGAAACTGCACAGCAAGCAATTCAAGGAGCCAGATCACAGGGTATGATCTAGATGGACCTACTGTCCAATCCATTCAGGGAATTCTATTTCCCAGAATTCCTTCCATGTACAGTATCAAGAGCTACTTGTGCCGGATGGTGGTGGCGCACGCCTTTAATCCCAGCACTCGGGAGGTAGAGCCAAGCGGATCCCTGTGAGTTCGAGGCCAGCCTGGGCTACCAAGTGAGTTCCAGGAAAGGCGCAAAGCTACACAGAGAAACCCTGTCTCGAAAAACCAAAAAAAAAAAAAAAAAAAGAGCTACTTGTCTTTGAACATCTTCCTGGCAAGTTCTAGTCAACTTTGCTCTCTTCCACTCTTCCTTAGACTCTTCTTTCAACTGCAAGCTTCAACAGCTAACACTGGCAGAACCCTACAGCAGACTCCACAGATGCTCCTCAGAGGGCAAGGCCTCACAGAGGACTGGCTCGCCATGAACTTCCCCAATGAGGCCCCTTTGACCCTATGTGTGGCCCTCCCAGCTCTGGATTGTCCTCCTTCACAGTGCTCAGGAAAGTGCTCTGGGTTACGAGCTGATCCTGCAGCTTCCTCTTCAGACCTCCCTGTGCTCAGATCCTCCTGCAGCTGTGCAAGGTCTCTGTCCTGTCTACAGACATCCTGTCACATTCACACTGTCTCGGATTTCTGCATCACCCTCACCGGAATGTTCATGTAGAAACCAGGCTTACGTGAAGCTATCAACAGCACAGCCAGCTGGTTCTATGAAGCCAGGACTCCATCTGACATGTCTCAAGTCAGACAAAGAACACCCAGGCTCATGTTTCAGAAATCAGTCTTGGATAGCAGTGCCAAGGTCACGCTAGAGCAGGAAAACACCAGACAGGGAAAACCCTGTTTCATGGCCCCCATCGGATGCCTTCAGTGATGAACTGTGGCAACAACATGGTGAAGAAAATGGAGTCTGGGGCTGAAGAGATACTTTAGCAGTTGCAATCACTGGCTACTCAACTGCGTTTGATTCCTGGGACTCACATGGGTAGCTCAGTCCAATCCAGGAGATCCAACACTCTCTTCTGGCCTCCTGAGGCACCAGGCACACACAAGGTGAACATACATACACAAGGGTAAAACACTTACGCATGTATGATTAATAAATCTAAAAAAAAATGTTGAAAGATAATGGAGTTCTTGGGCTGAAATTTAATAAAAGAAATTACAACCTAAAAAATTCATTCTTCAGGTCATAAGATCACTGCCTCTGAAGAAATGTAAAGAAAGGTAAAAACAGACTGGAATTCTAGAAAACACTGATATTTAAGGAAAAAATTAAAGACAAAAATAATTGCAAAGTAAGAAATTCAATAGTGGTTGTTACATGATGGTAAACAAGGGAGAAGAAAGTGGTGAGGTGAGAGGTGACCAGTATGAACCCCTCAGGGGGACTAAAAATCCAGTACTGATAGGTGGAACCTGCAGAAAGGACAGCTGAAGGGATAACTGACTGACTGATGGAAAGCTGAGCTGTGGTGGAAAGCAGTGCAGTCATGTAGACAGCAGGATGGGAAAGCAGCCCCTCAGCTGACACGGGCTGGCAGAAGGGCCGCGGTCCAGGGCAGATGCAGCAGAGGCCAGTGGCTACAGCAGAGACTGCACGGGGAAAACATGGGACCCATGACAGATAAACAGGCTCACTCAGGATGTCCTTGAGAGTTAAACATCCCAAAAGGAAAAGTAGCCGAGGCCAGGCAATAAGAATACTTAATTTAAAATTGTGGCCAGGTATGGTTGTACATGCCTTTAATTATGACATACGGGAGGCAGAGGCAGGCAGATCTCTGTGAGCTCAAGGCCAGCCCGATCTACATAGTGAGTTCCAGGACTATACAGAGAGACCGTCTCAAAAACAAAACAAAACAAAAAATAATAATAATAAAATTATGTGTGCATCCATGTATGTATGATGTATGTGAGAACACATCCACGCAGAGGTCAGTGATTGCCTTTGAGGCAAGGTCTTTTTTGTTGTGGCTGCTGTGCTGTGTACACCCAGCAAGCTGGCCGGCAAGCTCCCAGGGATTCTCCTGTCTCCCCCTCCCATCTCGACAAAGGAGTGCTGAGCTGCTGGACTCAGCATTCCATGGGGCCTGGGGATTCAAACTCAGGTCCACACATGGCAATGTGGGCACTTTACCACTGAACTATCTCCTTAGCTAAGATTTTTTAAAATAAAATAATGAGTAACTTTCTCTAGCACAACTATAGGATTAGTTTGGGAGCTGAAGTAGTACTAAAATGTCTCATCCAGCTTCAACTAGTTGGGTAGGATACTGAAAAACCCAGAAAACTGAGAATCCCTTCAAAGTCCTGTAAAGTCCTCAATAAACAGGAAACAGTCAAGAAGGGGTCTGGAATGCTAGAGCTGTAACATGGGTTAGAGGCAGGCATCTCACAGGTTCACAGCAGGTAGATGAGATGCTGCAAGGATGAAGCCGGAGGAAATAAACAAACAATTTCAACAGAGGCAGGCAATTTGACCATGGCGAGCTGAGCAAGAACCCAGACCCCAACGTAAACATGCATACCAGGTCTGAAATCATGTCCCCACTGACTGCAACAATGCACTTCATCCACTGCGATTCGAGTCAGTCTCCCAGCTTCATAGGCTTTCTCTAGCCTTGACATGAACATCTTGCTTTTTGCAATTTTCTCTGGAGTCACATAAATCAGCTTTAACTGGGAGTTTTTATTCACCATTTCAGCATGAACCCATTTCACATGCTCCTATTAAAGACAAATCAGACACAATCATTGTAGAGTCAAGCTGGTGGACACGACACTAAGTGAAAAATGGATGCTCGTTACTGAAAAGCAACAGCCTGGGGCTCTTCCTGAAGCAGATGCTGGCTCATTAAAACTGAAGCCACGCCCCTCTGTAAGCTTCGTGGCAGCTGTGCAAACGGTAATCCAGTGACTCACTCCAGATGGACAAAGATAAAATCACAGTCATTTGGCGAAAAAAAATGAGGAGGAAACATGAACGTGACAAGATTCTCCAATAAAGAATGTGTATAATTATAAATAGTTAATAGAACCCAAAATGTGAACCAAATACAGTAGCTGTGGCCATAATTGTAGTTTTTACAAATTCACTCATTACATTTATAATTATATACCCATGAACAAAAAATATTTCTTTTAATTCTAGCCAATTTAACAAAGTTATCAAATATTAAATATATATTAATATATATTAAATATTAAATACATAGACCCTTAGGGACACTCACCATTACACATTCTATAGTATAAACACCTTAGACAGAATGCTGCCAGTGCTGCACTGAGCTTTCTTCTGTCTCTTCATTAGAGGTATGCACCGGGGCCAGCAAGATGGCTCAGCAGGCACAGGAGTCTGCCACCAAACCTGAGAACCTGAGTTTGACCCTCAGGAGACACCCAGTAGAAGGAGAGAGCGACTCCTGCAAGTTGTCTTCTGCCCTCCACATGTGCATGCACAGTGGTGGCATGCCCATGCCCTACTCCACTGACACACAAACAAGTGACACAAGGCAACACAAGAGTTACACACTGAAAATTTCCCATTAAAACATGAGGCCTTGGATTTGTTCATATGAATAAATCAAGGGTAAGGGTATAGATGAAGAATGGCAACTATATGGCAACTTTTTTTTCTTTTTTTACTATTGACACTAATTTGTGTATTTTTAAAGAGTTTGAGAGAATTTACAAAAAACAGATTGGAAGAGGTCTGTCCTTGTAGATAAGGGCAAGATGGTCCATCCCCACACACATACATACAGGTTCTTAGTAACTCAAGGTTCTTAGTAACTAAAAGTTCTTTGCTATTTGTGTGTTTGTGTGTGTGTGTGTGTGTGTGTGTGTGTGTGTGTGCGCGCGCTGTGTGCATGTGGAGATGTTTAAATGTAGACAACATCAGAAGTCACACTCTCCACTTTATTTTTTGAGTCTCGCTGAACCTTGAGCTCCTCAATTAGGCTAGGCTAGCTGGCCAGCAAGCTCCAGGGATCCTCCTGTCTCCACCGTGCCAGCTCCAGGACTACACATGGCAACCACTATGTCTAGTTTTATATGGTCCCGGAATTAAACTCAGGCTGCCCTCATACTGCAAGCACCGTCCCCCATGAACCATCTCCCCAGTCCCTCCTTGCTCTTTTATAGTACATACCACAAAACATGTTAGCAAATGCTTCCCATTAAGTGCTAGACAGGAGGAAGGCTGTCGTGTGGGATGCGTATTCTCCATCAGCACTCAACTGAGTTGCTGTAGGAGCAAACCAGTGCCTAAGGGAATAAGCTTGCTGGTTCCAACACAGGTTTACTGATGGACAATGGACACCAAATCTCTGTGACTTCACATGTCATAAAACACTGATGCTTTTCATGGTTGTTTGCTGTGGGATGGTCTGTATGTCAAATTGCCCTGATTGGTCAATAAATAAAACACTGATTGGCCAGTGGCCAGGCAGGAAGTATAGGAGGGACTAACAGAGAAGAGAATTAAGGGAAGAGGAAGGGAAAGGGGTCACTGCCAGCTGCCACCATGACAAGCAGCATGTGAAGACACCAGTAAGCCACGAGCCACGTGGCAAGGTATAGCTTTATAGAAATAGATTAATTTAAGCTATAAAAGCAGTTAACAAGAAGCCTGCCATGGCCATACAGTTTGTAAGCAATATAAGTCTCTGTGTTTACTGGGTTGGGTCTGAGTGGCTGTGGGACTGGCGGTAAACAGAGATTTGTCCTGACTGTGGGCAAGGCAGGGAAACTCTAGCTACAGTTGTTTGGCTTTTTTTTTTTCCCTATCTTTATAACTATAAAGGGCATTTTTAATGAATGGGTTATACAAAAATAGACAGTGTCCAGAACTAGCCTCTGAGCAGAAGACTGCGACTCCTGATGCAGGGTTTGTAACTTAGAGACACAGCTGAGACTCCCCAATCAGTTAAGAGTTTATATCTGAAAACCCAAACCATACTCATATACCTTAGAGCTAGAAGCATTCAACATAGTAGCTGAAATTCCCAACTGTTTTAAAACCATCAGTTGATCTTCCATAAGAGAGATGAGTGGGCAAATCACAAGTGTAAAACCTAAAAGGGAAAAAAAAAACAAAAACCTACTTTACACTTTACACTCCCACCACAATGGGCTGCACTACTTACTCTCTGTACCTTGCGGGCCCTACCTACTACTCAGGCAGTTACCAATGCAGATTTATCAGTGTAACTATATCTTAGCTTCATAAATAAGGAGATGGGAAAAATAAATGACCAAACAAGATGAATGTAAGCCAAATAAAATATAAGATAAGACATTGGGCTGGAGTGATAGCTCAGCAGTTAAGAGCAGAGTTTCACACAGCACCAGGATTCAATTCCCAGCACACAGTGATTCACAACTATCTGTAACTCCAGTTCTAGGAGATCCAATGCCTCTTCTGAGCTCAGAAGACTCTCACAAGCATGTGGACACTGACACACTCTCTCTCTCTCTCTCTCTCTCTCTCTCTCTCTCTCTCTCTCTCTCTCTCTCTCTCTCTCTCACACACACACACACACACACACACACACACACACACACACACATACATACACAGAAAAACTAAAATAAGTAGTTTTTTAAGATAATAGAAATCTCTATCTTTCTTCAATGCCATAGAAACACAGATTTTACTACTTTGAATTTGTTACCCTCTTTAACAACCAATATAGAAAATCTCAATAAAATAACACTCACCGGGCCTAATACTAAACTGCTCTATCAGAGAAAAACTACCCCAAAACTGTCCACACAGTCTGTGCTGCTCCGAATGGCAGGCACATGTGGGCTTCACTCATCACATCAGATAACGTCAGCCTGGGGGCAAACCAGAGCAGAGCAGCGACAGAACCAACTCCGCCTGTAAGCTGCTCTGTGCTGCTCTATGCACAACTTCACGTCTCTGCTCTTTGTTCCTCACAGTCATCTGGCAGTACAGAGACAGAGTAGATACAGTCACTCACATCAGGGTCTCTGCCCTGTCAGTCTGTCTGTCTGTCTGTCTCCCCCCTCCCCCCCACACACACACATACACTGGCACCTTCTTCCTCATTAGGCACATGCACTCATTACACTTAAACACAGTCATGTCTCCTTTCATCTTTCAGAAATCCTCGACACCTGCAGTGGTCTGAATACTGATGTCCCTGGAAAGCCTTGTTGGAACCTAATACACACAGCCTTTGGGGAAGAGAGTAAGTCAGGAAGTCTGAGGCCTAGGATCAGAGTCCTGATAAACAAGGATGAAGGACTGGCCCTATCATGTGAGGATGTAGCAAGAAAGGACCACATCTGAGAGACAGTTCCATTCTAGACATCAAATGTGCTGCCACCCTGATCTTGGCCTCCATAACTGTGAGCAATAAACTTCAATTGTTTATAAATTATCCAGTCTAAGATAGTTTGTTATAGCACATCAGACAGACTAATACCTCTCTCTGCTTCCCCAGTAGCCATTCTTTTCCAGAGTACCCCACTGTCAGAAGCTTGGCTTCCCAGTCACTCAGCCTCACTCACACTTGCTGTCTAGGCCCCTGCCTGATTTCCTAGCCAAAGACTAGTCCTGGCCTTTAATCTTTAACTTTTAGGTACTGCTTTTACGTGATGTCTGCAGGCAGACATCACCAGACATCACCAGAGCTCACTCCTCCAACCTGTCCTATCCCTAGGCTAATCACAGCACATTCTCCTGATCGTCCTCCAGTACCTGGCTTGTCCTCAGCTTTCTGCAAGTCCCTCTTTCTCTCGGGTTCGGGGTGTTACTTGGAGCCCTCCTCTCTCCTCATGCCACTTCAAAGGACCCGGTTCACTTCAGTGGCTCCAGAGACATTTGCATATGGCAGCCTAGCTCACCTGGCCCGGAGCTATCTCACACCATGCTTCCCCCCACTCCAGCCCACCTGCATGCCTGTAAGCATTGTGAAGTCCATGTGCCCAACAATGACTTCACCATTTCTCTCTACCCTCAAATAAGTTTTCTCCAGTGTGACCCATTTTACTAGATAATTGATGAGTAGACAAATGAAACAAAAATGGTCTAATGAGACATTATTTCTAGTCACTTCAAGTTCAGCCACTCGGGTGTACACACCATCTGAGCACAGTGCTGGCAGCTGGTAGCACAAGCTCTTCCCACCTCCTGTGGGCATGACGAGAAAAATGTCCTTTCTAGCCATGGTGACATTGACGGTTTCCAGCTGCAGGGGTCTGAACTTCTGCAGTTTAAAAACATTTTGCAGCACATCTTTAACCTTTCCAGACCACAGGAAATCTAGAAAGAGAAAAATAGGTTGAATAGAATAGAATAATCACAACTATAAAAGAGATATGAATGTAAATGGCCACTTTTTCCATAAAGCTACCAGAATATATACAAATCACACAAATACACATAAAATGTCTAACATTTATGAACTATCAAATGTTTATAATAATTTTGTAATTAATATAGCTAAGTAGTCAAAACAAAAGCATACTGACTATTATACGGTTATTACATCAAAAATGAATTAAACACTTGCCAGTAACTGAAATTAGCCCACATGAAGGAGAGTAGTATTCAGTGAGGTATGTGAAAGGCCATCTGAATGGTGATTAGGGAGTCCACCATACCCTGAAACCTCAAGCATGAATGAACTTAACAAAACTCTGGAATTTGTGTGTAAATGTTTTACATTTAGAGACCAGTACCAAAAAATAATCTACACACACACACACACACACACACACACACACACACGCACAACAAAAAAAATTGTAATTCCTAAAAATATCTCATTAAAATTAGTAATAAATGTTTTGTACAACATTTTTAATTGTTTACATTATATATATATATATATATATATATATATATATATATATATATATATAATGTATGGGTGGTTGCCAGCACATATCTGTGTACCATGTGAGTGTTTGATTCCTTCAGAGACCAGAAGGTGTTATAGATACGCTGGGACTGGAGTTACAGATGGTTTTGAGCCACCATGCAGGCACTGGGAATCAAACCCAGCAATCAGTGTTCTTAACCACTGAGCCATCTCCCTAGCCCCTCATTCACGATTTTAAATTAATAATGTTTGTTCTCAGCTGGATGTGGTGGCACATGCCTTTAATCCCAGCACTCAGGAAGCAGAGGCAGGCAGATCTCTGTGAGTTCAAGGCCAGTTTTGTCTACATATTGAGTTCCAGGACAGCTACAGCTATGTAGACTCTGTCTCAAAAAAGGGGGGGGGGGGTTCACTATGGCAAGGGTTTGGCTAACTTTTTCTCTTTGTATTGGTTAATGCTTAAAAATTGAGCTGATACCCTCTTCACTTTTTACACACTGACAATTGCCACTAAAACCATATGCAGAGAAAACCCCAATGTATATCCCAGGACCTGGATAAAGAATGGTCTGCCTGAACGCTCCCCATGCCCCACAAGAGCCAGCTTTATCTCGGGGTACAGACTGATCCACAGGGAGTGATCTGATTCTAGATTAAAGCGATCGGAAAGCACAGGACTAGCAGACCTTCTTTATTCCATGCCGCTGGTGAGGAGTCACAGTCACTATTTGCCACCACGGCGTCAGAGCCCTCTAAGCACTGCTTGATCTTCTTTGTCAGGACTGACTTCTTCTGAAGGAGCTCTTGCTGCCTCTCTGTAAGTTCTTGAATCTGGATGTCAATTGCATGGAGCTCATTGGTTACAGATTCCAGTTCCTCTGTTAAAGCTGGGGGGAGGGGGGCGACAGACAAGACAGAATGAACAGTGTGAGCTTGCCTACTGGTTTCTGGAAATTCCTGTATAAATTCCAAGCCTACAAGTAGAAGGGCAGAGGGCTAAGAACATGTTCTAAAGTCACAGAGGCCTGGGTAGTCTCTTTCCCTGCTAAGTGATCCCAGCAAAACCCTAGCCAACACCTCACTCTCCCCTTCCACTGAATGCTCATAATGTCCAATTATTAAGACCACAGTACTGCTAGGAAGAGTTAAGAGGGTCAACACACAAGAAGTTTTCGACAGGGACCTGGTCAGAAGCTAAACATGTAATAAATGACAGCTGTCATTCTTATTATGTGACACAGAACTGGTTTAGCAGTCTCCTAAATCTCTCCAAGCAAGCCACCTGGTGACTGAGCCATTACTTCACGAAAGTCTTCATGTTTCAGCTGATGCAGTGGCATGATACAACCTGCCAATCACAAACAAGCAAGGAATATGTGAAATGAAAACCAGTGCTGTGGTCACCTGCTCTACAATACCATGGCGACAAACTCACGAAGTCTCTGTGTGAAGTTCCACTATCAAAGGCAAGTATTGACCCAAGGATTGAAGTCATGGTGAAACTCTTGTTTATCCCACATCAATGGAAGCAAGAGAAATTTTAAAGCTAATGGTATCATATCACATCTGCCCAATCAGTATAGTTTTAATGCCTCTTCCTGGGATGAAATCTTGTGATCCTGATCTACAAGGAAGAAATGAAGCAGCCATCAGGTCCACACCTGGATGGCAGGCATAGGTCAGGTGCTCCTGCATCTCATTCATGTCAGGAATGTGCTGGTGACCCTTGTTGCCATGGGTCAGAAGTCAGCTCCTGTGGTACCTGCTGAACCTTTGTGGAACAGCAAGTGGCCTGCAACTTCTCTGTGTTCCTGGAAATTTGGGGTAGGTTTGCTTGCAACTTTGTGTGGGACACAGCATCCTGGACATGATGGCACACTGCTGCAAGTCCTAATGAGCACCAGATGAGTCCCGCACTGTCCTAAGTTCCAGCTTATCCTACAAGATGCAGCCACCCATGCAGGTTTGAATGGCCCTTACCTTCCCATACTCCATACCCCTCTCCCTTTCTCACTGTGGGCACAGCTAACCAGGACCCGCTGCCCAGCCAACTCCAGCTAACCAGGACCCGCTGCCCAGCCAACTCCCACAATCACACATAGTATCTTACTGGTTATTGGTGGTGTCACTGTATCATGGCAGTGCTGCACCTAGGACCTCAGGTGTGCCACACAAGCCATCTACCCGACCTACAGCCCAAATCCTCTTTGTATTCTGTGACAGGGTCTCACTGACTTACCCAGGCTGGCCTTGAACTTAAAATCCAACCCCCTCAGACTCCTGAGTACATTTTTTACGGGTGTTTATTACCTTCCCTCAGAAATCAATGTGGCCTGCCCCAAGAAACTAAGTTACCATGTGACCTGTGCTTCCTACCATTAGCACAGATTCATAAGACAGACCACCAGCACAACAGAGGTGGTATATGAAAAAGTGAGCTCAAACAGGTGTTAAGTGAAGGCAAGAACAAGGAGTACAAGTCTATATTGCCCCTCATCAACCTCCTGAACCTATGACCTCTCAGGGAGTTCCTGACACCTAGATTCCGTACATCTATTATTAGACTGAGGAAGAAAACCAACACAGGTTTAACCTAGAGGATTCTGTGTGATGAACTGGTGAGATGCTTAGGGCTGGGCAAGAAGAATCCTAGGAAAGTGGCACAGCGTCTGGGGAGGACTGTATAGGAACTCCACACAGGCATTAACTGTGAAAACACTTATGTCCTGTGGGAAAGCCCATTAACAATAACGAAGAAGACGCTAATTCATCACATGGACAAAACCACCTGGACATCAGCCAAGGCTATTCTTGTACAAGAGCAAGAACACACTGTCTGTGTTACAGCACCAACATCCACTCACTGAGACTAATCTGGTTACATACAGGTCAGTGTCCAGCCTGCAGACCGCACACACTCACTGAGTCTCTCTGTGGCACCATTCTTAAAAGGAAGACCAGATGCCTGGCAGCAGACTGTCAAGACACTGGAACCTTCTATGATGGAAGTGTCTCACTCATGTACGCTTGCTCTGCACATGGGCTTGCCTTCCCTGGAATGCTTCTGTGAAATCCACCATACCTCAATTTAGAAAATGCCTTAGGGGCAATATTCATAATTTGCACAGACTACTTCTAACCACAGGTCACAAAGTTCTTGGGAAAGTACTGGTTAATTCACATCCCTCAGTGTTTAGAAAAACAAGGTTGAGAGAATAACAAAAAGACATTTTTAGAAAATCAATTGTAGTGCTAGCTGGTAACAATACTTTAAAAGGCTAGAGTAGTTTCTGCTTCTCTGTCTCTCTGTCTCTGTCTCTGTCTCTCTCACACACACACACGCATACACACACACAAACACACACACATGCTCTCATGGTCTGCTCCACATCAGTGACTACTGATGCCTCTGCTGTAGCCTTAGGAGGCAGTGGCCCCTCCTACTGTGACCTCGAATGAGCCACTAGTTAAACTGCCACTCGTTCCTCAGGCTTTGCGTGCTGCTGGTCTTGAGGCTCTAGGTACCAAGGAAAAGAGCAGTGCTCCAAAAACCAGACGCCAAAGGCCTGCACTTGCACACCAGAAAATCAACAGACTAGGGTGGCTGAGCTGGCTGGGAAAGTGGCGCTGAGTACTAAGGGGAAGGTGAGTCACTATTACACCACAGAAATAAGGAATGTGTCGGGAACAGGGGTCCATTGGGCACCTCCACCATTCCCATATATTCCTGTGATAAAGCTATTACAAAGTGACAATGTTTAATAATTTTTGTAATAAGCACACCAATAAGAGAAGTCTTTGCCTAGAAACAAACCTTAAACAGCTCAAGTAGGAAGCTGGAGAAGGCAAAACTGAAACACCAACTCTGACACTGAACACCAAGAACAAGACATGCATACCCCATCTTTCTCCTTCATCTTGTGACTTGCCTTTGGGCCGCACTTGTGGCTTTCTGTTTTTGATTTCCTGGTTCCTCTCCTATTTCTCAAACACATAACATAAAACGGTTAATAGTAGTTAACTCCTACGTTAGGCTGTGAGTCTCACGTTAACCAAGAGGGTGGGACTGAGATGAATAAAGACAAATCAGTGCTCTGGGAGGCTGTACAGGGGAGAGTTTCGCCATGGCAGAAGCACGATTGCATCACTGCCTGCATCTGTCAGTTCGGTAAGACAGAGGCCAAGTGGGGGAATCTGTGCTGTGCTGCCTCAGCCAGGGTGGAACTACACTGCCCAGCATCCCCTTCCCTGGGCAGTTCTAGAGAACCCTCTTTCCCACATCTCCGTATCTGGATGAGTGTCAGATCAGGTCACCTTCCTGACATGGAACTGCTGCGGGATGACCTCAGGAAAGCAGCAGGGCCCGCAGGGCCTCCAGAACCCATCCTCCTTCAGTTCTCCAAACCTTCAGCCAGGCTGTGCGCAGAAGTACAGCAGCTCTAGGACAGTGTTGTCGTCGTCGCCCCCCCCCCCCCCCCAAACTGCGGGAGAACCATAGAACAAGTCACATGGTAAGAACTAGCAGTCCATCTTCACAGACAGTAGTTTGCCTTTGCTTTCCCCACCTCAGGCCTAGTATCAGACACACAGTAACACAGAGAGGGCTTAACTACTTCCCACAGTCACGCAAGAGTTAATCTTTAATCACTACAATGAATCTCTTTCCACAGACATGGCACTTCTGCTTCTCAAACCAAATACTGCCTCATCCAGTGTCAACCCCGAAACAAAGTCAGCACTGGTGACCCTCACACAAAGTCCTGATGGACTAAAAGTGTAAGACAATCTGGGTGTTGAGACCTACTCAAAATGATACTGTTTCTAAAGCTAGTCTATACAATACAGGTTACAGGAGGGGAGAGTAAATACTCGGTGAACGACTTCAGCAAGCCACAAGGGAGAACAAGGCAAGAGGATAGTACACTGCTGCTACCACATCTCAAGAGCACGTTGACGTGAGTGGGTCACACACCAGACTTCCTAAGCTTGTGGTTCATGTGTGGATGTTCTAGCAATGTCCCAAGCTGAAACTAACCAAGTACCTCCCTCCCATCAAATACAAAACAACAAACCAAAGGCAATTTCAAAGGGTGTCTCAAATACAGATCAACAGACGGGTAGAACAGCAGAGGAAGCAGACTAACTTCTTAAAATAGATCGGCTCCATTATTTGGTTAGTTTTAAATCACACTGGAAGAGCTGAAATCTGGGAAAGTAAAGTAAGACAAGGAATCCAACCATGACCACACTAAACTTACTCTGTTCAACAGCACCTGTTAGTCTCATCTTTACCATGAAGTAAAGCCTATTTGGGTAAGGACCTCAACAAATTATTACCACTGATCATTAACTTGCAGGCTGTGAGAACGAGTCCTGAGACAAAGCAAAAAACTTGGGTGGTTATATATCCACACTTACACTTAGGCAAACTGTAATGTTTTATGCCAGTTTGTGTGGTGGCTGTGTTCTATACAGAAGAAAAACCCTTCCGAGTATTTTCTAAAGAGAACTCGGTCTTGTTTCCCAGCTGGTAGGGTAGCATGCAGCAAAGGCCATAACCATTACACCACAGAAAAGACTGGAAAACCATCCTAGTTAACAAACGTTCCCTGCCCCTGCCAGTGGGTCACCCATCAATCAAACCAAGAGCAAGATGGTACTATCACAGCACAGTCTGATCACCTGAAACCTGCAATAAAGGGAAACAGCTGATCTGAGGAAGGTCGATAATGGAGAGATTGCTTCTGGGAACTTAAGGAACTACCCCGAGAGCACACAAAGCTTTAGATTCCAGTGTGTTCAATGTTGCACAGTTCATATTGTCAAAATGGACAGAGCAAAAGTTCAAGTAAGTAAGGTCAGTTTTTAAAAAGTCACACATTTCAGGCATTAAAAATAGAATAATTAAACTACAGAATTTATTTATATTTTTTCAAAACACGGTCCAAAACTGTACAAATTATTAAAAACTTGGTTGAAAACTAATAAAACTGACGTCAATTAGCATTCATATTAACTGGGGCACTGGGGTTATGAGTGATTTATATTTTCTTCTTTATCTGTTCTCAGTCTCCTAACTTCAGTCAAAAACATTCTCAGAGCACTTAGGCACTGCTGATGGGAACATAAACGATGCAGCCACTGTGCAAAACAGCACCAGCTCCTCAAAACACTAAACATGAAATTACCATTTGATCCAGCCAGTGAACAACTGGACAGACGGCCGGTGAGACGGCTCAATGGGTAACGCCTGCTGTGCTTGCCTGACGGCCTGAGTTCTATCCCTTGAATCCACAGTGGAAAGAGAACTGATTCAAGAATATTGCCCTCTGACCTCTCCAACAATGCTGTGGCACACATACACCCATATTTATACCACAAACACACACACATAATTAAAAATCCATTGTAAGAAGAATCTTAAGACATTTCTATACCGAAGACTGTATTAGAATTATTCATAGTTTTCAAATTGAGCAAAAAATAAAAAAAAAATTAACTATTCATTAACAGATGAATGAGCAAACAAAACACAGGATATACATACAAAAGGACATTGTGGGCCTTAAAAAGGAAAAGTATTTTGACACACATTACCTTGAAGGCATAATGCCATATGAGGTTTGACAGACCTCCTGTGTAGGAGTCCCTAAAAGGTCAAGTTCAGAGAGAGAAAGGAGAACAGTAACTCTCCAGGGTTGGAGGAATGGAAGTGTGAGGAACTTTGTGGACCAGCAATCAGTCTGGGGTGGTCAGAAGGTTCTGGAGATAGACAGCAGTGACAGTCACACAGTGTGAATGCTCTGACCATCGTGACCCATTTGTTTACTAATACTGAAATGGTAAATTCTGTTGTGCACATAAATAAGACAGCTTTAAAAAATCATTTCTTGAATGAGAATTTTTCAAACTTTTTTTCAGTCAAAGAGTGAGTCAAAGAAGACAGTAACATATGGAGAATAATCGCAACCACTAACCTGAGACAGAAGCCATTCTAAAGCTGAGCTGAAGATCCGAGTGTCCTTCTAAAATTGAAAGAACAAATATGGCAACATTTTCTAACAGCAATACTGTTGGGGTTGGCACAGGTCCTGTTCAGCATGCACGGGCATTAGTGATCAGGCAAGGCAGGCATTTTCCAGGAGCAGATTCCTGTATAACACACTTCCAAAATCATCTTTACTATCAGCTAAAACTGTTATGCTGCAAACTGGGTATGTGCAGGAATGTATCCCTCCCAATTCTCCTGCCCCCCTATGAATAATGAACAGGCCTCCCTAACCAATTCCTAACCCTTCCTTTGTTCCTGAAGAGCAGCATTTTCAAAACAATTCCCCTGTTCTCCCTGCCTCCTGATGGCAATAAATCTCCACTCTTTCAGGTCTTACTTGCTCTGGCTTTGGGTTCACCAAGATGTGAACTCATGGTTTTTAGCTACAGTTTAATCTCCAGCACCACATAACGAAATGCAAACCAAACCAATACAATCAACAATGCTCAGTCGATGACAATCTGCCCCTACTGCATGAAAAAAGAACTAGAAAGCAAACCGTTTTTAAAATCCTACAGATGCTGGTGCCGAATAGAAGATCAACAACACTCACCAAACATCCTACCGTTGCAAAGTGATATGGCCAAAAAAACCAAATATTAAATAAATCTTTAAACCAGGTCCATGTGGACCTTAGCAGCATGACACACTGGCCCTCTAAGCCTTAAAAGCTGGGATGGAAGAACTCATGGCCTCAACTCACAGAGGCCATGAGTCCTGGGTTATCCTGCTTCCCAGGTGCTCGGACTAAAGGCGTGCACAGCCATGTCTGGCAGGATTTATCTTACAAATAATAAGTCAGATATATTCAAATACCACCGAAGGTTAGGTAAAAACATAAATAGATGAACCACTTAAGCATTTTACTGAGCACTTGCTTTAGCGAGTTACTGTTAAACTCACCCTTAAGTGAAACTAGTATTCTAAGCAGGTCATTTTCAGGACCTCCTCTCTGCTACAGGGAGCTTACTCCAACTTCTCTAAATTTTGCTCATTTGCAGAGAGAGAGGGTGGGGGAGCAGCTAGTATTCTATTAGCTTACAAGAATCTGAAACGGTTTAAATTGGGAGAACACGTGATTTATATTAAATTTTAATGGCTAAAACTTAAACCTGAATGACTTCTCCGAACTGTTGTGAACTTTTTTGCACAGTCAATGACAATCTGTCACCATTACATGCAAAAAGAGAAAGAAAGAAAAAAGAAAGCATGTTATATTTTGCTTAATCTTGGATTTTGCTAAATTCAAGCAAGAGTGTACACCAAAGACAGATTCTGAGCCCCTCTATTCTCACTTGGACTGTTTGCTTTATCAAACCACACCCTTCCTGTCCCAGGCTGTTAAGTCAGGTTGAGTCTTGACTAAACGGTATGGAATGGCCACACATCATTAACGAGCATAAGGATGAGTATAAGTCAAGCCTCCTCCTTCCTCATGTATACCAGCATCTCCTCACCGCTTCCTGGAGTGATAATACTCCGTCCATGGACCGTAACGGAATGTCAGAGCAGAGACTGACTCTATTCACTTTTGTAATCAAACAGCCTAGCAAAAAAATGCCTTTTGCAGAACCCGAAAACAGGAGCTCTCTCTTCGCTTAGGAGAGATATGATATAAGTCCATTTCCTCCCACTCTTTCACATAATCTTTTTTGGACTTTGCTGCCAAAAACCTGTCCCTTTTCTCCAAATTACGTAACTTCACAATAAAAGATATCTCCACACAAAATATATTCAGGAACTAATTAAGTTACGCAAAGGCCTGTCAGTCAAAAGCTGAGCCCGGGCCGCAGTCATCAATGCGGGAGGAAAACGCAAGCTAACCCAGAGCGCGCCCCTCCACCCCGCTGCCTCCACAGGAGGAGGTGGAAGCGCATGCTGCGGCGGCCAGGGCTCCTGCAAGCGGCAGCAGAGACCAGGGCTGCTTCCCACCCGTGCCGCAGACACCTGCGGGTCCACGCGCGGGGCGCGGCGCCTCCACGCACCTGTCAGCCGCTCCGAGGTGGGAAAAAAAAAAATCCTTCCCGCCACCGGCCCGCAGCACGCACCCTTCCGGATCGGCCCCCTCCACCAATCACAAACCAGCTCCTCTCTGATTGGCGGCGTGGCGCGGCGCCCAGGCGCACATCCGAACAAGAGCACGCGCCATTGGCCCCGCTGCAGCCAATAGCGCGCGGCCTTGCGGCCCGGTGGCGGCGGCTGCGTGTTTCCGGAAGACGTGGCGGCTCGGGCCCGGGCGGCGTCCCCGTGGCTCTTCTCCGGACTCGGCTGCGCAGCGTGGGCCCCGAGGCTCCGCGCTCCTCGCCGCCGCCGCCGCCGCCGCCATGATCTCCCTCACGGATACGCAGAGTAAGCGCTGCCGGGGCCCCGCGCTGGCCTTGCTCCCGCCGCAGCCTCTGCTCCGCCCCGCAATGAATGGAGCGAGCGCGGCGTGGGGCGGCGGCCTGCGGGAGGGAGGGGGCCGCGACCGGACGACCGACGGTCGGCCTACCCCGGCTCGACAAAGTTTCCGGGGCGCCGGGAATGGGACCGTCCGCCCGCACTTGGGTTCCTGCGAGACCGCGGTGGCTCGGGGCGTAGAGAGCGGTAGTGATTTGCCTTCAGACACCGCTGTTCGCCGCTTGCCCAAAATCCCCTTGCAAAGACTTCAGTTTTCTGCCTGTTTAAGTTTCAGCCGAGTTTGTCAATCTTAAGGTCACTTTGCGCTCAGATGCAGCATTGACTTTTGTTGGGAGTAGTGGTTTAGTTTTCTGTGTTAGGAGTCGGGATCACACTGTGTATGTAAATGAACCCGGCCTTTCGCTCTTTGTGTACGGGCTGGTTGGTAATCCTTCTGCCTCAGCCTCTAAAGCTCTGAGATTACCAGCATGAGCGACCCTGCCTGTCTCTACAGGTAAAGGATTTCTTTATTAGTATTGTTGTATACTATACTTAGTGGTGTGATTTTATTTCAGCATCCGTTTCTGCCTATCTCATCATTCCGGTCGGCATTGCAGTCTTGCTCTTTTTGTGGTTCCAGAGATGAGAGCATACTGGACAAGTGTTCACTAGAGCTGTGTCCTCGGCCCCATCGTTTTCGTTTTTCTACCTTTCTTGACAATCTCAATTATTTTTCCACCAAACCCTGTTTACTTTTTTTTAAGTCTTTATTTTTTATGAGTATGACATCTTTTTGCCTCACCCTTCCTCATTACCAGTGACCTTTGCGTTTTCAAACTCTAGTCACCTTAGATTTTCAAGATTCTATTGAACTGGAATGAAAGCCTTCCTTGAGATTATTCTCAAATGGAGTCTGAAGATTTAAATTCAAGTCATGGCACACTGGAGTGTTACAGATCTTCTATGGTTCCCTGTACACCTTGGTAGCCCAATCATACCCATGGGTTTTTGATTTGGACTAACCCTGGAGTGTTGCCTGTTGGTCCATCAGCTTCATTCATTTGGTTCTACTCAGAAATAAGAGTGTCCCTTTTCCTTTTTCACAGTTTGTATGAGTGTTTTCTTTCAATTTAATGTAAGATGTAGATATATAGATAAGTGAGCTTAATTTTTTATATATGTGGGGTCAGGGGGTGGGTATGGACATATGCATGTGAGTGCCAGGGAGGCCAGAGCTTGAGTTACAAACAGTTGTTAGCTGCCTAATGTGGGTATCGGGAACCAAACTCAGGTCCTCTGGAAGAGCAGGTTTTTGATTTTTTGTTGTTGTTGTTTTGTTTTGTTTTTTGAGTTTGAGATAGCATGAGCATGTGAAGGCAGACTTAGGCCATATAAAAATTGGAACATGTAAGACATTCAGGGACTCCCACACACAAAGACAGAAAAGGCTATGGTCCCAAGACTGATGGCTCAAAAGTCTTTGTTCTTTTCACTGCACTTCTGGCTCCTAAGGAGACTTGATGTAAATATTCACATCTGGGGATGGTACAAGTTTGTGCACAAGGCAGAGATCTTCAGTCTCCAGGAATTGGACTCTGAGGAAAAAGCCACTTTTCCACCTCTTTTTATCAAATTTCTTGAAAGGATGAAATTCTGTGATGTTCACTTACCAGTGCCTGAGATGAGATGGTGAGTTACAACCAATGGTTAGGGACCAGAGCTTTTAAATTCAGATTGTATCTGTGTCTGTGTTTACTGCAGGATTGGACCAGTATCATCCCAGAGAGATGCCAACATGATTCAGGGCTTTATTCTGAGAAGGGTGGGTGACAGTTGATGATTGACTTAAGACACTATAGTAGCACTCTCCCCATTCCAGCAGTGCCTAAAGAAATGCCAAGATTTGGATGGGGACAGCGTCCATGTTACATCTGGATTGTCATCTTAAGTAAAATGCTGCTGTAGTGACTTACTGAGATTGATACCTGGTTGAACTTGCCTGTGTTCTTAAAGGTTGTGATGGCAAAGGAGAGTGCTCTCAGTCTCTGTGAAGCATCACTGTCATGGAAACGTCAGCCGGGTGGACATTAAGTTAAATGGGTCTTTTTTTAATAAAATTTCCTAAGTAGGCTTTTTTTTTTTAATGTTATCTAATTTAACCTCTCAGATTGCATATATCAAAATTTACTTTTTATGGGCAGAAAAAAAAATGAAGATAGGGTATTAAGTTTTCCCAAGTATGATCCTGGCAGGTAGATCGTTGTGCCATATAGGCCTTTTGACTTCAGAGAACTTACGGATGGATAAGGACAGGGCCAAAGGAAAATGTGGAGATGAGAAAGGGTGTGGTGAGGTGTTTTGACCAATTTCATTGGGGTATTCCTGGCAGCATTGTGCTAGTGAGAACTTGGCCAAGATTCCACAGGCAGCTGACCCCTTCTGAGCTGCACCTGATGAGGCCGTGGGAATGTCTGGGTTCTGGGCTGTAGCAAGATTGTGGATTGAGAGGACTGATGTGAAGTCTACCTGCTGCTGGTGGCTTGGCTGCCACCCCCACTAATACTTACAGCAGTCGGTAATCAGATGTCTGCGGGAAACTTGAGCTTTGTTAAAGGAATCATCAGGCATGTGTGTGGACATTGCACGGTGATGAGCCACGAGGCATCCTTTTCCACTGCAGCTACCTCTTAATAGTTAAACTTAAGTCAGTTACATCATTGTATGTAGTCCAGTACCCTTGAATTCAATAAATATGTTTTTAAACTGTGGGTAAAAATATTTATAATGGTTAAAATAGACCTGTTTCAAATACTTGACCATAGTTTGATTTGGGGCAGCTTAAATCCCCTCTCTACACATCATTTTCCTCCAACCATAAAGTGATTCTGCCTACGTTCCAGTGATACTGGGAAGTTGCATTGCATATGCTCTGGGAAACAACTCACAGTGCCTGACTTCTGGCAAGTTCTCAATGCATAATAACTATATTTCCATTTAATTTCCTCCATTTTTAAGCTTGGGGAATGCTTTTACTTTGTGTGTGCATGCACAGTTCTGTCCAGATTGACATTGGGTGTCTTCATTCATTCTCTGTGAGATATATATATGAATGATATATGATATATATGAATGAATGAATGAATGAATGAATGAATGAATGAGTAAATGACAGGATCTCTCACTGAACCTGGAGCTCATTGATTTGGCTAGCCTGCCTGGCCAATGAGTTTCAGAATCCTCCTGTCTCTGCTTCCCTAGCCCTGGGATCACAGGCATGTCTGGCTTTGTAGATTGGTGCTGAGGATCTGAACTCAGATCCTCAGGCTTGCACAGCAAGTACTTTACCAGCTGGATTTCCTTTTTCAAAAACAAACATCTTAGATTGTATATAATTATTAAGATAATTTGTGAATATAGAAGTTAGTCACATTTGGATAACTTGGCTGTTACAAGTTGCTCCTAACAACTAGTTGCTTAATAGAGTTTCACTTTTAGTTGTTTTAGTAAGTTCTCTAAAACATTTGAGCAAGAAAATCATTAATCTGGAATTTTGGTATTTGCATCTGAAATACATTTAAACTAGAATGGTGGTAGACAGACTTGATTCTTTCAGAATAATTTTAGAAACAAAATGAAAGTATAAAAAAAATTGAGGCCTTGGAGATGTAGAATAAGGTAAAGTTTATAAAGTATCGGCTCATCAGACCCTTGATGTAGTTCAGTCGTAATATTGTTGAGTGTGTGCTCTGTGTGTGTGTGTGTGTGTGTGTGTCCTGGATTTTAGCTCTCTAGAGCTGAAGGGAAAATAATAGGTAATGGGTCACAAATCACTAATTCAAACAGCAATTCTTGGGGGAGGGGCATTACCAGTGAGCCTCTAACAGCTACAGCGGGATGACTGAGAAGTAACCGGCAGATTTTGCTTTGTGGCAGTAACAAGAGTGTCTGGCCTCAGCCAAAATATAGGACCTAGAAAATGTAAGGTTAATAAGGCATTTCATATGCAGGGTAGACCTTGGTTATCTGTGTCCACCCGCATTTAATACCTACCACACCCCTTGGTCTCTAGTAGTTGATTGACAAATCTTGATTTCTAAGTGAACAAGTAAAAACGTGTGCTAGGTTGTAATTTCAGGTTCTGGTCTACTTTAGACTACATTCGCAGTGTAAAGTTTGTAGGAGACAAATAGTTAAAACCTGTGCATTTTTGTCTAAGACCAGAGAGGTTTTTCAGAGGTAAATATATATATAATTGAAGGTTCAGAAGCTAGACCTGTCTTCTCTTGTCCCCTGCCTAAGAATTGGCCTGATTTACACTTGGCCATATAACTAGTTGTGCTGCATCTTGTTGTTAAAGGTCTTGATGCCATTAAGAAGCTGACCTACAGGGTGGGGACCTTCAGGATTTTGTGCTGGATTTGCAGGATTGTCAGGGACCTGGTTCTTCTCACCTTAACCAAGTGCTTTGTGTTGCAGAAATCGGCATGGGCCTAACAGGATTTGGAGTGTTTTTCCTGTTCTTTGGGATGATTCTCTTTTTTGACAAAGCACTGCTGGCTATTGGAAATGTAAGTTTTGAATATGTACATTTTTAATTCATCACGCAGTTTTACCTATTAGTGACATATTTTACCTATTAGTGTTCCTTGCTGTCAGTCGTAGGTAAATGACTCTCACGTTCACTGTTTGTAGCAGCAGTGAACCCCATCAGCTCTCTGTGTGAATAAAAGATAAACTTATGTGCTGTGGATATCTGTATGCTGTGAATGTGTTGCTCTGATTGATTGATAAATAAAATGCTGATTGGCCAGTAGCTGGGCAGGAAGTATAGACGGGACAAAGAGAGGAGAATTCTGGGAACAGGAAGGCTGAGTCAGGAGACACTGCCAGCTCCCACCATGAGAAGCAAGATGTAAAGTGCCGGTAAGCCACAAGCCATGTAGCAACTTATAGATTAATAGAAATGGGTTAATTTAAGATATAAGAACTAGATAGCAAGAAGTTTGAGCCATTAGGCCAAACAGTTTAAATAATATAAGCATCTGTGTGTTTATTTGGGGCTGTAGGCCCAGGCAGGACTGGAGATAACTTCAGCTACACTTAAGGTTCCCACTTGGTCAACTACTCTAAGTGTTTTGTGGTGTGATTTACAATGGACTACATGAGTGCTACCCCTAAGTAGTAGGAGGTGTGTATTGGTAAGGAGTAATTTGGGGGAAGAATTTCACACACAGTGTAGGGGAATCATTTCTTATCCATGTGTGTCTATTCTGCTGCTGGGCTCTTCTCCCTGACTTTGCACTGACCCTCTGCTATCTCATAGCCACCACCCAAATTACCCCCCCATAGAAACCCCTACACCCAACCACAACTGTTGCAGAATTAGGGAGTACATTTGGTGGCACATTAAAGCAAGCTGACCATCTAGGCCTTGCCAGATGTCTGGTTGACTAAGCCATTTCCTTTCTCATCCAACCAAGCTGAGAAAACTGCTGCAAATGTGTGTCCCTCTGTCCCATTTCATCATCTTTCTCCATTGAATGGAGTTAGACAAGGAATGAGGCCAGTGACTTGACAGCCAGGACTTCCAGCATGCGGGCCCCACGCCCTGGCTCTGCTGTGAGACGTACAAGCAGGACTCTGGCACTGCACACAGCAGATGCCAAGCAAACTGCTTCACTGCTGACTTAACTCCTTGCTCTTCACTTGATGAGGTATTTAACCCTTTCTATGTTGTGTTGTTGTCTTTCTCTCCTAGGTTTTGTTTGTGGCTGGCTTGGCTTTTGTAATTGGTTTAGAAAGAACATTCAGATTCTTCTTCCAGAAACACAAAGTGAAAGCCACCGGATTTTTCCTGGGTGGTGTGTTCGTGGTCCTTATTGGTTGGCCTTTGATAGGCATGATCTTCGAAATTTATGGATTCTTTCTCTTGTTCAGGTAGGCCATTATTTTCTTCCCTTTACTGTGCCAGTGTCACATAACTATTACAGAATCCTGGGTAGTTTGGTTAGTGTAAGAGGATCACTTCCTGAATGACTGCTGCTTAGACGAGACTTTTCATTTCAGGTCAGTCAACTATAAAAATGTTGCCTAAATGTAAATGACTGCCTGAATAAGGTAACAAAGTATTTGTTGAGTATTTTCAATGTTCCTTCCTCTGATGACTCTAGCTTGTGTTAACTTGACACACAAAACCAGCCAGAACAACTGACCCCTTTTCAACTTGACACATGAACACATCACTATTAAGCCACAACCCTTCCTTTCTTATTCATCCCCAAGATCTTAAATAACTTTAAAAGTCCCACAGTCTTTACAAACTCAAACACATTTAAAATTTCACTTCCTTTAAAGTAGTCAATCTTTTTAAAATACAAAGTCTTTTAAAATGAAGTCTCAATTGTGGGCTCTAGTAAAATACATTCTTACTTCAAGAGGGAAAAAAATCAGGGCACAGTCGCAATCAAATCAAAGCACAACAAAATTCTAACTGTTCAATATCTAGGATCCATTCATGATCTTCTGGATTGTTCCAAAGGGCGTGGGTCACTTCTCTGGCTCTGCCCTCTGCAGCACACACATCTTGCCTTCTAGGCTCTGGCTGGCTCCACTCCACTCCTGCTACTGTTCTTATGGTCATCCCAAGATACTGGCATCTCCAGTACGCTGGGGTCACTTGCTGCAACTGGCCTGCACTTTACCAGTAGCCTCTCATAGGCTCTCCTCATGGTGCCAAGCCTCAACTTCTTTACATGACTAGTCCTGGGCCTTTAGCTGCCACTGAGGCTGTACCTTCACCATTGGCATTTCCTGGCCTCTCAGAATACCAAGCCTCAGCTGCTCTTCATGACCCCTTCATGCCTTCAAAACCAGTGCCACCTTAGTGATGCTTACACATTACCAAGTCCAGCTGCCAGCACAAGGTACAACCTTGGCTGCCTCTAGAACACAGCTTCTTTGTGCTCTCAGGAAACACATCCCAGAAGATTTCACTTCAGTGATGCTGGTCTTTTCTTAATCACTGCTAATTTCTTAGTCCAGCCAACCAGCATCAGGTATCCCAGCAAAGCAAAATTTTTGCCTTAGTAGTTCTGGTATCTTATTAATCACAGCTTTTTCTTAAGCCCCAGTTAACCAGAACCACGGGCTCTTAATTCAAAATAGCACATGGCCCTGATAGAGTCTTTAAACTTCCCTCTGAAACTTTGCAAGCCAGGCCTCTATCCTCTGCACTTTCTTTCAACATTCTTCCAAGTTCCTAAAGAACACCCCCTTACTGAGCTCTTAACACTCAATGGTTCTTCTAGCCCAAAGTTCCAAAGTCCTTCCACAATCCTCCCCAAAACATAGTCAGGTCTGTCACAGCAGTACCCCACTCTTGATAGCAATTTGTCTTAGGGTCATGACCAAAGAGCAAGTTGGGGAGGAAAGGGTTTATTTGGCTTACACTTCCACATTGCTGCCTATCACCTGAAGGAAGTCAGGACAAGAACTCAAACAAGGCAGGATCTTGGAGGCAGGAGCTGATGCAGAGGCCATGGAAGAGAGCTGCTTACTGGCTTGTTTCCCCTGGCTTGCTCAACCCACCTTATAGAAGCCAGGACCAGCAGCCCAGGGATGGCACCACCCACCATGGGCTGGGCCCTTCTCCATTGGTCACTAAATGAGAAGATGCCTTTACAGCTGGATCTCACGGTGACATTTCCTCAACTGAGGCTCCTTCCTCTGATGACTCTAGCTTGTGTCAAGTTGACACACAAAACCAGCCAGTACAACAGGGTTTGAAGTTTCTTTAGTGGGATAGACAGGTGGAGAGACATGTTGTTTTCTTACGTAAATATGTTGCTTTATAGTGGCTGCTTCTTGACAGCAACATCCTTAGTGCATGTGCTGGTAAGAAATCCAGTACTGAACACACTGGAAATGTTGATCAGTTGCTATCTTGTGGGAACAAATTAGGCAATAAGCAGAGGGTACATGGTGAGAAGATGTGTTGAGTAACACTGCTTGTATTTATTTTTTAAAATGCTAGGCACCATGTCACCTAAACCATGAAAATGAGTTAAGTGCCAAATCTGTCTTAGAAAAGCTACCATGTCTAATATGGAAAACAGACTATAAAGTCTCAAAAACATACAGTGATAATGTTATGTCACCAAAGAAAAACACAGACTATTCTAAGATCTTAGTAATCGGGGAGCTTATCCAGGGAGAGGCCAGGAATGTTCAGATAAGCTGAGACTTAAAAGAATGGATCAGACCACATCCTGTAGGTCAGCAAGAAGTTGACTAGTTGACTGACAGGGAGAGACTGGCAGGCTTGTGAAAGCTGTTTGTTCTGAAAAGGGGGAGCAGTTTCCCAGTGAGAGTGTAGGCCATACGCAGGAAGAGGCTGCAGTGAGGCCAAAAAGAATGTGTAAGCCAGCCAGGCTGCAAACTTTTCTGAATGAGTTGCTTATTGTCTTACCAGATTTAGGCTAAGGAGCTGTGTCTGCAGCACAGACAGCAGGGACACAAAGATTTTTAAGCCAGAAACAGTTGAACCAGGTAGGCATCTTAGAGAGACTGCTCTAGTATCAAAATGAAATGCACATCAAGGTTCAGGGAGATTGCCCAGTGACTAAAGGTGTAAAGGTGTTTGCCTCACTAAGCCTGAGGACAGACTTGAGTTGGATCCCCAGGACCTACATGATGGGCTTAGTGAACTGACTCCTGTATGTTGTCCTCTGACCTCCACACCTAGCATGGTGTGTGCTACGTGCCCACACACACATTAATAAGAAAAATTTCAGGGTGCATTTTAGAAAGAACAATTGGAGGCAAGGAAAATAGTTAAAAGGCTTAGACTTGGTGCCCGGTATAAAGTTAGGAGATTGAACATTAGCTGTTTGCCATTGGAGTGGAAAAAGAAAGCTGAGCGGAGTTAGGAGTAAGAATCACTGGGCTAAGGAAGGAAGGGCGGCTCTTAAGGCAAGTTGAGCATGTGAGAGACTGAGAGTGAATGTTGGCAACTGTACAGTCTCCAGCAGTGAAGGTTAAAAGGCCAGACTTGGCCCCTGAGGCCAGTACAGAACAAGATACCAGTGTTTTATTGGTAAACTGCATTAATACATCAGCTTCATGATTTAAAGAAGCTTCTGGAAAAGTCCTCATGCTTCTGCTGAGTTTTGTTTATTCTGAGGGAGGCTTGGCTTAAGATCTAGAGCTAAGAGGCTTTATTGTTCTTTCTCCAAATCCATACAACCCCCATTAGCAGTGTATGAAGTCACAATTGTGTGTTTTTTTTTAAAAGATACTTTTAAAAAAATTCATTTGAACTCAGTACTGCTAGGAAAGCAACCTGTATGTCTCTGAAGCATGTGCCTAGTTGGACTGGAAGAGCTGTTCCTCTGGGGTGGATCAATTCACTTCCTGTGGGTTCAGAGTTGAAGCTGGCAGCTCCTGACCTCTCTCATGGTACTTTCATCCCTGGGAACTGCATTTTAAGAACCAGATACATCTTATTTCTTATGTGTTCTTAAACTCCTTTTCATCTTAGAGAGGGGTGGCCTCACTGACCCACACATAAGCTAATTAGAGGCTGTGTCGCTTCTGTGGGCATGTATCCAACACCAAAAACTGGCAAGATGTGAGGCTTACCATCTGGGAGCTGTTCTGTTGGTGGTGTGGTGTTCTCATGGTTCCATGCATACAGGTTCAGCAGCTCATTTTTTCTGGTTCCCCCTCCCCCAGCTCCCCTGTCCTCAGCAGCGGAACAGAAAGCCCATGGTGTAATCACAGCACAACTAGGTCCTGTTAGACTCCGGACACCATTTTATCAGTCATCCCATTGTTAACTGCGTTTATTATAACTGCTGAATCTGGGGTCTGCGCTTCACTTGGCTAGTGGCTCCTCTGGGCAGAAAGCATTGAAGTCTACCTACTAACCTGTCTTCTGCCTCCAGGGGCTTCTTTCCTGTGGTTGTTGGCTTTATCAGAAGAGTACCTGTCCTTGGATCCCTCCTAAATCTACCTGGAATCAGATCAGTAAGTAGTCATGTATTTAGCAATACATTTTTAAAACTACCCAAATGAATAGATTGTGATGCCTTTTTACTGGGAGCTTGAATCTTTGATGTGATTGAGTCATTGTGATAAAAATGATTGTGTCACATGTATCCTAGTTACCATGAAAATTAGAAATTAATCGTTCATAGATCTGTGAAACCTGATGTTCGTTTGAACATGCCATTTTCAGTATTGTTTTCTATTTTTGATGTTACTTCAATTGATAATGCTAAGCTACTTTTGTGAATTGATAAGTGAAACTCTTCCTGCATTCAGGGTGCGTTCTGTGGGTGCATGATACTAACCTGCCATGGAGGCTCCATCTATTGTGGGGTCCCCAAAGCCTCAGGATTTATTTGCCTTCCCAACTTTGTGGCAGACTCAGAATGGCTTTGCCTGCCTTCCTCTGTCATAACATGTGCCTGTTTTAATTATCAAGAAGAGAGCTACAGAGCTGTGATCATAGTTCTTCGGGGCAGAGGTAGACAGATGGCTATTAGCCATTCTTCCCCAGGGCCCATTATAACACCTTCCACTCACAATAGAAATGCCAAACATTTTTCCCAAGTCCATGAATGAAGGGTGACATTTCACTGACCTCAGAGACCCAGTCAATCTCATGGCAACTGTAGGTGACTTCTTTTTAGTCATCTTCCTTAGTCTGAAAACTAAGTGAGATGCTGAAATATGGAAAGAATGCTGGAGATGGAGTCCTTCTGAGAAGGAGACAATTTTGGGGACTCTAGAGCTAACCCATGTCAGAAGTCACCTGGTGAGGTTCCGTGCTCTTTCTGAACAACTAGGTTAAAGTACAAAAGATAATGAGGCCCATCAGTCTGTCCGGAGATTGCAGGGAGAGCCACAGTGTTAGCTGAGTTCTCAGCTAATGAGGACTTCCAGAAAAAAGAGCACCAATGTGAGCCAGGTCAGTCTTAGAGGCAGAGCACCCTGACTCAGCCTGGGCATTTGCATTTATTTATCTGTGGAGTATGAATATGTTGTTTCTTTTACCAATGGAATTTATTTTAAGGTTCTAGTGAATTCACAAGTATTATCAATCACCCGTTTATGATCATTTCTAAAGTTGGTACCTCAGTTTGGGGTGGGGTGGACCCTGGCCCTATTTATTCTTATTACCAGACTCAACTTAGATATTGTTTATATATAGAATGATGTTTGAATTTACTAAGACCTATAGTTGTGATAGCATATTGTGTTCTCAGTTAGGAATTCTGTAATGATTGTGTAAATGGGCAGCCAGTACAGTAGGGTCTCTAGTCACTGCCTAAGTGATCTGAAACGCGTGCAAAAGCACTCCTGGCTAGAACCCGGCAGTTGTCTGCCTTGCAGCATTGCTGTGTTTATATACACTCCGGTGCAAGCTGTACATCACCATCTGGGATGCCAAAGACCAAGTTTCTGATTTGGGATAGAGTAACCAAAGTCAATAACCATTTTCATGAGTGTTTGTTGAAGTTCATATTTGACAATTATAAATTTATGTTGGCAACACTGAATGTTTCAGTGTCTTTGCCCCCTTCAGTATGATGTCCAGAATGCTCATTTAACATATTTTTAGTTGATAGTTGTTGTTTATTGCTGAACTTAATTGAGTTAAATCTGTTTGTCCAAAGACCACATAGGCCCAGAAGAGATCCACAGGAATGGTCAGTGGAAATACCTTGTTGGGTTCATTAATGCATGAGTGGCTGGCATTTCAGTCTTTTCTTTTGTGGAGCTAGCAGTGTCGGTGTCATTTTATACATTATTTTATTCATTGTGTTGCATTTTTCATGTTTCACCCTTAAATTCATGTATATGACATGTCATGCAAAAGCAACTTTTAGAAAAGTAAATTATATACACACCTGAGAAGATGGTGGCGGACACCATCCAGTTAACCACTATCAGTCATGCCTTGAACTCTCGCAAAACTTGTAAAAAAACAGCATTTAAAGTGTGATTCAGTGCTATACAGTGCCTGAGCTCCTTTTAATTATGTGTTTTTTCTCCTTACAGTTTGTAGACAAAGTTGGAGAAAGCAACAATATGGTATAACAGCAAGGCAACTGAAGACTTTAAATATTATATTATTTATAAAACCTTTGAAGAATATTCAGCACAAAGTTAAGTTTCACAAACTAGCTTGTAAAATCCTTCCAGAAGTTTTAATCATATACCCTCCAAAGTACCAACAGTTATCAAAGAAGCAATGACAGCAAGCTTGTGATCAGGTGATCTGAGCGATCAGCGGCTCGAGAGGATGAAGCCTTGTTACAGTGCTCAGTGACTTGAGAAGGCTGTTTCTTAGTCTTGCTGCAACGTGTGAAACAGCCATTCATAGAGAACCATGGTGTCTGTTACTTTTTTTTCTTTTTAGAAGATTCAGGAACACCGATAGGCATTTATATACATATATATAAAATGTCCATTTTGATGACCCAGATATTTCTAGGTGTGCTGGGTCTCTGATAATGATGCCTGAATTGGATTGGATTATGTCGTCCGTGTATCAGCCCAAGGAAAGCCCAGTTTCATGTGTGAATCACTTTTTTTGTAAACATGAAAATAAAACTTTTGTGGTCCTTTTGAATCTTAATATTTTGGAGCCAGATAAAAATCTGAACTAGATATTCTTCTTCGGAATACACAGAGGTCATTCTGAGCTGTTACTTCCTCAATCATAGCTGACCAAGTGCTTTCTTGACTCTACAACACTCTGGATGCACAGATGTCTTGAGTGTGGCCTGGGTGTGTTTGTACAATTTGCTGCACGCAAACACCAACCAGAGAGCATTCTGACCATGGAGTAGTCTGTACAAAGGGGGTTGGAATCAAGTTTTGAGATCCTAAATGATGCATACCAGATGGTTTCTCCCATGTCATGATGTAGTTTTTCTTCTTGTTGTGTTCTTAAGAAATTTGGCTGCAGTTTCCCACCTTCATTTCATAACTTGCGGTAACACTGAAGGTGTGTAATATGTTAATATGGTAAAGGCTTGATTCTGTGATTGTAAGATGAACTGTTAATTTCATCTTGATTTTCCTCTTTTCAGCTTTATTATAACATCCAAAAATCAGCGTGCATCACATCTGCTTCCTCCACTGTTCTCCATCTTGAGTTAGGAAAGGAGATGCCCCGTTGCCATGCAAAAGCTATTACACTATAACTAAACTTGCCGTGGTTCCTCGGAAGCGTGGTGCTGGGGAAAGCTTGTCATTCCCTTCTGTTGCTAGTCTGCCAACAGGAACAGCAGTAGTTTCCTTCCTTCCCCGGGCGTTAGTTTTCTTGTTGGAGGTGGGAGCACTTCACAGACGTAGTACTATTTCTCTTACCACTAATGATTACACTATTTATTCTTAACAGTAGCAAAGCTTTTTCATGCAGAAAATCATAATTGAAGTTCTATTTATTTACAAACCATTTCTACAAGACATTACAATGTTTGTTGTTTTTAGTTCAATTTCTTGGTGCCAGGAGAATCCCCAGCCTTGCTGGTCTGCAGAAGGAAGCACTGGTTTGTAGTGGGATGCTTCATTCTTGTGGATTACTGTCGTGTTTGGTACTTGGATCTGACTTCATGGTGTAACCTGTGAAAACTCGATAAATGGAGAATCCTACCTCAATAGCTCATGGGATAATAAAAGACCTGGCGTTGTGTCTGATGTTCCTCAAAAAGTCACACCTTCCCTGGAGAGTCAGTGCTGTGCTTTGAGAACTGACTGGTGTGAGGCGCCCGGTAGACTTCTAATAGGCTTTGGCCCATGTGATTTGACAGTGGCTAGGTGTCACTCTGTTAGATCAGGAGTCTGCCATTTAAATCTTTCATAGACGTGACCCTGTCAAAGTGTTTTTTGCACTAAGCAAACAGCCCCTTTCAGCAGTCTGATTTCAGAAAACACTGGACCTGAGAAGATGTGAAAAGTTCATAATCCTTAGTAAGGCGGAGAGCTGGGTGGCAGGGATGGTTTTCAGTTTCAGGTGAGTCTGCAGTGGACCTGGGACAGCTTGTCAACACTGCACTCCTTAGTCAGAACCTTGAAGAGGCTCTGTTTTTAAACCAGCCTTTTGACTTCTGGAAGCCCTATTCTTGAGGGTTCCCTAACCCCACACCCTTCTAAAATCAGCCTTCTGTCTTTGTGACAAAAAAAAATTTTTTTTTGATTATTACCCCAGATGGAGGAAAAGTTCCAGTACTCAGCCTTAAGTGTTTCTGTCATGTTCAAATGTATCTTCTGTAACAGAAACATGCCTGCAATGTTTTCCCTTACAGTTCTCTGGAATTCAACTGCTTTAGAAGTCTCATGGTCAAATTATATACTCTAAACAATGGCATATTGTAAATAACACTTGTCTTACCTCAATAAAAGGGTACTTTTCTATTCATTGGTGGTCAAGTTTATCTTTGAAGTTTTAAAACTTAAATAGCCCTATAAATAATCTACCTCCTTTAAAAAAAAATTGGGCCCCGGTGCAATTTTGTCTGTCAAATGGCCTTGACATTTTAATTTCTAAATTGCTTAAGTACAGTCATATGACTAAATTAGCAAAACATTTGAAAACTATTAACATGTATAAAAGAATATTGAGTGGATAGAGAGGTGGCCCAGTGGTTTGGAGCTCTTGCAGAGGATCCAGATTTGGTTCCTGGCAGCCATGTGGCATCACAACCTTTAATAACTACAGGTCCAGAAAATCTGGTACCCTCTTTGAGCCTCAGGCACCCAGCATACATGCAATGGCAAAATGCTCATACACATAAATGACAATGAATATTCATTGCCTTGGGTCATATACTGTATTTTTTTTTTTTTTTAATGTTGAGCTCCTAGCATTCAGGAGGCAGTGCAGGCAGATCCGTGTGAGATCCAAGCAGCCAGGCCTGTGTTGGTGCGTTCTCAAGAAACAAAACAAAACAAAAAAAAAAAACATTGGACTCAAAGATCTGCTAAGCATTTAGTTATTCAACAGACATTTTCTGAGTGTCTCCTGGGAACTTAAAGCCCATGACCAAATGCCAGCAATTAGAAGAATAAGCCCTGTCCACAGGACTTTTTAACTCATTTTAACATCTCTAAATATACTGAGTTACACTGAAACAGATGGTAAAATAATGTCCAGACATCTAAGCCTTGTGGTTTCTTCTACTTTCAGCCTCCACCTGTGTAACAGACTTGTTTTTTTAAGGTGTGTGCTGTGTATTGGCATTCTCTAGAGAAACGGGACCCATAAAATGAGCATATGTTGCAGTGATGTTTAGTTGGCTGTAAGATTCAGTCTAACCATCCCTGTCTCAGTCCATGAGGCTGGATCCAGCCTGATACCCAGTCTGGTGCTGAAGGCTTGGGGGATTCCTGGAGAGCTGCAATACTTGAGTCCATGTTGGAAGGCCAAGAAAACAGTTCTCATAGCAGCGGAGGACTGAAGCAGCAGAGGAGGGCCAGCAAAGCGGCTGCTTTCCCTCAGACCTGGCCCGCTGCTGGAAGGAGCTGTCAGTCCTGAGGGTGTCCCTGCTTCAGTCAAACCTCCAGGAGATGGTCTCAGAAGCTTGCCTACAGGTGTCTCCTAGTTGATCCCAGTGACATTATCACAATATCTTTAGAGGACAAAAAATGCTATGGCATTAATTGGAGGTTTGTTTGTTTGTTTTTGTTTTTTTTCTATTCTAGAAATGTATTTATTGTAGGGTGAAGGGATGGGTGTTAGGAGACAGACGATCCTTTTGTTTGTTTTTGTTGTAAACCTCAAGATTCAGAACTGTCACTGCTACTCAATGTAAAAGCTGGCTCTGGATTTTTCTGTCACTCCATTTAGCCAGGCTTTTGAGGGAAACCTGTTACAGTTGCTGCCATTAATTACAGAATTTAAAAAATTCTAGCATGAGTAGAGATTAATTTCTAAGTTCAAAGTGCTTATGATATTTTTTTCTGGAAAAGGAATTTATTACATTTGAATATTTGTGAGTCTTCATCCATAGTGTTTTCATCATAAATTCTATTATAAGCAAAAAAAAAAAAAAAAAAAAAAAAAAAAAAGTGCACCTCTAGCCTGGTAAGTATTTACTGAGTCCTGCATTAAAACTTGATTGCAGTCAGTTGTAACTGGGAACTGGACGTCTTCAGTCTGTTAAGTATCTCACCACTTGAGAGGCTGAAATAGGAGGATTGCCAGGACTTAATGGTCAGCCTGGACTAAATAATGATTCATTATCTTGACTGATAAATGATGGATTGGTTGTAGGTGGATTTTTCTTGTCCCACCAGCCAGCTCCCAAATCATGACAAGGAGACATTGATTATGCAAGCTCAGACAATAGCTTAGGCTTGTTCCTAACTAGCTCTTATAAGTTAAATTAACCCATATCTTTCAATATATGTGTTGCCACATGGCTCGTGGCTTTACCTGTCCTCCAGCATCTCCCGCTCCCTCTTCATCTGCTGGCAACTCCTCTGACTCCACTCTGCCCTGAAAACCCTGTTTATCAGTGAATCAGCTCTTTATTAACAATGAGAGCAACACATCTTCACAGTGTACAGGATTATTCCACAGTAATTGGTGATAGATGATTTATAGATAAATAAATGATTATGGATGGACAGATGATGATCTAGCACATCTCTCAAACCTTGTCCAGGACCCAAAAGTTTCAACTTCAGTCCTATTGTTTACTGACATCAGATGTGTGAAAGTTACTGACTGGCTGCAGTACATTCCTGTGATATTACTCAGTTGTGAGGACCTCACTAAATGCCACTAGCATAACTCTTCATGTCTGCTGGGCTAAGACAGCTGGATCTTCTGGGTCCTTTCCACTTCCTACTTTTACACTGATTTGGTAGTAAATGATTCTTAAGGCTCCAGTCCCTTATGTATATCCATCCCTGGCATTTCACAGGTGCCAGTAAATGTTGAATGAAAGTGTGATTATCAGGTTGCTGCTGTCCCCTCCAACTCCTAATGCGTTGAAGTCAGGTTTTTGGAAAGCAGATGTCTCTGTCAGCCACAGTGAATGAGGTGAACCCTGTAGAAGTCTCCGCTTAATATCCTGACCTTCACACAAAATGACTTGTTACTGGAGAGGATGGGTCACCAAGGGCAGCCTTTCTTCCCTAAGAAAGCGAGATGCCAGGAAGTCCCTCTTGACATCTCCAAGGGGGCGTGAATCATTGGTTCTCAGGTCACCCTCTTTCCATTGTGAAATAAAGGGACGGAGGAGGACTTTGTAATTATACTATAAAGAATTCTCCTCAGTAATGATGTAAACTTGCTCCCTAAGTGAATGTGTCTGAAAATATCAGTATGCTTCAATCTCTGGCATGTAAAACTGTTTATGATAGGCAATCAAATCCTTGGGCCTTGAGCCTTCTGGTGAGGTGCTATGATTGGAGTTGTAATGCAAAAGCCCAGCTGTGGCAGCGCCAACACACTGGGCTGGCAGCTGGTGTCAATACTCAACTGAAAAGATAATTATGAAAAGCAGCGACAGAAGATGTCTCTCCATGTGCATTGGGAAGGGGACTAAAGGGGCCCAGGGATCCCCAGTTAATCTTGGGTAGGCTGATGTGGGTTTCAACAGGTAAATTTGGGGCAGGATAGCTATGCAGTCCTGACTATAGTGTGGCCCAGTAATGCTTTGTCTTAGCTCTGATTCTACAGGGTCTAAAGAAGTCATTAGCTGGGCATGCTGGCACACAACTGTAAATCCGGAAATTTAGGCAAAGGTCAAAAGATCAGGCTTCTGTTGCGGCTAGGCCTGAGTGAGGAGTCTTCTTCCTGGAAAAAATGAACATCTAAGCGCCTCTTCTTGTGCCCTTGAACCAGTGAGGCATCTCTGAATTCAGCAATGTGAAAGCACAGGTACTGACTACCTTGGGCTGAGCATCCAATCAATTCAAATATATGTAATTTGAAGGGATGTCACTCAAGTGACAGGTGCCACTCAGTTACAAGTGATTGTTGTTCAAATGGAACCTGGAAATCCCAGAGCCAGGTTTCAAAATCCAAGTTATCTTAGTGACAAAGGAAAAATGATCTCTAATGGATATACCTTTAAGGAAGACATCAGAGCCTATTTGATTGACAACCTGCTTGTGCATACTGTCAGCAGAAGAAAGTTCAGTATTTTGACCCAAACAATGGGGCCCCATCTGTCTTTAAAGCCTGTGATGTAGCAGCAGTATGTTCCTGGAGGCAGTGCCCTCTGTCCGGCTTTGCAGAGCAGCATCTGGCATGCTATGATGAGACCATGATATTGATAATATGTCAGAGCGATTTCTTCCATTTCTTCAACAGAATGGAAAATGGCAGCTTTGACGTAAAACACCTACTTAGGGATTCACCAGATAAACTAAGAGTGTATGTATTCTTCCTTAGACTGGGAGTTTCTTTTGGTGATTCATTTTCCTGTTCCTCTTCCTAAAACTTCCATGTGGTTTTTTTAAAAGATGTTTTGTTACATTTCTTACCTGTGTCAGGGAGGGGAAAGAGGGGAGAGCGCATGGGCCACAGCATACATGTCGAGATCAGAAGACAACTTTTCACCTTATGGAATCTGGAGATTAACCTTGGGCCCTCAGGTTTGCCAAGCATTGCTGTACCCCCTGTGCCAGCTCCCTGGCCCCTAGCACTGGTTGAATCTGTCTCCTAAGACAGTGGGTACAAGCCACCACTTCAGCAGCTCTGGCTGCTCTGATGGGAAGAACGATCTACAAATCCCTAAATACGAACTCCTCTCTGTTTTCCATTCTCATTTGCTAGCTCTGATGGATGATCAACTGTCAATTTGATGAGGTCCAAAGCTTTGGCATGCCAGTGAGAGGTTACCTTTTTGTTGTTGTTCCTATAAGTGTGTTTAATTGAAATAGAATTATATCACTTCCCTTCCCTTTCCTCCCCTCCAGCCCTTCTAAGCTGCCCTCCCTCAAACTCCTTCCATGTTCCTAACTCTGAAGTTGATAGCCTCTTTTTCTTTGATTATATTTGTTATATGCATATGTATGTGTATGCACATATATATCCTGCTGATGTTTAAATAAGTTTGAGACAGTTGTAGACTATGGGGACTTTTGAAATTGTACTAAATGCATTATTGCATTATGATATGGCTATGGCTACAAGCCTTTGAGGACCAGGGAGTAGAATGTGGTGGTTTGAAAAAAAAAAAAAAAATGGCCATGAAAGAGATTGGCATTATTAGGAGATGTGACCTCATTGGAAGAAGTGGATCACTGTGAAGGCCGGCTTTGAGGTCTCATATGTGCTCAAGCTATGCCCAGTATCTCAGTTCACTTCCTGTTGCCTTTAGATCAAGATATAGAATCCTCAGCTCCTTCTCCAGCAACATGTCTGCCTGCACACTGCCATACTCCCAGTCACCATGATAATGGACTAAACCTCTGAAACTGTAAACTACCACCTCAATTAACTGCTCTCCTTTATAAGATTTGCTGTGGTCATGGTGTCTCTTCATAGCAATAGAAACCCTAACTAAGACAGACACACAGCCTCAGGCTTCTGTCAGCCCGTTATAGCAGAGCAGGATTGTTCACATGGCAGGGAAGGAAAAGAAGAGGAAGACTGGGCTTCTGACTCTCCATGTCAGGAGTGCACTAGAAAGACCGGAGGCTCCCCACTGGGCCCTCTGAAAGGCTCTGCCATCTTTAATTCCCACTCTGTGAAATAAACTTTCAACTCAGGGGTCTTTGGGGAACATTAGAGATCCAAACCAGGACATCACTTCACTGTAGTGTCATGCAGGCTACATGGACTGACAGTAGCCATCTCTCACACTCTTCTTTCATGCTGGTAGAGTGTGTAGGGTGGAGCTCAGGTCTTCATCCAGTATCTTTCTGTGTGCAGAGCTGGTTGGGTTGAATTCTAGCATAGTTGACCCCCTGTCCCTCTTGCCGTACTCTCCTTTCTTTACAACATTCTTAAAGATTTATTATTATTATTATTTATGTGTATACAGGAGCCTGCATGTCTGTGTATGCAACACATCTGTGCAGGTGCCCATGGAGGCCAAAAGAGGTATTGGATCCCCTGGAACTGGAGTTACAGTATGTTGTACACTGCCCAATGTGTATGCTGGGAACCAAATCTAGGTCCTCTGCAAGAGTACTATGTGCTCTTAACCCCTGAGCCATCTCCCCAGCCATTTGTAGCAAGCTGTCTTGTCAGACTATCTTTGGGTCACCAGCCCCGAAATAATGACATGGAGACTCATTAATTATGATAGTTTGGCCTTTAGCTTAGGCTTGTCCCCAACTAACTTTTTTTTTTTTTCTTTTTTTTTTTTTCGAGACAGGGTTTCTCTGTGTAGCTTTGTGCCTTTCCTGGAACTCACTTGGTAGCCCAAGCTGGCCTTGAACTCACAGAGATCCACCTGGCTCTGCCTCCCAAGTGCTGGGATTAAAGGTGTGCGCCACCACCGCCCGGCCCCCAACTAACTCTTATAATCAAATTAACCTGTTTCTATTCATCTCCATTCTGCCACGTGGCTTGATTACCTCTGCTCTGTGCTGTATATCCAGAATCTTTCTGATGTAATCCTCGCCTAGATTCCTCCTCCTCTTCCTCTCTCTTCCTAGAAATCCTGCCTATCTCTCCTGCCTAACTATTGGCCGTTCAGCTTTCTATTAAACCAGTCACAGTGACACATCTTCAGATAGTGTAAACAAATACTCTGCAACACATTCATTTAGTTTTTTTTTCTTTATCTTTACTCTCTGTTATCAATTGCTCCGATTATCTTTGAAGGATTAAGTCTTACAAATGATTATTATCAACAGACAATGACAAATCTAACGGATCTAAACAAAAAGACACAAAGGAAAGGCCATCACATCACACCCACTAAGTTCTAGAATCCACTGCTGACACTGACACAACATTGTACCAGCAGCTCCTTCTGCCCCAGCTGGAGGCTCCATCAAATATGCATGCATGCTAGAGAAGCCTGGGGGTGCAGAATCTACAAAGGTAGAGAGGCATTTGCTATCTACACAGAAGAAGAAAAACTCCACCACCCAGTAACATCATAATCCCACAACCCACAGCTTAGAATACTCTGAGTCATCATTTCTCCTCTCCAAAATGTGACTTTTTGGCAAGTTGTCAACACTTGTTTTGATTTCCTTGTATTTTATTTGCTATTTAACCTACTCCAACTTTGCCTTTACCCTTGGACAGCATCATACATCCAAATCCATTGGCTAGTGCCTCATCTTGCTTAAGCTCTCGCTCTCTCTCTCTCTCTCTCTCTGTGTGTGTGTGTGTGTGTGTGTGTGTGTGTGTGTGTGTGCACAACACCATGTATGCAGTCAGAGGAAATTTTGCAGGCGTCGTTTCTCCTCTTCCACCATGCAAGTCCCCAGGATAAAACTGAAGTTATTAACTTGACTTGGCAGTAAGCACCTTTACCTGCTGAACCACATCATCAGCCACTCACTATCACTGTACACTCTCTGACCTGTTTGACCTAAGGCCCCCTGAAAGGACTCTTTTCCTTCTTTCTTTTTTCCTGATTGCTCTCCTCCATCTCTTTTTCTGCATCTTTTTACCTGTTCAATTTCTGTACACTTGTTTCCATGGCTCTGTCATTTCTTCTTGTTGGTAGCTTCATTCATGCCCAGTCTTCCCTCCACTTTTAAATTCTTAGAATTCTTACAGTTCCTATGGTGGATCACTCCTTTGTTTAGAAAGGAAAAAGCTAAGTTCATGGCCTCTTCGCTGGGCTCCCAAATCTGGCATTTCCTGTCACCTATTTTGCATTCCTACTTGCATGTCAAATACGCATTTTTGTTTCTGTGTGCTCATAATTTGTTTCCTTAGGAAGTCTCTGTTGCTCCTGTAAACTTTCATTTATCCATGCTTGAGCCAAAAATCTAAGCAGCATTCTTGACCGACTTATTTTCTCATAAGCTCATGTCTGGTTTACCCACAAATCCTGTGTTTTCCACCTCCAAAATCATTTCTAGCTTTCGATCCTTTGCCACTCTAGCCTGCCATCACAGCCTTTTGATTGTGACCACAATGAAAATATGTCTTAGCCAGTGCCAGGCACCTGTCCCTGCACCCCCACAGCGTTACTGCCTTTTCTGCCTCGAATAAACCAAACTATTTGCTGTCTCTCTGTTTTCCTTTTCATTTGTGTGCAGTGAGTAACTGGAATATCATTTCCACATCCCCTGGGATCTCATCTTGCTGATCCCCTTTGACTTTCACTCTCTCTAAAGTAGCCCAGTACTCCCCCTGTAATGTCATCCTGGCTGCCTTTACTTACTAACCTCAGCAGCAGCGTTGTGCCAATAGCTTAGAGGTAGTCCCCTCTAACTAGAAGACCAAGGGGGATGCTTTAGTTAAAGGAGGGTTTGTGGTAGGAGGTGAACGTCCATCACATATTTATTAAAACATTGACTAGACAGATCTTGAGTGATGTCAAGTTCCTCTGAGGTCCCCTAACCTTTTCATGCTCACCAGGGTGATTCATCTTCAGCCACAGCTCCGTGCATTTTCCGTTTGTTTTCATTAATAATGATGATGATAGACTGCATTGGGCGGCTAACAGGAAAGACAAAGGTGATGAGGCTGGTACACTCAGAATGTCTCCTGGCTGGTGTGGCCAATACCTAAACAAACGATATCCGCTCATCAATCATTGTTCTATTTCGGCCAACTAGATCTCCCCAGAGGAGTCATCAGACCAGCTCCGTTCTGAAGATTGACAAGCTGCCTCGTGGTCTCTGCTCCCCTTGCAGACTCACGCTAAGAGTTTTAAAGCCCCAGGTTGCAACGGGATTAGCAGACTCCGAGGTAGAGTGACAGCGATTGTGGGGCACTGGAAAGGGCCAGAACATGAAGGTAAGCAGCAGACCTGTGTGCGGCTGACACCTGTTCTGCGAAGCGTTCATCTTCCTACCTAGGTTATAGTTAACGAGCGTTTTATGACAGGACATTTGAAGAATATGCCTTTAAATAGTGAAATCATTTGTCTTTGCTGAGTAAAATAACTTATTCCCCAATTCTTTATTTGGGTGACGTTGTGAAAATCGTGTATTTCTAGTTTTTAAAATTACTCTTTGTGGATTATCTAGACGGTAGGATCATATACTGAAGTGAAGAGCTTATTGTCCTGTCTGAGTAGAAGGCAGAAAATCCGACGAAATTCAGATGGACCTGTTTGGTTGATGTTTCTTGTAGGGCCCCAGCAACCTGGCGGTGACAGCCTTGGCCCTGCTCCTGGCGCTGTCGGTCCTGGGAAACTCCAGCGGCGCTCCGCAGGTAATCGCATGCACAGAATCCAGCCCTGGCGGGAACTGTGCGGCCTCAGGCTTTTTCTTCCTTCTGCCGTGCGCTAACTGCTCTTCTCTCCCCTCTGGGCGGCAGAGACTCTTTGAGAGGAGGAACTGGACTCCCCAAGCTATGCTCTACCTGAAGGGCGCACGTGAGTCCCAAACTCTTCATTCTCTTCACCGAGGTGATGGGAGACACCCGGGGAACCCTGGAAGCCACAGAGCAGGAGCCTGGGGAGTCTGTGTAGCAGTTGGCTCCAGGAAATAAGTAGGGTCGCAGACAAGAGCAGGGAAAGGTTCCCTGATGGCCAGAAACCCTCCACCAGAGAGGAACCCAGTGTCGGGGCTCACAGCTGTAACCCCAGCACTGGAAGCTGAGGCAGGGGAACTGCGAGCAGGAGGCTAGCTCGGGCTACATAGTAAGTTTCAGGTCAGTGTAAGATCCTGTTAGGGAAGTTGGAAGGAGTGACGAGGGGGGGAAGAACGAGAAAAGAAGCGTTCAAGAAAGGGGGAGGAAGGCAAAAGGGAGGAAAGGAGAAAGGGAAACAAGGAAGGAAGAGGAAGGGGCGTGCATCCTTTGGTTAAATGAGAGAACAACTGGGTTTGGCTGTTGTTTTTTGTTTCGTTGCGCAAACAGGGTGTCTGGGGCTGGAGGAGCAACTAATGAGCTTGAAAAAAAAGTTAGGAATTGTGAGGGGAGGAAGGGAAGGGAAAGGGATGCTCGAACCCGGCTGAGGCTGCTCTCTGAAGCAGGGTCACCTCCCAGGCCTCAACCTGCGGTCTCCCCTGGCCTGGGGCGGGAGGTGGGGGGTTCGGGGAGTGGGGTTTGGCCTGGCGGTCCGAGCTCAGCCCGTGTCTCCCCAGCAGAGGGCCGCCGCTTCATCTCCGACCAGAGCCGCAGGAAGGAGCTCGCAGACCGGCTGCCTCCAGGTGGGTCAGCGCTGAGCCCTTGGGAGGGCTCCACCTGCGCTGTCACCTCCCTACCCACACCCCTACCCCTACCCCCACCCCCACCCCCAGCAGGCAGCTGGTGAGCCGGGCCCCCCATCAGGCAGGGTCTGAGGTGCAGACAGGGCGGAGAGATGGAGATTGTGCTGGTTCAAGAAGTCCACCCATGTGTTTATGGATAGAGCCTCGCTCTTTTTCCTCCTAAACACTAATTAAACCAAACACAGCAAGTAAAAGTCATTAAAAATAGAGCCAGGTATGAATGACAAAGGGAAGGTCAGTTTTCTCCAGGGACAAGCTCCGGTTAAGCCAGCCACCCCAAGTGGTCAGCCCTAAATAATTGTACACATGAGTAACACTAGATGACTCAGCAGGGGGTGGGGGGGTGTGCGCGTGCATGTGCATGTGCATGTGCATGTGCGCGCACAATAATAAAGAAAAAGGCATGAATTTGAAAGGGGGAATAGGAAGAGTTGGGGGACAGAGAGAGTGGAAATGATGTAGTACTCATGATGTATGGAATTCTCAAAAAAACAAAAAGAAAAAGAAAAATAGGGTCAGGAACCTTTTTTTTTTCCTTGATGAACTTCATGTTACTGCAGTTTAAAAAGAAGAGATATTGATTTTAGTAAAACTTTGTTTACAAATGCTAAGAATAAACGTTATGCCTGTTATGAGAAATCTTCAACACTGCTGAACATACAACAGATGCTTCACAGGTTTTCGACTCTGTTCCTCAAGTTTGCAGTGTGCTTGATCGTATTTTGTAAGAGTAAAATATGCTTCTTCTCTTTCTGTTACTTCCAATTAAACTCAACATCTGCACTGAATTGGGCCTGTGTCACCTGTCAACTTAAATTTGAAGTAGAGTGTGGCAGAATACACCTGTGGTGCAATAAACATGTGACTTAAGGAGTTCGAAATAGCTCCAAATACTTAGCAAATGTATCTTCAGTCAGTTAATGACCTTATGTGTGGTCAAGAATGTATTTTTTTATCTCAATGTTTATCTCAAACTGATTTGGGAGGAGGAAAGTAGGACAGTCAGGCTCTAATGGACTCCTGCCTGAATCCTTTGGCCCCGACAGCTGTTTTTAAGCTATGAGAGGGAAAATTTACCCCTTCTCGCCCCAAAGAGGGAAAGCTGAAGATGCTGTTCTACTCCGTCTTTCTTCTGTGGTGTACTCCCCAGCATGAGGTGTGCATTCTTCCTCCATCCCCGAATATAAACACAGCAAAAACAATTGGAAGTCATTTCCAAGAGAAATATGATGTCTCAATTTATGAAGATCACCATGAGGCCAATGAGATTGATCAGCAGGTAAAGGCATTGCCACCAAACCTTTCTGCCTAAATCCAATCCCTCCAACCTATATATGGAAGGAGAGAGACGACTCCCCAGGATTGTCTCCACACAAGTGTGGGTATATGCACACACACACACACACACACACACACACACACACACACGACAGAGGAATGGACTAAATAAAATGCAATATAAATGTTAAATTCATTTTTGAAAATCAGTATGTACTGTACTCTGCTCACGGATCAAGAGTCGGGTTCACAGAGGCCTTTCTGGTAAGTTTCATTTACATGAATGTTTAGTTGACATAAATATGTGAGTGCTAATCTATTTGCAGTGTTTAATTGACATGAACATTTAAGTGATGGTTTGATTATATGAATATCAAGATTGTGTACATGTCTCTTTCTCCAGAAAGACGAACCCCACATCTTCAGCTCCTGACTCTACCAGAGGCTGCAGCCCTGTTGCTGGCTTCCTTGCAGAAACCACGAGAAGGTACAAGGGCGGTGACTGCTTTTTGTGCTGGACTGAGGAGCTTTGCTAACTGCTGAGCCCTTCCTTCCCCAGACCCACAGAAATGCTTATTCAATAAAGCCAATGTCCTTCCCAGTAAAACTAGTCCCAAGAATACAAAATATACTCCCTTGATGAGAATGGGAAATAGCATATGATTTTCATGACCCATCTCCTATTATTACTAACATTTATTTGTTTGTTGTTTTTAAATACAGTGTCTTATGTAGCCCAGGCTGGCCTCAAATTTCGTATGCAGCAAAGGCTGGCCTTGAACTCCCTATCCTCCTGCCTCCACCCAATAGTTAAAACTGAAGGTGTTACAATCAGCTTCATTGTTTTATCATTGAAGATACTAAAGCAAAAAAAAAAAATGTGAAATAATCAAAATCCAATTGCTCACTATTCAAAATTAAACCAAATGAAAGTACTGATTGCCAATCCTTTTCACTTTTGCCCACAGCAGTAGATATCGTTCACCCAACAGACAGGGTCAGCTTTGACTGCAGGCCTATGGCATTTTCACCTTCCTATCTAGCTTCCTCTAACTAGGCACTCTGTCTGTGTGGCCTAGAAAGTCCCAGCAGAACTGAGGTATCTTGGCAATGGGTCAGCTAGGCCTTTGGACGTTCACAGACCTGGGTGTACATCCAAGTTCTGTCAACTTAAACTAGCTGTATGACCCTGACACAGGGGTGGCCCCACAACTCTGGGGACCCACTGTAATGAAGTATATAGTGAGTGTAGTATTTGTGTGTGTGTGTGTGTGTGTATGTGTGTGTGTGTGTGTGTGTGTGTGTGTACACAGATGTGTGTACATGCATGTGGAGACAAGATGTTGTCATTGGATGTCTTCATCAGTCACTCTCCACTTTAGTCTCTAAAACAGGTCTTTGACTGAACCTGGAACTCACTAATTCATCTATCTGGCTGGTCAGTGGGCTTTCAAAGATCTGCCTGTCTTGGCACCACATTACTGGGGTTACTGCCATGTGTCATCATGTCTGGCTTTTATGTGAGTGCTCAGAATCTGAACTCAGGTCATCATGAAAACTTTATTGAATGATCCCATCTCTCCAGTCCCAATCCTATTATTAAGAGAAGACATCATCAGCTGGACATGGGAAAAGTAAGAAGAAGCTGGGTAGGAGACAGAGGATGTTGCGTCAGGAGGACTGGTTTTAATTTCAAGTTGTGAAACCATAACCAAGTCTTGAGCTCCTTAGGAAAAGAACTGTGGCTGACTGACGGTAGATATGAGTGTTGGGAAGATGGACAGAGCCAGACACCAGGCTACAATAGAGAAAGGAGAGTTCATTTTAAGGGGGAGAAGGGATACCATTCTAGGTCCCCATTTCAAGTATTTGGGAGAAGCAGGTAAATGTGTTGATTATTGAAATGAGCTTTTTTTTTTTTTCACATATTTACTTAGGTGTGGGGTACATTCACACCACATTGTGTGGAGTCACACATTGTGGCGGTCAGAGGATGACTTTGGAGTCACCATGTTGGTCCCAGGAACTGAAATCAGATTGTCAGGCTTGGCAGCAAGAGCCTGTATGTGCTACGCCACCTCACCAGCCCTAATGATTGACATGTTCTGAGTAGCTTGTCTCTGGAGATGAACTAAAGAAGCAGTTTTATTAATTTAAATAAATGGAGGAGTTTTGGATTCCCATATGATGTGTCAATCACTAGTCTGTAATGTTTTTATTGCAGAGTCCCTATGTATCACCTGGAAGGCTCTTACATCTTAAGTTCCAATGGCGTTTGTACTGAGACATTTTTTCTGTCCCACCCCACCCCTTAGGCATGTGTGCTTCTATGTATCCATATGTCCACACTTTCCTTCCCTCTAGAAGAAGCACATTATTGATTATCTATCTTTCAAAGGCTGTGAGTAATTGAGGTAGGCCAGGATTCAAATTATATTGTGACTAACTAAGAGATTGTTGTTTTATCTAGAAGGCAATCTTGGAGAAAGTAAAATCTAGGGCATGAATGCTGCCTCAGCCACTCCTCTCTACCCCACATCATGTTTCATCCCTACTTTATGCTTAGGGTACCATGATTCTGCTACTGTCTACCATCTACCTCTAATCTTATGAGACACTCTCGGCCTGACATCTTTGTATTCCCATCCAACTAACAGGTGCCTTTGCCTTTGGTCTCATTGTTTACCCAGAAGCAATCAACTGATGAAGGGATATTTTCAAGTGTGTCCCCATGTCATCTGTCTCATGCAAGAGATATATCACCAGGAAACACAGGCCATAACATTTTGATGCAAGTGAATGGCTATGAAGGCAGGTGTTTAGACTGGAGGCATGATAATCAGTGCAAGATATACAGACCCTTTACATGTCTGCCATGCTTGCCATATTACACTTTCACTTATTGTAGAGATTTGGATGTTGGGGGCTGGGATGTAGCTCAGTTCATGGAGTGCTCAGTTGGTAGAGTCAACATGTACAAGGCTCTGGGGTTCAACTCCCAGTACTGCATAAGAAGCATGGTGATATATGTTTGTGACCCCAGCACTTGGGAAGTGGAGGCAGGAAGATCAGAAGTTCAAGTATATCCTCAGATACATAGATAGTGGATATAAAATGTGAATTGTCAGCTGTGTTCTAGTGAGGGGGGAAATTTTAAAACCAAGCAAATCAAAATCCAATATCTAAAAGAATTGTTAGTAGCATGGACCATGAATTGATTTAACTTTAGGAGTCAAATACCCATTTCTTGAGGTTCTATTTCTCTCTCTAAAGCCAAAAATGTGAGCATTCACTTTAAGTTTTTTTTCTTCTCTCTTACAGGTGAAGGAGAGAATTTTGATCAAAGCAAATTCCTGGAAGACAGACTGCTAAACTGGTGAAAATGTACCAGGGCACATTCATGGTAAAAACTGTAGCCACATGATTAGGACCTGTGCACACTTCCTTCCACGCCTGTAACCTTAGATACCTGCACCCCTAGGTTTAGTCTCCCAAAAGCAAGACACGTGGAGTTCTAGGCTGGAACACCATCAACTTCTTCTACTGCTTTGGGTTTACGTCACCCGTGTCTTCCGTAGGCTTAGATTGTATATGGCCATTAGAGTGCCTTGACTGGGAACTCAGAAATGTTTTCTTTTCCCTGTAGTCAGGCCCTGTCCGGATCCAGGCAGTTTGTTCTTCATCCCATCACCTTTTGCACTTGGGTGTCACTCAGCAACAATCCCCTCCCCCCCCTCCCGTCTCATCCCCAGTAAGAGAGAAGGTTTGGTAGGACAGGAAGGCGGACAGTGTATCTTTTTGTGACTCACCTAAAAGAGGTCAATTAAGGGGGGAGATGGGGAGAGAATGCCTGGTACAAAGCTCCCATGAAAACACGTATCATCTATTGCTGCTGAGACGGGGGACCCTCCATGATGCTGAAACCCTTGGAAGGTCTGTGAAGACCCAAGGCTGGGAGCCTCTTGGTGTTCCTAGGGGATCTAACTGAATCCCACTTAGACATTTGGACCTTAAAGTCACTGGCATTTAAACAGATGGTGATGGAGTTTGCCGGAGCCACACAAAGGTACAAACCAGTTTGAGGTGCCCTATTTTCTGTGGCTGAAAGAGACTTCATCATGACTTTACATTAAGGTACACCCCATGACATAAGTGTATTCCATATGCATGGATTTATCCATTTCCAAATCCAAATACATGTTCAGGCGCGCGCGCACACGCACACACACACACACACACACACACACACACACACACACCGTGGGAGGACTTGGGGGTGAGATCCCTACAACAAGCAAATTTACTTGGAATTACAGCATGATCACCATGATATTTTTTACCTAATCAATTCAGAGTCATTAAGTGCCCAAGTGACAAATATTGATTCTTATCCTCCCCAGCTTACAGCCATTACTTAGTAGCTACAGAATATCTTTATGTGAATATCTCTGTAATCTGAAATTTTAACTAAACTGTGTTAAGTAATCAAAACCATGTGTATATGTTTTGTCTGCTCAGTTCATAATTAAATAATAAAACTATATTCAAGCTAATGTACCATTGGCTTCTGCCAAAAACATCTAAGTACTAGAAACTGTGTGGCATTATCATAGACATTTGTCACTAGTCATGGCTTGACTTAAAAGTAGATTTACCAGAGAGTCCCATATCCAACTTACAGAGTTACTGAAGGGATATACCTGGGATGGATTGCCATTTAAATAGTTTCTTTGTTCCAAGGGTGCTTTTAACATCTAGTTCATGAAGTGGGTCTTCTCACAGCCGGCCAGTACAATCTTGAGTGTTTTGTGCTGTAATGTAGTTTTTAAAAGCTGTCTAAATGACCAGCCATTGAAGTGACCTCCATTATATTCCTCAAATGCTCTGTGTATAGAGGTGCTGGTTAATCACATGCTCCCTCTCTCCAGTTGATAAAACATTCCAACCCTCTTAGGATGTGGCTTTGCTAGGTTTTCATCACTGTAGAAGATTACCTGAGGCTTGGTAATTTGTAAAGAAAAAAGATCTATTTTGCTTCTGGGTTTGGAAGGCTGGAAGGTCTGGCATCCTCTGGTGGTTTGAAGAACCTAGTGCTGTTCACAGCCTGGGAGAAAAGTGGAAGGTAAGAGAGCACATGACAAAGAGGCAGAACAGGAGGAGAGGGCACATTTCAAAAGAACACATTCCAGTGTAATGGCCCGGTTCCTAAGCCTGCAAAGAACTGCATTGATCACTTTTCATGACCTAATCACTTATTAAAATTTTGTTTATAGTGGGAATTTAATGCAGGTTTTGTGCATGCTCAGTGTATGTTACTGAGCTTCACATCTAAGGGTTTTAACCTCATTTTAAAAGGCTCACCCTCCAACACTACTGCAATCGCAAGCAAATTCCAACATGGACAGATGGGAAGACGACTACTCAGCCAGGACAGGGTGTGTCTCAGTTCTCTTTATTTCTACTGTTGCACAAACTGAAATGAATAAGATCACAGATCAAAATTGTTTATGCTATGAGACTCGTGTTTTAAATTGGGAATTGCTGACATCAACACATGTACATGTACTGGACCATCTCCTCTGCAGGATTTCCAGCCACTTTCTGCACAATGCAGAATGTTCTTCTCATTTCATCCCACCTTGCCTTCAACCTTGACTCTTGGTTGTTCTCTGCATTTCTGGTAGATCTCTCCCCAAACCCCAACACCATCACAATCCTAAAAAAGGAAAGATAACGGCAAAAGGGTTCTGCCTTGTTCAGATCAGTGTCCATTCCACACCCCCTCTGCACTTGGTGGGAAGCTTAGAAATGGGTGAATTAATAAGCAGCTTTGAGTTTCATTGTTTATCTCGGCCTCAGGTAAAAGGAGAGTTGGCAATGCAACTCCATTCAGTTCAGTGTAGCAGGAATCTTAAAAGTTCTTATTAATAAAATCAAGCCTGAGCCAGGTATTGGGGTGAACTGGAAGATCAGAGAACCAGAACAAGCCACAGCTAGCTCACCTTGCCGGCTCCTCAGCTGGTCTTGTTTCCTCAGACTGGAAGCCTCTGAATCCTCATCCGAATGGCTCTCAGCTGAACTGCTGCTCGAAAGCCTGAAGCTTAACCAGCTAAAAGCTTAACCAGCCAAATGCTGCTAGTTTCTGGTCTCCATGCCTTATATATCTTTCTGCTTTCTACCATCACTCCCTGGGATTAAAGACTTGATTTCTGGGATTAAAGGCGTGAGTCACCATGTTTGGCTGTATCCTTGAACACATGGATTTCTGCCTCTGGAATGCTAGGATTAAAGGTGTGTGCTACCACTGCCTATCCTCTATGTTTAATATTGTGGCTTTTCTGTTCTCTGACCCCCAGATAAGTTTATTAGGGTACACAATATTTTGGGGAACACAATATCACCACAGTTCAGTCTTTCCAGTGCCTGATTCTTCTAGGAAGAGCTCATTTCTCATTCCATTTCATTCTTAAAATCACTGTGTGAAGATACAGCCATGTCACTATGTTACTTCATAGACAGTTGAGCTCCCCCTATGAGGCCTCTTTGGACTCCCTCAAGTAGAGTCCTCCTGTTGCCTTGAAAAACCATCAGCACAGCATTTGTAAGACCTATAATTCATAGCTTTGTGTGGAAAACCAGTTCTGTTCACCTTGGCTTTGCCATGGAAGGAGGGTGGTGGTTTCAGTTAGCTGGGACTGCTAAAACGAAATGTCCCACACCGGCAGTTTAACAAAAACAGATTTACCTCTTAGAATTCTGGAAGTGTCAGGTCAGCATGCTGGCAGAATGGATGTCTGGTGAGGGCTGCTTTCCTATAGGTGGCTCCTTGCTGTGGCTCCACCTCCATGTGAAAGGCAAGGCAACTCCCAGGGGCCTCTTGTCCTCCTCCTCTTCCTCTCCCTCCTTCCCACTTCTTCCTCCCTTCCTCTCCCTCTCTCCCTAGCTCCCTTCCTTCTTTCTTCTTTGTCTTTCTCTCCTTATTTTGGTACTGAGTATTGAGCCCAGAGCCCCATGCAACTGAACAGTCTACCTTTAAGCTACATCCCCAGCTGGGGGTCACACTTTTCTAAGTCACAAACTGTCACTTTTCTAAGTCACAAACTTCATTCTCAAAGACTATGCTCATGACCTAAACACCTTGCAAAGGCCATGATTCCTAATGTTCCTTCTTCCTGGTGTATAAAAAGGTGAACTCACAACCATCTTCTATGTTGGTTTGATTCATTGCTTGCATTCCTGCTTCTACCTTCTCTGTGGGGAAAGTGGTGCTGATGACAGCCTCCCCTTGTCTTCAGCCATGTGATGCGGTGCCTTTTTCACTGTTACTCTCAACAACCCAGCTCTAAGATCAACTCTTCTACAGAGCATTTTCAGAGCAAGGCCAACCGACATGTCAAACAAAATGATCACTATGCAGTGGATGGGACACAGTGAATGGCTACTCAGTTAAGAGAAAGAAACCAGGAGTAAATCTGGTTTTGGGTGTTAGCGTTTGGTCAATTTAGTTCATTACATTTGAAACATAACCTTGCTTATGTGCAGTCATTCAACTTCCCCTTAAACACATCACAGAATATGTTAGAGAAATCGTTCCCACATTGAAGTACATTTCTACTACTACTTAAAAATTAATTCTTTTTAAAGGATTCCTTTCAGCTGGGTGGTAGTGGCACATGCCTTTAATACCAGCACTCAGGGAGGCAGAGGCAGGAGTATCTCCATGAGCTCAAGGCCAGCCTGGTCTACAGAGGGAGTTTCTGGACATCCAGGACCACACAGAAAAAACTTGTCTCAAAGAAGGAAAAAGGAGAGAGATTCCTTTCAATATGTTAGCTACTATTCATGACAAGTACATCACATGTGTTATTTTGATGTCTGAAACATTTTAAGAAAGATATACCAAAGAAAATAAAATCCATAGTGACACATTTACTCATTTGGATTTGGCAATTTATTATCTATAAAAGATTGAAATTTCTGTTTAAACAACAAAAGCACTGTTACAATAAGGTGACACACAGTGATGGTAACATCTTACTAGCAATGATTTGGACACAAATTCTAGATAGCAGATGTCATGTAGTAAATATACATTGGTATATATCAGAATATGGTTTTGGGGTAGTTTGTTTTCTTGTGGATTTTGACAATCATCTGCAGAGCAAAATAGAAATTCATGGCTTTAATGCAAATGGCAAATGAATAACAAAGTCTTGTTTATCTAAAATATGTGAGTCATGCAATCATAGTTAAGATTAAATCTTTCCTGGTAGAGATTTGCTTGGAGTATAGAAGCTTCATAAATATTAATCAAAGGATTATGTTGATTATTTTTGTAAAAAAATAAGTAGCTAAAAATTTCTTGTCACTTATGTTAACCATTTTTTTTAATGTAAGGTCTTACTCTTTAACCCAGTCTGGCTTTGACATCATGGCAAGCCTCCTGCCCAAGCCTTCTGAGAGCTAAGATTATAGGTGTGAATCACCATTTCCAACAAATTAACCATCTTCAAAATGCCTCTAGTCCTGCCACTTTAAAAACTCTTCTTATCTTTAAATTTACAGGGAAAACAAGACTTAAAGATAAAAATATATGTTTTATTCAGAATTACAATGTTTTATTCAGAATTACAAAACTGTCATTCACTAAATCACCTCCTTTCTTAATGGGCAGAGAATATATTCCATTGTGATTTTCAGAGAAAGGAATCAAGAATTGTCACTCTCTCTGAGAATCATTCTTACTTTGTTCGCTCTGATTCAGCTCTTATATTCCCCATGAAGCTTTTTCTTCCCCTTTGGAACGTGGTTCAGAGAAAACGGTGACTTGATATTTAACCGATCCCTCTCAGCCTCTTCTTCCTCATCATATCTTTCATCCTCATCTCCTTCATCTTCCACGTCGCTGCTCTGAGGACTGGAGGTCTGAGATCCTGATGGAGAAGGTGGTACTGAGGAGGGCCTGGGATACCTAAACCCATCCGTCTGCCAAGGACAAATAAGACACAAATGTTAAAAAAGACTTCTAGCTTTTCTCTTTTTTGTTATTTTGTTTTGATTTTGAAACAGTCTGGCCTCAAACTCACAGAGATCCACTTGCCTCTGCCTCCAGAGTGCTGGGATTAAAGGGGCACACTACCACACCTGGGTGTTTTTCTCTTTTTAAATATAATAGTCTTTTAAGATTCAGTAACATTTGTGTGTATGTATGCACACAAGTGCATGCCATACTCATGATTTATCTTTTCCAAACTGGCTTAGGCTTAACATCATCCAAACACACCTGCAGGCACACACACACACACACACACACACACACACACACACACACACACACAGCTCACAGATAACCAGATGAGAACATCAGATTCCCTGGTGCTGAATTAATAGGCCATTACTCTATGAGGAATGCTGGGAACCGAACTCAGATCCTCTGAAAAAGCAGCAAGCACTCTTAACTGCTGAGCCACCTCTCTAGTCCTGACTTCTTGGTTTTCAATGACACCCACAGTACAGATGCTAATTTAATTGTTTTTAGGTAGTCTGCTGTGATCCTTCAGGAGCTCAAACATTTTGACTCTGTACTATCAACATTGAAATAGACTCATTAAACATGTGGTTATCTTTGATTAAGCACTAAAATATACCAAGTGCTATATATACTGTCTATAATAATTGTATATAATTATACACTGTATAATTTAATATTCTAACAATATCCTCATAAATTTGTTCTTCTTGCTTCCTCTCTGAGAAAGAGACAGAGAAAAAGCGAACGACTTGTTGGAAGCCACAGCATGTAAGTGGTATAGCAAAATTTAGTGTCATGTCTGTGACAACCCCAGGGTCTTTCTTTAATCTCAATGGCCACACACATTGCTCTGTCATCTTTTAGATGTTTTCAGAAAGTCCCAGGATGTCGGCAGGTAAATAGGCCACTAACAGACACCACTACAGAGAATTCTAATGGCTGGGTGACTTCATTGATTCCTGAGATTATACCAATCGCATCATTTTAGTTTGTGACGTTGTCCATCTACCTCAGAGTCACTGAGAAAGTTCACTTGACAAATGCATGCTGAGCACCAACTGTGCCTCATGAGTCACAATGCCACCAAAGGCACAGCTTGGAATGCATCACAACATCCCTGCTTTGCAGGATGCATGTGCTTGAAAAGCATTGGCCAATTTCATTTCAATCATTTTTGTACATTATTATGATGTTATACATGCATAGTCCTTTCAAGCTCCTGGTACTTTGCATAAAATCAAAAAAGGACCTGGAGCATGAATAGCCTACCATGGACCATGCTGCTAAAAAGGATGGACTCTCCCTTCCTCATCGACCATCAACTGCTGACAGTGTCCTCAGTTAAGGATGGGCCACATTCCTCTCCATGTAAAAAACTGACTAGTGCCTTCACCCCACGTGTATACTAATTGGACTCAATGAGTCAGAAGGAAGAGAAGGAAGAGGAGGAGAGGAAAACATAAAGTTGGAAGGAGTATGGGGGGGTGATCTAAATACATCTATGAAGGTATCAGGGATTTTTAAAAGAGCTGAGCCTACATTTAGGATATCAGACAGAGTAAGAGCTAAACATTCATTAATTGAATAAAATATAAATTGGTGAATGGAGCTGAGTTAGCAAGTGAAATGTGCACCTTTAGATAAGTGAGGCACCTAGCTCTCCCAATGATATTATGATAGACACAGAGGTTGGAGTGTGCAGAGGGGAAGTTTAGGGGACTCCTCCTGCCTCACATAGGGGTCAATTCTTCCTTCTACATCTCTTCCATCTGAGCTAGGTGGGTTAGTCATTGTAGTATTAAGTAAAATTGTTCTAGTAAAAATGATTCCTGCCTGAGACCCTTGATCAGAGTGTAGGATTTGAGAGGTTTGTGAATCTTTTTGATGGGGATGGATAGTTTTGCGGGGAGTGATAAAATTGATGACTCTCAACACTGAGAATATTGTGAAAAATTTGTGTACATTTGCTCAAAAGATAATTCTTCAAGACACAGAGCCCCTGAACGAAGTGTATCTTTTCTGTTTGTTTTTTTATTTTATTTTATTTTATTTTTTTTATTTAAGTCAGGCTTGTTCCATGTTGCTCATGTTGGTCTTACGCTCACAAATCCAAATGACCCTCGTGACTCAGCTTCCTGAGTAACTGGACTATACACACATGTCCCTAAGGTGATTTTATATACAATGGTGACTCAGATGTGTCCAACCTGCCATCCATGGGCTACATGAGGCCAAGGATGGCTGTGAATGTGGCAACACAAAACTGTAACCTTTTTTTTTTAAGTGTAAGATTTTCTTTGTGGTTGTTAAAAAAATGTTAACTTGACTGCACAGTTCTTGTGTGTACTTTGTACACAACAGCACAGTCTTGCAATATCAAAAGGTTGGACACACCTAGGTCTCATCTTCTTACTCTGAGGCTGTCCATGGGTGGATGCAAAGCTAAAAAAAAATGTAGTCCTTCAATCAGTATGTAGATTCCAGCAGGGACAAATCATGCTGAAAAGAAATGCCTGGATCTACACTGCTTTAAAGTGTGCCCTGTCCTCTCTCTTTAGAAGAGAGCACCTGTGAACTATGGTATTTCACTGACAGAGATGTCTAATTGGACGTTAGAAGAAAACTCCTGAGGGCCATGCTGAATGGAACATAACCACTCATAGGGTCCAATTCCTCCTCTGAGCTTGATTTGCTCTATTTCACTCTTGCCAAGTAGCCATTCTATATTTAAACACTTCCTTGGGTAGCAAATCTACCTCCTGTTAAATCAACCCACTCTATTGTTGAGCAACTCTCAGAAGAACGAGAGCCTGTAACGCCTCCCAAGCATCAAGGCAGAGAGAGTTGTAATGAAGAGATACCTTTCTGATGGTGTGAATCAGCCAAGACTTGTGTACCTCTAATCTTCACTTTGATTCAACACCATAAAAGGAATACTACCAGCATATTTAGGTACTTACAGGTTCAAAGGTCTTGTTAGAAATGCCATTTTTTAAAGAAAGCAAACAATGCGTTAAATATTTACCGTCGGAGGTGAGATGGGCTCCAGATGGAATTTATCTGGAAAAGCTCTGCTTAGAGTCAGGTGTCTGGCATGCTGGTAATACTGCCAAGACAAAGCCAATTCGCATGTTATAAACACATTAGTTATTTTGATAACCAAGTAAGGATATAAGGTCCTATTTTCCTAAGCCTGAAAAACCTATCTCCATATTAACTGATATGTAAAACTGTACTTACTGTGCACTATTTTACCATATCAGACATTGTGTTGACCAATAGCTAGCTGTATATTTGAAGTTGGAGAATCTATGTGTATATTTGTGAATAAAGAAATGACCATCTATAGTTCTGTTACTTGTCAATATACATGCCCAGAAATACCACAAAACATTGGGGGAGATCAGCTGTGTTGGCCATGCTGAGTTCAAGATTGAATATAAACATAACTGAAAATTGCTTTCATTCTTTAATATCTAGAGATTTTGGACAGTAATCTTGCCCAGACCTAGGTAAGGAACAGAACTTCTAAGGCCCTGGCCTTCTTGTACTTGGTTCAAATGAGGTAGTGGTATTAAACGACTTAGGTCATGCTGATCACCAGCATTATTGGATGTAGATACTCAGCACATGGCTGCACCAATTCTTGACCAGGAGAATTCAATAATATGCAAAAATCACATTTCAGGAAAGCTAAGGTACTTCGTCTATTATTGAATCACCCAGTTTTAAGATATGTGGACACCTATGGCACAAGTGAATGGAGGCATGCCTGTAGTTGTTGCCTTCATAGATAGTGTCTGTTCTACCCTGCATTGTTGAAGAATATGATTGCATTATCTGTGGAATGAAAAACAAGGTCTTTCCTCTTGCATTTTCTCAACCCCACAAAGCATTTCTACATGCCTGTTATGCATCAAGCTAAGCACATGCCAGGTTCAGCTACATCCTAATAGGCTTGGACTTGAGTTTATAACTTTGAGGACTCACATTCAGTTAAAAAGTACAGGGACACATCCCTGAGATTTCAGCACTGGTGGTACTGAGTTGATTTTACAGATTGTGACTAAAGGCAAAGTTTTCTTTGTGCAAGGTGATCTCAACATGCTCCTCCTAGCTCCTGAGGAGCTTGCTTACTCTGCCTAGGTATCTCCAGTCCAGAAGATCTGAGAGCCTCTCTGTGCGGTTCCTCTGGATGATTCTTTGACGGCGCGACTGTTTGCAAAACCCGTAAAGAAACTGAGTCAGCTGATTGCAAGAATCATCTGGAGATCGGAAGCGCCTGTCAACAATGTAAATACCTGGAGAACACACACACAAATCAAAACACAACTTGCAACTTATTACCTAGGTTCCAGCAAAGACCACAGCCAGCCCATCATCAGTATCTGCCTAAGCTACCACCCTCACTTTATCTTCCCCCTTCTAAGGTTGTATGTTTTCTATGAACTTCTAGTTATTAAAAACCATCCTCAACCCTGCCAACAAAGATGATCTTACCTTAAAAAAGGTATCTAGCCAGCAGGCCAGCGATTCTCTAGAAATTGTTACTAACCAGAAACACCAGGTGGGACCTATATTAGCTCCCTCCTCCCCGACTCGGCGTTCCCGCTTACAACCTCACCAAGAAGCACCAGAGGAGAGCTGCCTCCTGCAGGCTAAATTGCTAAGGCGTAGGCAGAGAACCCATCCTGGTCAAACTTTCTTGTTGCTAGGCAACATGAACAGACACACAGTGAAATGCAAATTGTCCTACAGTCTTTAAAAAGTGATTTTTTTTCTACCTTGACATGGATCTTTAAAAGAATAAACGTGTTCTCTATAGAGTGACCAATATGAATACTCCAAGGCCATAGCTACTGTATTATTGCTCTTAGGACTTAAGGGGAAAAAATTCTATCACCATCATCAAAAAATAAGTTAAAGGCAAAGTTTGCCCAAATTCCATCCTTTTGCAATTCTTCTTGGGAGCAATATATTCAGTATTAAGAATATTCTTTCCTATGGACCCCTACTTAAATCTACTTTTAATTAGATGAGAAATACAAACTTCAGTTTCATTTCAGGACAGCTTTAGCATTAGGGCCTCAGGAGGATACAATGGGAAAAAAAAAATCTCACCATATGCAGTAGGGTCAGCCACATGCTCCTGCATGAAACAGCCAAAGCCAGAGAGGTTTGTTGTCACACTTGGGATGCCCATCACCGTGCACTCAGCTGCCAGGGAATGGACAAAGAATGAGCTTCAGACCCACTCTCAATTCTCACATTCATGTGCAGGAGAAAAAGTCCTGTTTGCCTAGTGGTAGATTGTTACTTCCTGCCGGGCATGGTATAACCCTTTATATGCGGTCATAACATAGGCAATCTTTGCAGCCATCCATGAAGTGATGCTGACATCATCCCTCTCTGGCAGGTGAAGACATTAAAGCATGAGGAGTTGAGGTAACTTAGCCTCTTCATAGAATCAGGGGATATGAGAGAGCTGGGCTTGAAGTGAGACATCCAGTCCTAGAGTTCTTGCTGGGACCTGCTGCTCTCTACTGCCCGAGCCCAGCTGCCTGTTTGCTGGTTTAGTTTTGTTCCATTCTGTGCTTGTGACTCTGCTTGGCAACTTTATGGAGTATGGTGTGTGCTCGGACACAGCCAAGTTCTCCTCTACTAGAATCTTCTCTGCACACATCCCTGCTACTCTCTTAAGGGTGCAGGGAATTCGTGGTCTCTTTCAGTCTTCCCTCACCTTTTAATAAAACCTGCTTCCCACAAAATATCTGAGCTATCTCTGAAAATACCTTTCAAAGATAGTTACATTTTTTCTTTGTTCATTTGTGAGTGTGTGAACCTGTGTGTACATTCATGTGGATGCCCAAGGCTGATGCCAAGGAAATTTCCCCAATTGCTCTTTGCTCTTCCACCTTTCATTTAGTCAAGGTCTCTCAATGAAACCCAGAACTGGTATAGCTGGCCAGCTTGCGCTGGGACCCACTTCCTATTTCCTCTGAGGCTGGAATTATAAGCTATTGCCACTTCCATGAGGCATTTGGTGGGTTTGGGGCATCTGAATGCTGGTCCTCATGCCAACATGTCAAGCCCTTTATCTCTTGAGCCATTTCCTGATCCCAACATCTACACTTTAAACAAGTAATATACATGCATTTGACTAGGGCAATATTCTTGGTTCTTGAGTGGAGATGTGTATAAAAGTTGTTCCATTACTCATGGTGGAGTTCAGCTTAGATCACGGCTTTGTCTCCTCTGCTTGTGAGTGTTTCCTCTTGGCTTAGTTATTCAGCTACATGGCAGTGTTTCTGACTTTCAGGGAGGTGTCAGAAGGAGTGTGGGTGGGCATTACCAACTTCTTTGAAATCTAATGACATTTTTGGAACTCCTCCTGGGAACAATTCATATACCTACATATACACAAAATTTTGCCGAAAATGTCATGGGATTTCATTCTCACTAAATAATTCACTAATATATTTTGTAGTAAAAGCCAGGAAACCATGAAAGCTCAATGTATGTCCCTTGAGTGAATTTAATAAAATAAGTGTTTTTTGGACGTTCTAAAAGCTCAGTGCTGGTGTCTTAGCTTGCTATCTATTGTTGTCCTAAACACCATGACATGAGCAATTTGGGAAGGAAAGGGTTTATTTCACCTTACATCTCACAGTCCATCCTGAAGGGGAGTCAAGGCAGAAACTCAGGAAGGCACCTGAAGGCAGGAGCTGATGCAGAGGCCACGGAGCAACACTGCTTACTGGCTTGTTCCCCGTGGCTTCCTCAGCTTCCTCTCTTATACAAGCCAGGCCCAGCTGCCCAGGAGTGCACCACCCACAGCGGATCCTCCCACATCAGTCATTAATCAAGAAAATTCCACACAGATTTGCTGACAAGCCAAGCTGAGGAGACATTCTCTCAAGTAAGGTTTCCTCTCCCCAAATAATTAGCTTGTTTCAAGCTGAAAAAAATTAACCACCATATTTTTGTTATAAAAACAAATTTGAGATTATGTAATACAAGAAGACTAAATCTCTACCACAGGAAGACTTGTTTTTCTTCCAGTATCCACGTAGAGGGTGACTGTCTTTGGTGTTCTGGATATGAGGTGGCCCCATAGACTCGTGTGTTGGGACAGCTGGCGGTGCTAACTGGGAAAGCAATGAAACCTTTAGGAGGTGGAGTCTTATTAGAGGAGAGCTTTGGGGATTGACAGTCTCTCTCTGCCACCTGTTCACTCTCTTCTTCCTGAGTTCAGACGCAGCCCTCTGCTCCTGCTTCCATGCCTTTAATTGCTGCTGCCATCTTCCTGTCATGATAGACTATACGCCACTGGAACCATAAGCCCTGCAAATGCCTTCTTCCTTAAGCTGTTTTTGTTGTTGTTTTAGGTTTTTCATTTGTATGTTTGTGTGTCAGGGTATTTTATCAAAGCAACAGAAAAAAAAAAAAAACCCTAACCTTCTTATTTTGGTAAATTTAAAAGGACAGAAAAACTCATGGGCTGTGTTAACACAAAGTCCATAACTTCTTCCTTCCCTCTTCTCATAACTTCTTTGTCCTTTATCTTAAAACATTAGATAAATCTTTGATATACTTGGGGTCCCATAAATGAAGTTCTGGGAACCTGGAGAGATGGCTCCATAGTTAAGAGCATTGGCTGCTCTTGCAGAGGACCCAGGTTGGTAGCTCACAATCCTCTGTAACTCCAGTCCCAGGGGATCCAATGCCTCTCTGGCCTCTGTGAGCACTGCATGCTTGTGGTGCACAGGTACCCATGCAGGTAAAACACTCATACACTTAAAATAAAAGTAAAACGCCTTAAATAAAAGATGATTTGCTGGGCCATGGTGGCATATACTTTTAATCTCAGCGCTTGAAAGGCAGAGGCAGGTGGATCTATGTGAGTTGGAGGACAGTCTGGGCTATAAAGTGAGTTCCAGGACAGCCAGAGCTGTTACACAGAGAAACCCTGTTTCGAAAAACCAAACAACAAAAGCAACAACAAAAAACCCATTCAGTGGAAAGGCAGCTGTTAGATTTCTAACAGTCTTTGAATTAATGGGAGTGTCTTCCCAGTCCCTCAGTCATTCATGAATTTGGCTTTTTCCTCCTCTGTCCACACTAGGTCTCCCTACATGGAAACTGGGAACAGGGATGGATAACAAGTGTTCTGCTCATCAGCAAAATGTGTGTTTTGTTTAATACTTTATTAAATATGTGATTGAAACATTTTTGTGGACATTTCCTAAGAAGGAAAACTGTTTTCAAAAATGTAGAATTGACACTAGTAGTAAGTTTTGGAACTACAAGGGAGAAAGAACTATATAGATGCATTGTTATATCAAACTTTTAAGAAGTAGTCATATTTTGTCTGTTAAAGTTTTTTTTTCCTTTTTTTTTAAGACAGTGTTTCTCTTTGTAGTTTTGGAGCCTTTCCTGGATCTTGCTCTGTAGCCCAGGCTGGCTTCAAACGCACAGAGATCCACCTGCTTCTGCCTCCCGAGTGCTGGGATTAAAGGTGTGCACCACCACTGGCCAGCCCCGGTTAAAGTTTTAATAATTTTCTACTGCTAAATAATTACATGGATGGAAGGTAGAAATTCTGGGTGCAAAATCACCTAAAACATAAAATTCTAATGAAGAAAAAAGGGAAAATTAAAAAGCAAATCCTTTGAAGTCTGGTTATTCCAATACTATGAAATCCTTGTGTTGTAGTTTGATAAAATTGAAACAATAGATCAGAACAGTACCAGCTGCAGAGCCCTATACTGCTCCTGTTCTGAGGGCTACAGTGTTCTCTCCTCATAGAATTCTAGATACTGTATTTAAATCCTAGAATGAAAATATAGACATAGGGACGGGGGAGATGGCTCAGTGGTTAAGAGCACACGCTGCTCTTGCAGAGGACCTGGGTTCAGTTCCCAGCATCTACATCGTGGCTCACAATCATCTATAATTCCAGTTCCAGGAGATCTGATATCCTCTTCTGGCCCCTGAAGGCATTGCATGCATATGGTATGCACATACATGCATATAGCCAAAACATGTACACATGAAAAAATGTAAATATATAGACATTATGAATGTTCTTCTCTTTAATAACCCAACCTAATACTTCCCCTTTACCTGGCCTCTGCTGTCCCTTGAGCTGTAGGTCAACAACAACAACAAAAATTAGCATTTTGTTTTAAAATAAATGGAATTTACCTAGATCAGGAAGGGTATTTTTTATTACCAACAAGACATAGGAAAGCTATTTCTATCCTTTATGCTGAAATGCAGGCAAACCGTTTGCTTTTTATTTATTATTTAGTTAGTTGTGCTGGGAACTGGAGGGTCGGCCTTGTAGATTCTAAGCATATGTTCCACCACTGAGCTACACTTCTAACCCATTTCTCTTTTTATAAGATGCTTCAGTACAAATGCAAATTCATCACTCTTGTTGCTACTGGTAACCATACCACTTAGGGACCAGAGGAGAAAATGATAAATAAACAGAGTTGGCAGCATTTCTGAATATATGATGGCATTAGCTGTAATACCTTACCCACCACTAAACACAATGCTTTCTTAATACTACCCATGTTTTCAGGGCCAACTTTTGTTTTACAAAATCCAATTAAAAATGTTATCTGCATTCTTCTGAAATAGCTTTTAAAGAACTATATTGGAAGACTAACAATTTTTCATACTAGCTCTGTCTATTTAGTTTATACTTCACATTAATGAGATCTACAGAGATAGCCTAAGAGTATAATACAATCCTCATAAAACATTATCTTCCTCTTTGGAATACAATGAGGCAATGGGCTTGACCCACTCAGGAGGCAGCAAACCCCACTGTAGCACAGTCTCATAGGTTTTGTCTCTATTCTTAGGTTAGGCTCTGCAAAGCATAAAACTGATGCCTGAATGGAGCCAACCCAAATCATTTTTTAAAGGAACTGAGAACGCAAAGCCTCAGCAGAGATTTCCCGTCAACTTTAACATTGCACACACACACTTGAAATAACTTGCAACCAAATCAGAATCTGTCCGTAATCCACACATATCACATACCTGGAGTGTAACCCCAAGGTTCATAGTATGATGGAAACACCCCTAGGTGACAACCCCGGACAAACTCTTCATAATCCATGGGTAGTAGGGGGCTGGTGGAGGACAGAAATTCTGGATGTAAAATCACCTAAAAGAGAAAGTTCTAATGAAGAAAACAAAACAAAACAAAACAAAACAAAACAAAAAAACACTCTACACTTTATTTCAATCCTGGAGGATCCATGTGTTTTATACTCAAGGATAGAGGGAAAGATAAGTTATAAAGAACTTAGACTCTCCTTTTCCTTTCCTCCACTCTGTAACTCAAAGTCTCCACTCTGCATGCTTAACTTTGCCCTTTATCTCCAAATCTTGGGTCACATGGTACAGAGTTAACATGTACATTTTCTGTTTTCACACTAAACTGGTCCCTCAAGTCTTCTCCAGCCTTGTTCCCCACTGAAAGTTCTATTTGGTTCTCTCAACTGCTGATCCCTGTCTTATTAGTCAGTTTGTTCTCAACTTGAGCAAGAAAGAGAGGATGGATCACCTGTGACCTACACATGAGTTATCTAAGGGAAACAGACCCCAGGGGAGGCAAGATATTAGAACAGTCCTGTCCAGATTAGTTCATGCTATCCCCTCTCACCTAGAGGCAGTTACCACCTACCACACTTGCTTTTATTCCACAAGGCTCTGTAGTCCACACAACAACCAGAGTGTCCTGTAAAGATACTATTCATGCCTCTGCTCAAAAATCACACTTGACTCAAATAAAAATGTGTGCAGTGGTGTGCTGGTGTTCAAGAACCAATAAATCAAATCATAAATACCTACTTATATGTAAAATATCATAACTATATGATATTCTAGAAAGACAAAATTGTCAGGAGTTAGCAAACCACTGTTCAGTGGTGCACATGTAGAGCACAAAGAGTGTTTAGGACTTTCTATGTCATACTATAATGATACATATACATCACTATTCACTTGTCCAAACTCAGAATAAATGAAGCCAAGATGAGCCCCAATATGAAGGACAGATCTGGAGGGATAGCAACATACCAACTGAGTCTCAGTTCTAGCAAATGATTTGTGCCAGCGAGGGTGTTACAGAAAGGAGGTGGCGTCTGGATGAGACAGACACGCAGCAAATGAAATTGGACAATGGCTCCAGAACTAAAGCCTATTAGAGTGTATGCACAGGACTGGGAAGATGGAGGAATAATAAATCGTTGGCTGTACAAGTGTGCAGAAGAACCCACACAGAAACCAGATGGGGGGGATGGAGAGGTGGGTCGATGGATAAGAGCCCTAATCGCTCCACCAGATGAACAGGGTTAGAATTTCAGTACCCACATGGTGACCCATAACCATCTGCAGTTCCAATCAGAATATCTGATGCCCTCTTCTGGCCGCCTTGGGTACCAGGCATACACATAGTGCACAGTCATACATGCAGGCAAAACACCCATGCACATAAAACAATAATAAAAACATCACTCCATATGAAAAGAACTTGTTATAATAAACACACTTGCAGGGCCCTTGAGGTGCTCATCAGGTACAGGTGTGTGTCACTAAGCCTGACAACCTGAGTTTGATCCCCAGGAACCGAAGGTAGAAGCAGAGAACTGACTTCCACAAGTTGTCCTCTGACCCTTTCATGAATGACATGGCACTTTTCATCCTCTATCCCCCACACAAAATAAATATATGAATAAATATAATTTTAAAATAAAACGCATAAAAGAAAAAAAACACTTAAAAACATACCTCTTATCAGAGTCCTTTCCTAAAGTAAGTTTTAGAATATATTTTGATCATTAAAAAGTAGGTAATTTCCTTGTGCCTACTGGTAACACTGTGTGATTAAAACAAATGTTAGGATTAAAGCTCAGAGTTAACTAATGTCTAAGAGTAATTACCTAAAACAAGAAGCAGAATCCATTTTTTTAGAATTTCTTAAATATTTTTTCCAGAAGATGTTAAAACAATGAAGAGCTTGTAATAAATTCCCTCCAAAGTATATTTGATATAATTCTTTTGTTTGTATGTGTGCATGTGGGCATGGGGATACGAATTCTAGTGGGTGCATATGTATCTTAATGTTCCTGCATTTGTGTGCACATGTGTGTAGAGGCCAGAGCTCAACCTTGGGTGCTGTTTTTAAGGAGTTTTCATGCTACTTTTTGAGGCAGGGTCTCTCTTTGGCCTTGAGCTCACCAATTAGGCCCGACTGGCTTCCTGGGCACTGGATTATCAGCATGTGCCCAGCTTGTACCAGGGTGCTGGAGGGTGACCTCAGGTTCTCATGATTGCATGGCAAACATTTTACCAACTGAGTCTTTGCCTTGGCTTATTCTATGCAGTTTTGAAGCAGTTTATAACAAACCAATTCGTTTCACCTTGACTCTGTCTGCACGATTGTTGAAAAGTCCAATCCGTCTAATGGTGCTGAGGATGGGATCCGTGGAGTCATCAATCATGTTGTGAGTGGTCACAGGAGGCAAAGACTGTCTCTGAGGGAACAGGGGGAAGAAAATGTCAGTGGTGAGAAGCATAAATAAGTGTGACTCATTTCTGCAAAAGGCCATTGACATCTCATGCACTCTCTCTGTTTTCAGCCCTCTAAGATGACGCTGGTTTTGATGACTAAGCTTTGTGTATTGCAGGGGAAGAGAAAGAGTTCCAGAACTTTCTTCACAGACTGTGAACAGAAATCTTCCATTCCCCTCAGCCCCCTTGCAGCTACTGTATGAAAGGCCTGGATTTCATAACTGCTTCTGGATTTTTCTAGAATGTGCAGGAACTTTGGGATCTTCATCTAAGATGAACTTGATTCACTGCAACTGTCTAGCAAACCACATTATTAACAGGATGCCCATGCATGTCTAGTACTATATTACATTTTAAAACAACAATTCTGTTCAGCTGAGAAGCATTGGCATTTTCTCTACTATGGTGAGGATCCTGCACTTTCAGAGATTTTCACAAGTTTTTTTTTTTTTTTTGTTATAATGGACATAGTTTTTCATCTGAGTATATTGGTTCAAAAGGAATTCTGTAAATGGGTTCAAAGACAGACTTTGTAAGATTTCTAAAAAAAAAAAAAAAAAAAAAAGAAGAAGAAGAAATCCCTTAAAAACAATTCATAAAAGCACATACAAAATCATTCAAGTGACTATTTAAGAGTATGGTTTTGGGTGGGTAAAATGGCTCAGTGGTTAAAGGTTCTTGCTGCCAAGCCTGGTGATCTGAGCTCCATCTCTGGGACCCACATGGTGGAAAGAATCTAACTCCTTCAAGTAGTCCTCTGACTTCCACATAACTTCCACATGCCCCTCCACAAGTCTTCCACATGCCCTGTTCCACAACCACAACCACAAACATAAATGGAATGAAAAGAGAATATTTTTCCAACTCTCAGATGTGAAATTTCCTAATTTAGCAAATTCCTTCATATGAATGAAGAAAATACTGCCTGGGTTGATTTTAATGATCATGAGAAGTGGTAGGTACTTTTAAATTTTTCTTACCTGAGTTGAAAAAATGGCTCTCTTCATAATTGTTATGTCATCTCGATCCAAGATACTATTCATGTCGGGAATTTCTCCTCTGTGGCAAAAACAGTGTTAAAAATAAAAACAGCTGGCACTAGTTTAGTGTTTTCTAATTGACATTAGTTCATTTATTGTAATATTGTTATTTACTAAGATGTTAACACAAATTTAATATATGAATATTTATTATTTATTTACTACATTAAGTCAAGATATATTTGAACTCAAGCTCCTTCAGTCTCAGATTGATGTATTAATGAGTACCCACTGAATAAGAACCTGTGTGCATATATGTACACATGGTCTGCTACTTGCAAGCTGTTTACTGATATTGTCAAAGGTAAAATGCTAGTGCTCATACGACATCTGCAAAGGCTACAAATTCCATTATGTTGGGACAAAATTCGTGAAAAGTGACTAAATTGTGATGTGTGAATGGTGAAGACCTAAATGTTAGTGTGTAAGTTGTTCTAAGCACTTACCTCAATAACCCATCGTAGAGTTTCTTTCCAAACTTTTCCTTCATAGAATGCACGGTGTCCCTGTTTGACACAGACAGATTTCTAATTCAGATGCAATCATAACTTTTCACAGTCATCTTTGGGCGTTTGAATGAGAATGGCTTTCAGAGGCTCAAATATTTGCTTACTTAGTCCCTAGCTGGTGAGACTGTTTGGGAAGGATTAGAAAGTGTGGCCTTGTTACAGGAGGTGTGTCATTGGGGGTGGGCTCTGAGGTGTCAAAATGCCCATGCAGTTTGAGTGAGCTCTCTCTGCCTCGTGCTTGTGGATCAAAATGTAAGCTGTCAGCTACTGCGCCAGCACCATGCCTGCCTGCTGCCATGCTCCTCACCATGACGTTCATGGACTGCAATGCACTTGTGAACGCTGAATCAAAACTTTCCTTTATAAGTTGCCTTGGTTGTGGTGCTTTGTCACAGCAATAGAAAGGTAACTAAGGCATCATCTGTTGTGAAGGTGCTGTTGTCTCATCAGCGTTCCTTGAAGTTACAAGTATTTTTTTAATATGCCCTCTCCTATTATTTCCCCACTGTCTAATTTAGCTTGGTTGAGAAAAATCCAAGACTAAGGCCACAAGGCGTTTGAACAGCACAGAACGCTGGAACTCTTTTTCGCTCTCTTAGCTGGGGAATGGTTGAGAGTGGGGAGGGTCAGTGAATGGAGGTATAGACAGAGCATGTTAGTGAGATAAACAGTCAATAACTGATCTGGGCTGAGTGTAGAAGGAGTCATCATATTCAACCCCTTGCTTTGGTATACACTTTAAGTTTTCCCTGTAAAATATATCCAACCCATCTTTAATACCCATGTATGGATACTCGCTCATCCTGTGGTTGTTTGTTAGGATGTTTTTCGAGTACTGCCCACCATGTTACAGGCATTGCACAGTCTAATGCACCAGTTAGCCCCAGGAGAAGAGAACCACACATTATTTATGCTACATCAAAGAAACAAAGTTCAGGGACACAGCTCAGAAGTCACACACTTAGGCAGAACTCCCTTCACGTGTTGTCTGAGCAGGCTGACAAACATGAGATTACCACAGCTGCTTCCGCACCGCCTGGCCCTTCAGGGTTTCCACGTTGAAATTGTTTGTCTTGGCAGGCATGATGAAAAACACCACCACAGTGACGTTACTCTTGTGCATCTGAGAAGGGTTAGAAAACACAGTAGCGTCACCTAACGAAGACCAAAAAGCATCTGGCACGGGGACCTTAAGCCTGGAAAACAGTGTTTTCACGTGTCACAGGAGAGAAAGAATGCTGAGCTGTGAAACCTGACTTCCAATCAGGATTTGTCAGCAAAGAGTATTTCCACACCATTGGCCATTAACGTAGATAATAGTAGCTACTCATGTCATTGTGTTTTCCTGTGGCTAAAGAACACATGGGACTTGACAGAAAAAAAAAATCAAAATTCCTTCTTTAAAAGTTCAAAATTTAATGAGGATTTATTTCTTATTCTTCTAACTCTTTCTAATTTACTGATTTGTACAAATGGATTTTTTTTACATGTTTCTGTTACATGTCTAGATGGTCCATATGATGCATTTTGACTTTTAGGCCAAAATGTAAAGGAAGAGAGCAAGCATGTGCTTCACACTTTTGATGTAGCAGTATGTGCTGGGGCACTTTAAACACACAATTGCCTTCCATCCACCCTTATAATCACCAACCACAGTACATGTGATTCACTTCATTCTACTGATGATAAGGAAGCACAGTATGTAAAATATTTTATCTGAGTGCCCATAGCCTATTATGAACAAAACTAATATTTAAACTGATTTTTTTTTTTAACTTCTGAAATCTGTTTTCTTGTTCTCTTCCACAAATGCCTTAGGCCTCTCATCTCTCACAGGGAAATGACATATATCAAGCAGCTTTGGAGTAAAAGCCTAAATTCTAGGTAAAACTATGAGCACATGGATGTCCTTATGATGTAAATGATAGAACTGTGTCCTGAGTTTGGGACATCTTTCCATCAATTGTGTCTGGCCTCTTCCCTCTGAAACCTCACAGTCCATTCAGGAAATCTACAAAAGTCATGGGACACGAAGTTCACTGCAGGTGGCAGCCAATGCACTATCAAATAAGCTACATATTGTGTATTTTAATTTCTCTAAGTATTATAATTATCTTTTCTCTCTAACTTAATAACAGTATGTTTTTATTTACTTCACATCTACAAATAAAGTGAATATTTAATGACTGTATGGATTGATTTTTTTTAATAATGACCCTAAACATAAAACATGTTTGATACAGTTATATGCCTATTTACAAAGCATGCTTTAATGGATATATTCCTGGAAATATGAACAAAGATTATACCAGAATAATTGATTTCACTTTAATCTATTTTTGCAGATGGTATTGCTATTACTAATAACTTTCTTATATTGCAGTTTTGGGAAATCTTTCTGCATATTTGGTATAATATTTTTGCTAACAGAGGAAAAAAAGAACTATATTCCAGAAAAGCTTGGAGACAACAATACAGAACTCAGGAAAATCTAGATTGTCTCAGTATCTTTTTTTGTTTTAAACTAAATGTATACATGTGTGGGTGTGTGCACGTAAGCACGGAATCTGAGGAGGTCAGAAGAGGGCATTGGATGCCCCAGAACTGGAGTTACAGGAGATTGTGAGCTGCTATGTGAGTGCTGGGAACCCAGCTCTGAAAGAGAAGCATGTGCATTCAACCACTGAGTCATCTCCGTGACTCCCGAGGTCTCCGCGTCTCAATAGCACTCAACTTTTACACTGTGACATTTGTTCTGCATTTTAGTGTGATAGGATTGGAATATAAACCAATCACTGTAGTTAATAGGACATGACGCCATTTTCTATTGCTGTCTCCCCTGCCTGTGCTTCTCTGCTGAATTCACAGGGAACCTCTTTGTAAGGCCTGATCCTGAGCAAAGGTTATTTACTATGGAGAGTAGAACCCTCTTCATGGTTCCAGGTGAGGGAACACTTCAGAGATGGACAGTTGGAGATCTGTCAACTTAGAGAGCTGGTGTAGATGATAAAGGGGCGGAGGAATGAGTTTTTAAGATCTGTCCTGTTCTGTGGAAGAAAAGTACTGGGACACTTGACTGTTTCAATGCAGGAGGGCGACCACAGCTAGAACTGTCTGGATTTGGATTGCTAGGTGTGATGCCAAGGGTGACCATCAGGACACTGTATCATCATTCATGGGCTACATTTGGTTTGGTTTCTTTCTTTCTTTCTTTCTTTTTTATTTTTCAAGACAGGGCTTCTTTGTGTAGCCCTAGCTGGCCTCGAACTCACTCTGTAGACCAAGCTGGCCTGAAACTCGGTGATCTTGCTGCCTCTTGAATTCTGGGATTAAAGGCATGTGCTACCACGGTTTACATCTGGTTTCTAATAAATGATATATGGCTTTCAGTTTGCTTGACTTTGCTGTATCTGTCTTTCAATAAACTCCCGTTAAGGAAAAGAACTATTAAAATGTTTTTCTAACAGATAGCATGTATAGTATGAAATTCTGGTTTAAAAATGTACTTTAAAGTGTAGACAAAGACATATGCGAGTGACATGTAACTCAAATATGCAAATTGAGTAGGAAGAGTCATTTCCAGAATGACATCATTTTAAATGTTTTGTTACATTTCTCTCCTCCTCCTCTTCCCTCCCTCCTCCCTCTGGTGTGCGTGCGTGCATGCGTGCGTGCGTGCGTGTGTGTGTGTGTGTGTGTGTGTGTGTGTGTGTGCGCGCGTGCGTGCGTGCGTGTGAAGAGCACAGCTGCACAGTTTCCGGAGTCTTTCCCCATTTCCACCATGTAGGTTCTGGCATGGAAATCAGACCTTTAGCCAGTACCTCCACTGGCTGATCCATCTCATCTGCCCAAGGTTATCATTTTAAGATTTCAAAGTCAAATTTCCTCTTGAAAACTAACTTCTTCACATCCCACAGCAGAAAGGCCTTGTGCCTCAGCCCAGAGCTTTCTTACCCTTAGGAGGAAGTTGAGCCTGGATAAGGATTCCAAGAAGATGTCAGCCCCTTTGTTTGAGAATTCATACCTCCCAGCAATGAAGAGGAATAAAGTCTTTTCAAGATCAAAATCCAAATGACTGAAACAAAATAAAGCAATTTCTAATAAAATAGAACAAGAGCAACAAATTTCACAGCAGGAAGTCTATTCAAGCAGAAGGAGGCTGGGGAAAGAGAAGCACTTGCTATAGTGCACGGGAACATCTTGAAAAAGATGTGTGTGTATGAGTGTGTGTGTGTGTGTGTGTGTGTGTGTGTGCCTGTAAATGCCCTTGAAGGCAAGATGAGGGTGTCAGAACCCCTCCCCATGCTAGAGTTACAAGTGGTTATGAGCCATCTGATACTGTGCTTGGAACATAGCTCTGGTCTTCTGCAAGAGGAGTGTGTGTTCTTAAACACTGAGCCGCCTCTGCAGCACCCCCCCCCCCCGGGCTTTTTTTTTTTTAAATCAAGAAAAACATACCCATAAAAGTGACCTCGAACGAAATCCTGGATTCTGGCCTTGTACATGGCATGGAGATTTTGAAATTCATGCACTGCAGAAAACTTCTTAACATTCAAGCCATTGGGAGTAACTACATCTGGAAAAGCAAAATAAAAAAAACGGGGCTTGTTTCTGAGAGGTAATACACATTCTTTGTCACCTTTAATGTCAGAGGCATGTAACAGACAGACAGACAGAACCCTGAACGTGGTCGTTTCTTAAAACGACAATTTTGAGTTAGTGTGAGAGGGCAAACACACCAGGCTCAGTGGGTAAAGGGAAGTGGCCGCTGTGGCTGAATTTTCCAAGGTATTTGGAGGAGGGAGAAAAAACGGCAGCATGCAGCCCTTTGACAGGGCAGCCCCACAAACAAAAACTTCACTTTAGAACAGGAAAAAGCAAAGCATGTGTGTAAGCTCAGAGAGGAGCACTGTGGGCAGAGAGAAACAGGAAGATCAGGAGAGAAATAAGGACGTTGCTGGCCGAGCTCCTTTGAGAACCACGAGTGTAAGAATGAGTCTGCACTGATTGGGTTTTGTCAATTTACTAGCATATCTGGGAAGAGGGAATCTTAATTGAGAAAATGCCTCTGTGAGATGGGTCTAAAGCCAAGCCTGCAGTCCATTTTCTTGATCAGTGATGGATGTGAGAAGGCCCAGCCCACTCTGGGCGGTGCCACTTCTGCAGATGGTCCTGGGAGGTATCAGAAAGCAGACTGAGCAAGCCAGGAAAAGCAAGCCAGCAAGCGGCGTTCCTTCGTGGTTTCTGTTCCTCCCTGTTTCTGCATCAGTTCCTGCCTTGACTTCCCTTAATGATAGATAGACTGTGATCAGCGATAAGCTGAAACAAAGTCTTTCCTCCCCAAGTTGCTTTTGGTCGTGGTGTTTATCAACAATAGAAACCCCATTTAAGACGGAGTCCGAGAGAACCCCAAATCCAAGGGAACATTTGGAAAGAACAGAGTCTAGCCCGCCACACTGCCGATGTTCTGTCTTTGTCGTTTTTTCGCCTGTTCCGTTGTTTGACAAAACGTCTTCACTTATTGAAGACCCTCCACCAGACACCCAGTAATCTCTGAAAGCAAAGGAACTGCAGGCAAGGTCTCCGAGTTAAGCAAGGCTGCTGCGGGTGTTAGGAGGCGGCAAACCCAGCCTCCGTAATTACCAGGCTTCCGCTTCAGCATGTGCTCTGCCTCGATGGCCGTGATTTCTGACACCGTGGTGAACACATGCGTGCAGTGCACAGAGGCCCGTTCCATGCAGTAGCGGTGATAAATCTGTCTCTCCCCTGCCTCTTTGTCTATGTCGAACTGTGAAAGACAAACACATGTTCCTTGCACAATCCTCTTCACAAGCAAAACAAAATCCTTAGTTCACAAGTGGTTCTTCCTCAGAGCTGATTGAAGTTATAATAATCTCATCAAAGGACTAATATCAAGCCATTTGCTAAAGTATAAAATTGGTATTTTTAAAAGTACTGATAGCTTCATGTCTTCCAGACTGCTGTTTCATCCCCTATAAAATTTTGACATTTTGTTGCATGTTTTCTTATTCCACAGTTTTTAAGTATAAAGATAATTCTAGCCTCCAAGGATTGCATATTTTACCATAAACAATGAATCATAATATAAAAACGGCAGTGTAGTAGAGTCATGCAGCAGAAGCATGCTGGGCCCATGAAATAAAAAAAAAAAAGGTTTAAAAAGAAAAAAAACCAAAACAGGGTGCTGGGGCTGGAGAATGGCTCAGTGGTTAAGAGCATTGACTGCTCTTGCAGAGGATCCAGGTTCGACTCCCAGCACCCACATGGCGACCCACAACCATCTGTAATTCCTGTTCCAGGGGACCTATTACACTCTTCTGGCTTCAGAAAGCACTAGGCACACACATGGTGCATGGATATACGTTGTGGAGGCCCACAAAGGTTTCCTTGTGAGATCTGAGCTTGCTTTACCCAGCAGAGCTGCATTAGAGGATTGCTTGACCATGTGCACGGTTACTAGGTGACTGGAAGGGTCTACACTTGGCTGAGCTAGGAGGGAGGTCTTTTGTTCCACCCCTTGGCATTCCTATAAATAATACCCCTTCAGAAGAGACAGAGGGGCCGGTGGATAAGGATCCAGGCCCTCCCAAGGCCATCCTGTGTTTCTATCTGTATCTCTCCCCTCTATCCTTCTATCTAAATCTCTTATCCCTCACTCCTCAAGAGTACCCTGAGGTAAAATGTGAGAGCCGGTCTCCCAACTGGCCTCCCATGATACATGTAGGCAAAACACCTACACTGATAAAATAAAATTAAAAAAATGAAACAAAGCTGACACTAAACTTGACACTCAACGTTTGGATAATTACTATCCTATTTAATTTGCTGAGAGAGAAAAGTTGAGTGATTTTTTTCTTGGTTATATACTCCAAGTTAATTTTACTTCAAATAGGTAGTATGTTAGATTGTGGGTACATCTGTCACTCTTGATATCATTTTTAATACAATATTTTTTATAAGATTTTGTACTTGCATTCTGGATATTTCAGCTAAAAACAAACAAAAACAAAACAAAAACCCAGAAACCAAATCCTCAGTGAATGAACCCTTAAACAACTGGACTTCTTCCATTTCCCTTACTCAGTATCATCTCTCACAAAGCTTCGTGCAACGCTGGCATTGTCTTAAAATAAGACAAATTTATATACAGCATCATGGGACGCCTCTAACACGGTGTTCAGCTCTGCTGTTCACTGTCTGCTGAATTCTCAAAAAACTCATGTGTTCTGTCTTCATTATATAGAAGGGGAAACTGAATCTTTCAGAGGTCAGGAAACTTGCCCAGGGTTACATTTCTATTAAATGTCTTATCTGAGAAATATAATTTGATATGTTTATATATTGCCTAAATCTAAATCTAGTGTGAGCTCGGGATCTCCTATTGTAAAAAAAAATGTTTATGAATATAGCTTAAAGTTTAATTTTTGACTACTTGTTATCCACTAGTGGCTGGCAGGACCACTCACTAGAATGATGGGCTTGAAACACATATTGTATATCTAAACATACTTGAGATATGTAGTCATCATTGAAAGCATAATGTTGTAATTATTTAATCAAAAGACTTGTTAAAATCTATCTCTGTATTATAATGTGTTTATTCTTAAATAGGACTACTCATTATTCATGATTAGATTGTATTGATTGTTGATCTATAAGACCACAAAGCACTCTGGGATGAAGGATTCTATGAGCCGCTGTAAGATCCGGGCCTGACCTTCTCAGCACACACTGCTGAGCCGCTCACCACAGGTCCCTGGTTTGTCCTCATTAGTTGAATGTTACCATACATTGTTTGCAGGTCTCCTTGGTCCCCTGACTTTCTGAATCCCTTGTTGACTTATTGGAAGCCTGGGTCTCAGCTTGGGCTGACCTTTTTGTAGTACTGCTCTCATTAGCATCACTGTCTGCTCTGTTAGAGGCATTCAGAAGGCGTTTTCTCGCATTCCAAATGTGCTCCAGACAGCGGCATCAACTTCCCAGGCTACTGATTATAATTCACGAATGTTCATCCATGGATACACACATTCTGATTCATAGGATCCCAGATCTTTTAACTCTGGGTAAGTTTTTTAAAAACTCAAGTTTTCAACTTCCTAATTTTCCCAATAGTGAAACCAAACCTTTAAGCCCTAAACTGATAAGTAAAATAGATATCAAATACACATTGTTTTAGTTTATGGCCATCAAATGTGTGCTGTTGATAATCTTTCTGACTTTATAGTATAAGAGATGCTTTGGGGCTTTAGAGGCAGCTCAATGGTTAGAGGAATGTACTGCTCTTGCAGAGGACCTGAGTTCAATTCCCAGCTACTCGCTTGAGCAGTTCACAATGTGTAACTCCACCTCCAGATGATTTGATGTCCTCTTTTGGCCTCCAAGGGCACTTGTACATATCTGGCATACACTCACACAGACATATAAATGAAATTAAAATTGAGAATATACCTTTATCATGCCAATTTAACTGAAAATTGAAGAAAGATAAAAACTGAGTGACCTGAGGTCACAGAATTGGGCAATCTCTAAAATGAGCAAGCATAAGCCATCAGGTGCCCACCACCATGTCTGGTGACATCTGCTCACTGGCCCCGTAAGCACCTCACCTGTGCACTTCAGAATTCCAGAAAGATGCTGAGGCATTTGCCTGAAGTGTTTTCCAATAAATAAAACATGTAGAGGATAAAGAGATAAGGCTCAGGTTAGGGGTCTACCTAAGATCCCAGTTATCTACCTGCCAATCATCAGACCTTGAATCTGGGGAGGAACAAGATCTTATGCCTGGCAGTACAGTGTCTCCCTCCTATTACGCCCATCTGGATCCATGTCTTCAGAGAGGGAGCATAACTCAGGCTCTCTACTCCACTGCACTCTGAGCAAAGTTAAACTCTCTCTACCTCCTTCACCCAGGGGAAACTGCTCCATGAATTTTGATTAGCTGAAAGGGCATTGCTGCCATGTGATTGTTAGCTGAAATGTGGAGATCAATATCTTTCATCCTTGGGCTTCAGTGAGCTGAAAGAAAGGGACAAGCGGGGCTGGTGGGTGGTTTACCTTGTCAAGCTGGTTGTAGAAGTCAATATTTGCTGCACAGAGATACCGCCCAAGTAGTGTGGCATGGGTTGTAAATATTGTGGCGATGGGGAGTTTCCTGGCACGAGAAAGGACTAGCCCAGTTCCAGCCTGCCATTCATGGAATTGGGCAATGACATGTTTACCGTCTGCATGATCTGTCACCTGCATCAGGAGAAAAGCCTTTAGAAATGTGATTAGTGATGCTTGGTCTTGAGCGTTGCCCACAGCAGAAGGACAGATGTGAGGTGTATACATTGTATCTCTCTCAAAGGGGTCTAAACAAGAAGCATGTGGACTTAGCAAGAGGAAGTAGGATTCACTGACTCATTGGTCAAGTCCATATGTTTTTATGTTTAATCCTTCCTTTTAGTAATGGGTCAGATTTATTTTTGTATCCACAGAATAAATACAAATAGTATTAATAAATAATAAATATCAGTTATACTATTAATAACTTGAATAAACATGCAATAGATAGTAATATTCATTGAGTAAGTAACTCAATAACAGAAGTAATACCTTTGAAGAAATCAAGGGAATCCAGTCTGCTCACATGAGCTTCTTTCAAAAATATACCACACACAAATCTCTGCATGTAAATATTCCTCCAAAGACATGCACACTGCACACACAAATACACTACCACACCAAACACACACAAATATACCTTCACAGTCAGCATGTGCACATCACATACACCCAACAAACACAACACACAAATACACCCCCACACCAAACACACACACACAGCACACATACCTTCCCACATAAATACACCCCTCACCAAACACATATTTACCACATACACCACATACATACGCACACATAAATATTCCCCCCCACCAGATACACACACACACACACACACACACACACACACACACACACACACACCTACACACCTACACCAAACATATGCACAACACATACACAGTGTTGGCTGGTCTCCAACTTGGGGCTATGGCTCAGGCAGAGTTATAGAGGAAGAGTTGGTGGCACTTACTGATGCCGCAGGACTGCATAGCTGTCATTATGGCAGACTTTTTCCATATCCCTAACGTCTTCCCATCTACTACCACTAAGAAGCTGCCTGCCCACCTTCTCCAGTCAGCCCTTGATGAGTATTGGATAGGACCTCATCAGACAGATCTGTTAAGGGGAGCACCATCACAATACTATGCCCTTAGCTCCCCTCCTCACTAGGGGTCCCCTTCCTTAAGATCTGACTTTTGTGTTAGGTATAACTATCTGGAGGTGAAGAGAGGCATGCACAGAGATCCTACTACTGTACTTTGAGAAGGAAAGAGAATAGAGGCTGGGCTCATTTAACAAACTGGCTTCCAGTGTTCTTCCTCTGTGTACCTCTGGATTAATCTGTTGCTAAGGCTCCTGGGTAGCTGCTGAGGCCACTTCAGCCCTTAGTGAATAGAAATATCAAGAAGTCACTGTAAGTGCACCTGCACTCATACATAGACAAAATGGAATGTTTCAAGTCTTTCCTGCTGTCTAGAATTTATATGTATTTTTCATGAATTATATCTCTTTTATACATATAGTTTGCACATCATATATATACGCAGGCAATATAGCTAGATGTTTTATATACACAATTTCATTTAAATGTTACCTGAGATAAATAGTAATAAATATTACTATTCGGTTGCAAAGGTTGGCACATAATTGAGGAATGGCTAAGTATTTCCTTGCAATCCCTTTAAAAATGCATTATGACAATCAAAAGAAGCATTATCTCCAAATTTTTAGGTCATTGCTGGATCCTCAGTGGGCTGCCCTCTGTCCTATCACTATATAGCAAACCGTACCTCTTTTAAGAACCAGGCAGTTAAAGACCCAAATATAAGCATGTCGTTGGCTTCTCGGTCATGGTGAGGGATGCCAACACCACATGCTTCCCAGAAGTCACCCTTCCACCTGTCCAGGTTCCATGCTGAAGAGCTTATGTCAAAGAGCACCACGTAGGGACTCCCTTCTATCAGCCATCTTCCAAAATACACCTGATATGGAAGGAAAACATGGCCATTGTCTTATAAGCACAACATAAGAGAAGAATGTGTATTTGGGTTTAGAAGAAGCAAACATGATTTGGAGAGGGTTGTGATCTGAATGTGAACTGTCCTCTACAGGGTCATTAGTTTGAACATGTGGCCCCAGCTGTTTGTACTGTTTAGGGAGGTTGTGGAACTTTTAGGAGGTGGAGCATCACTAAAGGAAGGTCTTGAATTTTTATAGCCTGTCCTGTCTGCTGCCACATCTTCCCTGCTCTGATGGACTATATCCCTCTATAATTGCAAATCAAATATGCCCATTCTCCCTTACTCTTGTCAGAGAATTTTATCACAGCCACAACAAAGAAATTAAGACAAAGAATAATGGCAGACCAAGTGTTAATGTGAAATGTTTCCTCAAAGATAAAGCTCATGTATCAGACTTTTTCTTTTGTGCCACCAACCAGCTTCCAAATTATGACACAGAGACTTATTATTAATTTTGAATGCTCATTCTAGCTTGGCATGTTTCTGGATAGCTCTTTTAATTTAAATTAACCTGTTTCTCTTTGTCTACTTCTCCTCAGGGCTTGTTATCTTTCTTCCTTCTGTACCTCGTCCTTTCACTGCTTCTCTGTGTCTGGCTGCCTGGCGTCTGCCTGGCTTCTGGCCCCAGTATGTCCCTCATTCTCTCTTCCTTCTCTCTTTTTTTCTTTTTGAGCCTAGATTTTTCCTCCTGTTTATTCTCTCTGCCCACTGGCCCTGCCTATCCTTTCTTTGCCTAGCTATTCGCTATTCAGCTCTTTATTAGACCAATCAGGTGCCTTAGGCAGGCAAGGTGAGACAGATGTGACATATCTTTACATAATTAAACACACATCCTTACATCATTAAACAGATGCAGTGTAAGCAAATGCAACACACCTTTATACAGTTAAAGTAATATTCTGCAGCATAAACAAATGTAACATATCTTTGCCTAGTTAAAATAATATTCCACAAAAGCTCATATGTTAAAAGTCTTTGGAAGTTGTTTTTTTTTTTTTTTTTTTTTTTTTTTTTTAGTTTTTGATATATAAGAACCATACCATCTGAAAATAGTGATAATTTGGCTTTTTCTTTTCAATTTAGATGCCCTTTCTTTCTGTCTCTAGTCTTATTACGCTGGCTAAGATAGCTAATGCTAGGCTACATAAAAATAGTCAAGTTTTCATAAGTTTCTTGTTTTAGATCTTAGAAAACTTTTAGCTTTTGGACCATACAGGTACTAACTGACTCAATGGATGAATTCATTCATGAATTGACAACTAAGTAGCTATAAGAATATGGGGCATTTGAAAGGTATTTTATCCACCTGTAACCTTTCCTTGTTGCTCTTTGCTTGTGTCTACTATGAGCTGAGCAACCACTAACCCATATTTCTATCACTATAATATTCCATCTCACTAAATTCCCAAAGCCAGCTAAGCACAGCCTAAAATCATGAACCCAAAATAGATAATTTTCTCCTGTGGATTGTTTCTCAGATACGTGTCACCATGACAAAAAGTGTGATTGACACATCAAGCTACACACAAAGAGCAGTGATAACATCTGATGTTTGAGATTGAAGCTGGAGGGAGCGCCCATTCATCTGTGTGTCATCTCCAAATTCTGTTCTCATTAAGTGAGGTAATTTGAAAATTGGGTGTCTGGATCATGCAATTTCTGCTTTTCTGTCCCTTATCACCTTCTTGTGACTCTGAGTTCATAGATACTGGGTTTAATATCATATGTGAGAAGCATCTTGTTATGTAATCCAGTCTGGCTTCCAATCTGGGATCCTTCCACTTTAGACTATGAAGTGCTGGGAGGACAGGCGTTTGCCACCATGTGGCTAGTCTGGGAGTTCTGCCTGAATGGATATTTGTGTGCTGTGTATGCCTGGTTCTCAAGGAGGTCAGAAAAGGCTGTTGGATCCCCTGGTACTGGCATTACAGATGTTTATTCCCTAACTTCCTTCTTGTCAGGATATCACAGCAACAAAATATATTATTTTACTTTGTGCAGTTGTAAGGCTCTGACCTAGGGCCCCATGGTTTCATGCATGCTAGCCAAGTACTCTAACATTGAACTACATCCCCAGCCCTATCACAGCAAAAGAAAAGGAACTACTGTAGAAACAGTTTGGGCCAAAGCTTACTCTTAGTCAGTAAACTACTACTGAATAATGTCACCAATGCCTGTGACTCCGGGCACAATTTATGTACAACTTTTTAAACTGTCTCAACTGTCAATCTTCCTGGGGCTCCCACTCATTATCCTGTTAGAAAATCTCAGCTTTCACAAGGTGCCTCAAATGCACTCTATAAGAACAACCATTGCCTTTCTCTAAACCTGCTCTTCTTCCCTAGCTAGGTGGATGGTCTTGTCTTCTCTTGTGAGTTGCTGGAAGGTGTGTGTGGTCTGCTTCCTGACAACTGTTCATTGAGAGTTACAGAGGGAAGGGACAATTGGGATCTTTTACCTGGCATCCATGTTTATTCATGGCGTCCATGGCTCTTCTAACAGCATCATTGATGGGCTCACACTGTTCTACTTGCGTCTTCATATTATGCTCAAAATACGGACCTATTAGAAAGTAGTTTTCTCCCCATTCATCTGCTGTTGTTTTGGCCTTGGTCTGAATCACAGTATAGATGCCCCCAACTGTGAAGGAGAAAGCTTCCCATTATTATTCCACTTGGTAATACAAGAGATGAATTACTACTTATTACTGTACTATTTAAAGTAGCATTTCACTTAACTTTTTTAAAGGGCAGGATTTAAGATATTTTGAAGAGTTAAATTCTGGGCCTATTCTAAGTCACTTGATGTGTTTCTCATAGGTTTCACAGAACACTATAGGAATATCCCTGTTTATTTTACATATGAGTAAACCGAGGCACAGAGAGACTTTGTGATGAGTCTGTCATCACATGGGGTTGGTTGAGTTGGGATTCCAACTCAGTCTGACTCCACAACCTCCAGGCAGCAGAGAAAGATCATAACTCAAGACCCACATGGAGCAACGAATTGATAGGCCTTTAGAAGTCACAGAGGGGAGACAGATAAAGGGGAAATGAGCACTTTCATGAAGAGATTAATAGCATTGGGTTTCAGAAGATGTGACGATGGAATGTTTTATGTTGTGGTCTCAGAAACCCACATGGAAAACAGGAGCTAAATGAGATAATTTGGGAGTAAGTTTTCTTAAAAAAAAAAACTTTTAATTACATTATTATTTTTATGTACAAGGCGGGTATATGTGTCATAGCACATGTACGAAGGTCAGAGAAAAAAATTTGCATACGTTGGTTCTCTCCTTCCACCTTGTGGGTCCCAAGGATTGAACTCAGGTCACTGAGTTTAGTTACAGGCACATTTATCTCCTGAGCCACCTTGCTGTCCCTGGTTAAACTTCTGTGTTTGTGTGGAGGGGTGTGAATGTGTAAGTATGTGTGCATGTGTGTGAGTATATGTGTGTGAATGTATGCACATGTGTGTGAGTATATGTATGGATGTGTGTGTGTGTGCATGTGTGCATAAGTGCATGTATATGTGTGTGCATGTTTTCTATACACTTTTGGACTAACAAAAAGGATCCAAGTGACTTACAAATTTCAGAGCCACAGCTTTTCTTTCTATTTTCTAAATAGTCACATTTTTATGGGGTGTATGTGACATTTCAGTATGTGTACATTAGCAATGCTGAAGTCAGGGTGAGAGTGCCCACAGTAACACTGCACTCAGGCAGAAAGCCTGAAAGTTCTCTCTGTAAGATCTAGGTAAGAAAATGCTCCAATATTCACTACTTCTATTCAATCTAGTGACAGGAACCTCACCAGAGCAGCAAGACACGAGGAAGAAATGACCAGTTTCCAAGCTGGAGAAAAGAAAGTCAGATTGTTGCTGTTTGCAGATTACATGATCTTATATCTAGGAAATCCCAAAAACTTTGTAAAAAAAAAAAAACCCTACTAGAACTAACAAATCAGTAAAGTTACAGGATTCAAAGTTCTCATACAGAAGAGTAACATTTCCATATGCCAAAAGCAATTTACTTGTAAAGAAATCAAGAAAGCATTTCTCTGTACAATACAATAAAAACTTTAACACGTAACAATTAATTTAACCAAAAAAGTGGAAGAACTATACCATTAAAACTATAAAACATCAATAAAATAAACAAAAAAAAAAAACAGAAAAGAAAGATACACCATATTCACACATTGGAATAATCAAGATTGTTAAAATCTCTACACTATTTAATTCAGTATCTTGAAATTCCAATGCCATTTATTATAGAAATGTAAAATACAATCCCAAAATTCATATGCAAGTACAAAGATCTTCAATAGCCAAAGTAAACTTGAGACAAAACAATAAAGCCAGGGTCTGGAGAGACAGCTCAATAGTTAAGAGCTGCTCTTCCAGAGGACCCGAGTTTGATTCCCAGCACCCACATCAAATTGCTCACAACCACCTGTAACCACAGCCCCAGAGGCTCAGACAGCCTCTTCTAGTCTCTACGGACACATTCACACATATGGCTGTCTTGAAAAACAAAACAAAATAAATAATTAAATAAAACAGAAGACAGGGGAACCAATGGAATAGAATAGCAAGCCTAGATATTCAACCACACAGCTGTATCCTTCTGACAAGGATGAAAAGAACACATGATGGGAAAAGGCTGTTATGTCAGTGAATGATTCTGGCAAATTTAGGTGTCTGTGAGAACCACAATGGAATTAGGCCATTCACCCAAAAACTCCATCCCAAATGAATCCAGTACTTAAACTGAGATATGAAACCACTGGAAGGAAACACAGAGGACAGTCTTCAGAGCGGTGGAACAGATGAGGATGTTGTGGGTGAGACCCTCAGAGCACAGCAAACAACTAAGCTCACAGCAACCAGCAAAAGAAGCAGCTGATGGAGTAAGTGGAGGTTTGTACAAGATGCGGTTTGCTGATTATTAGTCTCCTAAAGACTTAATGTCAATTTGGTTGATATAGTTCAATAGTGAATCATCACCACCATATGGTGAGCAGCAAACCTAAATAGACATTTCTCAAATAAGCTGTTGTTCTTACATCAATCCCTGAGCCATCTGGAAATCTGATATAAATACCAGGTCCTCATCTCAGAAAAAGTCTTACATTAGGCTGGGGAGAAGGCCCAGTCAGTAAAGAGTTTGCTATGTGAGCATGAGGTCCTCGCCTGCACCAATATGCAGGGTGTTGGCACAGACTCACGATCCTCACAGGAGAAGTGGACAGGCAGAAGCCAGACAGTCTAGCCTCATCCAGCCACTGAGAGACTGTCTTAAAAATCAACCCTTACAGCTGTGTACCAAAAAGCTAGCACATCAGTCCCCAGTGGACATTTCCAAACACAGACAATCTTGGTTAAAATCAGTGGTGGCAAAACAAGAAAAGGCATGAATGTGAAGGGGACCTGTAGGGACAGGGGAGGATGATGGGTGGGTGAGAGTAAACAGAATATACATGTACAGAATTGTTAAAGAACAAATTTAATTCATGAAAAATGCATTAGAAGTGAAGGACAAATGATGTAATCTGATACAGTTGGAGATTATCATGAGGAAAACTGACCAGACTCGGGATGACAAACATTGCACATTTTCTGTCATTTGTGGATCTTAGGTTTATCTCCATGAGGTTATAGTTTGTCAGGAGTTCCACGGTCTAGTCCTGGCCAGTCTCTCATCTCTCCACAGACCCCTGCCTTTTCCCTCAGGACTGTAAGTAGGACATACTATGCATCTTGGTCTGCACACCGTGAGTCTTGGGGAGTCTGGTTCTCAGACACAACACTCGCTCTGAACTGTTGCCTCCTTTACTTGTCTTTGCCCCACTGTGGTTCATCCCGAAGCTCTCAGCACAGCTGTCTCTCCACTAGACAGCTTTCCATTAACTCTAGAGTGGGCTGGGAGCCTCACTACCAACCCATGGTACAGCCCACAACCTTGTTCTTCTGCCCTGACACCCATCACACTGGATGACAAAATGCAGTCATGACCATCTTCCCGCAAGCCCGTGCACTTCAGAGGACTGAACAGATTCTGCAATGTTCAAGACTGTCTGGCCATTCTCCCAGTGCCTGACACCTAGTAGACACTTGGTGCTTCTTATCAAACAGTAGCTGGAGAGGTGTAATAATAAACGGATGAATGAATAAAAAGCAACCATTTGAGGATAGCGTGGACAAGTAGGAATAATTGTTTTGAGGCCTGAGCATAGTATATGATAACTGCAATTTCTTCACATGCTGTGTTTCCCACATTTGTGTTATTCACTGGAAAATCCCGGCACTGAAGAGTTATTTTTCCCCCATCAAATGTCTTTTGTCGGGCTGGAGAGATGGCTCGGGGGATAAGACCACTTGTTCATTTCCCAGCACCCACAACCATCCATAACCCCATTTACAGAGGGTCAGATGCCCTCTTCTGGCCTCCATGGACACTTCGTGAACATGGTACAGTGACCTACATGCAGGCAAGCACTCATACACACACACCTAATAGAAAAGAAACATTTTTTTTCAAAAGTGCTGTTTTCTTGGCTATGAATACATTTCTTGTTCGCCACAGATCACTGTAGGATGGCCAGAGCATGCTGTATATTCATTTTATTCATGAAGCACCCGATGTATAAAGATCCTAAAGTTCTTTTGTTTTTGTTTTTGTTTTTGCCAAAGCTTAAAAAAATCTCTGATATTTGACAGTCAGTCAGAGTTTTTTCTTCTGTGGAGCATTTCCTTAGACAGTGGACATTGTGATTAGTTGTTATATGGATTTGGAAACGACAAAAGTGTTTTTCCCATCTCTACCATTTGTGTAGTCACTGGGTGCCTGCCCCCATGTGTCTTTTTAGCTATGAAGTGGGGAGGGGTAGGTTCATGAACTCTAAGATTCCTCATATCACAGCCACAAACTGCACAGGACTACAGCCTCAAGCTAGGTTTTTAGAAGGAGCTACAGTAGCAACAAGTTGTCAGGGATGGCTCGAATCACTATTTATCTAAGTAGAACTTAACGAAGTTAGATTGATTAAATATATGCTGAAAATGTCCACATGAGTAGATAGCATTTTTTAAAGCCAATTAACAGGGTCTGAGAGATGGCTCAGTGGTTAAGAACATTTGCTGCTCTTCCTGGGTACAATTGCAGCTCTCACAGGGCAGCTCACAGCCCTCTGTAACTCCAATTCCAAGAGAACAGACACCCTCTTCTGGCCTTTACTGCACATGCAGGCAAAACATTCATACATATAAACAAAAATAAATAAAAATGTTTTTAAAAATAAAAAAGCCAATTGAACAAGTTCTATATGCCAGGGACCTCTCTAGAGCCAGAGATCTGCATGCATGTCACATAGGACCCATGGGACTCCAACTCCCGTGAGTGATCTCCTCTAAGGCCCCATTCATGTTTGTTCAATGGAAAGAAGAGCCCTGCTGGCATCAGGGGTCTGTGCATGGCTCTTCAGGACTGACGCCCAGCACTAACCACCCCAGCTCTCCCCCTCCAAAAGCTCTCTCCTTGACTTCCCTCATACTCCACAGAGAAAATCCTTGTCTCCAGGGACACCCAGGCTCCTGTGTAGTAGAGGTGGCCCAGTTCCCAAGAGCCCCAGCCTTATTCAGAAACTGGAGAGAATGAATTAGTGACTGGAGAGGGGGCTTTCAAAGAGCTGTGGATATAACACCCCCCTTCTCTGCGCTAAGGTGGGGTTCTCTCTGCCCCTCCTTGTTAATACAGAGGAAGAGGAGTCTATTCTCTGAGCTTCATCTGGGCATTTCTAAACAGAAGCGCCCACTGCTAACCCTTCTTTCACGTATTTCCTAAATGTGTACCAGAGAACTTTGGACAGTCACCATGAAGTGGAAACCAGGACAGAGTTCAAATACAACTCTATGTGTGTGTGGGGGGGGGGTGGCACATGGTGCACGTGGTGCACGTGTGGGTACATGTTCCTGTGGGTGCACGTGTGAGTGCATATGCGTATACACAGGGAGGCCAGAGGTCAACAAAGGGCTGTTCCTCCCGGCATTGCTTTTTGAAACCGGGGCCCTCACCCTGGAGCTTAGCAGGTCTGCTAGGCTGATGGGCCAGTAAGCCTCTGGGGTCCACTGGTGCCCCCTTCTCCAGCCCTGGGACAATAGGCATGTGCCACCACACCCAGATTTTTCACATGAGTTCTGGGGATAGAACTTGGGTCCTCAGGCTGGCAAGATCAGCATTTTACTGGGTTAATTATCTCACCAGGCTCAGCAAATATAATTCTAACTCTGACACTGTACTGACTCTCAACAAGGGCAAGGAAGAGACGGAATCCTCATTCTCAGCTCCCATCTTCAAATTGCAAAGGTTGTTGGTACCATTCACCCACCCATCTCTCTGCCTGGTTTTGTATGATCTTGGGGAATTCAGCCTTCAAAATCCAGTCACCTGCTACTATTCCACTGAGAGTTTTAAGCCAGGTGAGATGGCACACACCTCTAGTCCCAGCACTTGAATCTCTGTGAGTTCCAGGCCAGCCACAACTGAACATCAACCCCCTGTCTCAGCACCCCTAAACTAGAAGACATCAATCTACAGGAATTAGTTTCCATACAGTCTTATAAATATCTGTATTAGAAAAATCATTTAGATTGACTTCATGTTAAAAGCATTTTTTTAAACCAATTTTATTTTCTTCCTTATTTTGTATTCTCTGTATAAGCATAGCATTGGAGAAAGGTTAATTTTATCCTTCTTAATAGAACACAATTTCAATTAAAACATAATCTAATCTCATCTTGAATTTTTAGAAGCATTTATTGAATTTTTCATATAATCATGTATAGTATAAAGGGCTAAAGTTTTTTATTGACCTTGATCACATACAGCTTTTCCTCTAATAAAAGAATTGCTTACTTTTCCAGGGGAAAACGCTCCAACAAAAGATAACTTCTAAATTTCTATTTTTGTCATGACATTATTTTAAAATTTTAACATAAATGTGTATATTCAGCCACCACTGTCCTTTCCAATTCTCTCCCTCTTTGCTCATATGTAGGTTTATGCTTTCATTGCCTGTTGAGAAAAGGCTACGAGATCTACAGGCATGTCCAGATCCACTGTTGCCCCACTCTCTGGCAGTTCATTGTCACTGGGGTCACCTGCGGCTCCTAATCTGTGTCCTCCGCACCCAGCACAGGCCGGGGTTAGGGGTAGTACAAACCTTTGTTGGTCACCTCCCAAGAGACTTCAAAAAGCAGTAAGTCTTCCACAGGAAGTCTTTCGGCTTCCCACACCGGGAGCCCACTCAGGGAAGTCACAGACAAGGACCGGCCTCTGAGCATTCTTCTTCCAGCCTCTGGTGCCTTTGGGGACTTGTTTCAGCTAACTGTGGTTGCAGGAGGTGAGCACAGAGCACAAGCTGAGAGGTGTCAGCCTTGGGATCTGCTCTGCAGGGCGAAGCAGCGAGGTGAGGTCACATGAACTCGCAGCTGGATGAACAGTGCTCAGTTCCTTTGCTGCCTTTAGGGGCAGGTCTAGAGAAGGCAATACCCACAGTAACAATCCATGAAGACACATCCCTCCCGCCCCCGCCCCCCCAAATCGCAGTGAAACCTGCCTGTTCACAGCGGGGCAGGCAGCCAGAGCACAGGCTGAGCATGACAGGAGTCCAGCCCTTTAGCCCTTGTCCTTTAGACCAAACTCTACACTGCCTGGATGCTTATTTCATCATCTGCAGAAACATGAGCAGGAGTTTCCCTCATAGCATCTGCAGACCGCATGGCGGTGTGCACCTTGCTGCTGTCTTCCCTCCGGCTCTCCTTACCTAGAACTTCGAATTTTATTACTACTTACTTCATTCTCCATAATTACTGTACTTTTTCCCCTTATACAAAAGCATAAACCACAGTGTCTTTGTGTATAACACAGAAAGAATGTAATTTTGGCTGCTTAATGATTGTCAATCCCCATTTTAATGGCTGAATAGAAGTGAATTTGAGTCATAATTGTAGATTTCAAATGTCAGGTATTATGGGATTGATAGTATTTGATAATTCAGTGGACAGGAAAGTATTTAAATATGAGAGAAAGTTGCAAAAGAAGTTAAGCTCTGAACTTTGACCAGGGTTACCTCACCAGTAAATGCCATATGTTGTTTCTCCCTTTATTTGTCACTAGACAGCTATGTGTGTGCCAGGGTGTTTATTTATACATACAAACACACAAATACACATCAGAATACCCCCACCACCCTCATCCACACACATGCACACTATTATTTCTAAGTTACAAAGCATGCTCGACTTTGAGCTATGTACTTTACAGGTTTAGCTTGCTGTCAGCATGTCTACCTTATGCCATTTTCTTCAGAAAATCAATGCTTGCCCCCAAATATTCTTCATGTTAGAATTTTAAGAATTGTCAGGCCAGTAAGACCATTCAGCAGATAAAAGAGCTTACCGCCAAGCCTAATGACCTGAATTTGATCCTAGAACCCACATGGCTAAAATAAGATAGCCAACTCCTGCAAGTTGTCATATGACCTTCATACTTGTACACATGCACATACATACACACATGCACACACACATGTGCACACATGTACACACATGTACACATGCACGTACCACCCACAAAGAATATAATAGAAAAATTTAAAAATAGAAATTTTAAAATTCTCACAAAACAACTTAATTATTAATACAGTATAGAAATTATTATTGGGTTTTCAGCAACATCATTTAGAGTTAATCTAATTTACTTAAGCCTGTTTTAATGACTCAAGGTGAGTAAAGTCGTATTACATTGTGTAGCATAAATATATCTATGCAGAAGAAATAGAGTGCATGTATGACTTCCAGGATTCAGTAGCACATTCTTATCCTTACCTGTGTTGCTATACATGTGATTACATAATTTATTATTTACTTGTTTGAAGTCTGACAACAAAGCTTATATGGCTAACTTTGAAAGTCAAGTACAAGGGCTGGTGGGGTGGCTCAGTGAGTAAGGGCTCTTGCAGCAGGCCTGGTCACGTGAGTCTGATCCATGGAATACATGAACAGGTGACGGGGGGGAGCCATGCACAAAGTTGTCCTTTGACCTCCACATGTATGCACGCGCGCGCACACACACACACCACACACACACACACACACACACGCTCACACCACACACAAATGCACACACATGCACACACACACTAAATAAAATACTTTTCAAAGAAAATCAAAATCAAGCACTACAATAGTATAGATGTGTGCCACATGCTCAGCATGGCTGTCTCTCTGAAGAAATGACTTGTGTGTATTGACTTAACCATTGAGGGTTCTGCAAATACAGATTCCAGTAGAGCTGAACAGAAGGTCATGTTGACAAGTAGTGAAAAGGGGTGCCAGGGAGGAGGCAGAGCTTGGGTTTCTGTGATCTCAGCAACCCGGAGACTGTCCCTTTTAGCACAGAATGGGCTGCAGAGAGCTAATCCACACTACCTGCTAAGATCAAGTGCTCAGTTGTGAATCCTTCTTTGGTGGGGTCAAGTCCAATCAGCCACTTCTCAAGTTATGTGAACTTCTGCCAGTGTTTGCTAAGTTTAGTTCCCATCCAACTGATACAGACTAATTCCATAGATGTCAGTGATCAATAGGAATAAAGTTGCAAAAGATGTTAGAGAATGGTAGGAGAAGGGCCTTAACTGATACTTAGTCTTGGTTAGAGGGTGTCTGTAACGATCAAGTCCAGCCTACCCTGAGGGCAGTGGCCACCATTGGGGGGTGATGGGGAGAGGAAGCTTTCTTTTTCAAAGTTATTCTGAATATCATACTCCGGATATTTAATTACATAAATACTTAAGCGATGACCCTAGGTGAATGAATATATTTGAAGGCACATCATGTAAATAGTCATCAGGATATAAAGTAGAGTGAACAATGAGACGGCCTCAAGTCTGTAGACACACATATGTATGTAAGTGAATGAAAGCCAAATCAACAGGCTAGGAGGCTCTGTGCTGAAACTGGACAATGATTGTCTCTAAGTGGTAGTGGTTATGTCTAATATACGTGGCTTCATGCTCAGCAAATTATACATGTATATACACCATACACAAAGTAAATAAAACAGCTTTCGAAAGTGTAATCACTGCACCTCATGGTTGTTTTATACATTTCCACTCTTGTTACTTTGAACTTTTAAAAGATTTGTTTGTTTTTATTTGTGAATGGATGTGTGTGTATTTGTGTATGAGAGTGCCCACACAGTCCAGAAGAGAGATTCAGATCCCTTAGAACTGGAGTTACAGGTCATGGCGAGCCACCAGTGTGGGTGCTGGGAATCTGTGGTTGATATATTGTGCACTCCAATAAACTTATCTGGGGGTCAGAGAACAGAACAGTCACTATATTAAACATAGGTTTAGGCAGTGATAACCCGCGCCTTTAATCAGGAGACAGAGATCCATCTCTGTGAGTTCAGAGACACACTGGAAACAGCCAGGCATGGTGACACATGCCTTTAATCCCAGGAAGTGATGGCAGGGAGCAGAAATGTATATAAGGCTTGAGGACCAGTAACTAGAGCCTTTTTAAGCTTTTAGCTTTTAGCAACAGTTCAGCTGAGATCCATTCAGATGAGGATTCGGAGGCTTTCAGTCTGAGGAAACAAGATCAGCTGAGGAATTGGCAAGGCGAGGTTAGCTGTGGCTTGTTCTATTTCTCTGATCTTTCAGCATTCACCCCAATATCTGGCTCCCGAGTTTTTTTTTTTTTTTTATTAATAAGACCCTTTAAGATTCGTGCTACAAGAACCAAAGGGGCAATCAACATTTTTAACTGCTGAGCAATATCTCCAGCCCTATTTTGATTTTTTTTTTTAAATTCCTGGTTCCCCTTTTATTTTTTCATGTCAAGTTCTAACATGTTCAGTGACATCTAATGATGCATCCAAGGCACATATGGGCAACTCTTTTGACTTATTCTCAATGTGAGGAGAGCTTTTTGCCAAACCTTTGCTTTTGTAGTAGTGAATACCATTTTGAAAACTGTTACTTAAGAGACATGAAACTATATGATGCATCACTGCCGATTATAGTCTTACCAATCCATATCATGGACAAGGAAAGAAAGAAAGAAAGAAAGAAAGAAAGAAAGAAAGAAAGAAAGAAAGAAAGAAAGAAAGAAAGAAAGAAAGAAAGAAAGAAAGAAAGAGAAAGAGAGAAAGAAAGAAAGAGAGAAAGAAAGAAAGAAAGAAAGAAAGAAAGAAAGAAAGAAAGAAAGAAAGAAAGAAAGAAAGAAGGAAGGAAGGAAGGAAGAGGGGGAGGGAGGGAGGGAGGGAGAGAGGGAGGGAGGAAGGAAGGAAGGAAGGAAGGAAGGAAGGAAGGAAGGAAGGAAGGAAGGAAGGAAGGAAGGAAAAAAGAAAGATTTGCATCGAGCCAAGTTCTCTCCTCCACAAACCCCTGAAGTTTATATGAAAACTACAAAGTGCTGAGCCGGCAGCGGAGGAGAACTGTTCTGACAGACAGGAAGAAGGACGCCAGAAGGAAGCTGAGCTCCAGTTTCAAGCTGTGCTAGCTAGTGTTTTGCCACTCAGTGTAAAGAGGCAAGAAAATGAGTTGGATGGACATAGTGAAGAGTGAATTTGATGCCTGTGTTTCCTAGGCCAGCAGGGGTCACCAGACACACTTATCAAAGCACCATTGGCTGTGATGTGTTGGAGTCTTGTCCATCTTGAGTGCTCCTGAGGCTGGAGTAGCTCCACTTGTATGTCCAGGATGATTCTGGACATGTTGTTGTTGTTTGTTTGCTTGTTTGTTTTTCAAGGCAGGGTTTTGTTGTGTAGCCCTGGCTGTCCTGGAACTCACTTTGTAGACCAGGCTGGCCTCAATGCAGAGATCTGCCTGTCTCTACTTCCCAAGTGCTGGAATTAAAGGCACGTACCACACCTGGCTGATTCCAGATGTTTATGAAGCACCTATTATGTGCATTATTCCAGTGGTCCAGGATATTTTCTGGGTTCATTTGTTTATGTTTGTTTGAGACAGGGTTTCTCTATATAGTCTCAGTTGTCTTGGAACTTATTGTATAGACCAGGCTGGCCTTGAACTCCAGAGATCCTCCTGCCTCTGCCACCATGCCCAGAGGCCCAGGATATTTCACCTCAACAGTAGTCTCAGCTTTTATGTAAACATAGAGACTTTAATCTTGTGAGATATAGATAAGTCATACCACTAAGTTCCTTTAAAAGGCTATAAAATGGTTAGCAGTATCACCAGATAGAAAGGGAGACCTGTGGAGGCCAGGAAGTAATGTCAGAACAAGAATATGGTGAATACATGAAGATCTGAAAGAAGAAGTAACAAAGGCTTCCATTCTCACAGTGACAAAAGGAAAACCAGCACGCCTGGAACTCAAGTAATAATGAAAGTCAAGGGAAGACAAGATGAGTGGAAACAAAGAACAAACAGACCATAGAAAAACAGAGCACGGGCTTCATACAAGTCGTAACAGTATGACATTGGGAGGTTTAACAAGAGAGTTTGCTTTATAGAAAAGGAAACATTGAGAAGGGCATAGTGGGATGAAGTCAGAGGATATGAAGCCTACATTTTAGTGCTAAATTCTAGAATGTAAAGCATTGTCTCTTCCGAGGGTAACATCATCTTCATGTTTTAAAAACTAAAATAAAAGTGAGTTATTTAGCATTTGAATGTTAAGGTTTTGATTTTTCCCTTGCAGCATCGCTATATATTTTATTTCCATGTCATCATCTGTTCAATATGTGTCCTTTACAACACATCTGCTAGTGTTGTGCTAACAACATTGAGAGTACGATATCAGGCTCTGTGATCAGAAGCCATGTTCTCATGGGGTCTCCAGCATGGCATGTAAAGCAGATGCTGATGAAATAAATAAGTGGCCTTCGATTGGTTACTTCTGTAATCAAGCATTTGATGGAAATAGGTTAAGGGGGAGGGGCTTATTTTAACTTGTGGTTCTAGAGGTATCAGTACATTATGACAGGAAAGGCATGGTCAGCACCTTGGTTCACAACAAGGTCAGGAACATAGAAAGAGGGATACAGGAAGGGACCAAGGCAAGGTATTATGAGAGCTAAATTTACATTTTAAGTTTTAATTACTATGCTTAATAGACCTATAAAACAAAAATGTTTCTAATCTATAAGATCCACTTGCCTGAGGGCAACAACATCCTGGAATCTATTGCCACTATTTCATAATCCTTTGGTTTTATTTTGACTCCTTAAAACTTTTCTTAAGGTATAAATGTTATCTCAAAATTTATAAGATTTTATAGATGGAGTTTCACTGTCCCAAATGCCTGCTCCCAAATAACCAATGTAGAGGCTTAATATTGTTTATAAATGCTCTGTCATTAGCTCAGGCTTGTTACTAGCTAACTTTCATACTTTAATTAACCCATATTTTTTACCTGTGCTTTGCAATATGGCTCATGGATGGTTACCTCATTTTCTATATGCCCTGCTTCCTTGGCAACTGGCTGGCATCTCTCTGCCCTTCCCTTTCTCAGAGTCCTCTGTGTCTGGCTGTCTCACCTATACTTCCTGCCTGACTACCAGCCTGTCAGCTTTTTATTAGCCAATTAGAGTAATACATATTCACAGTATACAGAAGGACTATGACACAGCAAGATTATATTTTTTCTGTCATAATATTAATGATCATATAGAGTACTAATGAGTTGTAGTAATAATCTTCATCTAGCTTCCTATACATGTTTTCAGACTTGAGTCTGAAGCAGGTAAGTAGAAACTAAGTTTGTGTACCCAGGGTTTATTTAACAGATTGTGGTCCTTTAACCTCTGGAGTTATGCTGCATATAACACTTAAAATGATTAAGTTTTCTGCAGTGAACCATGACCATTCCTGGCAGTGACCTTTGAAGTCTCCAAAAGTATCATGGGGCCTTGCAATTCTACCTGGACTGTGATAATGCCATTACGGTAACAAACACCACTCAAAGATCAGCTTCAGACTACAAACTGCTCAGGACACCTTGTAAGTTGTTAGCTAAGATTGCCCAGCCTCATAGACTACTCCAACCAGGGCTTCAGATAAGCCCTGCACTTTCCCATCACACAGAAACTGGACAACAAATGATACAGCTAGCTCTCCCAGGACTTGACAATTATCCCAATTTTTTTTCAGCATCCCCTAAAGATGCCATTGCTTCCAGATAACAGGAAGTAGTTTTAAGAACAGGCCACCCACATTCCTAAGTGGTGGGGTGGGTGACTTTTGGTCATTTGGTGAGTATGGATGTTTGTCATTGTCCAGGCAGCCAGATGTTTCTGTCATTTCTATAGTTTTGGAAGTTGCTTGCTCTGCACTTTCTGTTTGCTCAGATAATATTTTATCCTTCTTGAGTCTCTAATGGGGGGTTGAAGACTAGATATAGTTTTACCATTTTCTTCATTACCAAATTAAATAGTAATTCTCAAAAGGGATATAAATTTTATAAAGGTTGAAAAACATAAAAGCTTAAATTGTTTATTTAAGAAAATGTTTTAAGGTCTAAAAGGATATTTTTAGACTAGTAATACAAATTATGATAGAAAGTAGTTTAGATATAAGACTTTGAACTCATTAAAATAGCATAGATAATACAGTATTTTCTCTGAATTTGTCAAGTACAAATGGACTGAACATTGTGAATGTAATTCTTACCTTATCATTGTATATATTGTATTAATATTATTATTGTATATAGTTTTACTGTGAGTCTATGGAGGACTTTTTATTTTCAAACCATAACAGTTTCTGAGGTTAATGAGTAGAATTCAAGGCTCACAAGACTGTGCAACAATAGAAGTAACCCAATATAGAATATCAAGAATGACCTCCAAAGGAAATTCATATTTAAGTCAAGACTGAAGATAAAAAATGGGATGTAGAGCCGGGCGGTGGTGGCGCACGCCTTTAATCCCAGCACTCGGGAGGCAGAGCCAGGCGGATCGCTGTGAGTTCGAGGCCAGCCTGGGCTACCAAGTGAGCTCCAGGAAAGGCGCAAAACTACACAGAGAAACCCTGTCTCGAAAAACCAAAAAAAAAAAAAAAAAACCAAAAAAAAAAAAAATGGGATGTAGAAGAGTTCTAGGTAGTGGGACTATTATATGCAAAGATGTAAAGAATATGGGAAACTCAGAGTTCAAAGTTTAACATGCTTACATTCAGAAGTGATATAGGAGTGGGCTAGAGCCTCAGGAAAAGACTATTAAAAATGCTTCTTTAGCTCCATGGCACGACATGTATACTGATGTGTGAAAGACACATCAGAAATAAAGAATCTTAATTACTTAAAATTATGAAAATTCTCTGTAAGCAAAATATACTATTGAAAACAGCATTTTGTCTCTTGAGGAAGAGAGTGACAGGCAGTTTGTATGTAGAGTAATAGGAAGAGAAAATTTTTATCTGCCATAAACATCTGCCCTCATCTCTACCCCATCCCTCTTCTAGCTTGCATCAAACTTGTGATTCTTCTGCCTCAGCTTAGAGTGCTGGGGTCATAAGTATGTGCTCCTACCATTTTCTGATTTCATTCCTATATTTACTTTATCAATATTGTTTTTTAACAATGTTTAAAATTTAAGAATAAAGTTGCTTATATTTATATTGTATTAAATTCTCAAAAAATTAATAGAACTTTTATATTAAAATAAAAAAGAAATTGTTCACAATTACAGGTTTTCTGAAGTAAATACTGTAAGGAAAAGAGAGCCTCTGCCCTAATTTTTATATTGTATTTATTACTGTAATTGAAATTTAACTCATAACATCACCCTTTCCCTTTCCTCCTGCTAACCCCTTCCATAGCCCCCATCCCCCTCCAACTGAATGCTTCTCTTCCTTTGTTTATTATTACTCTGTATATGAACGAACATATGAATGCCAAAATAGAATAAAGTTGCTTTTTAAATAAAAGAAACACCTTGCATTTCTCTTTATCTTTTTAAAAAATATGATGAATTTAAAAATCTCATGTGCTAGTCCTTTGGCAGATAAAAACTGCCTGTCTCAATCACTTTGTGTCTAGGTTAATTTTCCTTTGCTGCAATAAAAGACTTTGACAAAAGTGGTTTAAGGGCTAATGAGATATCAAGGTACTTTCTGCCAAGTCTGGCAACCTACATCCAGTCTCCAGGCTCCACGTGGTAAAAGGAGAGAACCAATGCCTTCAAATTGTCCTGTGACCTCCACCCACATATCATGGCATTACACACACATACACTAATAATAATGATAATGATGATAATAATAATAATAAATAATAATAATAAAGAAAAAGTAACAAAAGTGTTTTAGCAACTTAATAGACAAGGGGCTGATTTTTGACTCTCATTCCAGATCACAGTCCTTCTTGGGGAAGCCCAGGCAGCAGGAACTGGAGGTAGTTGGCTATGTTACATCCATGGTCAGGAAGTACAGCAATTACTGTATTTATTTTACAGAATTATTTAAATAGTCCACACCACATTTCCAAAGATCTCCATGCTACCAGGAGAGTCCTTCCTGGATGGAGTTGGAGCCAGCTCCAGACGCTATTAAACCCACTAGTGTATCAGGCTTTCTTTATGCCACCAGCCAGCTCCCAAATCATTGGTTTTGAATGCTCAACTTTGCTTAGCTCTTATTTTAATCTGTTTCTCTTATCTACATTTTGCCTCAGGGCTTCTTATCTTTTTTCCTTTCTGTATATCATACTTTATTTAGCTGGCTGGTGGCTCCCTGTCTGGCTGGATCCAGGCATCTCCCTCTCTTTTTCTCTCATTCTCTTCTCCTTTTTCTTTTCTCTCAAGCCTAGATTCCTTCTCCTATTTATTCTCTCTGCCCACCAGATCCACCTATCACTCTCCTACCTAGCTATTGACCATTCAGCTTTTTATTTATTATGTGCCTTAGGCAGACAAGGTGAAACAAATGCAACATATCTTTACATAATTAAACAAATGCACTCTGCTGATATATGTGTACCCTAATAAACTTGCCCAAGGATCAGAGGACAGAGCCAGCCACTAGATAGACATAGAGCTCAGGCAGTGGTGACACACCCTTAATCCTATCACTGGGGAGGCACAGATCTGTCTGGATCTCTGTGGGTTCAAGTCCACACTGGAAACAGAGCCAGGCAGTGGTAGCATACACCTTTAATCCCAGTACTTGGAAGCACACATGTCTTTAATCCCAGGAAGTAATGTCTGGGCAGAGAAAGGTATATAAGGTGCGAGGAAACAGGAACTCACTCTCTTTAGGCTGAGGATTTCATAGACGTAAGAACTAGTGGCTGGCTGTTCTGCTTCTCTGATCTTTCAGCTTTCACCCTGATATCTGGCTCTGTTTTTTTATTAGAAGACAATCTCAGATTGGAACAACAACTTCTTGTGTATTGTTATTACTTTGTATTGAAAAGACTCCATGCCTTTAGATGATTAATCCTAAACTAATTTTACCCATGTTTGAAAATAGTTGTTATCACTTCAGAGCTAGAGGGCTGCTTCTTCTCTGTACAGTGTCCAAAATCAGCTAACACCACCAGACCTTCCTAAAGCATCTAGATGTGCCCTGCAATGTATTAGCTATCTTTTATCTATTACGTATTTGGTCCACACAGCAATCCTGGGAGAGTTGTTCTGACACTGTAGTCCTTCCTAAGCAACAACCCCAAGACAAAGGCCAATGAATTATGCCCTAGTTTCATTTTTGTGGCTGTGATAAAATACCATGACAAAAAGGGATAAGTTTTGTTTAGCTTACAATTCCAGGTTATAGTTCATCATTCCAGGAAGCCACAGTAAAGCTTGACACAACCAGTCGTAGCACAGCTACAGTCAAGAACACAGAGAAATGAATGCATATAGCCCCACTTGCTTGCTTGTTTTCTGCTCAATCTTTCTACTCTTACACAGTTCAGGACCTCCTGCATAGGGAATGGTGCCACCCATGGTAGACTTGGGTGTTCTTATCAAGTAACCTACACAGGCCAGGACAAAGTAGACAATTCCTCATTGAGACTCTCTTCCCAGGAGATTCTAAGTTATGTTAAGTTGATAATTAGAGATAACCATCACAGATTGGGTCAAAGTCAGAAGGGTTGGAGGCCGCCTTTCACTGGGAAATTCAACTGCAAAATCTGCTCCCGGCTCTCAGTGGCCTGACAACTACTTGTATTGTAACACGAATCCTAAGCAGTCTTATTAATAAAATCAAGCCTGGAGCCAGGTATTGGGGTGTATGCTGAAAGATCAGAGAAACATAACAAGCCGCAACTAATCTCACCTCACTAACTTCTTAGCTGATCCTGTTTCCTCAAACTGGAAGCCTCTGTGTCCTCATCCGAATGGATCTCAGCTGGGCTGCTGCTCAAAAGCCTAAAAGCTTAACCAGCCAAAGCTTTTAGTTTCTGGTCCTCATATACCTTTCTGCTTCCTGCCATCACTTCCTGGGATTAAAGGCATGTGTCATCATGCCTGGCTGTTCCCAGTGTGGCCTTGAACTTACAGAGATCCAGACAGATCTCTGCCTTGGAATGCTAGGATTAAAGGTGTGTGCGCCATCATTTTCTGGCCTCTATATCTAGTGGCTGTTCTGTTTTCTGACCCCAGATAAGTTTATTAGGGGGCACAATATTTTGGGGAACACAATATCACCACATTGTATCACTTAAAGTTTTGTTAATTTAGTCTTGTAGAATTCTCCAGAACTGCCTGCTTCTGTTTTTCTGCCCGCGCTGTCCCAGTCTAAACTCATCAGTAGTGTGTTGCTGCACCCTGGCAAGTTTCCATGGAACTGCTCATCCACGTGACCACTAAGGTGCATTTTACCTTGGATGATCTCACGTTTTTTACCTTTGGGCTGGGATTCAGACCCCATCCTCTCTCTGTGTTTTGTTCTCTCCCCCCCCCCCATCTTTCTCTCTGCTTTCCACATGTACATCTCCCTCAGGCCTGGTTCTTCTGCCCCCACCCCTCTTCCTCCTAATAAAGCTCTGATACTGATACTGGGGTAGTCATGGCCACTCATGATTCTTACACTAGTCCCTTAGTCTTGCTGAATCTTCATGCTCCTTCATGTCCTGGGGCATACCTACAGTTGTCTTTGTTGTAGTATGTTCCACAGCAATATTTAACACTGGCTCAGTGCCAAACCCTGTGAAGGCAAGAGTGTGTTGCTTCCATCCTTGCGCCCCACCCCCACCCCTCATCATATAAGTGTCAGTCATAACGCTCAACAGAGTCTGGGGATGCTTGCTGCTATTGTTCTTTGCATGGTTTTAGATAACACTCTTTAACTTCTGTCTAGATTTTGAAATAGCAATTTTCATCTTGACAATGATTCAAAGTCCTTTGTGTCCCAAGTTGTGTTGCTTAAGGCTATGAGCAGTATGAATTTACATCCTAGCCAGTTCTGTGTTGAATCAGGCAACTCAGGTAACCAACTGAACTGTAAAGTTCAACTTTGAACTGTAAAGTTCAAGGAAACTTTACAGAGCAACAGGTATTTCTGAGGTAGTGATGCATGTGAGCATGTGACTGGGTCTGTGACAGAGGAGGGTTCATCAACCTGCAGTGAGAACAGTGAGAAAGGAATGACTGAAGAAGAAACGGGGGGAATCATGGTCTGGGGCTGAGCATTAGAGAATGACATAGTATGGCTTCTCAATATATTCAATGCACTTGGGTTTTTAAAACATTGTTTAGAACTGTTTTCATTGACCCATTGGATGATGAGAAAGTCAAGTTAAAAAAATAACTAAGGTTAAAACTGAATGCTGTCATAACTTAATACTCATTATAGTACAATTCACCCTCAGTATTTGCTTCATGCGTCTCCTTTTATTTTTGTAAGCTTATTTATTTCACGTGGATTAGTGTTTTGCTTGCATCTATTATGTGTACCAAGTGCATGCCTGGTGTCCATGGAAGTCAGAAGGGAGCATCAGATCCCCTAGAAGCGCAGTGACAGTTGTGAGCTGCCAGGTGGGTGTGGAAACCAAACCCAGGTTTCTGCAAGAGCCGTGAATGCTCTTAACCACTGAGCCGTCTCCAGCTCCTGCTTCCTGCTTCTTATTTATCTGGAGGAAAGAGGAAAGAGGAAAACATTTTCATTCTGTTCTCGATGTTTTTAAGTTTAAAACCAATTTCTCAGTAGATCCTGTTCTTATCTTTATGAGTTTGGGTGCCCAAATACATTTGTGTTATTAACATATAAATGACTGTATTTATTACAATCAAGGCATTTGAGGGAAGTGTCTGAAATGGGTCATGTCATTTATAATAAATACATTGTTGAATTTTCACAGTGTTAAAAATTAAGGGGTGCTGTGGGATGGTCTGTATGTCAAATAAAACACTGATTGGCCAGTGGTCAGGCAGGAAGTAGGTGGGACAAGGAGAGAGGAGAATTCTGGGAAGCGGAAGGCTGAGGCGGAGAGACACTGCAGCCGCCGCCATGACCAGCAGCATGTGAAGACGCCGGTAAGCCACCAGCCACGTGGCAAGGTATAGATTTATGGAAATGGATTAACTTAAGATATAAGAACAGTTAGCAAGAAGCCTGCCACGGCCATACAGTTTGTAAGCAATATAAGTCTCTGTGTTTACTTGGTTGGGTCTGAGCGGCTGTGGGACTGGCAGGTGACAAAGATTTGTCCTGACTATGGGCAAGGTAGGAAAACTCCAGCTACAAAGGGGATTGGAGAGAGGGTTCAGTGGTTAGGAGCACTGGTTGCTCTTCCTGAGGACTAAGACTCAATTCCTAGCATCCACGTGGTGGCTCACAACCCTCTATAACTCCAGTTCTAGGGGATCTGACACCCTCTTCTGGCTTTAGTAGGCACCAGGCATACATGTGGTACATAGACATACATGCAGAGAAAAACATCCATAGACATAGAATAACCTTAAAACTGTTTAAAAGTTAGCACAGATAAACTATGCTTTGTCATTATCTATATGAATATTTCCTTGACATGTAGGGTTACCGTGGGCTCTTAAAAATTAAATTTATTCTATGACAACTTTATACATGTATATTGTGCATTTTGATCCTAGTCCCACCCAATCTTATCTGCCTCCTACCCTTGCCAACCCCCTCCCTGCAAATACCACTCCTACTGACTTTTAATATCAAAACTCATTTTGTTAACACACAATTGAGTCACTGATCAAACGCCTATTTATGATAAGCACTGTGTCAGCATTCTCCTTCTTTGGCTGTTAGTATTAAAGACAGAAATGATAATAGAGATAATTTTAATACATTTTAAGTGTTAAGGAAGCAGCTCATGGCGCGTGTTTGCACAGCACAGAGCTAGGAGGTACGAGCTATTTTAAAGCACTGTTAAAAATACCCTGTACGTTGTTCTTATAAATATTCAGCTGATTAGAAAGAATCATTCATGTCACCAGGGGGAATTGAAAGCAACAGCTGCTGGGATGAGGTGGGAGGCTCACGTTCCAAGCAGCCTTCACCTTCCTCAAGGCCAGGGGGCAAACCTGACAACCATCGAGTTTTGAAATACAGGCAGCTAAATAGCTTTTAGACAAAATAAATGAGAAGCGGGGGGGGGGGGGGGAGGCATCATCACAGCCTTTTGTCTGATTCCTCCCACGCCCCCACCCCCTCCTCAAGCCCCATTTGAGATTAAAATTCCCTGTGTTATTTAACCCTTCAAAACCCTTCATGCCTTCTATATTTCCTGCAAAGTTGTTTTTAATCAAATCTGGACTCATCTTGGAATAATGTGCCACCTGTACATCTGCTCTTCCCTGGTCCTTAGTAATGGAATTTCTCAGTTTCAAATAAATTGCTTCAGTCTCTTGGAGATGCAAGAATTTGTTCCTTCTCTATCAACTAATAAGAGATACTGGTTTTGACTTTGTAGTCTTACTTTGCTATCAGCACAGATGAATTAACAAGAGATAGGAAAAGCAAAGATGGTTTGTACATCATTATGAAGTTCAAAAAATAATTGAGGGTCTGTGAGATGTCTCAGCAGGTAAAGGCATTTGCAGCCATGCCTGATGACCCAAGTTCAGTCCCCAGGACACGCATGATGGAAGTAGACAAGCAATTCTTGCAAGTTGTTTTCTGACCTCCATATATGGACTGTGGTATGCACACACACACACACACACACACACACACACACACACACGAATGAATAAATAAGTAAATGGAAAGGTTTAAAAAAATAAATATTTTGGATGTTTTTATATTCTGTCGGAGAAAGTGGTCTGTCAATATCCTTTTACTTGTGAATATTTTTTCACATATTTAATATCAGTTTGGACAGTTTTTAAAAATAATCTACCTAAGCACAGCACCTAGAATTTTTTCACTATTTTGTTTTCAAAATTAAATCTCAATAATTCTTACACACTGGGTGGCCAGCTCTTTGCTTGATCCATGAGTTGACATCTCCCTGTCGGCTGCTGTCTCCAGTGCACTGTTTCTCCAGGAAGAACCTGCCTTATGAAAAGGCAGACTTTGAACCTTAGAATAAGTCTTTCCAAACTTCAGGCCATAAAAGGATTTTCCAGATATATTTATTGCTTAATTAAAAATGAAAACTATTTCATGTATATGGATGTTTTGCCTGTATGTATGTCTGTATGCCACGATACCACGTATGTGCTTGGTGCCAGAGGAGGCCAGAAAAGGTAACTGGAGTCACAGATGTTGTGAGCTGCCATGTGGGTGCTGGGAATCAAATCTGGGTCCTCTAGCTGGCACTCCTAACCTTTGGGCCATCTCTCCAGTCTCTCCAAATACATTAAAGCCTCCATACACAGATATCCGCCCCCAGGCCCCCAGTGTAGGGTGAGACACTAATGTATGCCACACCTTTTCCCAGCCATACTTTCAGGTTATTCATAATCCCCTCCACATTCCTAAATGCTTATAAATTATTTCCTATCATTTCGCAAAGATTGCCTTTCAAGACTGGCACGGCACTTTGGACTTGACCACTCTGCTGTTCTCACAGCAACACCACAGGGGTACTGGTGCACAGTTGACGTCATTTCCAAATGTTACTTAGTCTATATTACTTGCTACATCTTACAGTCTGATTATGGGGTTAGAACTGTGGCTCAGGGGAAGGACACATACTTAGCATGAGCAAGGTTCTCAATTTAATCTCCGATATCAACAAAGACTAAGAAAAATTAAAAGGGAAAAGTCTGACACCATGATTATATGCATTTGGAGAGCTATGAGTCTTTAACATCTGGACTAGTATCTTCTTTCTGTATTAATATGAAACAGGGCTAAGAGATGGCACAGGAGAGTGCTTGCTGCTCTTGCAGATGACCTGGACTCAGTTCCCAGCACCCACAGTCACCTTTGACTCCAGCTCCAGGGCATCTGACACCTTTGGCTGACCTTCAGGAATGTGCACATACCCACACACAATCAAGTATATCTTTTTTAATGGGAGCATATAATACAATGCATATTTACACATTTTGTTTTCCTGAGCCATGGACTTCCACTTCTGTCCTGTAACTTACTCGGTGATACTTGAACACTTACTTGTTGCTTAGTTGTGTCAATGTGTCATGGGTCCCTGTTATGATCTGCTTCATTTTGTTTGACACTGACAGTGTGGTGGTATTGTGTTCCCCAAAATATTGTGTACTCTAATAAATTTATCTGGGGTCAGAGAACAGACAGCCACTAGATACAAAGGCTAGAAAATGGTGGCACTCACACCTTTAATTCTAGCATTCCAGAGATAGAAATCCCTCTGGATCTCTGTGAGTTCAAGGCCACATTGGAAATAGCCAAACATGGTGACATGCCTTTAATCCCAGAAAGCCAGCCTTTAATCCCAGGGAGTGGTGGTAGAAAGCAGAAAGATATATAAGGCGTGAGGACCAGAAACTAGAGGCATTTGGCTGGATAAGCATTTTGGCTGGTTAGGCATTCAGGATCCGGCGAGTAATTCAGCTGAGACCCATTCCGGATGAGGACTCAGAGGCCTCCAGTCTGAGGAGACAAGACCAGCTGAGGATCCGGCGAGGTGAGATAGCTGTGGTTTGTTCTGTCTCTCTGATCTACCAGCATGGACCCCAATAACTCGTCTCGGGTCTGATTTTATTAATAAGAACTTTTAAGAATCCTGCTACAGAACAGTGTTCCCAAACTAGATGAACAGCTTCTGCTTCTTCCTGAGCCCTCATCTGTAGACTTTCACAGCAGCATTTTATGTAGGAGCTCTAGCAAAAACAGGAATCCCATTTAAACCCTTAACTGGTCCATAAACTGAATCTTGGAAACCAACAGCTTACTGTAAATTTAGCATTTACTTAGGAACTATGTCAAAGAATTGGTGTTGAGACTTGTCCTCTCTACTTATAGAAATGGTCTTGATACAAACATCATTTTGGAAATGTGACTTGAAAAAATTAATTTAATACCTGTCTTGGTTGAAATATGATTTGGAAAAATTATCTTAGTCTCTCTTCCCAACACACAAGCATCCTCAGGGATGTTGGAACATGAAACAAAGCTTCGATGCATTAGGAAGAAGTGGCGTTTACTGCAGAACAGATGAGGTCTGAGGGCAGGAGTTGAGAAGCTACCAGGTCTAACTTGAATCTTAGCTGTTCAGTGGCTGGCTATCATCTCTGCGAACCTCTCATTTCCTCATGGGAAAACAGAGATGCAAATCTTCTGAGCAGTGGTTTTCATAAGGGTGACTTTGTCTCTTCCCCCAGGGAACATTTGGACATGGCTACAGAAATCTTTAGAGTGTACTGAGGGGTGGTATCAATGGACACCTGTCAGGTAGGTCAGGTAACCATCAGAGCTGGTGCCAAACATCTCACCATCAGTTTTCTACAGTATCATCCAGGCCAAAGCGCCAACAGTGCCAAGGTGAAGAAATTCCACCTTATAACTTGGGAGATCGAAATCTGTACATAACACCTGCAATAGTAAGCCCTACTTGTGTGTTAGCCTCTATTATGGCCATACCTTATACTGAGAGTTCTACATAATTTTCTTTATACTTCTTGGGCCAGTGATACAGCTCAGTGGCACACCGTTTGCCTAGCTTGCCCAAGGCCCTGGGTTTCAGCCTCAGCACTGAAAAAAAAAATCATTCAAAAGTAAGGTAAACCATTCATATTGAAAAGAAACCATTACCATCACTGTTCGTGAATGAAGGAATTAAGGCCTAGGTTTTATTAGACAGCAGGAAATATGCCCAGACCACTATCAAATCAAGGACATGGCCAACTTGCAAACCCAGGGTTGTTATGACAGCTCTTAACCATCCTCAAACTGAGTCTTAGAGAGCTCATGTATCAGTCAATCAATCTCTCTCTCTCTGTCGTTTCTCCATTGTGCTGTCTTCCTGACACCTGGGTCTGGGTGATTCAGCCCAAGCATTCATTTTCCTTTACTATCAAAGACAACTCCAACATAAGTCTCTTCTAATTTTACAAAGTAGTTTCTTCCTTTCAGAGAATTAAAATGGACTTTATATGAAAGGCACGCACACACACTAACGTGCATTACTTCTCTAATTATAACCTTAAAATTGTCACAGCTGGAAAGATGGTTCATTGGTTAAAAGCATGTACTGCTCTTGCAGTGGACTCTTGCTTGACTCACCCCTTGTGACTCCAGCTTCAAGGTATCTGATGCCGCTGGCCTGGTGTGCACATACCTACACATAACCATAATTAAAAATCTCCAAAAAATTATAACCATATTCTCAAAACATGAAAATCATGGAACACACTATGACTGAATATTCTGGTGCTGTATGTAAAGTGCATTACAGGAGCAGAGATGGCAGAATTTAGGGACATTTGAGGTGTAGAAAGAGTCATTTAAGGAACTTATGACAACTTTTCAGAAACCATTGGGAAAAGCACACACAAGGAGAGCTTGCAATCTCACCATCTGGGAGGGTGAGGCCAGAAGATCAAGTTCAAGGCTGGTCTCAGCTACAAAGGTCCTGAAACACAGTCTCAAGCAACCCGGAGAAAAGGACACACAGAAGTATGCTGCAACAGTTAACTTTATTTGTTCAAGGGCTCCTAGTGCAAACAACCACCGAGCTGGGGCTTTGATCTGTGAGCTCACGTCACATGTCAGGGGAGAAGCAAACTGTGACCTACGTACAAGGCCGAAGGCTGAAGGCTCACGATTAGCGACATTGGAGGTTGGATTCTACAGCCTAGAAGCAGACAGTCACAGGTCCTTGAGGTCCTTCTGGATGTCCCACAGGGTGTCCGCACTCTTCCTGAGCTGAGCCACCTCATCATCCTTCAGCTTCTGGTTGATGACACTGGTCAGTCCCCGGGCATTGAGGATGCACGGGAGACTGAGGAAGACTTCGTTCTCAATGCCGTACATCCCCTGTAGGGGCAACAAGAGCATTCAGTCGAGGCATGAGGCCATGGTAAGAATGAACAGAAGAGCTGTGTTAAATACAAACAACTGTAGGAAATTTGGGAAACAAATTCATTCTCTTATTTTTTCATTTAACTGGTCCATCTGTCCCCATATATTTGGGTTTTGAAATCAATTTTATATTTATAGACTATGTAAACTTATACTACAAAAAAAGTCACAAGAAGGCAGTCAGTGCTTAGTTTTTAAGTCAAATATTTTCTGCTTAAATGCAATTTGCTGTATGAATATTTAAATGGCTTTCAATGGTGTCCCTTAATGGATATCTTTCAGTTTTGTTTGTTTTTTAAAAATGTTCTATTTTTGGTGCCTGGAGTGACTGGCTGCACATGCCTTTAACCTCAGCACTTGAGAGGCAGAAGCAGGCAGCTCTCGGACTCCGAGGCTAGCCTATGTACAGCCAAGTTCCAGGACAGCCAGGGCTACACAGAGAAACGTACTCCACTTTATATAAACAAAATAAAACAAAAAGATTTTATTCTTTTATGTGCATGCATGTCTGTGAGTTATGTGTATCACATTATGAACAGGTATCTGCAAAGGCCAGAACAGGGTGTCAGATCCCCTGGAACTGGAGTTACACTACTCTCAAGAGGTGCTGAAGAAGTAGTTAATTATCTCTCAAATGCTCTTTAAATAAGGGAGTTGATTACAGGGTAAATTTCCCTATATAAGGATTAATTATATTTAACAAGTTACTTTAATCCTTAAAACTATTAACCTCAAACATTTTTGTACATACAAGGGAGAGAATAAAAACAAACTTCTCTGTACCCCAAAAGTCAACAATTACTCAAAATTTCCCATACTTGCCTTGTAAACTGTCCATAGTACCCTAAGTCAAACATCTAGTGCCATGTTGTACTCCTAAACACCTTTTTCTATGTGTGGGTATATGTGTGTGCATCATGTTTCCATGTGGGAGTGTGTAGAAGTCAGAAGATGACATCAACTGTCTTCCTGGATGGTGCTCCACTTTATATACTAAGGCAGGGTCTCCCACTTGGACCCAGAGCTTGCCAATTCAGCTTCCCAGCCAACTAGCTTATTCTTGGGGATCCTACCTATTTCCCATAATTTTGTTTCATTCTTGACACTGACGTGGAGATGACTCACTTGCTACATATGCTGTTTTAACATAATTTTACTTTTATTCAATGAATTTCATTCCAATAAGGTAATGTGCGTAGTCCAGGTTCATCTCAAACTTGCTGCATAGCTGAGAATTACTTTGAACTTCTGATCCTTTTGTCTCCACATCCTCAGTACGGCTGATTACAGATCTGCACGACCACACCTGATTTGAGCAGTGCTGGGGAATCAAACCTAGGGCCTCGTGCATGCTAAGCAAGCACTCTCTACTGAGCTACATCCCAGCCCTTGGCTTCAGGTGCTTCTTGCCTCTTTTGTATGTTTGCTCCATAGTTTTTTTTAATTAAATGAGATTTGCTACGTTATCAAGTGTTCCATGAAAGGCTGTCTATGGTTTATTACATAAGCTTAAAATGAACCTCATTATGCTTATTTAATGGTACAGCAGAGTCAAGTTCTGAACAGGATTCACAGTTAATAGTTTTTACATCACACAAAGATTTCTTAGAAAATGTTATCAGACACCTTAGCTCCTACAAAGTTGAGTGCTCTTGCCCTAGACTTTGGTTGGGAAGAGAAAAACTCGGCTTATATAAAGCCTAAATGCAGAACTATGGACTGGAAACTTCCCTATCTTTCTTTAGATGAATCTCTTTATACAACGTAAGACTGGACAGCCTGCTACACTCCGCAGCAGGTCCTCTCACCTTCACCATTGTAGACACGGGGTGAATCCGAGATAGGTTTTTCAACATGGATTCAATGAGGTCAGCCACACTCAACCCAATGGCCCAGTTGGTGTATCCTTTTAGCTTGATGACTTCATAGGCACTTAGAAAAAGAAACCACACAAGACATAGTTGAACCTGACACTGGGTTGACACTTGATCTGTCTCTAATGGTCATCTTGGCCAATTCTTTAACCTTTTCAGTTCTAGTTCCTTAGTAAAGGAGAACATGCATCTGCTTTTTAAGCTTTTTATGAATATCAAGTGAATTAATGTACAAATAAAATTTATGAAAGTGTAAGGACTACATGGCAGGTGATACACAGGTGTCAGTGAACATTTATGAAGTCACAGTGCTTAAGAATGTTCATTCTTGAGCAGGCATTTTGAAGCCCAGTGCCTAGGGTGGGACACCTTGCACAGCCTTGGTGCAGGGAGGAGGGGCTTGGACTTGCCTCAACTGAATGTACCAGGCTCTGCTGACTCCCCATGGGAGACCTTGCCTTGGAGGAGGCGGGAATGGGAGGTGGGTTGTGGGGGAAGGCTGGGGGGCAGGAGGAATGAAGAGAGAATCTATAGTTGGTATGTAAAATGAATATAAAATTTCCCAATAATGAAAATTTTTTAAAAAAGAATGTTCATTCTCTCTTTTTTTTAAAGATTTAAAAAAATTATGTGTATGCACTGTGTGTCTGTATGTGCATGTGCATGTGGGTGCATGTGCTCATGAGTGCCAATACCAAGAGGCCAGAGGATGCCCCTGGAGCTGGAGTTACAGGCAATCATGAGCCACCCAATGTGGGTGCTGGGAACTTAACTCTAGTCCCCTACAAGAGCAGTATACACTCTTAACTGACGAGGCATCTTTCCAATCCCTAAAACTAGACATTTTCAACCACCATTGATTGACATAAAAGTGTATTTCCAAATACATTAGGAAACAGTGAATGACAGCAGAGGCCACCACTCAAGTGAGCAGTCACCTCATTCATAAAACCAAAGCATTGTGTAAAATGAAAAATCTAAGAACTTTTTCAACTTTTAGAATTTTTTTTATACATAGTCAAATTCTCTAAGAAAAGTCATTCTAAATAAAACTTCCATATTTGAAGTAGCAATTTTCCCACAAGAACTTTGCAAACACTGATTGAATGCTTGTCAGTGATAAAATGTGGCCCTGTATGTCATGTGTAACTTCATTTTGATGAATCCACTGGGTCTTACACTTTACACAAGTAACAGGTCCACAGAGAACGTGATTATGGATGACTATAACCTATACTTAATGCATCTGGGAGAAGACAGGAAGCAGCTAATCTTGAAGGTTAAATGGCGTCCAGTACTAGAGTCAGCTTGAGTGTTAGGACTGGAGTCCAAGCCTGCACTGTTGGCTGCATTTCAAAGTGATACATTATTATACTATCCTCTTATAGTTGATAAGAGAACTGCCTTCAGAAAACAAGATTAGGGTGAGAGACATCTTTAATGAGAGGTACAGGGTAGTAAGGCCAGGGCTGCTTAAATACTTCCAGCAATCTGCCTGAGTGTGTGTGCATGAGGTTATGTGACCAACAGGGTCCAGGTTTACCTTATTTGTTGACAGGTGGCAAAGTGAGGACCCCTCTCACTAGGCGACTCCATGCTGGCTTCTACAGCCAGCTTTCTCTAGAGACCTGTACAACAGGTCTGACTGGTCTAAATTAATCCTGCCCACTTCTCTGAGACAGACGACAGATGAGACAGACGCATCAGGGGAAGAGTTACCTGAGAGGCAGTGTGGAAACAGCTTAGGGTTTTACCTGCTGGGACAGGACATGAATTCACCGAAATGGAGCCGCCCCCTCACCTGTCCACCACCATCTTATGCACTTCCTTCCAGTTCTCACTGTCATTGTCCGTTCCCATTTCTGGATTCAGTTCCTGGAGGGAGACTCCTGCCACATTCACCCCACTCCACACAGCCACTGTAAAATAAAGCAAAAAGTTTTTTTCCTCAGCTCAGATCTCAACTCTGATGCAAATTATCCCAACACCACTTGGCACTGTCCAGTGACAATTGTCTCAGTAGAGTTCCCATCCGCTTTGGGGAAGAATTTGTTCTGATATTTGCCTTCGACTAGCAATAGATCTGACCTTTTAAACACATATATTTAAACAAAACATATATGTGTGTGTGTGTGTGTGTGTGTGTGTGTGTTTTAATTTTTATTATGTGTGTATGTGTGTGGGCATGTGTAGATCCCCAAGGAGTCCAGAAGAGGGTGGAAACACCTGGGGCTGAAGTTGCAGCAGTTGTGAGCCACCTGATGTGGGTGCTCGGAACTGAACTTGGGTCCTCTGCCTTCTGCCACAGCAGCAAGGGATCTTACCTGCCAAGTCACATCTCCAGCCTCTACTACTGACCTTTTAACTTTCAACAAATGTGGCTCAAAACAGTCATCGTATAATTTACAGAGATCATGAAGTTCTTTCCAAATCTCTAGGTTGGTAAAAATCACAGGAGATTATAGTTTGGGACCATCCTAAACTCTCAATTTTAGAAATATAAACTTCTCTACTGGGGACTGTTTGGTAACAAACGTCCCTTTCCTTTTAAGAAAAAAAATGCCTAGGATAATTATACCCAGAGTTATGAAAGTACACTAATAAGTAAATTAGGGTCTTCATAATTTAGAGGAGAATGTCTAAAAACACAGGAAGTCGACTCTGAAACCCCAGTCTCCGCTCCTGCGGACTTTTGGAGAACACTGGTGACTCAGGGTATGAACGAGGACTCAGGCAGAGTCCAGTGCAGTCCCACAGCTACAGCAGCTAAACTGCCAGAGGCCAGGGAGGACTCCCTGGTCCACGGTTTCTGCTGTTCCAGGCCAACCAGACATCCACATGGCCTTCAAGGAAAACCACTGATCTCTCTAATTGTGCCCAAGCAAGAATAACTTCTCTCTCGTCTGTGTTAATACAGGTCAATAAGGAAACAGGGGGAAAAAGCTGCTCTAGGAAAAAAAATGACACAATAATGAGAGAACAAGCCGGGCGGTGGTGGCGCACGCCTTTAATCCCAGCACTCGGGAGGCAGAGCCAGGCGGATCTCTGTGAGTTCGAGGCCAGCCTGGGCTACCAAGTGAGTTCCAGGAAAGGCGCAAAGCTACACAGAGAAACCCTGTCTCGAAAAACCAAAAAAAATAATGAGAGAACAAACAATGCAAATCCACCTGAGAACACGGCAGGCAGAGGCACCAGAGCCGACTTCCCATCTGGGCAGCACTGGTCTGGAAGGATGTGAGCTTTAACTGTTCAAATAGACAGGGATGGACGTTCATGTACAAAAATGTCACCATCATGAAAACACACAGATCAAGAACTAAGGGAGACTCAGAAACAGAATGAGATACAATTTATGATGTCAAGATGGATCCAGATGAGGTAAAAGGCCCACAGGACATCAGAGGGTAATATTTGCAAATGGCCGTGGATTAAATATGGGTTCAATGTTACACTTCCTGATTTTGCTTCCAGTGCTGCAGTTATGAAAGAAACTTTTTTTAAGTTAAAAAAATATTAATTAACAAAAAAAAGAAAGAAAGAAAGAAAAAAAGAAAACCCCCTAGGTGTGGATCCCAGCAATCAGGAGATGGAGGCAGGAGGATCAGAGTTCAAGGTCATCTTCTGCTACTGGGAACTTTAGGCCAACCTGGACTACATGAAAACAAAACCACAGAACAAAGCAAAGCGAGGAGGAGGAGGAGGAGGAGGAAAAAGAACAGAAGATATCCCACATTGAAGGACTGAGGGAGAAAGGAGCATGATGACTATGATTCATGCTTAATGGGTGAGGACAAATACAGTGAGACGCCCAAGACGACTCAGCAGGTACAGACAGGTGTTTGCTGTCAAGACCGATGACCTGAGTTTCATCCCTGGTAATCCCGTGACAGGAGAAAACCAACTCTCAAAGTCGTCCTCTGATTTCCACATGTGTGCAGGTGTTCACACACAGATGTTTTTAAAAATAGCTAGATGAAGTTGGGCATGGTGGCGCACACCTTTACTCCCAGCACTAGAGAGGCAGAGGCAGGCAGGTCTCTGAGTTCAAAGCCTACCTAGTCTACATGGCAAATTCCAGGACAGTTATATGGAAAGTTCCAGAGTTACACAGTAAGACCCTGTCTGCAAAACAACCAAACAAAAAGATAGCTGGGTGGATGGGTGGGTGGGTGGGTGGATGATGAACGGATGGATGACAGAAAAAGCAAACTGGAATAGAACCCAAAATACAGCTATACTGCTTCTGAATCCTTTCTGAAATATAACAAGTATAAAAACTAAAATTTGAAATAAAGCAAAAAATTTAAGAACAGTCTGCATAACCCAGAGGCACAAAGGAAACTATCTTTCTTACCACTGGAGTCGCCGTGTTCCCCCAGAATCCACCCATGGCAACTGCTGGGATGAATGCCAAGCTTCTCTGCCATGAGGTAGCGAAACCGAGCAGAATCCAGATTGCATCCACTTCCAATCACACGGTGTTTAGGTAACCCGCTCAGTTTCCAGGTGACATAAGTAAGAATATCCACTAAATATTTTAGAAAAAAGAAAGTAAATCGAACTGCTGAACCAATTAGAAGGTTCTCTGGCTCCTCCCTCCCCACATGCCCATCTCGCCGGTGAGATATGGCCTCAGAGAGGTATGTAATTTAACTTTTCATACTCAGGTTCAGACAGTTTTATGAGAAACTGTAAATATGAAATATGTAAAAACTGTGCATATGTATCTTTATTTGACATAAAAAACTTAGGAACTTTACAAGTCATTGAGCTTTACCATGAAAGAAAGAAAAAAGACTGGTCTGGCCCTCACTGTGATGGCCAGATGATGTGATGGACATGTGATGATAACAATGTCCGCCACTCGCTCACGCCTAGTCAGGAGTGATACTGAGAAAAGGATTAGAAGAATTAAGTATGGCCTCATTGGAGTAGGTGTGGCCTTGTTGGAGGAAGTGTGTCAGTGTGGGTAAGCTTTGAGGTTTCAGAAGCCCATGAAGGCACAGGCTCCCTCTGCCTATGGAGCAGGATGTAGAACTCTCAGCTATTCCTCCAGTACCATGTCTGTCTGCAGGGTGCCATGATTCCTGCCATGAAACTATAAGCCAGGCCCAATTAATTGCTTTCTTTTATAAGAGTTGCTTTGGTCATGGTGTCTCTTCACAGCAACAGAACACTGACATATTCACTTAGATTGCCGCCAACTCTAACAGTCCATGACTGTGAAGGCTGTCATCAGAAACAATGCCACTGCTCAGCTGGCAAGGGGTGCAGTGTACATTTTCTCGAGTGCGATACTGTCCTATAAGTCATGTCATTACTATCTCACGGCCGGACAGCTGCCAGATACCCTTCCTCCCATGTGGCACAGTGGTAAAACTTTTGCTGGGTCACAGGGGTTACAGGCTATGTTGGAAAGAAAAGGAAAGGGGTGCACTGTCAGAAAGGAAGCTGACAGCAGGCCCGGCGACCCTCACCCCTGCCCTCCGACCCTCACCCCTGCCCTCCTCCAACCCTCACCCCTGCCCTCCTCTCTGGAGCCTGGGAAGGTATTTAAGCACACTGACTGGATAATGCCTTTGGAACGCCAACTTTAATGCACGGGAAGTGGCTTCCTGGAGACTCAGACTTGGAAGGTCTACCTTGGAAGTGATGTAATCAGTGACAACTGAAACAGGATGTGGAGATGCAATATGGCTAGCTGACTGCCATTTCTGTTCTACATCTATGTGGTATGCATGTTTACATATATGCCTGAACTACTCAGGAAGCCCCAGTCTAGGCACACAAAGACTAAGAATACAGAAATGATCTCCTATCAGGTCCCAACTCCCAGTACTAAGGGAGCTGCAATGATTCCCCAGGCTTGTTCACAGCCCTCCAGGGGAAGGGTCCGAGACAGGTCTGCCATTTTATCAACATTCTGTCTATGCTAACCATCATACAGTGACTGTGATGATAAACTGCAGACCCAAGAGGTGTGACACTGAACTGAGTGGGTGACACAGCTCAACGATAGAATACCTACTCACCATGTAGTTCAATCCCCAGTGCACCCCAAAAACAAAAAGGGAGGATAGTGACACAGACTGAACTTCAGCCACTTGTTCTGGCACATGACAAAATATAATGTACTTACAAAACCTTAAATTGTCCTTAGAAAACTTTCTTTTTATAAACAGAGAGAAAAAAGACTAAGGAGAGAAAAATGCCAAACAAAAACCAGCTTGGCCATTTCAAAGTTACTTTCTTTGCAAGACCATGATAGAAAAATAAAAAGGAAAAATAATTGATGCCAGGTTCTATGAGATGATTCTGTTTTTAAAGAGTTTTATTTTTATTTTACGTGTGTTTATCCACCTATATGTCTGTGTGCCACACGCAGAGTCCAGAAGAGGGTATTAGATCCTCCAGAACTGGAGTTACAGACAGTTGTGTGCCACTGTGTCAGTGCTGGAAACTGAACCTGGGTCCTCTGAAAGAGCAGCTTGTGCTCTTAACTATCAAGTCATTCTCTCCAAGCCTCTTCTGCTTGTAACTGTTTTGTCCTTGTCCTAATTTATCAGTTCAAATGAATGGCTCAGTGGCAGCTTCGTGGTGTGGACTTTGCTTTATGAATCCACTCTGATTTTTATCCTGGTCTGTTGGGGCCCAGTAGAGGCTGTAAACAATGATCTCATATAATTTTTTTTTATTTATTTGGCTACAAAGGTAGTATTGGGGACTGGAGTGTGTTGTATATGGTGTATGCACACAAGGGTACACATATGCCTGTGTGAGTGTGAAGGCCAAAGTCCATGCTGAGTCTTCTTCAGTCACTCCCATCTTATTTTGAGATGGAGTTTCTTGACTAACCCAGAGTTCACCAGTTTGGCGAGGTCGGCTCACCAATGAGCATCAGGGATCCTCCTGTCTCTGTCTCCCTGGCACTGATATTAAAACTGTGTGTCCCTAAGCCTGGCATTTTACATGGATGCTAGAGAGCCAAAAAAACCAGATCCTCATGCTTTCATAACATGTACTTTACAGGGTCACCTCCCAGTTCTACCTTTACAGCATTTAAAAATGCCTTCCAACTCTACACCAAACACAGATGAACAAAGAGCTGAAACCCCACCGTACAAAACTCACACTTTTCAACATCTGGCCTGGGATGGAGTCACCTGTTTTGCAAACACCATCTTTCTGCACCAGTAGCAGAAGACCTGTGGACCACCTCTATCAGTGAACAAACCCAAAACAAGAGGGTCCCCAAACGCTGAAGCCCACAGAACAAAACCAGACAGGCCACTGTTACAGTTAAAGCACCGGGTTAGTACCTGGGTTGGAAACCACAATGATGGTGCAGTCGGGGCTGTACTTGACAATCTGGGGAATGATGAACTTGAACACATTGACATTTCTCTGCACCAGGTTGAGGCGACTCTCCCCTTCCTGCTGACGGACGCCTGCTGTCACCACCACAATCTTAGAATTGGCTGTCACCGAGTAATCTTGAAGAAAAATGGTAAGAGAGAACCTTAAATTCAACTCCTTGGTCAAACATGCCACCTATGGTATGTTCTAGAAACTTCACCTTGCATAAGCCCCCAGAACTTATGATAACTTAATTTTCTGTATTAAAAGATTGTGTTTTTAAGACTTTGTGTGTGTGTGTGTGTGTGTGTGTGTGTGTGTGTGTGTGTGTGAGAGAGAGAGAGAGAGAGAGAGAGAGAGAGAGAGAGAGAGAGAGAGAGTGTTTGAGGGCACCTGGGGCTGGAGTTGCAGGTGGAATGGACTGATCTTAGGTCCCCTGGAAAGCAGCTCACACACTACTTAACCACTGAACCGTTTCTCCAGCACCTCTTAAAAGGTTTTCAGGTTCCAGCTGCTGCAGCTGTGTTTTTCTTCCTTGAGAAACGATGGAGCAACCCCACTTTAAAGCTGGCAGATAACGAACCAGCGAAATACCCTAAAATATGTTTGTGGCTAAGAAGTCCTTTGGATTTCCAGGAAAAGCTAAAACCTGTCAGTGAGCCCACAACCTAGCAGGCGGGCTTTCCACAATTGCCATGGAATTGTGTTTTTGCATATTCCTGTTAGTAACACGCAATACAAAACTCAGTTTCTTTTCAGCCATATAATGAATGCTACTGACATCTACAAAGGAAAAGAAAGGCCATGTTCGCTTTTGACTGGAAATCAAACTTAGATTTCTAATATTCTGTGTATTAAGGGATGGAATACGCTTCTTCTGTCAGCACTCAGAGGGCTACAGCAGGAGGATTGCCATGAATTCAAGGCTAGCATGGGCCACACAAATATGTATTATACATATGCATACACATGTCTATAGTATGTACAGGCATGCATGTGTGTGCACTTGTGTGTGTGTGCTGTGGATATCACTCTATGTAAATAAAACACTGATGGCCAATGACCAGGCAGGAGGTAGGTGGGACAAGGAGAGAGGAGAATTCTGGGAAGCGGAAGGCTGAGAGAGAGAGACTGCAGCCACCGCGAGGAGAAGAGCATGTAGAGACGCCGGTAAGCCACTAGCCACGTGGCAAGCTATAGATTTATAAAAATGGGTTAATTTAAGATAAAAGAACAGTTAGCAAGAAGCCTGCCACGGCCATACAGTTTATAAGTGATATAAGCGTCTGAGTGATTATTTTATAAGTGGATTGTGGGACTGCGGGGCTTGGGGAACCTGGAGAGAAGCCCTCCAGCAACAAATGGCGCCCAACGGCTCGAGTTTCCACCTTAAACCTGAGAATATTTAATAACCAATTCTAAACAGAGCCAAAACCAGGTTCCTGCTTCTTGTCTCATATGAGCAGCTAGACGCCGCAAAACGCAGGTTTGAACACTGGCGGGTTCCTGGCGGGTGCGTTTGACCGGCAGTATGGCGGAAATGAGGCATCTGCCAGCGGCAAATTAAGCTGTGTGGTAGATTTAGTCTTTACTAGTATTTAAAAAAAAAAAAAAAAAAAAAAAGAGGTTTCTGGGCTACATGCTGCTTTGATAAAAGCTTAGACCCACTATTTCTGAGACTTGATGACTCCCAGAGCTGGCGGAAAACGTACCACTGCCATGTTGGGAAGCTGAAGTGGGCGGAGCCAGCAGCCACAGCGCCGTTTCAGGCTTACAATGGTACAGTTTAAAGCAATAGGCTCAAGGCTCAAGGTAATATAAAACATAAGCCACATAAAGATGGCTACCACACAGAGAATCTGGATTATGTTCTCTTTGATATTCATAACTAAAGAAAAACATTTGATTACAAAACCTGTTGAGTTATGCCAAAATGTATATTTTAAAGGTACCTTGACTTCAAAATTTGGATATAAGGATATGTTACTTTGGAAAAGAGGTTCTGCTTTTGTTTCCACAGAAAGCCAGAGGCTGTGGACTTGTTCCAGATTAAGATACATCAGGTTTCACCAGCCAAGACCCCCTGAAAGGTCTCCGATGACACCATGGCCCAGATGATCCAACATCCAGACCGGTTTCAAGGCAACTGGTTCACACAATACAGCCTCACGGACTACTCCATAGGTCTAAAATTTTCTTTGTATCCCCATAAGATACAGCGCCCCCCTCCAGCAGGAAGTAGTAAGAGATGCTACGCCCAAATTCCCAAATATACCAAGCTGGCTTTGGAGGTGGAATTGGCTCGCTCCCCCTCTAAACCCAGACATATTGCTTTAAAAAAAAATGGTTAATTGATTCTTGTGTCCCAAATCAGAAGAGCCCTCTGGTGTGGGACAGAGAAAAACCAATATTTTTATTTAAAACAGGTTGATTATAAATGTGATCTCTTTCAAAAAAAAAAAAAGAAAAGGGGATATGATATAGATATATAGGAGGATATGGAGATGATAAGATAAAAGGGTAGATTAATGAACCTACTTTTAAAGAATAACTTGTTTAAAATGTTTTACATTGGTATAGATTTTAGTTTATGTTTAAAATGTTTTACATTGGTATAAATTTTGGTTCATTGATACAAACTTGAAGTTAATTTTGTTATACTCTCTCTATATATGTATATATTTCTATTCTTGTTTGAGGTGTTGTGTTTATATAACTCATTTAAAATTGTAATGGATAATTAAAAAATAGATTAATAATTAGTCATCTATGATAATCATATCTGTAGCCATGTTAGTTAAGTCTTCTAGGTATACATAGATATATTTCAGATAGATAGGTAATCTTCAAACACTTCATAGACCTGGAGAATATGGCATTTAAATAACTTAGAATTCTGTTGATGTGAGACACAATTGCTCCTGGCTGCACCAATTGATCCCGAGAGAATGTTGGGCTTCTAAGACATTTCCATTCGGAAGTTTGTCTTTTGGCACAAAATGGCCTACTGGGCAAAGAACTGCCCTTGCCTTGACGGCTGACAGTACAAATGCAATGCTGTCCTTTCTGGACAAGCGGGACACAAGGAAAGCGACCACTGTACTCTGCCAAGACAGGGTAAGATGGTCTCTCAGAATTCCTGCTTCTAAAAATGGTCTGTCAGATACTCTAGGCCTGTAGCCAATTTGAATGCACCAACAATGCTGAGAAACATCAGGTGACTGTCCAGGCTGCCAGTTGTCTTGGTCTACTCTTGCAAGATTCCCGAAGTTGCTTGCATCCGTCTACCATTTCTCAGGTACCATTATGTTCCTTCTCAGGTCTTTGATGTGGTTGAAGGCTAGATAGTCGTAATTTCCTCAGTTATGATAAAAGATAAGTTAGCTATAAAACCTTAAACTCACAAATATAAGATAGATAGGACATCTTCTTTAATATTGTAACTATAATTCTTGCTCGGTAATTGTTTTGTTATATGTAATTTTACCATGTTAAAGTTAAAACCTTCCTTTTTAAAAAAAGAAGAAAGGGGAAGTGCTGTGGATATCACTCTATGTAAATAAAACACTGATGGCCAATGACCAGGCAGGAGGTAGGTGGGACAAGGAGAGAGGAGAATTCTGGGAAGCGGAAGGCTGAGAGAGAGAGACTGCAGCCACCGCGAGGAGAAGAGCATGTAGAGACGCCGGTAAGCCACTAGCCACGTGGCAAGCTATAGATTTATAAAAATGGGTTAATTTAAGATAAAAGAACAGTTAGCAAGAAGCCTGCCACGGCCATACAGTTTATAAGTGATATAAGCGTCTGAGTGATTATTTTATAAGTGGATTGTGGGACTGCGGGGCTTGGGGAACCTGGAGAGAAGCCCTCCAGCAACATGTGTGTATGTGCATGTGTGTGTAAGACAATCTCACTATGCAGCCCTATTTGGCTTGGAACTCACTGTGTAGACCAGGCTGGCCTAGAACTGTCTGCCTCTGCCTCCTGAGTGCTGGGATTATAGATGTGTGCCACCTATAATCTGGCTATAACATATTGTTAAGGAAGATTATTTATGTTCTAGTGGTGCTAATTTTTGTGGAAGATTTTATTTTTCTGCTAAGAAAGTGTTGATGCAACCAGCAAGTTCCAACAAACAGCTCACCCACATCATAAATGCCGGATATTAACAGCCTTTTCCCATCAAATGCAGGGAATTCCTAGTTCCACCTTACGACTGGTTTTCAAGGGGAGGATGGGATGACAAACTCAAACACCTGACCCATGCAGGACTCTGAAGGGATGTCAGTAAGTAATGGACATTAGCTAGTTTCTTCAAGGCAACCAGACCCTAGACACAGAAGAAAGGAAGAAACCCCAACACTATTTACCAAGGCAGCAAGATGAACGGAGCTGAAGAATTAGATGATTCTGGGACAAATGAAATGCAGCTTACTTGAAAACAGAGATCCTACATACAGGCCTCGCTGGGGTTTTATTATTTTTCAAAAGGTATATTTTAAAGATGATTTTTTAAAAAAGAATACATTCTAAATTTACTTAAAAAAAAAAAAAAACTGTGTTGCCAGGCACAGCACTACATACCTATAATCCTAGCAGCTAGGAGGAGCCAGCCTCAAGTGCATAGTGAGTTCAAGGCAACTTGGATTCCATGAGCTCTGTCTTAAGCAGGCAAAATGAACAAAAAGCATGTTTGTAAAATAAAGCTAATGAAGATGGCTGTTGGCATATGGAGTACAGGGCCACATTCTACAGGAACTCTTAAGACAGAATATGTTCACAGGCTGGGTGCATCTGTAAGCAGAATCTCCAGAAAACAAATTTGTAGAAACTGACACAGAAAAGTTGGTCTCAATGAGGAGCCGCAGATGGTAAACACCACCACACATCACAGCCCGTGCTTCTCTCCTGGTAATATGGCCACAGGAGAAATGGAGAAGAATCTCATTTTTAATGACTACACAGTCTACAAGAAGTAGAATTATGGACAAATTTTAAATTAAAAAAATAGGGGACCATTTCTAAGTAGATGGAAATTTTGTAGTATATAAAATTACTAAAACAGATCATGAACATTTTGTCATTAGCAATTACTGAAACAATCGCCCCCACAATTCCACATTTTCCTAGTTAAAAAATAGTTTTAGATGGGTGGTGGTGGTACACATCTTCAATCCAGCACATAGGCAGAGGCAGGTGGATCTCTGAGTTTGAGGCCAGCCTGGTTTACAGAGCGAGTTCCAGGACAGCCAGGGGCACACAGAGAAACCCTGTCTCGAAAACAAAACAACAAAAAACAAAAAAGTTAGGCTGGAGTGTGTAGCTCAGGGGCACACTGAGCCCTGGGCTTGATTCACAGCACCACAGGCAGTAATAGTAATCAATTAAAAGTGAATTGCGGTGATATTGTGTTCCCCCATATATTGTGCACCCTAATAAACTTATCTGGAGTCAGAGAACAGCCATTAGATAGACATAGAGGCCAGAAAATGGTGGCACACACACCTTTAATTCTATTACTTGGGAGGCAGAGATCCATCTGGATCTCTGAGTTCAAGGCCACACTAAAAACAGCCAGGCATGGTGACACATGCCTTTAATCCCAGGAAGTGATGGTAGGAGGCAGAAAGGTATATAAGGCATGAGGCCTAGGAACTAGAGCCTTTTTAAGCTTTTAGCTTTTAGCAGCAGATCAGCTGAGATCCATTTGGGTGAAGATTCAGAGGCTTCCAGTTTGAGGAAACAAAATCAGCTGAGGAACTGGCAAGGTGAGGTTGGCTGTGGCTTGTTCTGTCCCTCTGATCTTTCAGAATTTACCCCAATACCTGGCTTCCTGTTTTATCATCATCATTATTATTATTATTATTATTAATAAAACCATTTAAGATTCGTGTTACATTGAATGATCAGTTTGTCATGCTTGAGGGTGCATTGAAATCACCTATTTGTTATAAAATAATTTTCATATAAGAACTCTTGGAGAATGCAAAGAAACTGCCTACCTTTATCCGCTACAATTTTAGGAGTCTGAAGAAATAAGCTCCCATGCTGCAGGTCCATCATCTCTCCTTTGAGCTTGTCTTCTAAGACATCCACAAGGGCCAGTTCATCAGCTAGAGACTAGAAACACAAAAGCAGGCATGCATTCCTATCGTGGCTTGACTATGAAGTCTCCCACAGGCTCTGAGTTCTGAACACATGGTTTCCAGCCAGCGGTGCTGCCTGGGGAAACTGTAGAAGCTTTAGGACATGAAGCTTTACTGGACAAGTGGGTCACTGGGGATAGGCCTTGGGGTTCACATTATTGCTGGCTTTACTTCCTGCCTTATCTACAGAGACATAAGCAAGCATGCCTTCTCTGCCATGCCAGGCTGTGAGGGAAAATATCGCACTTCTCATTTGAAATGTTCACCAAGTCTCTGATTATAAATATAGTTCCCTAAGTCACATAAAGAAGGCTTAGCACCAATCTACCCTAAAGAAGCCTTTTACAAATGGCTAAGCACCTAATGGCTAAAATCCTCAAGAATTTTAGTGTTCGGCATTCAATGACAATTCAAGAGAAAGATAAAAAGATTCCTCTTGAAAGTTGACTCAATAGAAGACACAGACGAGAGCGGAAGCCTTCACATTAGGTAATGAATATGTACATATATGAAAACACACACATACACATATGAGAGAGATAGAAAGAGACAGACAAAGACTGACTCAGGGAAAACATTAGCAGTTTTGATGTCATCATAATTCAGAGGGCTTCTGGGAGAAAGATCTGACCTAAATCTCCAAGGGTGAGTTAACTTTGTAGTTGAACTTGGTTGAACCCTAGAATGCTTATCTTGGCTCCAAGTAGCTGAATGTTTTCACAGGAAAGACAGCCATGTCTTAGGACAGAGTCAGCTCTCAGGAACCAATCCCTAAGTGCAGGGAACAGTGACAGTTCTGTATCAAATACGGACACAAATTCTTATCTGCGTCTTTATTTAAACATGTTTGAAAAATGTTTAAAAACAACTGTTTAGTTCCTTTGCATGCAGCATCTAAGAGCCCACAACACCATTATTTCCATTTTTTAAGTCCTAAATTAACACCTTCTCACTTAATAATAACCTAATATTCTGTGACACCCAGCACCAGAAATTCCAATTGTCTTTTAGTAAGAGCACATGGGAGCCACAGACGTCAACAGCTCAACACAATGCAGAGCTTCTGTGGAATAGCGAGTCACAGGATGTTAGTGCCTCTGTGTCAGTGGGTGTAGAGAACCAGCTTTAAAGTGCACACTTAACTGAGGGAAGGAGGTGAGTCAGCACCTAAAAAAATAACCAAAGTGCTGCATATAGCTGAAGGTGTGTGATGTACACCCTCTATGAGTAGGGCTACACAAACAGATGCATGACCGAGGACTGCTGCCACTGAAGGACTGAAATCTCTCTAACTACATCTCCACAGTCCTGTGAATATAAATACACATTATTGAGGAGCAAGGCCCACTGGAAGCCAAGAATGCTACTGTAGAAATCTTTTGATCTCAAGTCCCAAGTGGAATGGATAGAGTTGTGCTTCTGCCTCTTAGTTAACAAATGACTGACGTCAATGGGTTGGTATTTGATGCCAGCATTTTTATATTCAAGTGCCTGTTAAGCATGAGATTTTGAGAGAGGAAAGATAACTTTTCAATAATTAACCAAATGGGGAAGTACCATTCGCTAGTTGCATTTTTGAGCTTGTCCTAGCCTAGAGATACATAGTAAGATACTGTGGGCAGTGGCAGTGACTGCAGGACCCAGGGCCACAGTTCTCTCCAGTGCCCTGTGCTGCTGTGCCATTGAGTGGGTACTCGCACTAAATACATGCACTGCTTTGTGGTGCTGAGAAACCGAACCCAGGGCCTTGTGCACTGTAGACACACTTCTACCTGAGCGTACTTTATCTCCACTGTCACCTTTGGAGTTTGGTGTCACATACGTGGAGGAATAGCCATTCCTGCAGCTCTTACTTCGGCAGCTGTGTGACAACAAGCAGGTGACATCATTTCCCTTGCCTCAGTCACTTTGTGTTAAAGCAAAGATAAGGAAAGTTCTCTATTAGAAGGATGTGGTTGTATAGGCCAAGAATTACAGCACCTGGGAGGTGGAGCTGATCCCGGAGAACTACCATAAGATCGAGACCAGCATGGTTTGAAGGAGACTCCCAAAGCAAAACAGTAACTACTCACACACAAAAGAAAAATGTTTTTTAAAAAATTATTGATTATTTAGAATAAAGCACTTCAATAGCATCGTGCAGGATATATTTATGGTATGTATTTATTTTGGTAAAAAAACAGAAATGTAAGCTCAACTATTTTGTTCTGACCAAAGGAAGAGTGAACACTAAATTAAGACTACCTAAAATCCCTATAATTCGGGAAACTATCACATTCTCAGGTATCTAGTCAATTAAAAGTAGCTAGAAAAGCAAGCAAAAGAATACAGTACACTCTGATAGCTATTTCTCAGTTAAAAGAGTCATGGTTTGATTCTTTAGAATTTAAAATTTATATGATGGAGAGACAGACAGCTCTGTGGTTAAGAGCACAGGCTACTCTGCTGATAAACTAGTTCAGATCCCTGCACTCACATTGTGCCTCACAACCATCTGTGAATCCAGTTCCAGAGGATCCAACACCCTCTTCTGGCCTCCTGATGCTCATACACTCATGCAAAACACCCATACACATGAATAAAAAAAAGAATTTAAAGTCTGGGGTCAGGTCGTGTGGCACACACCCATAATCACAACATTCAGGAGGTGGACGGAGGAGGGATCACAAGTTTGAGGCCAACATAAGACACACACAGAATCTCAAAAGCAATAAAAATAAAAAGGGCTGGGAATGCAACCCAGGGACTGAATTGTAGAAAGCTGGCCTAGCATACAGAAGAGTCCCTGTACTCAATCCCCAACAAAACAACAACTCATTGAACTTCACAAACAGAAGGAATATGCTTGGTCAGAGGTATTCAGGAAGCCTCCACACAGAGTCAGTGTGCTCTACAGCGGGCGTGGGGGGCAGTGTAGGGGGGTGCTGCTTGCTCGCTTTTTGTGAGGACAGTCAAGAGTCTAGACAGGTAGACAGCAAAAGGAATGGCAAGCCTGGAGACACAAGAGCAGCCTTAAAAGTGATGCCGAGAGCCGTGGACTGCAATGATGGTGTAGGAGTTGTCCTGCTCTTAGAAAACGTGCTGGCGAACTTAGAAAGCTTCATCTTGTCAAGATATTCTACAATGGTTAGGGAACCCATACATGCATACATATACACATACATATAACGGAGGAGGCAAGAGAGACAAGAAAGGAGGGGGGAGGGGAAGAGAGAGAGAATACAGCAAAATGCAGAGGGCTGGGAAACCTGAATGATGCATACATGGAAAACTTCATTTATTAAGATAATGTCTACACATTTTCTATTAAGTTTGAAATCATTTCAAAATAAAGCCACAGGTTAAGAGTTTGAGCCATTGTTTCAGCAAGTCACTCTACAAAAATCCTGTAAGAAGAAAAGGCAGAGACCATTGCATCTAAATTTTCCAGTCACTCATTCAACTGCTGTGGGATGTTTTGTATGCTGTGAATATGTGTTGCTCTGACTGGTTGATAAATAAAACGCTGATTGGCCAGTAGCTAGGCAGGAAGTATCGGCTGGACAAGTAGACAAGGAGAGTTCTAGGAACAGAAGGGCTGAGTCAGGAGATGCCAGCCTGCCCTCCAGGGAGCAGCATGTAATGGCACACAGGTAAAGCCACAGAATACATGGCAACATTTAGATTTACAGAAATTGGCTGAGTTTAAGTGCAAGAGCTAGTCAGTAGTAAGCCTGAGCTAATGGTCGAGCAGTTTTAATTAATATAAGCTTCTGAGTGATTACTTAAAAGAGGCTGTGGGGTCCATAGGGCTGTGCAGGACCAGAGAAAACATCAGCTACATTCAACCACAGGCCTCAGTTTATCTTGATAGAAATGAGGCAAGTTACCACACTATACCTCCTGATGTGGAACCACTGAACAGATACAACCGGATTAATCACAAGGAAACACCTCAAAAGCATACACTGGAGAGGATGTTCTGAAACTGGCCTGGACCATTAGAAAAAGTCAAAGGCTTGCAAGGCAGAAAAAGAGGCATGGTAAGGATATGAAACACATGTCTTGGATTAAGGCAAAACCAGCAATGAGGGGAGTGATTTTTGACAGCATGGAGAATTTTAAATATGAATATGATGGGGGACAACACCACACTACTATAGCAGCGTTAATAAATCTCTGGGTGGTAGCTCCAGTGTGGTCATGCATGACCAGAGTCCTCTGATATATGTGCAAGTACTGAAAGGTAAGTGCGATCCTACAAGTTATTTCAGATTGCTGAGGGGTATCTAAAGACAACCCGATCCTAGGCTGCCCAGATAGAACATGCATTCCTGCAGGAATTGTGACCTCTGTTGCTCTTGAAACATACCTTTCCCAGAATGCTGATAGCACATGCCATTCCAACTTGTCCAACACCTACTACAGTAATCTTATTGTTCGGGGTGGCTGCCTCCTCTTCTGCGACTGGGGCAATGAGCTTTTCCTTAAGGGTTGCCATGTTGCCCTACAAGAAAAGGGTGATCAATGCATTTTACATGAGTGGAGTCTGAGTGAGAACCAGCCTAAAACGACACAGCTTCAACCTCAAAGGAAAGTAGAGCACAACAGGAGCGAGCCTCAGGGTGGTCTAGGCACAGAATACACTTGAGGGAACCATATCTCACTTAATGGAGGTTTAATCAGAGGAAAATTCTCCAGGAGCTTAAAATGAAATCCTCCCTGAGCAGAGGACGTCATTCAAGCAACTAAGATGCCATCATCACTCCTATGCCCTCTTTTGTTATAACTGCTCACTACTGGCTGAAGGATAGGGACGTTTGTACGTACATAAGTGAATTTCTTTCCATTGTCCCTATAAGGAATTTTCGTGCAACCATGTTAACCAGCTAACTTATATTTAAGCTTTTTTTAAAGCCAATATAAATGATTCTAATTTCCACTCTAGATGATTACCTTCACTTCTGGAGGACAAAGACTGAGTTTTGTACTTACAATCTCATGAAATGTACTGTACTGCCCTGCCCTCCTTACAAGGTTCTTCACAACCAAGTATCAAACAGTAATCTATGCTGACTATCTTGGTTCCTTTTCAGCTTAGCTGATCACAGTTGAGGCTCCCTTACCCTATTCACGGCCCATCCTGTTCCTTCTCAAGCCCAGTCCTAACATCTAACCTGTAAAGGACTAAGAGACTAAACCTGGCTTAGTTAACTGCCACGTGAAGAACCCTTAGTTGTCCTGAATGAAGTAGCTGCAGTCAATTGCAACTATTCTCCTCCATAAAACGTTTTATTGTTTTAAACCTTTTCCCCAGTCTGTACCACTTCACAGGTTATTCTGCCTTAAAGAATCACATTTGTAGCTTTCCGGTGGACACAAAGATGAAACATCTCTGAAGGGCTTGCACAAGCACTGACCTTAAAACGAATTCAAACAGACCCTGTATTTTTAGTAGCTTCAACAGAGTGGCTGCGTTTCTTCGGTAAGAAAAACACAGCCTCCCCAACCCCTGCCCACAGCAAGTTTATTTTTGTTAGTTGGTTTAAAATGTGTTAGGTAAGTTCCAGAATGCATCAGGAAGGCTTGGAATCCCAGCATTTGGGAGGTGGAGGCAGAAGGACCAGGAGAGGTCAAGGTCATCCTCCATCACACAGTGCAATCTTGAGATTCCTGAGAGCCTGTCTGGGGGGAAAAAAAGAAAGAAAGAAAAAGAAAAGCAGAAGCAAGAGCTGGCTATCTCCAGCTGGGCTCTCCAGAAACATTTAAATTAGTTTGGGTAATTTCAAAAGCGACACTGTTGACACCCAGCAAGCACAGGCAGACTCACTGGGATATCTAGACAAAAGTGAGCATTCTCCTCCCACCGCCCCCCAACAGTGGTAGAAAATGAGAAGAAAATAGTTCGCATTGCAGCAGGCCGGTGTCAAATGAGAGGTGACTATAGGGAGACAGAAACAGGAAAACAAAACACTCGAGTCTCAAGGTCCCCCACATTCCCCTCCCCTGTGGATATGAACAAGTGCCCTACATCAGGGGCTAAGGTCCACTCCGCAGAAATTCCCCCACTAAAGCAAACCAGCTCCTCCACCCCAAGTCCCGGTTGGTGCTCGCTTCGCGGCCCACAAGCCACCTCTCCTGTGCAAAGCAGGTCACGAGGGAGGCAGCAGCGCGCATCTCGGATAAAGTCTCCGGGGGCAAGTCTAGGCCTTGCACACTGAACACGAGAAGTAAACAAAACCCCAGTGCATCCAAGAGACCCAGCAAGCACCTGTGCCGGCTGCAGAGCGGGCAGCGTTAGCCAGGGATGAACCCTGACGTTCAGGACTGAACTTGGCTTTATCCCCATTCCTACAACGCAGGGGCTTTCCTCCATCACCAGGTGCAAGACCTTCCAACCTTCACAGGACCCACCTGGTCCCGCCGGATCCCCCAGCCTGCACCCCAGTAGATGGGTGATGTGCCCGCCACCTGCCGACCAAGGACTTGGTGGAACCAGGTTGACTTACACCTGTACAAGTCTCTCGCTTGATAGCACACAGGCCTGGGACCAGCCTGCAGGATGCAGACCGAGCCCGGAGTTCTGCCTCAGCCTCCTGCCCACCTCTGCTCCCTGGGCTAGCCTCCCAAAACCGGGAGGAAGAAGCAGGCTGGAGCCGGGATGCTCAGGGGCAAAGGCCCCAGAGGGAGGATGGGTTGTGTCGTAGCTCCTTCCTCCAGTTCCGCCAATTACCCCTCTTCACTCCCTACCCCCAACACACACCCTGTTGTTCTGTGAGTCAGGCTTTGGGGTCCCGGGCTCAAACCTACCGGACAAGAGGAGGCTCTGCAGCGCGCCAAGGAAGGGAAACCACCGCAAAGTCAGCGGACTGCACAGCCGACCCTAGATCTGCAAGGAGGAGGAGGAGGAGGCGGGGCCCGCCAGCCTCCTAGCTTTCTCTATTGTGATTGGAAACCCGAGCCGGGTCTAACCCTCCCCTCGGCTCGCTCAATCCCCTTCAAGGACAAGGCTGGAGTGAGCCCACGCTCTCCCCCCGCTCTCTGAAGTTGGAGGTCACCTTCTGCAGGCAGCCGTGGTATTCTCACAGCGTGAGGGCTGGCCCTCGCTGTGGCAGTTACCGCCCAAACTTGCCTCTCAGGTCCTTCTGGGCCGTCCCCATCTTGCGCAAATAGAAATCTGTGTCTAGATTGCATTTAGACTCAACTTTAGACCAGTCTCCTCGGTTAAGATGCTACTGGTCCATCCCTCAGAAAGGCCTGCGGGATTCTGAACTCTGTCGGAACGCACACCAGAGCAGGGTCTTGCACAAGCCTGTAATGCCAGCACTGGGGATGCTGAGTCCAGAGGGAAGCCAGATGGCCTGCGCCGCCCTGTTAAGACTGTTTCAAACAAACAAAAACAACAGAAAAACAGAAGAAAACTAAATAGTGACCGGCATTTTCAAGCTCCTTCGATAAGGCATTGACCTCCCCTTTCCCCACACCTAATTCAACTAATAGCTACCTAACAAAATCAAGGGTGCTGATTTTTTCCTCCACAAAACTGCAAGATCTCAAGGGAAGGTCTGGCCCCTAGCGGGAGAAAATAGGGACCCTAAGTAAGATGTAGTTTTTCTAGGAGTTGCTGAGTTGGTTCTCTCTCTCTCTCTCTCTCTCTCTCTCTCTCTCTCTCTCTCTCTCTCTCTCTCTCTCTCTCTCTCTCTGTGTTGCACTGCTTGGGAGCTGCGGCTCCAGTCCTGTAACTCTGCCTTCCCACACCCTCAGCTCTGTCTCACCCAGCCCTGTGCCTGGTTCCTTACTCCTGCATGGGTTAAGCAATCAGAGGTGTTCTGAAGGGTCAGGGCAGTTCGTTTCATTACAATAAAATTGTCCCCCCCACCCCACCCCACCCCCCTCATCTAGCAATCCTACTAACTCTGGTGTGTGAGAATTTGCCTTCTGCTTTCTCTCAGCATATAGCTCTTGTAAATGACTGCTAATTCTATAAATAGAACTCTCCTCTGCCAAGCACTGAAGATGTAAGTATGAACATAACTCTGTGCTTATGGGGTGCTTCTAGTCCCAATTTTATTGAAAATCGGGGGAGGGGGTCCGGGTGGAGCTACCACATTACTGGGGAATAGAAGGACAACTAGGAAGTGAAGAAAAGGAGATGCTTTGATATAGGAGTGTTAGGCAGCTGTGGGTGGGACTCAAGGGTAGAGCGCATGCTTAGTGTGCGCAAAGTCCTGGGGTTTGAATCCCAGCAGTGAAAAAGAATGGCGTAAGGGGCTGGATGAAGGGAAGGTGTTAGGGACAGAACACACGGTTTCAGCTGTAAGATACACACGTTCTAAACATCTAGACAGCGAGAGCAAAATAAGTTAAAATAAATCATTCCCAGGGAGGGAGACGGGTTATAAAATTGAATACAAATGTAAAAAGCAACCAATCGTCAAAAGAGAAGTTAGGTTTTTCCTCTCTAAAAGTAGATACTGAGAACTTTCCCAAGTGACCAGTACTGCTTCAGGGACCGAGACACACAAGAGGAGATGCCTGCTAACGGGATTGTGTACAATAATAAAGCATGTACATAAACAAGTGAGTGAAATAGGCAAAAAAGGACGTGATCGTGACCAGGCATGGTGGCACACACCTTTAGTCCCGGAACTCAGGAGGCAAAGACAGGTGGATCTCTGAGTTCAAGGCCAGTCTGGTCTACAGAGCAAGTTCTAGGACATCCAGGTCCACACAGAGAAACCCTGTGCTCTCCTCCCCACCAACTCCTGAAGAAGAATGTGATCCTAGTGCAGCTCCTTAAAGCACCATGATTAGTGTTCATGAAGTGCAGGGGTGAAGCCCAGCGCCGAGGGTGGAGGGCATGGAAGGCTCACCTGTGCAACAGACTCCTGTGGTGGTTGTTTTTCCTCTTGTGTCTTAAAATGGTTATCTCCCAGGGTCAGGGTCATGCTTTAGAACGAGGGCAACTGAACTGTGGAACCTAAAAGTATGGAGATCATCTAACCCAAGTACATACTCAGTGTGTATAGTTAGTACAGACTAGCTGCCGCTTACCCTTGCTGTGTGAATTAAGAGTGTGGAAGCTAAAACAGTTCTCCCTGAAATGCAGAGTAGAATCATGGTTACCAGTGCCTGAGCACGGTGGAGGGGAGGGAAGGCTGAAATGAGGGTGACTGCTACAGAACACAAAGAAATGAACTCCGAGGTAGGACTCAAGGTTAGAGGATTCACTTGTCCTTAGATTTTTCTTTTTTAATCCAGTCACTGTGTTCTGAACCCTGAGCCACGCCTCTCACCGTAGACTCTTTCATGTCATGTTTCTTTCTAATCTGTTATGTTCTATGAGAAAAAGGCAGCAGGGAGAACCCCAGGCGACTGGCAAGAAGAGAACTGAGTGCTAACGTGGCGGAGGAACTATGTTTGGATTCTGACTATCTAGCCATTTCTTAAGAAGGTTTAATGGCAGATGATCCCCCCCCCCCCCCCCCCCCCCCCGCCGTGGAATCATTATACTTTTTAAAAGGGAGGTAGTTATAGTGTGAATTGTATCAGCAGATTTTAATTGACTCGTGATATTACCTAGCTGTTAGGTCAAAAGCTGGGTCCTGGCAGTCCTAACAACGTAGGTATGGATACCTGTCCTCCACTGACCAATTAAAGAGGGCAATTAAGGCAGAGAAAGAGGATTTATCCAAAGTTGTCACACTGGGAAAAAGAACAAAGACAATTCCAGTTCCTTGGTGGTGGTGGTGGTGTGTGTGGGGGTGGTGGTGGGGCCCTCGATTGTTTCAATGGTGGGGGGGGGCCCTCGATTGTTTCAATGGTCGGGGGGACCCTCGATTGTTGCAATGGTGGGGGGGGGCCCTCGATTGTTTCAATGGTCTGATGGCCGAGGGAAGAGGCACACATGTCTTTCCCCAGCTCTTCTTTTGCATAGCTCCCATAGTCTACATGGGAGCACCTCGCTGGATATAGACTGGCTGGTGTCTGCTCTAAGCAGTGCCAGGGTTTAGAAGTGATGCTGTTGGTAAAACATTCCTGGACTCAAACCAACCAGTGTCCATGGAACTGGAGTTTTCTTTCCTTGAGGGTCTGAAGGCAGCAGTGGACACACCTTTGGTGAAGAATCCCCCTTTCATGGAAAAACGCATGCAGTAATCACATACTAAATTTTGCTGTCTCTGTTTTGGAAAAAAGAAAAAAATGAACCTTCGTTTTATTTTTTAATTTGTGGGGCTGGGGTTGGAACCCGGGGCTTTCCACGTGTGAGCTTGTGGACCCATGTTCTCTAAACAAAGCTGCCATTTCCACTTTGTGGAGTAACCATGGTTAGGGACAGGAGACCTCCCTCCCCAACAAGGGTAGTCTTTTGACCTTCTACCTCAAAGGAGGGGGTGGGGGTCTTATTAGACTGTCATGTGACACCTTAGCATGCTCACCAGCGGCTCCCTCCCAGCTGTAATTAATTCTGTTCCATCTGCACGTGGTCTTAGGAAGGGTAAAGGAAGGAGAGACTATGCAGCTGGAAGGAGGTCCTTAAGCCATGTGGTAGGAGGCTTCTCAGTGTTGCAGCTGTCTGGGGTAACTCACACTCCCACAAGCACCCCCTCACTTATACTCTGGTAAGTATACTCAGGGGTTCACAAGCTGGACTAGGCGGGGGTCTTTCATCGGTGCAGGATCTGGGGTGAACACGTGTTTGTTTCTCCTGCCTCCTAGGGGCAGGCAAAACAAGCCAGGCACTCAAGTCCTCCTACATGGAGTTGGTAAGAAACTGCCTGGAGGAGTGAGTCACCCATCAGGCACGAGGTCTTAGTTTTTCTTGAAGGTGAATTTCCAGAGGTGCACTCCCGCAGAGCTGATTAAAAAAAAACTTTCCCAGCATTCCACACAGCAAGCGGAAGGAGGGGCAGTTCCAGGGACACTCTCCCGTGAGCATGGCTGAAGTCTTTCTTCATTGTCTAAAGACCTGATGCCATGTGCATAGCACCTCTGTAGACCCATGAGCCGACCAGCATGAACAAGCTGTTCTCTAGGAGGGGATAACCTCACCCGCCTGCTGTCTCATTACACTCTGATCCTATGCATTAATGCTTTCTTTTTGCCAATCTATCAAAAAATTTTGTTCCAAATGTGAATGACCGTGATGTAGAGACATCGATTTTGCTTTGTATGTATTAGTATTTACTGTTAAAAAACCTCTCTGTTGTTGATCTTTCACAGTGTCCGAGTATCTTGTGTTGTCTGTATTTTGTGCTTCTTCAGTCTGAAAACTGGTATGCGAACCCTACAGGGCAAACCTACAAACTTTTTTGCAGATTTCACAGCTTTATCTGCATATGAGGCTTACTGGAATAGTTTTCTTGCATTGAACAATTTGTGCAATGGGCGCAGCATAATTTCTAGGTAAAAATAAATATATATGTACTTAAAATATAAAATATATCCCCTCTCTCTTTCCTTCCCTGTCCCCTTTCCTTTCTTTTTCCTCCCCTTCCTCTTCTCTCCCTCCATCCCCCTTTCCTCCCACATGCTTTATTAAGCACCCTCTACTGAGCTCTTGGCCTCTCTAGGTACTTTTGAACAGATTTGGCAGCAGACTTCAAACTCTTGTTAAGCTCAGGTGAGTGATTTGCATATCAGGGCAACCTGAGATGGGTGTTTCCACTCTGCTCTACCAGCCTGCAGGAGGCAAGGCCACCCTAGGGGATTCATTCACACTTATAAATGTGCCAAGGTGAGGGGCAATAAGGGTACAGAACACAGGCTTCATGAACCTGTTTGAGCCCAGGTTTGAGCCTCAAAACTGCTTAAACTCGGCGTGGTAGTGTATATTTGTAATCCTGGCAATTAGGGCAGGAGGCTGAGGGATCAGAAGCTCAAGGTCGTCCTTAGCCACATAGCAAATTTGAGGTCAGTCTGGTCATAAGGGACCATGCTGTAGTGGTGGTGGTGGTGCTGTTGCTTTAAAAGACACAGACTTGTGTCAATTGCTTCCGTAGTCCCACATTTCCAGCATGTGCATCTGTAGATCGTCGTCGATGAATCCTTTCTTCATCTCTCACTTTGTTAGTAACACTTTCCGGCTCCTCTCTCTCCAGCATCCTGAGGGCTGCCTTCCTGGCACAGTCCTATATAGAAACAGCAGAGTACAGAATTAGGATTTACTTTGATGTTGAAATCGATCACCATAAACTGCCCCCTTATCCTTCCTGGTTTGGGTGTGAGCTCTGCTAGCATCTGCCAGGATTCACGGGGCAGCCGGCATCTCGCCCCCTCTATCCGTGCTGTGTGGGCTGCTGCTATGATGCTATGGCATCAACAACGTATTGCCCTCGATTTCCACCTCCTGCCCAGACCCCTCTCCTAAGCTCCAGGTCTCTATTTCCAGCTGCCTCCTGGGCAAATCTGCCTGGAAACCTCATAGGGGCCCCTGACTCCACATGTCCATCCATGTCAGTGGTCACCCAGCAAACTTCCTTTTGGCAGTTGTCAAAAGCTGAGAATACCCCAGCCACAAGCAAATAGTTTATCTTGGATGTATATTTTTTTAAAGTATTACATTAAGTGTGTAGAGGGGGAGGGGGTAACAGAAATCGCTCAGTGGTTAAGAGTACCTCCTTGTTCTTACAGAGGATCTGGGTTCAGTTCCCAGCTCCCACATGGCCCCTCACAACCATCTGTAACTCCAGTTCCAGGGGATTCAATGCCTCTTCTGACCTCCGTGGGCTTCTGTATGCACACGGTGCACATATACTCAGGCATGCACACTCATACTCTACACATAAGATTAAATAAAATAGAACAGTCTTAAATATTAAAAGCTGCCTCAGCTCCTTAGGAAAAGGTTGTACTCAGGCCAGTGATTTTGAGAGGGAGAACTAGAGACAGCTGGGGATCAGGTTGGGGAATTTCCTTTCCATTGTGTTGTCTTTTGATGGCTTTTAAGTTTTATACACATGTGCACTTAATAATAATTAAAAGTGATGAAGAGTTGAAATTAATTTTTATGTGTATGTGCGTGTATATGTATGGACATGTATATGTGTGTGCATGTGTACGTATGTGTATGTACATGTGTGTGCATGCAGAAATCAGAACTTAACTTTCAGGAGTTGGTCCTCTCCCTCCACCAAGTGAATCCTGATGATGCAACACAGGCAGTCAGGCATGATGGCAAGTGGCCATCAAGGGCTGAACCATCTCACCGGCCCTGAAAATCTTTATTATAAAAATTCATTTATGCAAACCACTTGAATGCTTAGCTGTACAGGAAGTGTCTACCCCTTTCAGGAGACCATTATTTATTCATAGGCCCTGGCTCCTTCTAAACAAGGTCATCAGATCCTGTAGGATTGTTCCAAGTTCAATGAGTTCTAATAAGCTTCCTGAATACACACCCACCAAACATGTGTCCTGTGTGTGTGTGTGTGTGTGTGTGTGTGTGTGTGTGTACCTGGTTATTCACACAGAGTCATTTCGCATGTCTGGGTGCCAGACACTGTTTAGACCCAACAAGACAGAGTTTCTGAGCTCAGGTTGCGTGGAGTCCAACAGTCACATGAATCCGTTTGCTAATGATCCAGGGCTATCTCAGGCATGGAGCTCGTAAACAGGGAGAGCTCAAACAGAGAAGCTTTTTATTCACAAGGCTGAATTAGAGAGGAAAAGAGATAAACAGGAGCAAAGTGAACAGAATCAGGGAATGGATGACATGAGCCAGGCAAGATGAGCAAGAGAGAGCAGGGAAGCCAAGGATGGCATGCAGTACAGACCTTCCTAATTCAATAGCTCAGGCTGTGTGTGTGTGTATGTGTGTGCATGTATGTGCATGCACGTGTGCATGCACACTTGCTTAAATTAAGGAATATCTTGTGTTCCCAATATTTCATATTTCCTGAAAAATGTAATTTATCTTTACACTGCCTAAAACCAGACCCACAGATGGATGTGTGGCTCCCAACCTTCCTCACCTTCGTGACTCTCATATCCTTTAAGCATCTGGGTTTTGTACAATTGGTACACACATATATGTGTGCATTTTTGAATAAAGGGAATGCAGATATCTCATCAGTGCTCCCCTGTCCCCCCTCCACACATACACATACACATACACACTGAAGACACAGATGCTTGTGCATAAACTGGTTGTGTTACAGAAGCTCTCAGATACACACTCCAGCCATTCCCAAACACTGGTCATGAGCAGAGAGTGTGAACCCCACTTGCCCATTGTTTACATTGATTAGATCTTTCTGAGGGCAGATTGTATGTATCTGGTAGAGACTGGGTTAACCCATGTTAATGATGGACTTGGTGGTATTTAGGACCATGGAGTTACATGATAGTGGAAACCCCCAGAGGCTTCTTAGTGAAAACTTACTCAGGGTCAGAGAATCTGAGCTTGCTTTACCCAGCAGGGCTGCATAAGAAGATGATTTGGCCAGAGGCGTGTTTACCAGGTGTTTGGAAGGGTCTACACTTGGCTGTATGGTGTGCTTTGATCTTGCAAGGGGGAGGTCTTTTGCCTCTTCCCTGGTATATTATAAAAAGTCCTTTTGAATAATCTTCAAGGCTGTTGGGTATTGACCCAGGCCCTCCTGAAGCTATCCTGTGTCTGTTTTTCTCCTCGTTTTCTAGGTCTATCTTTCTATCTGATATTTTCTCATTCCTCTCTCCTCCACCCAAGAACCCTTCGAAAGGTGGGAACAGGTTGGAGCTGGACTCTGACAGACTCTCACACATGGTGCAAACCCCTCTGCCATTTTGTTTTTGTTTCTTAGCTGAGGTCTCATGTGGCTGAGGCTGGTCTTGAACTTACCACGTAATTGTTGGAAATCTCTCTCCAGTCTCACCCCTCCCCTCAGAAAGCCTGCTAAGGTCAGCTCCTCCCTTGGGCTGCTGAAGACCCCACCTACAGGGTATTTAAGACCTGGTCACTAGACCTGCCTCTCAGTTTCTCCCCTGCCTTCCCAGAGTCACCCGGGAGTTGCTTTGCTCTGTTTATTAAACCTGGATTTATTCATTCGTCTTGATTGGCTTATTGCATCAATGGAGTTACCCACTAATGGGGGGTATTTTTACTTATCAGTAACCAAGGATGTGATTGAATTTCTTTCTAATCCTCCTGCCTCCACCTTCCATGCGCTGTGATTACAGGTGTAGCTGGACAGAATTACCCCAGAAGCCCAGGCATTTCCTAGACCTTTTCACGTGCAGTCAAGTGTGGCCTGTACAAACAGCCTGTTAGTGTCCTTTAAAAGTCCCCAGGTGACCCTGAGAAAGAAAACCCATGCTGGATGAGTCACGTCAGAGCTTCATTTTCTTCATGTGCAGATCACCCACAGTTTGCTTCATTGCTGTTTTACAGTTTGTTGGGGGTGGGGGGTGGGGGGGAGTTACTAAACCTTTCCTTAGAGGGAACTGAATTTTTCTAACAAGGTGCACAGAATGAAGACTGGTTTATCAGAGATAAAGAATGAGCATCCAATTAACTAATATGCCTTAGGACTCTGGCCAGTTTGAGTTAGCTCTATCTGCATCCTGTTTGTGGATCAAGATGTGAGCTCTCAGCTGCTGCTCCCCACTGTGGTGGGTATATATAGACCCTTCCTTCTACCAGTTGCCTTGGTCACGATGTTTTATCACAGACATAGAAAAGTAACGAATGGACTCACTGTGCAAGATGACTCAACTGTTTTAAAAGTAAATGTGGATGGAGGCTGTGAGAAGCCAGGGTGGCATTCTGGTGAAAGGTGGTCGCAATGGGCCGTCTGACGATACTTTCTGTGTGAGGCTACCTCGTCCTACACACATGATCTGCATGCTTGTATGGATGTGCAGACATACTAAGTATATACACTATAGTCATTTGCTCTCACAAAGAGTAGCAAAGTGGGGCTGGGATGTAGCTCATGTGGTAGACTGTTTGCTCAGCATATACAAAGCCCTGGGTTTGAGTCATAAATAATGTGGTACACATTTGTAACCCTAGCACCTATTTAGGAAGCAGGGACAGGAGGACCAGAAGTGCAAGGTCATTTGTGGATTCATAGTGAGTTCAAGGCTAGCTTGTTTTACCTGAGACCCTGTCTGGAAAAGAAAAAGAAAAAAGAAAAGAAAAGAAAGGTATGACAGATATGACTATTACACACATCTTTGGAAAGAGCTTTCTTTTAAAAGTCACAGGAATTCTCAAGTGGCTGAACATGAGCAATGGATGATATCTTAAAGATGCTCCAGAGACCACAGATGATTCTTTGAGAATATAGAAATTGGGTGTAGACTGTAAGTGTAGTTCAGTGGTAGAATCCATGATTAGCTTGCTGAGGTCCTGGGCTTAATCTCCAGGATTCCTAAATCAGGGAATTAATAAAGCCCAAACCAACTTTATAATTATCAAGCTAAAAATAGCAGGATCTACATGTACAGAATTTAACTCTGAAAATGATGTTTTCCTGAATTCCAAGAAGATGCCCAGGGAAGGTGGGGTGGGAGGCGGTGAAGACAGGAGAGGGACTAATCTCAGTGAATACTTGATGAAGAGTGTTTTGAAGCAAGCTGGCACACGGCTTCAGGAAGACTGAAACAGGAGATTTAAGCAAGGAGTCCAAGGTTACCTATGGAGGTGAGACTGACTTCAGTGATCTCAGAGGACTTGTGCCTTTTCCGATGAGGTAAGGATGCAGTTAAGTAGTTTGTGCAAGGCCTTATCTGTTAGAGAAGTGTGATGAGCAGTTATTTGTTGCTAGGTAACGGATCTACCATGAGCATGTGGTCACCTGTGTGCATGTCAACAGTCTAATGTTTATTAGACTTTATTGTGTTTCTGCATGACCAAGAGCTAGCACAAAGCAACCGCACTCTGAAGCTTACCAGGCAAGGTCATAGGGAGAGAATTAATGTTTGAGGCTGGGGTGCATTATAGCTCAATTGGTAGAGTGCTCACCTGGCATGTGCCAAGTCTTGGGTTTGAGTCCTAGCACTGCATTAAACCAAGAATGGTGGACACACCTGCATCTCCAGCCTTGGGACGTGGAGGCAGGGGGATCAGAAAATGAAGCTCCAAGTCATCTTTAGCTGCACAGTGACTTTGAGAACAGCCTGGGCCACAGGAGACTCTGTATGGGGTGGTGGTGGGGGGAGTGGCTACTGGTACTTGTAAAAAAAAAAAAAACATATATATATATATATAAAACCAGTATTCTAGGTCTGAGTTGAAGGGCAGCCCCACATGAAAAAAAAAAAAGCTATCAGGAAATGGTGACAGTTAGTTCCAAAGACAAGGGCACACTAGCTGGAAAAGCAGCTTTAGCAGCTTTACCTTTTATTTGTTGGCAGTGGAGGGTGTGGCTGAATGGCGGCCCTGGGCTCACCCCTAGCAGGAGCCCCCTTGTTGAACATCCTCTCTTTGTGGAAATTAGCAGCAGTCAAGTTGTGGTATAGTAATGGTCTTAGACACTGCCACCTGCTGGAAGCTTTGTAGAACTGCGCACAATGTTAAACTGGCACTCCCCACAACCTTTCTTTTTTTCCTCTCCTTCCTCCTGTTCTTACATTGCAGGCCTAGAGATCTAACCCAGGTCACACCAGGTGCTCGCTCTACCCCTGAGCTGCAACCCTGCTCTTCACCAACCTCTCATGGGTTGAAACCGACCGTGTGGGCAATGGGTAATCATGGGTTCTTTAATGGGGGGGTCTGTTCAATTCTGTAACATCAAGTCTTCATAGAAGGTGGAGCTATGGTGAACTGTGAGAGGAGAAAAGCAGGACAGGGGCTGGGGAGATGGCTCAGGGCTTAAGAACACTGGCTGCTCTTCCTGAGGAGCTGGGTTCAATTCCCAGCACCCATATGGTGGCTTCCAACCATCTGTAACTCCAGTTCCAGGGCATCCAATATCCTTCTCTGGCCTCCACAGGCACCAGGCACCCTCATGGTACACAAACACAGACAAAACACCCCAAAGAATACCATTCAAATCAATTTTTAGAAAGAAAGTCTGAATTTAAGGTTCATTTTTAAAATAACCTCTCTTGATTTGATTTTTAGAGGAATACAATGAATAAAACCATTTGTTTTCTTCATTCCAGATCAGCTCCTTATAATAAAATTATTATCTTATTGTTTCTCTGAGGTCCAGACTATCCCAGAAAACAAATGCTTTGCTACGATAACGTTTAGAGTTAAAGCATTTCATCAGCACTGCCCTGGATGATGGTGATATATTAAAGGATGAATGTAAATGTAATGGTTAAAATGAATTCTGGGCCTGGGCTATTTTAGTTCAGTGACGTTGGCCAGGCCACTCCACTCAATTGACTCTGTTTGCTTTGTTGTTGACAAAGAGACTTCACTCACCGATCTCTCAGCCATAGGCTCAGAATAAAATCAATAACTAACTGGTTAACATATCGCCAAAGGAATAGACAGAGACAACATGTTATGACACTTTGCGGGGAGCTGCTGAGACCCAGACCCTAGGCCCTCTCCACACACTAGGCAAGCGCTTTCTCACTGAGCTCCAAGCCCACCCAGTCACATGATTCTTAACCATGGTTGATACTCCTTTTGAAACGCTGTATGAAATTCAAGCTATAATAAAAGGATACTTTTCGTACCCTAACGATGTTCCAGCTGCCAGATTTATCCTCCGAAATTCCTGTGACCTGGTTCTGGACGGGAGGATGGTTTCTGGGTCATCGCTTCTTCGGGCGTGCTCAATGCTCACCATGCCAGGTGCCGTCCTCTTCCCAGTCAGCCGGGAATCACATGTGGAGCTATTTTGGGGTCTAGGGACTATCGATTCTTGCCAAGGTGTTGAAAATGGGTACAAAATTATATAAGCATCTGCATGACTCAACAGTATGTGTTGCAATGTGCCCTTTGTCTTGCCCTGTTTATTTTAAGGCCACATTTCTACAATGGACCTGAAGCACAAAAGCGTGTGTGTGTGTGTGTGTGTGTGTGTGTGTGTGTGTGTGTGTGTGTGTGTCCCTATGCATGAATACTTAGGGACATGTAACACCTCTAGTTTCAGTTTTCTCTGTTCTTTTCCACTCGTCTGCGAATTTCTCAGATATCCCTCTCTGTCATCTCTTTTTCTGGATGTAGCCACCCACTCTGTCACCATTTGCCTTGTAACAAAACCATCTGGGAAGGTAGCGTGTTTGGGGAACCTCTGCACATCTCTGTTAGCCTTCTCCTCCATTGTTCCTGCTGCGGTACACTAAAGGAGGGATTCCACTGCCTTCTGGGTATGCTTCAGCCCTGAAGGCTTCACCTCTGTTTGCCATTGGCCTCAAAGACAGGCCTTGCTACTTCTGGAGTCTGGGGTCACTCAGAGGGGATGACATCACTCACAGTGGGACTAAGGTTTTCTCAGTGAAGCACCCAGGCCCAGGCAGTCAGCTGTGGATTTAGATGGGCTTTGGGCATCAGACCACCATGAACTGAAGTGGACTTGCTGCATATCGTGGATAACAGTATCGTCGGGGAAAGGGCACAGAAAGCAATTGCTCCCTCTCCTGTGGAAGCCTTGTGTAGATTTTGGGAAACTTCCTGCTACTGTCTCTCAGATATCTATTTCCTCTCCTCTCTGGACAAAGAACTTACCATAGTCACAGAAAAGGAACATAGCCACACTCTTAGGCTGAGATAAGCAAAGCTCTGGGGTGGTTGAGACTGCAGAGGTGGATGTGGACCAGTAGATATGGATCTTGCTTGGTTTAATGTAAAAATTCCCATTTCCTTTTTTGTTATGGAGAAGCCAAAGACATAAAAAATATTTCCCAAAGACTCATGGACAGTTTTAGAGAATTACAAATCCATGAGCCAGGCCGTGGTGGTGCACGCCTTTAACCCCAGCATTCAGGAGGCAGAGACAAGGGGGTCTCTGTGAGATTGAGGCCAATCTGGTCTACAGAGTGAGTTCCAGGACAGCCAGAGCTGTTATACAGAGAAACTCTGTCTCAAAAGAACAACAACAAAACAAAAACAAAAAGAGAAACAACAACAACAACAAAAAACCCAAAAACCAAAAAAATAAAAATAAAAAACACCTTTCCCCTTTACACTTATTCTAACACATGAGATCACCTTATGTCACAGTTTTGGGTTTTGGTTCTTTTTTATCTTTATTTTGAAGATATTACTTTATGATTATTTCATTATCACAACAAGGAGCTTTTGTTAGTTCGGCCACTATAGTACCATTATACCTGATGTTACTGTCACAGCACACAATACTCATTCTTATCTTTAATATATTGTTATGCTAGTTAGTAACACCAATATAAGAACACTGATATATAAAATTTTTTCTCAATATCATCAAGAACTATAAGTACTTCAGTTTTCCTTCTTGTGTCAAGATTTGTTTTTAGCTTTGTAACACATTCAAAGTAAGCTTAATCATTTCAATTACTAAGATGTTTCTTTAAAAATACCCACTTTAATTGGTATGATCTCTTACAAGCTCTTTTGTAATTTATTTTCCAAAGAAATTGGATTTCCTGATTGCATTTCTATGGTTTCATTTTATGTATTTCTGAAGTTTTTAGGAATTCATAATTAGAGTTAGAGTTCCAATGAGATTTAGAATTGATTTTAACGAGACTGTTTGGTAGGGTTTGTAAATTCTCACAGAGACATATTTCCTGGTTAATTCTTTTTGCGATGTTTAGAAACCCTGGGTAACTGCTATTTAAATGAGTAACTCACGAATTTATAGAAGAATGACATTAGAGTATTAAACAGGGAGCTGTGCGAGCATAAGAAGCTGAGTTTGAAGATCAAGCGCCTGTGTGAAACATCAGGCGTGGGCATGTGTTCCTGCAATCCCAGCGCTGGAGGACAGACACAAGAGAATCCCAAGAGCTCACTGCCTGGCCAGCCTAGCCAAAATGGCAAGACCCTGTCTGTTGTTTTTATCTAATCTTATAATTTACAGTTTTAGCAATAAAGACTTGGAAGGCAGAGACTGGGGTAAAAACTTGCTAGCTCAGAGAAGTTGAGAAGCAACTAGTTTACTTTCCTCCTTAGCCACCATGCCAAACCAAAAGAGACCACCACACTCAAAGTCCCTCCTTACTACTTCCTGTGATTTTCTCTATCCATCTTCCTGACTCTTTTATGGCTCTTTCCTGTCAACTAGATGCTGGCTCCTGTTGTGGGATATTTGTGCAGTGTGTGCAAACCTGTTACACTTTTAAAGAGTAGTTTTTGGAGAGCTCTTGTCTTCCCCAGGGTCATGAATAAACATTTTCTTTTTCTTTTTCTTTCTTTTTTTTTTTTTTTTTTTGGAACCTGGAAGCTGGGTCTGAACCTTTGCCCCGAAAGTATAAAAAGTCTTTATATCCCAGAAATAAGGGTCACTTCCATGGTTGCAGGAGGAGGGAGCTGAAAGGGGAGGGGCTGAGCTGGGTGTCTCTTTATAAGGCTCCTCAGAATTGGGTGGAAGACCCCGGGGCCACATCACATCCTATGCTCAGCTTGGTCTGAGCCCTAGGCTGAGATGGCTGTGATTCAAAAGAGCTGAGAGGGGCAGCTTCTGTTAATAGATTCCTGAAGAGCAGTGACTGGATGAAGTGGTGAGCATCAACTCTATGTGCCCTGGGGACTGGGGCCATCGATGAGCTTGTCACATGGGTGTGCTGCGGACCCTGCCCTCTTCCTCCATAACATTCTCGAAGGCATTCTTGTGCTCACTGGACCTAAAATCAGACGCCATTGAGGAGTATCTGCCGTCCATTTCCACCAGGACCCCATCTGCCTTGTTTCCAACAATCATGACCATGCTCCCAGGTTCTGGCTCTTCCTGGCACCAGAAGTGGTTGACAGCAAAGACGATCGCATCAAGGACCAGGAACACGGCCACCGCAATAAGGCCCTGCATCAGGGCTGAAGGTTCCCCAGACCTTGTTGACAGCTGGCAGCTCCCCTGCAGAGAGCAGACCCAGTAGGAGCAGACTGAGGGCCAACATGGCTGCAGGCAGCTGTAAGGCCTTGGTCCACTACTGGTGTTCGGACTCCTGGAGCTGCTGGAGGTCTGGGGTGTTTTTATGAGATCAGCTGGGGAGCAGTCGGGCCTTTCCTGGCAATGGGGCTGGGCTCCCAGGGAAAGGTGTGACACATTTTCAGTCCTGCCTTGAATGGCAGACATTTTCTTTAAAACCGTATTTTGTTTGTTTCTTTTTTTCTGGAATATTCTCTGTCCTTATTCACTGTCTTCTCAGTGGTGACATATAGCTGGCAGAGAGGAAGAAGTTCATATGGATGTAGCTTCTGAGGCTTACATGGTTTTACATTCCTGTTTTTTCTGAGTTTGTAGGTTAGGGAAATATCCTAGAAGCCAGAATTGAAACAAGTTGTGTGCTAGAGTATTATTTTAAGATGTGTTACATTTGTTTATGCTGTGGAACATTTGTTTAATGATGCAAAGACATGTTGCATTCTTTTATGTTGCATTTGTTTAACTCTGTGAAGGTGTGTTACTTTGCCTGTCTAAAACACCTGGTGGTCTAATAAAGAGCTGAACAGCCTATAGCAAGGCAGGAGAGAGAGGATAGGCAGGGCTGACAGGAAGAGAGAATAAGTGGCAGGGGGTGCGGAAACTGAGAAAAAGCAAGAGAGAACAAGGAGAGGAGGACACTAGTGCCAGCCACACAGCCACACAGTCAGCCACAGAATAAGAGTGAAAATAAGATATTCAGAAGTAAGAAAAGGAAAAAGCCCAGAGGCAAAGGGTAGCTGGGATAATTTAAAGTTAAGAAAAGCTGGCTAGAAATAAGCTAAGTAAGAATTAGCCTCCATGTGTGATTTGTTGGGGAGCTGGGTGGCAGGCCCCCTAAAAGAGCAAAAGAACCAAAAAAGTAGAGTAAAAAACCAACAACAGAGTTGATTTATTCACCTCAGATATCTGGGGATGGACAGAGAGTGTGGGAGTCATTTCAGACCTCTGGGGACAGACAAGACAGACAAATAAAGCTGCTACTCCATATCTAGAACTTTCCATGTGGTCACAGCCAGACCAGAAACCTGGGAGCATGGTGCCGTCAGCTTTCCGCAACATCTACATATTCTATCAAGGACACGGGTGGGGCTGTGTAATCCATGTAAAATGACTCGTCCCATCGTTGCAGAATTATCACTGAGATTGGGCCAATATCACCTTCTAAAGACAATTGAAACTCTTATGGCCCCTTGATAAAGCCATGGCCATGTTACTGAAAACAACCAGCATTATGCACTGAAGAGTCAATAAGCAGAAGAGGCAGGGATACTAAAAAATGAGCAACCATAATTCCTTTCTTTGCTCTCTCTCTCTCTCTCTCTCTCTCTCTCTCTCTCTCTCTCTCTCTCTCTCTCTCTCTTTCTGTCTGCCTCTGTCTGTCTGCCTCTCTCTCTCTTCTCTCTCTCTCTCTCTCTCTCTCTCTCTCTCTCTCTCTCTCTCTCTCTCTCTCTCTCTCTCTCTCTCTCGTGTGTGTGTGTGTGTGTGTGTGTGTGTGTGTATGTAAGTATAGAGGCTAGAGATTAACCTTGGGTGTTATTCCTCAGGTGATATTCTCCTTGTTTTTTGAAACTGAGCCTCTCATTAGCCCAGAGCTCACCAAGTAGGCTAATATGGCTGGCAAGCCAGCAAGTCCAAGGGATCCTCTTTTCTCCAACTTCTCAGAGCTGTGATAACAAGTAGATGACATCATACCCAGCTTCTTTACCTGGGGTGTAGGAATTGAACTCATGTTATCAGGCCTTCAAGACAAAGACTTTCTCCTTAGACCCTCAGCCAATTTGTAAACTCATTTATTTGATGATATTGTTGATGATGGTGATGGTGATGATGATGATGATTAGTTTTTCAAAACAGGGTTTCTCTGTGTAGCTATAGCTGTCCTGGAACTCACTATGTAGACCAGGCTGGCCTCAAAATCAGAGATCTGCCCATCATTACCTCCCAAGTGCTAGGATTAAAGACATGTACCACTGCCTGGCCTATTTTATGATGTACATGAGTATTTCTTGCATGTTTGTATGTATACCATATGTATGCAGAGCCCTTGAAAGTCAGAAGGAGGTTTTGAATCCTCTGGGACTAAAATTATAGACAATTGTAAGTGACTATTTGGGTGCTGGGAATCAAACCTAGGTCCTCTGCAAGAGCAGACAGCGCTTTCAGATGCTGAGACAACTCTCCAGCCTGCTTCATTCATTTTTTTCAACAAGCCTCATAAATATCCTAAAGTTGCTGAACAGAGGACAAGAACCCATTTTGACATTTCATAGTTGGCACACGGAAGAATATGGTCTAGTTTTAGAATCTACAGTTGTTTTTAATTACAGTTTTTTTTGAGACAGGGTCACATATACTATAAGCTGGACTCCAACCTGACCTGCACCTGAAGGTGGCCTTGGCCTCTTGAGACTTGTACCCTCACCTGTGGCCCACAGAATCTCCTTACATGCTAACCTGGGCTCTGGGGGTGCTAAACAGAAGGGTGAGGAGTGATTTCTAGTCTCAAGTCATTTGGCTCAGCTGCACATAAGGATGATATTGAAATGTATATACTGTTATGATTAAATGCAAATATGACATTCATTGTGTCTCTTCTAGAAGCTGAATGCTTGTGTGCTTACACATGTGTGCACCTTAAAAAGACCTGATGTAACAATCAGAACAAACAATCTACTTAATTAGGAAGAAATGAGTCAGGGAGACTGAGCCTGCTTCCAAACCTGGTTCCTTCTCTTTCTCCATACAGATGTGGGTTAGTTGAGCTTTGTCAACTATTAAATAAGGATGATGATCCCCCAACTCCCATTTTTCTAAAGATTAAAAAATAATACTATACACACAGAATGCTAAGAGCAGTGACTAGTGGAAAGCGCCTTCTATATATACATAAACCTCAAAGCTTTTTTAAAAAAATTATTTTTTTGAGAATTTCATGCATAAATCCTATATTTACATCATTTCTACCCTTCTCTCTCACTCACATAGAAACTGCTGAGTCCATGTAGTGTGGCTTGTATGTATATGTGGCTGACTATTTGGGATTAGACAAACTTCCAGGAGGATTGTCCCTGGAGAAGACTGTTTCTTCCACTCTACAGCCATTAGTTGCCTGTAGGTCCATCTACGGTCTTATGACATTTTCTGCATCTGTGTTGTCATGGCAACTGGTGTTGTCATTGTTTAGGCAGCCATATTGCTGAGATTTCATGGGCATAGTGTCCTGTCATAATAAGAAGCTACTTACTATCTTGCCACACAGGCCCTGGTTCTCTGGCTCTGGAAGCAGTTTTGAAGTGATGAATTTTAAAGTTTGGAAAGGATCCAGGTAGTTGAGAGGACAGTGTGTTCACAGTATGGGTGGGAAGACAAGAGACCACCATGCAGCTCAATAGGAGAATGCAGGCCTAGCTTGAGCCTTCTCCTCCAGTTGGATGCTTAACAGTACCATAAAAATAAGGAAGGGGGAGGGAAGGATAGAGGGAGGGAAAGTGGATGGATGGATGGATGGATGGAGAAAGAATGAGAGGCAGCTAAATCTGCCAAACAAATTACGTATCATTGAGAACCTTTGGTTTCCTCTGTAGAGTTTGCTATGTAAGGGCAGTCCTTCTGTCTTGGTGTTGGCAGAAGCTTGCTATAATAGAAGCTTACATGTAACAAAGGACTGTGGACTCCCTCCGCATACCAGCCTACACAGTCACTTCAGAAGTCCATACTGACAGAACAATGGACCCTTGAAGTTCATCTGGTTCGATGATGTGGATGACTTTCTAGAAAATTCTGGAGGACCTACTGGAAGGTAAACATGAGAGGAGACATTTCTGTGAATGTTGTGCCACCACACAACGTGCCCTTAAAGTTTCAATTCTGGAATGATCTTGAGAGGCAGAGTCCTCCCAAGGAGCTGAAAGAATAATTAAGTGTTGTGGAATATTGTTTGAAGATGCGTTACATTCATTTATGTTGTGGAACATTTGTTTACTGATGCAAAGATGTGTTGCATTCTTTTATGTTGCATTTGTTTAACTCTGTGAAGCTGTGTTACTGTGCCTGTCTAAAACACCCGATGGTCTAATAAAGGGCTGAATTGCCAATAGCAAGGCAGAAGAGAGAAATAGGCAGGGCTGGTTGGCAGATAATAAATAGAACGAGAAATCTATGGAGGAGAGTAAGATCGAGGAGTGGGAAAAGGAGGAGAGGAGGATGCCAGGGGCTAGCCACACAGCCAGCCACACAGCCATACAGCCAACCATGAAGTAAGAAGGAAAGAAAGATATATAGAATAAAGAAAGGTAAAAGGCCCAGAAGCAAAAATGTAGTTAAAGAGAAATGGAATAATTTAAGTTAGAAAACCTGGCTAGAAACAAGCCAAGCTAAGGCTAGGCATTCATAAGTAAGACTAAGTCTCCATATTTATTTGGCAACTGGATGGTGGGCCCCCAAAAGAGTGAAAGAAAAACCAACTACAATTAAGCATTTTGTATGATTCTTGGCCCTGAGCATTAGAGGCTCTACTTTATTCCTGAAGGTATAGAAATCAACAACAGGAACCAAGGCATCTCAAATCCCTGCAGGAGCCAAATTCTAACCACGAGCTCATCATTTTCTAATTAGACTATTGAACACTCTCCTTTCCTTTCTTCATGCCTTTTTCTTCTCTCCCTCCTCTCCTCCCCTCCTTCCTTCCTTCTTTTCTTCTCTATTTTTGTCTGTTTTATTGAGATAGATTCTCATGTAGTCTAGGGTGACCTCAAATTCACACCACACCCAGCTTTAATATTTATTGATATAATTTAAAATAATGAACTTCTTATTGATTGACTCACTCACTGTGGAGCTCAGGCTGGCCTCCATCGCACTGTCTTTCTGCCTCTACCTCCTGAGGACTGGGACTGTGTACCTGTGCCAAATTCTGGTTTTACCTGGTCATTTTGTTTTGAGCTCTCAGAATGTGTTGTCTGTATATTTGTGTCATTGTCACCAGATGGCAGTATAAACCCATTTATTCATTTCTTCCCCGTCATTTTCCTGCTTACTGTAATTCTAGAAACAGAAGCGATGGCTGACATGCCTCACACTTCTGTGTTTCTTAGGACAAGTCAGCACCCAGGAGTCAAAGTTCCATGGGGGCGGGGAACAAAACAGTTGGAAACATACATTGGAGTAGACACAGGAACAATAGTTAGTGTGTCTGTGTGTGTGTAGGTGTGTGAGTGTGTGTGTGAGGAGGGGTTGGATTTGTGAGGTAGCTGGTATCGTCTCGTGTGTGTGTGTGTGTGTGTGTGTGTGTGTGTGTGTGTGTGAGTGTGTGTGTGTGTGTGAGTGTGTGTGTGTGTGTGTGTGTGTGTGTGTATAACTTGTAGAAAGCTTAGGGGCTGGAGAGATGGTTCATCTGTTGAGAGTAAGTACTGCTATTCCAGAGGACCCAAGTTTAGTCCTTGTTCCTGTGTCAGGTGGCTCATAACCTGCTGTAACTCCTGCTCCAGAGGGATCCGATACCTCTGGCTGCAGTGGGCACCTGTGCTCACACGCGAAGGCTCTCTAACAAGCACACACAAATACACATAATTAAAAAATAAAATCTCCAAAACCCAAACCAGCAATAAGCAATCGTTGCCACATCTGAGGCAAAATTCCATCAAGAATGAGGGCAATGTGTCTACGGTGAGATGGGCTGGTCCACACAGCCGAGATTTCACACTGATTTCCACACTGCTGTCCATTAGCCGCCTCTATTGGTTTACTGGAATGCAGCGTCCTTTCCTTATTAGCTTCTCCAAGGTGGGGGAGAGAGAGAGAGAGAGAGAGAGAGAGAGAGAGAGAGAGAGAGAGAGAGAGAGAGAGAGAGAGAGAGAACCTCTCCTGGATCCCTAAGTTAGCCTTTCAGCAAAATATATTATTTAGATTTTAAGAACTTTCCCTCTTAAAAACAGCTATGAAATTTTTCTAAAGATTGAGAAATAAAACATACAACTTGCTGAATGCAAAACTACCCATGATTCTCTCAATTTTGATGAGGGTTGTTTAAATAAAACTTTCAAGTAAAATTTCAAGATGGTTTGAAATGATGGGTTCAGGTTATTGTTGACCTTCACCCTATGTTTAGCTGCTGGGGCTGGTGTGGCCAATTTTCCAGCAATGTAGAACAGTTATTAATCTTATTTCCCCCACAGCTGATGCTCCTCAGGGCTCTTAACTGCTGAGGATGAAGCTACAGACCAGAGAGCCTGGTTTTATCAGTGAGAAGCTATGGAGCAGAGGAACCTTGTCGTTGCCAATAAGACTGGGTTGAGCTTCACACATTCACAACCTAAGGTGTGCATGTGTGCATGTGGGCTTGGTATTCCCATCTCTAAGACGGGAGCAACTTCTCTATGAGGAAAAACTTAGGGCCTGTGGTATGCATGCAGCATTGAATAGGGTGACTTGTCACCATCTGCTTCTCAGTGTGTTTCTGGGATAAAGGTAGTATGACCTGGCTTATATTACCATTACAATATGACCAGTGTGATGACTAAGCTTAGGTGGCTCCGCAGGTAAAGGAACATGCTGTCAAGCCAGAGGACATGAGTTCAATTTCTGAATGTCACATAGTGTAAGAAGTGAACCAATAACCTCCACATATGTGCCATGGCATGAGTATACCCACACACCTTCCTCTCTATCTATCTATCTATCTATCTATCTATCTATCTATCTATCTATCTATCTATCTACCTATCTACCTATCTACCTGTCTATCTATCTATCAAACACATACTCCAAAAACAATGGGAGAATATCTAGAAAACAGAGACAGGCTAAATGCTTTCTGTGTGTGTTTATATGATACAGCTAAGGCAGAACTCATGAAAATATTAAGTGAAACATTCTATTGAAGGGTTAGAAAAAACAATTTTTAAACAAGTACTGAAGGCTTCATGCTGAATTCCACTCTGGGGCTCTCAGAAGTTAAGGCACTCTATGTCTCCCTGGGCTCTGGGGGTATCCTAAGGACATGACAGTGGGGAAAAACCTTCCCTGGTTCGTACATCTCGTGCAGCGTTTTAAGACTCTTCCCTCCTCAGGGCATGCTCAGAACTGGTCCAGTGATGCACAATGGGATGTGAGCATCCTGGATGCCGAGAAGGCGAAGGAAGCTGAGCCTCTTTCCTGAACTGAGCATGACACAATACTTCCTGCCAATGGAACTCGGTGATGACGAGTCATGCGAGCTCAGTGCTGTGCTTTGAAGGTGAACACACACAGGGCTGGAAGGAGTTAAGAGCAGACTGTCACACAGGAGGTATTTGAAAGTCCTGTGTGTGTATGTGGAGGCTGCAGGTAAACCACGGATGTCTTCCTCTATCCCCCTCTACTGTATGTATTTATTGTTAAAATTGTATTTGTGTGTGTGTGTGTGTGTGTGTGTGTGTGTGTGTACATATGTACATGCTCACACTACTAAGAGACTATAGAGGTCAGAAGACAACTTGCAGGCGTCAGTTCCCTTTTTCCAGCATGTATATCACAAGCATGGAATTTATGTCCCCAGGCTTTACAACACAGTAACAAAGTGAGTCATCTTACCAGCCCATCTTTTTTTTTTTTTTTCAGATTTTATTTTACAATTCTTTTTTGTTTATATGTCTGTGTCTGTGTATACATATATCCTGGTGACCTTGGAGGCCAGAAGAAGGAGTGAAAATGCAGAACCTTCAGATGGAGACCTTTGACACATTATTAGAAATAGACATTGTATTGTCTTGTTTGAGCTTTGCCTCTCCGGAGTTAGGACAAAACCCCTATTTTATTTAGGTATAGATGACCCAAAGCCTGAATAACATTGTTTATTTTTCAGATGTGTGTATGTTATGTCCCAAAATGTTTCCTCACAAGAAGAGAAAGAGAGCTTCAACAATATTATTTTTGAGGGACACAAAGACAGACTGCCACTCAATGAGGGAAGCCCAAGAAAAGGAGATGGACAAGGACCAGAGAAAAGGACCTAAATGTCCACCCTTCATAAGAAATCCTAATAAACACTGACTCTTGAGATTTTTCTGGTCAGGAACTTGTAGATATGTGTGGGAAGGGGTGGAAAAGGAAGAAGCATGTGAGTACACACACAGTGTGCTAATGATGTCTGAATAGGATTGAGGGGTGTATCCAGCATTCACTTCTACATGTCTCATTTAGAATAAAATCTTGATACAACATCATTATGTCTAAATGTCAGCAATAAGATTAATAAACTCAAGAGTTAGCAAAACTATTTTTTAAAGTAGGATGAGCTAGAGATATACACACAGTTCTTAGGATGGGAGATGAACTTTGACTTCTAAAGCTCCTTTCTACAACTGAGCTGGAATTGAGGTGGAAGCTTCTTCATCAGGAAAGATAAGCCTATTTGTATAACAGCAGCAAAACTGTTCTGGGTGTAACCAACCACTGTGATTGGGTTTGAGGCCCACACTATAGGAGGAAATTCATGCCTGGTACTGTTAACTTTGTCAAAATCACAGGGATGGAGAAGTCATAGACCCTGTGACTACTGTTGTTTAATTAAATCAACATACAAATTATGTTCTGAGTTAGGGAGGCAGCTCAGTATGTAGAACACTTGATACCTGAGCATGAGGACCAGAGTTTGGTTCCTAGCACCTATGTAAAGACTACGTGGGTATGACAGTTGGCCTGTAGTCCCAGCACATCACAAATGAAGCAGGGTATTCAGAACAGTCAAAATGGTGAGCTCTGGGCTCAGCAAGAGGAGAGAACTTAGGTCAATCTATAAGTTGGAGTGTGATGGAGATACCTAATGTCAACCTAGGCTTGCATGTGCACCTGTACATGCACATGCCTATACACACATGAATAGTTCTGTGGTAGCAGAATAATTGAAATACTTCAAAATTCATTTCTGTACCAGCAAAAGCTTCTCTGGGATGGTAGACCACGCTGTACAAATGCAGTTGTGATGGTCAGGGCTGGGTCCTCTCTCAATCAGGATGAATATTTTGAAATATGTAATAGCTGGATTGCTGAATTCTTACATGTATGCATTCTGAGATAGAGTTCCTACAGTTGAATCCCAGCCAGCTATGAAGCTTGTTCACTAGCTTAAAAAGTACTGTACTTTTAAATTATTTAATTTAACTTAATGTCATCTCATTTTAAAATTAGAATGAGATTCATGCTTGTTTCATGGAACTGCTGGGAAAATTTAAAGTACTTGTACAAATAAAGTATTGTTGGAAAAGTGCCTGGCTCTATGAATGTTGACCATTATTATACAGTAAATGAATTAAAATCTTAACTGTGTATTTATAATAGCTTATCTTCTAGACCTCATATCACTGTGATATATGATTGTCAAGTTGGCAGGATCTAGAATTACCCAGGAGACAAATTCTAGGCATGCCAGTGAGGGAATTTCTAGTCAGAGTTAAGTGAGGTGAGAAGACCTACCCTGAATGTGAGTTCCACTATTGCGTGGGCTGGGGTCCTGCAGGTACCGTCTGGTGAGGTACCTCATGGCTCCAGCACTGAGGAACTGTAGGTCAAATGGACACTTGCTTTCATTAGTTGCTTCTGTCAGGTATTTGTCACAGCCCTGAAAAAAGTTAACAGACATCAATGAAATCATTCACAGTGGTTTAGAGATTAAAAGGGTTTTAGCAATTATCTATCCCAAACCACAGTCAAATCTGAGAAACCTAAGTTAGATTCCTCACACCTGATAATCCAGACCCTGGGAGCAATCCTCAGGAGAGAACCTGTCTTTATTCTCTATCAGGTTGAGGAGAATTGCATGATCTAATTATAATCATATCTACAATTGGGAGAAAATACACATTTAGAGTAAGCAGTCAGACACTTTATAGTTAACTTGGTTCCACTCACAAGAACATTCTACCTTGTTCCCCATTTCTTGCCTTCCATGTTACACAGAACACACGGTAGTTCTTCATTCTGGTGATTGTGGGTGCTCCGGAATGGCCAGTTTCTTCCTGAATGATGATTTCTATTTTCCATGGAAAGCTGCCAACATCGCGTGTTTACCCACAGGCTCAGGGGAATGGACATCACAGCCTGGAGAAGGGACTGTGTATCTTAGGTATTCTGAAGCACTATCCAAAGAGATCCCTCCATGTCTCTTGCTTTCTTTCCTGAAACATAAAAATTAAGACAGACAACATAAACAGCCAGATTCTGGGAGCCCAGGTGGAGTGAAATCTTTCGTTTCATGCCATCAAGTACACTAACTGGCTGTTTGGACTCTGAAATGTAAGCATCTTGTTCATGCTCATTGGACCTGTGTTTACTAGGGTTTAACTAGTGGTAACATGGCTTTCGTGGTCGAGTTGTGCAGATGCACTGTCCTCAGAGAAGTAGATTCTTACAAATGACCAAGTAAGTAAAGCCTCAGGGATGGACTGTGGGAATTCTCCCCTCCCCTGCCTCATGCACATGAGAAATGAAGTGCTAAAAATCCCACAGACTCTCTCACCAGCTTGTTAAGCATGATACTCTCAGGGAGGCATTCAGGATGCAGATACGCTTGAGACCCGCACTCACAGCTGTGAACCTTAGGGTCAGGATTCAACACTGGCCACCTCTCTTGGAGTGGCTCCTTCACCACTGCGTCCTAAAATCTTCTGTTTGAAATGCCATTCGTTGTTTGTTTGTTTGTTTGTTTTGGGGGTGACTAATGGTACTAGAAAAGATTGTGTCATTGCTTTCATATAAACATGTAGCATCATACAGAAGACAGATGTCAGAAGGTTGCCTCTTCAACATTCAAAATATCTCCATGAAAATTTCAAGGCATCATATAAAAATGTGAATGTTGGCTGAGTTCTTAATAGTTTTGTCTCCCCTCCCCTCCGTTTTTTTTTTCCCCCAGAGAAAGGGTTTCTCTGGCTGCTCTGAAACTCACTCTGTAGACAGGGCTGGCCTTGAACTCAGAGACTCGCCTGCCTTTGCCTCCCTAGTGCTGGGATTAAAGACATGTGCTACCACTGCCTGACTATAAATTAAAGGCATGCCTCACCATGCCTGGCCCCTTCTGTCTTCCTTAATGTGCTTCCGTTGTATTTTTATACTATTAGGGAGAGCATTCCAATTGTTTACATGGAGAATGCTTAATTAAGTCTTGGCCCCACCCTAATGCCAGCCCCTTTCCTGTTGGAAGAATTGAAGCAAACTGCATAAAACACGGTGCTGGAGAGGATGGTCTTGTGACTTAGCTGTCACTTCTCTAAGTAACTTAGGTTCCTTATGCCTTGAATTCTTTTCACTGTAAACTATAGCAAGTGCCAGGTCAGCTAGGGCTATGTAGTGAACACTGTGGCAAAAATAAAAAATAAATAAGCAAACAAGAAAAGAATATATATATATATATATATATATATATATATATATATATATATTATGTTTACTTGAAATTGTTTGTTTAAAAATAGAGCCAGACAGAGTGGCAAATGCCTGTAATCTCAGCAGTCAGGAAGCTGAGGCAGGAGGGTAGTGATTTCAAGGCCAGTCTGGGCTATGTTGCAAGTGCTAGGCTATCTTCATAAACATAGCGAGACCCTGTATCCAAACAAAACCAACAGTAACTGTTTCCTTCACCCTCGGTGTTATCATGCATTCATACATCAAGTGTTCTTATGGCACAGTAAGAAGGGGCTCTCAGGGTTCTGGGTCTAAGGGAGAACTGATGATCTTGCAGATTTTGCTTCATGATCTGCAGGGTATGAATGTTGCTTTAAATTTCTATGATATCTGCTGGCATCTCATAGTTCATCCTTTTTAAAGGACTTCTTTGTGTGTGTGTGTGTGTGTGTGTGTGTGTGTGTGTGTGTGTGTGTGTGTGTGTGTGAGAGAGAGAGAGAGAGAGAGAGAGAGAGAGAGAGAGAGAGAGAGAGAGAGAACTCATTTGAGGGTAAGGATCTGTGCTAGGGCACTAGTGCAGAGACCAGCAGTGGGAGTCGGGTGCCCCTCTGCTACTCTCCATTTATTCTCCTGCAGGCAAGATCTCCCTCTGAACTAGGAGTTCGTGCTTCCTAGGCAAGGCTGCAAGCCAGCAAGCCCCCATGACCCTCCCTGTTTCTGCCCTCCATGTAACTAGGATTGCCAAGGTGCACCAGACACCTGCTTGTAACGTAGAAGCTGGGATCCAAACTTTGTGACTGGTAATTAATTGTACAAGTGCTCTTGACCCCAGTGTCATCACCCCAGCTCACAGGTCTAACAAGCAGTAGCTTCACAGCTTGCTTAGGACTTGTACTGTTCTCCTTTTGCAGGCCATTCTACCTTGTGTACAGTGAAAATGGAGCCACCTCTGAGGGTGAGTATTGCTCTAGTTTGCACTCTTGTGCTGTGGTAAAACATTCTGACCAAAAGCAAATGCTAAAAGGAAAGGTTTATGTCATCTTACAGGTTAAGTTCACCAGTAAAGAAAGCAAAAGGAGAGGCTCAGGACGGGACCTTGAGACAGAAACCTAGAAAAAATGCTGCTTACTGGCTTGCTCCCTCCATCCCCAGGACCCCCTACCTAGGGAGAGTACCACTCACAGTGGGCTGGGCCCTCCCTATTCAATTAGGAATCAAGAAAATATATCACAGACATGCCCACAGGGCAATTTGTTGGAGGCAATCCTCCCCAGTTGAAACTTTGGGCCATGTCAACTTGACAGCTGAAGGTAGCTAGAAGTATGGTCTCCTGCAGTTAATGAACAGGATGGCTACAGTGCTGGTCACCAACCAGGATCCTTCCTGGCACACTGCCTGGCTTCTTTATACAAAGGTTTGGTGACAAGTAATTTCTTTGGCACACCTAAAACATTTATGAGAGAGTCTCCATTAATCTCCCCAGTTCATGACAGTGGGATAATAAACCCTGGGACCTTGAGCTCATGTTGGTTCCCATCTTCTCTTCAGACTTCTTTGAGTTAGAAAGTCTCAATGTTGAGATCTTACAGAGTCAGATTCAGGACCGAAGCTTTCATGTGGAGTTTACTGGCAACCTACTATTTATTTGCTTCCTCTACTTAATATTTTTCTCAAAATAAGATTTTTTTCCATGGGACTTCATCTAAGTATTTCAGCTTTCATAGTATAAACCATCTGTGGTCATTTGTGGAGTCTCTTTAGGTCATAGGAAGGTACTGTGTTTCCTATGTGCATAGCACATAGGCAGGCCCTCCTCAGCACCACCACTGTGAGAGGATCATTCCCTTTGTCTCTAAGAAGCACACATGCAATTACAATGCAATTTTGTTTTCCATCTGTAATCATGGGAAACACAGAATGCTTGTACATTTGAAATACCTCAGGAATCCCCTGAGTTTTACCTCTTTTGTCCACGTGGTCACAGAATCTTTGTGAGAAAATGCTTTAACCAACTAAAAAGATAAAGAAAATGGGCCCGGAAAGATGGCTCAATGGTTAAGAGCATTGCCTGCTTTTGTAGAGGACCGGGGTTCGATTCTCAGCACCCATGACAATCATGACAGTCTTCTTACCTCAGCCACCTGAGTACTGGGGTTACAAGCATATGCCAGATATTTTATTTTTCTCAGCATGAATTTTACACAAAAGGATAATCTTACTGGTTCTCACTTGTCTGATTGTTCATCTGTTGTTGGACTTTTGACTTGTTTCTGCTTTTGTATCATTATTAAAGATGTCTTGGTAAATATACGTGTGTTCATGCCCAGCTTTGCCATTCTGTGTTGCTGATGAGTGTTCACATATATAGCTTTTTAATTTCATTATTACTATTATTATTTCTTTTTTTGAGACAAGGTCACTATGTATAGTTTTTAAATAACATTTTTATTTATTCTTTGAGACTTTCATACATGCATACAATGCATTTCAATAATACACACCCACCATTTCCTTCCTCAACTCCCACCAGACCCCCAGAGCATGTCCTCTTCCTAACTTCATGAACTTTTTTCTTACTATCTCATTGAGTCCATTCATTATTGCCTACCTGCACATAGCCAATGGGAGTGATGTCATCCACTGAAGCATGGGTAACCTACCATGGTTATATCTACAAGGAAAAAGGCTGGCTCTCCCCATCAGCTGCCAATAATAGCTCCTCAGCTGGAGTTGGGGCCTCATGCACGTGCCCCCTTTGTGCTTGGCTGGAGACCAGCTTGATCTTGTGCAGGACTTGTGCAGGCAACCATGGTTGCTGTGATTCATTGGTGCAGAGGCCATGTCATGTCCAGAAGACAGCGTGTCCAGCACTGCTCATCATTCTCTCTCTTACATTCTTTCTGTCCCCTCTTCCTGAGCCTTGCTGGTGGTGACGGTGGAGTGTGATAATATTGTGTTCCCCAAAATATTGTGCACCCTAATAAACTTATCTGGGGTCAGAGAACAGAACAGCCACTAGATGTAGAGGCCAGAAAATGGTGGCATACATGCCTTTAATACTAGCATTCCAGAGGCAGAGATCCCTCTGGATCTCTGTGAGTTAAAAGCCACAGTGAAAACAGCTAGGCATGATAACAAGAGCCTTTAATCTCAGGAAGTGATGGCAGGAAGCAGAAAGGTATATTAGGTGTGAGGATCAAGAACTAGTTGGTTAAGCTTTTAGGCTTTCGAGCAGCAGTTCAGCTGAGATCCATTTGGATGAGGACTCAGAAGCTTCCAGTCTGAAGAAACAGGATCAGCTGAGGAATTGCAAGATCCTTTAAGATTCATGCCACAGTGGAGGGCTTGACATAGGTGTACCATTGAGGTCTGACCTCTCAACAGTCACTTGTTTCCAGCACTTTGACCACTTGAGTGTGCTGGCCTCTGCCTGCTACAAAAAGAAGCTTCTCTGGTTAAAGCTGAGAGCAGTCCAGATGTGGGGCATAAATATAAATATTTAGGAGGCAGTTTGACAATATCACAAGGGTAGCTTTTAATTTGAAAGTGAAATACTCCTTTTCGTCATATTGTTGGTACCAGTTTAACAGGGAGGGTACCAGTTTCATCTGTTTGGCAAACATTTAAATTCTTTCCTTTGAGAACTGCTCATCTGTCATTCTTCCCCAGTTCAATTTGGTGTGTGATATGCTGCTATTAGATACATAAGAAAATCATCACACATTAAAGACATTATCTAAATTGATCTTTATTGGAAATGTTTTTCAATTCTGGTGTTTACCTTTTAATTTTGATAATGGCACTTATTGATTGTAACTGCTAATAACTGAAGTTTCTATTGTCTGTTTTTCTATTTCTCATAGCCCTGCTTTTGCCATATAAATTATTAAAATATTTATTCATGGGGCTGAAGAGATGCCCCATTAGTCAACAACACTGACCTGGGTTCAGTTCCCGCATGCCAGCTCACAACCATCTGTAACTACAGTTCTGGGGAACTTGATGCCCTTTTCTGGCTTCTGTGGGCACAACATGAACGTGGTGCACTTTCATTCCATGCAGGCAAAACACTCATGCATACAATAAAAATAAACACACCTTTTAAAGTACCTACTAAAACATTAACAAAAATATCTGCAACAACCTTTGAATTTGAATAATGGATTAATTTTTTGTCACCTGTGAACAGTCTTAAGCCTATCTGAAAGGTTTTTTTATAAACAACAACAACAAATGGTTTTCTTTCATCTAAACCTTCTTATCTATTGTTTTTGGGTTCCATTCAATTTGTTTGTTTGTTTTTTCTTTTCTTTTTTTTTTTCTTTTTCCTTTTCCTGTCTCCATGCAAGTGTCCCTGTTTCTGGTGGGAAATTTGCTAAGTGATATGTGTGTTTTGTTTTCCTTTGGGATTTGAATTATCCCAGAACCATCTTTTCTCTATTTTTCCTATAAATTCTGCTTCTCAGATGACAATGTCTGTGTTTGGTTTCACCCACATCTGAATGAAAGTTCCTTGTTTTCTTTGGAAATATGTACTGAAAGTTGAATCTTTAGAAAACTACAAGGTGATAATTCAAAGTCCATGCAGACAAAGGGTTTTTAAGCTCAGAGCATCTTCAAGGAGTGCAGCTTCATTTGCTAAAATGAAGAACAGCCTCTTTTTTTAAATTTAATTTTGAGTTTCTGATTTAATTACATCATTTCTTCCTTCCCTTTCCTTTTTCCAAACTCTCCAATATGCCCTTCCCCATCCTCCTTCAAATTCATGGTCTCCTTTTTCACTAATTGTCATTGAATGCATATATGTATATGTATATACATATGTATTTCTATATACAACCTGCTCGGTCCATATAATGCTACCATTGTGTATGTTCTCAGGGATGACTATTTAGCACTGGACAACCAATTATTCTGCTCTTCTCTGAGGAAAGCCACCTCTCCTCCCACTCTCAGCTTTCCTTAGCTGTCTGTAGTTCTTCCTGTAGGGTTGAGGCCTCAAGGACATAACAACCCACACACATCTCTACCCTACCCCCCACCCAGTCCACTTTGGCTTGGTGAACAGCCTCTTTACATTAGAAAAGAACCCAGTTAGTTTGGGTGGTGCTATTTATTTGTCTTTTAACCATTAATTTTTTGGGACCTTCTGTGATTAAGGGAGAGGATTCTTTCTCATATGGTCCAGGCCAGCCTTGAACTCACTATGTAGCTGAGGATGACCTTGAGTTCCTGACCCTCCTGCCTCCACCTCCCAAGTTCAAGAGATAGAGGAGTGTTTTCTTAATTCTTGTTTCATATTCTTGCTGTCATCAGATGAAGACCTTGTATGTAATTGGAAGGAAACATCAGTGGCCTTAGGTGTGCAGGATGTGATGAGTACAGAAGCTGTTCCTGTTGACAAACTCATTGCAGTCTTTAAGACTGCCCTCTTTGATCCAGAGGAACAGAACAGACCTGCCTATCTGTCTCTTCTTCCAGGAAGACCAGGCTGAGCATTTAAGACATCATAAGGGACACAAGAACAGCCATCGAACAGCTGAGATTGATCATCTGTTACTTTCATTTCTGTAGAAGCAGCAAAACTGAAATATTTGATGTGGAATGAATCAATTACAGCCATAGACATGCTAGTCTGGTCTTACCCTAGAAACCATCAAAGGGTGAAGATGCCAAAAAGGTGGGTTGCAGGAATCAGTTTCCACCTGTTTTTGTTTTGTTTGGTGAGTTGTTTTGTTTCATTTTGTTTTTATTGTTATTGTTTTTTCAACTAACCACCTTAAAGAATTGGTACAGCGGACATGCAATGGAATTTGGAATGATCATCCATTGGAAAGAGCTGTGAGGATTCCTGGGGCTCCTGAGAAATGATGTTTGGAGTTTGCATTTGTCTTCTACATTTGATCATTTTCATTGTTCAGAGAGAAAACAACTTCCTTCAGAAATAATTAAAAAAAGAAAACTGTTAGGGACTAGAGAGATTGCTCAGCTGTTGAGAGCATTAGCTGCTCTTGCAGATGACCCAGGTCCAGTTCCCAGCACCTACATGGTGGCTCAGAACCATCTGTAACTCCAGTTCCAGGCAATTTGAGAGCTTCTTTTGGCCTCCAAGATCACTGTACACACATGGTTCAGACATACATGCAGGCATACACATAAATATAAATCACAAAATATTTTTATATTTATTTTGTATTTGTATGTGCATAATGTGTGTGTGGGGGGTGCAAGCACACATATGACATTGTGCATGTCTGTAGATCACAGGCAGACTTTTGGAAGTCAGTTCTCTCTTTCTACCATCTGATCCTGGGTATCAAACTCAGGTCATCTGGCTTGGAGGCAAGCACCTTTAGTAACTGGCCCTTAAATGTGAAATTTTGGTTTTTCTCTATTTTAAATAATCAGGCATGGATTAGGTCAAGAAATCCTATAGTTGGGAGATGTATGTTATATCTCATATTTCAAAGAGAAACTTCTAGTGATGGGTTGAGGATCAACTATAAAGGGAATAGTGTGTGTGTATGTGTGTGTGGGAATAGCTAATTTAGCATAAAAGTATATAAGTAGCAATTTGCTACCATCTGTTTGCTACTACAGTGGCATCTTAAGGTGGTGGTCTAGAGGAAGGAAGGCAGGGTTAGACTGAGATGACACAGACTATGTCTGTGAACTGAATATGATTTGTGAGACAGAAGAGCAGCCAAGGGAGGGCCCTCAGTGAATGAAGCTGATAAGATGTAACTTACAATGGGGGTTATCAGAGTGGAATTTACTCCTCTGTATCTTTCTATAACTTCATTTTCTTTCAGTTTGACAAATTAAGGACAGGAATAGTTTTTTTTCCCTTAAAAACAACAACAACAACAACAACAAAAAAAAAAAAACGAAAAAGGAGGCAGGGAGGAAAACAATTTCTTTCAGGAGTCAAAATAATTTCAGAGCTGTTTGTTTTTCCTAGGTATCACCTTTCCTATCCTTTGTTCTCAAGTGTCCAAGTCAAGAGTCAAAGCCACCTGCCCACAACAGTTAGGAGTTTATACTTGAGCACACACACTTTGAGGTGCTGCCCACAACAGTTAGGAGTTTATACTTGAGCACACACACTTTGAGGTGCTACCCACAACAGTTAGGAGTTTATACGTGAGCACACACACTTTGAGGGGGTTGCTAACATCCAACCGATGGTGCTGCGCAGGCAGTCATTGGAGATGAGCTCAGGGAAGTAGGTTGGGCTGAGAACAGGAAACTTGAGAGGAGGCTGGAGAGATGGGTCAGCAGTTCAGAGCACCATCTGCTCTTGTGTAGGATGTGGGTTTAATTCTCAGCACCCACTTGGTGGCTTGGAAATTCTGTAACTCCAATTCCAGGGGATCTGATGCCCTGTTCAGGCCTCTTTGGGCACCAGGAGGTCATGTGCGCACGGTGCACAGACATACATTCAGGGAAAAGACCCTTACATATAAATTTTTTAATTAAAAAAGTGGATGATTTTGTCATAGAAATTGTAACCCAAGGACTGGGATGACCTGAGAGTAAGTATCTAAAGAAAGAGAAAGAGAAAAGAAACCTAAAAAGTCCAAGATTGGATGAGCACGAGGAAGAACCAATAAGACAGAGAAGACCCAACTACAAAGGAAGGCGCTTGAATAATGTGGGGTCCGTTGAAAAAGCTGAGGAAGTCAGGAGTGCTCAGTTGTCTAAACTACTGACAGGTCCAGGAAGATGAAGTCTAAGACTCAATCTGTAGATCTTTGTAGATAGAATCAGTTTGGCCCTAAAGAAAAGATGTTTCAGTTTGGGAACAATAGGCCAGTTGGAGTTTGTTCAAGTGGAAAATAAAAAGATGCTCAAGGATTTGACATGACTATAAATAAAGAGAAGGATAACAGCTAATTTGTGAGTTTTGTCTCAGTAAAGACAGGTGGGGGTGTGAGTGGAGGGGCAGTAGACACAGCCAGATGCAAGACCTGGAGAAAGTTTCTTCCTTTAGTAGGCACTGCCCCAGGACCAGCACATTTGTATACTGGTTGGAATGATCTCTAGGGAGACAGGTGTAACCATAAGCCAGTGAGAAGGGTAGAATACAGTGTGCAAGGGTAAGAGGTGGAGCAGGTAAGTGCAGGAGGGTCCCATACAGAATAGAAGGTTGAATTAAACTCCTGAGTAAAGGCGAAGACTGTAATAAATTGTGGTAGAGTCTTGAATGTTCTCTCCAAACGCATTGTCTTTTCAGAAGAGCAAAAATCTCAGTCATCATCTCAGAGCTAATGCATGAAAACTGTGTAAAATTGCCTAGAAGCACTTGTGTCCATTTGAGGCTAAGAATCATAAAAATGAGTCCAGTGAGCATGGGTGAATATATTTGGAGTTTCCAGAGGATGGGGGGGGCAGTGGCAAGAGAGTTGAGCATGATTATATTGAACATAAGCAATTCTATCGATAAATACAAAAACCTAAACTAGATAAGAAGGTTGTGGGTAAAGTACCATGAAGAGGAGATAGGAGAAGCAGAGGTCCAAGACAGGTGAATCACTGTTAGAGGCAGCTGCAAAGAAAGTGATTTGGAAATATAGAACATGGTGACTGGAAAGAGACTAACTTGAACCTGAGGTTGGGGGATAGTACGATGACTAGGGAAACAAGTAAGCATGACCAATCAAGAGGAGACTTAGGCAGAGTGAAGGCAATCCACAGCTCAAAGGAGGCCGCATAGGAAAGGAGCAGGTGCTAGAGAAGTTGGGCACTTGGATGTGAACATCCCCAGGAATGTCTACAGCATTTTCCACCATGACCAAGGCTAACACCTTCATGGACTGGTAGAAGCACTTCATCTATCTGGAAGAAACAGGGATAGTCAATACAGTCTGACGTCAGGGACAAGGAGCATTGGCGGTCCAGCCCAAGAAAAGCCTGAACTGCCCACAGAGCTGCAGTTCCCAAGCTCTGCTATGTATCATCACCTGCGGAGCCTTGACGTACATCAATTCCCACTTCCCAGCGTGTATCCGAGAAGTCAGAATGTCAGTGGGTGAGAGCTTGGCATGGGAAGTGCTCCGGAGGTCACCAGATGATTTCAGTGTCATCCGATTGTGAGGGCTGCATGCTGCAGAGTCAACCCATCCTATACCATTTGCTGAGAGTTGAAGGAGGGTGAGTTGATCTTGGCTGGGAGGCACTTCCTGAAAGTATCCTTGTATAAATGGAAACAGGAAATGGCAACAGCACCAAGAACAATAACAAAACAGCTGTGGGGAGCAAGCCGGAAATGAGGAGGTTATTGTGATAAGTAAGTTGATCATTTGAGAGTGTGAGGCATTCTAGTTCATAGATGGCCATGGGGTTTTGTGCCAGATCACTGTCTTTATCCTAGACCTCCTCAGTGGTAAAATGAGGTCAAAATCTGTATGTTTCAACTGTTGGTAGGATGTGAACACCCTTGGCCGAGTGCCCTTAGTAAACACAAGTTCCTCCATGGAAGACACTTTCGTATCTTCTCCATGGATGCCCTTGTAAAGCTCTTTTATTACATCACTTTTGCATATTTTTTCATGTGTTCATCAATACCATGTTCTATATAATTTGTTTTATTCCCAGGTACATGCATGCAAAGAAAAATGCTCCTCAACTCATTTCCAAATAAACCTACTGTAAATTGAAAATATAAACCAAAAATGCATTCAGTCACTTAACTTGGTAAATGTGGTACCTGACCAGTACAGTTGGCTGTGTAAAGTAGTGGTTGTTCGTCCTCAAGATGGCATGACCAGCAAGGAACTTCTGTGGGTGCTTGGCTCTGCCTATTGCCAGTTGGGCAAAAGTTCATTATTCAAAATTTAGGGCCTGGTTTCAACTGGCTGTATATGACTCTGAGGATACTGTGAAGTTGGAAAACTGTAAATCAAACTGTGATGATTGGGGTTCACCCATGTCCACATTCGGGAGGTCACAGGACAACAGGCAACATGCCTGTGATGGAGGACTAGTCAGGATCACTGCTCTTCTTTTTCAAAAGCCGTTGCATGAGCAGGCTATGGTGCGCTCACCTGCACTCCCAGCATCTGAGAAGCTAAGGCAGGACTGTCAGGAATCTGAGCCAGCATGGCTTGTAGAGGGAGACCTTGTCTCATATAACAACAATAAAGTCATTGACCATGCTTGCAGAAGACTATCAATAGTAACTTAAGAAGACAAGGGTTATATGGTTTTCTCACTTTGCTCCATGAATCCTTTTAGGAGGCGTTGAGATAACATATGTGACAAATGGATAAACCAGTTCCTGGCCTGCAGTGAGTGTTACTGTACCTTCAGTAACTGGTTGTCACTATCCATCATCAGTAACCACTTGAATTGGGGTTGTTTGCGGCTTTACAAGTCAGTGATATTACTAAAATAATTAGAAAAAAATGTGTAAAAAATGTAAGTGTTCCTCATACTGCAGGATTTTGACCGTTTTCCCGATACTGTTTATGTGGGACTGAAGGGTTACAAGGACACATTTCATTTCCTCTGATAAAGGCAGGAAGTTGACAAAAGGGACCAGATGGCTCATTCCTTGGGTCCCTGGTCACTGGAGGCAGGAACATCACTAGGATTGAAACCTACCCAGGAAATGCTCCTTTTTTCATCCTTTTTATCCCACAATAACCCATTGTTCCTTCTTATAACCTGCTGACTGTGAATCTGCTGAAGGTGAGTCATGGGGAACCAGTTTGCAGATTCTACAGCGGCCTTCGGAGGTAACACCCGAAGACAACAGGCTGCAAAACTCCAAGGCTGCTCTGGCTCTGAGGACAAAACAAGCCTTCCAAAAATATCTAACAGCACAGCCTTTCTTCAGGCCCTTCCACTTTGATTTTCTGATTATAGTATAATAAACATATATAAATCCAATTTGGAAATTTTCAAGTCCTGTAAACTGGCCAGAAACTTTCAGGTCAGCTAATAATAACTGGGCTAAGCAGTCTCTTGGCACCCTTCTCTAATACTTGACATCTTTCCCTGAGCTGTAAGTTAAACAAGCGTCGCAGGGTTTAAATAGCGGATTGCCAGCATGTTCTTTGACACAGCGGACTAGAACAGCAGTAAGTTGCTCTACAGGAGATGATTAGAGTCTTATGTTTCTCAGAACTACATGCCCTATCCCGATTTTACCAAAATCATGGGAGATGAAGACATTTTCATCACCAGAAACTGGTGATGCTCTACCATAAGGGCCCTTGTTTATTATGTTGATCAAGGGCCAATGACAAGTTGGTGGTCACTACTGATGTGGCTTTGAAGGGCAAGTAGAGCAGCAGCATGGCTTCCACTCGAGCGTCTAGTTTTTTGTAGACTTGACCAAAGCCAAGGTCATCTGGGAAGAGGGAACCTCAAGTGAGAAAGTGCCTCCATCAGACTGGCCGGCAGGGAGGTCTGTGGGGGCATGACCTTGATTAATTATTATGTGGGTGGGCTCAGCCCACTGTGGGTGGAGCCACTCCTTAAAGGTGGCTCTGGGTGGTATAAAAAAAAAGCAGGCAGATCAGGGCATAGGGACCAAACCAGCAACTAGCTTTCCCCAAGGTCTTTTCCTCTGTTCCTGCTCGAGCTCCTGCCCTGACTCTCCTCAGCATACGAGGGTGGGGTCAGGGCCTGTGAGCCAATACACCCTTTCTTTCCCAGGTTGTTCTTGGCCAATGTTTCATCACAGCAAGCAAGCTAGGAGACCACTTTCATTAGAGTTTATAATCCTTTTAGAATCTTTATGAGACAATCATGTGGGAGAGAGAAATTTAAGTTATGCTTTCACTTGTTTGTGTGTGTGCACCAGTATGTGTTCATGTGTGCATATAGCGTGTGTGTGCATGCCTGTGTGTGTCTGTGTATGTGCATATAGTATGTGTGTGTGCATACAGTGTATATCTGTGTGTGTGCATAGTGTGTGTGTGTGTGTGTGTGTGTGTGTGTGTGTGTGTTTAGAGGCCAGAGGTTAACATTGGGCATTTTCCTCAAACATTTGCTACCTTACTATTTGAGGAAGGGTCTCTCATAGAACCTGAAACTCTCTAACTCTGTTGGAGAAACTGGACAGTGATCCTCAAAGGTAAGCTTGTCTCTCCTTGTCCACCGCCAGCACTGGGGTTACCCATGCATTCTGCCACACACAGGTTTTATCAGGTCTGGGGATCTGAACTCCGGTTCTCGTGTTACATGGCAAGCAGTTTTCCAGCTGAGCTGCCTCCCAGGCTCCTCACTCGGTCTTTGGAGGGACCGCACACTGCACCCCTTACCTGTCCATGCTGCAACTCCTGTGACTTCCCACTCGCTAGTGGTGTGAAATTTGCCAAGTTATCTCAGGTCTTTTGGGCAAGCTCTGTAGCCAGGATGCCTAGAACTCATATTTGTGTATAGAATATCTATCCTCCTCACCCAGTTTAGGCCTCGTGGGACTAACCAACTAGAATAAGGCAAGCACCTTGACAGTCCACTTGATTAGTTTATCTGACAGAGCATCTCCTACTCTCATCATGTTTTTTTCTTTCCAGGAGTAAAAACTGAAGTGGAAATCTGAGATCTTACTCCAGTGGGTGGGTCCTACTCAGTCCTGGGTTGCCCCACATGCGAGGCTGTTTTGATCCACTGTGTACGTTACAGGTTGAGTCTTTAGGACTATGTCTAGAGATGAAGAGCAGAATGAAGGCACATGAGACAGTGCTTGTGGAGGAGAAGGTAAGAGGGCAAGGTTGGTGGAGGAAAACAGCTTCAGTCTCATCCTGGTTTGTTTTCTACTGATGTAATGAACACCACAACTCAAAGCAGCTTTGTGAAGAAAGGGTTTGTTTATTTGTGTTCAGCTTAGAGGTCATCATGAAGGGAAGTCAGGGCAGGAACTCAAGGCAGGAACCTAGAGGCAGGAACTGAAACAGAAGCCATGGAGAAAAACTGCCTACTGGCTTGCTCTCAGGCTCATGTTCAGCTACTTTCCCTCTACCTCCCAGGACAACCTGCTCAAGGGTGTCACTCTCCAAGGTGGACTGGGTCCTCCCACACCAATTATCAAACAAGAGAATGTTCCACAGTCATCCTACAGGCCAATAGGACAGAGACATTTCCTTCATTGATATTTCTTCTTTCCAGATATGTCCACATATGTGTCACATTGATGGAAGCTAGATATCAAATATCAGTAGACATTTGGCCAACCTCACCAGAAGCTGCCCTACTGACTTCTAACTCACTACGAAGCCAAGAATGCCTTGACCTGATCCTCCTCTACCACTTCTCTCCCTGTGGGTTCTGGAATTGATGGCATTCATCAGCACACTTGCTTTCCTGCAGCACTGGGGATCAAACCTAGAGATCCTTGCATGCTAGGCAAGCTCTGTGCCCGCTAAACTACACCAAAAGTTTTAAAGAGGGGATAGTACTGGGATCAAGAGAGATGGGTCTTTATATCTTCAGACCAAACATTTTTTGAATGGATGCAGGTAAAAAAATTTAATCTAGACCAAGATGTATACCTAAAGGTCCCTTCTTCTCTCCCTTTCCCTTATACCCCCCCTCCTCCTTCCCTCCCTCTTTGGTAATGACACCAGGATACAAAACTCCAGACTTGGAAAGGACTGTGGATGGCTTACTTCAATGCTTTGATGTCCCTAGAGAGCTTGATGAAGGACAGTGTAGGAATGCCCTGTTCAGGGCAGAGGGATAGTAGTGCCTTTGCCTAGGAGGCCTTCAGTTCTGAGGCTGCTTCCATCACCATATTTCTAGGGTGCTGAGGATCATGTATATCATCCACCATCCCAGACTGTGCTACACATCTACAAAGAGATGCTAAAAACTCAAACACATAATATTTCACTTTAACTCTATGCTGTCATCCCACGGTCTCCATCTTGGCTTTCAGACAGAACCACTGAATTAGTTTTTCCAAAAATATAAATTTCAGAGTACATTCTGAAAGTTCCAAAAGACATTTTATTGCCCCAAAAGAACAGTTAAAAATGTAAACATGCTAAAGTGTAAGTAATAAATCAAGGATATTAAACCCACAGAAAAATGTCATGAAGTCTGTGAACACCACACAGAATGTGTTTAGCATTGTTGTACATTGTTGATCCTCCAAAATTCTTCACTTGCTTGATGCTCTGTGCAGAGATCTTGGCCCTTGCAGGATCAGAGTCCCTCAGAGTTCTTCTTCCCTGCTAGCATAGGAGATCAGGAGGGAGGGCATTTTAGGCCTCCTCAAATATAAAATATTAAACTTACTTTAGAAAAAAATAGCATATTTGTATAAAAATATCACACACTGCAAACATTTCAGTTCTTGACGAATATTTTAAGATGTGTAAAGTTTTCCAATATTTTTGTATCTGACAAAGCCAGTGTGTTTTAACACAAAACAGATGGCACGTTCTGGGGAAGACATTCTCCATCTGTTCACATGAGTGAGGGCCGAGTGTAGAGGATTTGCCAAGAGTAATGGAGGGTCTTGGACATGCACGGACCACTGCGCCACATCCCCATCCCTTAGAGCAAACCATTTGGTTCACATCTGTTACGGTTTTAGTAGGCAACATCCCCCACAGGCTCATGTTTGGACACTTGCCCCCAACCGGTGGTACTGTTTTGGAAGGTTGTAGAACCTTAGGATTGGAGCCTTACTGCAGGAAATGGGCCAGCGGAGTGGGGGCGGGCCTTAAGACCATCTAGCCCCACCCCACTTCCTGTCTATTGTCGGCTTCCAGACCATGGACATAAAGTGACCGGTTTCGTCACACTTCTGCTGCGGTTCCTTCTCCACCGTTATGGATTTCATGTCCTTGACCCGTGAGCCTAAATAACCGCCCTGAAGTTGTTTCTTGTCGGATATTTGGCCACAGCAATAAGAAAAGTAACGAGTATATTTTCTCTCAAGGACGGAAAGAGAGACAAAGCTAGGATGTTGGGGGGGGGGGAGGAAAACTGCTCCCTTCCTCACGATGCAGGGGAAGAGAAACAGGAGGACACACCCTTTCACCCCACTCTGTCCCCTTCCAGTTTCCATCAAAGCTCCTCACTGGACAAGCCAGAGCGCAGAGAAGTGGAGAGAGAAGACGGTGGATCTGAAGAGCAAGGGGCACACTTGGTACAGGAGTAAAGCAGGAGAAGCCGGGACCCTGAAAAGATTGGTCTTATGACCTGTCGATTATGTCATTCATCGATTGATGGGACACGTACTGAGTATCTACTGTGGGGTCAGACACTGTTGTAAGTCCCTGGGAACAGAAAGATCCATAGCACCAAGCATCTGGCATGGAAGAGAAGACTGACCACGTACACGTAAGTGAAATTCTCATCTAAGTGGAAGGTTAAATTCCAAATGCCTGACACAGCTCTTCAAACAGCTGTATTTGAGGAGATATTTTCCCTGCTAACATTTGTTAAAGATAACAGGAAACCCACTTCCAGGAAGAACGGCAGTTTTGAGCCTGTGAACAGGGAAAACAAAACAGAACAACAACAACAAAAACCCAGGATATTATATCGAGACTGGAGAGCAAGGAGTAAAGCTGATGAAATGTCCAGTGAAGGAAGGTGCCTTCTGAGGCGGGCAGGTCTGTGTCTGTGTGTAGGACTGGGATGGAAGGATCGGAGGCAAAGTGTTCACCATGGGCTTGGGCGGTGTCCAGGGTCCTTGAGAGCACATCTGCGGGGAGATTCCATGCAGTCCGGAGACCAGAGAGACCTTCCCTGGTCCTGTTTGTACCACTTCACTTCACATTTCCCTATGCCAACCTGTCCCCGGAACCCAACCCGTTACCAGGCTCTTTCTTAAGTAATTAATTAGTCTGTCAATTTGTGTATGTGTGGTATAAAAGCAGAAAATGCATAGGAAGTGGGGCTGTTTATGGGTGCACTCCTCCATGTGTGGGGGTCAGGAGTGGCCACTGGATGCCTCCATTCTTTGCCCCTCAATTGCTCTTCATCTTGTTTTTGTTTTTTGTTTTGTTTTGTTTTTTTGAGATAGGGCCTCTCACTGGACCCAAAGCTCACCACTTTGCCCATATTGGCTCACCAGTGAGCCCATGGGATGTGCCTATCTCATGCTCACAGCGTTGTGTTTACAAACACCTGCTATAATGCCTGGTTCTCACCTGGATGCTGGGGATTCATATTTAGGTTTTTGTACAAACACTTGAGCCATCTGAAACCCCTGAACCATCTCTTTATCCCCCTTTATGAGCTTCTATACATTAAAAAGTCTAATTACGTAATTTGTTTTATTTTTTGAGATGAGGTTTCTCTGTGTAGCCATGGCTATCTTGGAACTGACTCTGTAGATCAGGCTAGCCCCAAACTCAGAGCTCCACCTGCCTCTGCCTCTCAAGTGCTGGAACTAAGTGCAAGTGCCATCACCACCCAGCCAATTACACAAACTCTGAAAGCCTTTTCTAATAAAATTTTGACAAATTTTATGGAAAGTTTTGTTAAAGTAAGTGGAGGAGATTAATCATGAAAATCATGCATTCTCTTTCTTCTCCTTTCTTTTTTCTTCTTTTTTTAAATTTATTTAAAAAATTTTCATTTTACATACCAACCACAGTTTCCCCCTCCCATCTCTCTTCCTGTTCTCCCCTGCTCCCCCCGCCATCCACTCCTCCAAAAGGGTAAGGTCTCCCATGGGGAGTCCAAAAACCTGGTACATTCAGTTGAAGCAGGACCAAGCCCCCCCTCCAACCCCCCCACCCCCCAGCCCCCTGCATCAAGGCTGTGCAAGGTGTCCCACCATAGGGAATGGGCTCCAAAAAGCCAGCTCATGCACCAGGGATAGATCCTGATCTCACTGTCAAGGGCCCCTCAAAGAGACAAAGCTATGCAACTGTCTCGCACATGCAGAGGGCCTAGTCCAGTCCCATGCAGGCTCCACAGCTGTCGGTCTAGAGTTCCTGAGTTCCCATGATCTTGGTTCAGTTGTCTCCATAGATTTTCCCATCATGACCTTGACCCCCCCCCTTGCTCATATAATCCCTCCTCCCTCTCTTCTAAACCCATTTATTTTCCTTTTCTCTTCCAATTTTCCCCATAAGCTTTCAAGTATTTCATTCCATCATTGTTAATGAATCTGGTACAAAGTACCTCAGGATGCAATTGTACTGCACCTTAGCATGCTTAGTCTTTCAAGAGGGCATGTTAACATACAGCCCTGTGGGCGCTGAGAAATGTCATCAGTGACACATTTCCACCCACTTCCGAGGACCTCGGTTTAAGAAGCCCACCTTTAGGCTGTAATCCAACATGCCACACATGAATGACATCATACATTTACAGCCCATTCAATTTCAGTCTGTATGTCATAAGGACCAAAGCAGTCTATGTATTAATAAGAAAAAAATCCCATAATGACTCCCAGTTGATCACTCTCTTCCCTTGATCCTCGTGTTCCTAATTAACTCATGGAACACAGTACAATTTGAAGGTATGTAAATTCTAATCAGGGAGGAGGACTGCATTCAGTCTAGAGGGAGAATCATCCTCACCACAGTTACTGGAGTAGTTCTTCTGAGAGATCTGTCTGCTTCGGTCCTTAAGTAAAATTGCTCAGTGTTCAAGTTGATTTTGTTGGTCTTCTGTCACTGTTACAAAATACTAGAGACAGTTAGCTTACAAAGAACAAAAGTTTGTTTTAGCTAACAGCTTTGGAGGTATCAATCATTGGTGGGATGGCCACATACTTTACTGATTTTTATCCTGTGACAAGTCAGTCCATCACGGCAGGGAGTGGTGTGTGGTGCTGCCTCATGGCAGCTGGGAAATGAAAAAGGGAGGTGGGAAAGGAGGGAAAAATCATAATGTTTTGTGATTGATATATTGTGCACCCCAATAAACTTATCTGGGGTCAGAGAACAGAATAGCCACTATATTAAACACAGAAGTCAGGCAATGATATCACATGCTTTTAATCCTAGCATTCAGGAGGCAGAGATCCATTTAGATCTCTGTGAGTTCAAGGCCACACTGGAAACCACCAGGCATGGTGACACATGCCTTTAATCCCAGGAAGTGATAGCAGAAAGGTATATAAGGTGTGAGGACCAGGAACTAGAGCCTTTTTAAGCTTTTAGGCTTTTAGCAGCAGTTCAGCTGAGATCCATTCGCATGAGGACTCAGAGGCTTCCAGTTTCAGGAAACAACATTAGCTGAGAAGTTGGCAAGGTGAGATTAACTGTGGCTTGTTCTGTTTCTCTGATCTTTCACCCCAATACCTGGCTCCGGGTTTGTTTTTATTAATAAAACCTTTTAAGATTCGTGCTGCAATATTTCCTTGACGAGCATCCTCCAAAGATGGCCCTAACTTCCTTCCAACAGGCCCCACCTCCTGGAGGTTCCAGTGCCTTCCAGTAGTGACCCAGGGCAATGCCTTCAGCAGGAGGGCCTTTAGGGACATCTAAGATCTAAACATCATTTGATTAGGAAAGCAACTAACGCCCTGGGCTTGGTCACTGAGCTCTGTCCAGTGCAGAAAAAGGACAAGTGTCTTCTAAAGGGCTTCAGGAGCAGCCCATGAAGAGATGCAATTAGGATGATAAAGCAGCCCAGCTCCTCACTCCAGAAGATAATTAGACTTGTATACTCTAACAAATTCTTTCCAGTCCACTTTTAGCCTGGCGCTGCTCACACCACTAACTTTCAGCCTTGAGAATGGACATGAGCCAATGAAAACGAATCATAATTCATGGATGCAGGGATGAGGGCTCTCTGTGGGTGCACTGCTGTGATGCATACGGGGTAAATGCCTGGGATTTTCTCTCACGTGCATTCTGCCCACATGAAATACAGAAGGTGAGTGTTTAAATAGATATACACAGCTTTCTTTGCCTCTTGGTTCAATTCATTGAATGGGTGATACAATCAGTTTATTACTTTTGCTTTGTATGTTGAAAAAATATCCTATGGGAAACCTAGCTATCACTAAATTTGTTAATTTAGCAGAATATTTGTAAATTTGAGCTCAGGGTAGGCTTCTAAACTCAAAGCTGGTGACTGACCATGCAGTTTGTATGTTTTCATAATTATTGAACTATTTTGTAACTGGGGATTGTACGAACATCTATTTTAAAGTCATAATCTCACATACTCTAGATCTGTGTCTTTCTTTTCTTTTCCTGCTATTCTTGCCTCCCTGACAGTGATTCCCAAATACTCAAACAGTAAACAAATCAAGTTTGTTGGACTCAAATAAAATCTAGTGTTAGTTTTTCATACTTCTTCTGCACATGTACTTTCTAGATCACTGTACTTTACCCTTGAAAACTGAGCCCTAGGACTCATTGATATGAAATCCGTCTAGGAAAGGAAAGGGATCTTTTGGATGATACCTTCTGTGATGTTAGAACCAGAGTTTTTCACTGGAAGTATCTCCTGGCGAAACTGCACACACTTAGTTTGGAAGTACAACCCAGTGTGTGTTTGTGTTGGGGGGGAGGGATATGGTTTTTGTACTCCCTCAGTTATTTGGCTCTGGAAACCAATTCTTTTACTCATTTTCTAAATTTATCTTCCTAGTTTAACAAGAGACACTGGATTTGAACATTAAAAGACAGCAAAAAATGATGATCATCCAAGTCATGGTGAGTAAGGACAGTAAACTTGGCTGATTACAGTGTCCTCTGGGAGTTTGACCAATATTTATAGGTAAAAATATCCTTATTGAGTCAGTGAATGTATTACAGGATGCTTTCAAGTTTTCTGCATTCCTTAGATCCTAAATTAAAACTTTCTACTAGTTATCTAATAGTGACTTTTGAAAATCAGATTTAGGAAAAAAGAACATGTTTTGGACTAAGTCATAGTTCTGGAACTTTCATGATGTTTATCTTTACATGCATACAAATGAATAATGCTGGGGCTGGAAGGATTGTTAACAATACTGGCTGCCCTTCCAGAGGACCCAGCCTGGGTTCAGTTCCCAGCACCCACATGGCAGTTGACAGTTCTAGAGGATGGATGATGCCCTCTTTTGGCCTCCTTGGGTCATTGCACAGATGAAATTCACAGACATACATGCAGACAAAACACTCATACATAAAAACAGATAGATAGTGGTCCCATGCAACAATCCTTAGGGGTTGTTGGATTTTAGTCATGATTTGACTTGCTGATTTTCTTTCACATTTCTTCTCTGTTGCCTAAACAAACAGTCTACTTGGCTCCAGGATTTCCAAATTATTCCAGCAACTTCTCAAGAGTGATGCATTTTATATTCAAAGACAATCAAGGCTAAGAGGAAGAACGCTAAATACTAACTCATATGGTGAGTATTTATTCTGGGTGTTAGTCAATTAATTGTATGTTCTAATCTAATAATTTCTATATTGTTATATAGAGACCTTTAGAGAATGTTTAGTTTTTAATAAACAAGGAGATTCAGAATTATGATTAAAACACTTTCCTATTGTCACACTTCCAAATGGGATGTTTTCACTGGTGCTGATCTCTTAACAGTCACAGATGGCTCTCCAGATCCTGGATGATCCGCACATTCATCTTCTTAGTTCAAATGTCACACAAATAGCCCCTACCCCTGCTCCTGGTGATCCTTATTCCTCTCTGTGAGCTAGGCTTCCACTGTCTGTGTATCTCTCTGCATTTCTGTCTTTTAAACTTCTTCTAGAATGACCCGTTATTCTCTACCCCTAAGTTCCAAGTTCTTCCACAATAGTCCAAAGGCATGAAATCCACATGGCTGGATTTATTACCACATTAACCCCACTTTCTCAACACCAGTTTCTACTCTAGTTACTTTTCTGTTACTGTGACAAAACACCCAGGCAAAAAGCAACTTAGAGGAGAAAGGGTATAACTAAACTGAAAATTTTGTTATGGTCTATGATAAAAGGGAAATCAAGATGGCAGGGACTTAAAACAATACATCACACAACATCCACAGTCAAGACCAGAGGGCAGCAAATGTGTACATTTATCACTTGCTTGTTTGCTTTTGCTCAGTTTATTTTTTCCACTCTTATATATTCAAGAGTCTCTTGGTAGGGAATGATGCCACCCACAGTGCCCTGGATCTTCCTGTATCAATTCATTTAAGACACCTCCCCCAACAGGCATACCCACTGGCCAGCCCAATGGAGATAATCTTTCATTGAGACTCTATTCCCAGGTGATTCTAGGTCATGTCATTGACATTTAAGCTAACTGTTATATGATATAAATGAAATTATTTACTCAAGGTCTAAGGAATTACACAAGCTTCCATTCATGGTACAAGCAATCCCCAAGCTTCTTTACACTGTGGGACTTGTTATTTCTGTCACCTTATGCAAACTGTATATGTTATTTCTCATGGATGTGAAATACCTCACAGAAACAACCTATGGAAAGGATGGTTTGTGCTGGTTTATAATGTCAGAGGTATCACTCTGTAGTCCTGGCTCCAATGCTCCTGGGTCCATTATGAGACAATGGCAGTGAAGCTTGACATCAATGAAACAGAAACTAAGCAAGTCTGGGGAATGAGTATAACTTCAATGGCATGCCTGTAGTGACCTATTCTTCAGAGTAATCTCAACCTCCTAAAACTTCTAGAACCTTCTAATTAGCCCTACTAGCTGGGGACTAAGCCAGGGGAAATTTTATACCAATGCATAACATTCTACATCTGGACCCCAAGGGCCACCTCAGAATGTAAAAATGCATTTAATCAATTTATAAGAGTCTTTAAAGTCTACCTGCCACATAAATCTGTGGCTTGCAAGTTACATTCATTTTAGAATATCTATGAATGAAGTTAACACATTTGTAGAAAACAACAGCATGTCACAGTGTCAAAAGGTTGGACACCCCTACATAGTTCCAACATTGTAAACAAACAAACAAAAAAGTCCGAGATCTCCTCTAAGAATCAAAGCAAACTCTTTGTCAAATGCTATTGAAAAATGAAAAGCACAGATTTCCACTATTCAGTGGTATAGAGTCTGATCAAAACCTATTAGGGTATTCATTAAATCCTGCAGGTTCATGTTCAGCATGTGGACAAATGATGCTATGATATAAGATACAAAGGGCTTAGTCAGTCCCATCCTGATGACTTGCTGGTTGCAGGCACAGGTCCTGTCTCTTGGGCTAGCTTGGCTTTCCTCCTGTTGGTTTGTTTAGCAAACATTCTATTTTTTTTTTCTGTTTTTTCAAGACAGGGTTTCTCTGTGTAGCTTTGCGCCTTTCCTGGAACTCACTTGGTAGCCCAGGCTGGCCTTGAACTCAGAGAGATCCGCCTGGCTCTGCCTCCCGAGTGCTGGGATTAAAGGCGTGCGCCACCACCGCCCGGCCAAACATTCTATTTTTAATCCTCGTGGCTTCACACAGCACTCACTTGGGGGGCTCCCTACAGGGAATCATACTCTGCCATACATCATCTACCCTCCTTGTCTTTCTTTTGAGAGCTAGATAGAACCGTTCCATCACCCTATAACTCTTCTATTTAATTTCATTCCTCCAATACCAATGTGACACAGACGGTATCAACTGCTGCTAACACAGGTTGTCACTCCACTTGCTTGGCCCACAGTGGCCCCACATACCTCAGTGGATGAGCAGTGTGAAACAAATCTCAAGAAAACAATTGCCTGGGCTACTCTTTGCAAACAGGTGGTAGTGTATTCTCAAGAGAAAGCCTGTAAGTCTTTCCTCTTTCATACCCGTAAGCCTGTGATGACTAGGTTCTGGCCAGTTTCTGTGATGCTCTGGAATCATCTTCCCTGTTATCCAGATAAAAAAAAATATGAGCCATATCCCCAGTTCTTGGCACTTTAGATTTCTCCCCTCTTTCTAGGCACAACCTCATCATATAGCTCAGGTTAGCCTGAAACTATGTACTAGAGCTAGACTCGAACTCCTGATCCTCCTGATCCTCCTGCCAAGTACTTGGGTTATAGACATAACATGCTATACCACCTGGATCCTTGGTTTCTTCTATGTCACCGATTTTCTAGAAATCAAAGTTTGACTTTAGCTTCAAGTTTACATGGGCCTGTTGGAACAACCTGAAACCATTTCATGTCTTTCTGTTGTTTGCTCCTGATTCTCATGCTACACCAAGAAAAACAGCAATAACCACTGCTTGAATGTGTACAGTCTCAAAATTTTCTGTTCATTGTCTATTAGTCAAACATCAAGCTACATTTCCTCAAAGTCTTAGGGCCAAATGTAGGAAAGTTACTTCCCAGCACATACATGTGTATTTTTGTTGAATTTAACAACAGAATCCCTGTTGTAACTGAAACTTCATGAGTAGCCACTGTAATCTAAATTTTGATTGGCATTCTGGCCTCATGACATTTTGAATTCCTAGCTGAATTACCTACTAAGCTGTGTTCATAGCATTGTAGGTTTTCTCTAACCTTCATCTTCAATTTTCTATGTTACTCATGCAAACCAGGTCTCAGGTCACCTGTCAGGCCCAGTCATAGCAACAACCCCACTCCTGGTACCAATTTTCTACATTACTTTTCTCACTGCTGTGACAAATACCAGACAGTATGGTTATATTTTATTTGTACTGAAATGTGATTTTATTTGCATGTTAATAAATAAAGTTGCCTGGGGTCAGAGCTAATAGCAAGCCATAGCAGAAGCTGGGCGGTGGTGGTACACACCTTTAATCCTAGCTCTTGGGAGGCAGAGCTAGGTAGATCTCTGTGTGTTCAAGGATACAGCCAGCATAGAGACACATGCCTTTAATCTCAATACCAACCATAGAAAACCTGGAGGTCTATAGACAGGCAGTGATGAGGAGGTCATGTGGTTGGGTTTACAAGAAGGCAGAATAGAAAGTCTATAAAAAAAGACAAACAGACAGGAAGTAGCTCTCTTGCTAAAGAGGACAGCAGCAGCAGTGAAGGGTAAGGTTTTTTAGCTCTTAGCTCTGACCTCTTGGGCTTTCATCTCTGCATTGGCTCTGTGTTTCTTATTTAACAAGATGGTTACATCTACAAGACAGAAACAAATCTGTGTGGAGAGGACTTCTTTTGTCTCATGGTTTCAGACATTTCTGTCTGTTATCTTGGACTCTTGATTTGGGGCCCCTGGTGAGGCAGAGTCAAGGCAGCAGGAGCGTAAGGAGGTAAGGTTTTGTCCTTCAAAGCAGATTGGAAATGTAGAGTGAAAAGTCAACCTGGACCAGGCATAGCCTCACAGCCATACTTCTGATGGTCTACTTCTAACCAGGTCCCACTTCTTAAGTGTTCTAGACCTCCTAAACCAAACATTCAACACATGATCCTGTTGGGGTGTATTTCATATTCATACTTCAGTAGGAACTGAAAGTAGAATGGGATGAAGTAAGTTGACAGCTTTGAACTGTTCTGTGTTTTTGTATTAATGGGGATGGGAAAGATCAAGGAGGGAAGGTAAGAATTTTACCTCCTTTGCCAAGGAAGCAAATGAATTATGCTAGCTGAGTCTGAACTGTAATTTTGACTTTTCATGCACATACTAGAATAAGATTCCACAGTGCAAGAAGCTTCTCTGGAGCTTGAGATGAAAACAAGGTCATTTTCCCAGGGGAGTAACCCATCGAGCCAGCATCTAAGATAAACAAACTGCCTGGCTCTTACTTGAAACAAACGGCAGTTAACCAAGACTTACTGCAACTGACTCTGGCCCCCATCCAAATGTTGAATTAATGCAAAGTTCTTATTGACTAAAATGGAATCTCACTTTTGGCAGATGAAGTAGAAAAGCTCTTTTGCTAATTCTGGAAGTTGATTAATTGCCCTCTCACCCCCCAGCCTGGGTCACGGAGCGTTATTGCAAGAGAAGCAGAGGTTTTCTGTAAGCATCATTTCAGAGATCTGATCTCAAAGTTTGTAAAGCTCAGAAGCACAATTCATTTATAACATGTAAAATTAGAACAGATTTCAGATAAGTCTTTAAAAATATAGTAGCTCACACACACACATATATAAATATAGTAGCTTTAATTGTATAATCTCTGTGATATATGTAATTGAAATAAATATGATATGATTTTAGTATTTTTATCTTTTTTCCCATGTAACTATATTCTACAGTAGACAATGTGTCTCTTTGTGAGCAAGGAGAAAGTGTCTGATCCTCTCGTATCCACTTCTTTTTAGGATCCTCACTTGGAAAGCAAAGAGGTTTGACTTCTATAACCTCAGTTTTGAGGGTCCAAGTAAAGGAACAGAGGTGACGGCAGAGGACGGCTTGGGGTGGAAGAAGGGTTGGCCAGGTTACCAAAGAAGACAAGACAAGCCCCACAGGTCTCAGCTATAGCAATCACACTCTGAAGTCCTTGTTGTGGCAAAGGGGTCTCTTCCCTGGTGACATTAATAAAACCGGGTTCCTATCTTACCAGCTGGCTCTCCATGGCTCAAGCAGTGTTATAGAAAGGCTCATGTTGTAACAGACTCGAGTAACTCTCACTCAGTGACAGTAAGTTCGATGGCTCTCAAGGAGCTGCACCTGCCCCTCAACACAGACCTCAGAACAGTCTTTCCCAGTCAGGTGTTCACAGGAGAGTCTCTGTAGCTTTGTGAGAGACCCCGGCTGGTAGCCTAGTTTGCTGAGAGAATCTCAAGTACAGGACTGTATTTTTCACATTTCTCATGCTGTGACAGAGTGTGTGACAAAGACAATTTAAGGAAAGAAGCATTTTTTTTTTTTGGCTCATTGGTGTGAGGGGACAGTCCATTATTGTGGGGAGGTCATGGCATCAGAAGCTTGAGGTAGCTGGTCACTTTGGATCCATAGTCAGAAAGCGGAGAAAGATGAATGCTGATACTCAGTTCCCTTTCTCATTTTATTTTCCTGGGACCCCAACACATGGCATGATGTCGCCCACTTTAGAGTGCATCTTTCTTCTTCAGTTAACTCTTCTGGAAATGCCCCCACAGACACACATAGAGCTGTGTTTCCATAGTGATTCTGATCAGATCAAATTGACAATGAAGACTTACTATTACAAAGGCCCACTCAAATCATATTTGGATTTCTGAACCCACGAAACTGTAGGGTAAGGAATAGTGCTCGTAAGCCAGTGCCTTGTGAAGATTTGCTACACAGCAACAGATAACTAGTACAGAGACAGTAAGGACATGGCCCCTGGTAAAGGATGAGCAGAGATGTGGAAGCTCTCACTGGTCGGGCTGGGCTCTTCCCCATCAATCAAGAAAATGTCCCACAGACACGTTCACTGGCCAATCTGCTGAAGACAGTTTCCCAGTTGAGTCACAGATATTTCTAGGTTTGTATCAAGTTGACAAAAATTTTGACATCTGAACAAATGATTTGTTTTTTTAACATCTCTTATTCTCTTATCTTCCCAACATGTGGGCTTGCAGAATGGAAGGACAAGAAAGGAGAAAATAATTCCTCTAGGTGAGGGAGAAGGATGAAGATGCTAAACCAGGTGCCCCCTACACACTCAGTTCACACCTGACTGCATTTCCAGTGATAGAAGAATAGAGGTTTCCTGTCTGACACAAAGTTGACGGATTCCAGTGGACAACATTTTTGCAAGTTTGGGAGGAAGAGCTTTCTGCTCAATCAGGAAGGGAAATTTGACACAGTATTTGACAATGTGATTAGCATAGTGTTGGAGGATTAGTCGGCTTCATGTATATATGCCACCAAACTTGAGTATTTACTAAATGAGTTAGCTGTGGGTACAGATAAAAAGGAGGTGGAGGCTCTGAGAACTAGAGGATGCCTTGGGGGCAGGACTTTAGATTATGAATGGTGAGAAATCACTCCAGGACCAAAACCCCTTTGTCCACTAATGCCCATCAATTAACTGACTGAACATGGGAGTTCTCAAGTATTTGACAACAGATTCTTCACACCTCTGAGTGTATACTGATGGAGCCATCTTAGAACGGTGCTATGGATTATGCTCATTGTTAATAAAAATCTGATTGGCCGATAGCAGGGCAAGAAGAGATTGGGCAAGACAGCTTAACACAGAGAGAATGATGGGGGGAGAAAGGGAGGAGTCAGGGGAGTCATGAGGGATGCCAGCCAGTCACCTAGAAGGCAAGACATGCTAGAGGACAGGTAAAGCCACGAGCTATGTGGCAATACATAGATTAATAGAAATGGTTTAATTTAAATGTAAGAGTTAGCTAGTAACAAGCCTGAGTTATCAGCTAAGTATTTGTAATTAATATAAGCCTCTGAGTGAGTATTTGGGACCAGGTGGTTGGGACAGGAAAGCTCTGTTCATTGAATGGCTATTCTAAAAATATTTCCTTCTTCCTTCCTTTTTCCCTTCTTTCTTTCATCCCTTCCTTTCTTTCCCTTTCTCTCTTTCTTTTTCTCTCTTCTTTGTTCCTTCTCTCTCTCTCTCTCTCTCTCTCTCTCTCTCTCTCTCTTTCTTATTTGTGTGTGTGTGTGTGTGTGCGTGCGTGCGTGCGTGCGTGCGTGTGTGTGTGTGTGTGTGTGTGTGTGTGTAAGTACACATTCCACAGTGAATCTATGGAGGTCAGAGGACAGTTTGCTGGAGTTGGTTCTTTCCAGTGTGTGGGTCCAGGGATCAAACTTGGGTTGAAAGCTCGCTGTCAAGTGTCTTTACCCAATGAGCCATCTTGCTGATCCCGAGAATAGATCTTGAGTTCTACACCTGCAAGTCAACTAGGGGAGAATCACCTTTAAATTAACCTGTAGATTATCACAGTGACTTAAAAAGATTAATTTTTCCCAGTGTTATCTAACACTCCAATACTAGTTGTGCTGGCTAGTTTTATATCAACTTGACACAATCTAGTCATTTTGGAAAAGAGAACCTCAATTGAGAAAATTCTCTATCAGATTGACCTATAGGTAAATCTATAAAGCATTTTCTAGATTGATGATCAATGTGGGAAAGCCCAGCCCTTTGTAGGTGGGGCCACCTCTGACCTAGTGGTCCTGGGTTCTATAAGAAAGCAGGCTGAACAAGCTATGGGAGGAAGCCAGTAAACAGCACCTCTCCATGGCCTCTGCTTCAATCTCTGCCTCCAGGTTCCTACACTGACTGCCTTCAGTGATGGACCGTGACTTGTAAGATTAAGACATAAAAGCTCTTTCCTCCCTAAGTTGCCCTTGGTCATGATGCTTTATCATAGCAATAGAAACTCTAACGAAGACGCCACTGATCATCCTACCGTTTATGGGGGACTTCTTGTCTTTTTGACCTTCTGTGATCTATTTTCTGTCTTCTTTAAAGACATTTCCTCTTCCTGTCTCTCTGAAGTTGAGCGAATTTGTTTCTTGGCCCTACTAAATATTCTTTTCTCCCCTTTCTCCTGGCAGGCTACCAATTTCTTCAGTTCTGCTGAGCTGTCTGTGTGGAATGGACACACACACACACACACACACACACACACACACACAGAGGCACACACACATATACACATAAGTGCGCACACATGCACACACCTATACACAATGATGATAATCTCATTGCTTCTAGAGTAAAACCGAAGACTTTCTGTGCTTTGTCTCTCAGGACACAACCCCTACCCCCTGGGCACGTGCCCTTATCCCACTCAGCACGTGCACTATTCCTTAAACCAGCTCTGTAGAGCTGTTGCCTTCTTGTCCCCCTCCACTGGCCACCTCTTGTCTAACTGGCTTTGGTAAAAACACACTTTTTCAGAAAGCCTTTCTCGTAATCTCCTAACTAAAAGCTTGCTCATGCCCACAGCATTCACCCAACCAATCACATGACCTGTTTATTTCCTGTGTCTCATTTTATCTCTATCTGAAACAATGTAACAATTTTGAATTTTAATTCTGGTTTTGTGCCCTGTCCTCTTCCATAAGATCGTGGGTCCATAAGTCCATGGATTTGTCTACCTTGTCTATGTCCATCTGGTTGACCACTGTCTTCCCAACCCTGTACACACTGTCATCCCTTATTTAACAAGTAACATTGGATGAATTGAGAAACCAATGCCTTTTACTCTGCTTGCTTTCCTCCTTGGTGTTTTTTTTTTTTTGTTTGTTTGTTTGGTTGGTTTTTTTTTGTTTTGTTTTGTTTCTTGTAGGTAGAGTTTTCCTGGTCCTGCCTGGCCCATGATCAGGACAAATCTCTCTCATCCACCAGTCCCGCAGTCGTTCAGACCCAACCAAGTAAACACACAGACACTTATATTATTTAAACTCTTTGGCCTAATGGCTCAGGCTTCTAGCTATCTAGTTCTTACATTTTAAATTAACCCATTTCTATAAATCTATACCTTGCCACATGGCTCATGGCTTACCAGTATCTTACATGTTGGCACTCATGGCATCAGCTGGCAGCATCTCCTGACTCAACCTTCCTGTTCCCAGAATTCTCTTCTCTGCTTGTTCCACCTATACTTCCTGCCTGGCTACTGGCCAATCAGCATTTCATTTAAACAGAGCGATATCCACAGCATTTTTTTCTGCTTCTTGGAATAGTGCTCACTATTCAAGACCTATCTCAATATCTTCTAATTCTTTAATCTTTGTACTTGAAAGTTAATCCTGAAATCTTTTTACATTTTTTATGTTCGTGTGTGTGTGTGTGTGTGTGTGTGTGTGTGTGTGTGTGTGTGTGTGTGTGACTATATGAAGCTATGTGCAGCACATGTATGCAAGTGCCCATGGATGCCAGAACAGGGTGTTGGATCCCTAGAACTGGAGTTATAAGCATTGGGAGCTGCCTGATGTGGGTGCTGGGAATCAAAACTGGGTCTTTTCCAAGAGCAGAAAGTGCTCCTGACCTCAGAGCTGTAGATGGAGTTTTTCCATTGGGACCATTGGCTCCCAAATAACCACACTGAGACTCACCACCAGTTGTAAATGTCCAGCTGATAGCCCAGGCCCACCACCAACCATCTCCCACATCTCAAATCAACCCACATTCCTCATCCATGCTCTACCACATGGCAGCACCCGTCCCTTAGCACAGCATGTTTATCTCCTGCTCCCCTGGAATCTGGCTGGAGACTCCCTGTGACTGCCCTTCCTCCCCCTAGCCTCCTCTCAGTCTAGCTCTCCTGCTCAACCTCCTCCTGGACAGTCAGCATTTTACCAAACCAATCAGAAGGCAAATTGGCAAAGACACATCTTCACAGTGCACAAAAAACCATTCCCTAACACTGAGCCATTTCTCTGGCCCCTAAAACGGTTCACGTGATTTTTTTTTTTTTATCTGCACATTACTCATGATACTTGTTGGGTTCTGCTTTGCTGTTTTAAATGTTTTATTACTCCTTAGTTAGACTGTAATTTTCCTTAGAAGTGGGTTTTATTAATTCACCTTTCCATAAAATTACTGTACCAAGAAAATGTAGTTGAATCTGTGTCTCTGATAAGGCAAACTAAAAGACAAAAATGCCACAAGAAGAATGTTAAGGATTTCCAAATGGATTCCTGTCCTATTGGATTTAAGGATCATGGGCTATCAGTGTTGCTAAGGCTAACTATTCACAGGATTTATTTGATAATGTTCACTGTACCAGTGAATAGTAGCAAGAAACAGACAATACAAAACCATGTCATTCTATGTAAAAATCAACATAAAAACTCCCCTTTCTACTTTGAGAGGAAAATAAGTGACTCCATGTATGTAGATCCCTTGGGTCTAACAGGACTCTGCGAATGGCCATGCAAGCCAGACTTGAAAGAAAGTCAAGAAAGAGTCTGAGCAACGCAGCTCAAATGAACAAAATACCAAACTGTATTCAAGTGTTTGAATACTGCTATACACCTCCAGTATCCATTTCCAAGATGGGTCTCTTGTCTCTTGTGATATGTTTTTTCATTTGTACCATTTCTACTGTATTGCATAATTCATTTTTTCTTGACTTTAACTAGATTTTATTTTTAAAAATTATTGTTTTCTTGTTTTATGTGCATGGAGGCTTGTATATATACACACACACACACTGTGTATACACTCTGTGTGCAAAGTGCTCATGGAGGCCAAAATGGGAAGTTCCCTCCTATGGTGGTTTGACAGAAAATGGTCCCCAAAGGAAGTGACACTATTAGGAGGTGTGGTCTTGTTGGAGTAGGTATGGTCCTGTCGGAGGAAATGTGTCACTGTGGAGACAGGCTTTGAGGTTTCATATATCCTGAAGATACTGCCCAGTGTCTCAGTCTACTTCCTGTTGCCTGCATTTCAACGTGTAACAGCTACCTCTCCAGCACCATGTCTTCCTGCATGCTGCTGTGTCCTTCTATGATGATAATGCTGAACTGTAAGTGAGCCTCACAATTAAATCTTTTCTTTATAAGAGTTACTGGGGTCATGGTGTCTCTTCACAGCAACAGAAACTCTAACTAAGACACATCCTATGGAACTGGAGTTACAGGGTTGTAAGCTGTCAGGAGGGTTCTCTGGAAGAGCAGCAAGTGCTCTTAACTTCTGAGCCATCTCTCCAGCCCCTTTAAACTCATCACTGCCTCTTAATAATCCCCTAGTGGTCTGCATATGCCACATATTAATTGTATTTTAATCTTTCTGTGCTCTCTTCCAGTTTTGTAAAATACAGTCATGAGCCCTGTGATGACTTTTTTGACAATGAGCCGTACATACAATGTCAATCCCAGGAGATTATGAGGGAGTTGACAATTATTGTTGCCTAGTGACATGTTGCAGTCATGTTAGATGTCTTAATGCAACACATCAATGCATTAGTCATGTGTTTGTGGTGATGCTAGGATGAGCAAGCTGATTGTGTCATCTAAAAATACAGTGCATGCAATCATATGCAGCACATATTACCAAGTGACTGTGTTTCTAGTTTATGTGTCTGCTATCCTATCTCTTTATTATTATTTTAGAATGTATTCCTTCCATGTGCAGATTCTATAGTTTACTGTAAAAATAACGTTGTGTGACCCCTCCTAGGGAGATATGAATAAGTGACTATTCACCCCAGATAGGCCATTGACAACAGAACAAAGAAAGGATGCCATTCAAGTCTTGTTTGGTGAACCAATCACTTTACTGAGATTATTTATTGGAATATGAGGGGGTGTTATTTGCTGGAACATGGGGGAGGGTTACTTACAGGAATGTTGGGAAAGTGTTACTTACAGGAGCATGGGAGACTGAAAAGCCCACTCCAACAATGGGAGAAGAATCAATTTGGACCCAAGTGCAGACAACACCACTGATAGGTCTCATTGGCAATGGTTTACACCTTATAGCACCTTGGGAAGAGTATTTGTGAATCTAGTAAGTTGGGCTCTTCAAGCTTTCTAAGTTTCTTTACCTTCTTAAATCTTCTGGGCTTCTCCTCTTCCTATAAGAAGGAATATTTCTATTCAGTGGGAAGAGCCAAGCAACCAGCAGTGCCAAGCTGTGCTGTGGCCACACCCAGCTGGGGTTGACCCTGTCTTTGCTGCATTAAGAAGTTATAGTAAGTGACTGACTTTACCATGTAGGTTTATGTGAGCATAGTTGTGAAAGCAGCTGACAATGTGTTTGTCCGAGTGTGTCGTCGTTCTTTATTAGCATATGACTGTGTGTCTATGTACAAAGGTATTAAAGATTTAGTTCAGAGCAGGAGTGTAGCTTAGTATCACAGCACTTTCCTAGCATGCACACAGTCCCAAGATCAGGGAGCAATAATTTGTCTTTAGTACAATGTCTTCCCTTAGTGTGTCTAATACTGTAACCTTAGTAACCACTACTAATATTATTGTAGTGATAGCAACAGGTAAAGGCCCTACAGTAATACCAACCAAAAGGCAGAAGAGAAGGACTCTAACAGGTAAGGCATCCAGAGTCCAGTGATAAGGAAGAGCCAGTGAATTTGTTCTAGAATCTCCACAGATTCCTAAGATAATGACGGTGCCCACACAAGAAGACCATGGATGTTGGACCCTGCCATCCACCATTGGTGCTGACGACTGAGTCAGCTCCTCAAGTCCCACTTCCCACCAAGTACAGTGCCTTAGTGTTCAAACAACATGAATGAGTAAGTTAATGCAGGGAAGGAATTAAGGAGAAGCTGTCAACTCCATTCTTCAATGTTCCTCTTTCCAGTTAGGTGCATCATTAAGCAATTTGAGGTGAGTGGATCAGGAACTGTGAGCAATTCTAAGTGGAACCTCTCACTCACAGGATAAGCATTGCCTTTAGCTGACTCCTTTGCTTCTGTAATGGTCAAAAAAAAATTCCAATCAGAACTAATCTCTTGCAGCATTGCATTGTTTTTTTTTTTTTTTAAGTAGGAAAAGAATTCTGAGGAATGCTTGGAAAGATAAGGAAGTTAAAAGGAGTTGCTGGGAAAAGAAATCCAAGCTGACCGAGACCTATTACCCAGATTCATTCAAAAGACGTGGAGTGGTGAGATGATTGACTGCAGCAGAGGTCAGGAAATACCCCGTTCAGAGACAGATGGAAGGGTCAGACCCTGACACAGCGCGGTCACAGAGTCTTGGCACCTTGTGTTCTTTCAAGCTCAGGCAGAGGTTGACACTGGGGAATCTTGGTCCTACAGATTCTAGGAAGGCCTGTGGCTTCATGCCCATAAATAGTTTGGGTCACCAAGAGTGATGCAGAGAAAAAGCAGATGGTACTGGTGGAGAGAAGCATTGCAATTGAAGTTGTATTCAATGTTATTTTTTCTTTATCACATTTATTCATAATTTGTTTTCAAATTGCCTATGTTGGTATACTTAAAAAAACACACCATGTATCTGTGTGATTATGAACACATGCATGAAAGTACCCAGGGACCAGAAGAGAATGTCAAATTTCTTGGAGTGAAAGTTACAGGCAACCGTCAGTCACCCAATATGGGTGCTGGGAACTGAACTCCAGTCCTCTGAAAGAGCAATAAGCACTCTTAACCACTGAGCCATCTCTCCAGCCCCATGATACATAGCCAAAATTTTGTCATTTTCTAATTTGGAATAGGCATTGAATATTATTATTATTATTATTTAAACCTGGAACACAATTGCACTTAAAAATTTCCATTTCAGGCAAAGCTACCACTAGGTAGATAGGCTCTCTTGCATGCTGTTGCTTTTTGCTCTTGAGTGTATGTACTCTGCATTTAGAAGAAACAGTCTGTGATTTCAAGAATGGAAGAAGGTGATAGAGAACCTCACAGTAAAAGTGGTAATATTTCGAAGCAGAGACAAAGCACAGAAAAACACATACAAAAGCTTGGTCTGGAATTCAAGAGGTAAACAAGAAAACTACAACTAAGGGACAAACATTTAAGATTTACTTATTTTATTTGATGCCTGTGGATATTTTGCCTGCATGGATGTATATGCACTAAATGTGTTCAGTGTCCAAGGAGGCCTGAGGGGGATGTCAAATTCCCTGCAACTGGAGTTGCAGATTGTTGAGCGCTGCCATGTGAGTGCTGAGAACCAGGTCCTCTGCAAAAGCAGTAAGTGCTCTTAACCACAGAGCTATCTCTTCAGCCCAAATCAGATTCCTAGTATGAGGTCAATTCATTAGACTCATTCTCTAGGGCAGAGATAAAATACCTTTCAAACCTAATTCCCAAATCTTTGCTTCGGAAATATTTTATCTGCCCACTCCACTTGCTTTTTCTGATCTTTGACCTTGATAGTTGCCTGCCTGCAAAATTGTTATGTGTAAAACACTACAATGTGAGACAGAAATGAGGTAATTTTCAGACAGGGGAGATTTTTGTTTCCTGTGTCTACTTATCCTTTTAGTGATATATATGTAATATCTTCTATTTCTGACATCGAGCATTGAGCAGAAAGTAACCAGGTGTGGTTGTTTTCTCTAAGGAGGAGCTGGGACATATGACAGTCTACCTGAAAGAGATCAGATGGAAAACTTGGGACAGAAAAACAAAAACAAAAACCTGGATCACATTCCAGAGCCGTAGAAAGAACACTTCTACGTCAAAATCAAAATCACAACGCACTCCTGGTTACTTAGCAGGCACGGGAAGACAGGCTGTGCTGGAACCATGGCACGGTTGCCTTGCTGATCCCTGGAAGAGAAAACACCACATTGCCCATCCTCGGAGCTATTATGTTTTCCTGCTTTCTTTTCCCCAGCCTCACAGTTTTAGTCAATAATTCCTAACTATTCTTCACAGCACAAGGCTCTTATTGGATGAAATTCTTGTGTCCTCTATCCATAGATGTGTCTAAATACCCTTGGCCTTGGACTGACAGAGTGAATCAGAATTCACAGTCCTCCAATGGCCCAAGGAAATGACCTCCAGAGACAACATTGTCATCAGTAAACATAGTGAAGCATTTCCTCCCTCATGTTGATGCTATTTTGTGATTTGTCATTCATAGAGAAAGAAATATCCTCTTTGATAAATGAATTAACCATATGATAAATGATAAAGAAGGAGGAATGAAAACGACTTCTGTATCTCCTGGGGCTTCTCCCCCATCTTCTCATTATTTTCAGGATGTAGAAGGTAGAGAAAGAACAGAAACTCGCGTCTCCAAGGAGCAGTGCGTGAAAGAAACCACAACAAATCCTACAGGCAGCCCAAGAGGAAGCTTGGGGCCATGCTCTTCCCAGGATCTTTCTACATGATTCTCATCAAATGTGATGGGAATTCCCCATAGACCTTGAGAGGATGTGACTCCAATTACACCCCTTAGTAATTTACTGCAAAGACTCAAGTTCAAGTTCATGAAAATCTTAATCAGCCTTTAATGTCAGGTCAAAATGTGGCATTGGAGCCAATTCTGCTTTAGATGGCTTACCTCTTCATTAGTCCTTTTTTCAAGTGGCTCTTGCCACGACTCTGCTGACCATACTGTAAGCCATGCCCCTGTCTCAGTGGTAACTGAGATGAAACTATGGCATGGAGCACAGATTATTTTAATGACTTAAAATTATTGCTCAGCATTGGAGACAAGGCTCAGTGGGTATATTTCTTGCTGTGAAAACATGCAGAACTAAATTTGGAACCCAGCACCCACATAAAAAGCTGGCACTGTCTCATGCTTCTGTAACCCCAATGCAATGGGAGCAGGTCCAGGCAAATCCCTGGAGTTGTTGACCAGCCACCACAGCCACAATGATGAGGTCCAGGTCAGTGAGAGACCTTGTCTCAAAAACAAAATAGTGAGGACTAAAGTACCCAATATCAATCTGTATATTTGCACTGTGCATACCCACCATATGCACTCATCTTCATATACAAACGCACACACACACACACACACACACACACACACACACACACACACACACAACTGAGGCTAAATATCTACATACTACTGAATTGCTTCAGTGTGTATCAACAAAGCAAAGGATGAAAGAGTCATATGCAAAATTAAAGTCATGGTTCACCTCTCGGTTAAAAATGATACAGGTTGACCGAGTTCTCAAAAGGCTTCAAGTATTTGACATCTACCACTGCAGAAAGACCAACTTTTTCAGGAATGACAGCCAAGGCTTTTCTAGTTGGACTCAACTGTGGCTTCCTGGGTTCATTTTCCAACTTCATTCCCAACACCTTATAGCTCTTCAAGGTCACTGAGTACCACATCTATATTTAGTGTCTCACACAGACCTGTAAACTACTGAGGCTAAAATTCTCTATTTTTACCAAGCTGGGCTTGTGTGTATCCTTTCAAATCTCTCACTGAAACCCCCCTGTCTTTTCCCCATGATGTGGACATTTTATGGTTATTTCATTATAACTTTATGAAATCATCTAAATTTCTCCCACTGCTCTCATCTTCAGACAATTTATGTGAAGACAGGAGGGTGGTAGCTACCCTCTCCTCCCAGGTCCCCCTTCATAACTACACTTTTTCCCTTTTCTGGGAATTTGACTATTTGTCTATAGACTTGACATTCCTCATCTGCTGTCCCAGTGGCCATGTGTGTAAGTTTGACTTAAAGGACTTTGAACAAAAACTAATAGGCCATGTCCAGTTCCTGGTTCAGGGAAATTTCACTTGGACTGGAGAGGCAGCTCCATGATAAGAGCATATGTGTCATACCTGGAGTTGAGCACCCACATGGCAGTTTTCAGCCACCTAGAACTCCAGCTCCAGGAGATCTAATACCCAGGTCTGGCCTCTGTGGGCACTGCACTCATGCACATTCACATAGTCAATGGGATATAATCCACTGCAGTGTGGAAGGCATAGCAGTGGCAACATGAATGGTTGATCACGGGGCATCCACAGTTTGGAAGCAGACAGCAGACAGGAAGTGGGACGATTCTATCAAATCTCCAGACTGGCTTCTAGTGACTCACTACCAGAGCAGTGGTTCTCAGCTTTCCTAACGCTGTGACCCTTTAATATAGCTCCTCATGTTGTGGTGACCCCCATCAAAAAAGTATATTCATTGCTAATTTGTCAGTGTAATTTTGCTACTGCTATGAATCATAATGTAAATATCTGATATGCAGGATGTCTGATATGTGGCCCATGTGAAAGGGTCATTTCACTCCCAAAGGAGCCATGATCTACAAGTTGAGAAACACTGTTCTATAGGTTCCACAACCTTCCAACCCCAGTTATGGACCAAATATTCAAACATATGAGGCCATGTTGGGCATTTCACCTCCAAGTCACTGCAGAGAAGGGTAACAGATGAAAACTTGCCACAGATATGCCATTAGTGGGACAAGTGGTGAGTGTGTAGGGTCCATTATAGTAATACTTGCACTGTTGTGTGTGTTTGAACTTTTCTGTAACAAAAGGTTAAAAAGAGGAAATTTTCCCTAAAGAAATATAATTGTTTTTAATGATTTCTGAAAGGAATCCAGACACAAGAGAAGTTTATATTGAATAATTACACAAATTCTGTTATTCAAAAGTGGTAGAAATGTTGTTTAAGTATTTTAAGTATTTATCTGTAACTCCAGTTCCAGGGGATCTGAAGACCTTCCTTGGCCTCCTTGGGAACTGCACATATCGAGAGAATTGTTATTAGTCTAAGGCCAGCCTGGGCTACATAGTGAATGCCAGCTCAGCATAGGTTACAAAGTAATACTTTGTAAAACACACACACACACACACACACACACACACACACACACACACACACCAGAAACCAACCAACCAACCAACAAAACACAAAAAACAACCTACTCTCCAAACAATAGAAAAGCCAATGTAACTGAAAGTGGTCATGATTACATGTAGTAGTTTATGGGTCTTGGAAAAGAATTTCATTTTCATCTTGAGAAAGATGGAAAGCCATAAGAGGTTTTTCACAAGAGGTATAGTCTGTATGGAGACTTGAATGGAAAGAAAAACTCTAAATATTGAGTATAAAATAGTATTTAAACTTAATATAGAAGTAAAATTATATGTATATGTGTGTGTATATAAAGGTATGTACACACACAGAAAGAGAGAAAAAACAAATGGTGTGTGTGTGTGTGTGTGCGCGTGCGTGCACACACACTCCCATAGACACAGGGCTGGAGAACACCCTTGAGTGTGCTTGGCTCCTCAGCACCGTTGTTCCTTAGACAGGGTCTCTCAGTGACCTGGAGCTCACCAAGGATGTTGGATAGGCTGGCCAGTGAGTCTGGCATCTGCCTGCTCTACCTCCGCCACTCTGGGATTACAAGAGTGTGACACCACTCGAGATTTCTAAATGTGCTTTCTGGGGTTTGAACCCAAGTCCTCACATTCTTTACAGACTCAGCTATCACAGTTCATGGCCTTGTTGTCTGAAACAAAGGGCATTGTTCTTTAAACCACTAATGCAGTGAATACAGTTTAGCAGAAAGTAGATCTTTTTCTAAATTTTTCCAAAATTGCAGAATTTGTGTAATTATTCAATATAAAGTTCTCTTGTGTCTGGATTCCTTTCAGAAATCATTAAAAACAATTATATTTCTTTAGGGAAAAAGTAGGTCTTGTTAATTCTAAAGGGCTTTCAGTTTTTACAGGTTGTGTTGTGATCACTTGTTTGCTGTCATTAGCTAAGTAGCATCACATTCTAAGTCATGACCCTTCCTTTGACCACCACTCCCCATCACTGTGATGGTCATTAGGTCCTTGGCATCCAGCAATGACAAGCGGCCAGAAGAACTTGCCCATGTTCTGGTTCTAGGGCATTCTGCATTGTGTGGACTTCGGAATCCTACACGCACTCTTGCCAACTGTGTCCAGCATTTCTTGCCCTGCAGCTGGTGCCCTTTCAGGAACATTGCGCTTTTCCTGCAGAGCTAGCAGTGCTGTACATGTTCCTGTGGCCAATATGGCAACTGCTTGCTGCGTTTGCTTAGATGCCTTGGGATATCAAGGTGACAAACCTTCCCAAGAACTGCTCCAGAGTCTGCTATTAGACTGTTTCATGAAGACAGATTTTCTTCCATGATTTCTAAAGAAATGTCTCGATATTTCATAATTGGCAGACCTACACCATATACATCATGTGGGAAGCAGGCTACTGGAGCAGGAAGGAGGCAGTGGAAAGAAACAATTATACTCTGGGTATACACTGAATGTGTGTATTTGCTTGTGGATGGCACAGAAAAAGGCATCAAGTTTGACCCTCAGGTGTTGGTCTGAATGACCAGAAGACTGGAGAGAGGAATGGGTTTTTTGAGTGGGAATAAAGCAGTGTGTGTGTGTGTGTGTGTGTGTGTGTGTGTGTGTGTGTGTGTGTTTGTGTCTTCTTCTTCTCTTCTTCTCCTCCTCCTCCTTCTCCTCCTTTCCTCCTCCTCTCCTCCTCCTCCTTCTCCTTTCCTCCTCCTCCTCCTCCTTCTCCTTTCCTCCTCCTCCTCCTCCTCCTTTCCTCCTCCTCCTTTCCTCCTCCTCCTCCTCCTCCTCCTCCTCCTCCTCCTCCTCCTCCTCCTCCTCCTCCTCCTTCTTTTTTGGTAGTCCAGGCTGGCCTCAGACTTGATATGTAGCTGGGGATGACTTGAGCTTATGATTCTCCTGCCTCAACCTCCAAGGTTAGGATTACAGGTGTTGCACTGCCATGTTTGGTTTACGCTGTGAGGTACTGGGAACCAAGCCCAGGGTTTTGTACATGCTAGGTAAGCACTCTGTCACCTGAGCGACATTCCTACACCAGAAGCATTGCTTTCTAAAGACACAGTAGTATGTTTTCAATATGTTAGTAACAGGCAAGCAGAGCTTCAAGTACCTGTTTGACTGTGAGTCTAGAGTTCTAAGTCAGAACATTTTTAGGAATTAACTTAACCCAACAGTTGTTATTTACCTGGTTAGAATCGTGAGTCTTTTAAGATTAGATTTCAACATATTCATGATGACCCATGTGGCTTAGTGGCTCCTATAAGAAATAAATTCAAACCCCAAACTCTGCCTAAAAAGCTACACAGACACCCAGCTTCCAGGGTTTAGTACATCACACACTGTGTTAACCCAGAGCATCTCTCTACTCTTCCCTTACTTGAAGATGCAGGAGCCAAGGATGATGGAATCATGTTTTGGTAGAAGACCTCATTTTAGCCAATTGACCCAATGCTTGCCTATGGAGTGACTGACTCCAGAGACTGCTGGGAAGAAAATACAGTTTTAAGACAAGGAAATTCAGAGAGAAAGATCTCAGGCTTCCATGACATCTCAAGCTCAGAAAGAAATAGCAAAAGAACATTTTTCAAACCAAAAGAAAAAAAAAACCTGCAACTGCCTTTGGCCACAGATCTGAGAATGGACTCTTAGAAGACAGTGTTGCCACCCTATGACTCCAAAAATATCTTTTGGGGGGCTTTTAATTTGAGATGACTTTGTGTAAAAGGACTCACAAAACCACACAGTGAGTATAAAGGAAACATTTTAATAAAATATTTGATACAGCTTTTCTAGGGGAATGAGCTCTTAAAAGTGGAAGATGAGGAATCACTTGGACAAGAGCCAGGACTCGGCTTTTCTGCAGACTCTTGCCCAGTTCTAGCCAACAGATTGTCCAGAGAAGTCAATATATAGGGTTAGTGGTTGAGCAAATGCTGCTTAGAAACAGACAGACCTCAGAGGCTTGCATTATGCTTCCTACCACATACAACATCGTGAAAAAAGAGTAAGGTTGGTATATAAAAGGTGCTTAATGTGATTGGAGAGTTCCCCTTCCTACTCTATCTGCCGTTCTAGAATGAGCAACAGAAACAGAATAGATCTCATCAATTACATATCTCAGATAGACTCATTCCTTGGCCAGGTTTGGTATTCCAGGTCCAATCCTAAATTGTGTTTCAGAATGAAGATGTGAATACCTTCTGTTTCTTATACAATAACTTTAGCATGTCACAGTGACATTCTGTGTGTGAAACAAGTGTGAGCCATAAGTCTTCTGCTTTGTGTGTTATTGTTTATTAATACAGGAAGTTTTATTTCTTGAATATGAACATTTTTCAGTGCATTAAAATACAAATACTGTGTTCCAGCCCTGTCTTGGTGGCTAGTCCAATATTCAGTCATCAGAACTCAGTGAGTAACTGTCTCAGAAATGTCAGTCATCAAATCTCAATGAGTTAACTAACGGTCTCAGGGCTGTCTGTCAGTCATCAGAACTCAGTGAGTAACTAACTGTTCAGGGCTGTCTTTCAGTCATCAGAATTCAGTGAGTAAGTCTCAGGGTTGCCTTTCAGTCATCAGAACTCAATGAGTAACTGTCTCAGGCTGTCAGTCACCAGAACTCAATGAATGACTGTCTCAGGTCTTTCAGTCACCAGAACTCAATGAATGACTGTCCTAGGGCTGTCAATCATCAGAACTCAGATTGACTGTCTCAGGGTCATCCTGCAGTCATGATTCTGATGGGCACTGGTTTCCTTCTGGAGTCATGAACTGCACCTTAGGAACCATGAGGGAAGAGTTATTCCTCCGGATGGAGTTGCTTCTCCTCATGGAATTGTTTCTTCTCATGGAGTTGCGCTTCCTCAGAGAATTCTGGTGAGATAGTTCACTCTTTTGGAGGGTCTGAATCAGGATGGAAGGTTTCTCATCCAGCTCCCGGGCACTGCATCTTGGGGCAGCCACCTTCACAGTATTACCAAATTTAGAATAGTCCACAGAGTACACTCCCTCCTCCTCAGTCACAATTGACACGAAGCGGTGTCCCCACTGAATCTCCTCTGCAATGTAGGAGGTCCGTGCTTGGGTGGTGATGCCGGTGGTTTCCACCACACCCTCAAGAATCACTATGACCTCCAGGTCTTGATTGACAAGATCAGTTGCTGAGATATCATACAGGGGGCTACGCTTATCAATCACATGGCAGATGATCAAAGGGGCTACTAGGAAGATGTTATTGCTCTCAATGGGATTATCCACCGGAATGTCCAGCTGATGAATAGGTACCACCTCCCCTTCTGGCGTCGTTGTTTTCTTGACTACCTGGATACGCACCGAGGCACTAATGATCATGCTCTTCCTTAGATCACCCACCCGGAACATGAAGCACAGCTTACCATTGCGGACCGCAATCACAGCATGGCGGCTGAAAATCAGAGTCTCTGCCCTTCTGTGGGCTTGAGCCGTTTTCATGAAGATGCAGCCCAACATGACCGCATTGATGATCAGACCCACAATGTTCTGCAGAATCAAAACAGTGATGGCCAGAGGGCATTCCTCAGTCATCATTCTCCCTCCAAATCCAATGGTCACTTGAACCTCAATGGAGAATAGGAACGCAGAAGTGAATGACCTGTAAAGAATGACATCAGAAATGATGCCAGGTCAGAGTGTGCATGATGAAAAGAGCCTCGGGAGAGCTTTACTCTCCACTACAGCCTAGTAAACGATTCCGGAAAGGCTGATTTTAAATATAAGCATCCCCTTCCCTCTCCTCATCCCCCCTCCTGCTATCCTTTCTCTCCCTTTCCCCCTCCCTGCTGTCTCCCTTTCTGTCTGCACCTAAGTATGTACTTCCGGATTTGGGGATACAATTTCACTCATATTTCCTAGGTCATATACCATTGAAGACATTCATGAAATAACTATAAGTTGTAGATATACTCCACTTTCACCAAAGCCCAACTTGCTTTGTGAAATTTTATGCCAAGTAGGTGTTTCCTATCTATCACCTTACTCGTATTCAAGAGATGTGAGTCATATGGAAGGTACTGAGTAATGAGTGAATTTTTTTGTTATTGATAACATAAAATTATAGTCATTATCCAGTGGTTAATTTTCTGTTTACACAACTTAGCACAGTGCTAAAGCATAGTATCATATACACTATCCCCAAACATTAATATTTCAACAAGAAGAATGATTTTCCATTTGGAGGAAGAGCAGTTTCTCGCTGATTATCTTATTTTATTTTCTAAGTGACCCAGGGAATGTGGAAGCTATTAAAAGAGTTTCAGGTGTCAATTGGTAAATGATTGTATCAAGACTGTGTCTATGTAATGACTACCTCCCTGAGTCCTGTCAGTCCTGGCCTGGTGTTCTCAAAGAGGCAAGGGGAAGGCGCCAAGAGGTGTCAGGATTTTCCTGGGGATTGTGTGTGTGTGTGTGTGTGTGTGTGTGTGTGTGTGTGTGTGTGTGTGTGTGCACATCTCCTCATCTTAGGGAACTGACAAGGGTTTGGTGGCTCCTCATGGACTGAGTCTCTCAGAAAGACTCCTGGTAATTCAGCTTAACTTCTGGCTGCAAAGCCTCACATTGGGTTCTTAGCAAATTATCCACCTGGCTGCACACCCAGCACTGCTGTGGCCTCTTCACAGGCCCCATTCCCGACATCCACTCCAATCCCGAACTTCTGGAATTTCACAGAAGTGAAACCATACATTTGCAGTCTATCAAAATACTATCTATGACTGCCAGGCACAATGAGGGAACAAAACATTTGAACTTTGAGCACTCAGTACACACTGCACTTTGGCAGGAAGCCAGAAGAGTGTGTGAGTCTGTAAACATCCATCAGCTTTTAAGTGGGACCAGAAAGGGGCTGTTTATCTCTGTTTTGGCTGAAAGGTTTTGTGCAAAACCTTAAGAACTGACTTCTGCCCTACCTACACATCGTGAGATACATGGCACAGTGTGGAAACACTACGGATGGTAGGAATGGATTCCAGAAGAGGACACAGCACACATGTGGCACTGAGCTGTAGTAGTGGGTCATATGTTAGAGAAGGGCCTAATGAGGGACTTCCCTCTCCGATGTCTGTCTCCATCTTCAGAGATGGTTCAGGAGCTGTGTTTTTATAATTTTTTTTAAACGGAATTTCATTTCTCTATCTAGTATAAGATCCTATCTTTTTCTGGACACCTGTCATGATAAACAGTCTCAAGAGACAAAAACTATTTAGGAGAGACCGAGCTGGGGATGTATCAGTTGAATGATAATGAGAAAAATAACATTGTTTCTATTTTCTGATTCATGTTAGAAAGTCATTTGCACAAAAGAGAAGGTGAGTCACCCTAAAATGAGGGTGATCAACCGATGTTTGGAAATACTAGTGGACAGCCACTGAAAAGAGTTGCTTCCAAATTTAATAGTTTGGCCAATACTGAATTTATGAAAGGAATGGAAATTCAAATAATTAGAATTATTACCCATTTTTAAAGTTCTCTAGGAAGAGAATAAAGCGTTAAATAATGCTGAGGAGTGTGATCTGAAAGCGACACTGATAAGTCAGCTTGGCTTCATTGTGATTTTGACACCTTTTCTCACGGCTCAATGCCAGCAGGAATGAATCTAGGAAATCAATATTCTTCAGAATATCTTGTTTGAAAAGTGAGAAGTAACAAAAAGCAGCTTTTAGGAACCAGTGAACACCATAAAATTCTCTTTACAGAAAGAATAATCTCTTTTGATTATATATATATATTAATATATATTTAAATTTGCTAAATGATTTCTTTTCCATAGAGAGTGACAACAGATTGTCCTGAGTAAAATTAGTTTATTTTCCAGGTTGCCGTGATCATTTCTCCTACTTCCCTTTGTCAGGATCTCTTGCCTGTTTCCTGAAAACTTGTTTGAATATGACACCCCCACCAGCCATACCAATGCCAGTCAGTTACTCAGAGTCACTGTATTACAGTAACATATTAACTTCAAATGCTTTACATACAGGACTTTGTTCTCTGCATCCCTAAGCACTCTGCTTACTGGGGCTTCTTATCCACATTGTCAGTGAGGCAAAAGTTTGAGAAAAGAAGATTCTATCTGCCTAGTAGTAAAGCTGGGATCTCTGTGTGGTCTAAGATGACCTCTTCACTGATGCACTGGCCTGGCCAATGAGAAGAGTGGGTAAGGTCATGAGAGGCTCCACTCCTGGCCATGCCTTGCTTCTTTTATAGGATCCCAGGGCCACTAAAAGTCTTCTTATCCATTTTGTGCCTGGATGATGCTTCTTCAGTTTCTCTGCCTGGTAAATTATGTGAATTTGGAATTTGATTCAGAAAATACACTGGAAAATTTTTCCGGGTTATCATCGTTTTTATCTTGTAAACATTTTTGCAATTGATATTAAATCATGTCTCTGTCCAGCAAAATAGATTAAGAAAAAAATTTGACCCCCTGCAATGTTCTGGGGCCTTGTGGGAATACAAAAGGAGAGTCACGGAAATCAAGTACGCCTTAGCTGTCTTTGAAGCATCCATAAATGCTGAAGTCAACTCTATGTAAAAAAAGCTGGTTTGTTCCTGTCCTATGGAAGCTTTGGAAGGAGAGACTTCAATAAGTATTGTTGCTACTCAGCCCCTTTCATGAAAACTAAATTTCACTGAAAACATCTATTCTGGATTTAAGCTTTCATTTTTTAATTTAAAGCAATCTATCAGATATGAGAAAATAATCTTGAAAAAGAAGGGCTTACACTTATTTCAATTATTTTATTTTTAGCATATTTTAAAATTAAGGACACTTCACATAAAAGTATTTCTCATATTTGCACAATACTTTTGATTGGCTGGAGATATTTACTGGTGCACAGTGGACATCAGCTTCATGATGAAAATGAGTGATGGTTTTGGGAGCCAGGCATCCTTTGAGCCCATCCAAAGCCCAAAGAAGCAGTCACACATTCTCAGAGACTCAGCCATAAAACTACACTTATAAAGACTTTTAACGTCTAGCCTCCACCCTGCACCTCAAACTTGATTTTATTTTTGTTTTTGAATTGTCCAATGAAAAGCCTCTATTTCACAATCAACTACATGATAGAGCTTTTTATTTCTATATTGCTGGCAACCCCTGCCTCACCCCATTTCTTTCTTACCTGACGTTGGTCACACAGACAGTGGACTCCAGGCTGCTCTTCTCCATGGTGCCTCTCTCCATGTAAGCATAGATGTCCCCGTGGGCAAAAGCCACCAGCCACCACATGATAGCAAAAAGCAGCCAGCTGCAGAGGAAGGACATGGTGAAGATGACCAGCGTGTGACGCCACTTCAGGTCTACCAAGGTGGTGAAGATGTCCTGCAGGAAGCGACCCTGTTCGCGGATGTTCTTGTGCGCCAGGTTGCAGGCTCCGCTCTTGGCAATAAAGCGGGCTTTGGGGAGGCGGTCGCGGATGCGGGGCTTGCGCAGGTTCTCCGCAGCGATGCGTGCCAGTACATACTCCTCGGGGATGATGCTCTTCCTGGCCAACATCTTCTGTCACCATAGCCTGTCTATGCACCTACCCGAACCTGTGGCTCCTTTCCTCCACACCCGTCCTCCTACAACAGAGAAACGCTTATTAAAAACCGTCAACTTCCTTTCCTCACCTCGGGTACATAGGGATGCCGTTTTGCACACACGAAGTGGCATGCAAAATTGATGTGGTCAACAATACAAATGTGAACCTAGCTTGTGTCTGAGGTCAGAGAATCCCTAGAAAACTTTTGATCAGAGGAACATTTTTTCCTTTTCTCCTCTTATCTCCCTGAGCACTCTTGGGAATAGCCTCAGGTACGAAAATCTTAGAGCATTCTCCGCAAATACCGGCTCAGGCTTGAAGAGAATTCCCTTGTGATTCTCAGCATCTCCAGATTAGGGAAAGGAAACGTGCACACGCCATCAAGAAAGAAAACTAAAGCCAGCTAGGGTCACCATCCACTTGCTCTTTAAGTAAAGTAGCAAGGTTAAAAGTAAAGAAGGAGGAATTCTTATTTTTTGTAGCAGCGAAGGAATTGCTTCCTGTTCATTAAGAAAATATTAACCGTAATTGACAAGGTACCAAGCGATGCGCTTTCGAACTTGAAAGTGAATGATTTAAATTTGAAGAATTTTCGAGATGCATTTTCAAAAGCAGCCTAGACCTCTCCCCTCTCTATGTACCTATCACAGTATATTCTGGAAACTAATTTGCATCACAGGGCTCAGACGCACAGCAGAGGGCTGAGGTGGAGTTCCAGGGCATGAGTTGGGTTGGGTGCGCTTGGGCTGTGTGGCCTTTGAAGTCACAGGCTGGGGTGCTACCGGGTCCCCTAGTTCTCCCCGGGAGGAGCAAAGTAACTTACAGGCTCACGGCAGCGCGCGCGGCGGCGAGAGCTCCGCGCACCCCAAGGCGTACAGCGGCGGGCAGATCCCTAGCTCTCGCATCCCGGGAGCAGGGGCCGCCACAGCCCGAAATGTAGATCCGGGGGATGCTGGTCCTCCAGAACTGAGTTAACACTCTAGAAGGTGCGATCCACTGTGCACGCGGAGAGGAGGGCTGGAGGACCAGGGATGAGTTTGGTTTCCCCCTCCCCCAACTGCTGCCGGGCTCCGGGAGGACAGGGGAGGAGTTGGGGGAGAGATGCTGGTGGTAGTGCTCCGCTAGCTTCTCAGCCGCCTAGTTGGGGCCAGACCTCCGAGCTAGCAGAAGGTGGAGGCGGGGGCTAGTCTGGGGGAGGCAGGGAGCCGCCCGGGAGGGAGGGACCACCAGGAGAGGAGGCACTCGCCAAGCCAACTCGGTTCCCAGTAGCCGAGACTCCACTCTGAAGCTGGTCCGACCCACACGTCTTTAAAAGGCTCGCTGCTCAGAGAACTTTCTGAGTCCAAGTTCACTGACGCAAAGAGATTTTAATTTATTGTTTTTTAATTGTAACTTTGGGAGATCACTGGGTTGCTTCAGATTGAATAAAACCAGATGGAGAGAGTTTAGGTGTTCTGGGTGGGGTGAGGTGGAGTGGGGTGGGGTGGGGTGCCTGCCTTGAGCACATCTATTCACATAAGAACAGAGAGGGTAGGACGAAGGCTGAAATCTTTTCTAATAAACTACTTCACCAATTAAGAGCAGTTCTCAGGAACTTAGACACACACACACACACAGGCGCGCGCGCGCACACACACACAAACAAAAGAAAAAGGAAAGGAAAGAAAAATAGAGACCAACAACAAAAACCCATGAGCAATGGCTTCCAATAAAGAAAGTTTACAATCAGCAGGACTGGCTGTCTACAGCCTAGTACCACTCTGGTCATCGAGGCACAGTCCGTGCTCCGGTTTCTGACTTGCGATCCCCCCACCCCATCTAGATTGTAGGAATGATAAGGCAGCGCATTTGCGAACAAGAAAGATTATACAGTAAATATATTTCTATAGCTTTTGAAACGGAGCCGGGAGGGACAAACGTGCTTTCTCCTGCAGGCCAAGCCTCTGTTTTTGGCGCTTGTATTAATGGAAACTTTAATTCTTGGAAATTTTATGTGTTTTCCCAGACATGGGGGTCGAGAGTATATGAAGTATAAACAACGTGATCATTTACTAAAAAGACCTAAAATTAGTCTTTAATGAAGGAAAATGATGAGTTCTCCCCACCTCCTTTTTCCATTGTGCGTAGATCTGCTTAACCCCTTGAAGGCTGGAGTGCCTGTTGGTCAGCAGCAATTCCTTCTGCTTATTTCGTTTTCTGCGGTGTGACTCGATAGCAACCATGTAGACTCCGCTTTTGAGTGAGCACCTCCGCTGTAATGGTTTGTAGGACAGGTTGCTGTGCAGTTTATTGTCCATTCATTTAACACCAAAACCATTTTTTTTTTTTCAGAAGACGGGGTATCATGTGTTCTAAGCTGGCCTATGATGACCTTGAACTTCAGACCCTCCTTCCTACATCTTCCAAGTACTGGGGTCAGAAGTGAACACCATCATGCCTGTTTTTTGTATTGTTTTTTCAGAGTTTGTGCACACTAGACAAGCACTCTACCAACTGAGCTACATACACATCTACTCCTTCTCTCTCTTTCTGTGATTTTATTGTTGTCTTTTGAGACAGGATTTCACTGTGTAACCCAGGCTAGCTTGTAGTTCACTATATATCCTAGACAGGCCTGAAATTCAACGCAGTCCCCCTGACTCAACTTCTTGAGTGTAGGTGGAGTTTCTCTTTGTCTCAACAGCTGCTCCCAAATAACCACAGAAGCTTAATATTACTTATAAATGCTTGGCCAATAGCTCAGTCTTGTTACTAGCTAACTTAAATTAACCCATTTATATTACTCTGCATTCTTCCACATAGTGTTACCTCTCTTTCATCTTGCACCTCAGGTCTCCCCTCCATGTCTAGCTGGCAACTCCTTTGATTCCAACCTTCTTCTTCCCAGTGTCCTTGGTTTGGTTCTCCCACCTAACCATATCCTGTCCAACTATTGGCCAGTCAGTTTCTTTATTAAACCAATCACAGTGACATATATTCACACAGTGTAAAGGAATATTCCACACTTGAGTGCTGAGATTAAAGAAGTGATGTACCATGCCTGGTTATTAAACATCTAATATGTGTTTATATAGCTAGGAATATATAAATATATGTCACTACTGCTGATCTTAAGAGATAGACAGTGGTAGTCAAGGAGATATGACACTGATAAGATTTGACACAATCACAATCAAAGATGTGATTCAAATGCTTTACTCTTACTGCTTTACTAGAGGACCTGGGTTCAATTCCCAGCACACATATGGCAGCTCACAACCATCTGTAACTCCAGTTCCAGGGAATTCAACATCTACTTCACACCTCTGTAGGCACCAGGCATGCATCTGGTGCATAGACATACACGTAGGCAAAACTTATACACATAAAATATATAATAACAAATTAAAATGTTAAATAATAGGAAATACAAAAGGTGCCATAGAATTTGGTAAGGAGCAGTGAGGGATGGGAGAATGTTCCTGGATTGTTGGGTATCCAATCTAGTCTTTAAAACACTAGATCTATTTGGAATATATTGAAAAGCAGAGAAAAGACATTCCATAGACAAGCAGATAGTCATGAAATGTGAGCAAGAGCTTTGGCATAGCAGAAGTGAATCTATCCAGCAGCCAGGAAGGACCCATAAGGCAGCAGGTGACAGTTTTGAATGCAATGCTCCCCGGGGCAGCCCAGTCACTGGCTTTCTTAACACAAATACTTGTCCATGTGGAAGTCAGTATCCTTCAGGTTCTTTGTAGGCACTCTAAGCTATTATTTAGGAATCAAGAGTGTGATGATTGGGTTTCATTGCCAAGTCGACTGGATTTAGAATCAATCACCTAGGAGACACACTTGTGTTTCTGAATGTGTTTCCAGAGAGAATAAGCTAAGGGGGGAAGACACATCTGGAGCATGGACAATATCCCACCAGTTGGGGTTCTAGACTGAGCAAAGAAAGGAGAGGGGGAAAAGCGAGCTGAGTACCAGCACCCATCCACCTGCTCTGCTTGCTGGCTGCAGATGCAGGGTGACCAGCTGCCTTGCATTCCTGCCACTATACCTTCCCTGCCATGGTGGACTGTATGTCCTAAACCACAAGCCCAAACAAACTCCCCCTTCCCCAGGACGCTCTTGCCGGTATTTCATCCCAGCAACAAGAAAAAGAATGACTATAAAGAGGTTCCTGAAGTTCTTACTCTCTGAAGAAATAAAGCTTGTCAGCTGCTTGCAGGCAAGGGAAGGTGACACACTGATGTCTTTCTCCACTGCCTGTTGCTGTGACGACCAAATGAAGGTTGGTGAGGTGCTGGAAACAACTTCTGAAATGGAGGGTAGGGTCTTTGTGCCTGACAACTTTGACTTTGACTTGACTTGCGAGTTTTCAACTCTTGGATTCCAGAATTTGGAAAACCTTGCAGACGGCAGTTGGAGCATTCGCATCACCAGCCAGGATGATGGCCGGTCGGCTTTACTTGTGTCCTCTCCTAGACCACTTGGGAACGGATTGCTTTGGAATCAGCTTAATAAACCATTACATAACTAGTAATGAAAACAGGATGTTACAAACTCACTTTCAGAGTGTGATCATCAATGGAGAATGATAGTATAACTCTTCACGGTTTTATGTTCCAGGGCATTCAGAAAATATTTCTTTTTGAGCTAGGTGTGTTTGTGTACACTATACAATAAGTATTTCTCTTCTTTTAGTTATGTCATTCATCTTGTTAAAGAGACCATCAGAACTGCACATGAGAAGGATTTACATCCAGCTACTGTGATCAATTCAAGTATACCAACTCAGGAGGGAGTGTGAGTCGGAAAGCCACTATAGGGATGGTTAATAACCTTTTATTTACATCTAGGTGGATAAAACAAACTCTCTGCTTCAGTGGGAAAGAGAGAAAACTAGTCTATTAAGTACAAAAGGAATGGATTATGTAATTATGAAACATAAAGGTATATGAACAATCAATCAGGGCTTGGGGAGATAGTTCAGTCACTACATATTGACCTTCCTTTGCAAGTAAAAGGACGAGAATTGGTTCCCCAGAAAGGTGGGTGCAATGCCACATTTGTAATCTTAGCACTGGGGAGATAGGGACTGCAAGACCCCTGGGGTTTGCAGGCCAGCCAGCCTAATCTACCCTAATCTGAGAGCTTCAGACCCATGAAGCTTCAGTAACGTTTCTCAAAAACATATGAACTCCACCTGAGGATGATCTTGTACATACACCCATACTGGGGGATGAGCACTTCAGGGAACTCAGGAATTCCCGTGAAAGCTTTGAAGTAGGAAATAACTTGACATGCTTGAAGACTCTGAACAAGAGCAGTGCAGTTGATAGAGAAGAGGAAGGACAGAGGGGCAGAAGCAGAACATGTCAGTGGTCCATCCATCCACCCCTCCGCTTACCTAGTGAGTGGACTGAGGGTTGGCCAGAGACTAGGCTGTGACCAGCAGTGGCCCACTGAGAACTAGGTTCTTTTCCTCACATCTCTTGTAAGAGCGTAGTAAAATAACTTATCTAAACTCACCGGCCTAGTAAGAGAGCAGCTGTGGCAAGTTCAGAATGTCTGCGCTCACAGTGGTTTCACACTAGGGAGTCTTTCTGAGGAATGGTTTTCCATCCATGGTCCAGCTCCACGAAAAATGCCGGTGATGTGATTTTATGCTCCTCTGAGGCTTTGTTGGGCAGAGATAAAACAAAAATAAAATCCTTAACCACAAGTTAAAATGTCTTTAATGAGAAGGTATAAATTCTTCCAATAAGATGAAACAAAACATATTACCCCAGAGACGTGAGGTATTTCTGCTTAGGATGAGGGTACTGTGGTTTGGATACAGTCTGAATGTGTCCTTCAAGAGTTCCTGGGCCAGAAACTTGGTCTCAGGTGTGACATTGTAGAAGATAGTGAAATACTTTTGTGTGTGTGTGTGATGTTTATATGTTGTGTGTATGTGCACAATGTGTGCACATGTACATGTATGTGCATATGTGTGGAGGTCAGAAGTTAATTTCAGGTGTTGTTTCTCAGACTCAATTTGCCTCAATTTTTCCCTTTAGAGTAGTCTCTCATTGGTCTGGAGCTCATCACTTAGGCTAGACTAACTGACTTGTGAACCCCAATAATTCTCCCATCTCTGCTTTCTCAGTACTGGAAATACAAATGCATGCCACCAGCTTGGCTTTCTATCTGGGCGCTGTGCCTCCGAACACAAGTCCTCAAAATCGCACGGCACTTTGATCGACTGAGTCATCTCCCCAGCCTCTGGAACAATGGGATTTTCGAGAGATGGGTAAGTCACAAAGGTAGAGTCCTCAGAAGAAAACTACTGTTAGTCATTTATTGGTGAAATTATTAAGGCCACTCCAATAGTTAAAAGGTAGGTTTATTTAGTGGCATAACTTAGAAATGAAGGGATAGGTAGGTTGCAGGGTCTAGGAAAGGCGTGGCGCAGTCCGGCTGTGTTCTCTGGAGAACTCTGCTCAGTCTACCTCCAGTGTCCAGGGTCCAGGAACTAAGAGAGGTGGTGCATCTGGATCTCTGGTCTTCAGGGTTCTCTCTTGGCCCCACCTCATAGGCGTGACAGTTACCGAAGCCTCAATGGGGGTTGGAACTTCCAGATTAAAGCTGGAATGGCTGCCCACTACAGTCATTTTTCTTAGAACTTTTATGAGTATATATTCATTGTACAAAGAGATGGGTTTCATAAAGCCATATTCATTCAAGTCTATCATGTATTTTGTCCATATTTTTCTTTCCTTACACCCCTGTCCTCTGTCAGAGAGAAAAGGTTATATCTGTTTTCCTGGGTCTGTTTCATTGCACTCAGTGTGATGATCTCTGGTTCCATCCAGTTTCTTACAAATGACACAGTGACACTCTTTACAAAATATTTCGTTACTGTTTTCCATGTGTGTGGGCATTAGGCACAAATGTCATGGCATTTATGTGGAAGTCAGAGGAGAACTTTGGAGAGTGGGGTCTCTTTCCACCATGTGGGTCCTGGGGATTGAGCTCATGTCATCGGGTTTGAGGACAGGTGCCCTTTCCTCTCAGCCACCTCATTGTACTAGTCTTCCCTCTTTATAACTGAATGAAACTTCACTTTGTATGTGCACTATGTCCATTCTTCTGATGACAGACACCAGGGCTGATCTTGGGGAGTGGACTAGTTCCCAAGAGAGCAGATTGTTTTTTCTGAATCTCTGGCTTCATGCCCCATGTATTCTTGTGATCTCAGCCATATGATGCTCCTTTCCTTGAGGTCTTCTCCAGAGATGGGGCAACAAGTATACTTGATCTTGTCCTTTTAGTCCCCAAACAGCCAAATAAATCCCCTTTCCTTAAAAAGCATCTAACCTTGGGTCTTTTGCTGCAGGAACAGGAGAAGATGGAGACAAGTTATCTGGTATACAGTGGCTAGGACAGTGTCTGCCCTGTGACATGGTCTTATGAACTCTCAATAATATGTGAAGATTGGTTTTGGTCAAGGACCTAGAGTAAGAGTTGAGTGTAGGAAGTGGGGAGGTATAGCCTTCAGATTCCTTTAATAATTACCTAACTCTCTTCCAATCTAAGGCTAAGAAAATAAGGGACCATGTATTAACATTTTATAGATTTAGCTGTCATTTTTGAGATCTTACCAACCTTCAGAGTATGGTATATAATCAATGGTTGTATTGGTGCCTCCCCAGCTCTTAAATTTGACTGATGCCAAATACTGAACAGGAACCAACCACATATTTGTGAATATTTGTGAACATTTTCTACACTGAAGCTCTACAATGCTAGCTCTAAATAAAGCTGGAAGTCCCCACCCCCACCCTAAGAAATGAGGAATAGATGTTGTCCGCTGTTTCCAGGACCTGAACTAAGGTATTAATATTATAGTGTGAAAGAGAAAGAGAAAGAAAAGGAGAGGGAAAGGGAGAGGGAGGGAGGGAGGGAGGGAGGGAGGGAGGGAGGGAGGGAGGGAGGGAGGGAGGGAGAGAGAGAGAGAGAGAGAGAGAGAGAGAGAGAGAGAGAGAGAGAGAGAGAGAGAGAGAGAGAGCCCAGCCTCTGCTAAGAACTTAGGGAGAGATTTCCAAAGATGTCCTTCTCTATCCTGTGCTTTCAAAGGTCCCTGTGTTTTGCAAACCCAGTGACTCACGCAGTGCTTGGAAAGAAGAACCTGACATTTCCCAGAACTCTTTGTGGAGTGGCTGCTCACTGCCACCTTTCAAAATATGCCAGCTGCAGAAGAGGTTACAAAAGATTTAAAGGGACTTTTAGATTTGACCCAAGCAAGCCAGGGTTTTCTTTTCTACCATTAAAGTGGGGATTTTACTTCAGGTCAATTACCTGAGCCTAAAAGGTTTGTGTGGTTCAGTTTGTTTTGTCCTTGTTGTTGAAAATTTGCAGGAGAGTTGCTAATTAAGTTCACAGAGCCATGGGGTGAGGAAGATTTGTGATCTGGGTGGTGCTAGGAGTATAGTCTGGTGGCATAGCACTTGCCTAGCGTGCATGAAGCCCTGGGTTCAATCCCCAGCTCTGAAAAAAAAAAAAAGCAAAACAAAAACTGCTCAGAAACCAATTCTGTCATTTCCTTGGTTGGTGGCTTTGAACATCACTTTCGGTAACACTGCTTTGTTTCCTTTTTTGGCAAATAGAGACATTAAGATCCACCTCTCAGAGCTGTGTGTTGATGAGCTGGGTACACAAAGGGTTAAGAAGTGACTGGGACGTCTGTAACATGATATTACTGAAAAATAATTACAGCTTTGACAAAACCTGTGTTTTATTTGGTATTTTTTACATATTTATTTGTTTCTTTGCTTGCAATACAATTTATTAATAGTTTCAACCAATGATAAATAATAATGGAGGTGACTAGTGTGGTTTCATTTTTGTGATTTTAATGAAATCTTCCAGAGCAAAGAACTAATATGTCATTTCGACATAGTATGTTTTATAATTTTTTAGTTTTTAATCAGTGATGGGGAGTGAATTAAATTATGCCAAATGCACATGTTTAAGTGACCTTTCTTTTGACCAGTTAGCACGGTGAATTAAATCACTAGACTAAAAATGTTGAGTAATTTTTATACTCCTAAGTGACCTTTCTTTTGACCAGTTAGCACGGTGAATTAAATCACTAGACTAAAAATGTTGAGTAATTTTTATACTCCTGAGATGGAGTACATTTTCTTACGACAAACTGTTATTTTATTTAGTGTGTTGGATTTTGTTTTCTAAACCATTGATTTTGATTTTTGAAGAAAGTTTTCTGGACTGTTTTAACACTTCAATTAGACTCTCCCAGGCTTTGGGTATCAGCCTTGAGTCTTTGTAGAAGAACTAATGAGTATTCCTTCTCTGTGGATTAGGATAAAGTAGAACAGAAGTAGCTACTTCTTGAAAGTTTGCAAGAATGTTGATATCACCTACTTCTGCATTGTGTATGTTTGGGGGAGGGGTGCAAGCAAGCAGGGATGCATGCACATGTGTGTGCACGTGGATTGAGGCCAGAGAACAAGCTTGAATGCTGTTCCTCAAAGGCTGCTCTCCTTCTCTTGAGATCAGATCTCTCACTGGACCTTGACAAGGAGGCTGAGCTGGCTGCCAGGGAACCTCAATGCTTTGCCTCTCTTCACCTCCCCAGCACAGGCTCGATTAGCTTGCTTCTGGACAGGGTCTTGCTATGTAGCCCTGGCTGGCCTGGAACTTACTGTTAGAATTCACAGGCTGGCTTCAGACTCACAGAGAGCTGCCTGCTTCTGCCTCCTGCATGCTGAAATAAAGCTAGCTATACATCACCACACCTATTTCATCACAGCATATGTGTTTTTTGCATGTGTGTGACCTCTGGTCTCTTGGGCACTTGCATCATGTCGTTACTTGTATGAATGTACACACACACACACACACACACACACACACAGAGAGAGAGAGAGAGAGAGAGAGAGAGAGAGAGAGAGAGAGAGAACTAAAAATAAATATGTAGCTAAAAAAGAAACTGTCTTCTCAACTATGCAGCTCCACACAGAGTTGGAGATGTGATCCGTGTCACATCCTTGACACATCTGCCTCTTTTGGACTGTCACCCCACCTGCCCGAGCTTAGCTTCTTGGTTCCTCCGTTTGCTTTACCTGTTGAACTGTGTGCACATGGAATCCCAAGGTAAGATGTAAACACATAGCCCTGGTAGAACCTTCCAGGTCTCTAAGTGGGTGTGCCATTTACCTCCTTTCATCAGTATCTGATAGTCTACCCTCGTTCGTGTCATGCGGTCAGCCCATTTCTTGGGATGTGCTGATGTTCTTAGCTATTTTATATATTTTTTGTCAATTCTTTGAGAATTTCATACATGATATTTTGAGCATATTCAACCCTCTTCTCTAACTCTTCCAAGACTCACCTCCTCTTTCCATACCTGTTCAACTTTGTGTTCTCATTTTCATTCGTTTGTCTCGTTCTTTAAAAACAAAGTCAATTGAATATAGTCAGTGCTATCTATACACTCTTGAGTGTGTGGCCATCTGCTTGAGTATGGTCATCTGTCATGAGCCATGACTTACCATGAGCCATACTCTTGATGAAAATTACCTATACACTCTTGGGTGTGTGGTCATCTGCTAGAGTACGTTCATCTATCATGAGCCATGACCTACCATGAGCCATACTCTTGATGAAAATTACCTATACACTCTTGGGTGTGTGGCCATCTGCTGGAGTATGGTCATCTGTCATGAGCCATGACCTACCATGAGCCATACTCTGGATTGTAGTGGGTAGCCATTCCAGCTTTGTTCTGGAAGTTCCAACCCCCATTGAGGCTTAGGTAACTGTCACGCCTACAAGGTGGGGCCGAGAGAGGACCCTGAAGACCCAAGATCCAGATGCGCTGGCTCTCTTGGTTCCTGGACCCTGGACGCTGGAGGTAGACTGAGCAGAGTTCTCCAGAGAACACCCCTGGACTGTGCTACACCTTCCCCAGACCTTGTTACCTATTCCTTCACTTGTAAGTTACCCCACAAAATAAACCTCCCTTTTAACTATATGGGGTGGCATTAATAATTTCACCAATACTAAATGAAAATTAACTTTTTCTGTCTCAGCAGTTATCAGTGATCGAATGTCATCTCAGCTAGAGGTGGGACTGGCACCCACCTCTCCCACTTCAAGGTGGTATTTTGGCTGACTTGAGCTTTGCACAAGTCTTGTGAGCTCTGTCACAACCACTGTGACTTCCGATGTGCAACTGACTATTGTGTCCGGCAAACACGGCATTACACTACTGTTACACTAAAAAAAAATTAATTCTAGGTTGTAAATTTTCTCAAACAGTTTAATTTTGAGTGTGTGATGTTTTTATTCTTTTTAATTCCATAGGAAATCTACACTTTGCTGTAACACCTTGATATTGTATGTCTTCACCAAAACCTCAGGGGCATTCATATTATGAGCTATAATTATATAATTTCTCATCTTGAGTATATGATTTCACCATTACAGATTAGGGTATTTATTATTATTATTATTATTATTATTATTATTATTATTATTGGTTTTTCAAGGCAGGATTTCTCTGTGTAACAGCTCTGGCTGTCCTGGAACTTGCTCTGTAGACCTCAAACTCAGATCCACCTGCCTCTAACTCCCAAGTACTGGGATTAAAGTCATGCACCACCACTGCCTGGCTATAAATTTATTTTTAAAGGGAAATTGATCTTGTGATTAAAAAAAAACATAAGATGCAGTATATATCTTGAGGTCTCATTACTAATATTTCATACTGGAGCATGTTTTGTAATCATGTTGTCATCACTTGGGGTGAATGAAACTCAGTTTTGAAAGGAAGCAGTTTGTCACATGCTTGAGCTTTTCTTGCAAATGAAGAAATAGGAATGCAAACTTAACTGATAAATGCTAGACTGCATATCCACTAAGTGATGGAAGCTAAATATTATATAACCCACTCTCCAGTTCCCTCTAGTTCCTTGTCACTGCTATCCTAAATAGAGTCACGTTGTTATTTGTTATCATGTACCACATGCAAGATAAGTTACTTATTCTCAAGAGACATTAACTCACAAGTCTAGTCTTCAGTTAATCCCATGGTTAAAAATACACCCCTAAAGTCAGATTGCTTGAATTTGCCTCTCAGTTCTGCTAAGCTTGGGCAAGTTGGCTTCTCTCACTCTCAATTATAAAAGGAGATTAAAATATTTTACTTTGCAGAACTTTTTTCCAGATTAAACTAGAATGTACTTGCAAGGTTCCTATCATATATACCCAGCATATATCAGCTACTCTTATCCTTGTATCAAAATTTTCATGGGATGGTTTTATCATATGTATTCTATTAATGTCTGAGGTGATGTCATATTATTCTTCTGTTATTTTCCCCAGTGATTTTATTTCCCTTGTGTTGTTTGATACGAGATGGTACCAGACATTACAGAGGTTATATAATATTTAAACCATAAATCATTATTTCATCTCTATGTTTTATTGGCAGGCATAGCTAAGTTTTATTAAAATACTATTTAAGCCAAGAATTCCTCATGAAATATTAGACTCGCTAATTTTCCCCCTATGTGGTTGGACAAGGGCCTAGATGCTTTGTGTTCCTGATATAATATCTTACATTCTAGAAGCTCGTTCAAGTGGGAATGAAGAAAGGATGCTCCCATTATCACCCCAAATCATTACCTTTCCACCATTTCCTCTTTTTTGGTCGAGGACACAGACTTGCAATGTTTGGGTTAAATGTTTGGCACTTTCGGGTGTCTGGGGCTGAAGGCTGCTGGGAGAAATGAAGAATGCATGTATAAAGTGTATGGGTGAGAACCCCAACATGGCAGGTGAGTGCAGCTCTAGATGTGTGTTACTGCTTGCTTGAATGGTTGTGGGAAATGTCTCATGGAAGCAGTGTGGCATAAAGCTATTTCTATAAGAAAGTAAAACTTGGGCTAAAAAACCAGGTTCAGTATCTACCCTAAAAATCCCCTTAGAGTAGATTTTTGTTTTGTTTTCTTGTTTTCAAAGAAAAACACACCCTTCTTTGGACTTTTCCTCCAGCCATGGCAGAGGTAGGCTGGGAGACACTGGAACAAAAAGTTTTGTCAGTCAGCATATTTGACCATGTGATAGGCAGAACAGGAAAGATTTTCCCTTCTAAACACCTCTCCCCATAAAAAATGATAGTAGTCAGTGACCAGTACAGAACATCAATGACCAGTGCAGTGTATCAATGGCCAGTGTAGTACATCAATGGCCAGTGCAGTGCATCAGTGGCTAGCACAGAGCATCAGTGGCCAGTGCAGTGCATCAGTGGCCAGTGAAGTACATCAGTAAGCAGTGCAGTGCATTAGTGGCCAGTACAGAGCATCAGTGGCCAGTGCAGTTCATCAGTGGCCAGTGTAGTGCACCAATGGCCAGTGCAGTGCACCAGTGGTCAGTACAGAGCACCAGTGGCTAATATAGTCCATCGGTGGTCAGTACAGAGCATCAGTGGCTAATATAGTCCATCAGTGGCCAGTGCAGTGCATCAGTGGCCAGTGCAGTGCATCAGTGACCAGTACAGAGCATCAGTGGCCAGTGCAGTGCATCAATGGCCTGTGTAGTGCACCAATGGCCAGTGCAGTGCATCAGTGGCCAGTACAGAGCATCAGTGGCTAATATAGTCCATCAGTGGCCAGTGCACTGCATCAGTGGCCAGTGGGGTGTATCAGTGGCCAGTGCATCATCTCCTTAAAACTACTGTTTGTGATTTGTTCTTTCTGAGATCACTGGTTATCACATCACCTCTAATTTGTGTTAAGTTTTCCTCAGAATATAACTTTACATTTTTAAAAAGGAGACTTATTTTCTTTTAAATTAAGTGCACACATGTGTGGGAAGAAAGAGTATGTGCATGTGCGAGTACAAGTGCTCACAGAGGCCAGAAGAGGGAGTGGGGTCCCCTGGAGCTGTAATTACAGGTGGCTGTGAGCCATCCAACATGGGTGCTGCGAACTGAACTTGGGTATATTACCCGTCCCACCATTCCTCTGACCCAGACTTGACTTCTAATCAGTGTGTACCACCTGGTCACAGCTTTGACCTCAAAGGCAAATCCTTGACTTAGATGGAAGCAGGGCAAAATCGTCCTGGGTACACAGAGAGAGGAGTTGGAAAAATCTGACTTCTCACGTGCCTGGTCCTTTGGGCAGACAGCTTAAGACGTCGAGGTGGCTATAAGCTGGGAAGCTAGAGAATTTTGCATCAAATCAGTCATAAAGGTTATGTGGGAGGTTAGAAAACGTTAAAGTTGTTCATAAAGTCTAGGTGCAAGGCAAAAGTCCAGCAGAAATGGTAATGTAACAGAAAGAAAATGAAAACCCAGAGACAATGGAACCGAGGGAGTGGCCAGTCCCCAGACTGACCTCTAGATATGCCCCCATATTCAGTTTTCATGAGCCTTGATTCCCCCTATTCCAGTTCTGACTGACATGGCTTCTCCTGACCTTTGCTCTTTGGGAAACAGGGTGGTGGTGACCGTAGTGTGGATGGCCAGTAGAAATTTGCTGCAGGGCATATAATAAGAGGTGATTTAAATCCCATGTAGATGACACATAGTGCGAATGTATCAACATGTAAAGATGAAGGTATTTGAAGAACAAATGTGACAATGAAAAAGATAATAACCATCATGATACCTTTCACCCTTTTCATGCTGGGAAAACGGGAAACATCAGCAACAACTGCCCATCCTCAAGCCAGACACATCTGGAAATGTATATAGCATGAGGCATATACATTTGCAATTTAAGCTCAGAAGAATCAAAGGCAAAGGATTCAATGGCTAACTCAGATGTGGAAAGCACACATTGTATTCTCATGAAAAATATTCATGCTTAGAATTCCTACTACTAGTTAAATGGCAAATCAAAAGAAAATGGTGTTAGGAGTCCTGGCTATCTTCTCAGATGAGATTCAAAACAAGATTGCATCAGCAAGGAACTAAAACAATGCATTCCATGACATGGAGGAGTCTGAGTAACTCAGGGTAAAATGACATCAGTGACAAAGAGAAACTAGTGCAGCCAGGCATGGTGCTGCAGGCATACAAACCCAGCACTTGGGAGGCTGAGCCAGAGGATCACTTGTGAGTTCAAGGCCAGGCTGAGCTAAATAGTGAAAGAGGAGGATGTGGGGCAGGCTTAGGTGGCTTAACCCAAACTTGGCTAGTTATAAATCTCATCTGAGGCACTTGCTAGAAATACATAAAATCTCTTCCTTGGTGAGTTTGAGCCAATGCTTAACAAATCAATGATGTCAAGAACATACAGTTACTGAAGAAGAAAACTGAATGTAAGTTTTCAGGCGCATCCTATTAGCTGGCATTTCTCCTTTGAACAGGTGGCATGTAGTTTTAGGCAATGGGCCAATATAGGAGCTAGTTCTATGACTGCATAATCCAAAGACTGTTAGAAAATGAGTGACAAGGGATAGACTAGAAGACAATTATATGAGTCAGTCAATAAGTGTTTGGAAAAAGTCCAGTCATAGAAACACTTAGTTCAAGATGTTAAAAAAATAAAAATGAGAAAGAAGGAGGAGAAGGAGGAGGAGGAGGAGGAGGAGGAGGAGGAGGAGGAGAAGGAGGAGAGCTGGTTCACTCAATGGAAACAACCCTGGGGTCTGTTTATAAAGAGATGGTACACATTCGTGACTCTTAGAAATCATGAAGGCAGGCAGACCAGGTATTGTCTGGCAAGTATGTTGACTCATATCTATTGACTGGTTAACATGCAATGGAACTGTCTGCAGAAGAAAAGTCACCTGCTGTAATTGAGTAAACAAAAGACTAGTTTATTATGTAAGATAAGCCAATATGTTCTCATGTACTATAGAGAGTAAACTTACAGTGTACATAATAAACAAATTTAATATGCTGAGAATAAATAGAATAAACATAACAAGGAGTAGTAAAGAGTAACCTGTAGATGCTCACTTGTGTGCAGGATAGTGTAGTTTTACACCAGAAGGGGCCATGTCTATAGCAAACCTTTCTGTGTAAGAAGGTGTGACTTGGTAATAAACATCATGGATATTCAGCCCCAAAAGAATTGTTCAAACGAGCAGTATTTTAGAAGATTAGTCAATTTTTATGAAGCACTTTTGAGATTGAATTTATTGATAATGACTGTGATCTACTGGCTTTTTGAAGATAATACTATTATTTTCTCCTAATGAAGTCTTATATGTGGGACAAGAGCTGGTGGTTTAAGCAAAGTAATCCGGACCATTTTTGTCCATCATTATGAACTTCTTACACTATGGTTCTGCATTTATGAAGACACCTGGATATATCCTGATCCACAAGAATTTTAAGTCTTGAAACACATGCATTCCCCATCAATTATGTGTCTTTGAGATCTTACAATGTGTGAAAACCCTTATATGAAACTCAGCAATGCTTGTATCAGATGGGCAAGAGTTACAGAAACTGTGGTAGCTAGGATAACAGGGAAGCTAATGTTCAGTAAGTTTGACTTTATTAACTAGTATTTAAGTGAAACAGGACACTTATACCCTGCAGATTTCTGGTACACTCTTGTGCACTAAAATTAGAACAGGACAAATGGTCACATGTATTTCATCAATGTCTACAGGTGAAATCTGCCAAGTAGAAATAAAAACTCACTATTTATGTAACCCTCCCACAGAAATGCATTGTAGGGAATATTTGGTACCCTTGAGGAATGTGCACTTGCCAAGATTAACATACAGCTAAGATGTGGCATGAATGTGTGTGTGTGTGTGTGTGTGTGTGTGTGTGTGTGTGTGTGTGTGTGATGGATAAGGCCATTTACCTATATTCTATATATAATGTAGCACTTCAGGGTTCAGAGTCATTACCTCGCTGATAAAGAATTAAACTCCAGAAAGCTTAACTGTCCTATTGCTAGAGGACTGAACCTAACTTGAACTTTCTCTTATTGGACAGAGGAAAATGGAAACAGGTACAATGTTTTCAAATATTCAACCTCATGTCACAATCTTTCTCTCATAAGAGGTTGGCTTTACAGAGGTACTAAAAATGCATAATTCTTGGTGAAAAGAAATTATTAAAAAGGGGAAAAGTAAAAAAAAAAAGCATTAAAAAATATTCTCCTAAGGTAGATCATGAACTTTAGTATTTCGTTAGAAAATGAATTTCTTTTACTCTCTTCCTACATGGGCGTTCCAACAGCAAGGCAAGGTTAGCCCTCCCGGGAAGAGTGTGGTAATGCAGATTTCTCATTTCAACCCCCATGTTTGACAGACCTTGACCAGACTTAACTCAAACTGATTTACTTGCATGTTTTAACATAGCCTGCTATTCTAACCTGGCCTGATCATTAGAAAAATAACCCAATGGTGAACCTACAAGAAGTGTCTCTCAGGAAACTGTTACACCAAAACAGGAAACAGAAACCTCAACTTTCATACAAAAATCTGCTGAAGTTTATGGTGCTGCTCTGTGAAGGCCAAGGTGAAGCTCCCTCGGGTGTGCTGACGGCAGGCATTTCAATCCAGGTAGGACTGCAAGGCATCCCTTCACATGTCTGCACGAACGAATGAGGCGAACACTCCATCTTCCTGGGCCAAGAGGCTTTCTGGGGTGTCGTATTCCAAAATGTTCCCTCGCTTCATCACGATGACCAGGTCTGCAGTCAGAATGGTGTGAACTCGGTGCTGTGTGAATATGAAAACCAGCAACATTAGTTATGAATCTGAACTCGTGAGCCAAAACAAGGAATATGAATATCTCACAAACCGGTCATGCATGGTTGCTTCTTTCCTTTGGGTATGCCAAGAAATACTCTCTTCTTGCATTAATTACTTAATTAGTTAATTAATACACTTCTAAACACCAACCAATGTAGTTAGCTGTGCCTGCTCTGTCTTAATGTTAGTCAGCTGGTGTTGTCACTATTTGACTAAACCTGACAACTATGCACACTAATAAGTGTGTCTCCGTTACATGCTGAAGGGAGCCATTGTCAACCAGTTGGGTTATATTTTATTCCTGTTTACAGTTATCTCATGTGTGAGCCCACTAAATCTCTGGATTAACACACAATGAGAAGGACCCTGAGAGATTCAGGTCTGGGGAATCCCACCTGGGGAAGTCTATTCTGGCATTCAGCATTTGAATGTGTTATTCAGGTGTATTGATGTGTGGTCTCTTATTCGGTGGAGATCACCATCACTCACTGGCTCACTTCCCATGTGGCCCCCTTGGAAGAAGGGCTATGGCATTACTTAATAGTAATAATAAAAACTGCCATTTATCTAGGATATGCCCTATGTTAAGTGTACCACACACTTGGGAATCATCAAAATGTTCTTCAGCAGTGGGTCTCCCCCTGCTCCACTCCATCAGGGATATCATTAGGGTTCAGACAGATCAAGAAAAATAGAGATGATCCAGATAATTAACAGCACAATCATCATCGAATCATCATTGAGACAGGTTTGCTAGCTTCAGAGGGCAAGGTCTTTTCATCCTGCCATCCCTCAGAGGATGTTGGCCAAACACGATGAGTGTTGTAATGATGTGTGAGCAGGCTCTGATGTCAGCCCGACTTACATTCCAGTTCCCATACCTGTCGCCTGCGCAGTCTCCATCAGCACCCTAACCAGGGGTGCTGCAGCTTTGTACCTACACAAGGATGGCAGCGATGGCCCTGCCTTCCAGCATAATGTGAGAGAATTTGTGTGGAAACTGCACACCCTTTCTGGCACATATAAACAAATGATAAATGTCAACTGCTGTTAGGAATTCTCTTGATGGTTTAGAAGGAAAGCTCTTGGTGGCCTTTATTCTTGCTGAGATCAGCCTAAACCATAAAAATCTAAAGCCAGTCTCATGCAGTTTTAAATTTGCTGGGAGACACATTTTAAAAGCAGCAACAAGCAGTTGAAAGCAACTCTAGTACATACATACATACATACATACATACATACATACAATCCTCAGCCTGTTCTCTGTTAGCATTTTGATGTGTAACCAGCATGAAAAATCTTCATGCGTCCTTCTCCCTTTTCTGTCCTTGCTGTTTGAGATGCATCATGTATTTTAGCCATGCAGTGACTCTCAAGAGCTACCAGCCACTCTCAAGGTCTCATAGTCACCTACAGCTATTTTTAGGAATTTTCCAGAAGTTGGGGGGCAATGTACATCTTTGAGAAAAGACCAGAGCCATGTGTACCCCCATGCATCTGGAAGAAATAGACATAGCAAATTGCTTTATAACTATTAATGCATTTTCTCTCCAGAAAAATATTATTTCTTCAATAGCCATATCAGAGGTGCTTAAAAAAGAATTTGGCTTTTATGTCTATGAAGACAGTTTTATAAACATTGCTGTAATAGTTAAAAATAATGTTTACTAAAATAACAAAAACATTGAAAAATCTTAGCCAACAGAAATAAATATACTTTGCGTTTATTCCATTAATTCACATTACTTTTTGTTGTTGTTGGGAAAGTGTGGGGTCAGTTAGTATTGAAGAAAATTTCAAAATGCTCCAGAGAAGTTATCCAATTGAGGGTGAGGAATAAATCATTTCCATAAATAAACACCAGGAACTAATTTGGAATGTGATGGCTCCTTCTAAGAAGCCAGAAAAACATGTATTTTTTTAAAGCTATTTTATGTTTCAGTGGCAGTTGACCAAGGTAATGGGGAGCTTTTAGGCTGAGAAAGAAAATAAATCTTAGCAGAGCTGTGGATCTCTCTGGAAGGAGCCTATGACAAGTGAGGTGCTGGTCTATCGTCAATGAGCCACTTGTGTAGCCTGGGCTTCTCCCGAGTCTCCTAGTGATGCCTCATCCCTGTGACCTTTAGGTGGGGGATGCTGGGAGTTTAATGACCTCCACACTGGGTGTGCATAGTGAAAAGTATTCCACAAATACAGTTAGAAATCAGGTAAAAGAATGTAACTTTGCATTAAAGATACAAATTGTGATCAAGTAATCTTCAAGATAAAGACTTCATGGGACTGCCCACCACCACCATGTTTCATGCAGAGCAGAGATTTGGTCTCCTGGGTTACCAAGGGTCTGACATTCCTTTCTCCTCCCACTCACAAAGGAGCAACAGGGAATTCTCCCTACATGTCTCTAGTGAGACAACTCTTGAACCATATTCAAGAAGTGGTATTTCACGTCAGCTGGTTCTCTAGTCTCTTAGATCATTTACCGTGGTGAGAATGAACTTGTGAGGCTGCCCCCCTATCAAGAAGGAGGAACCGAAGAGCTTATCAGGAAAATTAGAGAAAGTGGGGCTTCCTCTACCTGGGCCCTATGGGAAGTCATTTCCTGCAGCTTGAGGAAGACACACTTCAGAGAGTGGCTTTCCCCCACAAGTAGTAGGGGTTCTTCAACAGCTCAGGTTCTCAGCAATTACACCAAGCAATCACATAAATGAAAACCTTCTTTGGGCCGGTAACACACATGGCATTTTTAAAAGTGACTAGAAAAGAGCCTCAAATCAACTGATCCTTAGGACAGAGGAAAGCTTGCTTCCTATTTCTTAAATGCTGTCTTTGAGAACATAAGCATGCTCCTCAGTCAGTAGCACACACGGTATAAGCACTTGGTCGAGCTGACTTGCATGGTCATCCCCATGGTTAGTTCTTCCCCCAGCAATCCTTTCAATCACAGCCTCAGCTCTGCCTTGCTCAGGCAAGTCAGCTAAGACATCTACCAGAGAATGAGACACTTGGAGGAGGAGCAGATCACGCTGGGCTACTTGTTGGTCATCACCAAAGTAGAAAAGAGGCCATTCTTGTGTTCCAGCAAGTTTGGACCAGTGTCACACTCCACTAAAATACCCTCAGAAAAGACTAAAACAAGGCCTGCATCCACAATAGAAGAGACTCGGTGCTGGAGGAGAGAGAAGTGGAGAGAGAAAAGAATCAGTGAGAAGGAAAATGGACGAGGTCTCATCAAGTCTTCAGTGGGCTGCAATGAGAGCAAAGATCAGACCAAACACAACGAGGAAGAGACAGAAAAACTAACACCCTTGCAAGCAAGCAAATGGTGGCTAAGTGAATCAGCAACCCAATCAAGGCTACCTAAAATGCAGGGACATTACCTGCCCGTGCCATGGGCATCTCATTGTCTTCTATTTTAAAACAGGTGAATGAGGAGAAATTATATACAAATATTAGCTAAATTGGTCATGGAATTTAGGAACTTTCTGAAAACTACCATGCTGCTAGAAATTAGCACTGACACTGGTCAGCTGGTGTCCTTACACTTCAGATGGTGTCATTGAAAATAAATGATATATGTGACATGAAACAGGAGAGAAATACACAATTCAACATCAGTATATTTCACATTCTCAAACTTAAAACTCAAAGAGCCTTATAACCAAAGCTACAGAGGAAGGAAGCGATCCCACACATGTTACTTACAGCTATGGTCACGACTGTGCGGTCCGCAAAGGCTGTCATTACTACTTTCTGCAAAATGTTTTCCTGCCAAAGGAAAAGAGATGTTTTAACTTTCAGGAGCCTACTTTCTCTTGACAAAATATTTTATACCCCAAGATCAATACTCCACTGCCCTGTTCCTTCTGAGCATACTGACTCCAAGTCTTCCGTGGTGTTGATAAGGAAATATAGTTAATAGCAGACTGGGTTTTGGAAATGTCTTCAAAATACAAGAAAAGTCAGTTATCATAAGTGGAAAGGGGACCACGAGAAAGGAGGAAGAGATCTTTCTTTAAAAATTAATTTATTTTACCCTTGTGTGTATGCCTTGTGTGTATTTATGTCGAGAGTATGCAGGCGCCCACAGAAGCCAGAAGAGGGCACCAAACTCCCTGAAACAGGAGCTACAGGTGGTTGTGAGCTGGCTGATCTGGATGCTGGGAACCTAACTCAGGTCCTCCGTTAGAGCAGAGTGTGCTCATCACTGCTGAGAAGTTCTGCAGCCCCTGAGGAAGATCTTAAGAGATGGGGGTGGGGAGCAATGCGATGCATGTGACTTGAAAGCAGAAGGGAAGACTATTTCTTAGGAGGAGGAAGTATGGGGGTGGTAACGGCAGTGGGGGAGGCATGAGAATAAGAAGAAAGTACAGTGGTGGCATTTATGTGTGAAAGTGTCATGATGAAACCCATTGCTTTGTATGCTAACTGAAAAGGAAAGCTCAGTGGTTGATCTGACTGACAGATCTATTGCCAGGAACTCAAAGAAGAAAATGAAGCTCAGGAGCATGGATGCACTTGCTTATTAGACCACAGGCAGTATATGACTGAAGCTAATCAAACCCTATCCTGGTGCTAACCTTTGGCTTAGCAAGCAAAGAGAAACTGAAGTCCATGTCAAAACTTGGATTTTTGACCCATAAAGAATGTTTAAGACAAAAATACTTTCCTTCACACCACAAACTATGATTATCATTATATTTGAACGTGTTGTGGGTGAAGAGTCCATCTCACTCCTCGAGGAAAATCCCGTTACCCATGTATGCCATTCAGGTTGCTTGCTGCTGTTTGAGTCATGCATTCTCACTCCCTCTCCTTCTCTCCACTATGCTGAAGCAGATGTCCTCAGACATGGCTGATAAATGCCGATTTGCGTTACTTCCGACCATAGGCCATTTTGTTATTTTTATACTATGGTAATTGTGATGTCACATAACTTGGTAATGTACTTTGATTAGTCTTAATAGACAAAAAAGAAAAAAAAAGTTGTGAAGTTAGGCATAGCTGTTTGTGCTTGTAACCCTAGCTAGCTCTAAGGAGGCAGAGGCAGGAGGATTGCAAACTTGAGGCCAGCCTGGGTATGATAGTGAGTTTCAGGACAGCCATGATTACATGGTGAGACTCTGTCTTAGAAAGCTGGAGTAGGGGGCAGGAAGGAGCCAAATTATCACCTTCATATATGGTTGGTTCTTAGCAATCTTGAAGTGGCTTTATTTGGGGGTAATTTCACCCAGTCTGAAGGGAGCAGCAGGAAGGCAGCATGGAGTTAGGAGTATAAAGACTCTGGCCTTTCCCATGAGTACACAGGGAAGGCCATTCTTAACTCAAGTCATTATTAATTTTAACAAATACAAATTGTTGTAGCCAACAGATGGCTTTAGCTATCATGGTCTACTGAAAAGGGATCTACATTCCACAATTCAGAGTTCTCATGACCTGTGGCCTTATTCCTGCACACTGCTCTCATCCACTGAGCCCTGAACACACCTGGAAATGTATCAGAAAATAAGGATCCTGTGCTGATGAGCAACACTCACTCCTCCAGACTAAGATCTCTGCTAAACAGCCTTTATTTCTACTTCCCTTCCTTCCCTCTCTTCCCCACTATGAGTTCTGTACCAACATGGGTGCTGTTTCCATGACATTGATTTCTTTCAGAATCTTGTAAGTGAGGCCATGCAAGATTTGTTTTCCTGTGAGTGGCTTGATTCATTTAGCACAGTGCCCTACAGTTCCAACCATGCTGTCACAAGTGCTGTGTGTACCCCTTCGCAAAGGCTGTGTGGCATTCCCTGATCTCTATACACCACATTCTCTTTATCTGACTGTCAACACACTTAGGTGTATGAATTAATATGTCAGTAATGCTGAGGGGAGCAAGGCCATGTGGATGCCTGTCCTTTATAATCTGATTCCTTTTGATATACACCCGGCAGTGGGTTTGCTGGTTCACACGGTAGATTTGTTTTTAGTTTTTTGAGGAATTTCCATGTTTTCCAAAACAGCTGCGCTGATGTTCATTTGCACCAACAGTGTGCCAGGGGTCCCTCTTCTCTCTGTCCTCCATGGTGCTCACTGTTTCTCCATCTACTGCTCAGCATAGCAAGCCCAGTCAATTACACAGTCACATATTGCAAATGTGTTGATTTTCAACATTTCCACTACAACGAAATGTGGTCAATTGCTTGGGTTAGAGATACATTTGTTTGCTTGATTGACTCTTTCTATGCTGTATAACTGGATGGTGACTTCATATTGCTCTCCTCCCCGTGTGTGTGTGTGTGTGTGTGTGTGTGTGTGTGTGTGTGTGTGTGTGTATGTGTGTGTGTGTTGTATACAAATAGGGATCTGATGCTTATTTCTCATTTCTTCTCAACAGTGTTAGCAGTCTGAATTCATATCAAATGAAAGGTTTAAGGAGAGATTAAGAGACCAAGTGGCTTGTCCAGGGTCACATTTAGCCAGTGTGCAGTAGGGTTTAAGAAGAAATAGAATATCCCAACCCGAATTCTGCTTCTCTTTCTGTTTTACCATCGGGTTAATCTGTGATCTCCCAGTGGATGAGGGCTGAGTTTGTTTTTTATGAGTCTCTACTACTAGTGTAGATTTTTAAAAGTGAGTCTTGGTAAGAGAAACCCCTTTTGGTTGATCAAGGAGTCGGTTGGGGTGTCGTCTGCAACAATAACATTGAGGACTCCGAACCCAGTCAGAAGACCACACCCAGTCAAACACCTCCCCAACACGTTGGTTTTCAAAGCCGAGGTGCAAACTCACCGTGGCCATGTCGATGGAGGCTGTGGCCTCGTCCATGATGAGTATGCTGCTCTTTCTCACGAAGGCCCTGGCCAAGCAGAACAGTTGCCTCTGCCCGACGCTGAAGTTCTCCCCACCTTCAGTGACGGTGGCATCTGAGGCAGGGTAAGCAAGAGGCTCACTAACAATAGTAAGTAACTTTGGTGGGGGAGGGGAGTCAGGAAAAACATGACATGTGCATGACTGGCCTGGTATGATGTTGAAGAGATGGCCTCCTGAGAGGTAGTGAAGAGGATGCTGGCTCATCTTATTTTTGACAACATATGGAGAACTGGGTCCCAACAGCTAAGTCAAGAAATACTGCTAGACATTTGCAAGACCAGAAGACCTTGGGAATTGTTGAATTATTTAATCCAGTTCTCCCAGTTCTTCCAGGAGACTGTGTAATTTACCTACCTGTGGCCTAGGGAGATCAAGTGGTTTATTTAAGGTCATGTTTATCTGATGTGTAGTAGGCCTTGAGAAGAAATAGAATATTCCAACCCCAATTCCATTTCTCTTTCTGTTATATCAACCCACTAATCTGTACTGTCCCAGTGGATGAGGGTTGAGCTTGTTTTTATCAATGTATCTCCACTACTGCTGTAACTTTATTAAAACAAACAAACACAGATGAGGTCTGAAACATGGCTCAGCAGTAAAGGGCACTGGCTGCTCTTGCAGAGAACCTGTGTTTCATTTACAGCACCCACATGATGGCTCACAACCTCCTGTATCTCCAATCTCATGTCCTCTTCTGGTCTGCATGCACATGATACACATACAGGCAAACAGGTACACGTACATACACATAAATAAAAGTAAATAATATTTAAATAAAAAATGGCACTAGAATTATGCAGTCCTTCAGAGCATGGAGCTAGAGGCATGTGGAGTCACTTGTAGCTGTACCTAAACCTCCTGGCAGAGATTTCACCATATTCTTCAGCTGGGCAATTTCTAGAGCCTCCCAGAGCCTGTCATCCGTGCACTTGCACTCAGGGTCCAAGTTAAACCTGTAAGGAAACAACTCTGCTTATCAGTTAATAATAAACATGAGATGATATATTCAACACCAGAACAGGGCTCAGTTCAGAGCAAGCACAAAATCCATACTTTAGTGATGACTGTATGAATGACCTTCAATGTTAACACAAACATTTTTTACATTACCAGGTGAATTTGCATACATGATACAATATGACCAATATTATTACCCGGATCTATATTATACTTAGTATAACCAGAATATTGTCTAGTCAATATCCCATAGAACTGATGCTAAACACACAAGTCTGTGTGGGAATATATAATACACAACAGAAATATTCAGAGTATATCAGAGGTACACGTTGATACAATACTGCTAAGTAACTTGATGCATCTAGAACTTTTTTAAAGAATGTTTTTAATTTTTAAAATGAAAATATAATTACAGAATTTCTCCCCTTCCCTTCCCTTCTGCCAACATTCACATACAGCCCTGCTTCTGTCTCTCAAATTCATGGCCTATGTTTCTTTAATTGTATGTATGTATGTATGCATGAGAGAAATAGATAAATACAACCTGCTCAGTCCCTACAATGTTATCTGCATGTGTATGTTTTCAGGGATGAGCACTTCATACTGGATAACTAATTGATGTGCTCTTCCCACTCTCCGAATTCCTTAGTTACCTATAGTTCTTTGTCTAAGGCTGGACCACTAGAACTTTAAAAATTAAAGAAATCTTACATAACATTCCACACATTTTTTCTCTAATATAAATAATAATTATTAAATGGAGATAGCAAACACTTCTTTCTAATTAGGAGACAGGAGAGGGAATCAAGAGAGAGAAAAACAAAAGCAAAATAAAACAAAACAAAAAATAAAGCCACACATATACACACTCATACCTTCCCCGCCCACCCTAATGATCTAGTAGCTGTCTGGGTAGACCTTGGACTCAGACAGTCTGCTACTGGATGACAATTCTACCACTTACTTGGACTATGAACTTGAGAAAGACACAACAGCTTTGAGTTTCAAAATAATCATTTGTAACATAGGGATAATAATATGACCTCAAAGCATTTTCTGAGGATTTAATCAGACAGTATATTAAAAGCAACTACTAGGAGAGTGAATATCTCCAGTTGTTTTATACTTTTTACTGATTTATGGGAAACAACAAACCAGGGCAGAGAACTCTGGAGTTGCTTTGTCCAAGTGATTTGAGAGGAGAATAAAAGTTGTGAGAGGCAGGGAGGCAGATAGAGACAGTCTACGTTATCTGCTGAACCCAGGACAGACACACAGGAATCAGGCAGATATCTGAAATGTTGCCAGTCACTGCAGACTTTATAGACTCAAACAGGAGAGAGCTCAAAGCACATGTCTAGGCTAGCACACCCAGGAGCTCCTACTCCAGCTGTGGGGCAGCTGTGCTCGACTTGATCATCTTGATGAAGTCCTCAGACTAGTGCACTCACCGGATAGAGCCGCTGAACAGGATCGGGTCCTGGAGAATGATGGACAGTCTAGAGCGCAGTGTGTGCAGAGGCAGTTTGGAAATGTCTATCCCATCAATGACTATCTTTCCTGTTACAGAAAAACAAATGCTGCAGACATATAGCAAACTCATGAGAGAGATTTTCATTCATTTAATAATTAAAATTGTTCTCCCCTACTCTCTCCTACCATTGCCTGGCCATGAGGGCCTGGGCTCAGTGCCCAGTCCCTCCAATGAATGAATGAATAAAATATTTTTTCCAAGTTTTAGGTTGAAACACAGAATATAAAGCTTCCCGTTTAAGTATCAAAAACATCTGTCTCTAACAAAAATGTACACTTCTGGGGAGATTTGTCTTTCTGATATATTTTCCCCTGAAGGAATGTTCTGTTATTGTTCATATTTGGCCAGGCAAACCCAAATCACTTTTCCCCTTTGGGTCTCCTTTCTTCTAGAAGGCCTTTACCTTCCCTTCCTGTTTAATTTTGCTTTGTACGATTTGTTGGAATCAGACATCCTGTATGTGTTTACTTATTTTTCATTGTCTAGCTCCACACATTCAAGTTTCCTGAAGACAAAGCTTTTGGCCTGTCACCCACTGCTGGGACAAATAGCACAACATATTGTGAATAGGAAAGCAAGTTCTGACATGAGAGCAGATGTCACCAAGGTAGCCCGTACTGTCTGTAGACTTACAGGACTGCACATTCTTCATGTCCCCTTTACCTAAGAGATTCATTTCCTCATCTTGTCATGCAAAGACAATGTTCCTTGAGAGATAAATAAGATGGACTCAGAATGTCAGCTACAGCTCAGTTAGTAGTAAGCAAGGCTTCCTCAAGCAGAAGCAAGGAGGAGGAGCTTAAGTGGGTTCTTTCAGGGACGATGCTACTGAAAAGGCATCAAGTTGGTTCCGTTTCTGAGGGGTGCCTAAAAACCACCTTTGTAGATGCCTGAAGATCAGGCTAATCAAAAGCTCAGCCATAGTCACAGTTTGTAATGAAAACTGTCAGTTGACTTTGGACCATGTAATTGCCCCGAGACACAACTCTGCAGAAGGCATTGCCCATCATGGAATTAACAAGCCACTGACCCACCTAGTGGTGGATGCTTACTATGCCACTGAATTTACTCTCCCTCATTCTGATTTCTATGGTTTGTACACACACACACACACACACACACACACACACACACACACACACACATTTTAAGACAGCTTCTTTCTATTATGTAGCTCTGGCTGTCCCAGAACTCACTGTGTAGACCAGGCTGGCCTTGAACTCACAGAGATTAACCTGTCTCTGCCTCCTGAAGGCTGCGATTAAAGGCGTGCACCACCATGCCCAGCTACAGTTCAGTTTCATTGCTCACAAACTAATCTTTTATCTCACAGAGTTGTTTTGTAGATTAAATAAAATAATATAAGCTGTCAAGTGCAATAAAAATACAAAGTACTATAATTATCACTGTAGTCAATAGAGACAGTAGTAGGCATCATTTCCTGGGCTAAAGGTCAGGGTCATTGCTGGAGCTCCTTTCATTTAGGATGGCTTATGTGTTGGCCTGTTTATAGCCACTCAATAAACTAAAAAAAAAAAAACATGACATATTATTTTTCTAAAACAAAGATTAAATGATTTATGCTGTTATAGTACATGAACAAATATTTCTGGATATTGTGGACATGAATTTAACATTTTACAGCAAGGTTTGTCTACACACAAAATGTTCAGCATCACTAAACTGTGTTATTAAGAACACAACTATAAAGGTCACACAACTAAATTATGAGTGCAGATTACTTATTTCTGTGTCATTTTTTTTCCTTCAGTAGAGAAAGACATTTTTTAATCTGGGGAGAGCAAAGCAACCTCCCGTTTCTTTCCTCTCAAAACCTCACCTCCATCTGTTGATGCTCCTGTGGTGGCTGCGTGCATCCTGTAAGTTTATTACAACCTGCTGGCAGCTGTCACTAGGCCTTCATTTGGGACTATCATTTTATTCTCCCAATTCTATGTTCTCCTGTTATCTTCGGGGTACCTGCCTCGACCTATGTGCATGCAGGATACAAAGTTCTGATAAATATTTGCTGTTTATTTTCACAGAATTAGGTAAATTGATTGGGCTCCATTATTTTTTAAATATTTTATTTCTTTCTTTTGTGTGTGTGTGTGTGTGTGTGTGTGTGTGTGTGTGTGTGTGTGTGTGCAAGCCCAGGTGCACACATCATAGTGCAAGTGAAAGTTAGAGGACAACCTGTGGGAGTCAGTTGTCTCTTTCCACTCTGAGTACTGAACCCAGGTTGTCAGTCTTGGTGGCAAGCACCTTTATACACTGAGCCACAAAAGGCCACCTGGCTGGTATAAAACTTAGTTAACAACTCACCATCAAATATGTCGACCATTCTGAAGAACGCCAGAGATAAGGATGACTTCCCACTGCCAGTTCGACCACAGATGCCCACCTGAGAAGAGCAGGAGCAATGGAGATCAGACAAAGGCATGAAAGGCATCGAGGTATTTTTAGCTTCATCAAGGTACCATGGAAAAAGTAAAAATTTGCTCAAATAATTGCATCACAATTTTGTGCTTAGATCTCATGAATTATGATAAAATGAAGTCCTCACTAAACTAATGATTGCATCCTGATTTTTATTTCCATGTGGCTGTGCTGTTTCCTGTTCCTGGCTTCATTTCTGTATCAGTTTATAGTTGGACCTTTACGTAAGTGCTCTGTGGTGGTATTGTGTTCCCCGAAGTATTGTGCATGCTAATAAACATATCTGGGGTCAGAGACAGAGCAGCCACAATATTAAACATAGAGGATAGGCAGTGGTAGCACACACTTTTAATCCTAGCATTCCAGAGGCAGAAATCCATCTGTTCAAGGATACAGCCAAGCATGATGACTCACACCTTTAATCCCAGGGAGTAGTGGTAGAAGGCAGAAAGATATACAAGGCATGAGGACCAGAAACTAGAAGCATTTGGCCTGGTTAAGCATTTAGCTGGTTAAGCTTTCAGGCTTTCTAGCAGCACAGTTCAGCTGAGAGCCTTTTGGATATGAGGACACAGAGGCCTCCAGTCTGAGGAAGCAAGACCAGCTGAGAAGTTGGCCAGGTGAGGTTAGCTGTGGCTTGTTCTGTCTCTCTGACCATCCAGCATTTCACCCCAATAACTGGCCCCAGGTTTGATTTTATTAATAAAAACTTTTAAGATTGCTGCTACAGTGCTCAGTTTTTGCTGAGCAGAGATGGGTTAATAAGAATGAGTCCACTGTCCCCACACATAATCTTTTAAAAATAGGAATTAAAAGAAGTCGATTCAGAGCAGATCTAGAATGGAGGCAAAGGTCATGGAGGAGATGTCTAGTACAGATAGCTCTGAGCCAGAAATCAGAAATTTTGAACAGTGTGCCTGGTGTTGACCATTCTGATTTTGACAGGATGCTAATGAAGGGCAGAATAACTAAGGGAGCATTTGGTGTCCTGCTTCGATCCCCTCTCTCTCCTCCTTTTTCATGCAGATAATTTTGTCCACAGCATATGTGGAATGTGAGTCTGGATCTGGACACCTGTGGTGGGTGTTGACATGGTGATCAGGTGCTCACGTGGTGATGGGGGGGGTGCTCACGTGGTGATGGGGGCTCCACCAGAGATTTATGCAGACAAACAATCAGACAGTGGTGAATCCCATACCTTCTGCCCAGGTTTGATGTAAGCCTTGACGTGTTTCAGAACGGGCTTCAGATTATTTTCATATCTGACACAGAGATCATGAATCTTGATCTCGCCTTCCTGTGGCCAATGTTCTGGGACTTGAGAGGGATCTGGGGGTAGTAGAATAGACAACGGTAGTTAAGACATAGATGAAGAGAGAAACACAAATTTAAATGTGTATAATTTCCAGGAATTGCTTTAACAATGCTTGTGTGTGTGTGTGTGTGTGTGTGTGTGTGTGTGTGTGTGTGTGTGTGTAATTTCCCTAAATTCATTGTAATACTGAAACAAACTATGATAGCTTATTTTTTAAATTTAAATCGCCTTCAGAGTGAACAGTTGATCGAGAATTTTAAGTTTTTTGAATTATTTTCTTTCTTTTAAGTTTAGGTTTTGAAACTTTCGCATAGATACACAGTGCGTTGTGACCATTCCTTGCCCTAACTTCCTTTTCTAGATGGCCTTCCACTTCTGCTGACCCCCTGCACTTTTCTAACTAGTGCCCTCCTACTTTCCTGCTTTCTTGTGTGGTACAATTTTAACTTCTGTGGGGGGGGGGCATTAACATCATCCCATCTCTTTGGCATCCCAGCATTCAATATTATTCAAGCTAAGTAAAGATAATTCAATTGTGAATTGATGGACATGTGAGTGGATCCTCAAACACCTGAAGCTTCTAATGTAAGAGTATCCGTTATTTGAAGATAAAAGGCAAGGCTTGCTGTGTCCCTAGCAGGTAGGTAAGAAGTCAGTATCTGTAGTTCTAAGTGGACAGCCATACTGGGAGGTAAACATAGCACTCCTGGAGCACAGAGGGTGGAGAGCGTCATCCAGGGGGACTTGAATTAAAAGCAGTTCTTGAGATGAATCTTAGGGAATTGAATTCAAATATGTGTAAGAGAAGAACAAAGGCAAAAGAGAACTGTATCATGCTACTGTGTCTAGGAAGTATGTAAGTGGGTGAGAAAGGGGACTGGGGGTGGCAGGCGTCACTTAGTGGCCTCGGCTATAACTAGGACTGTGTACTTTACCAGCTAGAAAGCCACTGAATGACTTAGGCAAAACAATGCATTTTGATTGAGATTTCCATGTAAGGAAGGCCATGCTGTGTTTATCCTCAACTTTCCTGGCAGTTATTCTAATAGAATTAAGAATCATTTTTAGTACTTTCAAGTTTCTTGATGTTTAAGTTAACAAAGCTATAAGAAAGAGAACACACTATAATAAGGTGCCAATATATTTGCATTTCTTTCTAAATAGTATTGAATATTGTCTACTTAGAGTCTACTTGTATCCAAGACTAAATTTTTGCTTATTCTCAGCTGCTAATATCAAGCAATATCAATACGAGAGGGGGTGTAGTGTGTGCATACATATTGCCAGCACTCAGAAGACCGAGACAGGAGAATCTTGAATTTAAGGTCAGCCTAGGTTACATAGACTTAACATGTCTCACAACCCTAAACTCCAAAGATAGAAAAATAAATGAATAAATAAATAAAAGCAGGAAGGAAAGGAAGGGAGGAGTGTAAATGAAGACAAGAAGGGATTCTCTTGGTATTAAAGTGACAGAGCGCAGCAAGCGCAAGGTTCCCAGAAGAGTCACGTTCACAGTACCCATGGTGCCTTCATAGTTCTCAGACTCCATTGTCAAGAAACTGTTCACTTTCTTCACTGCACCCATCTGGACCTCCAAGTCAGCCAAGTTCCTCACGACCCAATTCAAATAATTCGTTATCTGTAGCAGGTGACAAAAATGGTCACATTTAAAATAAGCAATTCTCATGGTCACTGAACATCTGGGGACAGAATGACCTATACAGTATCCACCACATGGTCCAGTTCATAAGTACTGCAAGTTAGCAGACAGCAGGGAGAGCATCATGAGACATCGGTAGAGAAGGTGTGTGTTCTTCAAAGGTCTCTCATGTTTCTACTTCATGAACTGCTCTCCAATTCCCCTACACAGTGGAGAATGGATTCCACTCATGTACATGCTAATCTCATTTATATTCATGCGTATTTTAGTGCCCCAAATGGGATGTAAACAGCACAAGACAGGGATTTCAAACAACCTCAGGAACAGGATGCCTGTGGGATTTGAGAATTTTTTTAGAAATTAGTGTCAATGCCAGAAAAGAATCTAAGGGACCTGGAGATGCTTCAGCCTGCAAAGAGTTTGCAATACAAGCATGAAGGCATGGGTTTGGATCCCCAGAACCCATTTAAAAAGCTGGATATAGTTGTGTAAGTCTTTAACTTCAGCACTGGAGAGGAAGAGGCAGGAGAATTCCTGGGGCTTGTTAGTCATCTGGTCTAGCCAAATAAGCAAGCTCCAGGTTCGGTGAGAGACATTTTCTCAAAAAGTAGTGATAGAGAAAGACAGTTGACATCAACCTTTGATCTCTATAGGCACAAGTGAGCGGACTTATACATAACCTGCTCACACATATGACCACATACACACACCTCCAAAGAGAAAAGACACAGGAGAGAGGGCTCAACAGTTAAGGGTATAGAATGCTCTTGCTGAGGGGGAGTTTGATCGATAGCACTCGTGTTGGCTGGTTCTCAACTGCCTGTAGCTCCGGCTCTAGAGGATCTGACATTCTGGCCTCCGTGAGCACCTGCATCAGTGTATGCACACATGCACAGGTACACATGCACACAATACACATAATTAAAATTTAAATAAAATCTTTAAAGTAAAAAGGAGAGAAACTAATCTAAGCTGTCCTAAAATGTTAGCTTTAGGCTCAAATCTATGTTGTGTAAATAACATGTTATAAATCTCAAATTTCGATATTGTCCATGAAAGAGATGTGATAATTATTGTAGAAAGTTCTTCCAGCATTGCATGGAAAGAAAGATATTTTCATCAATACCTACCGTGAGGGCATACAGAAGACCCAAACCCACTAGTCCAGAACTGGAAGATCCACGAATGGATGCAATGGATGCTGTGAGGACAATGCAAGCTCCGAGGTAGTCCTGGAAAGCGGGGAGATAAGGGGCAAGATGTGAAGATTCCACGATTGTTAAACCAAGGATGTCAACTAACTTAGAGAGAGTGATCAGTCAGTGAAAAGCACACCATTGCATGAGTGTCCAGTCAAGTTCCAGATGAATGATTTGTCAGAGGTGGAGTAAGGAAGACTTGGCACATGGAGGTTGGAATCAAGAGTGGCACTGAATCTCTCAGGGGAGTAGTGGGTTACCTGCAGAGAAGCTACAGTTGCTGTCACAACCAAGATCAGGTCTAGTCCCCGTCTTTCCATGTACATGCTTTTTGACAGACAAACAGCTATTTCTAGCTTAGACTTCACATAGGCTTGTGTAAAGGTTACCATAGACCCTGTGTGTCAGAACAAAGCCCTTGCAGAAATGAGCCTCAGGTGCCTGTTGGGCTCTGGAGATGAACATTTTCCAACTGTATTCATGTCTGGGACATGATATATGCAGATCATGTAGATGATGAAAAGGGTTGAGTTTGCTCATAAGTTACAAGTATGTGCATGTCGTCAAGCTCCAGACTTTTCTATGACTCAATGATAAGCCCTTTTGCAAAACTTACAAAAAATAAATTCACAAAAGCCAGCCTCGGATTCAACTAAATCACATCTGCCCATCTCCTCACACCCTTCTAATCCCATTTCCCAACGGTGTGGGAGACTTTTCTGCCCTGTTGAGTCCATGCGTCACTTGTTCTAGAGACAGGGAGACTTTCAGATGCTGTTCTTTTCCTGATCATAAGTCACAGCCAACTGGAAAATTCCTTCTGTGGCTAGAGAGAGCTCCAGTCCCTCTAAAAAAACATCTACCCACTGAGTAAGACTTCAATAATAACAATAAAACATTTAATGTGCTAAAGTCAAAGAGGGAAGTGTCTCCAGTAGCTCCCTGTGCACATTGGTATGTGTATCAAACAGTTATAAACATCCTGCTGCTGCAGAGCTGACCACAAGTCCAGACCTGACATCAGAGGCTTCAAATGTCGGCTTTGCCAGTTAGTAGTTATTGAGCTTAGATAACTAATTTAGATGCCTTTGACCCTAAATATCTCTGTGAAAACTAGAAATTATGCCTAATACACAAAAACATTAAAGGGAACCAAGTCATAGTTTCTCTACCCCTGGAAATCAAGATTGTTTTTAGTTCTGAATAATTTCCAAATGTTTGAAGCAAGCTTTAAAAACCTGTGTGCATCATAGAACACCGGAGATCAAAACATGAACTAAGATATAATCCCACATCAAGTCCCATAATAGTTATAAAGGAATTTTTAAAAGAATAACATAGAGCAAACCTCTCAAGACAATAAACATCACTAAGTAGCAAACCCCTCTTTGATTGCTGCTTCTGATATAGCCATTGCTAACAGCTTACCACATCCCAATCAGTCTCTCCTCCACAGCCATTGCTAACAGCTTACACATCCCAGTCAGTCAGTCATCCCCTCCTCCACAGCCATTGCCAACAGCTTACCACACCCCAGTCAGTCAGCCCCTCCTCCACAGCCATTGCTAACAGCTGACCACATCCCAGTCAGTCAGCCCCCTCCTCCACAGCCATTGCTAACAGCTGACCACATCCCAGTCAGTCAGCCCCCTCCTCCACAGCCATTGCTAACAGCTGACCACATCCCAGTCAGTCAGCCTCTCCTCCACAGCCATTGCTAACAGCTTACCACATCCCAGTCAGTCAGCCCCCTCCTCCACAGCCATTGCTAACAGCTGACCACATCCCAGTCAGTCAGCCCTCTCCTCCACAGCCATTGCTAACAGCTGACCACATCCCAGTCAGTCAGCCCCTCCTCCACAGCCATTGCTAACAGCTGACCACATCCCAGTCAGTCAGTCAGCCCTCTCCTCCACAGCCATTGCTAACAGCTTACCACATCCCAGTCAGTCAGTCAGCCCTCTCCTCCACAGCCATTGCTAACAGCTGACCACATCCCAGTCAGTCAGTCAGCCTCTCCTCCACAGCCATTGCTAACAGTTTACCACATCCCAGTCAGTCAGTCATCCCCTCCTCCACAGCCATTGCTAACAGCTGACCACATCCCAGTCAGTCAGTCATCCCCTCCTCCACAGCCATTGCTAACAGCTTACCACATCCCAGTCAGTCAGCCCTCTCCTCCACAGCCATTGCTAACAGCTGACCACATCCCAGTCAGTCATCCCCTCCTCCACAGCCATTGCTAACAGCTTACCACATCCCAGTCAATCAGCCTCTCCTCCACAGCCATTGCCAACAGCTGACCACACCCCAGTCAGTCAGCCTCTCCTCCACAGCCATTGCTAACAGCTTACCACATCCCAGTCAATCAGTCTCTCCTCCACAGCCATTGCTAACAGCTTACCACATCCCAGTCAATCAGTCTCTCCTCCACAGCCATTGCTAACAGCTTACCACATCCCAGTCAGTCAGTCATCCCCTCCTCCACAGCCATTGCTAACAGCTTACCACATCCCAGTCAGCCTCTCTTCCACAGCCATTGCTAACAGCTTACCACATCCCAGTCAGTCAGCCCTCTCTCCCACCCTTTGCTTGAAGAGAGTGCAGATCCCATCTAGTCTAGACCCTTTTTCTAGGGTTCGCAAATGCCAACAAGTTCCCAAGTACTTTGAAAACATTTATACTGATAGGTTTACCTAAGCACTCTAGGTAAAATTCATGGTTTCAACATGATGTGGTATGTTCATAAATTATATAACAACTTTCTAAAAAGATGCACAAAGAGGCTGGAGAGGTGACTCAGTGGCTGAGAGCACTTGCTGCTCTTGTAGAGGACCCAAGTTCAATTCCCAGCACCCACATGGTGACTTACAACCATTTATAACTCTAGCTCCAGGGATCATTGCTGTGGGATGTTCTGTATGGCAAATGTGTTGCTCTGATTGGTTAGTAAATAAAACACTGATTGGCCAGTAGTCAGCCAGGAGGAAGTATAGGCGGGACAAGGAGGAGAAGAATTCTGGGAAGTAAAAGGTTGAGTCAGAGACACTGCCAGCTGCCACCATGACAAGCCGCATGTGAAGACGCCGGTAAGCCATGAGCTACGTGGCAAGGTATAGATTTATAGAAATGGGTTAATTTAAGATATAAAAACAGTTAGCAAGAAGCCTGCCATGGCCATACAGTTTGTAAGCAATATAAGTCTCTGTGTTTACTTGGTTGGGTCTGAGCGGCTGTGGGACTGGTGGGTGAGAGAGATTTGTCCTGACTGCAGGCCAGGCAGGAGAACTCTTGCTACAGATCATAGGCCCTCTTCTGGTCTCTGTAAGCACTTCACTAACATGAAGTGAACACACACACACACACACACACACACACACACACACACACACACACACAATTTTTTAAATTTTAAAAATAAAATATAAAGGCACACGCCTTTAATCCCAGCACTTGGGAGGCAGAGGCAGGTAGATCTCTGTGAGTTCAAGGCCAGCCTGGTCTACAGAGCAAGATTCAGGAAAGGTGCAAAGCTACACAAAGAAACCCTGTCTCAAAAAAACAAACAAACAAACAAATAAATAAATAAATAAAATAAACATATGAATTACCCATTCTCAAGGGAGAGCCCAACCACACTAAGTCATCTGTATAGTACCAAATTATAATTTTGTGTGTGTGATGTTTGGTGCACATGTGCACAAGTGCACACAGGTGCATGTTCGTGTGTGTGTGTGTGTGTGTGTGTGTGTGTGTGTGTGTGTTCGTGTGTTCGTGTATGTGTGTGTGTGTGTGTGTGTGTGTGTGTGTGTGTGTGTGTTCGTGTGTGTATGGAAGCCTGAGCTCAACCTCAGGCACTCTTCCTCAGGTGCCACTTTGTTTTAAGACAGGGTCTAGAACTTGCCACGTAGGCTAGGCTGCCTGGCCAGGGAGCTTGGGGATCTGCCTGTCTCCATGCTCAGTGCTGAGATAACAAGGGGTGAGAGACCACCACGTCAGGCTTCTTACACCAGTTCTAGGTGAAGTGGGGGCTGAACTCGGGTCCTTGTGTTTCTAAGGCAAGCTGTTTACCAATGGAGCTGGATCCCTAACCACCCCAGAATTATGATCTCTCCTGACCATGTAAAGCCAATGTTCCCGGAACAGAAGCCCTTGATTCCCATTGCCCAGAGAGAAGCTTCTGGTCCATTTTCAGTGAGTCCATGATACCGATCTGTACTTAGGCTTATAATGAAAAGTGTACTTTTCTGTAAAACAGACTTGGAAGCAATCAGTAGCAACTAAAAACGGCAGGTTCTGATGTCCTCCAAGCAGTCCTTAGAACTGTCCCCTAGCTAGCACTTGGGAACAGGGAAATGATATGAGGGACTCAAACTGCAGTGTGATTGCAGGCCTGTCTTCTCAGGAGCTGGCAGCAGAAGGCTCTGAGCTGTCTCCCCAAACAGCCTGAAGACAGACTGACTAACCATTGCACTTTCGCACAGCGTGCCTACTGGCTTTTTTTTTTTTTTTTTTTGGTTGTTGTTTGTTTTGGCTTCTTGATGAGAATTTTCTTTTAGCCGCCCAGCATGCAGCGTGACAAAGCCTGGAACCACAGCCTGTAGATAGACTTACACAATTTTTGCAAATGGAAACAGCGATGCCAGAGAACTGGAATTGTTTAACATGGAGAGCTGACGGAGGACGTAAGCTGCGTTCAAAGGCCAGGCCCTGGGGACACACAGAACCCTGGCCACTTCACTCACCACTGATAGGAAAACACTTCCTTCCACTGCCAAAGCAAGCAGGGTGGCCACAGTTTTGCTATTAATCTGCCAGTCAAGTCACTTTATCCCTTAGATTCATCCCTTTTTGATGTGTTAAAGCCTTGATTATGCTTTGCCCAATCTAATCAAACAGGAAGTGAATGTGGGAGGCAAGATGAAATCTTCCCTAAGGAAACCACAGAGCCAAGGAAAGATAGAAATTTGGATGGTCTTAACTCTTTCTATTTATTTTTTCTTTTCATGTGTATATGTGGTGCATGTGATGTGGGCCTGTGTGTGTGTGTGTGTGTGTGTGTGTGTGTGTGTGTGTGTGTAGGCATGTGCATTTACTGAGGCAGAGTCCTCCGGAGCCTGTCTACTCATCTAGTCTAATTAGCTTGCCTGGAGATCCTGTCTCTGCCTCCCCAGTGCTGGGAGCACAGGTGCCCCCCCACCTGCAGTTCTAGCATCCAAGCTCTGCCCTTCAGATATGTGTGGTGGTGTTTTATCTATTGATCCATCCCCTCAGTGTCAGGGCTTCCTTAACTCTTATTCAATGTGCATGGAGAAAGAAGCAAGCACCAGTAATCTACCAGACAAAATTTGAAGCTGGATGGGGCCCAGGGACCTTTCCCAGTTCAATGATCCCATCAGCTCTGGTTTCCCTTCCTTCCTTCTCATTGGGATTTTCTGCCAGCAGCAATGGGTCAGGGGAAGAGGATCTAAAATCAAGAAGGAAGAAGTGGAAATGGAGGCAGGCAGCCATGGGAAGTGCTGAAATCAGGCTTTCCCAATTCTGCATTAATATTCCTAGTCCTCCTGGAGGCTTCGGGAAAAGCTGCCTGAGTAATTAACGCCCAGTGCAGTGGCCCTTCCTCCATGCCGTGAGTTATGTCTGTTCTGAGAACCTGGTGAACATTCACTCAGAGTAGACATGTTGATTTCCTGGACACTGGGTAGTAAGGGGGCAGGAAGGGCTGTGTGAACAGTGCAGATAAGATCAATGCAGATTTTTTGAGCCAAATAAAGGCTTTCCTTATTTTTTTTCCCACTCTCAGAGGATTTACAAAACAGAGTGTGTCTGGCTGTGAGAACAACTTACACTCTCATCTCCAAGATCCTGACTCCAGTGTTCATTTTTCTGACAGAAAACCCAGTTTTTGAGGCTGAAGTTGTAGAGACAGTGATGAGGACCCAACCACAGATGCCTACAGTAGTGAAGCCAAGTGGGAAAAATAAGATTTTTCCCCCAATAGAATTCATCTGCTTGATTTATTCAACAATCCAGCTGTGACATATGCTCTTGACCTGCAGCATGTGGTTTTGAATTATCTTATCTTATTTCATGTGTGAGGAGGATGTTTTACTTGTGTCTCTTGTCTTTGTACCACATAAGGAGTCAGGAAACTGTGGAATGAAGAGCAGAGTCGGCCCCTCCCATTCAAAATGGAACATTTTCTTCAGGCTCCAGGTAAACTGAATTCTTTTATACTCAGGTTGACTTGATTGCTCTTTCTAATGGGGGCTGAAACACTGGGTCAGACTGAGTCACTCTGAGTCTGGCTGCTGTCTTTTCTAACTTGCCCTGCCCTCTTTCTTGGCAGTCTCGGGTCTCATGTCTTATTTTGGCTCTATGAACTGAGCATATGGTTTGCATGAAGATTCTTGTCTTGCACTTGTCTCTGAACCTGTCATTGGGAAGTGCCGCGAAGGGCAGAAGTCATAGTTAGACATCTCAAGTCCAAGGAGAACGAACTTAGCCCTAAAGTCACGCCTGATCTCCTGGCTGAGGAAAACCAGACTCACGGGCAACCACTGTTAGTGTCTCCTTATAATTCTGAAAATCTACTCACCGAGGTAGTTTGCTAGCTCTACTATTCAGATATGATACTTCCCCTTAGAGAAATATGAGGATTTTTAAGAGAAGAAAGCAAACAGAAGTTTAAAATAAGAAATGCTGGTCTAGATGATCTGGTAATAATGCTCAGGCTTTATTATAGATTTTGTGTGACAATTTACTTAACTTTTAGCCATCTGTAATTCCTAAGCAACTCTGTCCTGATTTTTTCAACCCTCACAGTCATGTGAAAGATGGCTTAGTGGTTGTTTTCAACAGCTAATGCTTCTTTCAAAGTTTTGTATGACATAATTGTGTTCTATTGCTCAGTTAACTCTCTATAGCCATTAGCACAGTGGTAAAGAGTCTTTGTCAACCAGTGAGAAATCACAGTAACTGAAAGATACAGGTTGTCCAAAACTCTGTGTCAATCCATATCAATCCATTTTAAGACCAGTCTTGAACTTGGGTACCTTCATTTCGACCCAATCAAATTTTCATTATCGTCTGCCCCTCTGGTTGTTGGGTTTTAAAAGAAGATCTGCATCTTGTTGGGGAAAGAAAATACCACAGAAGGTGCTTTGCTTAGCTCTAATTGTCAGCTTGACACAGCCTGGGATCACTCGGAAACAGAGTCTCAGTGAAGGATTGTCTACACTGGGTAGTTGTGTAGGCATGTCTATGGAAAACATTCTTAAGTGAAATGAGGTGGAAAATCCTCTGCCACTGTGGGCAGCACCAGTCCCTAGGCAGGTGTCCCGAAATGTGTAACAGTGGAGAAATGAAGCTGCACAGCAGCAAGTGAGTGAGTTTATATGCATGTGTTCATTTCTACACTTGACCGTGCATGTGATATGACTATCTGTTTGAAGTTCCTGCCTCAGTTTCCCCAAATGAGGGATGGTAATCTGCAATTGTAAGCTGAAATAAACCCCTTTCTCCCCTAAGTTGTCTTTTGACAGGATATTTTATCACAGCAACAAGTCAAGCTAGAATAGCATACTAGGTTAATTATGTTATTTTCATTGTTATTTTAGTGACGCACCCATGAAATACGTGTTTTTATTCCTACTTTTATTCCTATTTTATAAATGAAGGGGGATCTGGGACTAAAAGAAATTAATCTGGTATATGACGTCCATAGAGTGCCAAAGTCTGTGCTTATTTCTATGTGTCATACAGGAGAGAAGACAGCAATTGATGACTTAGTCATTACATTTTGTACTAACATAACCCTCCATTGGCTTAAAACAAAGAAAGTCACCATCCCTTACATCTATCTGACTCGGTGAAGGACATGAGTGTATGTGGTCACTTTTCAAATTCTCTCTTAAAAAATGACATTATATAAATATTTACCATTCCATTAACTGAGGTAGTTCAGAGAATATAATGAACACAGAATGATTTTTTGCTTTGGGGGCTACTTTGTTGTGATTGGCTAAAACATTGTGATATGTTAAATTTCATTTGGAACATAAACAAACCTGATCTATTTTAAAGTCCAGATAATGGAGACAGGTACTGACTCTTAGTGGAAGGCTAATCCTACCAAGTGTCTGGAACACAATGAACGTACCGTCCTGACCTCCAGCCATCTGTTGGCAGCCGAGAGAAATAAGTAGGCAATGTTGTTCGTGTCTGTCAGCTCTAGCATGCGTTGCTTGAATCTGGTTTCATGCCTGCAGAAAACAAAAGCACTACAATGTTAGCCACCTAACATAGAAGTAGTAAAAGCCAGACATGCTTAACTATTGCACAATTTGTTCAACAGAGTGTCACATGGATGGGATGGGTGACTTGTGAGTGGACTTCTGAGCTGCTCTGCTGCATCCTAGATAGAACCCAAGAGGTCAAGTGTTTGCTCCCTTTTCATGCCACAACTAAGAAAAGAAGCCATTGCCATGACAAAACTTCATTAAAGGTTACTTTGTAATTCTGCTAAATTGGAGGAGCCACGTAAACAAGACCTGACCTGAATCACAAGGGCTACAAATATCACAATAGGCTCTACTTTGATTTGAAGCATTTATTTTATTTTTCCAAATGACACTGATTTGGGCTGGATGAGAACCAGTGAAGACAGAAAGCTAACATTTACAACAGGTAAATATATTCCTTCAAACTCTTTTTGTCTGGCCTTTCTTTAAACCAAAGAAAGAAAGTAGGGTGCCAAGAAGCAGAGGGCTGAGGGGTCTTGCAGGTGACAGGAACGACCCAGGGTCTACTTACAATGACCTAGGAACATGAAGGGGATTTATACACTTTGGGGGATGGGGAATCAGAATAGAGATGAGAGAGGAGAGAGGAAGGCAAAGCCAGGCTTCCCAGATGGTCTGGGAGTAGCTTTAGGAGTGAAGCTGGGTTTCTCAGGTGAACTGGGCATTGTAAGTGGCATGAGAGAAAGTCTGCCATCTTCCAGGGCTGGGCAAGTTCCTCCCCGTCATGGCCATGGTGATGGAGAGACTGATCCATAAAGAGTTAAGCTCATCCTTGGTGTCCAAGACAATCAAATAAAATTCTGTGTAGCTTATTTTACTAGCAGAACTAGGAATAACCTTCACACAAGCGTATGTTGTATATGAGCACCTCCACCCCAATCTCTTGCACTACCACGTACAATGAATGTATGCAGTGGAAAGTTCATAAGAAATCAAAAAGAGCCTTACATACTTGATCATCAGAGGTGTGATTCCACAGACGTACATGCTGAAAAGCACCTTTTCTAAGTAGCACAATATCCTTACTTTGTAATTATTTTCCTCGAATGACGGAAACAGCAGAGAGCTGGAAAGCAGCTGACTTGAACGTTGGTTACCTCCCCAGCTGATATGCTGCTTCCCTCCCTGTGCCCATGGCCGCTGACGTAACCCATCTACGGGCCATTTTTCTAAGGAGTTTCCAACCCGCTAGTAAGACTCATTTGCTAAGAGTCCTCCACTCCTGTAAGATCTTCCAGTAAAATTGCAAAACTTAAATAACTCATCACTTGTATGAAAGAACGGAGGAGTCCTGGGTGGGGTGTTTTTTGGCCCACGATCAGAGCCCATACAGGCCAATGTAGAGCAGATACTTGGGATCTCTCCAACCAATCTGATCATTTCAGTGTGCCAAGCCAGATAGATAATTTGGTCAGACAGCAATGTCTGATCTACAGTGATCAGAAAAGTTAGCGGTGAGAGCCAAACCATTACTTCACTTTGAGTTATGTAGGCTTGAACTAAATGCCACGTCCAGGGGGACCTGTGAGGAGAACGGCAGCACAATGGCTTGGGACTCAGCAGTTCAAGAAGCATGTCTGCCTTCCAGATGACCTTGACGGGTGACTATAGTAAACCACTAAAGGGTGAAGGGCTTAGGAAGTCGTAGGATTTACGGCAATAGTGGGAATGAAACGGTGAAGGTTTTTGTAAGTGTCACACTTCCATGCTTGCCAGGGGGATGTTGGGTGTATTTGCATGTATTCATTTATATGCATTTAGTCAGCATCCGTTCTTCACACTGTGCTAGACTCTGGAGATGCACAACGTCTTTCTCAGGATGGGGAAACCACACTAACCAGTGAGGCTGATGTAGCTAGGACCGTCCTTTAATGGCCCCAAGAACATAAAGGGGAATGTGCATTTCAGGATCTGAACAGAGTCCAAGGAGAGGGTGGGAGAGGGGAGGGCTAAGCCAGGCTTCCCAGAGGACAGGGAAGATGATCCAGTGTAGTTGTAGGCATGACACTGGGTTCCTCAGGTGAACAAGGCATTGTAAGTACCCTGAAGGACAAGAGACAACACAGGAGGGAGAAAATCCAGTGCTTTCCAGGATCATGGAAGCCATACTCTGGGACCTTCATCCTGCTGCGGTTGTGGAGTTCCATCTCCACACTCCACACATGCGTAGGGAACTGGCAGCAGCCTGAAGCAGCAAGGAGAAGGAGGGGTGAAAATGCAGTGAGCATTCTTTCTCTGTCTCTATTTGGCAAGAAACCTGCTGTTTTCCTAATGGAAACTTTGACACACTCAGCCTGCATCTTTTCATTCGCATCCAGTTCATCTTCTGAACATTCTTAGACCTTTATTCTGTCAGATAGAAAAATAATAATAAAGCAACGGCAAAGGTCACTGACAACTCTGACTAATTTAGCTGCGATACTTTCCTCATAAATGGCGAGAGGGTCACTGCTCCGTGTGAGTGCACCCTGAGCCCTGGGTGCAGAGGGAATGCAAGGTCTAATCAGTAAAGACAACTTTGAGAGAAGCTGGCCCAGGAAAAACTGAGCAGACATAGAAAGGAACAGATATGGGAAATCATGTGCTTAATTCCTTTTTAAGTATTTTCTATGATTTATTTTGATTTTAATTGTGTGTATATGTATATCTAGGTGCACATGAGTGCAGGTGCCTGTGATAACAGAAGAGAGGATTAGACAGGCCGTTGTGAGCCACCTGATAGGGATGCTGGGGAGTGAATCCTGATCCTCTGCAAGAATTGTGCCCAGTCTTAACCACTGCACATCTCTCCAGCCCCCAAGAACATGCTTCATTCTTATTATGAATGCCAGCCCTAAGGATTCTAGAAACTTATGCACAACAGGCAGGCCATCACCATCTTTTAAAAAATACTTATTATGACTAAAAATATGCAGTTGTTTATAATATTTAATATCGACTTTTGGAATAAACATGAAAAATCTAATTCTGGATGTAGATGCAGAAAAGATATTTCTAGATGGAAGTTAGACCATCTTTGTTTCTCACAACTATTGTGCAAGCACTGAATGCTAACACATAATATTTTGTTATTCTTACAATTATCCAGAATCTTTCTCAATGCACAATTCACTAAGTTCTACTCTGTGTCTAGGGAAGAAGGGAAATTTAGAAGTTGGACCTTGACCCCTGGTCCATTTCCTCTTCTATTCTAAATCTTTCTCAAATTCCTAAAGATGCTCCCCCTGACTCACATCCTTGGCAGTTTCAGAAGATGACCTACGTTGTCCCACAGGAAGAAAGTAAAGATTCTGATGTGTTGAGCCCATCAGCTTCCTGCTGTCACTCCCAGCTTCCCGAACCCCCCCCCCCATATCCCTCCATGCTTTCTCAGAGGCACTCTGTACCAAATCTCCATCAAGAAAAGCACTCCCCTCCTGGTCACACCCTGTCAATCCATATTAAAACCTGTTCCATCAACTGCCCCATCCTGCCTACAGCTCACATCTTCCCATCAGCCTTTAATCCATCAGCCCTCTGAATTCTGATGTCATTTGTCCTTAACCAATTCCAATCTTGTTATGGTCATAATTAGCACTGGGGATTCCTTATCCAGAGGACGCCTTTAATTTCTTTTTATTCTTTTATGTTTTTACCACTGTAAACATTCAGCTTTTTTAACATGCTCATTTGTCTAACCACAGTGACAAAATCATCCTTTTCCAAGTTGCACAAAGCCTCTCTGATCCGTTCTTTATTCCTGTGAAATTCTCAGGTAATTAAACATTCCCCGCTATCCTGAGCTTTTGCCTCCTCATGTGATTTAGTTTCTTAGTTGGTCGAAATTTTTCTCCCTTAGAAGAAAGATGAGATCTTCCCTGAGAAGTGGCATTTGGCCTTATTACATCCCTGAAGTCTTGGAAAAGGAGAATCAGTCTGAATTAAGGTCCATCACAATGATGTATCTTGTAATGCTGTGGCTCAAATAGCCTCCTGACACCTTCTTACCTTTAGCCTCAACCATCCTGACTCATCACTTATGAGTCAGTTATTCTAATTAGTATAACTCTGTGTCAGTTTCCTGTTGAGATTCTTCAGCGACTCTATAACACAGAAAGAATAAAGTCCAAGTTCCATACAGAGGAACTCATTCAATATTTGTTAGCACCAGCCTCCGAGTGTTCAAGCTTCATTGTGATGACCTCCATCTGTGTGTTCATTTAATACTGGATGATTTATACATGGAATAGAAATCTTCATGCTCTTTTCTCTGAATATTCTGTCCCCTTTCCTTCCAACTCAGCTGTTCTTCATTCTAAGGCCCATTGTCCTGTAAGTGTCTCCATCTTCTTTTGATACAAAGTGCCACCCAACCCTTTGACACAGCTGTCCATGTGGTGACTCCATAGATGTCACTATACTGTCATCTTCTTCCTTAAATCCTGTATCCTGTGTGGTGACCCCCTGAGGACAAAGCCTATACTAGCTCATTAGTCAAGTACCATAAGCCTTTCTCAAGTCACAGGAAGTTAACTTGTGAAAACAAAACCCTGCTCTCTCAGAACTCATATTCTAGTTGGAAGAGATTGGGTAATTAACAAGCAAATATTTTTAGTAAAAAGATAATGAAAACATACTCATAAATAATCATAAAAGAAATAAAATCATCATGTCAGCTAAAGTAAAGAACCCAGCCTGCAATTAGGATGGAGATAAATGGCCATGTGTATTCCACCTATATTAATCTACATTGAGAATAGTACTTGGTGTGTGATAATTATTCAAATAAATATTTCTTTTATAAACTATTTGGGAAAGACTTTCTTGGTGGCAACAGCAATCTTTAATGTTGTATTTGTTAATGGTTCCTGCTGAGCATTATTAGACTATAAATTTCATGCCAGTATCTATATACTCAATACCAATAAGTAATGTTGAGATTCTCAGTAAGAGGCATTACACTCCATGTTGAGAAAACATGCCAGGATGTGAAATATGGGTGGGGTAAGTGAAACTCACATGGATTTAGGTAGAAATCATATCATACATTAAGTAGGAAGTTGCATTTTAATGTTCTACTCTATGACCCATTTCTAAATTCTTAAACTTCTTAGATTGGAGATATCTCTGATTAAAGTCAATGCATATTTGTAATAGGGTTGAAAGAAGATACAATGATTAAAATATAAGTTTTCCAGGACGAAGGAAATATCCAGTAATGCCACTTTTATGATCTAACTTGAAGAGGAAAATGGAGCTAGCTCCATGGAACCCTAGGTTATTACTGTGCACAAACATTGGGAAACATGAGTTCTTTTCTGTTAGTTATTTGTTTTGTTGTACTTTTGAGATAAGGTCTCACAGTGTTCAGTCTGGCCTTGAACTCCTGTAGTCTAAGAGGTCCTTGAACTCTTGGTCCTCCTGTCTATATCCCCACTATGACCATCATCAAGTGCTCGGATTATAGGTGTGAATTTCCAAGCTTGGCTGGATTAACTTCTAAAATAACTTTGGTGTAATGGTTTTCTCTTTTGTTAGTATCATTATTACTATCACACTCTATAGATATATTTTAAGTTGTTTACTGAGTACTTCAACAGCCACTGTGGTTCAGTCCTTACATGTATTATATCAATCATTCTAATGGCTGTAATAAGCAAGACCGATGCCCCATTTTTCAGATGAGGACAAAGAGGCTTTAGAATTAGAAAACCTTATCTAAGACACACAACTAATTTCTTTCCACTCTGTCAATTCATTCTTTACTTTTAAATTTTCAGATAAGTAATTCTAAACAATGTTCATTTTTATTACCGTTTTCTAGTTCACTGTGAGAAACATAGTGTGCCCCCAGAAGGGGTGGCTGTTAGCTCTTCTTTGTTGATAGATATTTGTGGATGGATTTACCACCCAGGGGCAATCTGAAGATGTGTTACTCACCTGAAGGCCCGGATGGTAGTGAGCCCTTCGGCTGTTTCTGAAAAGTGGCAAAGCAGGGGGAGCTGGGTGCTGTCATCAAGTTCCTGGAGATCCCTAGGACAAAGGCAATGGTACGTGTCACCCACCTCCAGGTTCTGAGGCCACCATTGAACTTGAAAGTTCTCAGACCCGAGTGCTTGCTCTGGTCACCATTCACCTGTTCTCCACCCCTATCTAGTTCCTCTTGGTTGTCATGCTAAAAGCTTCATCGAAATGTTTCCCATGTGAATATGACTTATTTCCTCATTCTGCGTCCCCACAGCCAGTGTATTTCAACTGTGACATAAGACTTGGAGTTTTGTAGACACCTTAAATGAAGTGTGGACCTGTAACCCTTACACAACCATCTTTTCCTTCATCTTCAGAGTGTAAGCTGTTGAAGGTTTTGTCAACTGAGTGCTTCAGTGAAAGAGTTACCATGACAAACTATAAATGCAAATGCAATGAAGAGAAAACCTTGATTTAAAATGGATGGATTGATGAAAAATAATTCTGTGAAGGGTATGATCTTCTTATTGCTATTGTTTGGGGAGGGGAGTTGGTTTATTAAGAAGGTGTCTAATGCACTTTGCTCAGCCTGGGTGAAGGGAGGAGGGGACTGGACCTGCCTTGACTGAATCTACCAGGCTGAGCTGACTCCCCAGGGGAGTCCTTGCCCTGGAGGAGATGGGAATGGGGGTTGGGTTGGGGGGAGGGGGGCACAGGAGGAGGGAGGACAGGGGAATCTGTGGCTGATATGTAAAATTAAATTAAATTATAAAATTAAAAAAGGTGTCTAATGTAACACATGCTGGCCTTGAGCTCACAACGTCATTCTTGATGACCTGGCACCCTGGATCTCCTGTCTCTACTTCCCAAGTGCATGTGCAACTATATCCATCACAAAGGTATAGTCTTGTAAATGTGACACTGGACTGTAGAGGATTCTTAACCAAATGAAAAACATGACTGAACAGTAAAACAGTAAGAGCTGAGCCTCCTTAATGATGTGAAGAATGAGTGAGTAGTTGAGACTGGGAGAGCCTATGGGAGGGGCCTTTAAAGTTCTGAGTTAGTGAGATGCTAATCAGTTTAAAAGAAGAGAGGGGGAGTTGTGGTAGGAAGTTGCTTGTTAGAGGGAGCTTCATGCACTGCTGTGAAGCATTGGTTGTACTGAGTTTCCAGTACACGAGATTAAAAAATAACTGCTACTTACCACCAATGTTGAAGGACAGGGCGGGGTAGGGGTTGGGGTGGGGGAAGAGGACAGAGAGAGGGGGAGGGGAAGAGATCATAGGGAGAGATCCACTATGACCATGAGTTTGGCTCTGGCCACAGTGAGCTGAATCCCTGCCTCCAAGGAACTTTCACTGTTCCCCCAAGGAACTAATGTTCATGTCCATACACGAATATATACATGTCTCCATAACCTACTTAAAAATAGAAATACCTCAATCTTCTTAATGTAACCCTTTTCACAAAGGTGTGTATTCATAAATTTCCTTTTAAAAATATATAGTTTATATTTATTTTTGTAGGAGCTCACCATGTATCCCAGATTGGCCTAAAACTTGCAGAGATTCTCCTGCCTCAGCCGCCCAACTACTAGAACTACAGGGATTCATAGGCGTACCAAAGTCAACAACTTTTCTTTAAGCCATATAAGGTTACATTTCTAGAATACAAGACTGAGTTAAACCAATGGTTAGAAAGCATTTCACTTTTTTCTTTCCCTTTCTGCCCTTCTTGCGGTTATGGAGGTTGGGAGAACTAGAGGGGCTGCCTTTCCATTCACCTGTGAGCATCTAGTGAATGAAGTGTTATTCCATAGCATCAGCCATGGAAGCCGTTCTTGGGCCAGCTGACACCAACAGATGGCCAAAGCCACTACACTGCAGTCAGGGCTGAAGTAAACATCACGGAGGAGCCATCATTGTTTACAGAAGGATCATGTGTGAAACCCAGAAGCTAAAGGCACAGCTTGATCTGTGTTCTTGTCAGAAGGAAGCATGTAGCTAAACACCTTTAGACATGTGACTTTAGATGTTAACGGTCATGTTGTTGTCTGCCGTGAGCTCCCTACTTCAATTCATTTGTATGCATATATATATATATATATATATATATATATATATATATATATGCAGTCTATTCAGCTGTGTGAGCTTTTATCCTGAGTGAGTCACAGGCAAAGTTGTTGAGCCTCCAAGATTTCACATCATTGGTCATTGGTCATTGGTCATTGGTCATTGGGTTGTCTCCCTGATTTACAGATGAGAATGGGTAGACGGGAATGACTGCTAAGTCTGTTATTGACTCTAATTCCTTAAGAAATGATTGTTGTGTTACAGTTGGCTCTTTTTAAAAAATTCTATTTTGTGCCTTTCCCTCTTTCACCAGCATTAAAAATAAAAATTCTTTATATAGCATTTTAAAATACCATGCCCTCTATTATACTCATGTGAACAAATTATTGGACTATGTTTCAGGAGCAAAGTTCACAGCTCACATTTGGAGGGGGTTAGAAATCTTTGCCTAACACTCCCCACTTGGTTTATCTTGGTGATGGTTCAGCTGAGCTTGTGGTTGCAGTAAGATACAAATGCTTGGTACGAGTGTTGAGAGACACTGACTGGCTCTCTGCAAATCAATGAGCAGTCATCAACCAAGTCAGACCCGGAGACACACAGTGTAGTGTAGTGTCAGCGCAACACCAGGGGAAATGGAAGTGTGACTCTGACTACTGCCCCTTCCCTTTGGTCTGAATTTGCTACAAAAAAGGGGGGGGGGAAGGAGGGAGGCAGGAAAAAGGGAGGAGGGAGGGAGGACACAGATATGGAGGGAGGAAGGAAGGAAAAAAGGAAGAAAGGAAGGATGCTGGGGAAGAAAAACCACTAAAGTAGAACACACATCTCCAGTATGTGAAGGGTTCTTCACTCACAGCCCTGGGGGATAAATCCTCTAAAATGCTATGACGTGAGGTGGACCTCACTGGAGCCCCTTCCCTCTTCTTCTCTCTTCCCTGGGTAACTTCATCTTCTTTGCACGCCTGTCACATGAAGTACGTTCAGTTTCTAAAACACGTCTGCCTTTTATTCTAGCTCAATCCATATGTTACTTTATATATGGCTTTATCTTCACGAGAGATGGGTTTTGTTGAGAATAGGTTTTTCACCACCCACCACATGGCTCAGTACAACAAGCATTCAGTGAGTGCTGAGATAGACCCTGCAATAGTAAAGCTCATCGTATTCTCTAGGAAAGCACTAAACACAAACTTCCAAGTTTATAATGGCAGACACTGTATTGATCATTAATCATTCAACTTCTCAGGAAATAATAAGTCCTGTATTGACAGAAAATCTAAAATTAATTCTTCCCCTTTATTTATTTGCCTGGATTAGCAGGTACATGGAAAATTTTGTGAACTCAAATTCTCCAGTCTCTTAAAGTGATGGTATGCCTCTCGGATGCTCAAGATTATCCAATTGCATAGTCTTGGATCATTTATCTCTTCATCTATCTTCTTCTACTATTTCATATCATGTATTTGAAGGATTTTGTGATTTAACCTTTTTTTCCTGCTTTGAAATATACTGGCTTGAAATTGCTCACTCTTCAGGACTATGTTTGATTTTCTGAGCTTCCTGCCTATGTTACATCCAGAAAAAGAACCATGGAATGCAAAGGCTAGCACATCGAACTCAATAGACAAATTGTTGGCAAACTGAACAATAAGTTCTTATGTGTCAAGGGTTAGGAAGAAACAGACAATTATAGAAAGAGTGACATTAGATCTCACATGGTGACATGAGGTTTTAGCAAAACAGTTGCATTTCTAAATTCTCCACCTTAGTTTGAAAAACAAAGAAACAGTTGAGCAAACAGTTCCCAATGAGTTGACTATGCAGGCTTTTGAAAGGGGGAGAATGGTTTACTTACTTAGAAGCGACTCGGAAGTACTTCTGGATGAAATAAAAGGCAACGCCAAGGGGCACAAGGGCGACCAGGAACACGGGTGTCGCGTAGGAGATCATCCCGATAGCGGACAAGCAGAGCAGGGTGGATCGGGTCAGCGACTCCAAGGTTGGAGGGATGTGCTGCGGAGAGAATCCAAGGGACAATCTTCTCAGCTCATGCGCAGTACCCACGGCAGTGTCATAAAATATTAACTCTTACATTAATGTTCAGTAATATGGGCTGTCAAAGCTGTCTATAGGCAAGTTCACTGTACATAATCCCACATGCTTCTGTCATTTAGTAGCTGTATCCTTTGACATATCACTGACGTGTTGTTCACCTACTTATCTTGGATATTTTATATAAATGATGATACTAGAGATCTTTTTCACCCCTGTGTTTGTTTCGCTTTTCTGTGATGGACTGTAGATATTTCCAAACATTCCTTTTGAATGCATATACACTATCTAAAGCTCATCTGCTCCTCTACTGTAAAACACATAGATTATTTTTCCTGTAGTTGCTTGTCCTTTGAGTATCTTTGATTGCATTATTTGCCTTTTCCTTATTGAATTTAGATGCTATCAATATATTGTAGTGTTCTTTTACAATTTAAATTTGTCTTTGGTTGGTGCTTTCAGCTTAATCAAAGTTTAAATTTTTGTACAGTTATTTCTTTTGTGTGTGTGTACAGTTATTTCTATTTGTCTTTTTCTTATTTTCTTGCTATGTTGTGTCTTACTTCAAAAGACCTTTTGCAGTTCATGGTTCCAAAGCTACCCAGTATCTTTTATTTCACCGGGTTATGGCTTTATGTGGCCATTTTCATTCTATAGCCGTTTGTTTTATATTTTATGGATAATTATCTCAACATCTTTTAGTTTAAAATTAATGATTCTCAGAGATTCCAGATGCCACATTTATTTTGTGTTAAATTTCTATGTTTACTATTTGTGTGTGCATGTGCACATGTGTGAGTTGGTGTGAGTGAACATGTGGTAGCTTGAGATTGACATTAGTCATACTTATCCACTTTATTTTTTGAGTCAGGGTTTCCCAGTGAACCCAGAGAAGGCATTTTGCCATGATGGCTAACTAGCAAGGCCCTGGCATCCACCTGCCCCCTGCTGCAAGGGACTTACATGCACAAACCCGTACATACAACTCCAAAATTAAAAATAATAAGTCATAAAAATTAAGATGGGGAGTAATTGAAGAACATGCCTTATGTCGACCTCTCGCTAACACACACACACACACACACACACACACACACACACACACACGAAAGAATGCACAGGCACTTATATGTCAAGTGCATACACTCATACAAACATGTGCCTACAACACACAGGCAGAAATTTTATCCTAGTAATTATTTTTTTTTTCATTTTACTATGAGAGCAAATGGGCCATAATTTAAATTTTAGTAATTCTCTACCACCAAGAGCCCTCAAGTCCTGTTTGAAATGCTATTTATTTTACACTAAGAAATTTGTCTTAGAACTTAGTACCAGCTCAGATACTCACCTGGTCAATGATATTAGTATCAGCAGAAAACCGGTTGAGAATCAGTCCCAGGGGTGTGGTATCAAAGAACCTAGGCAGGGAACAGATCAAAGAGTATGGTGATGTGGACTGTCTGGGCCAGAAGCACCAAGGGGCATCTAAGATCTTAAAAATGATCAGTATGTTTTTATTACTACATGCATAGGAGCAAGAGATCGCTGTATTTTATTTACCTTATTGGCCCAAGAATTATCTTATTCAGGAGGTTGTGGTGGAGGTTCTTGGCAGCTGTGAGGCCCATCCATTCTACAGTGAGGGAGGTGACCAGGCAAAGGAAGATGCCAGCTCCGCAGAGAATGCTGAACCCAGCCACGTAGAACGTCTAGGGAGAACCAGCATGGAAGCTGATATGAGAGGATTACCTGGGCTTTTCCTAACTAGAAAACAAAGCATCAAAATCAGACAGATTGTCTGCATCCTTATCTTCCTTGCATTCAGAGAGCTGAGGACATATGGTGGGTATCAAGAGCAGTGCGCCCCTCAGGTCAGTCCCACAGGCCAGGCAGTGCCCGCCTCTCCCCCATGCCCCCCGCTTGCTTTTTTCACCAGCAAGGTCTGGCCTAAGGACTGCAGGATTGATGTATCTTTCAGGCTGGGGACAGACTCTTGGTTTTCTACATTGTCAAGCTCGTTCTTCCCATTCTTGATCACAAAATGACCACTCAGTATACTGATGGAGGATTGAAATCATCAGAATAACAGAATTTCACTTACATGTGTTTAGCATCTGATATATAATAGTAACATGCATTACATATAAAACAGATATATTGAACCCCTTGAATCTGTATCTAAATACTATGATGAAATGCTTCTTATGACAAGAATGTAAAAACAGGGCTGGAGAGATGGCTCAGCTGTTAAGAGTGCTTACTGCTCTTTCAGAGCACCTCTATTTAGTTCCCAGAACCCACATTGAGTGGTTCACAACTGCCTGTAACTCCAGCTCCAGGGGATCTGGCACCTTTTTCTGGCCTCCAAGGCCACTGCACTCATGTGCACATACCTATACACATATAATATAATACATAAATATGTAATAAATAAAAATAATGTAAGCAAATATTTAAAATGATAAAAACAGTAAGAGACATCATCTTTAACATTGTTGGCAATTTACCTTTTTTAAAGTGGTTCCCTAATTACTAACATACTGAACTTGCACCAAACTCCTCTGGCCTTCTGATTCTTAACTGATTTCAGCAAAGAGCCTCCCTCTCTACCGTTTCTGGGTGCACTGTACCTGGTCAGCTTTCCCACTGTGGTTTATACTGTACTCGGATGTCCATGTAGCCAGCCAGTAGTCTATAGCCACAATCACTGAGTGCTTCAGAAGCTTAGAGAAGATCATGAGGAAGAGCAAGAAAAACCCTCCTGAGGTGAGGTACCACCAACAGGTTTTCCAGGGCATCTTCGTCCTGAGCCTCATTACAGTTGACATGTTATCATCCTCATCTTCCTCCTCTTCTTCCTCTGTGTGTTCACACATACAACAAACTTTGTGTAAGCTTCAGATGAGCACCAGAAATAATTTTTATTTTCTACCAAGAATATGAATAACCACATTTAATATTAGCTTTGGAAGTTTTAAATACTTTAAGTAGTGCACATTTCAATGTTTTTTTTTTTCTAAAAAATGGCTTGAAAATGGTCATACATGGTGGCATGCTCCTGTAATCCCAGGACTTGGGAGCCAAAGGCAGGAGGATCAGAAGTTCAAGGCCAGCCCCAGCTATAGGATACATAGGGAGTTTAAGGCTTGCCAGGGCTGTGTGAGACACAGTCAGAAGAAAGAAAGGGGAAAAAGGAAGGGAGGGAGGGAGGGAGGGAGGGAGGGAGGGAGGGAGGGAGGGAGGGAGGGAGGGGGAGGGAGGGATGGGGAGGGAGGGGGGAGGGAGGAAATAAAGGTAAAATGTGAATGAATGAACAAATATAAAAGTTCACAGACTGCTAATTTCCAGACACTTAAGTTAGTGATGGAATTGTGCTGCCAAGGAAAGCATGCTCCTGGTTTGTAAACATCTAATTTTTTTAATCTATGGCTTTCTGAATTTAGAAATCTGCACCAGAAGAAAAGCAGCTGTGGAATTTGTGTCTACCCTAGAAGCACCAATCCATAACTTTTCCATCCTGCTTTAAATGTGGTCATGGAGGAGAGTTGTCAAGATGGAACATTCTAGAAGGCAAAGATGAAGATCACTTGAGACAATGGGCAGAATGATCCTATCAAATGTTTAAGCCACTTAGAAACTCTGAGACTGATAATCCTAAGCATATTCTTTAGACACTCCAAGAATGATTATCCTAGGCACATTCTTCACTGCTATGACAGGGAAGCTTTCAATTTTCTTTTCAGCATGACTTGGTTATTTGCATGTTCCAGTGACTGTTGGGTCTCCTGTCTGTTCCTTCTCCAGTGACCATTTTTACTATACTTAAGCTGTGTGCTCTCCACTATTGCAATAGTTAGAGGTATGAAGCTATAGACTGGAAGGATGAAAAATAAGACTTTTGTCTGCAAATCATCAGACCAAAGGGACCCAGTGTGGATGTGAAGCAAAGACAGCCCATCAGCAGCACCTTTGTTTCAACTGGATCCTGCGAAGGACTGAGTCTTGGATGAGCTTCTCTTTGGAAGAACTATGTTCTGTCTCATAAATATGGGAACAAAAACATGTATGATGAAAACGGTACACACTTAAAGACTGCCCGCTGTCTCCCTAGTATGTACCCTTCACTTCTATACCAGATGAAAGTTCAGTTACTTATGGTGGCCAGCTAAAGACAATTCATGTTCACTTTCTTGGCATCTAATCTGCCCATATCACGAGCTGATCAACCGTCAGTAGAAACAATGCATGCTGCTTTAAGTTCCTTAAGGGAAAGGAGACATTTTCTTTCTCCTTTCTGCCCTCCCTGGTGGTTCCAGAATGCTAGGACCCAGGACAGCAACCATCCTAGTTGTAGTGCATCTGCAATTAAGTCACATTAACACCCTCCCCACTAAGGCAAGTACTGTTATTTCACACCTAAGGAGGATTAACTAAGCAAACCAGGGCTGAATCAGTTTCTGTAGTGATCAGTTCTCTACTGCAACAAGTGAGTCTTAAGGTAGTTGACTATGACTCTACATTTAAAACACATTAGAAATAAGTGGTTTCAAATTCCATAAGCCTGTGTCTGCTTACAGAACAAAACACCCTCAAAATTAAGAATTGAAATGAAAAAATTCATCCTTCATTCAATGATTTTTTTTAACTTCATGAACATTCATTGAGACATCTGAAATATGTTGGTGGCCCAATTTGGTGTTTTCTACCTTCACATTACAATGTTGCCTATTTCTTATTTGGCCAGTGGAAAGGAAATGGTAAATAAAACCTACAGAGGAAATGAAGCATAATGAATGCATTTATTCTGTGAACTTAAGTGATTTTTTTTTCAAACTTTCTTGGTGAGTCATGTCATGACAATGTAATGATTTTAGGTGATTTTTTTCAAACTTACAGTAAATCTTTTTTCTTCTTCAGAATATAGTACTAGATGTGGAAAACTGAAATGAAAAATGGACTCTCCAGCATCTTCCTTCTTCATCAGTGTGTTATGGAAACCACATGCATAAAGTCTGAGTGATTCAAACATAGGGACTGTCTTTCCTATATTTCCATTGGTTGTTGATATTTAAAGAACTGATATTTTAGTAACACCCTAATCCAGTCATTATACTAGACTTCCAATTATTCTGTTTTCAGATCCCAGATTTGGTCTTCCCATTCTCTGTGACACACGGTGTGAGTACATAGATACCCACCTAGTGCCCCCGTCACAGGGGCATGCTGTTGGGGGACACTACCCTTACCTTGACTCTCTCATGTTCAATATTATGCACTTAGTTTGGCTCTGGGCCTTGTGCAAAATAGCTTGTTATATGTGTGCGACACACTCAAACATCAATTTCCAGAGTAAACTCCTCATGACATACTAATCTATCTGAATGTTTCAGATAAAAAAAAGACTTGCCTTCATCTTCATCCTCCATCTGCGCTTTGGCCTCTCTTGAATACATGGCTCTTCGGAGTGTCTTCCTCTCTAACGTTGTTTGGTCTGCTTCCATGTCCTGTGGATAACAATATGCTTTCACTGAAGGAGCTTCTGTCTGAGGAAGGGTTTGACTTGGCCATGGATGACACATGGGATGGTTTTATACTAGTCCCAAGGTCTCTGCTCACTCTAGACACACAGGACTCCTGTCACAGGAGCTGTTATAAAAATAGTGCTGAGGATTTATAGACATTTCTGTACTCAGATGTATAGATCAATAGGAAGCCAGAAAGAGTTATAACATCAGGAACCTAAGCCTTCAAACACAGCTGCACCACTGAGAAATCTTTGGTTTTACATCAATTTCAAACACAGTTTTTTAACCTGAGGATTCACTTATGTTAAATATCTTTTTTAAAAAACAGTCAAGCTAGGCATGATGCCTGTCACCTCAGCCATCAGAAGGCTTAAGCAGGCGAATTACTGGAAATTCCAGGCCAGCCTGAGCTACATAGAGAGATCCCATCTCAATAAATGAACATATAAAGTTGCATGCAATTCTGGGATAGGTAAACTTCTATCACACATCCACTATGACTATAAATGAGTAAATTAAGATGGATTCCCTTAGCATATCATTGAGGGAGCTGTACAAGGGACTTCAGTGGCTTCAGGAGGGAATAGGTCATTCCAAAGAAAATAAGCAATGAGGTCCTTCCATGCCTACGAGACTCAGAGGACACTGTAGGGAAGGAATATACAGAAAAAGAAAGAAAAATACAAAATCAAATTGCCATGTGTTCAGGGTTGAGTGGACTTGTCATTGGCCCAAGGAAAAAAGGGCTTCATCTTCTTCATCCTCAGCCTCAGAACTGGGGCAGCAGGATTGGACATTCTAAGCATGTAGGCCAGAAACATGGTAAGTGACACTAGCCTTGAGTGGCCCCTCAGCATGGCCCAATACATCCCAATTCAAACACGAACAAGCAGACACCAGCAGCAACAGAACACAGTTTGGGGGTTACATCATTAACCCAATGAGCTTCGGTGATCAGTCCCTACATATTTTTTTTTCTTAACCTCATGCAGTATGTGTGATTTGGAAGGCTCACCATTCTAGAAAGTTCCACTGTTTCTGGTTTCATGAAGAGTGGCAGCAATCCCCAGTACATCTATTGTGCCGATTAGACTTTACAAAGGCACTAGACGCTGGTGTTGCCTAATGATGGGAAGACCAACTTGTGTCAATAGACTAGATCAAACATCCATGAATAAAGACCTCTCTCCTTCGTCAATGATGGGATGGAATGGAGCAAACCCAAATAGAAAAGTGGAGTTATCTCTTTGCTGGCTCCCATAATACTATGTGTGAGCCCAACTTTACTTTGTTTTAAGTTAAGGAAAATGTTATTGAAAGTAAATTTTCATAAATAAGCTAATTACTGGATAAGTATTTGAAATTGTGTTGATGCTTGGGTTAAGTAAGTACAAATTCAATTTCATTTGCCCAGTGGATATTTACCAGGCCTGCCCAAGATAAAAGGAGGAGATCATCGAATGACATTCACTTATCCACTCAATAGCAAGGTGGAGAAAACAGTCAGTGCCATCCAAATCAGAGTTTCCAGTCGTATTTGAACCAAACATGTGATCTCCTTATTGTGGTTTTCATTGTCATCTTTCTGACACAGCCCTTCATTCTTTCCCCTTAATTCACACTGACAGTTCTTGCTGAAGCCCTGTGCCAAGGCTTTGATTGGCAGTTTGTCTCATGTTCCTTCTCCACTCATTCCATTTGTCTGCATTTGTGGGCTAGGCTTCCTTAGCCTTGGTGCTGCTGAGCTTGGGCCAGATGGATGCTTTGGGGTCCTCCTGTACTGCAGCAGCTGGAGTAGCAGCTCTGTCTTGGCCCACAACATCCCTGTGCCACCCCAGCCTCAACTGTGATGAACACAAATGTCTCCCAGTGTGGCCAAATGCCTCTTAAGTAGTAGAATTTGCCCTGGAGAATAAGTGAGACTCTGTCCTGACATATAACAATCCAAGTGGAAACTGTTCTATAGAACCCTCCCCCAAGGTATTCCAGGTGTGTGTGTGTGTGTGTGTGTGTGTGTGTACGTAGGTGTATGTGAGTACATATTTCCATACATTCATGGATTCATGGGCAGGCCAGAGGTCATCACATGCTTTCCTCTATTACCACCACCCCCCCCTTATTTTTTGGAGGCAGGGTCTTTCATTGAACTCGAAGCTCACCAGTTTGGTTAGACAGCTGTGCAACCAACCCCAAGGATCCTCCTGTCTCTACATCCTAGCTCTGGGATTACAGACAGACAGACAGACAGACAGACAGACAGACACACACACACACACACACACACACACACACACACACACACACACACACACACACTGCTCTCTGGCTTTTTATGAGAGTCCTGGGAGTCTAAACTCAGGTTCTCCTACTTGGAAAGCAAGCATTTTGCCTCCTCCCCAGCCCTGTGGAGGAATTTCTCTCCAGCTTCGGATAGGAATTCCAGGCAGGTGCTGGATTCAGTCTGGCTTCTCCTGGACTCCATTCTGCTTCCCAGCTGGCTTTGCCATGGCCACGCCCTAGCTTGTTCCACATCTCCTGTGCTTGATAGGTACACTGCTATCTGTCTTTGATTAGGAGGCTGTGCTATCTCAAGTGATCACTTCATCTCTAAATGCAGCGGAATAGACTTTCTTCCTGGCTTCCTTAAAGGACATCACTATCCCACTCAACAGACTGTGTTCTCTCTCTCTCTCTCTCTCTCTCTCTCTCTCTCTCTCTCTCTCTCTCTCTCTCTCTCGATCCTTCTTTCCAAAGTAAACAATAAATTGTCCTGCTCCTGAACCTGACACCCTTTTATTTCACTCCTGGCACTGAGATCACTAAAACAATGTTGGTTGAAGTCACCTCAGGATACTTCTCATCAGCCTTCACACACCTGCTTCCTTGGGCACTGTTACCACACACTGTGATATGTTCTGTAACACCCTAAGTCTGATGGTCCTTCATCCCTCTTATTCTCTGCAGAGATTTCACATGTGTTTTTCTTTCTTAGAGGGATTTGCTTTTGAGATATTCAGAAAGTCACAGGACAGAGAAACTTTGAGAAATGTGTGGCTTTTTAATCTTCCTTTCTCTATGAGGTATAGATTCTATTTTTCTTTCTTAAAACAACACAATTTGATTTTCTGATTTTTAAGAAGCCAACTAACATAACTGCTTTAATTTTTTAAAGTTCATTTGTAGCCACTGTACTAAATTCTGAAAACATCCCAGGCCAAACCCCAAAGCAAAAGTTATCAGAGATTTGAAAATTCAATCTCCTATTTCTTTGCCCAATCATGAATCGAACTGAATCTGATTTCCAAGTCTATTATTGTGTCATTTAATATGGCTGCACTGTGGTACAGCTACACTGGATACGGACCTGGGTTTTAATCACATCAGTACCATTAGTACATGCTGTGAAGCGCAGGGACATTATTTGACTTCTCTGGCCCCAAGTTTTCTCTTCTGTAAAGATGAGAAAATGTTTTCTGTGCTTACTTGTCATGACTTTTCATGAGCACTATGTGAGAGTGTTAGGAAGTCTTTGTGGAGTCTAAAGAAGATAAAAACAGTGTATTTTTCTTTCGGTTAAGCTTCATTCACCATCAGGGTTATTTCAGACACACTGATTGACTCCAGCCAAAGCTCACAGCTTTGCCATCTTTCAGAGCCATCTTGACTTTTGTCTTGACTGTGATTGTCTGACTGTAGGCAATGCATGAACATGATCTTATTACACATGAGAAAAGAAGAGATAAATCAGAAAAATAAGGAAAGCCTCAAGCCTTGATAAACAGCTCATTCAACTTGTAGCTACACACATAATTCCAAATGGTTCAGAGCCAAAACACGGATAGTACTTCATCCAAAAGGCAGTACAGGACAGGGGCCGGGGAGGTAGCTTCATGGAGAAGACTGCTTGCTGCACAAGCAGAGCGGTCTGAGTCTAAATCTCAGCACCCACATAAAAAGCCAGGGTGGCCATTCACACCTGGAACCCCAGCACTGTGTGTGGAGACAGGAACAACGATGGTGCGTGTGGTCATCAGCCTAGATCCAGGTTCGGTGAGAGACCGTCTCTCAAGGGAATAAAGCAGAGAGAGACAGAAGGAGACACCAAATGTGCTCCTCCTGTCTCTGCAATGTGCCTGTGGATGTGTATGCCTAGTATACACACATGCGCGTGCGCGCTCACACACACACACACACACACACACACACACACACACACACATACACACACACACACACACACACACACACACACACACACACACACGCCATGCATGCAAACACACCGGACACACAATAAATAAACAAGCAAATAATAAATAAATAGTAAAATGTAGTAAGTTCAAAGTAGCCTGTTCAATAAATATATGCAAAGATACAGTTATCTTGAGCTTCAAAAGAAGACTATCACAGAGCAGCATGTATCTTACAAAACACAGTGCTTCCTTCAAAGAATTCCTAGTAATTACAAAGAATGCTCTGACCCTTCTTACCTTTTCTAATTCTTGATCCTGTCGATTCATGAGAGTTTTCCAGTGTTCATAAAGCTCCACGTCTTTGGTCTGAATGTCTTTCAAGGTCCCTTCTCTTAACACACTCCCATCCTTCATGGCTATGATCTAAGGAAAGAATGTATGAGCAGAAACGTAGCAGAAGCCGGAAGGAGGCAAATGACATAACTTGGTCTCAGGAAGTATTCCTTGATGTCTCTAAGATATGACTGTCACACAAACTCAGGAAGTCTCACCCAGTCAGCGTGTGTCAGGTACTGCAACTTGTGAGTCACGAGAACCACCGTCCTCTTGTCATCTTGGAGAAACTTGAGAATTCCTTCTTGCATCAAGTGATCGCTCAAGTGGATGTCCAGGGCAGAGAATGGGTCGTCCTGGGACAGGGAGAGTTGGAAGGCAGATGAGCATACTCAGTTCTGCTAAATATGCTCAAAGAACCAATTAAAAGATGAGAAAGAGAAATATGACCCAGGCTTTTAGTGGAGAAATGAGGGCGCCTGGAACATGTCTCCTCTACTTGATTTATTTCTTTGCTCTTCTACTTGTTTAATATGCAGACCAGTATCTACATATGGGCCCAAGGAGGGAGTAGCTGGCTTCTTACCAGTTCCACATACTGGGGCACATACTCACCTGGGTAGGAATTATCACTCTGAAAGAATTTAGCACAGTCCTGCTATCTATACATATACATTGATTGATTATGTAGACAAGAAATATAGCAATTATATTTAGAAGTTAGAGTCAGTTTATATGTAACTGCCATTACATATAAACTTTTTATTACAGAGAGTAATAAAATTAGCTCAATATTTACTCAGCATTCAATTATTCTCTGCTCAACAAACAGAAACAAAAAGTCATGATTTTATTAAAGTATTTAAGAGCAATCTTAGAAAAACAAAAATTAGTAAAGTGATTAAATAGTTTGTTAGATAATCATAGTTACAGATAGATGGGTGAATTAGTGAATATCCTCAGATGGCTTTTATATTAATACATTTAGTACCTGAGATAGACCCACAGTAGTTCATTTAAATACAGGGATATTTTAGATGATGGAATCGTTAGCAAGACAATTGTCATTATATATATATGTGTGTGTGTGTGTGTGTGTGTGTGTGTGTGTGTGTGTACAGATACTTAACATATATAGGTATAAATATATGTTTATATGTTATCTGGGTTTATCAATTTATTTTAGGAAATAATGAAATGAAATTGATTAGTTGACAGAATTTTCTGGAATATTCTAAAATACTTTTCATGATATTGAAATGTTTCAAAATCTTTCTGAACCTTTGGGTCATTTTTATGAATACCAACTATTTCTAAGATATCCCATGAAATAGAACATCCAAGAGATTAATCTGTCTGCCTGCTGTCCAGTAACTTGCTTTTAAAAATTGTTACAGATGGATCTGGAGAGATGGTTCAGAGGTTAAGAGCCCTGGCAGATTTTCTAGAGGACAGATTACTTAAAATGAAAGTGTGTGTAACAATATAAATCATTCTAAGATACACTGTGCCCGTACTGGGAAAAAGACTTAAACACTCTCAGGATACCACTGGTAGGGTTTATCTCCTTCTCCCAAAAGCGATGCAGTAAGAGTTTAATTACAACGTTTACTAGCCAATCACTGGTTTTGAAAATTCAGATAACTATTATAGGGGATAAACTGATTGCTTTTGACACAATTTCTGCTTCTGGTTCCTTTAAGACCCAGAACATCTTTTGATATACAGACCAAATAGTCCTAATCATTTGTATAAGAAATTTTTCATATGGAAAAAAATACAAGTTTAGTACCTGTATTAGTTTTTATAGTAACTCAGGTCAATTTTCCACACAATTCTGAATTGAAATGTCATACGACAGTAAGCAGAATGCTGTCTGTAAATGAGAGAGCTGAGATGTAGTTACAACCTCTCTCTCTCTCTCTCTCTCTCTCTCTCTCTCTCTCTCTCTCTCTTCTGATTGTCACTTCATTTGTAAAATAAGGGGGATACTAACGGGACCTGTCAAAAACTTCATCAGACTGATGCAAAGGTCCAATAAAGTAATGAGGTATTTCTGAAATCACTTTACAGTGCTATTCTACTACTGCTGTCTTATAAATAAAGCTGTGGTGGATTGACACCATGTCTCTCTAAAGTGCCACAGTGACAGCTATGTGTCTTCAGGACTCATCATTAAGGAGATCAGGATGATTCAAAGGTCCAACTCCAGTCAGCCAGGGGCTCAGGCCAGCCATCCCAGCTATTCAAGAGGTTGAGGCAAAAGGGTCACAAATTTAAGGTTTGTCTGGCCCATAAAATATGTACAAAGTCAGTTTGAGTAACTTAGCAATATTTTATCTCAAGATAAAAAGATTGAGGACACAGCTCAGTGGCAGAGTACTTGCCTGGCATGCACAAAGCCGTGTGTTCAATCTGAAGACTAGGAAAACCAAAAGCTATGAAATCAAATTCCTTTGCATGGTACAATGATTGGTTTTACCTCTGAACTGACACAATGCATAGTCACCTGGGAAGAAAATCTCAGTGGGAGGAAGGGGTATTTCTAGATCAGGTTGGCCCATGGGCAGCTCTATGGGGAATCATCTTGATTACATTAACTGGTATGGGAGGACCCAGCCCACAATGGGTGGCACTATTCCCTAAATAATCTTCAGGATTAACCTGAAAGAATTCCAATATATCTGGATTCTTCTTCTAAATTGACTCAAATTCAGCAGGAAACCCCAAAATCAACCTATATTTTGAAGAATTTCAAGAGATACAGGGGAGTGAATATCCAAAACAGTAGTTCTCAACCGTCTTAATATTGCTGCAACCCTTTAATACAGTGCCTCATGTTGTGGTAACCACCAACTGTAAATTATTTTCATTGCTACTTCATAACTGTAACTTTGTTACTACTATGAATCATAATATAAATATCTATGTTTTCTAGTGGTCTTAGGTGACCTCTGTGAAAGAGTCAAAGGGGTCAAAGGAGTCTTAACCTACAGGTTGAGGGTTCTAAGCCATCTACAAGCAGATTTACAAATGAAGGCTAATGATTGCTATGGGATGGTCTTTCTGTATGCTGTGAACATGTGTTGCTACTATTGGTTAATAAAGAAGCTGTTTCAGCCTATGGTAAGGCAGGATAAGAGCCAGGCAGGAAATGCAAGAGATACAGGGAGAAGAGGGCAGAGTCAGAGCAGACACCAGCCCACAGCCCAAGAAGCAACATGCCAGCAGACCGATAATGCCACTGCCATGTGACAATGCATAGATTAATAGATATGAGTTAATTGAAGATGTAATAGCTAGCTAGCAACAAGCCATAGACCAAACAGTTTGTAATTAATAATAAACTTCTGTGTATTTATTTGGGACCAAGCAGCTGTGAGACACAAGAAAACTTCCGGCTACAAACAATGGCACAGGAAAGGGACATGCTTACATTCTCTGCTGAACTCTAAAATTCCCACTTTATATATGCTGGTATTTTGGCCCCTTTCTCTTGTACAAACTAAGCCCGATCAAAATCATAGCTGACACAATCAACAAATTCTGTGAATACATGAAAACCACCTGAAGCATCTTCAAGACATGGATTCTATCAGTGTTGAGCAAAGATTGTTATCATCTTAGGAGTCATCAGACAAAACTCTTATTGGCAGCCTGAGCTGCACATCATTGGAACTGGAATATCTATTTAGATGCCCTTACATCTAATAGACCCACCAAGGGTCTTTTTTCTGAGCCTTATCTCTTTTCCATGAAATACAAAGGAGAAGATTCTGTGGACTTATTCAACATCACCCACACTCCCTCATTAATTATTCTTTGGGTCAAGAAACCCAGATAAGCCACTACCTCCAGGGACTGTCAAATTGGTTCAGAAGCTGGCAGTGACAACACAAAGCCTGACAACCAAGCCTGAGTTGGATCCTTGGGACCCAGATGTTGAAAGGAGAGAACCAACTTGGTAATTTGTCTTCTAACTTCTACACATGCAATGTGGCAAGCAAACACTGCCTCCTCTTCCCACACAAAATAAATAAATAATGCATAAAATGTAAAAGACACTTCTTAGAGTGTCTTGTGCTTTTTTTGTAATTTCACTGGCACCAGTCTGGATCTCCCAACTCTTGGTTTTGTGTGTTGATATATTGAATTGTATTGTGAGGATTTACCTACTCTCTATTCTGTAATTCCATAAATTAAACTGGCTTTCCTTCAGTTATCTGACTTGGCTTTTTCTCCTGATTATTTGGCTTTTTAAATACCCATTTGTCTAGAGGGAGAAATCAAAGTATAAATAAAATCAAAGTTCATATTCTTACCAAGAAGACAATGTTAGTGTTTTGGTAGAGTGCCCGTGCCACACAGATCCTTTGCCTCTGACCCCCACTCAGGTTGATGCCCTGGAAAAGAAATACCAGAAACACCAATTTTCATCACTAGTAAGGGATATGGTTGTAAAGATGACCTTTAAAATATAAGTATCTATAAACATTTTTAACATCACTAATAATTTTCTCTAATGCCAATGACTGATGCATGTCAATAGTCCTTGACCTTTCACACTGACCGAGAGCTCTACTGCACCAGAGCATTAATAACCAACACTCTCGGTGAGTGCCAAAGACAAGCAACTCCGCATTTTTAATGTTTTGCATTGGCTGTACTTGGATGCAGCCCTCTTTTTACAGAGATTTTTATTTTATTTTTAATTATGTGTGCATGTGTGTGTCTGTGTGAGGATATGTGCACATGAGTGCAAGATACCTGTGGTCAGAAGAGGGAGTTAGCTCCCTTGGGACTGTAGTCACAGGAGGTTGTTAGCTGCCTTAGTTGGGTGGTCAGAACTGAATTTGGGTCCTCTGCAAGAGAAGCAAATGCTCTTCCCTGCTGAGCCATCTCTCCAGCTCTCAGCACATATAGCTTCAATCTGATCGTATAAGTTATACCGTATAGCACTCCACAACAATATTCTTTGACAATGAAATATTAATGATAATTAATAATTAGCATTAACTTAGCACCTAGTATGTACCAGGTTGGTATATGTGGCTTTACAATTTTCTCTGCTTTATTTGTCATAGAAGGTCCAATAGATGAAGATTGTTCTCATTTGACACCTGTGGACACTATGGCTCAGAGACATGAAGCTACTCACAGTTCACTCTCTCTCATGCCCACCTGCTGCTGCAAGTCCTAGGTGGCTAGCACAATATGACATGCACAGTAGCATCTCAATGGTACATAATTACAGTGGTATCAAAGGATGCCTGTCCTTACATTTTGGTGCTTGTCACCAGGACAACGGGCAATTCCTAAGCCCCCAGACTTCATTGTGATCTTCTGAGGATTAAAGATAAGCAGACAACTCTTCTCTATTTTTGTGCATTGCTAAGTTCAACCACACACAGCTCACCCTCTCTCCAATTTCAGTCTGGTCTCCAAAGGGTAACAAATCAATATCTGGCTGAAGAGAGCAGGCATCGGTGACAGCTTTGTACCTTTGGGAGAAATGACATTCAGGGTCTTTTGAAACACAGATGTTCCCTCAAGTGTATTATATATTCTAACAATAGCCCCTCCCCTCCCCTCCTGTCTGTTTCCTCTCTCTCCTCCCTCCCCCCATCCCTCCCTTCTGTCCTCCCCTCCCCCTCTTTTAGTCCACCCCTTCTCATAGTCTCCCTTCTACTCTCATGTCACATTTATGGGTAAAAAGTTTTATTACTTATTTTAAAGGAAGCTAGGATCCAAAAACTTTTTAAAAAATGTGCAATATTTATCTTTCTGAGTTTGGCTTATTTGACTTAGTAGATCCAACTGCATCCACTCTCCAGCAAACAATATAATTCTCCTTTTATATAGAGAGATATACAGTCTTCACCCAGCAATTTGTTTTGAGTCTGTTGATCATTATTTGCACATTGCCCACAATTCCAAGTTCAGTATCTTAGACTGAAATAAAACATGTTTTGAACACATTAGTGTGACCTTGACTAGAAAAGTATGAGTTTCCATTCATCTCTCTATGAACAATGATAGTGGTATGAGGCTAAGTGTATAGTAAATAACTAGATTTTGTTCATTCACAGTATATATCTGAGACATCATTTTGTACGTAAAAAGTATATCCAAGTTAATTTGTTTGTTAAAATATTTAAAGCTGGCATCTTCAAAAGAAGATCGAGGCAAACACACAGCAGAGCTGGGCTTTCTCAGGTGCTGTTCATGTAGCACTCATGCAACAGGAGAAAAACAACAGCCACTCCAAGAAGAGACCATAAAGGAATGTAGAAATATGCCAGGGGAAAATGAGCAAAATGAACTTTAAGGGAAATCTGATGGTGAGATGGTTCATGGTATCTGTGAGGGACAGAAGAAGGATGTCCATCGTGGCCAAGCACAGACTAAGTGGTGGTCCTCGAGTATTGTCATGTATGTCAAGAGAGGAGAAGCAGAAGGCAATGGGGACTGATAGTACTCAAGTTTAATTAAGTACATAAAGATAGTGCTAGAGCACAGGTGAATTAAAGATAGAGAAGCAAAGGACGTAGAGATGCTGGGGAAATTATCAACCATTTATTTATTGTGTGCATGTTCATGTGTGTAGGTGTGTTCTCATGCTCATGTTTGTTCAGGTTCATGTGTGTGGAGGTATGTGTGTGTGTGCATGTTCATGGGTGTGCATGCCCATGTATGTGCAGGTGCATGTGTCTGTGTGCCCATTTGGAAGTCAGGACAATGCCAGGTGTCATTCCTCTGGTACTTTCCACCTTATTTTATTCATTGGCCTGGATCTCAGCACATAGGTTAAGGCTAGCTAGACAATGAGCCTTGGGAGTCATCCTGTCCTGTTTCTCTGGTGCTGGAAGCACAGATGAATGCCACCACATCTAGATTTTTTTACATGGGTTCTGGAGATTAAATTCAGGTCCTCAGACTTGCAAAGAAGATATTATACTACTGACTGAGTATCTCCCTGGCCCTTGACTATTTATTGGTTCTAAAATACTCAAGTCAATCTTAATTCCTTCCTCATCTGCCTCCACTACTACTCTAGAACTTTTTTCTCAACCATCCCTTCTTTTACATTTCTACTGTCCATTCTAAGCATGTGTCTAAGTGATTCTTCCAAATACCTTCTTTACATGTCTTTGACCCAATTCAGAGTGTATCTGCCCAGGTTTCTTAACCTCCAAAGTGAACCTTTTCCAACCTTTTGTAGCCTTTTCCATTTTTATTTTTAGTTGCTATTTTCATGTAACCAAGCTGGTCTTCAGCTTGCTGTATAGCTGAAGATTCGTTTTAACTCTTGATCCTCCTGCCATCATCTCCCAAGTGTGGGGATTTCAGACATGCCCCATCACACCCAGCCTGTACCCCTTTCTAAAGCTTGCAGTTCCTTCTTGGAACACAGACAATCCCATTGAATGGGTGTTATCATCTCCTCAAACTGATTCACCCTTCTGAATCTCCTTTTGTCTGCCTGTTCCCAGACCCCAGAAGACTCAAATAATTTATGTTCTTCTCTCAAGAAGCCACACTCCTGTCTTCTCTCCTTGTCAGCATTCCTCTCCCTTGCCTAATTCTCTTTAACTTTCAAGATTCCAGCTTTGGATCTTAAGGCCCACCACTGTGACGTGGTTCAAGGCACAGGCCATCTCGTATACCTTTCTGGGGAAGGTTGTAGAGAAGTAGTATATTCTAGCTCCCCATAGTCACTAGGGGTCTCCATTACCAAGCTCAACCTCTGTCCAGTTAACCCTCCTGATTCAGCATACTTGGACATGTCCCTTTTTACCTACTCATAAACAACCTATGCAGTCCCATCCCACTGTTACATACTCTTCAGTCATGACCTTTAGTTTGGGGGCATTGCCTCTCAATGAGTGAATTGGTCCAAACTCATGGATCATGAGCAGTTGTTTCAGTTGTAGACTCGGTATGTGCAAAGTTACCTCTGTCTGTTGAAAGGACTTCCAAAAGTGATGTTTTCCTCGACCGTAGCATTTAGGAGCCAGGGCTTCTGGGCAGCATAGGCCACGGAATACCTGCTTCTGCTGGGGAAAGGGTGAACACAACAGGGATTGCACAGGGTGCCGTGCTGAGCACTTCAGTGTAACAGGGAAATGAGGCTTGAGAGGAAACTCACACAGAAGTAGACAACTGAAGGAGAGGAAGGCCAAGGCCACCGACCTTAGAAGGCAATTATTAAATAAGCCACTTAAATTACACGGATCAGAATAGAATTAAAATGTCATGTGATGAGTAATATTTGATTCTTCTCTGCTGATGAAGCATTTAATGTTATAAACTGCTAAAAGAAAATGTCTTTTCTGAATTAAGATTAAAAGGTAATTAATTCACTCTCTTTGGTAGCCACAGATGTTTTGGCTTGTGTCAAACACGTTTTATGAAACAATAGAGTTTTTATAATGACCATTAAGAAACATGAATTAAAACTAGAATTATGTTGCTTAATTACATAAATATATTTTAAAGTCATAGATAATATATAAATATTTCAAAATGAAGAATGATATCTAGAGGAGTCAATTTCAATGTTGAAACTGCACATTCAAGGTCCATATTTTAAAACATATAAAATATTTTTAAGGAGAGGATGTGGAGGAGGGGTAATATGCTCAAAATATGTGTATGAAATTCTCAAAGAGCCAATAAAGAATTTTAAGAGAAAGACAAAAAATAAATAAAAACCTCTAAATTCCTCCTCTCTTTTCTATTTCTTTAGCTTACAAATTTTGTTATATGCTTACCCATTAGACTTTAACTTGCAACCATTACAAAATACATGAGCTGAAGAAACAGAAGGTGAAGGGACCAGGCTGGGGAAGGGAGTGGACCTCCACAGTTAGTTCATGATATGTCAGTTCTAACGACGGGATTCAGTTAACGAGGAGTAAGGTTAAGAGGAAGAAATGAGAAAAGCTAAAGAGTCATTGGGAAGCACGGCGTTGTAGGGCTTCAGAGGACAACGAAGTCTAGTGTGACAGTCATCTTTTAGATGATTACATATGCAGGAAGGCAGCGGTCCCCAAGTCTGGCACATCTGCTTGCCCTTCCCCTTAGTCTGGGGAGGATTTTTTGATGTTGGGGATCAAATCCAGAGCTTCTTTAAGCTTTTGGGTTTTGTTTTGTTTTGTTTTGCTTCGTTTTTTGTTTTGTGGGATTATTTTGTTTTGGGGTTTTGTTTGTTTGTTTGTTTGTTTGTTTTTGAATAGCTAAAACACTGGGCTCTCCAACTCAACACCATCTTCAGATATCATTTGACATATAACCAATGCATGTATTAGTTCTTAAGAGTTTTTGTTAAATGAGCCCCCATGATCCTTTACTAAAGACAGTTTGATTTTCAGCTAAACTTAAAAGACTTGTGATCTATTGAGACAAAAACGGTTTAAACAATGAGCCGTTTGTTTGGCAGATTAATTTTCTCTTTCTTTTTCTTTTTGGTTTATTGAGACAGGCTATCACTCCAGCCTGGACTCAACTGGAACTCAGTGTACAACAAAGAATGACTTAGAAATCAAGCCTATCCTCCTGCCTCAGGGTTACAGGCATAGGCTTGAAAAATTAATCATTCAGTAGCCTGGAGAGGTTGTGAACCACTGCTGTTGGAAATATGGTAGGCATTTGAAAAATGACTGTACACCATCAGAATGGAGGGGGAAACTAGGGGCAAGATTAAAGACTGAGGGGGAAAGTTATTCTTATTAAACTTGGGTGAAAATAGAAATAATACCTTCGGGTTGCTTCAAAGGAAGGCTCAGATTCATTGACACTGTAAGTATGGCAAACAACGTTCATTAATGATGAATGGAACCATGAAAGGACGTGTGTGCAAACAGGTGTGAGACAAACAAACATGATAAATATTCTTCCCATTTATTTCAAAGACAAACTAGATAATTTTTTTCCTTTTTTCTGTCTTCCTCAAGCAGAAAATAATTAATCACTAAGCTTCTGGATGATAGCAGGCCCAGCTCTCTCCCACACAGACTTCTACTTCTTGTAACAGCTTGTTTTCTGCTCTGGAAACTTGAAAATTTTCCCTAAAACACAGTTGCCTGTGGTTCTGTATGGTCAACTTCTTCCTATCATTAAAATTTGATTTTAATTTATTTAAATTCCTCATGCTATCCTAAGACAGGATCAGAAGCAATACCTTGAGAATCTAAACATGGAAGGGGCACAACCCCCAGGTGTTGTCCACCAAGGATCATGTACGTCAAACTGCAACATGACACAGCTATGGAGTGGTGAGATTCAGGCCAAAGTGGGGTTAGACTGATTCCATGTAGTTATATACCCATTGTGAGGGGAAACATATCACCTGAAGATCATTATTTTGTACTTGAATTTTGAAGGATTTAGGCTCACCTGAATTCTATTCTTTTGAAAGATCTTTATTCAATAGCCCTACACAATTGATCTAATCAAAAATATTATTTTACTTCAGACAGTGCTCTATGCTTTCTGTGAGAAAATGTATCTAATTACATTACCTAGTGATAATTTGTTTTAGAACTTGTAAGAGTTAACTCCAGTGTTACACATTGCTAATGACATGATAACATATAATAGAAGCAAAGAATCATTAATATGAGACGAACAAAATACCAGGCTAAAAAAAAAAAATGTCTCTCAACAAGTATCCGTGGTTTAAGTAATTCATGAAAAACAGATACTAAAAAACTTCATTTCTCAATTTAGACACCAAAATATTTGAACTTAGTGTTTTAGTGGTAACGTTACTTAAGTCATCTATGGAAAAAAAGTCGATGTACTGGAAGTTAGTGGGCTTGTGTGTGTTGTTTATCCAGATGGAAATCCCCATCATACAACTGGATTTGCCAATCCAGGCTGCGGACCTTGGAAACCATCAACGTGTCCAAATAGTAATCGATTATATTCCCACTATATTAAATATTAATTACAACATTTATTGGAGCCGGGGAGATAACTCAGTGGGAAAAGCCCTGGCAGCCAAGCCTGGTTGGCCTGAGTTCAAGCCCTGGGACCCATGTGGTAGAAGAGAGGATCCTTTAAGTTGCTCCCTGAACTCCACACTGTGCTGGAGCATATGCACCTCCCACCCTAAATAATTAAACTTAATACATAGTTTTGGCCACCTCCTGGTACTGAGACCACTAGAGACACCATGAGAATGAAGGTCCCATCCTTCCTGCATGGTGCTGCACTGTTGCCAGAGCATGATAAACGGTAAGTACCAAGATGAGCAGACAATCTCCATGGAAACACATTTCTGGGCATGTCTTTGAAAACACGTTCAGAGAATTTTAACAGGAGGCAAGCCCCACTCTGAATTTGGGTGGCACCATCCCACTGGCTGAGATCTTAGGCTGGAAAAAAGAAGAAAGAATTGAATACCAGCACTCATGCCTCTCCACCTCCCTGAGTGCAAAGGCAGCGTCATCAGCTGCCTCCTGCTCCTGCAGCCCTGCCTTCCCAGTCAGGAGGGGCTGCACTCTTGAAATTTGACGAAAAAAACCCTTCCTTCTGTCAGTTGATTTTTGTCAGGTATTTTCTCACAGCTATAGGCAAAGTAACTAATTAATGGGATTAGCAATAGAGCTGATGCCACGGAAAAGATGAAGAGCGGGCCACACTAAGAAAATGCCAGGAGAACTTGAGGCTGGAGAAAGTGCACAGCAGATGCCCATGCATTACATTGCCCAGACAAAGAAGAGGTAAATCCCATCTGCCAGAAACATGGCATAGCAGTGGGCATAAGACCCACAAAGAAAAGGAGATGGGAATTTAGATGGTAAAGGGCTCATGAACCACTATGTAGGTTCACACAGGACCGTCATCGACTTTTACTTGAGAGCTGCACTTTAGTGGAACCCAGGAACCGAAGGATCAGGAGGGAGGAGACACAGAGGCCTCTGGGGGCTGTCAGAACAGCGAAGGCAGCGCCCTTAGGAGAGCCGTGCTGAGCAGATGAAGAGAAGCACCCAGCTGCCTGGGCTCGCAGGGCTGGTGAGAGGGGAAGGTGGACGAACAAGAGATGCTGAGCACAGGAGGGCAAGCGCCTGTGATCGGGACAAGAGGGACTGTAGCATCAAAGCACTCGATCTGAGGTGCCTGGGGAATTTCTGAATGACCTTGGCCATGAAGCAGAGTTCCAAGCTCAAGGGAGACCAGGAAGGAAATGAAGACTTTGGAGTAGTTTCCTGTCCTGACACGTGTGTTAGATAACAAAATTCCAGTTTCCATTCCCTTATTACTTACAAAAAAAGATCAGTAAATGGTTCCAACAATCTTAATTTGTTTACAAGAGAACAAAAGACTAGGAGCAGAGAGTGAAAACTGAAGTCTTGGGAAGCTGTGTGATGGTCTGGTAAACACAGAAGCAGAAGACAGAGGAAGGCAGAATCCCAGAAAACATCACCTCTGAACAAACTGACTGAGGAAAAGAAATCTATGGGATGGACAAAGACGAATGGCTTGTGTTTTTTGAATCTTAGATGATCTTTTAATGAAAAACAAACAAACAAACAAACAAAAACAGAGCCAGATATCAGGGTGAAAGTTGAAAGATCAGAGAAGCAGAGCAGCCACAGCCAACCTCACTTTGCCAACTTCTCAGCCAATCCTGTTTCTACGAATCCTCAGACTGAAAGCCTCTGGGTCCTCACCCGAAAGGGTCTCAGCTGAACTGCTCTAGTTCCCGTCTCCTCAAACCTTATATACCTTTATCTTCCCTGCAGTCACTTCCTGGGATTAAAGGTGTGTGCTTCCCAGTGCTGGGATTCAAAGCATGTGCCATCACTGCCTGGCCCTGTTTCCAGTGTGGCCTTGAACTCACAGAGATCGTCTGGAGAGGATTAAGGGTGTGTGCCACCATTGTCTGGCCTCTATGTCTAATCTAGTGGCTGGCTGTGTCCTCTGATCCTCAGGCAAGCTTGATTAAGGTACCCAATGTATCACCACAGGCTTTTTTTTGTTTGTTTTGGCTGCTTTCTAAGATGAGGTCTCATTATATAGCCCAGGCTAGCCTCAAAGTCATGATCCTCCTTCCTCATCATCCTACAAACTGGGATTACAGACACTTGCCACTGTGCCTTACTACATTGATAATGGGAGAACCACACTGTAAGTTTTACTAAGCAAGGAAGTCATCTGAGTATTAGTAACAGCATCAGGTGACTGGGAGGCAAAGTCAGGTCATGCCTACAATGTGTCCTGTGAAATTAAGGACGCCATGGTACAAAATATGTAACAATATGTCCAGGAGTTATTATGTAAACTAATTTCATTCTTGACTTCTTTATCACCATTTTCCAGCAATATACATTTTTAATGCAGTAAGATGGAATATACACAGTCTACATTCTTGAGAATGTAAGTAAACAACCACTTAGATTACAAAAACGTATTTCCATATTGTCATGCTGTTTATTTATTAAGCAAATTATAATAATCATGAATGGTAATGCCCAGAGTAAGATGGAATCAACTGGAAAGCAGGTGCAGAAAATTAACTAACACCAGAGAAGACCAGATTAGAACTCCCTGGAGGCAGGAGAAGGGGACTTCCAGATTTTCCTGTCACTATCTCACATTCTTACAAATTTCAATTTTGGTGAAACAATGTTAAATGAGAACCAAGTAATTTAATGATGGTGGCAACTGTTGCATCTCAGAACATAATCCGGAGGGAGGGATCTGCCTCTCCCTCCAGAGCCAAGGATGACGGTGAGAAGGCAGATACTGCTTAGTGTCTAACTGCAGTGATCGGCACCAAACTGAGAGTCATGATTTCCTGAGCTATCCTCTCAACGTGAGCAAACCATTTCATGGCTACTGCCTTCTAGATTTTTCCAACACAAATAAAATAGACACTCAACTTTTCTCAGCTTCCTTCTTTTGCCAATGATACTACAAACAAGAGTCCTAGGCCAAATTTCACAGCCAAGCATTTCTGTCTCCTAGTGTTTCAAGGGCCCAGAAACAATCTTTAGTCCCTCAGAGACATCTGTGTACATGAACAGCTGGCTACACACAGTGGAACTTGTGATCACGAGTTCAAAACTGGACCCTTCACAGCAAGGCTGCTCAACTGTAGCACAACTACTTGCAACAGGGCAACGCGCCATTGTGAGCTTCGTGGTGCATCTCGGGTTGCTCAGCAGATATCCCCACTCTCTACCAACCAGAAAAGCAGCAGCATAGCTCTCAGACATGTCTCCATACATTGCTAAGTTCCCGGGGGAAGAAGCACACCTAGATATGAACTCCTAGACAACACTCTCATTTATTTATTTGTTTATTAATGTATGTATGTATTTATGTATGTATGTTTGTGTGTATGTATGTATGTATGTATGTGTATATGTATGTATGTGTGTATGTATGTGTGTGTATGTATGTATGTATATATTTGACAAAAAGTTACAACTAGTTCCTTCATATACTGCCCATGAGGAGTCAACTAGGTAGACCAAACTAAATAAACTTAGTCTGCTCTTCAGTACTCAGTCCTGTACTAGTGTAGCCCCATATCACTCTATTACCTCAACCTGTGTGTAGACCCCTGCATCACTGGGTTAATGACCTCTCTCTGTGTTAATTGAGGTGTTTGCTTTTGGCAAACATCTTTTTTAGTGTCTCAGCACTTGAAGAAGCACCAGGTTGGGCAACTCCCTCTTCATGTCTTTGTGAGCTGCACAGCGCACTAGGCTGTCCTACCCATGTGTTCCTCAATACCTCTGATGTCTGCTTATGTTAAATGGGAAGAAAAAGTGTTGCTTCTCAGCCTCTTCTGAAGACTTTAGAAAAGATCACTTGATATTTGTTTCCTGAACATTAAACCCTTGATGATCTGTTTACATTTAAGCTTTATAGGTAGTATAAACTTTCCATAACTTACTTTATTACAGAATAAATTTTGTAATTTCTTTGAGTGTTCCCTATTTACATCCAAAAATTTGTCTTTACCACCCCAAACTTTAACTTAGCATCTACTAGATTTTACTACCATTAACTAGGGCAGTGAGTTGCTGCTGTTAACTATCACAGTGAGTTGCTTTAAAATTTTTATGACACTTGAGGTTTCCACTGTTTTTTTTTTTATATTTCTGTGATTTTTATTTTTATATATTTGCATAGTTCAGAAATTCAATGGTCCAGGAAATGGAGACCCATTTTTCTAGTTTTCCCTTGGAATATTTTTAGCTGTGTGACAGAACAGAAACCTCTTAGGTGGTGCGAACTGTCACCTTGTTATAGCCTAGAGTCACCTGAGCAAAGAATTCTCTCAGTTGATGAGATACACCTATGGGTATGTCTATGGGGAATTGTTTTCACTGCTAATTAATATACAGAGACCCAGTCCACTGTGGGAGGCACCATCCCCTAAGTGTGTAACACTGGGTTGTACAGGAGCGCTAACGAAGTGTGAGCTAGGTGCACCAGCAAGCGGCATTCCTCTGTGGTTTCTACTTCAAGTCCCTCCTTGATTGTCTGCCCTGACTTCCCTCAGTGATGGACAGTGACTTGGTCGTGTAAGCCAAACAAAACCCGCCTCTCCCCGAGTTGCTTTTGGTCTGAGTGTTTATACAGCCACAGAAAGGAAACTATAACAGGAATACTTACTTGCTCCAGTAAACTTTCCCTTCCAGGGTCTGCATCTCACCGAGGATGGCGAGGAGAAGAGACGATTTCCCACACCCCACTTGGCCCACAATCATGGTTAACTGACCTAGAGAAACAAAGCAGAGGATACAAAGATGAGAGGGATTTCACACAGCTAAATGAAACAGACACCCAGCCATGGTGGGCATGGGGGACCCTCGGCACCAGGAAGACAGACAGCTAGGAAGATCAGTGCAAGCTCAAGGCCAGCCTGATCTACATTGGAAGTTCCAAACCAACAAGAAACACAAAGTGAGACCCTGTCTCAAACACTAAAAGAAAAATAATCACCAAAATAAATTTTTTAAAACAGATGAAATTCCAACACATTTAGAGAGGCCTCGTGTTTCGACCCCTAGTCCAGTTTGACTCCAGGCAGTGAAGTAAACAGCTCCTTCCCCTGTCTTTTTGCAAAGGGAAAGAAAAAGTAAAACCTACGAGTCTTGACTTTTTACTTGAAAGATCTCCTGTGGGCTAGGTTGCCCTCAAACTTGCTATGAGTTTCTGACCCTTCTGCCTCTGCCAACCGAGCTACATCACAGACCATGCTTTAGTGTCTTTAAATGGAAAAGAGCTGATATGACTAAAGAATAAAAGAAACAACTTCTTAACCTATCAATATTATCTTTAACTTCATTGTCGAATTCATGCAGTAAAAGGGCGATTGTGGCAAAAGTTAGTTGAGATAAAGTGATCTGGATGCCGTTAGGACTCTAGTTCCTCACCTCAACCTGCAGGTATGAGAGAAAATGTCCAAGCTACTGACAATTACACCAGATTGAGCAAATATTTTATTCAGTCAAATATATGAAATAAAATTATTATAACCATCCCTACACAGCTTGTGCTTGGGGTGCTGTTATAAATGCTATTGTTTTGTTAATTTCCTTCTTGGACAATTTGTTGCTAGTACCTCAAAACACAGAAATAAAACTTAACCAAGGAAGAAGAGCCTCACACTAAAAATGTGATGAAATGCGTGCAGAAAAGAGAGAAAGATAGAAATAACTCCAAGCTTATGTGATTGACAAACTAATGTTATTAAAATGCCCGTGCTTCCCAACATAATCTTCAGATTGAATGCAAACTTCTTCAGCATCCCATACCCAAAATATATTACAAGTAATACATTGCAAAGCCTCCATGGTCTGTGTGGTAATGACACATGGGGGACAGATGGAAGAGAGCTGAGAACCAACCATGTCACCTAACCTACCACAAGCCCTCCAGGATCACACAGTGGGGAAGAAGCAAGTGGTCATGGGAAAACCGATGTCCACTTGCAAAGAATGGGATTTGCCTGTTTGGTTCCACACTAAAGTCATCTCACAGTGATGCAAAGACCTGACAGTCAGAGTGAAGCGTCAAGACCTCCCAAGAAAGCACAGGGAAAGAACTTCTTCACATTGGCCTTGGCAATGAATTTTTAGATTTCAAATGAAAACAAAACAAAACATAGCAAAATGAAAATACCTCAAAATATAAATGATACAGCAAAGGAAACAGTGAACAGAGAGAAAATGACAGAACATGCCCACAAACCTTCTACCTGATGTAGTATTAACATTCAAAATTCACAAGAATTCCCTACAACTCAATAGCAGAGAAATAGAATATGAGCATTCAGTACAAAAAAAGGTATGAAGGTTACTTGAATATTAAAAATAGAACTACCATATGTACCATTAAACTTGCCCCTCAGTGTCTGTACAAAATAATTAAAATTCAGATAGTAAAAGATGTCTGTGCTCCCACATTCACTGAAGCATTTTTCACAATATCAAAGCAGATAGAAACAATTCGATGTCTACTGACAGGGTAAGAAAACATGCTACACACATGTAATAAAATTTTCATCTACAAAAGAAGGAATTTCTACTGTTTTCAACAATATAGCAGAATCTTGTGGGATTATGCTAAGTAAAGTAGGACAAAGAAGAAAAATACTGCATGAGTGATGAATATGACTTACAACAGTCAAACTCACAGAAGAAGACATGGTAAGGGTGGTTACCAGTAAATAGAGGAAGGGGACTGTGGGGTATTGTTTAATGGATATACATTTCCCAAAAATGCTTCAATACCTGTTCAACATAACATCTAATATGTGGCAGGATAGCTCATGGTATGCTCTTCCCACAACAGTTTATAAAGTAAAAGAACAATAAAAGGAAGTGGCCTTTGGAAGCAGCTATATATTAAGTTCTTGATTGCCATGGCATCAGAGACCTACACTAGGCCCAAATTCTTGAAGTAGGAAGAAAGACTCTAAGAGCCATAGGTGCTGGATGCCTTCAAGGAATTGGTGTTTTCCAGACAGGGCAGTGGTACACATGAAACCACAGCAGTCATGGAAGCATGCACAAGACCTGTGCAAACGCAAACCAGACAAAATCCCAGCATGTGGTGGGGAGGTGGACATGAGATCCCGCTGCCACGTGAGGAGCTGTTGGCATCTGATAGCTGCTGGGAGAGGGCAGTCAGTTTTACTTACTGATGTTACCCCTGGTAGATCAACCATACTTCAGGGCAGGCCCCACTCCTAAGAGTAGCTGAACAACAGAAACTATGTTTGATGGGTTTACAAAAGAAGACAAAAACTCAAAGTTATGGGAATAAGAACATGAGGGTGGGGTTGGAAGATGGAAGTGAAAACAATCAAAATACATTGTAAAAATTCCAGAAAGAATTAGTAAAAATGTTATTTTAAAGAAACTCACAATGAAATGATGTGGGATAAACTTTTTGTACACTGTAAAGATGTGTCACTGGTTTATCTTGCCTAACAAGGCGCCATCTGACTGCTTTAACAAAGGGCTGAATGGCCAATAACCAGGCAGGAGAGGGTAAGTGGGATTCCCGGGGGGAGAGAGGAACTCTGAGAAGAAGAAAGGCGGAACTGGCCAGCCAGACATGGAAGAAGTGGGATGCATGGTACTGAGATATGAGCCCCATGGCAGAACACAGATAAATACAAATGGGTTGGTTTAAGTTTTAAGAGCCACTTGGGAACAAGCCTAAGCTAAGGCCAAGAATTCATAATGAATAAGAAGTCTCCAAGTCATTATTTGGGAGCTGGCAGTCCAAAGAGAGCCTGCCTACAATGAAATACTAAACAGATGCAGCTATTGTAGACTGTTTGCACCTCAATAAAACTTAAAGGAAAGAAAATTAATACGCAAATAAAATGACCAGATGGGTGATCCTGAAGTATTTACAAGTGCCATCTGTTGTGGGATATTTAGGCAAACTGTGTAAAGATGTGTCACTGTTATCTTACCTGTCTAAGGCACCTGATTGGTTAGATAAAAAGCTGAATGGCCAATAGCTAGGCAGGAGAGGTTAGGCGGGACTTCCAAGCAGAAAGAGGAACTCAAGGTTAGAAACTGGTGCCACAAGAGATGCCAGTGAGATGTGGAGGGAGTAGGACATACAGAATGGAGGACAGGTAAAGAGCCATGTGGCAGAATGTGGATTAATATGAACAGGTTAATGTAAGTTATAGGAGCTAGCTGGGAACAAGCCTAAGATAAAGACCAAGCTTTCATAATTAATAATGTCTCCATGTCATTATTTGGGGGTTGGTGGTCCAAAGAAAGTCCAACTACAGCTATCAGTATTTTTCAGGGCCTCAGATGTTTTCACACATCGCCTTTCTTTAAAGTTGTTCTCACCGGGCGGCGGTGGCATACACCTTTAATTCCAGCACTCGGGAGGCAGAGGCAGGTGGATCTCTGTGCGTTTGAGGCCAGCATGCGCTACAGAGTGAGTTCCAGGAAAGGTGCCAAAGCTACACAGGGAAACTTTGTCTCAAAAATAAATAAATAAATAAATAAATAAAGTTGCTCTCGAACACAATGAGAAACCAACAATCCCAATTCCTTAAGTACCTCAAATCACTGAGTGAACAGTAAATAACTTTGTCCAAAGACACAGATTTTTAAATGACAGTCCAGTTTTATAATTTCTAGTTCACAGTGATATAATTGTCTCATGAGGAACCTAGTACATACAAGTAATATAAACTTATGGCTGTATCTTTTTAAACTCTTTTAACAGGCAGGCAAGATGGGAGATAGATCAATGGTTAAGAATAAGGGGACCAGAGTTCAGATTCCCAAAACCAAAGTAAGTCCAGTTAGCCCTAGAGATGGAGGCAGGGCATTCCCAGAGCAAGATGATGGAGACAGGACATTTCCAGAGCAAGATGATGGAGACAGGACATTACCAGAGCAAGCTGGCAAGCTAGACAAGCCATATCACTGAGCTCTGAGTTTAACTGAGAGATCCTACTTTACTGAATAAGGTGGAAGATTAATTGAAGAAGATTCTGAACCTCAATTTTGAGCCTCCACATATATGAACTCACCCCCCACCCTACCCCATCCCACACACTCACACACATGCAACAATGTATGCACACATTCACACCATACACACACATACACACATGAAATGGAAATTAAATAAACATAAATAAAGCCCTCCTTTCACTTTTTGTTAGGCTCAATTATCTTGGAAAAATACAAAAATGCTTATGCAATGAGTCTTACCTGTTGGAATTCGAATGTCAATATTGGATAATGTAGCTAAACCACTGCCCCATGAAAAGTATCCATTTGTCACCTAGAAAATAAGAATATAGGAATTAAGTTGATGTGCGGTACTAGTGGATAACTAAAGGACAGCCCCTTTCCAATGTTTACAACTGTAACACAAGTTACAGCACATGGCAGCAGCCTAATCTGAGTTCTCCGTATTTGGTGGTATAAATCAGAAACAAAGAATTGGAGGCTAGAGAGAGGGCTCAGCTGTTCAGAGCACCTGCTGCTCTCACGCAGCTCATGTGTTCAGTTCCCAGTGTCCACATCACTTGGCTCACAACCAACTGTAACTCCAGCTCCAGGGCGTCCATCCAATGCCCTCCTCTTGTCTCTGCTAGCACTTACACACATGGTACATGTAAACTCACACAGGGATACATAGGCACATACAAATAACAAACAAGTAAATACATACTTCTTTAAATTGAAAAAATTATATTAACCTGTCATGTACTAGAAAAGAAAAGCATGCTGATGTCACCAGTGAAAGTGAGGACATGACTAAGAGGTCTCTGGTGACAGGTATGAGAAATGACTGAAGTTGCCAGAGTGTCATCTGAGCATAAGAAGAAAAATTCGGGTCTGAAACCGCCAGACAAGAGCCTGGAACATGTACAGTCACTTCTAAACAAGCAGCTGCATGCTTTCTATAGGCCAGGCATTGAACCTCACCGCCTTGGCCTGGCCTGGGAAGTGCAGAGGACCTGGAGAAGAAGTTTCTAAAAGGGAAATGTTCTAGGACTTTGACACTACAATGTCCAGGAGCCTCTCTTCTGGAACCTGCTTATCACTGGCCTCTCCCTGGGATTTGTCCCAGCCATCAGTTCCCAGATGTGCCCCCAAAGCTGCCATTTCTACCTGAGTTCTGCCTAAGCACAAAAGGCCGGGGGAAGTATAAAGCCAAGTTTGAAACTATATCAAAAGCACTGTGGGGCAGGATAAGCTGAATAAAACTGTACGGTACATATATTCATGTTGGGAACCAATTTCTTCCCAGTTGAAACATTCTGTCCTGTGGGGAAGCTTATCAAGACTCAGGAATTTCAAAGGGAAGGCTCCTTGAGACTCAGGCAATAAACAACTCAGAAGTATAAAGAAGTATCTGAAAGTTACAAGATTCATATCGCCTATCAATCCCTAGTAATATACAACCAGTAAAGACTGAGGAGGTGACTCTCTGACCTGTCAAGTTCCCTACAATTTGTGCTGAGATCCTGGGTTCCAGCTTCCCTGAGTCATCATCCATTCTGGAGTGGATGTAGCGGCTTTGTGTTATCTGTGGTCCTGTATGTCACCCCTGACCCTGACCATATTTCTGTAAGTAACCCCAATAGACTCAGTGGTTCACCAAGCTGAACTCTAATGGTGCCGTTACATTGCTCTGTCATTAGTTCCTATCTTTGCTGAGTAGATGTTCATTCACATCTCTCTAGGAATAGTACCATGCAACAACTAACTTCTCCTTGTTTTCTTTTAAAAATGGAATTAAAAAATACTGGTGTTTTCTACGAATCAGTTTATATGTGAGTACTAGAGGAATGAGCTGAATACTAGCTTCAGGTAGATTTGAAAGAAATGTTCTTTTCTGAGTACCAGGCTGAAACTGAACCTGTGGTCAAGAAGTGAAGAAAAGAATTATAAACTCACTGGCATATGCTTTAAAGACTGTCAGGGCTGTGATCCCAGTAAAGAGACCCGGAAGACACATTTGGGACACTTGTGCAGACGTCAGCCTAGAATGTAACATAAACGCTTCCACTTACGTAAGAACATAAGAGATGAACTAACCTTGATTGCAATATCCTCTGACTCTGCTGGCCGAAGACGGCGAGATTGCTCATAGCTGTCCAGGTGGTATCTTCCAGGCTGCTTCCTGTTTATTGGTTTTGATTGCTGTGTTCCAAATAGAAAAGGACAGAAGTTGAAGCCTTATAAAAACACTGAGAGTTTTACCGAATGTTCACTCACATGGCTATTTCACTTCAATTCCAAGAAAAACAAGAAAGAGAATGTCAAGTTTTAGTCTTCCCTGGGGCTTCTCCACAAGAGCAAATGGTGAGAAAAAAAGTATCTAGTTAAAACTTTAACACTAATTAACTGACCTCTTGGGAATATGAAAAGAGAAAGATATAGTACTTGGAAATGATGGTGGGCAGAGTGCTGATCCCTGGAGCTTATTGGCGTCAGTCTAGCCCAGGAAACCTGAGCCCCGGGTTCAGTGAGAGCCCTTGCCTCAAAGAATAGGCAGAGGGTGAGAGAGGATATGGATACCCTCACCAAGCCTCTCTGTGTACATAGGCTTGTGAGCCCACCTACACACACACACACACACACACACACACACACACACACACACACACACACATACACACAAGCACACCACTCAGACACAGTTATATACAGACAAATAAATAAATATTTTTTAAACCCGGTGTACTATAAACAGGCTGATTAGATTGACTCTGAACAAATTGAAATCCATTTGGGAGAGCCATCAGACTTAAAAACAAACATTCCAGGAGGATATTAATGATCATTTTTGGGAATCATGAGAAGCTGACATGTGCACATAAATCAGACTGAGCTAGAACACACCCAGGAATCTATTGTGGACTATCAAAAGAAAAAGACCTAGGACTTTTTGCTACACAAAGATGGTCAGTGCTTCACCAGGAGATCCATAGGAGCTACACTGTGATCTGATCTATGTCAATTGCAGTACACTCTCCATCAGCAGACAGACCTATCCACTACAAGGAAACCGCAGCAGTAAGGGAAGGAGCGTGTCTTTGCCTGTAAAATACTTGTAAGCAGACCTGTGTTCAATACCCAGAACCCTAATTTTAAAAAAAGAAAAAAGAGCTGGATATGCTGGCAGGACTTGCAGGCTCAGCACTGAAGATGTGGAGACAGGCCAAGTCAACTCACAGGAAGCACTTCAGGCCAGGGAGGGACTCCTGAAAAACAAGGTGGATGGCACCCAAGGAAAGACAGCCAAGGTTGTCCTCTGGTCTCTGCACACAGGAGTTCACACACACATGAAGAGAAACATGCACACACATACATATGTAGCTACATCCACACACAAGGGCCTGGAGAAATGGCTCAATGGCTAAGAGCACTGACTGCTCTTCTAGAGGACCTGGGTTCAGTTCCTAGCCTAGCACCCACATGGAGGTCACAACTGGTTGTACCTCCTGCCCTCTTCTGGCTTATATGGGTACTGCACACATGTGCTGAATAGACATACATGTAGGTAAAACACCCATACACATTAAAAAGATTTTTAAAAATTTTAGAGTGAAGAAGCTCATTTTTTTTCTACAAATTTAACAATGAAGTAGTTCTCCATAAATAATTATATGTCTTATTGAAATATCTTGTAGAGATGATTGGGTTTAAAATGTAACAGTTTAAAACTGTTAATTTGCCTAGAAAAGCAAATGACTCTAGAAGCATGAAATATTTCTGTCTGAAATTTCAGATTTAATATTTAAAAAATAGATAACTTCTGTGAGAACTAACAATGTCTGAAAATAACCAGTGATCTAATCCCAACAAGATACTGCCTTTCCAGCTTCCATTAATTGATATTCCAAAAGAACATTAACCATCAAACAGAACAATGCCAAGTCTTCATGAGAGCAACACAAACCAAAACCTCAGTATGAAAACAGATATCAGAGGAACAGCAGAGGTCAGGCCATCTAGGAAACACACACACACACACACACACACACACACACACACACACACACACATCTTGCTTTAAAAGAAAAGGGGGTGGGTGATGAAATATTATGTCTGCCCTCCCCACAGCCCTCACAGATAACACTGGAAGCACAGTGAACAGAACATTCTCGAATTACCACAACTCTTTAGGGTGGATGTACTTTGCACGCTGAGTAGATCTGTACCTATATTCTAGCATCACCAACTTCTAGAGTCATGACTACTGTGGTAGTGCCGCCCCAGAGGCTCAGAAGAATGACTTCATGCTCTTTGTGGGACTAAGGCAAGGATGACAAGCAGAGACGTGTTGACAGAGACTTGAGTCACAGCTCCATCGATGTAATTTGAAGAGACTTTGGCCCTAGAATATTACCAACTCTCTGTGGCAATGCTACAGCCAAAATCACTCAACTCTAAGCTCTCACAGAATATAAGCATCCCAAGCACTCTCAAGGACGAGTTTCCATTAGTATTGTTTTCAAACACACGGCATTTTTAAAAAGCTTGTCATTTGTGGTTTGGGCCGTCCACAGTGATGAATGACCCTCGACGGCACTAGAAGTCCAACCTGGATTCAATAACTGGAGATACTGGATGTGTCTGAAGGAGATTCTTTTTTCTTCCAGAATTCATTGTGCAGTGTAATTTACTCCTCTGCCTCATCTCGTACAGAAAACAATTCTTCAGATAACTCCAACTCCATGAACTTGACCTCCCCTTTCTTTGAGGTTGTCTTGCTCTGTTCAATCTGCCTCCCTAGAAAATGGTCTAATGCATTCTTTGGGAGAGTAAGATCATCAAAAGTGTTAGGAGCTGGTTCTAATCAAACCTTTGATTTTCTTTCTCTTAAAAAATATAGATACACTTGAATGTATTTTTAAAGATTTGTGTGTGTGTGTGTGTGTGTGTGTGTACAGGTTTGTGTAGGTGCATACAGAGACAGAAGAGGCCATAGAGGGCATTTGATCCCCTGGAGCTGGAATTACAAGTGATTGTGAGCTGCCCAACTGGGGTGCCAGGAACCAAACTCAGATTCACTGAAAGAACATCAAATGTTCTTATGTTGCTTCTCTAGCCCTCATGAATTTTTTTGTGTGGTCCATGCAGAGATGCAACCCATGACTGGGACACTATAAGCTCCCTGCTTTAACCTGAACTGGCCAGCCATTCATGTGTGTTTGGATTTATGCACATGTCCACACAACATCAAACATCCTTTACAGTCTTGCTGTGGCAACATAGACAGGCACACATGGCAGTTATTTCTCAGACAAAAATTATACCCGCTCAACGAGACAACCAAAAAGATTGTTTCTTTCTTTCTTTCTTTCTCTCTCTCTTTCTTTCTTTTTTTTTCTTTTTTCTTTTTTTGGTTTTTCAAGACAGAGTTTCTCTGTGTAGCTTTGGTGCCTGTCCTGGATCTCGCTCTGTAGACCAGGCTGGCCTAGAACTCACAGAGATCTGCCTGCCTCTGCCTCCCAAGTGCTGGGATTAAAGGTGTGCACCACCACAGCCCGGCCAAAAAGATTTTTTTTTTTTTACTTTACAGAAAAGCAAATAAAACAGTACATATAAAAGTATTCAGGCACCTGGCTTAACTATTTTTAGCAGTTTTAAACACAATATAAAGAAAATTGTAATACAGATGGATTTCCTGGTAAGGACTTTCTGAGTTCCATTCACCTCCACTCAGAAGACTCAGAAAACTGATGTACATTTTCAATGGGTCGAGCATGTGACAAATGTATTCATGTTTTTTCAAACAGTTATGTAAATGACTAATAGTAAGTTATAATAACATGATGCATGTACTGATTTACTCTTAAGAAATATGTACATTGCTTTTAATGGACTGTTTCAGAATTTTTCAGACATACCTTTTATGAAAGTGGTTTGTATTTATTCACTTATTTATTTATTTATTTAGTGTGTGGGGGTGTGTGTATTTGTGCATGTGGAGACTAGATATCATCCTTCACTGCTCTACCCTGTATAATTTGACACAGGGTCTCTCTACTAGATTGGATGGCCAGCAAAACCCAGGGATCCTCCTATTTCTGCCTTCCCAGCCCTGGGATTACACAGGTACATCATTACACTCAGAATTATATGTGGATGCTGGGGGTATAAACTCAGGTCCTCATGCTTGTGTGACTATCCCTTTACAAAAAGAACCACCTCCGTAACCAAAGAAAGGTTTCAACCAGTCGCATTATTAAAGCTTATCTCATGGCCTATGTTCCATAAATTTCCATCTCCAATGCTGATGTTTCTTCTTGGATGACAAGAAGTGTTGTAAAAATATCAGCTGCAAAATACACACCTCTTGATCCCACCCTAATGGTAATTGCCTGCCTCCTTAATCAGTGCCCTGTTTCAGTGAATGGCTCCACTCTCTACCCAGCAGTCAGCCAATCAGAAAGCTTCCATCCTCCAGACTTCCTTCTTCCTTGGTTCCATATTATCTTTCAACACATTTTTATTAATGGAACATACAAAAGACACAGAGGGATCTGGGGGTGTAGCTCAGTGATAGAGCATTTGCTTAGCATGGATGAGGCCCTGGGTCAGTCCTGAGCAACACACACACACACACACACACACACACACACACACACACACACACACACACGCACAGAGAGAGAGAGAGAGAGACAGAGACAGAGACAGAGACAGAGACAGAGACAGAGACAGAGACAGACTGAATTTAATCACTTCTTCACCATAGTCACCACAACTGCAGCAAACTTCTAATTCTAGCCATCATCTCTTGCCTGTGTTATTATAACCACCTCTACTCACCTCCCAGTTCCAATCTTTGCCCTACTGACTTCTCTCAGTAATGAAAGTTAACTTTTTGAACAATAAGTAAAATTATACCATGCTTATAATTCCAGCATTTGGGATATGGAAGTAGGAGGAAGAATAGGGATTCCAGGTCATTTTCAGTTGCATAGAGTTCCAGACCAGTTGGGAAAATGAGGCACTGTCTCCCAAACCAAAACCAAACAAGCAAGCAACCTTGTTCAAGGGCTTCCATCATACTTCCGTAAACCTCATCCCTTTCCATGTTCTACCCGACACTGTCACTATCATAACTGTGCCTCATCTTCCTCTTTATCACCAGGCTCTAAACACACTGCCCTTCTGCTCTTTATATGAACCAAATCAATCCACCACTCAAGATCTTCGTATGCACTAGCCTTCCTGTTTCCCAGTGTCCCCCCGGAAGACATGCATCTGTGTTCTTCAAGTTTTGGCCCAAATGCCGGCTCCTCAGAGGGGGCATCAGGTGAATGGCTACCCTAATTTAGAATCCCCTTCACTTTTTCATGTCCTTTTCACTTTTTTTCCCACACAGGAAATGGTCTTGTCATTTCAAAAATGGAAAACAAGCCATGCTGGGAGAGACCTTGTGTGCCTTGTTCAGAGTGACAGTCTAGTTCTTGGCATTAAATACAGGGTAACCAGTGAGTCTGGAAGCCTGTTGAACACATGACAAGTGGTTGACAAGTGGTTGATTTCTACTGCGTATGACGCACGTCCAAACAGTACTGACTGCTTCCAGACCTTATGCAGCTATTGAGTAAATATTTTTGGCGAGGATGAATGAACCTGCCGGTTTACAAGTGAAAAGACTCAGGTTAAAATTCTGGTTCTGGCCCTTCTAACCTTATGACTTTGTTTAAGCCACTGAAGCATGCAAAGCCAGTGTCTTCAGATGAAAATAAAGACAAGTAATGTACCATAATATGTTAAGTGAATCAAAATACTTAATGTACCAGGAAACATGTCTTAAACTAAAATGTGTGCTAGAGCTAAAACACCTCCTAAGAATGTGGGTAAGAAGAAACAATTTCTCAATTCCCTTTTGAATCAAGAAGGGAGCCATTCTCTCACAATTTATAGAGGCAATATTCCTGAATCTGTATATTGATTTCAGACATATGAAGACTGATTTTTGTAGAAGCCAGTAGCCATTTTTCTTTGTGTAGATTCAAACAAATAAAGCTTATGTTTTTTTTTTAACTGCATTAAAACATATCATTTGTTTGGCCTGTCCTCTGTACGGCAAGACAAATGCTCACCACTCCAGTGTGCTTCTTACAGGACTCGAAAGGCAGCGTGCCCTCAGCAGTCCGCCAGCTGTCCTCACCAATCTCATCACTCAAGAGAAACTCATTCAGCTTTTGAACACTGCAGAAAGAAACCAAGAGACACTGTGTCAGGAAACTAGGTGAGATAATTGTCTAAGAAGAGAATTGACTTGTTCACTCTGGGACTTTATTACTAACCTCTGACTGCATAGACCCCAAAAAAATCACAGCACTGGAACTGTCTTAGGAAATGGTATGCTATCCATCTTGAATGACAAGCATTTCTTTTTGATGTATGCACGGTGTAGCTGCCATTGTGCTCTCGTGTTTTAAAGGGTGTGGTCTGAAGAAATAGCCTTGTCAACTATAAGAATATCCCTTGCACACCCTCATGCTGTACTTCTGAACAAGGCCAAGTGCCAAGACCAGACTCATGAGTCTTGACCTCCAGGCCTAACAGTGCCTGGCCCACATTGCTACATGGATGCTTGCTCAATAAATCAAAGGATAAACAGACTAATGATTCACATACTATATCTGGTGGGTCCAAGTCACCATTTCTCCCTTCTAGTATGCACACAAATCTCACTGAAGCTTTTACAGAATACATAAGCCTTAACGTTGCTGAACATTGAGAAAGCATGACTCCTCAGCTACACTGGGAGTGGAAAGAACTTTCTCTTCTCTGTGGAACATCCTGTTCTTTCTAGCTTTTAGTTATCAACCTAACACAAGCCTACAGTCACCTGAGAATAGAATCTCAATTGAAAGATTTCCTCCATCAAATTGGCCTGGGGGCGAGTCTGTGGGGACTGCTTTGATTGTTTGACCTGTGGGCAGGTCTGTGGGAATTGCATTGATTGATTGACCTGTGAGTGGGTCTGTGGGGATCACCTATTGATTGATTGACCTGTGAGTGGGTCTGTGGGGATCACCTATTGATTGATTGACCTGTGGGTGGGTCTATGGGGATTGCTTTGATCGACTGACCTGTGGGCTGGTCTGAGCGGATTGCTTTGATCGATTGACCTGTGTGCAGGTCTGGGGCGGGGGGTGATCACTTATTGATTGATTGACCTCTGGGTGAGTCTGTGGAGATTGCCTTGATTGACTGACCTGTGAGCAGGTCTGTGGGGATTGCATTGGTTGGTTGACCTGTGGGTGGATCTGTGGGGATCACCTATTGATTGATTGACCTGTGGGTGGGTCTGTGGGGATTGCCTTGATTGATTTACCTGTGGGAGAGTATGTGAGGATGACCTTGATTGATTGATCTGTGGGCAGGTCTGTGGGGATCACCTATTGATTGAATGACCTGTGGGTGGGTCTGTGGGGATTGCCTTGATTGTCAGTTGATGCAGGAGGGTCCAGTCCACTGTGGGTAACCACCATTCCCTATGGGAGGTAGCCCTAAGCAGAATAAGAAAGCTGAGCAAGCATAGCCCTCCAGTTGAGCCAGCAAGCAGCATTCCTCTACAGCTGATGTTTCAAGTTCCTGCCTTGACTCCCCTAAATGATGGGCTGTGATTTGGAATTATAAATTGAAACAAACCCTTTCCTCATCTAAGTTGTCTTGAGTCAAAATATTTATCGTGTCAACAGAAGTAAAGCTGAGACATATCCTCTTGGCGCCTCCAGTTACAATGTCCATAGATGGTATCCAGGGTTAAACCTCTGAACCTTCCTGCTCCTTTCCTCTGGGCCACTAGTTCTCAGTCCGTGGGTCACAACCCCTAAGGAGGCAGCATATCAGATATCCTGCATATCAGATATTTACATTGTTATTCATATCAGTAGCAAAATCACAGTTATGAAGTAGGGAGGAAATAATTTTAAGGTTGAGGGTCACCACAACATGAGGAACTGTAGTACAGGATTGCAGCATTGAGAAGGTTGAGAACCACTAACCTAGGCTCTCTGGCTGAAGGTCCCACATACTAGTGCATTATCATAGCTTTGGTATCATGTGTTATTTATATCTCTCCTATTAGACTGTGAGCACCTTTAAAAGGATAGCTCTCTGTGCTCTGGGGCTACCTCAGTGTGTGCGCTGTGATTCCTCTGTGAGGTTGGTGAGAGAGTAAGTGGCTAATGAGTAGCAAAAGCATCTCCTGCTTGTATGAGGCCTTTCGGGAGCCACTGAGACACATAACTTCGGAAAATGCACAAATCCTGACCAGAGGTGAAGCTGCTTTAGCCACACTACCCTTACACTGCAAACACGTGGATGTAAGAAGCCCGTTCTCAGACATCAAACGGCTCAGTACTTACTCGCCGCCTTCCAACATCTTCCCCATCACCTCCCAGCCTTGTCCCCTGAGAGTTCGTGTCAGAATCATTTCTCCATCCACACAAAACCACCTTTGCCCCCCATGTACACTAAGACATCTAGGGTACTTACTCCTCTCTCTACTAAATAAAATTCATTTTCCTCTTTCTCCAACTAGTCAAAAGCCACGTATCCTTTTAGAGTTAGCAAGTACAACCATACCCTTCAGACCATCGGGAACCAGACAACCTTCCACTCCACTAAATAAACTGATGGTCATCTACAGGCCATGCCATTCTGTGTATAGGGACTCATTTTGCTTCTTGGCCTCTCTAAATGCACAGTGGACTCTCTGCTCATTGCTACCTATCTCTCCTCTTTGCAGTTATTAATGCAGCCACCAGAGAATGAAGACCCACATAATATTCTCAGGCACTAGGTGGTAAAAATGGTGATAAATGAGTAAAATTGAGATTTGTAAAAAGACCTACAGTATTTAGAAAGTGTTCTGGCCATTTCTGTGCATTGTCATGTTTTTATCAGCTTTCAGAAGCAGGTGATATTATGGTATTCATTGGATAAATGAGAAAACTGAGTCTCAGATACAACCACACAAGACACCTAAAGTTGAACAATAAGCACCTTTATGCCTGGGATTTGAAAGTAGGCATAGCTGATACCAATAAGTTTGCTGGCCTGCCTTCAGCACTGTTAAGCTCAGCAGTTTACTAATGTCTCACTTGTTTAGGAAACTGACAGAAGTGTTTACAGTTTTACATATGCACACGACCAGTTCACTTCTCAAATACTACTTTGGTTTTTTAATATATATTTTGTTTTTGATTATGTGTCTCTTATGGGTGTGTGCATGGAGTACAGGTGTCTAGGGGAAGCCAGAAAGGGTGTTAGATCCCCTGTAGTTGGACTTACAGGAGGTGGGGAGCAGTCTAACATGGGTGCTGGAAACCTGACTTGGGTCCTGGAAGAATACTATGAGATCTTACCCACTGAGTCATCATTATGTGATCTTACCCACCGAGTCACCACTCCAACCCTTCAAATATTATTTTGGATATTTAGATGCAATTTGAAAACCTTGAACAGGTATTATAGTCCTGAAGAATAACTGATTTTTGTGGCTGATAGTTGCATGGTTTTTGATAGAGAGTATGACGTTTTGTCAACTGAAATACAGAGACCTGGCCAAGGTGTAAGCATGCTTGATAATAAGTATCAGTAACTATTTATTTTACAGGTGGGGATGCAAGAGATGTGCCAAGCAGAAATGTCTCTGAGAGGCACAGAAGAGAAAAGACAATGATTGCTGTTCTTGTTACTTTCCACTGGAAAAGAGAGGTTTCTTTAATAGTATTTTTTTCTTCTGGCAAATAACATCTTTGGAAATAGTTACTACATTATGTATTAAATACCAAATACCTATAAGGAATACTCCAGAAGGGCAAAACACATAAATTATTCCTATGGAAGTGGAGAATAAGGTTTAGCATTGTGAAAAAAAATTACTCACTCAAATGCTTTTTGTGTTTGAGACAGGGTCTCAGGGAGCACAAGCTGGCCTTAAACTCAATATGGAGCAGAGGGTAACCCTGAAATCCTGACCCTCCTGCCTCTACCGCCCAAGTCCTTGGATTACAAACATGTGCCACCAGGCCTGCTCTTTTTTATAAGAGCGTTAATATTTTTAATTTTAATTTCACATGTATGGGTGTTTTGTTCATGTGTACATCGGTGCACCTCTAGCATGCCTGTTACCTGCAGGGGCCAGAAGAGGCCTGTTGGATTCCCTGGAGCTGGAGTTAAATTTTAAATAACAGGTGACATATCTTTAGTCTGTTTTGCAACACTTCACCCTAAAACTCAAACAGGGTGGGAGGTTTGAGGTTGTGCCAAGACAACTTGGATCCCATTTGCTCTTGGTTGCATTTTGTTATAAATGTAATATGTAATGTAATAACAGGTGTATCGCATGTGTGCATGTGCACATGCTTTACCCAGTGAACATCACAAGGCTACCTGGCTATCGATATGAACTCTTTCAAAGGAAAGTACAGGACTTATCCTGGGGCAGGGAATTCTCTATGGCCTTGCATTTTCCTCTAGTGAAGAGGTTTCTCGGTTTCTCTCATGCACACATAGCAGATGTTCAGGAGTTTGCTTCAGCCCATTCCAACCCACCAAGTTTCTGAATATATTTAAGAGTCCAGTGAAGAACTTATGACTTCTAGAGTCCTGAAGAGGAGATTTCAAAATCAGCTGACCAAAGTCTCCAATTATAAACAGGCGGCTCAGCTCACTGCTGGCCAACTGGCATTTGAGATTGGTCACGGGTTCCCAGGCACTGAAGCAAATGCAGAAGCCAGTCAACACTGGGAAAATGCTTGTTTGGGTTCCCAGAACCCAGTGGGAAAAAGGTCTGGCCACTTCTGTTGACCCACCGTCTCTGTAGGACCTGCAAATCAACCCTGGACATCATTTTAGAGAAGTATGCTTTTAGAAGCACATTCTGTTTGGGCTGTGGCTTGGAGAAGCTGGCCTGGGGCCCTGGAAGTACGCTGGGCTTTATCAAACTGGCAAATGCCTTTCCCCGGGAGGGATAAAGGAGAGGGCCATGAGAAATCCACAGAGGGCTTTGCCCACCTTCCACTGCACTGGGATTGTAGCATTGCGTTTGAGTTCTTTTGTCTTTTTCAAACCAACTCCCCGAGTCCTTTTAATGTTTGGCAGGCTCCTTATTTCAAAGTCGTGATATGTTATACATTACAGATTGCTTTTTATTTCGACCTCTAGCTCAGAGTCAAGTTTCAATTAATTAAGACTACAACCATGGAAGGGATGGCCGTTAAACGGAGAAAAGGAAAATAAGGACCAAAATAGCAGACTCTGGCTATTTATCGGTTTTATTGCTTGAAGCGGCTTCCCTTCCAGAGTGCTGCCTAATTTGGAAGGCTGACTGCGAACTACAGATCTATGTAAGTCATCCAAAGGCAGAACAATGAGAGAAGAAATGAGGGTAGCCGAGACCAGAGCGTATGAGCTCTAAAGCTCAGCAGCTTTGGAGCAGTTGCTGATCACCTGGCTCAGAGAAGAGGATTGAAGCTGCATTAGGATGCCATCCCCCAACCCCACCCCATCTGAACCTAGTGCTTTTCTGGATAGCTCATCTGCATTCTAACATTATCTGGTAGTTAATCTATGGCAAGTCGGTATAAACTGTTGCCTACAACCAAGGTATTGAGCATCAAATGCAAGGTATCTCAGTAATGTATGTGCCTTGTGGAAATTATTTCATTTTGAAATGTTCTACTTTGCTATTGATGGTGTAATGGACCCTTAAGGGGTACTCGTTAAGGGCTCAGGTTTTCTTCAGTGTTGGAGCATGTAGACATTTCTTTCAAAGGTCAAATATAAAAATGACAAAAGCTGTGTGCAGCACATGCTAAGAGTCTACAAGGCATATAAAAATTGCAAAGTGAGGGTGGCATATGACTTCAAGACTGCCCTGTTTATACAGTGGTTTAGGACAGTAGATGGTGGCACAGAGAGCATGGTGTGTCTTGTCAACACAGTTGTGTGTGTGGTACAAACGGAACAAGTGGGAAATGGTCACCATCATATGACACCTGCTTTTGTAGCTGTCAGTTATGGGGATTTATAACCAAGACAAAGTCTACCCTGGCTGGAAGCATACTTGCAAGAGAAAATTAACAGTTTTTCAAGTCTTTCTAATCCTCAAAGAATATGAGCTGGGATTATTAATTTTTGGGGGGAGATTAAACTGAAATCCATGCAGCATATTCTGTTGATTCAAAGATATTCCATCACTGATGGTACACCTATAGACTGGTACAGCTTCAGTGGGAAACATCATGACCACGTTCATAGATATATTAAATACACATATAAGCTTTGACCTACATCATATTAAATATACGTATAAGCTTTGGCCTACATCACTTAAATGAAAAGCATTATTGCCATCTCCATCAAGAACCTTTAAGGTACCACCAAAACTGTCACCATCACTTATATAAATCTGACCCAAGCCAACCATCAGAGAAGACTTCAGAGATGAAAGGGGGTGTTTGGCTTAATAATTAAGCATGTTGTGGGCAGGGAAATAAAGACATTCTAAATGTCTGGTAAAAAGCCAATTGATATTCAATTGGACTGTTTCTAAAGAATGGATTGTGGCATGGCCAGGAAGGTTCCTCCTGAACCAGATGGGAACAAATATAGAAACCCACTGCCAGATTTTATTCAGAGAATAAGAGACCTTGGAACACTCGACCCCAAATGGAATATCTCCATCAAATCCCTCAGAGGTCAGGGAATCCTGGGGAAGAGGAGGCAGAAAGAGTATAAGAGCCAGAGGGGATGGAGGACACCGGGAGAACAGGGCCCTCTAAATCAACATGAGCAAAGCTCCTATGAACTCACAGAGACTGAGGCAGCATGCACAGGGCCTGCATGAGCCTGCACTAGGTCCTCTGGGTTTATATTTTGGCTTCCAGTTTAGTGTTTTTATGAGATTCCTGAGTGTGTGAATGAGTGGGTCTCTGATTCTTGTGCCTTCTCTTAGGCTCTTTTCCTTCTGTTGGTTTGTCCTGTCCAACTTTAATGTGATAGCTTTTGTCTTATTATATTTTATTTTGTTATGTTTTTAAAACTGAATGAACAAATGAATGAAAATTTATCCACTAGGGTAAAGGTTAAAACTGAACTGTCACTTATTCCTACTGTGAGAGGGAAAATCAGTTTCTCCAGTGGCATGACACTTTGTATATCAAGCCACTCCAGGATAGGACTCAAGTTCAGGAGTAGTTGACCAACATATAGTGGACTCCATGGTTTTTCGTTTCTTGTTTTTGTCATGTGTGTGTTTGTGTGTGTGTGTGTGTGTGTGTGTGTGTGTGTGTGTGTTTATTTGGATACAATTTGGTGGATTTTTGGTGTGGTTTTACTTTTTTATCTTGTTTTTGTTTTTTTGGTTATTGTTGTATTCAATTTTTGTTTTTGTTTTTTTTGAGAAAAAACTTTAAGTTGGGTTGGGGGAGGGGAAGGATCTGGAAGAATATGATCAAAATAATTTAAATTTAAAAATTGTTTTAAATAATAAAAAATATAGTAATAAAAAGGAAAAATAAGGAGCCCCAATCTACAACACTTTCATAGGAACTAAAACACTGAAAGTTAACATAGTCAGTTTCTAACAATGGTAACCTCTGACAGCATTTTTATGGTTCCTTTTGTACTCTTGCAAATCCACCAGCAGGGGTACTTATTATTCATCAATAAGCAAAGACACCCAGATGGTTTAGTGCATACCTGATGATGGCTTTGACCGCAAACCGGACCACTGTGGACAGCAGGAAGAGGGGGGTGACAAGGATGTGGAAGAGAGACAAAGAGGCAAAGGCCTCTGCGGGCTTCAGGCTGTTCCCACTGACATATGCGTGTGTCACAAATGTCTGCACAAAACACAAAAGAGGTTTGTTTAAAATGTTCTGGTGAAAGTGGTACAAGGGACACACACGCTGACATTCAGCCTGCCTAACCCAGCATCTCCTCCCGTGCTGCCAAGTCCACTGAAACCATGAAGAATAATTACTTTTTACCCTAGACTCATGAGACATAGTGATCTGCACATGATCCTAGCAGTAAACTTGAGAGACAGACAAGACAGCTTATTTATAGACTAGGGAAGTGGCTTCTCTCAAATTACTATGCATGGAGGAATAAACTGAGCAGAGAACTCAGAGTCCCCAACACCCAGCCAAATGCTTCCCAAGCAACCCACACTCGCTATTCTAAGCAAAGAGAATGGTCTAGCGTTTAAAGGTCTCTACTGTACAACTGTACAAAAACTCCAACACTGTAGTCCAGTGAAGACTTATTCTCATTTGTGAACACTATATGGTGAGAAATAGAATGCAATTATTTAATATGTCCTGGTTGCTCCTATGAACTATTTTGTTACAAGAATGTATGAGAACCAGGCCACCATGATGAAGATGGACACTTTCCAACCACTGTTAGTTTTAATCACCTTCACCTACCCTTGGGAATAGGTTTTATTGTCATGGTTGGGCAAGGTACTGACATCTAGTAGGGTTAAAGTCAGGAATGCCACTATTTATACTAATGCTAAGGATAACCCCTTACAGCAAAGAATGGTCTAAACCAAAGTATCTGCACTGTCAGGGCTGAGCAATCCTGGACTAGAACCATTGGGTTGGAAACTACAGAGAAGGAACTGATGAGGGAAGTAACAACCATGGCCACCCACACACTCTCTGCTGGAAATCATTCATGAGCATGGACATGCTTCTATTTCTAAAAGCAAGAAAAAGTGTCTTACTGCAAGAACAGCCGCGATGGGAATTGCTGCATTCATGAAGACTGCGGGAAGAAATCAAATGTGTTATTTCACTGAACTGCACAAACATCTTCCCCATGTAAATTAATCATCCACTACTAATGCTCCATGAAGACTAGAATGGCAGAGTATGTTAGCAGCATTCTGTCTGGCTCACCAATAGTCCCCAGGGCTGTCTCCTCACCCATGGTTACATGAGCTCCCACATACACATTGTAGCCAGAAAGCACTTTTCTTTATTAAAGAATTATGACAATTTTCTTATTAAATGTTCCAAGCAACAGAATTCAGATAAAACAATCCTTTGATGATGCAAATTATTAGAATCTTTTAAATGTGTATTTCTGAGAGCATTTACAGGTTGTATGTTTTATTTGGTCTACGGAACTAATTGAAGTTATGAAAATTTGGTTATTATGCAGATGAAAAATGAGAATTTGACATTACCTCATGCTCAGGATCCAACAGGGGTTATTAACTTTCACTTTTAGACCTTTCAGTTAATAAATAATTTTATATCTTCACCCTTCCTTAAACCATAAATACAGAGTCAACATAAGGGCAACTCAGAATTTAGGCTAAAATCCTAGAGGGGTTTAGTGTAGTATTTTTTTTCTTTCTTTTTTTCTTGTTTTGTCTTAAAGACTTATAGATTTATTTTTAATTTATGTCTATGTGTATGAGCCTGAGTGTATGTATGTGCATTATATGTGTGCAGCTGACTGAGGCAGCCAGAAGAGGGCATCAGACCTTCTGGAGCTGGAGTTACAGATGGTTGTGAACCACCACATATGGGTGCTGGGAATTGAACCCAGGTCCTCTACAAGATCAGAATGTGCTTTTAACTGCAGAGCCATTTCTTCAGGCCCTGTTTTTATCTTTACTTTTGTTTATTAACACCATCTCACTTTGTACCTAAGGCTGAACTTGAATTCTCAATGTAGCCTAGGCTAGCTTGAACCTCAAGGCAATCCTTTTGCCTTAAGATCCCAAGGGCTGGGGGCTATGGCCATACACCACCAAAAATGTTAGTGTTTGAGTCATAATTAAACCAGATGGATGGTTTGTTAGGATCCTTCTTGGAAACCACAGGGTTTTATCAAAATCTGGCACCATTGTCATGTAGATACAAGACCCAGTGAGTATAAAGCCCTTTTCATGGCACCTAAAATAGAATGTGCCCTCAATGTTGACTGTAATTCCAGTTCAGAACAAAAGCATATAACATCACAAAGATCTAAAGTCATTTACAGTTCAAGAAATAATAGTGCATAAACCTCCAAATCTCTAAGCCCTTAAAGATCTTTGGGAACAAAAATGACCCACAAATAAAATCAAATAATAGTGGGTGACATTTGACTAAGCATGTGTGATCTATACTAATGCAAGCCCATTACTCCAGAAAACACTGAGTTTGTCCTTAAGATGGAAACAGTATGCAAATGTTCTCAAGAACACACTAGGAAAGCAAACTGTGAGTCAATCAAGTTTGGCTTCTTTCACCTGAAGCTTTTCTCTACCTTCATTTACTCTTCAGGAAAGTCTATCAGAAGTGCCCTCCAAAACAGATAACACAAACCAGAGTGCGTGCTTTCAAAGGACTTAGAGATGGTCATTAGCAAAATAGTCAAATCACCTGAAAAAAATAGTTCCCTTTTTACTGAGAACTAGCTGACTTTCCCTACTGTAGTGGATGAGAGTTTCAGCTGGAGCTACCACCTCACGTCATGACCGTTTTCATATTACCAGGTGAGACAGCTCAGTGCTTGCTGTAGGAGGCTGGCAGCCTGAGTTCAATCCCTGGCACCCATGTAAAAATGGAAGATGAGAACTCACTCCACAAAGCTGGCCTCCGACCTCCACACATGTGCCACAGATGTACATGCCCACACACATCATCAAATTAAAGTAAAGTTTAAAAAAAGTACCAAGGATTTCAATACATGAAGTACCACAGCCAAAAACAACTTGCAAAGGGCCAGATGCAGTGTAAAGAGCATCGTGTGGCGAGTGGAGACGGGGTGAAATATGTAGAGACAATAACGGACCTCCTTTGAGGACTAGAACATTTCATCGCTATAAGCCAGACTTAGCACTGCACATACTGGTCACCCAGAGTGACGATGGTGACTCACTGGAGAGTGACGTGTAGAGCGCGAAGGTTTTGAGGCTGGAGAGCTCCTTCATTCTCGTCTCTTCCACGCTTTTGCAGAAGATGTGCTCCCAGGCGTACAGCTTGAGGAGTTTGATGCCTTTCAGTATCTCATTTGTCTTCTTCAGCCTCTCGGTGGAATAATCCTGTAAGATAAAGGAAGAAACTGCAGTGCCCGATGCAGCCAACTACACTACCAAGGCAGGACCAGAGACTCTCAGGCCTGCGGGAGGCCTTGCTTCTGAACAGCTCGGCCACTGTCACACTAGAAAACCCCCAGGTTTAGCTCAGTTCAGTGCTGAAATCTCAACTTCATTCATTCTGATGTTAAAGTGATGGATTTCACCACAGCCTCTTCATACAAATGTGCCATATTGTGTTCCTATTTGCTCCCCTCCTTCCTGTCCTCCCCCGTGACCTCTCTCCCCTCCAGGTGGCTCCTCTTCCTCTCCCAACTGATGCCATCTTCTGCTCTCTTACTACATGTACTTCATAAACCTCTCTGCTCTCTCTCCTTTAAAATACCTTCCTCTCCTGATATAATTCCCTAGTATTGTGACACACACATAAATGCATATATACACATATGCATCCATACACACCTATGCACATACATTCAAATGCACACACACACACATTCACACATACACCAACATACACATAGATACATTATAGACATACATGTGCACATACACAAACATACACAGGTATATTACACATGCACCTGCACAAGCACATACATACACACATACATACATTAACATATATACACATGCCACTCACACATACGCATGGACACACACACACACACACACATGCATACACATAAATGCACACAAAGTATAGAATGCCTCTTCAGATTGTGTTCATCCACACCCAGGGGCCATGCACACATTCTCTGAATCATCCCAACTTTAGCATGTATGTCACCAACGCAAGAATTTTCCTCAGCTTTAGAATGAAGGGGTGACCAAGGAGGTAACTCCAAAATATCTGTTCACTTAGAGCCACATCTGCCTCTATTTCTTTAATTTATATAAAAGCGAGTTCTTCAACTTCCCATGGTTTCCTTGAGCAGCATCTGCAGGTGAGTATGATGTTAGCATGTGGTCCGTGAGTGATGGCTCCTATTGATTGTGTCTCTCCTCAATGTCACCACAGAAGGACAAGGGTGGCTTGTGCTGGTGGCCATGTCAGAGGAGCAGCAGGTGGTAACTGGCTTCAGGGGACCAGCCCACCAGGAAATACAACCCTGAAGAGTGAATCTCAGATAGGCAAGGCCCCGAGACCACAGACCCCAGAGTGTCTTTTGCCTCTGCTGTGCCTTCACATGTTTGCTGCTACCATCTTTCTCTGTTATCTGGCATGATGTGAATGGGTGTGGGGAGATCCCCACTGCCTATAATGTAGTGTGTTTATCTCATGGAAATATCCTGTTCTACTCAGCATTTTTACCTGCAGATTATTGTGAAGATGATTTCCTCCTAAGCTGTACTGTTTAACTGAAACAATGATTTTATATAATAATAGTGCTAGGATTTTGGTGATTGGGGGTCTTTAATAAATATAGTGAGGGATTATGATAGAGGTCAGTTTAGTGGAAAAATTAACATAGGTAAAGGAAGGATATAGTGTTGCCCCTGCCTCTGATCAGAGGATAGAAAATAAAATAAGGAAGTGTCACACAGCTAGAACACATGAGTTTCTACTGAGGAGCTGTATAGACTGTGACTTAGATTAATGATTAAAAAAAATTGAGTCCCAATAGCCCAGCTAGCTTAAATTCTTTTAATAATAATGTTGGGAGATATGTTCACAGGTTTCAGGGTGCATAATAGCTGAAACAAAGCATTAGAATGACCTCAGATTAAGATTTTGATAGTAGCTTTGAGGTTAGGGATCAAAAACAAAGCAGTCCAATTACTACTAGCTGATGGAGTTTCCTTTCGAGGACTGGTTGGTGATCAAAGATGATTAGTTCCTTGTACCCATTTCTGCCCTCAATCTCTTGATATAAAAAACTACTGGTGAGTGGGTAGGCACACTAAAGATTTAAAGTAGAGCTGGCTCTTTTTCATATATAAAAGTTTAGGTTTGTGATTCCTTATAAGATTACCTTTCAAGACAAGTAATAAAGTGATTGGTCCTTTCTTTGTAACTGCAAAACACAGCCTGCCAATAAGAGACCTGACTGAGAAGAATACCTTGCTTGCTTACACTCTGTTAATCTATAACAAGTTGTTTGGTTATGAACATACATGGGTTCTTTGGACAACTTGTTTTTTACCTGTAATATGTAAAATGTTTACTCATGTAAGTAAGGGATATGGAAAACATGCTGTTTCTTACTTGTATTCATTATAATCACTTGCTTGAAATATAGAATGTAACCACATTATAACTTTTATATTGAAAGATTTTGCTGGGGTGTATAAGCTGTCAAAGAAAAATAAAGAGTGAGAATAAGGAAGAATGAAGGTAGAGTAGGAAGGAAAACATTGAGAGAGACAGAAAGGACATTTCTGGAGAGAGATAAGGAGAGAGAATAGAACACAGAGTAAAGGATCCAGAAGAAGGAAAGCACCAAGAGTGTGTGAGTATCTTTCCCCTTGCCCCTCAGATAAAGAAGGTCATAGTTACCCTGACTCCCTGGGTTCCCATCAAGCCCTGCCTGCACTGCTGGAGGCTGGTCCTCCAGGTAGCGAAAGGTTTGCTTCTTCTTTGGAGCTGCAATGTCTGCTGTGGGAGGAGTTCACACTTGCCCTCATGCTCTAGTAGTCGAGCCCACATACTTACAGCCCATTTCTGCATGCTTTTTCATATGTTCTTGTTCAAGGCTAAGAATCAGAGTGATTTCAGAGACATTTGTCATGGATTGAAGTCCTTGATTTAATCATTGCATCATTGTTTAGCTGCCTCTGCCACCCAGTAGTCTACGAGAACATCCTGCCACCCAGTAGTCTACGAGAACATCCTGCAAAGCACAGGAGGTCCACTAACCATCGACAGGGACAGCTGGGTGGCTGAAAGGCAGAGGAAAGAAAGCAAGGTAGCCACTCACCTGTGTTTTGTTCACCTTTGTCTCTGCAGGGCCTTGAATGCCTATCAAATGATTACTTGTGAGCAGTAAAATGAAAGACAGATGTGTGAGGGGTGTGATGTCTCCTTTCATGCTGCCTGCCCTTCAACGTCTTTCTGCATTTGACTGCTTCAGTGAAAAGGGAGGTGGCTTAGGGCACAGTGAGGACAAATGCAGACACCAGGCATCACCTCACCCTAGCCGCAAACAAACAAGTGAGGAAAAGCCCCAAAAGACAGAAACAAGCCTGCTGATGCTTGCATGACATACAACTTCCTTCTCACAGTAGAAATGCCAGCTCAAGGAGTGATGCTGAAGGTAGCAGCACCCCACATGTGACCCCTGATCTGCACCCAGCCTGAGGGTAGCAGCACCCCTGCATGTGACCCCTGATCTGCACCCAGCCTGAGGGTAGCAGCACCCCGCATGTGACCCCTGATCTACACCCAGCCTGAGGGTGGCAGCACCCCACATGTGACCCCTGATCTACACCCAGCCTCCTCACAGTTAATCAAGCTTCATTTCTAAATATGCTATCAACAATTTTACTATTTGCAAATGGTTCTTTGCAAGAAGCCAATGCTTGTTCAAATAAAATTATTTCATGGTAAATTGAAGGCAGAAAGGGTCAACAATTGGACTGTCCCTTCCTTGACAACATGACCATGAACACACTCAACAGGATTCGCTGTCACTGACGGGTCACCATTGGAGGGAATTTAACCTCTGATGCACCAAATCTGATCTGTGACCCCTGCTTGGTTCGTTTCTTCCTTGTCACCCAGTGGCCTCAAAGTATGCTTAAGAGTCATTTTGACAAGTTTTTCTTCTTTTAGAAGATCCAGCCGGATGTGGCGGTGTACACATCTAATTGCAGCATTGGAGAGGAAAAGACAGGCAGATCTTTGTGAATCCCAGGCCAGCCCCATCTACACAGTGAGTCCACGACAGCCAGAGCTGCACAGTGAGACCCTCTCTGAAAAGAGAAACAGAAGTAAAAGGGCCCCAAGTCTTGCCCCCCACTGTGATTCGCACTGCCATTCCCATAGTGCGAGAGTAAGACGGTAAGGTCCTCAGTTTCCACTCTACCTTAACACTTGCCCAGACACCACAGAAATCAGTGTGGAAATTCTCCAAAAAGACTAAAGCTCTCTCTACCACATGACCCAGCTAACCACCCCTGAATACTTGCACGCATGACTCCACATGCACACGTCACAGAGACTCTTGCACACCACTGTCAATACAGCACCGATCAGGGTAGCTGAGGTTTGGAACCAAGCAAGGCATCCACACCAGGGGAGTGGGTAAACAAAGTACATGCATGCACAGTGGATTTTATCCCACCACGAAGAACAAAACTATGCCCTTTGCAAGACATGGGTGCAACTGAAGATCATCACAATAAGTAAATTAGATCAGACTGGAAATGACAAGGACACGTTTTCTCTCATCTGTGAGTCCTGGGTTTTACACAGATACATAAATTCAGACGTGTGTGTATGACATGAAAGTAGATGTGCAAACTGTCTAGAGAAGCAAAAGGGTTTGATGGGATACAGGTGACACAGATTGAAAAGATTCAACATTACTAAATACTTGAATGAAATTTACTATGTAGATTGAATAAGCACCAATTTAAAATATTTTTGCACTAATCAAAATACACATTCACTGCCCAAGAATACAAATGAGGCCAGGAATGGTAACACTTTAATCCCAGCACCAGGACACAGAAACAGGCAGAGCCCTGTCTATTCAGGGCAGCCTGGTCTACATAGCAAATTTCAGGACAGCCAGGGTTGCATGTACTAAGACCCTGTCAGAAGAAAGAGGTGGGGGAGAGGAAGAAAGAGAGAGAGAGGGAGGGAGGGAGGGAGGGAGGGAGAGAGAGAGAGAGAGAGAGAGAGAGAGAGAGAGAGAGAGAGAAAGGAAGGAGGAAGGGAGGAAGGAAGGAAGGAAGGAAGGGAGGGACGGAGGGAGGGATGGAGGGAGATAAAAGGGAGGGAAGGGGTTAGGGATACAACAATTTTGAAATTATCCAGTTGAAATGGAGTGACTTCTTCCTATATTATAAAAACTACAAAAATCGCCCAGCACAGCTCAATTTGCTAATAACGTTTCCGAGGACGTGACTCACCAGAGTGCTCTTCTGAGCCTCAGCGAGCTTCGTGGCGATGAAGTACTGAATGGGCGCGAGAAGCACGATGACCCCGGCGCCAACCAGTGCACTTAATCCAAGCAGATTGTACAGCAGGATCACCCCCATTATGATCTGGGAGGGAGCACAGAACAGCAGAGTGAGCAGGCTGCGGGAACCAGCGATTGCGGGAACGCCATCAGTGGAAATGGATGCTCTTTTTTTTTTTTTTTTTTTTTGGTTTTTCGAGACAGGGTTTCTCTGCGTAGCTTTGCGCCTTTCCTGGAACTCGCTCTGTAGACCAGGCTGGCCTCGAACTCACAGAGATCCGCCTGGCTCTGCCTCCCGAGTGCTGGGATTAAAGGCGTGCGCCACCACCGCCCGGCTAATGGATGCTCTTAATTATCGTGCTACGTTCATTTGGGGGCCAACTCAATGGTGACAGCTGAGTTTCGCTAAGACTTCTTTGTGCAGCCAAGCTCTAGGAACATATTTTTAGTATGTTGATCTGTACAACTGATGTCAGACCAGTTTACTCCATGGAACTGTGGAATGGCCTCCTGGTGTTTCTGACCTTATAACACATGTCTAAACTTGAAAGGAGGCTTTAAAGGGATGAACAGGCTGTCACCCACAATAAACTTGACACTCTAGGTTCTCCTGGAATTGTACTAGGTTTTCAAAGTTGTGGAAATGGAGGTATTGGCAGCATTCCACGTGAGCATAGGAGGGCTGCTGGGGGACAAAAGTTCCCTACTTGGTGACTCCAAACGCCACTTAAGAAGTCTATGCCTAAGCAAATCTGTGAAGAAAGCTGGGTGTGGTGACACAAGGCTGTAACCCCAGCGCTTGGGAGCTGTAGGTAGGAAGGTCGCTGTGAGTTCAAGACCAGCTAAGACTACATATTCAAACCCTAACCAAACAAAACCAACCAATTATAAAGACCCTCAGGCTACTTTATCACACTCATTTTTCTCTTTTCATCCATTTTTATTTTTTGTTTCTGAGAGAGGCTTCCAACTTGCTACATAGCCAAGGCTGACTAAACCAGCCAAGACTGACCTCAGGCTTGCTATCCAGTATGCTCAAACACTTGTATTTTATGAATTTGAATTTCCACTAAGAACAAACTATAAATAATACATTTAAGAACTTGCATTGTTATTACTTTATGTACTTTTAATAAATGTACACAGTGTAAGTTTCAATTTAAAGATGAAAATTTTGAGATAATGAAAAATACCCAATATGGCAACCCAGAAAAAGAGCTGAAAGTGTTTCTTTGGCCGTTTTTACCTAGTGTGATAAAAACCACATCTTTAAAAACAAAAACAAACAAACAAAAAACTCATTAAAACTCATTTAAAATGCTACTTTATATAACATATGGCTAAATAGCACCAGAGCTTGCCATGTTTCAACCCCCAGTTGAAGCCATGGGATGATGTGAAGTGCCGCTGTAGATCAGAAATGCTGTGGGAGTTTGTCAGAATGAAAGAGTCCAGACCTGGGTGTGGATTTGGACAGTAATACCAACAACCAGCGGCTACTAAGTGCCGTGAAATGCGAAGACCCTGTTTCCAAATGCTTTGGACTTCTTCAAACTTGACAGCTATGTCAAGAAGATCTGTGTGCTATTCCCACTGTACAGATACAGACAGTGACACTTGGGGGCCTTCCACAGCAGCGCACGCAAGGAGCACCACAGACATTAGAAGTTAAGCAATGAACCCCACATCCGACTATTTAACCTTCTAACATCCCTTAATCTCATATTCCTTGTCCACAAAAAGTGGCCCAAGGACACTAGAACATCCCAACAGTATGCCCTTCCCGGAGCCAAGCATTCTCAGCTGTTTCTTTCTTCTCCCCTTCCAATAAGCATCTTATGTACATTGATCTACCTGGACAGGCATGGCCCACAGATTAGGACACAGGAACAAGAACCACATGAGCTGATTGGTTTCTATGGCAACCAAGTTGTTGATCTGTCCCAGGGTCATCTCACCCATGGATAGGTTAGAAGTAGAGAGCCGAAGGATTTTATTGTATATCATAGCCTATGAGGAAAGGGGAAAAGATTAATGCTGAGCTCCAAACTTAAATCCAACACTAATTATTTCCTTCCATTGAAATAACAATTATTTTAAGTTTTTGAAAATTTATAAGCTTCTCTACCTTCTTAAACTAACCATGTTCTTAAATAAGAATTTGTGTTTTCTAGGACTATAATTAAGACCCACACTCAACTTTAAACATTATGTTCAAGAATAAACAGACATAGGAATGGTAAATGCAAGATTTTTGAAATGTCTTACTTAATGTGTTATTTTGAAAGCTCCCACACACACACACACATTAAGTCCGTGCTTCTTTCATTAAGTAGAAGCTACAGATCTGGAAGCCAAGAGGGGCTGTGAGGAGGGAGAGGAAGGGGCTGTGAGGAGGGAGAAGGGGCTGTAAAGAGGGAGGGGAGATCCAAAGGTGGCAATAATGGGAGGGTAATTGAATATATGTGACTCAAAAACAGGAGGGACTATTTTCAGCGTATGAAAGGGATCAGAGAGAACAAAGAGAGAGAGAACGAAGCATAATGAAATATATCTATGAAAACGTTACAATAAATTCCATTATTTTATATGACAACTAAATTTTTTAAAAGTAGATCCTAGAAACATGTTGTCAGAGTATTAAAGCGTAAACAGAGTGGAGTGGGGTGGGGTGGGGTGGAGTGGAGTGGAGTGGGGTGGGGTGGGGTGGGGTGGAGTGGGGTGGGGTGGGGTTGTTCCCTAAATGGTTAGTGTTCTTACCAACACACAGTGCATGGCACTTACAAGATGCAAAGGTCCCCTGTTCTACGTACCAGCAGAGCCCCGCGGAGGTTGATGCCAGTCTCTATGGTCACATAGTAGGAAGCCTGCAAAAACGTCCTTTGCAGGATAAGGGCCAGGAAGAGCAGGACTGCCAGCACATAGGTGTTCTCCAGAAATTCCTTCGATGAGAGTGTCTCTGAATTCTTATCCCGACAAGTAAACAGAAAACAAATTAAAACCAGTCTTTCCATCTACCAGATGTATCATGTGTGTTTATGAAAGGTCACATGATTTCCAATTTAAAACTCAATGTTCTTACAATGCAGATATCTATCGCCCTTGAGACGGGGTCTCCCATTGGCTGGGAGCTCACTAGTTCACCCAGACTGTCTGGTGGTGAGTCCCAGGGGCCTTCCTGTCTCCACTTTCCCTACACTGGGATGACAGTCATAAATTACCCTGGCTCTCCTGCTTGTCAGTCAAGAACTTCACTGACTGGGCCACCTTGTCCGTGGTCTTTAAAATCATTGTACACAGTTAACGTTTTCCAGTTTCCATGTATCCTAATTCATACTAGTGAAGCCAAGTTTAAAACATGTCATTTATTTATTTCACCCATGGGTCACTTCCAGGAAGAAAAGATGACTTTGGGAGACATGTCTTAGTAGGAAAATGATGGGGTCCATCATATGGATGAAATGACATTGGTTTGGCTTTGTGAACAACAGTGTCACTTGGTGACAGTCAATGAAGCACATGACAGTATCACAGACATTCTGCATTTTTGTTATTGAAACGTAGTGTTGTGAAGGAGTATGTAAAGCAAATAGATTTTGTGGTTTCAAACTCCTTCATAGTCCTCTCCTCCTCCTCTTCCTCCTCCTCTTCCTTCTCCTCCTCTTTCTCATCTTCATCCTCCTCCTCCTTTTTTGTGGTGAATAAGTGAATAAAAATGTAATTGTTGGTAAAGGGTAAAACCCTAAGCAATGGCTTCAGAATGGCCATTATAACTGTAGCAAAGTTTACTGAGACAGAGTTTGGGACTAGGCAAGCAAGTGCTTGCTTAAGTAACCAACTTAATCTAGATGTGTGATACTTTTACTTGTGAATGCATTTCAATAAAGTGTATTTTTTTAATCTAGTAAGATTATATTTCAATTGCCTTCTTCACCTTCAGCATCTGGACCTCCATCCCTACCCCATCCCCATTCTCCCAGCCTGAGTTCAGGTATCTGAACCTCCAGCCCGAGTTCAGGTATATGAACCTCCAGCTCTACCCCATCCCCATTCTCCCAGCCCTGTGGTCCAGGTGTGGGCTCCTATGCCTGGATTTTTCTACATAGGTGCTGAAGATAAAAACCTGGCTCCTTATGCTTGGGTGTCCAGCCCTTTACTGACAGGAAAATGGAGACAGGAGGACCACTAGGGCCCACTGGCACCCAGTTACCCAAATTTAATTCCAAACAAAGTGAGAAGCTTGTCTCAAAAAACATTAAGGTGTAGGAGTGATTGAGGAAGACAGCCAATGACAACCTCTGGCCTAAACACACACACACACACACACACACACACACACACACACACACACACACACACTCACCTGAAAACATTCATGCATACAAACACAATAAAACAGAAAATAATATGTAATATTGAAAACCACATTGGCCATATTATTGCCACAGACCTTTTAAGCAGTGACTTAACACTCTCATATCCTATTTAAAGATTACTATAAAAATCAAGTAAAATAATCAATGTGAATTTTTGCATGAAGTTCCTTACACATGAAGGGTGATTATAAAATATTTATAAGCTCCAAATCTTAGGAATAATTTTGATATACATATATTTTTTTTCTTCAAAAGGAAAATTATTGGTTTTACTTAAAAACATTCCATTTCTCTATAATAAACCTGCTTGAATTTCTGCATTAATAAAATGTGACAATTACAATGTAATCATCCAGTAATGTGTTTCCTTTCAAAAGTACTGTGGGCGGGGCAGGCAAGATGGCTCAGCAAATAAAGGTGTTTGCTACCAAGGCTGATGTGAGACCAATCTATAAGACCCACATGTTGGAAAGAGAGAACCTACTCTACTCCCACAAGTTGTCCTCTGATCTCCACATGTTTGCTATGTCATTTACATGTCCACATATATATACATTGTGGTGATGCAAATAAGAATGTCCCCCATAGGCTCATATGTTTGAATACTTGACCCCAGTTTGTGGAACTGCTCAGGAAGGATTGGAGGTGCGGCCTTGTTGGAGGGGGTGTGTCACAGAGAGCAGGCTTTCAGGTTTCAATAGCCCATGCCATTCCCAGTTAGCTCTCTCTCTGCCTCATGCTTGTGGATCAGGATGTGAGCTCTCAGCTACTGGTCCAACACCACATCTGCCTGCCTGCTGCCATGCTCCCCATCATGGTCATGGACTCTAACCCTCTGGAACTATAGTTGTACAATAAACTCTTTCTTCTATGAGTTTCCTTGGTTACTGTGTCTTCACAGCAATAAAAAGTAACTAATGCAAACACTAAATAATAAAAAGAAAAACCATGAACTTACTCCTGTTATGTTAGTCGTCCCATTCTTGATTTCATTCACACATTGGACTATTCTGGAAATACACAGAGGACCAGCAAACCCAAGCAAGTCAGCCAAGTATCGGAATGTGCTGCTCAGCAAGATTGGTCTCCCGAAAGCTCTGTACATGGCCAGCCATATGGATGGGGTCCGATTCGGATGGTCTGCAACTTTTTTCTGAAGCAAACAAAAGACCCAAGTAAAAGCTTGAAGTAGCAGCTGAGTGATGTGCTTTCTGAAATCCCAACAATATTCTAAAGATCTAAAAGAAACTGTGGAGATTTCAATGCAACATGGGAAATTCTGTATCCTTGCATTTTATACAAATGGTAGCTTCTGGAACCATCACAATAAAACAGATACAGCATAATATATAAGTTAGTTCTACATCTCTGTGTTATTTTTAGTTATCAAAGGATGACATGGAATTCTTAAGGACAAATTCATATCTAGTTCCCTTGAGCTTGAAAATGTATATCACTCATGGATATGACCACAGAAAATCATATGAAAAACAAGACAATGAGAGACAAGGTCTGATGTTATGAGGCCTTGTATCATGTATCCAATCATGTATTTCCTTTCAAAAGTACTGTGAGGAGGACAGGCAAGATGGCCCAGTGAGTAAAGATGCTTGCCACCAAGCCTGATGACCTGAGATCAATCCCCATGATCCACGTGGTGTAAAGAGAGAACCCACTTCTACATGTTGTCCTCTGATCTCTACATGTGAGCCATGACATGCACATGTCCACACACACATACTATAGAGATTTGAATAAAAATGGCCTCATAGGCTCATATGTTTGAATATTTAGTATTCATAAGAGGTTCCCAATCACACTACTGTAAGCTAAAATAGATTATCTCACATGATTTATCTTACACATTTTGTCAGCTTCATAAAGAGTAGCCAGTTCGTTTTAAAGTGTTAGAAGCATGTGTTTGAAAAAAGAAAAATAGATACATGTTTAAGATGACCATTGACTCATACATCAGCCATTGTTCATAAAGACTTTAAGGCCTGAACATCTACGGTGTCAAAGAAGGGACTCAATGGAGCAGAAGGCTGGGGTGGGGGATGGTTTAGTTGGTAAATTGCTTGCCTCACAAGCATGAGAACTCAAGTTCAATCATCAGAAACCACATGAAAAAAGGCAGGCATGGTGACTCAGATTCCTAACACAAGGGAGGCATCCCTGGGGTTCACTGACCAGCCAGTCTCCCTCACAGGGGAGTCCTATGTCCCACTGAGAGACCCTGTCTCAAAAAAACAGGTGGAAATCTCCTAAGGCAATCTATGGCTATCATCTGGCCTCCTCAAGTGTTCAATCACATGCACCTACACACATACAAACACACACAATAGAATAGAATTCATCTTTCATATTCAACTGTCCATTAGAGTCGATGATTTCTTCATTTTCTACCAGGTTTACTCACATGACATGAGCATTTCAAGTTCAAACTGTACATAAAAAGCACCCAGGAAATCTGAGGTAAGTTTAGTCTACATTTTAAATCTTTACTTTAGCAGAGAAATTTACACACTTTAATACAATACTTTCCTCAAGGGAAACCAGAAAAGCGACTCAGGCCCATTTGTAGCAACGTTTTTCTGCAATAGCCATTTCAAAACACAAGATTCTGATACACATGGTCATTTTCATCATTTACCATAAACAGTTGATTTTCATTTAGAGTTGCCAAAAATCTCTTTAACTGATTCAGCACGCATGACTCCCTTCCATGATCATTGTGAGCATCAACATTGTGAGTAGTAACCAAAATACATTTAGAACTGTGTATCCCACCCAGGACTATTTGGAATGGTAATGGACAATTTTAAAATATCCAAAGAAGTAAATGGGATTGAGATATATTGTATAGATGTATGAACTTGTCAAAGAATAAAGCAAAGGTATTTTTAAAATGAAATATCTAAAGACACACTTTTAACATTTTAAAGCAATTATTAATACACAGAAAGATGCTGGAAGCAGACAATTTATGAAAACATTTATAATAATATATGAAATAGAAGTTCACAGTCCTTTCATTTCAATAGTTTCCAAGTCTGAACAATAGAACCCAATGTTTATTGATAATTAATATGAGATTTGAGTGGTTATTAGTGTCAGGAGTGGTGGCACATCCCTTTAATCCAAGCACTCGGGAGGTAGAGGCAAGTGGATCTCTATGAGTTCAGGGCCAGCCTGGTCTACAAAGCAAGTGCCAGGACAGCCAGGGATACTACACAGAAATCCTGTCTCAAGAAAAAAAAAAGAGGAGGGAGGAGATATTAATGAACATCTGTTGTGGAATATTACTTTAGCTATGTAAAGGTATGTTACATTTGTTTATGCTCCATTTGTTTAACTAGGCAAAGATGTGTTACATGTGTTTAATTATGTGAAGATGTGTTGCTGTTTCACCTTGCCTGCCTAAGGCATCTGATTGGTCTAATAAAAATCTGAACAGTCAATAGCTAGGCAGCAGAGGGATAGGCGGGACTGGTGGGCAGAGAGAATAAGTAGGAGGAAGAATCTAGGCTCAACAGAAGAGAAAGAGAGAACAAGGGAAAAACAGAGGGAGATGCTGGGGCCCAGCCAGCCAGGTAGCTGTCAAACAGATAGACACAGAGTAGGACACACGGAATAAAAGAATGGTAAAAGTTTCAAGGCAAAATATAGATGAAGATAAACAGGGTATTAAGTTATAAGAGCTACTGGGACAAGCATAAGACAAGGTTGAGGATCCTTAACTAATAATTAGTCTCTGTGTCATGATTTGGGAACTGGCTGGTGGTCCAGAGAGAAAGCCTGCTACAAACATACACTATTTTTGCCATACTTAGAAAAGTGATTCATAAGATACTTGAGAAGAACTAGGATGGGAGAAGAACTAGAATGTATGAGCTATTAATATTCTAGGTAACAGGTTAGTTACATGGGATCACTCAATTTATTATGTTTTATGTGTACCATATGTGTGCAGTGCCCTCCAAAGCCAGAGGAAGGCATCAAATCTCCTGGGAACGCAGTGACAAAAGGTTATGAGCCATCCTGAGGGTGCTGAGAATCAAACCTAAGACCTCTGGAAGAGCAGCCAGTGCTCTTAACCACTGAGCCATCTCTCCAGACCCTGAGCTCATTTTTAATGTGTACTTGAGCACATATTCCAGAGGAAAAAACCAGTGCCCGCACCGTCCTTCCTCATGTGATTAGGACAACAGTCACGACATCTGTTTACTTCATTAGCCCCTTCCTCTTTTTCTCCAGTGATGTAATTAACACAAAGTCTCACTCCTGGCTGAGACAGATGGAGAAAATCCACTTTACCTTGAGCAGATACTATTTGAGCTTTGCACTTTCATATTTAACAAGCCTGCCTTCCCTCCTTGGTTACAGATGTGGAAGACAAATGCTATTACCTTTTGCTCTTCATAGGCTTCCTTCAGGCAAACGTAATTTGTCACCGCCCTCATTGCTATTGGCAACTTTCCAATCGCCTTCAGATCAATAGGCTTCCTGTGAGCAGATATGATCAGCGCATTCATCCACCAGTACGTAGCTTTGGACAATAAATTCACAAACGGCTGGAGGAACCTCACACCCAGGTCCTGGAGATCTTCTGGAGGCTTCACTTTCTGAGGATTCATGAAGAAAACATATCTCTGCGGTAGGAAGAATTCCACAGTGTGACCATTTGCCTACTTCTCTCTTGACAGACTAAAAATAAAACCATAACCTTTCCTGAATTTTCATTTAAGACAATCAAAACTCATGTTTTAATTAATGGTTCTTTCCATTGCATTCTGAAATATCCTTTGCAATGTTTTTCCTTTGTTTTCTTTAGACTAACTAGCTAATTGCTAGAATTCCACATTGAAACCATTTGGAGACACACCTGAAAAATTAGCCCTTTAAAAGAACCTGTCTTTATCCTATGATAGGGTTAAATTAATGAAGACTGTTCTGTCTTTGAGATTTTAACACCACTGTTGTGTCACATGGTTTGGCTAATGTTATATGTCTACTGTCCACTTTCACTGTAGTGTGTATCTCTCTCCACATAAAGTTATTTGATAGAATATGAATATTGAAAACCTGCTAGGGATAGTAGTGTCTCACACAATGTAACTGACAGCACGAAGAACAGAAAGTATAGACGAATTGAAAGCTAGGCTTCGTGTGCCTTAACTATAGTCCTAACCACTGCGTTTTGGACATGTACCTAGTTACCACTATAGATGCCTCATCAGGGAAATGAGAAGAGTAGATAAAATTGTCCTCTCTACAATGATCAACTTCAAGATACATGTTTTGATAAACCCAGACATGCCTTCGGCCAATCACGATGAAGAAATCCATCACTACCTTGAGAGCATAAATAGAGTACAGGTTCACACAGATTCTGAGATATTAATGGTGTGGTGGTTTGCATGAGGATCACACACACACACATACACACACACACACACACACACACACACACACACAGGTTCACAGAGGTAAATGCTTGGTCCTCAGGTAGTGGAACTGCTTGGGGAGGATTAGGAGGTGTGGCCTTGTTGTAGGTTGTAGGTGATGTGTCACTGAGAGCAGGTTCTGATATGTCAAAAGACTAGTGCCATTCCCTGTCTATCTATCCTCTCTCTATCATTTCTCTTATCTCTATCATCTCTCTCATGCTTGCGGATCAACATGTAAGCTCTCACCTACTGCTCCAGTGCCTGTCTACCTGTCTGCCTGTCTGCCTGTCTGCCTGCCTGCCTGACTGCCTGCCTGGCTCCCTGCCTGCCTGACTTCCTGCTTGTTTGCCTGTCTGTCTGTCTGACTGACTGACTAACTGACTGCTGCCTGCCTATCTGCCTGCCTGCTTGTCTGCCTGTCTGCCTGCCTGACTGCCTGCCTGCCTGCCTGCCTGCCTGACTGACTGACTGCCTGACTGACTGACTGACTGACTGCCACCACTCTAGCCATGATGGCCATGGACTCTAACCCTCAGAAACTGTGACCAGCCCCAGTAAACCCTTTCTTCTTTAAGTTGCCTTGGTCACAGTGTTATCAGAGCAATAGAAAAGTAACTAAGACAAATGTCCCGTAATTCAGTGGCTATTTTAACTTCATGTTTACACACAGATCACATGTCCTTTTCCCGCTCTCCTTAACACTGCTTATTCCTGGCTGGCTGTAATCTCTAATGCTGAGGTCCCGAGTGTCAGTCATTACAAAAATGCAATTGGTACTCACTCTGACCCGGATGACATTGATCTCCACAGCCATCAGCAGCCCATTCAAGATGACCATCACACCTGTGATGCAGAAGCGCAGATCTGACACTCCCCACCCCAACTGCCAGTATTTGACCAGCTTTATCGTCTTTGTGATAAAGGCCATCACCCAGTACAGGAATAAAGCTGCAGAAAGAGAAGGGGACATGCAAAGCTCCACTAACATTTCAACATAAACACAAACACATATTGAGTATTTCATTTACAAATAAGTTCTTCAGTAAGAAACAATGTTTAAGAGTGTGTCATGGGTTATAAATTGAAAGTATGATACAGGATGAGAAATGGGGGTTAAATTTCAGTCTTCTGCATGAGAATATCCAGTTTCCCACAGCTCCAGTTACTGAAGAGACTGCCTCCCTTCCAATGTATGTTTCTGTGCCTTTGTGCTGTAAGTGAACAGTATTGCTTTCTGACTTTAATATCATTTTCCATGTCTGTCTGTCTTGATACCAATGCCATGCTGTTTTGATCACTAGAGCTCGGTGCCATCATTTGAAGTCCTGTGATGTCCCCTGCCTTGCTTTTAGTCAGATCTGAGGAGAATGACATTAGTGTTTTGATGGTGGTGGGGGGTGTTCATTGAATCTATGAATTGCTTTGGAGCATGTCAACACTTTGATCATATTAGTTCTTCCGATGCATGAAGGTATGAAAATATGCTAGAAATATTGATTGTTTTCACTCAATCAATATGTATGATACATGGGAAGCTGTAAGGAGACCTAAGTATAATCTCTTTTCTCAGAGTTGTTATGATTCTGTGGGTCTCTGCAGTGGTTTGTCCATGATCTTGTTTCTTAAGACCTTCAGTTATATGAAGAATTAACAAGTTAGTGTCTGTGTAATTTATTGGTTAGGTGGGTACATTGTAGTGCTCAGTGTATGTGGATCCCTGTTTGCATGGAATTGTCATGGAATTTACACAGCTGTAGAGTGGAGCTTCTGCTGTACAGCTATCCTTCAAGCAGGAAACGATTCTTTTCAAACAAGTCCTTTTAAACAGTACTACCATCCGCAGGACACAGAGAAGAGCAAGGAGCGTAAACAGCAGCCTAGTCCTTGACTAGCTGAATAAGAAGGGCAGATGCTTCGTTCCTCACCACCACAGCCAGCCCCGTGCCACAGCCGCCCCATACCATGAATGTGAGTTAGAAGCAAAGAGACCCGATTGTAGTCCACTCTGTACTTGGGTCATTACAGGTGAATACAGGATAAAATTAACCTAAAACACACCAGACAATCCAGTTTGGGCAACACTTAGCAGAGCCAGAATGCTTAAGAGTGCTCATTCCTTCCTCAATGAAGGAGAGCTGAACATTGGCATCATAACTCAACATGTATCAGGGTTTTTTTAAGCTTAAGATATAGAAATAAGGATAAATTTAGGGAAAATTAACAGACTAAATGATCCATTGTCTAAAGAGATCCACCCTAAATACTGGAAACAGGTTGAAAATAAGTGATGGAAAAGATGTAACATGAAACCGGGAAACAAGATCCTGGAGAAGCCATGTTAATTTTAAGCCAAGTAGACTTCAGGATGGAATATTAACTGGAAGAAAAAATGTTTTTAACAATCTAATAATGATAAAAGGGTCTATTTTTGTTTGTTTGATTGATTGATTGATTGATTGTTTTTTCGAGACAGGGATTTTCTATGTAACACCCCTGGCTATCCTAGAACTCGCTCTATAGACCAGGCTGGCCATGAACTCACAGATATCCATCTGCCTCTGCCTCCCAAGTACTGGGATTAAAAGTGTGTGCCACCATACCTGACCATTAATGGGTCTATTTTTCAACAATCAAATTGTGAATGGCTCAGTGAAAACTTGAAGATCTAGACACTATCAAACATCCCATATTATTTGATGCTTGTGGAAGTACTCGGTATTTGGCATTATAAAATCCACTCACCTCCTTCAGACTATCTTTCACATTAACTGACCATAGAGCTGGCAATTAGGAAGCAAGGCATAATGAAATTAAAATAGGAATGAGATATAACTCAGCAGTCAAAGCAGCCAGTGTGAGGACTGGGGTTCAGATCCCCAGAACCACATGAGTACTGAGTGGTCTCAGTGACCTGCCTGTAATTCCAACAACACCCAGGAGGCAGAGACAGGGGACCCCTGGAACAAGCTGGCTAGCTAGACCAGCTGTATTGGTGAACTCTCGGTTCCTATGAAAGACCCTACCTCAATGAATTAGGTAGAAGAGCAATAACGATGATTCCTGACATCCACCTGAGGCAACCACACGTGCACATTTACACACTTGCCCCTATACACTCATGTGTCCACACACATATGAACATGCATATACATATGTACACAATACAAACACACATATGAAAAAGGAAGGAAACAGAAATCATACAGAGTATGATTGTATTTGGATCATGGCCACACACATATGAACATGCATACACATATGTACACCATATAAACATGCATATGAAAAAGGAAGGAAACAGAACAACAGGAATCAGACTAACAACGATTGTATTTGTTTCACAATGTAATTAAGTTTTAAAAATAAAACTAGGGATGATGATGTATGCCTGTGATCCCAGGACTTGGGACACTCTTCTGATACAAAAGTACCAGAAGTTTGAGGTCAACCTGAACTACATATTGAGACCCTGTCTCAAACACATGGGAAAAAATGTCAAGGACAAAGCTGGAGATGACTCAGCAGCTAAGAGCACTGGCTTTTCTTGCAGAGAACCCAGGTTCAATTCCTAGAAACCACAAGGTAGCTCACAACCATCTTTAATTCCAGTTCCAAGGACTCCAATATCCTCTCAAGTGCACACATGATACAGAGATACATGTGTCAGCCAAATGCCATACACATAAAATGAAAACAATAACATAAAATTTAAAAACAAGAGTGTTACATCTTTTAAAAGTCAAGAATGCCTGTCACCTCTGCTTACTGCTTAGTGGGTGACAGAAACTTGACAACTTAGAGCAGCCCACACCTTGTCCTCTCAGTTTTCATGTGCCGTCTGGATTCTCTCAACAAGCAGTGAGCCAAGTGATGACAGGGACTATGGTGTCAGCCGTGGACCAGCTGACTTTGAACTTCTGTCCTTGCCATGCTTGGTGGGATCCTCCTTGACCTCAGGAGAATATGTCCCAGACTGGGAACACCAAGCACAGAGTCACCACAGTCACCTCTACATATCACTGTTTGGGAAGCTATCTAGATGTCTCCAGATGCTTAGAAATTAAACCAAGCATATCTAATAACCCATGTGAAAGAATAGTTCCTGTACACACTAGAAAAAATTCTAACTGAATGACAACAAAAATTCTACTTCATGTAAAAATTAGAAAACTAAACTTAGAATAAGGATGATCGTTTTAGATATTCACTTTGGAGAGGTCCCAAATCAATGTTTCCGCCTTGAAAGTTATGGGAAGGAGGACAGAGAACAACATCTAAGGAAAGGAGGCAGCGGGCTGTGCGTGGAGAAGCACACAACACAAAATGAACAGCTGGAGAAATGGGCACACACAAGAGCATCAACAAGGCCCGTTTAAAGGATCCCAGCAGACTGGTCATTCCTTAGCCAGGTTAGACAAAAGGGAAAATAAATCAGCCAGCATGCGGAATGGAGACAGCTACATGTCTAGTCTACATCTTTGAGGACAATAACCAGGGACAACTCTATGATATCCTATCTGGAAACTTAGACCAAAGGGAGCTGCTTAGAACCATTGGCTGTGTGTGTAAAATAAGAAGAACCTGGCCTGCTAATAACTTCTTATACACAGTTGATTTTAAATGGATCCTGGTTCTGAAAATGAAAATTGAAACTGTAAACCTATCAGATAAAGCACGAGAGAGTTTAAGACACAGAAAGCAATAACAATACAAAAACATTAGATAAACTACACCATGCCCCACACACTGACACACCACAGAGGGCATTGATTGGAGGGAAAATGGAATTGTCACAGCTTAGGACACCGTGATGTATCCCCAACCTCACATTTACAGGAGACTCCATGAGAATTATTTTCCATGCTTCCTACCCTCAAGCCCCCTCACTACTTCTTATTTGTCACGTGGAGAAGAAAGCAAATGGCTCTTTGGGGGAGGATAGTCATAAAACCTGTGATAATACTTACCTAAAAGTAATTTGGGGAAGTTTGATGTTTCAATATTATGATAATACACGATGGACGTTGTAGTGGCAACAAATCCCATCACGGCTGGCATGAAAAGGTGGAGATGCCTGGACTCCCGCCGCCTAGAGAGAGCAAAACAGTGTTGATGTGTAAGGCAAACAGTTCTAGAGAGTTCTTCATTGTGTTTACAGTCTTCACATGAGAACTTACACAGCTATGTTTAAAAGCCAGACTGCCATAGTAGTTGCTTAGAAAACATGTGAGTAAATACATCATTCCTGTGTGACATAATTGGGCTGAAAGCATTTATCCTAACACAAAGCATGGATTAAATACAATGAAACAATATCTTCAAGTGCTTACAACAAAACACATATCACCACCATTCTATATGAGTGTGTATGTGTGGATATATACAGTGATATATAAATCATGTGTCAAAGCAGACCTGCAGAAATAATTTAATAATCAAAGCAGTAAAAACAATGAGCTGAAAGAGTGGCTAGTTCAAATATAGGAAAAAAATACATTTGAGGAAGTCATGGAAGTGTGATTGACAGTGGAGACTGAAATACAGAAAAAATGCAGCTGGACATCATACAAGCAAAATAAGAGGCAGAAAGGCAAATATATTTTCTCCCATTTGCGGGCCCTACTATTCTTTATAGATGTATGGCACCATTTACTCATATGCATTTATATGTCATGGAAGCAGAAGGGAGGTTAGGGAAAGGGAGGGGTGAGTGGAGGGAGAAAGGAGCAGGGAGACCATGGGGAAGGCATGGACAGTAGGATAAGATCAGAGTACGTAATGCATTTGAAGAAATTGTCTATATGAAACCCAGTACTGAAGGCAAAGAATACATGCCAATAAAAATAAAATAAAACAAAATCAATGTCCCAGTCAGGAAAGTTGTAAACAGGGCACAGAATGTGGAGATATACTGAAGCTTAAAACCACATAATATGTTTAAAATTATAAATAGTTTAATGCTGAACCAGAAAGCTTAGAACAGGTTATATCCCAAAAGGCTTTGCACACCATGTAATGGGTAGGAATCTCTCTGAAGAAAACTGGAAGAGCTTAATTGTTAGTGCTTGGTCACATTTGTATTTTAGACAGATTTATTCTGCACTGTAGGGATGATGGTATTGGTAGGTGTTCTGGGGGTTCTGGAGGAGGGAAGAAGCAGAGGGAGAGGCCACTAGGAAATGATTGACAACAGGCAGGCAACACAGTGAAGGTCTCAGTCAAATCCTCACAGCAATGACATGGAGGAAACAGGGCATTTGGAAAAGGTCAGTTGCGAGATTGGGCAAGAGTGGATCACTGTGAATTGTGAAGGCAACGGCCATGGAGTCAGACTACAGTGGACTAGTGTGAATTGTGAAGGCAACGGCCATAGAGTCAGACTACAGCGGACCAGTGTGAATTGTGAAGGCAATGGGTGTAGAGTCAGACTACAGCGGACCAGTGTGAATTGTGAAGGCAATGGCCGTAGAGTCAGACTACAGTGGACCAGTGTGAATGTACAAAGGCCACGATGACAGAGTTAAATGACAGTTCCTCTCCTGGGCAGACAGTTGTGTGACTGAGGTGTTATAAGGACAGAAGAGAAAGGAAGCAAGCTCTAGGAGAATATGCAGATCATGAAGGGACCTAATGATGGACCATTGACTTGTTGAACATTACGCAAACCTCAGCACCACTTCCCTGCACTGAAAGTGAATCTGAGGAGATGGATAAGGGCTTGCTGTGCAAGTGTGAGGATTGAAGTTGAGGTCCCCAGAACCCAGGTGGGCATGGCATCATTGCCCTCCTGTAATCCCAGAAGCCAGCTGACTAGTCATTCTAACAAGCTCAGGGTTCAGTAAGAGACCTTGCCTTAATACAAATGATGACAAGTGATGGAGTAAGAAACCTGTTATCAACTTCAGGCCCACACATACATGCACTGGCTCACACGTGAGCTTCCATACACATGCTAATACAAATTCACACACATACACATACCACACACACAAAGGACAGAAAGAAAAAATATCAGCAATGAAAACATAATAATATGGCCATGGCTGTGTGGGGCATGTTCATTGGGCCTCTTGTAGAAGCAGTTTTAAGGGTAGGTCAGAGAGAAGGAGGCAAACTTTGTGTTTAAGAAGTCATGGCAAGATGGCATTTTAAGAAGCCTAGGTAAAAAGCAGGGATAAGTCTAAATGGGAGACAGTGCACAAGAACAGGGTTACATTGGTTCTATCTGCCTGTTTGGTTTTAAGACCAACTCCTGATATGATCACCATTACAAACTTATTTCCACCATTCCCACAGGGCGCTCATTATTCACTCAGCCTGCTTTCCATCTCTCATGCCACACATCAGCCATGAAGCTGGAAGAGAAGAGTACTCCCTGATAACACATCAAGGTTCTAAGAAATATTGGGCTGGTTTCTATTCATATATGTGCATAGGGACATACAATGTCACACTACATGGTTCAGAGGCAAAAGAAAGTATTAAAGACAGCATTGGCTGTGTTTATACAAACACACCAAAGAGTTCTAAAAAGTTATTAATAAGTCAAGGGCAAAAGAAATCTCCAATTGTTTTAAATAAAGACACATATTAGAGTCTCTGATTTCCCCTTTATCGGAAATTCAGACAAGCGCACATCTGCAAGGAGCCACCATGAAGCATTATGGGAGAGCTGTCTCCATGACGGAAGTTTCAGCCCTTGCTAATTGCAACAGGAAAACAAAGAAGTCGCAAAGGAGTTCCTAGGAAATGAGAGGAAAATAGGTTTTGAGTTTTCTTTTTAAAAACTTGAAAGGTTCTAATATTATTTTTTAGACAGGGTCTTACTGTATAGCCCCAGCTAACCTGGAACTCACTACGTACCTCAGTCGGAGAACTGCCTGCCTCTGCTTCCCTAGTGCTGGGATTAAAGGTGTATGCCACCATGCCTGGCTCCTAATCAATGTTTGAATGAAAGGTATACCGTGGCCTAAGCATTTCCTATTGCTTGAGTTTATTCTGTTACTATGTGAGAGAAATATTTTTCACCAACTACATTTACATTTAGAAGTAAAATTCATTGTATTTTATTTCCTAATATAACCTGCTTTTATAAGAAGGACAAAATTACACTAGAAATATGACTTCATGCAAATCTGATATTAAAGTTCTCCCATCCTTTACTTCAGTCTCTTTGTCTTGATGGCTCTTAGCTTCCCTTAATGTCTACTTTGCCTATTTCTGTTCCTTTACAAAATAAATGAGAGCATCTATGTTAAAATATAAATACATAGATATTAGAGCTATATACTCAATTACTATCAAGACATAGAGAGAGATACAGATATTTAATATCAGTATAGATGATATGTATATACCTATTTTTAAAGATAAAGTACACATCAAAATGTTTCCGAGGACAGAACTTTCTGGATAAGAAAACAAAGAAATATGAAAGCACATGACTGAGCACCAGTCACAAAGATCTGAAATTATCCATCAGAGAAATTATATAGCTAGACAACAATGAAGGTAAAACACAGAGGGACCGGGGGAAAGTTCAGCAGGTAAAGTGTTTACCGTGCAAGTGTGGACCTGAGTTCAGAACCCATATAAAACGCCAGGCAGGGTAGCATGCATCTGCAACCCCAGTGATCCTAAGGAATGATGTGAATCAGAGACATGGGCCAGCTAGCCTGGCATGGCCAATGGCAATGGAATCACAAGTCAAACAGGCAGAGAGTGAGGACCGACACCAGAGGTTGTCCCCTGACGTTCCACATGCACACCCCATTCACACATGTGAACACACATTCATCATATATACACACACAAAACAAAAACAAACCCCATGTGGTTATCCTGTAGGGTGGGTGGCGGTTATTATGGCTAATAAGTCATGATCTGATCCCCTTCCCCAACGAAGCTTGATGGTGTGCTCTGACTACGTCCATGTGCCTGCTCACATACAGTAAAGTATGGACGAGTCGGGTCACTTACGAGTCTGACACAATGCCTTCTGCTATTTCACAGACGTGGACAAAGAGGAGCGCAAACGTCAGAATCCATCTCAGATTATGTCCGGGAAAATGAAGCCATGTGTTGTGATGAATTTGCACTTTTGAGCTTTGGCTTCCCCATCCTGAAAGAGAAGGGGGCCAAAAACGTGATTAACAAAAGGGTCACAATAACCAGGAGTATAATTTACATTATTGAATGCCACATGCTTTGGGGAAATTCTTGAACCCTGAGTGCCTCACAGCAATGGAAACTTTGATCTATTTTCATCCTGTTAAAAGCAACTATTTAAGTTAGATTTACAACACCGTGGAGGCTCACACATGAACACATGCAACATTGTTCAGAAATGACTCTCCACCTCTGAGAACAGTATGATCATAACTGATGCACTTACAACTTCTGATTTATCCAACAAGACAAATGAATAATTACAATGTCAAAGGAAAATCAGCATTTGTAGTCTTTTAACACATGAGACCTTCAGGGGACTAACAAAAAAACACATTTTTGGTGGTACAATAGGGGACCCGTTTTGCTGAGTCAATTCTGAATCACATGCATATTTGTGTGTGTGTCCACATGAGTGGGAGTGTGAGCACATGTGTGTCATGATGTACAGATGGAAGTCCCCACTTTCCACCTTGTTTGAGACAAGGTCTCTTAATGGTCACGGTTGACCTGTGAGCTTCTAGGGATTTTCCTATCTCCCCCTCCCATCTTGACATAGGAGTGGCTAGATTATAGATGTAATAGAGCATATTTTTTATGTGGGTGCTGGGGATTCAAACTCAGGTCCTCAGGCTTGCACAATAATACAATGAGCTACCTCTCTGACCCTGAATCATACACCCATCATATGAGAAAAATCAGCATCTATAGCTGGGCCAGCACTGATCAACAAGCGTATTATGCTTTTCTCAAAGAAAGCTGCAATTGGGGCCTGTAGAGATGGTTCAGCAGTTAAGAGTGCAGTGCATACTGATGTTGCAGAGACCAGAGTTTGGTTCCCAGCACCCCAGACAAGCAGCTCACAAGTGCCTATAACACTAGCTCCAGCAGATCTTTCAGCCATCGTGGGCATCTGTATGCACATAAGTCTACACACACACACACACACACACACACACACACACACACACACTTTAAAATAAAATAAAAATATTCAGCCATTCACACAATTCTTTAGAAGGATTGAGAACACCACTGGTTCACTCTAAGCTCACAACAGAAGAAACAAACAGTAATTACTTCTTGGTCAAATTTTAAGGTTTCCCTCCCTAAACTGTAGGTAGAGAGAGTATCATCACTGAATTTTATGATACACTAGAAGAGAATCCAGCTCGCATTTTTTGCCCTCCTCTTTCTTTCTAGATTTAGACTACAGAAATAAGCAATGGACTTAAAAAATGAATGAGGAATTGTGCTAGAAATATTGCAAGAAAGAAGTTCTGTGTAGACAAAAGGAAATGTAGCAATACCCTTGTAAAGAAAACAGATTCACATCTTAGTGCTTCCAAATGTAATTCCCAAGTAGAAAGTGAGCTTTACTTACACATTCTCCTGTGGTTTATGCTTTCACATCTAGTAGGCAAGCTCTGTCTCTCCCTGTGATGTTATAATTTCCCTAGGATGTGGTTCTTCTCTCATTCCGATTTGGCTCAGTGGCCAATGTCATAAATGAACATTTCATCAGTCCTCCTATTTAAACACCCTAGTAGTCAGAAACTGTGGTGACATTAAAGGGGGATGTCACGGGCTAACTGCATGTCAAGATATGAATTATTAACTAGGACCTGCATTAAAATAGTAATGCTTAGACAGGCCCGGCGGTGGCCATCAAAGGCAGGTAGGCTCAGCGGCAGCCGCCGGCAGAGGCAGACAGGCCAAGCGGCAGACCACAGAGACAAACAGGCCCGGCGGTGGCCCGCAAAGGTAGACAGGTGCGGCAGAGGCAGGTAGGCCCCATGGTGGCTGGCAGAGACAGACAGGCCAGGCGGCGGCGAGCAGAGGCAGATAGGCCTGGCATGGAGGCAGGCAGGCCCAGCAGGCAGCGGCGAAAACACAGTTGCAATAAAGACGAGAAACTGAGCTATTACCCACTGAAGAGCTAGTGAAAACAAGCTCTTAATCAAGAGCTTGGAACAGGGATGCCTTTAATCCCAACACCCGGGGAAGAAGTTATCTCCATGGGACGGAACCAGAATGAATCTGAACACTCCATCTGAGGCCAACCCAGGGCCCAGCTGCTGACCCTGCGAAACCCAACAACTTGGAGGTGTTGGTGAGACTACACTGCTCAGCTGAAATCCATCCGGGAGAGGATTCAAATCCCTACAGTTTGAAGTCTGAGGAAACAAGATCAGCTGAGGAGTCCACAAATGAACAAAAAAATGACCTGGGAACACAGAAGAAAGCACTGCCCAGCCACCAAACCTGATCACCAGAATCATAAGTATATACTTCACCGACTGAGATCAGCTGCTCCTGAAGAAACAGGCCATCAGCACCAATTTAACCAAGAACTCCTAGTGAACCGAGACTAAAAATTAGAACAAGAGAGGCACTCTCAGACACAGACACCACCTGCACCAAGCAGAGGAAGAGATGAGTAGACACCAGTGCAAAAATACAGGCAACAACATAAAGACCTATATGGCAACATCAGAACCTAGTGATTCTACACCTGCAAGACCTGAACATACCAAGACAGAAGAAACAGAAGAAATCAATCCTAAAAATGACTTTAAGAAGATGATAAAGGCCCTTAAAGAAGAAATAAAAATTCCCTTAAAGAGGAAATAAAAAACTCCATTAAAGAGGAAATTAAAAGTTCCCTTAAAGAAATGGAAGAAAAAAACGAACAAAAAATGGGAAGAAATCAAAGAAAGCCAAGAAAAAGCAATTAAACAGATGAAAAGAAACATTCCAAGATCTGAAAAATGAATTTGAGAGAATAAAGAAAACACATGCTGAATGCGGGAAATAGAAATCCTGACTAAACGAACAGGAACTACAGAAACAAGCATAACCAACTGATTGCAAGAGATGGAACAGAGAATCTCTGACACTGAAGACACAATAGAGAAAATAGATTTGTCAGTCAAAGAAAACACTAAAGACAAAAAAGTCATAACACAAAACGTCCAAGAAATTTGGGACACCATGTAAAGACCAAACCTAAGAATCATAGGGATAGAAGAAAGAGAATAATACCAACTCAAAGGCACAGAAAATATATTCAACAAAATCATAGAAGAAAACTTTCCTAACCTAAAGAAAGAAATAACTATGAAGATACAAGAAGCTTACAGAACACCAAATAGGCTGGATTAAAAAAAAAAAAAAAAAAAAAAAAAAAAAAAAAAAGTCCCCTCGCCACATAATAATCAAAAGACTAAACACACAGAACAAAGAAAAATTTTAAGAGCCGCAAAGGAAAAAGACCAAGTAACATATAAAGGCAAACCCATCAGAATAACACCAGACTTCTCAATAGAGACTATGAAAGCTAGAAGGTCCTGGACAAATCTTCTGCAGACACTAAGAGACCACGGATGCCAACCCAGACTATTATACCCAGCAAAACTCTCAATCACCATAGGCGGAGTAAACAAAATATTCCAGGATAAAACCAGATTTAATCAATACCTGTCCACAAACCCAGCCCTACAGAAAGCACTAGAAGGGAAAATCCAACAATAGATAATACCACACCAACATACAACAAAGAAAGACAACACAACACAACCACAAAAAATAACAGGAATTAACAATCACTGGTCATTAATATCCATCAATATCAATGGTCTCAACTCACCTATAAAAAGACACAGACTAACAGAATAGATAAGAAAACAGGACCCATCCATCTGCTGCATACAAGAAACACACCTCAACTTCAAAGACAGACACTACCTCCGAGTAAAGGGCTGGGAAAAGGCTTTCCAAGCAAATGGACCTAAGAAACAAGCTGGTGTAGCTATCCTAATATCTAATAAAATAGACTTCAAACTAAAATCAATCAAAAGAGATCAGGATGGACATTACATATTTATCACAGGAAAAATCCACCAAGATGAAGTCTCGATTTTAAACATTTATGCCCCAAATACAAAAGCACCCACATTCATAAAAGAAACACTACTGAAGCTTAAAATGCACATCAAACCCCACACATTAGTAGTGAGAGATTTTAACACACCATTCTCACCAAAAGACAGATCTACCAGACTGAAACTTAACAAAGAAATAAAGGACCTAACAGATGTTATGACTCAAATGGACTTAATGGATATCTACAGAACATTCCATCCTAACACAAAAGTATATACCTTCTTCTCAGCACCCCATGGAACCTTCTCAAAAATTGACCACATGCTTGGCCACAAAACAAATCTCAACAGAAACAAAAAAATTCGGAATAACCTCCTGTATCTTATCAGACCACCATGCCTTAAAGTTAGACCTCAACAACAACAAAAATTATAGAAAACCTACAAACTCATGGAAACCAAATAATGCCCACCTGAAACATCAATGGGTCAAGGAAGAAATAAAGAAAGAAATTAAAGATTTCCTTGAATTCAATGAAAATGAAAGTACAACATACCCAAACTTATGGGACACTATGAAAACAGTGCTAAGAGGAAAATTCATAGCTCTAAATGCACACATGAAGAAGATGGATCAATCCCATACCAATGAATTAACAGCACAACTGAAAGCTCTAGAACAAAAAGAAACAAACTCACCCAGGAGAAATAGACGCCAGGAAATAATCAAATTGAGGGCTGAAATCAACGAAATAGAAAACAAGAGAACAATACAAAAAAAAATCAATGAAACAAAGAGTTGGTTCTTTGAAAAAATCAACAAGATAGACAAACCCCTAGCCAAATTAACAAAAAGGCAAAGAGAGATCACCCAAATTAACAAAATCAGAAATGAAAAGGGAGACATAACAACAGACAACAAGGAAATCCAGAGAATCATCAGATCATACTTCAAAAACCTGTACTCCACAAAAATGGAAAACCAGGAAGAAATGGACAATTTTCTGGATAAATACCACATACCAAAATTAAATCAAGACCAGATAAACCATTTAAATAAACCAATAGCCTCTAAAGAAATAGAAACAGTCATCAAAAGTCTCTCAACCAAAAAAAGCCCAGGACCAGAGGGTTTCAGTGCAGAATTCTACCAGATTTTCAAAGAAGAACTAATACCAATACTCTTCAAGTGTTCCATACAATAGAAACAGAAGGAACACTACCAAACTCTTTTTATGAGGCTACAATTATCCTGATACCCAAACCACACAAAGATGCAACAAAGAAAGAGAACTACAGACCAATCTCCCTCATGAACATTGATGCATAAATACTCAACAAAATATTGGCAAACCGAATCCAAGAATACATCAAAACAATTATCTATCACGACCAAGTAAGATTCATCCCAGGGATGCAAGGATGGTTCAACATATGAAAATCTGTCAATGTAATACACCATATAAACAAACTGAAAGAAAAAAAACCACATGATCATCTCATTAGATGCTGAAAAAGCCTTTGACAAAATCCAACACCCCTTCATGATAAAGGTCTTAGAAAGATCAGGAATACAAGGAACATTCCTAAACATAATAAAGGCAATTTATAGCAAGCCAACAGCAAACATCAAATTAAAATGAGAGAAACTCAAAGCAATACCACTAAATTCAAGAAAAAGACAAGGCTGTCCACTCTCCCCATATTTATTCAATATAGTACTAGAAATTCTAGCTAGAGCAATAAGACAACAAAAGGAGATCAAAGGGATACAAATTGGCAAGGAAGAAGTCAAACTTTCACTATTTGCAGATGACATGATAGTATACATAAGTGACCCCAAAAACTCTACCAGGGAACTCCTACAGCTGATAAACTCCTTCAGTAAAGTGGTAGGATACAATCAACTCAAAAAAATCAGTAGCCCTCCTATACACAAATGATAAAAGAGCTGAGAAAGAAGTCAGAAAAACATCACCCTTTACAATAGCCACAAATAATATAAAATACCTTGGGATAACACTAACTAAACAAGTGAAAGACCTTTTTAATAAGAACTTTAAATCTCTAAAGAAAGAAATTGAAGAAGATATCAGAAAATGGAAGGATCTCCCATGCTCGTGGATAGGTAGGATTAACATAGTAAAAATGGCAATCTTACCAAAAGCAATCTACAGATTCAATACAATCCCTATCAAAATTCCAACACAATTCTTCACAGACTTGGAAAGAAAAATACTCAACTTCATATGGAAAAACAAAAGACCCAGGATAGCTAAAAGAATCCTATATGATAAAGCAACCTTTGGAAGCATCACCATCCCTGACCTTAAACTCTACTATAGAGCTATAGTAATAAAAACAGCTTGGTACTGGTATAAAAACTGACATATGGACCAATGGAATCGAATTGAAAACCCTGACATTAATCCACGCACATATGAACACCTGGTTTTTGACAAAGAAGCCAAAACTATACAATGGAAAAAAGAAAGTATCTTCAACAAATGGTGCTGGCATAACTCGATGTCAATATGTAAAAGATTACAAATAGATCCATATCTGTCACCATGCACAAAACTCAAGTCCAAGTGGATCAAAGACCTGAACATAAATCCAGTTACACTAAACTTAATAGAAAAGAAAGTAGGAAGCACTCTTGAACGCATTGGCACCAGAGACCATTTCCTAAATATAACACCAACAGCACAGACCCTGAGCACAACAATTAATAAATGGGACCGCTCGAAATTGAGAAGCTTTTGCAGGGCAAAAGACACAGTCAATAAGACAAAAAGACAGCCAAAAGAATGGGAAAAGATCTTCACCAACCCCACATCTGACAGAAGATTGGTCTCCACAGTATATAAAGAACTCAAGAAACTAGACATCAAAATACTAAACAGTCCAATTAAAAAATGGGCTAAAGAGCTAAACAGAGAATTCACAAAACAAGAATCACAAATGGCTGAAAGACATTTAAAGAAATGCTCAACATCCTTAATCATCAGAGAAATGCAAATCAAAACAATTCTGAGATACCACCTTACACCTGTCAGAATGGCTACGATCAAAAACACCAATGACAGTCAATGTTGGAGAGGATGTGGAGCAAAGGGAACACTCCTCCACTGTTGGTGGGAATGTAAACTTGTACAACCACTGTGGAAATCAGTATTGCAGTTTCTCAGAAAATTAGGAATCGAACTACCTCAGGACCCAGCCATCCCACTCTTGGGCATATACCCAAAAAATGCTGGTTCATTCCATAAAGATACATGCTCAGCTATGTTCATAGCAGCACTATTTGTAATAGCCAGAACCTGGAAACAACCTAGATGCCTGTCAACTGAAGAATGGATGAAAAAAAATGTGGTACATATACACAATGGAGTACTACTCAGCAGAGAAAAACAATGAAAGCATGAAATTTGTAGGCAAATGGATGGAACTAGAAAAAATCCTCCTGAGTGAGGTAACCCAAACCCAGAAAGACAGTCATAGTATGTGCTCACTCATAACTGGATTCTAGATATAAAATAAAGAACAATCAGACTACAACCCACAGAACCGTGGAGGCTATATATATAGCATGGAGGTCCCTAGGACGACTGTGGCTTATAATAAATTTTGGTTTTACTCAATTACTGAGCAAGCCTCAATGAAACATCTCACTATTAAGAATACATACTCTATCAAGCTGATAATAGAAAAATGAATAAATTAATTAATTTTAAACAATAAAAAATAAATAAAAATAAAAGAAAATTTTGAAATATTAAACAAACAAACAAACATTTTACTAAAGTAAAAAAAAAGGGAGAATGAGGGACTCATCATTCCTCTCCACATTCTATTCTTTCCCTTGTTTTATATATTTTAAATTTTTTTATCGGTGGATTCTGCTGGAGTTTATCAGCGGATTCTGCTGTTGTTTATCAGTGGATTCTGCTAGAGGATCCAATGCAGATAAGCACTGGAGGGCTCCTGTTGCAAATCACCCTCTGGAGCAATGGAAAGATCTTTCTACTAGCACGTGGAGGAGACCCAATTTAGTGTTGGTGTGGCCCCGGATTTTTGTTTATGTCTTTCCTCAGGACAATGAGGTTCCTCTTTGGATTCCTGAGCACTGAACGTGCCCTGTGGCTGCTGCTGAAGCCTAACATGACAGAGACCTAATGGGTCTTCATGAAAAAAATCTACCCTTCTGATGCCAATGGAGATTGAGAGACCAATATGAACAGCTTTGGCAAGCATTAATGTAAGCCTAGGAACTGTAGCCATGAGATTGGATTCTCCAGAAGAGCTGCCAGCTAAAGTCATGCTGGGATCAACAAAAATGGGCCTTGGCGGTTCGTGTTACTGGAGTTGTATCCATGCCAGTGGATGTCCACACAATCCAGAAGAGAATCTGACATTGCTGCTGCCGCTGTTGCTGGTATAACAATGGCGCACACTGCTGCTACTGTTTCTGGGACTACCATTTCATATTTGCTTACTACAGCTAGCACAGTGGAGACCCTGGCAACAAAAGTAGCTACCACAGTTAGTTAATCTTTCATTCTATTGGGCATGATAAATTTAATTCAGTAGTTATATGCATCTTGATTGGCTTTGAAAATTATAAATTTATAAACTCAAATTCCAGTTGCTTTGGGGATACTCTCTTACAAGGACTCCAACATACAGTATGGCTCGTTAAGGAAGGGAATGGCTCAGTTGCCTTTAGCCTACTGGCTATGGATGAGATAGGACCTCTGTTCGTCTTTTCTGTATCAAACACACAGATTGCAAGCCCAGTGCCACTTTGAGATCTTTGGCAGCAATTAACTATGCAGCTCACACACAATTGAGCCAGTATGATAATGAGTATTCAGAGACGGGAAATGCCTGGGGGGCACTCACCAACCTAAGACAGAGCGCCTGTGTGGCCTGGGCAGTCGTCTCCATGATGGGTAAGGTGACCTGCTGACATCCCACGCAACCCAAGTCAGAAGCTCATTTTTTAATAAAAGGGGGACCTACAGGTCCCTGGCCCCCGTTTTGGGTAACTGTTGCCTTGCTTGTGGACCTTGACCTTGATATCCTCCCTATGCTCATTCCCTGCCAGGTTCCACCCTCCTGAATGCTTAAGGGAAGTTCCTTGTCTGTGTATCCTGAATAATGGGCATTAACAGCTTACATGCAAGATTGTAAAACATCAGTAGCGAACTTCTGCCCTCCGAGGTCCTCCCATTGTGCTGTAAGCCTGTATTTAAGACCTCCTACCCACTTCAAGAAATGACATTCAACATTTAAAGTTAAATATATATATATATATATATATATATATATATATATATATAGTTGAATGAATACTTCGAATGTAATCTATGAATACCACAAATGTGATTAATATCATGAGTGTAAGTAATGAATATCATGAATGTAATTTAAAAAATAAATAAAAACATAGTAATGCTTTTAGATAGTGCTACAGAAAAAGTGAGTAGTGTTTCTACCCTCTGGTCCTAGAATATTCAGTGTCCATACATTGATTTAACATAATTACCAATGTACTGAGAGTTGTACTGCCTGTCTGTATACCAGCTGACAAATAATCTCTGTTGGAATGTTAACCCATGATACCTATGTAAGTTTGCTTCTCTGCTGCTGTGATAAACACTATGACCAAAAGCAACCTGGGGGTAAAGGACTTACTTCAGCTTGTAAGTTAGAGTCCATCATCATGGGAAGCCTAGACAGAAACTCAAGGTAGAATCTTGAAGCAGAAGCCTTGGAGGAATGCCATTCACTGCCTTGGTGCCCTGGCCTGCTCAGCTACCTTTTTTATACAGCCCAAGTCCACCTGTCTAGAGATGGCTCTGACTGTCTTGACTTCCCTACAATGATGAATTCTATGCCAAAATTGTTAGCCAAATAAGCTTTTTCTCCCCTTGCTTTTGTCAAGATGCTTAGTCTTATATTAATCTTAATCATTTTACACGTAAAAATGGTTTAATGCTTTATGAGTTAAAGGATCTATTTTTTCCCATTGTGGCTGTGATGCCTGAAACCTCCACATCACTCAGAAGACTAAGGCAAGAAGATTGCATGATCCAGGGCAGACTGGCTGTGTATCAAGTTCCAGATGTCTGAGCTGTGTAACAGAAACTTTTCTCAAAGAAAATAAAAACAAAACAATATAGTGAAATGAACTCTTTTGGCCGTTCACAGGAAGTTCAAAAAATTATATATAATTGCCCTAAACAATTGACTGTGTGCATGTGTAAGTGGTTAAATAAAGTATATTTACAAGCTTTTTTGTTTGTTTCCTGAGTCAGTATCACTATATAGCCCATCCCAGTCTAGAACTCATGGCAATCCTCCTGCCTTAGCCTCCCAGGTGCTGGAATTACAGGTCTTAACTACCACATCCAACTAACCTTCCAAGTGGTTTTCATAAGAATTCTTTCTCCCTAAGACACAACCTACCAGTCTCCTTCTTTCAAGACCGGACATGTCATTCTGCAGACCTCCCCTCCGGCCCCCCAGGAGTCAGCTGCTCTGGCAGGTGAATGCTCAGGGTGATTTGCCCTGATTTTGCAAAGGGGCTGACAAGATAGAGCTGTCATGGTTCATCTGCTCCTGTGGTCTGCACAGGAGGGAAGAGCTCTGTCTTGTCCGGTGTCTATCCTGTCTCACAGCATGAAGCAAGCAGTCCAGAAACACTTCAGTTCTGCCTCACAGAATTATCTTCCTGCTCCTTTTTAAAGAGCTGCAGCAGCACAGCTGGCATGTACCTGTGGAATGTTCTACAGCGAGTGCATACAATTGAAACACACAGAACAGCATCATACTGTCCTCACAAACTCACACATCTGCTTCCGAGGAGGAGAACTTAACACAGCATTACCCAGAACCTCAGCCACCAGTGAGGCAGAAATATGAGGTGCTGTAACACAGGACATCTGATGACTCACCAATGAACAATATTGGGAAGGTGATAAACAATAGGAAGACATGAGGGACCAGGTTGAGCGCATCCACAAAGCAGGGGTTTTGGAGAACACCATAATAGATGTTATATGAGGAGATGTTGTTCCCACAAAAAGAGAGACTCATTTCTTCTTATGTGATTAGCCTAAAATGGAGAAAAGATCATCTTAGCATTAAACTTTCTTTCCTAAAATGATAACTTTAAGTTAAAGAAATTCCTCAGGTTTCAGAGTCAGACATCTTCTTGGGTATGTGTGATCCAACGGCTTTATTATAGTCACAGAGTTGTGGAGCTGTCACCAAGCTAATTTTAAAAATGTTCATCATCCCCAAAGAAACTTAGTATCCTTTCATCTACCTGCTCCCATTTTCTCATCCTCCCTCCTTAAGGAAGAAGTAACATATTTTCTCTCCTTTAATTTTTTATTTTTACACTTTGAGTGTGTGTGTGTGTGTGTGTGTGTGTGTGTGTGTGTGTGTGTGTGTGTTACAGTAAGCATGTGGGAGTCAGAGGACAACTTGCCGGAGTTCTCTCCTTCCACCATCTGGGTTATATGTTCAAACTCAGGTCATTAGTCTTAGCAGCCAGTGGCTTTACCACTGAATCATCTCACCAACCTTATGTAATTTCTCAACAGTGTTCTAAGCCACCAAGTTGAATAACTTTCTATGGTACAGGCTCTATCACATTTCATTTATCTTCGCATTGGTTGATAGACATTTGGCGCATTTAGACTTCTGGCTGTTGTGAAAATACCACTAGGTATATTCATAAATTCAAGGCACTCTGCCCAAGTTGAGACAAAGGCTAGCTGCTGAGCTGGACATCAGTGCCCCAGTGCAATGAAAGCAGGTGCAGATGGGAAGGAAACAGGGCTTCGTGCCAGCCATTGCGAAGATTTCAGCTTCCACCCCGTGTGAGTGTGAGCAGAGGATACACTCTGGCTTTGATTTGAAACAGAAGACCTTTCTCTTTGCTACATGGAAGACAGTGGAGCCTGCTCCGTCAAAGTAAGTCCTTAGGACCCCAAATATTCTTTCAGCACTCTGAAACCCTTTATATGGTACCTACTATTTAAATAGCAACTACTTAGCTCTTGGTGCTGCCCAGGTGTTATCTGAAGTCCTCAAAACAAGCATGTAATGAAAATGATGTTGGGAGTGTTTGACAGCAGACCATACTGAGCTTCGGATAAGTCCAGCTGTTTGTCAACCAGTAGACAAGTTGGGATCCACACCCACACGTCAGATTTATAACCTGTGCTTTTCTGCTCTGGCATTGAGCCCCCCACCCATTTTTCTACAAAACTAATCTCAACTATTCATCTTAAAACAAACAGCAGTTTAAGAGTTTAACTTCAGCAGACTTATTTATATATTAATGTTGAATTCTGAGTTAGGATATTAAAAATTAATATTTTATTAACTAACAGTACATTTCTTGTTTTTCTTTTCATTGGCAATTAATTTAGTAACAGACCTGATATTTTTCCTAAAAACAAGACAAATAATGGGACACAGAGAAAACTGATAATAGTAGATAAACTGTTGGGAAAATCAAATTTCCCTCAGGGGTTTTAAAAATCATTACATGAATATGATATAGGTAACTAGTTGGAAAGCTTGTGTGATTATAGTCCAAATGTTTGTATATAATCCCTCACATATATTATTTCTGATAAATCCTTTTATGAATAAGTCACTGGTAGTCTCTCTAGTTGAGATCTTTTAAAAAATTATATTTTAAAAACAAATTCAAAATTCAGCCATATATTTGGTAAATCATTACACACTATAAAAAAAACTCACACGGGAGAAAGAATTGAAAATTTTCAAATAATGACAAAATGGAAGCTAAACATTCACATATGTATATTAGTAGATGTATTTTGATACAGATAGAAAAACAATCTAAAAGATAATAGCTATCAATGAGATTTTTAAGACTATTTCCTTGTTTAGTAGAAATGGTAAAATGAAGCTGAGTCATTGGTTTGTTTACCTGTATGTTTATGCAGTGCAGGAGACCAAACCCAGGGCATTGAACATGCTGGGCACATGCTCTACCACTGACCAACATGCTCCATCCCTAGCCCTCCAGTTCACATAACACAGAAAGGTCTAGAAGATTTTATTTCCTCTGATATGATCCTTGAGCTTCTTACACAGGTCTCCATGTTTCCTTCTGACATCTCCTCTACTCACTCCCCTCAACCGTTAGATTCCCTCTCTAAGCCGGCTGTCCAGGAAGCAGGTTCTTCCAGCTACACTACAAGCCAAGAGGAGGGAAAGAGGAAATTTATTGCAGATATATTAGTTTCTGTGTCCATCAAAGACACTGAATCAGGATGCTGTGTGTGTGCATGCGTGTGTTCGTGCGTGCGTGTGTGTGCACTTGTGTGGTAGAACACCTTTGTGTGTTGTTCTAGGATTCCAACCCAGAGCCTGATGACGATAGACATTCACTCTACAAACCAAACTACACCCAGTCTTCTTATAAATCCTTAAGTTTCCAAACAGTGTCTGGATTCCCTTCCAGAACTCAGGCTGTTGTGAGCAGTTGAGGAAGGCCATACACTGATGCTCTTGAGGGCTAAAGTGTCATCTATTGCTAGTGTCCCTCCCCTCCCTGGATCTGTTTAGACTCAGTTCTGCCCAGAAGGAGAAGAAGAAGGCAGAAAATCAGAAGGGGAAACAGAACACCTTTCTTCAAACACACGTAATCTCCCTGAAAGATAGTCAAGTGTTTATAATAGTCATCAGGGTTGGGGAATTGGAAGGAACAAACCTTAAAACAAAGATCAAAAGTGAAACTTTGACTATGGGATGGCTTGCGGAGCAGAAAAGCAGGGGAGAGGATTTCTTCATGGCCTAACTTCTTGTTTCCTAGACAGAGCAGCATCTCAACGTGCTTACTTAGGTCTGGACGTGCACTAGGTGAAGTTCCACAGCCCCTGGGCTTTAGTTTAGTTTAGTTCACGACTCTAATAATTCATCTATCAACTCTACTCTTGTCCAGGAGAAGAACAAAGGCTGACTGATTCAATTCTAAAAGATTGCTAAAATATTACAACTTATCAGGAACACCAGCTACTTTTGCCAGCCTCCTCCTCCCAGTGCAGACTATGAGTGAGTGAGAAGCAGCCGCCGAAAATGTCAGCTGTGGCCCGTTGCGAGTTCCAGCCAACCTCAGGCTCTGGGAGCATCTAAAGCAAACATTCACAGGAAAGCGTTCCTTCTTACACGTGAAACAATTCACCCCTGAGTTTCTCAGCACTTAGTAAGCCCTTTGAAGGCTCCTAAGGCTTCACTGTTACCCATGACACTCTCAGGACACCCACTATTTACAAAAGCAAATACCGCAATTACTTCAGTGGAGACCTCACAAAAAGAGTCTAGCTAGCTGTCTGGCTGGTTCTGTACAGATCCAAGTAGGAAATTCCCTAGCAAAAATGACCACTGGCTTGATTGAGATCTTTGGTCTTAGTCTGTCCATTTACCCTTAAGGGACTGTGACGTTCTGTGACACAAGAAAGCCAATGCTGGGACTCCCTCCACGGATAAGATTTCTTAGACACTGTAATCAACACGGAGCAAACAAGCAGAAAATAAATAAATAAATAAATACCTTGAGTTTGGCTCCTGTACACGGTCCCCCTACCGGCCACTTGCGCTACCTTCCAAACGTCTGCCCACAGTCTGAAGATGTAAATTTCAAACCAGTACACCGAACTCCTAAAGAGCAAAGAGTAACAAATTCAGTAGATAGGAAGCTGGTTCTTGAATAATAAAGAGAATGGCTAAGAAGTCTATATATTTATCCGTAACACCTTTCCCTGCTTCCAGCAGGTTTAGGCTCCAGCCAGCAGGGTTGTGTAAATCAGACTGGAAACTTGATCCCCACCTTCTCCTCTCCAGCCAGGGAGGGCCCTGTCCCCTGAATCTAGGCACAGCGGACGCCTTTACTGAGGAAATACTAGATCAAAACCAACAGCTTACAGCCAGTGACTCCTCAAAGAGGTTGGTGATCGCTCTGTAGCATGCCGAGGAGCTCCAGCACTCCGTGGGATGACAAGGTTTCCTCCCCGGTCGGCCGGCCGCGGCGGGTGGATTATTTTTAGGGTGGTGGGAGGCCAGCTGCTGCCTCCTATCGCCTTTCTCCTCTGCGCTGCGCCGCGGGCCGGGGCGGACACCGCCGCGCCCAGGCAGGAAACTGCAGAAGTCCGGAGCGCAGCGCCTGAGGCCGGGACCCTCCCCACCCAGGACCCTCTCCACCCCGACCCTCCCCAGCCCGGACCATCCCTGCTTGGGACCCTCCACCACCCGTCCCCAGCCACTTTGTGCTCCGGAGCTGCTCAGTTAGGAGCCAGCACAAGGGAGCTAAGCCGCGGCTCCCAGACTCCACTGGAGAGTGGAACTTGCAAAAACCGACTCCTGGACCCTAAAAAGTAGGGTTGTCAGATAAGAAAACACGCAAGGCACCAGGTCCGCGGGCAGCCTTTGCTTTGACCACCACGAAACAGATTTGGAGTTGCCATCTGTTCCCGCAGTGGAACTGGCAACTGAAGGGTTCGTTCTGGGCAGAAAAACCTGCCACCAGGCTAAGTAAGCACGCGTGTCTCACATGGATGGTTAGGCGCAGGGCAGAATTCTCCAGTGACCCGAGAACTTGTCTGCTCTCTAGACCGACTGATGGCCCTTGTCTGATCACCCTGAACGCATGACTTTGATTCTGTGGTTCGGCACCAACAGTACTTTGTTGATTTTGTGCTTTTCCCAACTACAGATGTAATTAACTCTTGAAATAACATAATCTACTAAAACAAGATCAATTGCCAGAATTTGGGAGAAAGATTTGCAGGAAGTTCAAAGCCAGGAGCAGCTACACAGACACACACACACACACACACACACACACACACACACACACACACACGGTTTTGATACACATATGTATGTGTATTGCTTCACAATTAACTTCCCTTGGGAAGCAAGGGATTGAATATTTAAACTTTTGATATTTTTTTTTGGAGGGGGGCAGTCAAGGTTTCAAACCCTGGCTTGGACTCAAACTCGCAGTAATCCTCCTGACTCAGGTTCTAGATTGTTGGGATTACAGATGTGAGCCACCATCACACTGGGTAATTTTTGACCCCACTGCTCTTGAATACAAACCCTCGCTCGAGATTCCCAAGGGCGGGTTTTGAATCCTTTGCAGTAATCAGTGTTTTCGGCAACTGTCTTAACCAGATAAAGGATAGTCAGCCTGGCGGGCTGGTGCCTGTGAGGTTCCTCACATTGTCCCCTAGAGGCCAGGGTCACTGAGCTGAACTCAGAACCCCATGGCCTCCTGGCCTCCAGGAGTGGGTGCAGAAGCTGACCCCAGCACAGCAGGCCCCAGGAGAGATGAGACAAGGCTGCTTTCTGGGAAGGTCACTGTGGCCTCGGCCAACTTCCGGGACCAGCATGTGTCACAGCCGGGGGCCTGCAAGGCCAGAGAGAGTGGCACCTGGGAGGGTCCTGGGACTGATCTTCCAGCCTTAGAATGACCTCAAGTGCACACTATAGTGAGCCTTAGGGGAGAAGGGGGAAAGAGTGTGGTCTGAAAACAGAGAATCTCAGAATTGTGTTCAAAATGGGGGGGGTGGGCACCAAGTCAGGAGAGAATTGGGAACTGGTAGATGGTGCCAAATACACAGTTTGAATGGGAATACACGAAAGGAAGTCGAGCTGAGGAGTTTTCAAAAACTCAGTGGTTAAGACTGCTTGCTGCTCTTGTAGTAGGTCCCCTGAACCTGTGTGGGGATTCACGACTGTCTATAACTCCACTACCAGGGGATCCGATGCCTTTTTCTGGCCTCTGAAGGCAGAAGGTACTCATGTTGCACATATGTATGTTGAGGCAAACATATCTAAACATAAAAATAAATCTTACAAAGGAATCATCACTGTTTTTAAGGAGATATATGATAATATATATATATATATAAAAGGAAGCACACAGGAGGCTGATGGAGAAGGTGTTCAAACAAGCCTGGGATATAGAATAACACCAAAAATTTACACGTAGATGGATGAGAGAGAGGGGGAGGGAATGATACATAGAGTGATAGATAGATGGCAGAGATGAGAGATAGTTGATAAATGATGGGTTGATATAGATATGATAGATGATGGATGGAGGGTGGATGGGTAGATGATAGACAGACAGATGCAGAGAATGAGAGCAAGCAGGAGGGGAAGGGGAGACTAGCTGGGCTGCTGGTTGTCACGTCCACTCACTATCTCCGTGACCAGACGATTCTATCAGGTCCTCTCTTCTTCAGTGGAACAAACCATGGTTCATGTGTCAGAGGCCATTACATTAATAATCAGACTCTCTCCCCTGCAAGAAACATTAATGAATGTGCTGTTCTTACACTGTTTTTACTATGTGTGTTTTTATTATTGGCAACAACACATAATCTGTCTCTTCTACAAGAATCATTTTCCAATGACACTTAAAACTTGGTCATAGAAATAACTTAAATTATAGCTTAGAATTCCATTTTGTGACTTAAACATATTTCTTGGTCTTGAGCTTGTAATTCTGAATTTTCCATTGTATCTATTCCTAAACATAATTTTAATTAATTCTAGTAGGTAACTTATTTAAAATACACCCTCTGGGGCCAGGTATGGTGGTACACACTTTCATTCCCAGCACTCAGGAGGCAGAGGCAGGAAGATCATTACGTTAAAGGCCAGACGGGTCTACATAGTGAGTTCCAGGCTAGCCAGAGCTACATAGTGAGATCCTATCTGAAAAAAAAAAATGCATTCTCTGAATGAATAAAAATTACAGGTTCAAAAGTGTGCGGCTATGGGAACCAGTACCAAATTGCCAACTGTGTTCTACAACAAAACAAGCATCCAATATTTTCATTAAAAAAAAAAAAAACCTTACATTTTTCTACATTTTTCAGGCTCTCTAGTATAGGCTGACCTAGAGCTCCCTATGTACTCAAGGAGGACCTTGGACCTCTGACCTTTTGTCTCTGTCTCCTGCATGCAGGAGTTGTACCCATACCTAACTGAAGGAGTCCTGGGGTTTGAACCCAGGGCTTTGTTCACACCAGGCAAGCCCTCTCTACTAACTGAGCCAAGGCTTTTGGCTCAGTCCCCTACACCCTTCCTGCAAGGAATGCTGGCTTAGATTTATTGTCACTTTTTCCTTGCAATGTAGTCCAAGGCTTTGCATAATAACCACTGGCTGCCTTTTATATTTATTACAAATTCTTTTCTTTTCATTCTGGGATTCATTTTGCCTTATGCCGTGGGATGAGAACTGATGTATTTTATACAATATACCAGTACTGCTCTTCGGTCCCTCTATAAAGCTGTCCTTGCCATGTGCATGTGACGACCCTGTAGTTGTGTTTCTTGTCTACTTACATTTTTCAATTGATCCATTTTCTGTTTTTTATTCTATAACTGTAATCAGACAATAATAGTACAATCAATTCTATGATTCTGGCCGTGTGTGTGTGTGTGTGTGTGTGTGTGTGTGTGTGTGAATTTTAAACCTTTTCATACCAATTTCCATTTTATTATTACTTTTCATTAACTCTCCTTTTGATACCTTCTTGGGTTTCATTGAATCTAGGAAATAAGTTACTAAGATGCCTGGTGGCTTCCATGTCTTGCTTCCCATCCATCCATGTCACTTCTTCTTCACTCTCCCCTTGTTAAGTTTGCACATTTCTTGTGAAGACCTACAGTGTGTGAAGGTCACCACATTGTTTTTATGCTTTGCCTCACTAGGATTTTCTGACAGTCTGTATTTATCTTAGGATCCAGCAGGTGGTAATGTTTTTTTAACAACCTGTACCTGGTACTCTCTCAAATACACGGTGTTTACTGGCATTTTGTCTTTCATTTTAATATATTCTAAACCACCAAGAGATAGGACATTCTCACCAAGAGGTAGTTTATAGGGTGTGTGTGTGTGTGTGTGTGTGTGTGTGTGTGTGTGTGTGTGTTATAGTAAGACAAGATCTTACTATGTAATCCAAGCTGGCCTGTCTCAGTCCTCCAAAGAGTGGAATCATAGGAGTAAGCCACCACACTGGGTTATAAAATAAATATAGTTTACTTTACTCAAGATTTTTTCTAAATCATTAATAATTTGAATGTGTGTTTGTATATGTGTGGGTATGTGCATGTGAAATGCAGTTCCCCTTACATACCAGAAGAGGGCATCAGATCCCCTGGAGCTGGAGTTACTGGCAGTTAAGAGCCACCTGATATGGGTGCTGGGACACTAACTCAGGTCTTAGGCAGTTGCAGTATGTGAGGCTACCACTGATCCAGTTCTCCAGATCTATAAAATATATTTTAAATAAACTTTGTCAAGTACAATACTATAAGTTTAATACTATACTGTCGAGTACAACACTATCCTAATACAGATATAATCCAAGTGTTTGACATAACCATGATGCCACAGATAATGGAACGTTTCTATCTCTTTAGGAAGCTTCTTCCTTGTGTCTCTCACCTAGTTATTTTAGATAGGGTTTCTATTGCTTCAATGAAACAGCATGACCAAAAAGCAAGTTGGGGAGGAAAGGGTTTATTTGGCTTACACTTCAGCAATGCTGTTCATCACTGAAAAGGAAGTCAGGACACAAACTCAAGCAAAGCAGGAACCTGGAGTCAGGAACTAATGCAGAGGCCATAGAGAAGAGCTGCTTATTAATTTTGCTTTACATGACTTGCTCAGCCTGCTTTCTTATAGAATCCAGGACCATCAGCCCAGGGATGGTACCACCGACCATGGGCTGGCCCTCCCCCACTGATCACTAATTGAGAAAATGCCTTACAGCTGGATCTCATGGAGGCTCCTCCCTCTCTGATGACTTTAGCTTGTGTCAAGTTGACACACAAAACCAGCCAGAACAACTGACCCCTTGTCAACTTGACACACAAAAACATCACTATTAAGCCACAACCCTTCCTTTCTTATTCATCTCCGAGATCTTAAATAACTTTAAAAGTCCCACAGTGTTTACAAATTTAAACATGTAGTGATATATTGTGTATCCAAATAAAACTTGCCTGAAGATCAAAGAACAGAACGAACCACTAGATTAAACATAGAGCTCAGGCAGTGGTGGCACACACCTTTAATCCTAGCCCTCAGGAGGCAGAGATCTGTCTGGATCTCTGTGAGTCCAAAGCCACCCTGGACTACATGAGATTGACTCAGTCTAGGAGAGAAACAGAGGCAGGCAGTGGTGGAGCACACCTTTAATCCCAGTACTGGGAAGCACACACGCCTTTAATGGTTGGGTGGAGAAAGGCATATAAGGCCTGAGGAGACAGGAACTAGAGGTCTTTCTGCAGAAGCGTCCCTTTCAGCTAGAGGCTTTTTTGGCTGAAGTCCTAAAAGGATTTCAGTCAGAGGATTTGTGGAATTGGTGAGACATGGCAGTGGCTTGTTCCTTTGTCTCTCTGATTTTTCAGATTTACCCCAATATCCAGTACAGGATTTTTTATTAAAAGATCATTTTAAGATTCATGTTATACAAGTATATTAAAATTTCAGTTCCTTTAAAATAGACTATCTCTTTAAAAATACCAAGTCTTTTTAAAACTCAAGTCTCTCAACTGTGGACTCCAAGAAAATATGATCGTACTTCAAGAGGGAAAAAAATCAGGGCACAGTCACAATTAAGTCAAAGGAAAACAAAATTCTAACTGTCCAATATCTGGGATCCACTCACCATCTTGGGGACTGTTCCCAAAGGCTTCCTTGAATCACTTCTCCAGCTCTGCCCTATGTAGCACACAGCTTGTCTTCTAGGCTTCGGCTGACTCGACTCCACTGTTGCTACTGTTCTTGTGGTTGCCTCATGATACTGGCATCTCCAAAACTTTGGAGTCTTCTGCTGCATCTGGGTTTCACTTTCACCAATAGCTTCCCATAGGCTCTCCTCATGGTGCCAAACCTCAGCTTCTTGCATGACCTCTTCAGTCCTGGGCCTTCAACTGCTACTGAGGCTGCATCTTCACCAATGGCCTCTTCTGGCTTCTCACAGCGACAACCTTCCATGATCCCTTCATACCTTCAACACCAGTACCACATGGTTGACTCTTACACATTACCAAATCCAGCTGCCAGCACAAGGTACAAACTTGGCTACCTCTGGAACACAGCTTCTCTGTGCTCTCAAGAATTGCTTACCAGATTTCATCTCAGGGGTGTTGGTCTCTTCTTAATCACCACTAATTTCTTAGTTCAGCCAACCAGTGTCAAGTACCCAAGCAAAGCAAAGTTTTGCTTTAGTAGTTCTGGTATCTTATTAATCATCGCTTATTTTTTAGCCCCAGTTAACCAGAACCATAGGATGCTGTAGGATGGTCTGTATGTCAAATGTGTTTCTCTGATTGGTCAATAAATAAAACACTGATTGGCCAGTAGCCAGGCAGGAAGTATAGGTGGGACTAACAGAGAGGAGAATTGAGAGAACAGGAAGGTGGAGGGAGACACTGCCAGCTGCCACCATGACAAGCAGCATGTGAAGATGCCGGTAAGCCATGAGCCACGTGGCAAGGTATAGATTTATAGAAATTGGTTAATTTAAGATATAAGAACAGTTAGCAAGAAGCCTGAACCATTAGGCCAAACAGTTTAAATAATATAAGTGTCTGTGTGTTTCTTTTGTAAGTGTGCTACAGGACTGCCGGGGCTTGGCCGGACCAGGAGAGAAAGCTCTCCAGCTACAATGGGATCTTAATTTAAAATAACAAGTGGCCCAGACAGGGTCTTTAAACTTCCCTCTGAAACTTCACGAGTCAGGCTTCCATCCTTTGCACTGCTCTCAACATTTTTATCTTCCAGGCTTCTACAGAACATCCCATAGAGCTCTTAGCACTCAGTGGCTCTTCTATCCCCAAATTTCCAGAATCATTCCACAATCTTCCCCAAATCGTGGTCAGATCTGTCACAGCAATACCCCACTCCTGGTACCATTTTGTCTTACTTAGGGTTTCTATTGCTGCAATGAAACACCATGACCAAAAAGCAAATTGGGGAGAAAAGGGTTTATTTGGCTTATACTTCTCCATTGCTGTTTATTGCTGAAGGAATTCAGGACAGGAACTCAAATGGAGCAGGATCCTGGGAGCAGGAGCTGATGCAGAGGACATGGAGGGGAACTGCTAACTGGCTTTGCTTCCCTTTGCTTGCTCAGCCTGCTTTCTTATAGAACCCAGGACCACCAGCCCAGGGATGGCACCACCCACCATAGACTGGCACCTCCCTCATTGATCACTAATTGAGAAGATGCCTTACAAGCTGGACCTCATGGAGGCATTTCCTCAACTGAGGCTCCTTCCTCTGATGACTCTAGCTTGTGTCAAGTTGACACACAACAGCAGCCCGTGCACTGGGGTAGACACTTTATAGCACATCTCTCTCTTTGCTCATTATCTGTGTCTTCTGGACCGACCAGAGACTTTGCATTGTCTCCTGTGCAGCAAGAGGATGCACAGCACACAGCACTAAGCACATGTCAGTTGGCTTTCCATCCCTGTGACCAGGACCTGAGATAAAGCAGGTTATGAGGAGGAAAGCTTGGATTTGGGCTCATGTTTTCAGAACTCTCCCTTTGCTTTGGGCCTGTGGCAACACAGTGCATCATGAGGGGGCTGTGCTGGAGGAGGTCTGCTCCCCTCATGGCATTTGGGAAGAGATGAAAAAGAGAAGAAGGGGCCAGGGGCCAGCTGACAGCTCTGCTGCATTCCCAGGCTCTCGTGAATCACCCATGTCAGCAGTCTTGCTTAAAGTTCTCCCAAAGCTGGTTTCACCTCAATAGTCCAACCAAGTTCTACTACTTGCCACACAGAACTCCTCACACATCACCTCATTATCCATAGTTTTGTTCATCCAAATGCCTGGACCATTTTGTCCTGATTTCCTGTCTCTAAAGAATGTCCTATCTCAATGTGCCAATATGGCTGTCTGCTGCTCCTGAAATCAGTCCCAGTGGCCTCTATTCCTTCTCATCTCTTTCTTAGTGTGCAGATCACTGGGGGGGGGGAGTGGGGAATGGGGGGGGGAGGACACAGTAGATGCCAAGGAGCCCAATCAGACAAGCAGCCCTCTGCTGCCTCAGTCCACTGGCTCCCACTGACAGTAGCATGGAAGCTCCATGTCCTCCTTCTCTGAGAGCAGACAATCAAGTGGGAGACACATAGGGCTGAAGATACTGTTGAAGAATTATTGGGGAGAATACCATCTGTAGACTTGATCCCCAAAGCAAATTGTATTGAAAGTAAAGAACTTTGTTCTGAGCCATTGCTACAGTGAGTTGTGTGGCTCAAGTAGTCAACACTTCCTCCCAAGAAGACGGGCGGGAAGGACAGATGCTCAGAGCACTGAAGACCCATGTCTGCCTCACGACACAGCCAACAAACCTGCAGATGTGACCTCACCTCCTCCAGGCACAGAACATGGAAGATTTTGAAAGGTCCTGTTGAGGATGTGAATCAGATAAACTTCTTAGGAAATGGCATAAGAGGACCTAAGGTCAAAGTCAAAATGTTGCAGTTCCTGGAATAGCAGGTCATAGCAGTCGATCTGGGACTAGGCTGATCCTAGTGCTTTTAACAAACTAGATAAGCACTGAAGATTATGTTGGCTTAGTCACGAAGTCCCAGCTTTCATTCACTGCAAATGGGAACCACTTAAAAAGAGCACATTTCCGTCTTTAATGACTCATGTGGGAAACAGCAGTCATAGCCAGAAAGGGTCTGGCTCATTAGTACTTGATAAAAATAAGTGGAAATCAAAAGGCTGCAGTTGCACCATCAGCTACAAACCAACTGCCCCGCCCCCATCTCCACCGCTTTATTTCACTTCTTGTTGTACTAGGGAATGAACCCAGGGCCTTCATGCCAAAGTTCTACCACTGAGCCACATCCTTAGACCTTCAACTTATTTTTTTTTTAGACAGGGTCTTACTAAGTTATCCAGTCTGGCTTTGAACTCACCATACAGCCAGGCAGGCCTTGATCTTGCAACCCTCCTGCCTTGGCCTCTCATATAGCTAGGATCAAGGGCATACACCATCAAACCTGGCAAGCATTTGTTTTTTGGGTTTTTTTTTAAGAACAGAATATTCAGACTATGGTCAATTTGTTGAGACTATCAGTCAATTTGTTCTTTCCTCAAATGTTTATTGAGTGTGAAGTACATTCCTTGCTTCTGGTAGGAAAAGGGAGCATTAAGTGAGGCAGACATGCTGGATTTTCTCTCTACACCTAAGTCTAAGAAAGGAGAAAACCTGAACACTTGAGATGAAGTTGTAATGGAATGAGTACAAGGGCCTGGAGAGATGACACAGAGGTTGAGAGTACCTGCTGCTCCTTCAGAGGACTGAAGTTCAGTTCCCAGTGCCCATGCCAGGCTCACAACCACCTGTACCTCCAGCTCCAGGAGATCGGATGCCCTCTTCTGGCCTCCTCAGCTTCTGTACACAAGTGGCACACCTTCACACATACACACATACTCACACACACATATAAACACACATATACACACACGTTCACACACACATATACATACACTCACACATATACATGCATACATTCACGTATATACATACACACACATTCACATACATGTACACGTTTACACACACTGAAAAAATAATAAAAATAAATATTTCAAAAATATCACAGGATGGTTTCATGAGATGTGAAACTGTCTATTTAACACTAGGCTTAACTTTTGAACTATGGCCCATCCATTTTGATGGAGGACTAACTCTCTTGCATACACATACATGTGCAAGCTCTGTGTGTGTGTGTGTGTGTGTGTGTGTGTGTGTGTGTGTGTGTGTGATGTCGTGGTTCTCCAAAAACATTTCTAGCAGACCATTGCATCTGACTCAGGCTCACAGATACCAGATATCAGACTGGAGAAGAATCTCTGTGGGCTTTTTAAAAACAATATCCACAAAACCACTTGGATAACTCTTTAAATCCTGTGGCCTCCGGAGCAAAACATAGTCAGAAATGATTTCTGAACAAGACTTGTGAAGAAGGGTCTTTACATAGAGTTGTCCTCAAGGAAAAGGGCTGGAGAAACTTCCTTTAACTGTATGTCATGAGAAGGGGATTTAGAAGATGATCTTGTGAGACTAGGACATGTCAGCTGCAGTTTGGGGGACAAAGGGCATGAATACTGAGCTGCCCTTGGTAAATCTGAAGGATGAGAGGCTAGGTAAAGAGGTGGGAGTTGGAGACATTCCATAAATTCCTTCCCACCTCAGGGGAGCTGGGTTGTGGTTCTTGAGTCTCCCACCCATGGAGAGAGTAAGGAAGACAGTTCCAGGGTGCCTGCTGCCTTGGGTCTCTGCTGGCTCAACTTTCCATAATATGCTCCCCTGCCTTCTTCCTTGGTGATGCTAAACACAATACTTCATCCTGGGGGACATTCTCACACAAGGTCAGCACGTGATGAAGCGGAAGCTCTTGGCAGCTGGCAGCCCACCACAGAATGACAAGGCATTTGGTGTTTGTGTGTGACACATGCTTACCTCATGAGAGTGATCCCTTTTGCAAACACAGCACAGGAGCATGTAAGGTGTTTCTTTTCAACCAGGTCCTGTTTGTCTGGCGCTGGCTTCCATTTACTATCCAGTTAAGATGTCAGGGTTTTAAACTTGGCCAGGAGAATAAGAAGTCTAAAACTTATCCAGAATATATAAGGAACTCAAGAAATTAGACATCAAAAGGACCAACAGTCCAATTGAGAAATGGGCTTTAGAACTAAACAGAGAATTCTCAACAGAGGAATCCCAAATGGCTGAAAGACATTTAAGGAATTGCTCAACTTCCCTAATCATCAGGGAAATGCAAATCAAGACAACTCTGAGATACCACCTTACGCCTGTCAGAGTGGCTAAGATCAAAAACACTGAAGACACTTTATGCTGGAGAGGATGTGGAACTAGGGGAACTCTCCTCCACTGCTGGTGGGAATGCAAGCTTGTACAACCACTTTGGAAATCAATATGGCGCTTTCTTAGAAAATTGGGAATCAATCTCCCCCAAGATCCAGCTATTCCACTCCTGGGCATATACCCAAGAAATGCTCAATCATACCACAAGAGCACTTGCTCAGCTATGTTCATATCAGCATTGTTTGTAATAGCCAAAACCTGGAAACAACCTAGATGCCCTTCAACTGAAGAATGGATAAATAAATTGTGGCACATATACACAATGGAATACTACTCAGCAGAGAAAAACAATGACATCACACGGTTTGCAGGCAAATGGATGGATCTAGAAAAAATCATCCTGAGTGAGGTAACCCAGACTCAGAAAGACAAATATGGTATGTACTCACTCATAGGAAGATGCTAGATGTGGAACAAGGATGACTGGACTGCTACTCACATCACCAGTGAGGCTACCTGGAAAACGGGACCCCAAAAAAAGACACGGAGAAATGGACGAGATCTACATGAACAGCCTGGTCATGAGTGGGAACAATGAAGGGCGACAGTCGAGGGAAAGAGAGTGGGAGATCCTAACTGGATCAAGAAAAGAGAGGGAGAACAAGGAATAGGAGACCATGGTAAATGAAGACCACATGAGAAGGTGAGAAGGGGAGGAAGCAGAGAGCTAGGGAGGCCCACGGAGATCCACAAAGATACCCCCGCAAAAGACTGCTGGCAATGGTCGCGAGACGGCAGGAACTGACCTACTCTGGTGATGGGATGGCCAGACACCCAGATAGTGGTGCCATAAACCCCATCCAAGGACTGAGGAATCTGAATGCAGACATCCACGGCTGGGCCCCTGGTGGAGCACTGGGAGTCTAATTAGTGAGAAAGAAGAGGGTTTATATGAGCGAGAATTGTTGAAGCCAAGGTTGGATAAAGCACCGGGACAAATAACCAAATGAATGGAAGCACAGGATCTATGAACCAAAGGCTGAGGGGCCCCCAACTGGATCAGGCCCCCTGAACGGGTGAGACAGTCATTTGGCTTGATCTGTTTGGGAGGCAGCTGTGCATTGGTGCCAGGTCCTGGGCTCGTTGCATGAGTTGGCTGTTTGAATCCTGGGACTTATGCAGGGACACTTGGCTCGGTCTGGGAGGGGGGAATGGACCTGCCTGGACTGAGTCTACCAGGTCAACCCCGGTCCTCGGGGGAGACCTTGATCTGGAGGAGGTGGGAATGGGGGGGTGGGCTGGGGGGAGGGGTGGGCGAGAGGGGGAGAACAGGGGAATCTGTGGCTATTATGTTGAACTGAATGGTGTTGTAAAATAATAATAATAAAAAAAAATCAGTTCAATAAAAAAAAAAAAAAAGAAGTCTAAAACAGTTCAGTTCTCGTCAAACATTTTCCATAATGTTCCCAATGCCGTCCGCCGCCGGTTGTTTTGTTTCTTTGGGAAAACGCCAAGGAAAATATTTCAAGTGATTATTTTAAAGGACAAAGAGGAAGTTAAATAAAGCCAAGCCTTTTTTTTTTTTTTTAAGAAATAGCTAAGAGCACAAGGGACAGACTCCATATCTGAAATTAACCTGTTAGCCTTAGAGATCTGCTGTGCCTCCTCACTCAGAAATAAAAGCAGCAGCGGCAATAAAACTTAATCAGAAGAACATGAAAACACACAGACTTCATTTGTGAATTTATTGGCCTTTTATTCTTTTGGCCCCTTTGGACTCAACCACGTTCACTTTTAGGTGATAAAACACACAAGGACCCCTTTAAACGCTGGTACTCCTCTGTCTGCGCTCTTTCCTTTTAATTCAAGTGTCTTCCCGGGCTGTCTAGGAAAATATTTGCCTGTGGGCTGCAATGGTTCATCCATGTTCCTACCCAGTGATGAATGACTGATGTCTCAGACGCCAAGGAAAGGGAGGCCCTTGTGAATGAATAACTGGATTTCATGGGGACCATTCAAGGCAGAGGCAGAATTCAAGCTCAGACTTATCTGAATCTAACACCGGGTCTCCTTGTCATTACGGACTTGACTATCGGGGTCAGAAACAACGAAGAATGTGGGCTCTAAGGCAGAAGGGAAAAGTGAATTGTCTGAGAACGGAGCGCTTTCCTTCTTGGTGGACGGAAGAAACCGATGCCCAAACACGCTCAGAGCACGGTTCCTTGTAGAGTAGCATACTGGGGGGTGGGGGGTGGGGTGGGAGCGGCGTCAGGTTTGACCAGTTGCGCCTGCGCAGCAGGGAGCCAGTCTAAAGCAAAGCTGAGCAAGGCTAACCCCCCACTCACTCACCCTGTGGTACTGCTCTGCTTAGTCTCAGGGTCTTAGGATGCACGGAGAAGAGCTTGTTTTCTGCTGAGGCACGACCTAAGGCAGTGGTTCTCAGCCTTCCTAACGCTGTGACCCTTTAATACAGTTCTTCACCTTGTGGTGACTCCAACCATAAAATTATTTTCGTTGCTACTTCATAACTGTAATTTTGCTGCTGTTATAAATCGTGATGTAAATATCTGATATGCAGGACCCTTAGGAGACCCTTGTCTCCACCCACAGGTTGAGAACAGATGCCTTAAGGGCTCCAACTTCAGGACACTCGACCACTTCACTCCCCTCACCTGGGCCTCGGGAGAGCTGTTTGCAAGAGATCCAACAGCACACTTCAGCATCCGGAGGAGATACAGAATCAGGCCTGGACGTTGGTCCTCTTCTGACCTCCCATAGGCCCCTGCAAACTGGTTAAACGCAAGGTTATAAAACAACTCTTTCAGGGGGAAAAAAATGTGATCATTTTAGCCCATTTTTGATCTTATAACAGATTACCACAAAAAAAGGTAATTAATACAGAAATGAAATGGATTTCTCACAGTTTTGGAGGCTGAACTGTCCAAGGTAACACGCCTACATCTTAACAACCTTCGGTCAAGGTCTTCACTACGCTCCTCTGTGTGGTGGAGAGAGTCATGTGAGGAGAAGAACAAAGCATCCTAGCCTAGGTCTTTCTTTCCTTTACTTATGAGGGACTAGGGCCCCACCATTATGACCTTACCTAACCTTGATTACCTCCCCAGACCCTCTCCTCGGCTTCAGTTATTACTCCCTTAATACCTCACCTGAGCAGTGCATTTCAATATGAATGGTGGGGACATTCAAACTACTTACTTCTCAAGAAAATAGGACTCACAGAAGTTCTTTTCAAATAACTTAATACCCAGTGGGTGTCTCTCTGAGTCTTGATAACATTCTGTGGAGGCTGGAATGAGAAGTGTCTCTCCCACAGGCTCACATATTTGAACACCTTGTCCCTAGTTAATGGCACTATTTGGAGAAGTTATGAGGCTTGTAAGGCAAGAGCCTTGCTGAGGAAGTGCAATTCTGGGGGAGGGCTTTGAGAGGAAGTGCAACTCTGGGGGAGGGCTTTGAGAGGAAGTGTCACTCTGGGGGCGGGCCTTGAGAGGAAGTGCAGCTCTGGGGTTGGACTTTGAGAGGAAGTGCAGCTCTGGGGTTGGACTTTGAGAGGAAGTGCAACTCTGGAGTTGGGCTTTGAGAGGAAGTGCAACTCTGGAGTTGGGCTTTGAGAGGAAGTGCAGCTCTGGGGTTGGGCTTTGAGAGGAAGTACAGCTCTGGGGGCAGGCCTTGAGAGGAAGTGCCACTCTGGGGGAGGGCTTTGAGAGGAAGTGCAGCTCTGGGGGCGGGCTTTGAGAGGAAGTGCAGCTCTGGGGGCAGGCCTTGAGAGGAAGTGCCACTCTGGGGGAGGGCTTTGAGAGGAAGTGCAACTCTGGGGGCGGGCTTTGAGAGTTTAGAGCCTTGTCCTACTTCCAGTTAGTTCTCCACTTTCTGTGTGTAGGTGAATATGTGATTTCTCAGCTTCCTGACCCGGCCTCCATGCCTGCTCCCCCAACAACAACATCAAAGCACCTAGAATGTTAAGTCAAAATAAACTCTTCCTTGAATGGCGTCTGGTCATGGTATTTGTTCACTGAAACAGAAAAGTAACTAAGACAGGTTCTGGTGACTACCACAGAATAACCTGCCAGGGCTCATATCACCTGATCTTGCTCGTCAAGATAAGATGTCCAAGTGTCCCAGTGTTTAAATGGCAGCTATGATTCCACTGCCACATTACAGCTAAGGCTGCCTAGCAGCCCCAAGACTAAATGCTCTGATTTCTAGTCAGGGGTTATAATATACACTATGGAATACTCGGATTTGAATCTAAGGCCATGCCAGAGCAGGGAAGTGCTTTACCCCTGAGTTGTATCCCTAGCCCTTCCCTTTTTTCTTTTTGGCATTAAAGTGCTCAGGCTGGCCTTGAACTTACTCTGATGCCCAGACAGACCTTGAATTTCCAGCCCTCCTGCCTCAGCTTCCCAAGTATCTGGGATTACATCCAGATAACAAGAGGCACTGGACATAGCATTTCATTATTCATGTCAGCAATGCAAACATTGTCTCTATCAGTGTACACTTCCTATGTCACCAATACTGTCACTCCAAGAGGACCCAATGACTCGGGAGGTTACACAAAGGCAGCTTTCTGAAATGTTGCTTACTATGTGTGTGTTCACATTTGCATGCAAGCACATATATGCGTGCAAACATGTATTCGTGTATATATGCAGGCCAGATCAGAGATCAATCTTGAATATTGATGTTCTTCAGGATGCTTTCTGCCTTATTTTTGTTTATTTGTTTGGGGTTGCATTTTGCTTTTGTTTTTGATTTTTTTAGACAGGTTTTCTCTGAATCTGAAGCTCACCAGTTAGACTGGGCCTGCTGGCCAGGGCAGCCTCCTGTCCCCACCTCCCTGGCTCAAGGATTGCAGGTGTGTGCCACACAGCCAGCTTCTGCATGCGGGTGCTGGAGGTCAAACTCCGATCTTCCTGCTTATGTGCAAGTGCTCCACTGATGGAGCCATCTCTCCAGACTCTTGCTTGCTTCTGCGTTACCCTCAGATCAAGGCTGACTGTGCTAAGTGATAATTTAAGTAACAACTGCAAAATGCTCCCTCCTTACAGTGACATGCTGGACATGACCCAACAGCTACACTTGTGCTTTCTCTTTCCTTTGGATGAGTTCCTTCTCGGTAAGACAGATCCTTGATGCACTAACGCCTATGTACTATGTAAGTCTTCCAGATTCATGTAGCTATGTCCATCTTCCCAGGATGCAGGCTGAAATGCCTGACATATTTGTGTAAGATTTTGCTTTGATTCCTATGAATCAGAAAGTAACAACAGGAAAAAATGGGTAGCTTATAATTTTATAGCATAGTCATATGTATCTGTATATAATTGAATATAGCTATCATCTAGAGCAAAGATACAGTTATTTTCAACAAATTCTTCTCTTACCTTTATAAAGAGTTAAAGGACTCACTCTTCCTGCAGAACAGTGAACCTCCCTTGAGCATTATTGTAAGTCTCTTGCCCAAGCTAGGCAGAATCAGCATTCAATAGCCGTATCATTGCTCTTGAAATGTTCTATTTGGTTTGGTTGTGTAAGACACTAAGAATAACCTAGAATGTCTATGGTCCCCCCACTTGCATTTAAGAAAGTCATTGCTGGAGTTCAGCAGTTAAGAGCACTTGCTGCTCTTCAGAGGACCTGGGGTCTGCTCCCAGTACCCACACTGGGCAGCTCACAATCACATGTAATTAGCTACAGGGGACCAGATGCTGTCTTCTGGCCTCCATGAGCCCTGCACGTATGCAGAATACTCACTCAGAGACATGAAAACAAGACATTTTTTTCCTACTGATTCCTCTTCATCTTACTGAAATAGAACATATCTGCCAGCCATGGAACACGCAGGCAAGTTCACATCATCTTCCGCTGAGAGCAGTGAGGAACTCTTCCTGTTTATCCTGTTTGAGGACATCAACTTTTCTCCAGTTTAGTTCCTGGAACTCTTTCATCCCTCCCTGTTCTCCACACCCTCCCTCCAGCTTCCCTTCATCACTTAGTTGGACACCCTTAAAATTCACTCTAGACTGCCAGGATCCAAACCAAGAGGAGAAGGACAAACTTCTTCCAGCGTTCGCTTGAAATCCTCATCTCTGGGAGAGAAGCAACTTCTGCGATTTCAGCAGGAAAGCAGATCCCTGTAAGAGGGGCCCCATGATCTCTCCCCGGCACAATTCTCCGAGCTTGCCTAACATCTTTATATTTTTATGTTAATGGCAATCAGCAATCTTTGGTGACAGTGAGTGACTGATTAGAGATAGCAGAAACCATAGGAGTTGTAAGGATGTCAACTATCATTTAAATGCCAGGCCAAGTGGAGGGAAAGAGCTCATGAAATTTTCATTTAAGAGAAATACCACAAATATTTTCTCACTTCCCATTGTAACAGAGCTTAGTGTCACCAAGACACTTCACTAACCAACAGCACTCAAAGCCGAGAGACCAGCCTGAGCAGATGCTTACGTTTGCTTTGTCTTTGAGCTATCATAGACTCGGAACAGTAGCAGATTGAGTTTGACAGGGGTGTGGGAAAGACCTGCAGAGGAGTAGGTAAGGCATAAGAAAACAAGTGAGGGGCAAGTCCTCAACTTCAAGTGGTAGACTAAGGAAATTAGTAACTCATTAGAAATTAGATCAGAAATAATGAAAGACCGACAAACCGAAGACTCATAAAGTTGGGGTGTGGGAGTTCCCCTAAGCTGTTTGGGGTAGATAGTGCTGATAGCAACCTGCAGGGTTGGTGCCAGAGAAGACATGGGCTTATGTATGGACTCCTATCAGCCCCCAGACCTATGCTTGGCTTACAGGGAGCAGGAGGACAAGAGATGAGAGACAGACAGAGGAGACTCCTGACTGTGGACCCAATATCACTTGACGCTAAACGATGGGAAATGCCATGGAAAAGGAAGAAAGTGTCTTGGGATCTAGGCCATCATCTCTACAGTAAGGCTGTAACTACAGGGAGATTCTGAAGCCTTTGAGAATGTTTAAAATAACAAACTATTAACTAAAGAATGTATGAGAAAGTGAAAATATTTAGTAATTAGTACACATATCAAAGCACCAAAACACACTTCTTCATGAGAACGGGTTCCTTAAGCCTGTACTTTTTATAGGTTAAGATTATAACAAAAACAAAAGAAAAAAATCATATAATGTGAAATAATCCCCAAGCTGAAACACCAACATAAATACCAGCCCTCATCTGGTCACACTCTTAAGTACCAAGTAGAATCAAATTTGCAGTCACCCTGAGGGCATGTTGTAGCTGAGAACATCTTGTCCAGTCACAACTCCCATGAGCTCATTTTTTACAAAGTTTTTGAAAGTAAATTTGAGACTCTTTCTTGCCATTTCCTGTCAATCCAATTGCTAGAACCTTATTTAGGGAGACCATCCCCCTCCACATACACACACACACACACACACACACACACACACACACACACGCACACACACACACACACACACAACCAGATAGAAAAGACAGAGTGTCTATAAAGGAACAAGGGTTGGAGGACCAAAAGTTTGGTATCAATGGCAAGAGCAGAGTCCACAGGACAGTGGTCTATTGTCTATACCACAGAGTATAAGAAAATAGCCAGCATAAGCTAAAGTGCTGCTCCTGAGAAAACACAAACTAAAGATATTGTCAGATAGTCGTAGAAATATTCTCACCAAGGAAATAAATTGACTTCAGAGGAAAAGAGTTTGAGAAACAATGTGAACAACACCAGCAATTGAATGAGCTGACCTGGAGAGATGGCTCGGCCGTTAAGAGCACTGGCTGCTCTTCCAGAGGACTCAGGGTTATTTCCAGCACCCACATGTTGGCTCACAACTGTCTGTCCTTCCACCTCTTCCAGGAACAAAAGTTAACTCAATATCAAACACACAATGAATCTGACAGGGTCCTGGCAGCACTTGCCCGTATTGTATCCTGGGATTTCACAGCAGCCTTGGTTTTGAACATGCAACTTGTGTATGCTGTCACATCAGACAACACCAGTGAGCACTGCTTGAAACACTTGGGCTCAGATTCAAGACTACTTGGTCTTATAAACTGCAGTGCTTTCAATGTCCATCCAAAGTTTTCTGCTCTCATAGAAACAGATTAATGTTTAATTAATAGTAAGTATTAATTGTATCTTGTAAGTAAAAGACCTCATATCTTTAAATTGTATGTTATCTGAATATTTGGTTTGAAAATTATCTCTTTGAGTTGCTGACTTGAGTTTCATAAAAAGATTATTAAATGAATTTTGTCTTAGGATTATGACAGAATGTCCAAGAATTTCTGAAGTGGCCCAAAACATATTTTGGCCATTTTATAGTGCATAGTTATGCAAAGCAATGTTCTTAGCATTGGCAATTATAAAATCAAAATATTGATCAAATGTTAAAAATAATAAAGATATCCTGTGTTCTATGGTATCAGATATTCATCCAAGATTTAATTCTTTGTGTGACAATAAACAAGCACTACCTCATTAGTATGTAAATTTGCTTTCATCTCTAATAAATGGTAAAATTATGTGCATACCAAGTTTATTTATAAGGAAATAATACAAATATTTCCATCTGTTCCCCATGGCTTCCTATTATCCTTTGAGCCAGAACTTGCCACATCCCACTTCCCTACCTTCCCATGGCCCCCTGGATCCTCTCCTCCCTTGGAACCTTGGTGCTTGCTGTCTCTCTGACAGGGAAACACAACCCTTACACTCCAGTCTGCATTGTGTTTGTACAAAAGTGTCTGCTGAGGGTCAGTTTCGTTCTCTGTTCCTGTAGCTGGCAGCTGCCATCACTCAGTGAGGCCCTTCTGCACTGATGGGAGTGTCGCTGTCCCTTCTCCTTTGGCCCCACTATCTTGCCTCTTCCCACTGTCATCCTGCTTTGTCTGTCCTGTCCTGTCTGTCTTCTCCATCTGTTACTCCAAAGGCAGTGATGAGATTTGTGAAGGTGCCCCAGAGGAGGGAGGCTGTAATTACACTTTAGAGACAACACAAGAGGTTTCATGAAGCAGTTTGTGTGTGTGTGTGTGTGTGTGTGTGTGTGTGTGTGTGTGTGTGTGTGTCCAAGGAGAAAAGATCACATAAAGGCAAGAGAGCAGATGTTGTAGCAGAAGGGCAAAGATTATAAGGTCAGGTTGGAACAAGACATGAAAAGCTAAAATGCAGAGCAAACATTCAGCCATACAAATGGTGTGTGCAGAGAACTGCTACTTTAGTCTAAGATGCATGCAAAATGTCAATGCCGTGTAGAGATTTGATTTATAGAGTGGCTTTATTTTGGTTACAATTACTTACTTTTAACTTTTATTTTATTTATTTGTGTGTGTGTGTGTGTGTGTGTATTTTCCTGACTGTATGCACCAGTCTGTGGGGTTTTTTGTTTGTTTGTTTGTTTTTGTTTTTTCGAGACAGGGTTTCTCTGTAGTTTTGGTGCCTGTCCTGGAACTCGCTCTGTAGCCCAGGCTGGCCTTAAACTCACAGACATCCGCCTGGCTCTGCCTTCTGAGTGCTGGGATTAAAGGCGTGCGCTGCCGCCACCGCCGCCGCCGCCGCCGCCGCCGCCGCCGCCGCCGCCGCGGCCACCACCACCACCACCACCACCGGCCCCCTGGTTCTTTAGTTACAGATTGTTGTGAGCTTCAGTGTGGGTCCAGGAACAGAACCTGGGTCCTTTGCAAGAGTCAAAAATGCTCTTAAGTGTGGAGCCATCTCTCCAGCCCCTATAATTACTTACTTTGATAGCCAGGTTTAACGGACATAATACTGTACGACTGCATGGCTCTGGAGGGCAGCTCCATCAGGGGAGCTTGCGCAGCATGCAGGCCTGGGTTTGATTCCGAGCACCACACAAACAGGACCTGGTGGCACACGCCTGTAATCCCAGTACCCAGTACAGGGAACTTCATCTCAAAAACCCTATCTACGACACAGCTGGTGAGGGCATTTCATACTTTACCTAAATCTAAAACCAGATATTCAGCCATTAAACTCTCAGCCATTTAAATTAAGTTTTGTTCAAAATAAAATGTGTTTCCCTGTATCTGGTAGCAAGTTAACTTCCAGAGAGGCCATGTTGGTCCAGGCAGTAGCTTACCATCATATCACCTGTCAGTATAGCTGACATGAACTGAGTATTCTAGACACTATTCTAAACCACTTAATTCTCAAACACTCTTGCTTCAGGACACTTAGTCACTCAACGTCACATGGTTAGAAGGCATGTAGCCAATGCCAAATGTGGTGTTTGGCTCACAGCCTGTATTCTTTTTATTCTTCCAATTTCTTTTTTACCTGTATTTTATTTTATTTTATTTTTTTTTTTGTGTGTGTGTGTGTGTGTGTGTCTATGTTTGTATACACACACGTGTGTGAGTGTGGGTACCCATGGAGGCCAGAAGAAGGTGATATACCCCCTGGAATGGGAATTGTAAGTAGTGATGAGCTTCCGGATGTGGAAGCGGGGAACTGAAGCCCAGCCTTCTGTAAGAAGAGGAAGCTGTCATAGCCACCATCCATCTCTCCAGCCCCACAGCCTGGCCTCTTCACATTCATTCACACTACCTCTTTCTCCCTAAGGGACTCACTGAGTCTTGTCACAGAAACACACTGCCTAGCTTTAAGTCTTCTAGTGATTCCTTCTCATCACATGAGTTTCTCGGCCATTGAGAGTATGCCCTGATTTGGACCCTGGAATTGGAGCCCATGGTCAGAGTCAAGATCAAGGTCAGGGTTGACCCTTTGTAAGAGTGAGAGAGGTTTCCATTTTCCGTGGATTCCATCTAGTACCGTTGTCTCCTCTGGTGTGGGAATCTCCAGATAGGTGATGTGGGGTTCTCCTCCTGGTATCAAGCTGTTGTTTGCTCATTCTTACCTTCTTCTGACTGCCTAGCAATGCATGGCAGAAAGCCTTAAGTTCTGGTTTCCTGTGCTCTGCTTAATATGTAGGCTCTCTGTGTATCTTAGAGAATATATATATTCAAACAGCATCCTCAGCTTTCACTATTTAACCTTGCATGCACAGAGGTGGCCTCACTAGCAGATCCAAGACTCTCACCCTCACCAACTGACACCCTCCACCTCCCGACCATTCTCTCTGCTCTTTTGCAGTGTTCAACTTTTGTTACATTCTGAAGTTCACATTTTCATGCTCTTTCCCCTACGTGTTGCTCCCTCTAGTGCTGAGTTAAGAGACTGGATATTCACAATTGGTTTACTTTTTTGCTAATTTAGACAGAAAAACATAAGAATTACAACATTTACATATTGGAAGTGCATTGGTTACGGATCCCATTGCTGTGATCAAGATCACGGCAAGAAGCAAATTAGGGGAGGAAGGGAATATGTGGACTCATGGTCTGAGGGTCCTGCCCCTGTCTGCGGAGGCTTCCCGCCTCCTCAGATACAGGTGACAGAGAAAACAGGGAAGGGAGGAGAGGCCCAGTTCTCTCCACTTGCTCCTTTTGCCTCAGGAGTTCAGTTCAGTTCAGAACTCCAGACCATGAGATGATGCAGCACATTCAGGGTGTCTTCTCCCCTCAGCTAACCGCCTCAGTGGTGCCCTCACAGACTCCTTCAAAGGTGTGCCTCCCTGAGACCAGGCATTTCGTAACCCAGTCAAGTTGACAACCAGAATTCGCACACAGCAATCCCCCAGTTAAAACCTTTCCTCACTTTTTAATTGTTGGACAGTGGATGTTTCCTGCCCCTCACAGCCCGCTCCCTCTCCCGGGGGTGCCCTTCCTTCTCAGCAAGTCCCTTCCTACTTCCATAGTTACTTCTCATGCGAGACCCGCCGAGTCCAACTAGAGGTTTTTGCTTAAACCCTGGAGCAAGGACATCTTACCAGTATCCACACCATTGAAGAAAATGACACCCTTTCCTGGGACCCAGAACAGAATAGACAGCGTGGGAAAGGAAATTCTACAAATTCCAAAATTCTCAAATTTACAATGTGTCTTTTGTAGTCATACCCAGAGTTCTAGAAACATTTATAACACAAATAACATTATTTTACTAGATATCAAATGAAATAATGCATTCCATTTGTTTCTTTATTACATTTTTCAAAGCATTAGACACACAGTTACAACATAGCAAGTTGGCAATTTCTAGTTTAGCAGAGACTCTGACACCAAATGTTGCGTCCTCTGGATTTCTGGAATTTTCTCACTGTTACAGGTGGCACTTCTGAATGTCCAGCGACCCCAGGGTTCCTGGTGTTGACTGGGGCTGTTGGCAAAGCTGACTTTTCCCAAGAACACACAAGTACATGTGTGTGCACAGGGGTGGAGAAGAAAAGTGAAAATCAACATTGAGTCTAGTACACCGGTAAAGGAGTAGGTACTGATTTCACTCCAGCCACTCATCACATGTTTAAACATGATTTCCAGTGATGGATGCAAACTGTGGATTCTCAGCTTTCCCCTCGTTGTCTGCAGCCTATGTTGAGTGTAAGCATAACACGGACAGAAGCAATGACTTTGCATGGCCCACTGGTGTCCTTGTCTGAACACCGTGACCAAAAGTGGCTTGGAGAGGAAAGTGTCTATGTTGTTTGCAGGTTACAGTCCATCGGAAAGGGACGTTGGGGCAGGAACTCAAGGCAGGAAGCTGGATGACAAGGGAACGGAAGCAGGTCATGGGGGAACTGTGCTTACTGGCTTGCTCTCCATTGCTTGGTCAGCCTGCTTTCTTATACAACCCACATCCACCTGCTCAGGGATGATACTACCCACCATAGGCTGAGCGCTCCCACATCAATGATTAATCGAGAAAATGCCCCCCAGACTTGCCCACAGGCCATTCTGGAGGAGGCATTTCTCAGTTGAGATTCCCTCTTCCCAGATGCCCCTAGCTGGTGTTAAGTTGATGAAAAACCAACCAGCACAATTGGTTTCGATTTTGAAGATTCCATTATCAGTGTAGCCCCTGATGTGAAGAAGATAAAAACCATAAGACCAGATTTTCGTACAATGAGTGCCCCTTCCTTTTGGGCTAGTGACCTATAAAGAATAATTAAATGAGATGATTCTATGCACTAAATGACACAACTATAAAAAATATTACAGTGAGACACAAAGAAGGATGATATTCCTAAATGTTGGATATTTGTAACTTTTAATGGTTGTATCAATTAATTCCTGATAATTTTCCATTACCATTGCACCATCTCATATAGGTTTTAAACTGGGTGCTTTGGTCTGTACTCACAATCCCAGTACTTGGAAGCTGGAGGCAGAAAAATCAGAAGTTCAAGGTCATTCTTGGCTATATAAATGAGAGCAGCCTGGGATATATGAGACTGTTTCTAAGGGGAAAAAAAGAGGTAAGGAAAAGAGGGAGGGAAAGAAGGATGGAGGGAGAGGGAGGGAAGGAAGAAGAATGGCAGGGAGGGAGGGAGGGAGGGAGGGAGGGAAAAAAGACAGACTAGTATATGAGTATATATACTTCTCAGTATGAAAGATAATATCTTAGATGAGCTATGGTTCCATTTGTGAGAATAAAATAGTTCAATATGATGAATATGTCTTTAATAATTCACCTCTTTCAGTGCGCATGAGAAAGAATCTTTCCCCACACTGCATTTCATTCCCTACATCAAAAAGCAGCTTGTGCTTAGAATCTTGTGGCCAGTTTCCAGTGGCTTCTAATTCTTGAAAGTGCTTACCTTTTTAAGAGAAGGGCAGCATGGTGGTTTGACACTGGGTTCCTGGGTATGTTAGAGCCAGGTATGAGATGGATGCTGAGCTCACAGTACATCAGAGAGTGCAGTCCAGGCTAAGGACTGGAGAGTCAGTTATACCAACCATGCGGGTTTCCTGGACTGCTGCATCCACCTGCTGGCAAACCCATCACCCACATCTGTGTTTCAAGCATCAGGAAGGAGTTGGGGCAGAGAGGCCAAAGGGCACACACCAGCTGTTCTTCACGAAAATTTCCCAGAACTTACACATTTCCACTTCCATTCATTGGCAGTGCTGGATGTGATCAAGCAGACAGACCACTGGGTCAACAATCCACGAACTCTGTAGGGCTCTAACTTTATGAGTGGATCAGTAGTCCATCCATGAATTTATGGCTTAGTGGGCTGCAGGTAGGTGGGCCGGGTTGGTAGAAGTAGGTCAACAGGACAAAGTCTAGCAGAAGAGGATGATGACATGCACAAAAAGGTGCCTTGAAATGCCCAGGTGATTCATGGGGAATGCCATGGCATGGACACAGCAGTGGTTCACCTTTCTTCCATATAGAACACTGAGTTCCCTGCCATTAGCCCCAGGACAATGTGCAAAGGCTGTCACTCTCTCTATGACAGCATGGGTTTAAAGCTGGCATCCAACCCCTCCTTCCAAGAGGCAAAGGGTTCTATTAAAATGAGACATCAGAGGTTTAAAAATATAACATGGTGCATGTTTCCTTCATTCTCCTTTGCTATTTTTTCTTTTATTTGTCTTAGCTTCTCTACCCATTCATTCTTCCATTTGAACTTTAGAATCATTAGGGCTTCAAAATTGTACTTTTTAACTTCTTAAGATGGATTATCCACAAACCTCAGATCAGAGCACACCCTGACTTCTTGTTGATGCGTTAAGTGTTTAGTTCATAATTTTTGATAATGAAATGAGCAGTTACAAACTTACCAAATCTAGAGCCTCCACCCGTTCCATCTCTATGCTTCTTTCACCCACAGTGTCATTCTATTTCAAATTATTCTGAAAGATAATCTTCAACATTACAAGTGTTTGAGCCTCATTTTATATGCCCAAGAACAGATGTTCAATCGTTCTATGTATTGTTCAGTTTTAATACCATCTATCACAAAAGTTGCTCACTTCCCACACTAATAGCCATTGTTTCTTTCTCTTGAAAATAGTTCTTGAGTTTTTTCAAAGTCACAGAATGCCCTGGTGGCTATAGCCAATGAAACCTATGTGAGTGTGGCTAGGTGACTCTAAGTGTGGCTTGTGTACCTTGGGGATATGTACCATTTGACTTTACTCATTCCTTCCATTATGACTGCAGATGTGATGGCTGACCCTCCAACTTCCATTGAGTACGTGAGGCAAATCTGATGTAAAGAAAGTCATTTGTGGTGATATATTGTGTACTCTAATAAAGCTTACCTGGGGCTCAGAGAAGCAAAACAGCCAGCCACTAGCTCACCTCTACAAAATCCTCAGCCTCAAGAAAGTGAGTTCCTATTTCCTCACATCTTATATACCTTTCTGTGCCCTGCCACATTACTTCCTGGGATTAAAGGCGTGTGTCACCACTGCCTGGTTCTGTTTCTCCCATGTAGCCTAGTGCGGCCTTGAACTCACAGAAATCCAGATGGATCTCTGCCTCCTGAGAGATAGTATTAAGAGTGTGTGCCACCACTGCCTGACCTTTATGTCTAATCTAGTGGCTGGCTCTGTCCTCTGATCCCCAGGTAAGCTTTATTGGGGTACACAATGTATTGCCATAGTCACTCTGTAAGGATGGCAGATCAGAAGGTGAGAAGTTGTCTGCCTCTAGAACTCTTGATGACATTTGTGGACTTCTATCTTATTTATGCATCTTTGATTTTTAATCCCTGTGGACAAAAACTTCCTGTCATGGGTGCTAGGAATAGAATTCAGGTCCCCTGGAAGAGCAGCAAGCACCCCAATCACTGAGCACCCCATATCTCCACCCCTTTAATTTTTAAATTTAACAAATAACTGTCCTTACAATCCACCTTGAAACAGTCACATTTAAGTTTAAATATTATTTTAGTAGTTTTGCTTTTGAATTCTTGGATATTTTATGTGTTTTATTATGTGGAAATAAAAACACAGCCTTACTTGGGTTGCACCTCAGTTGTTCTAAAGGTTTTTGTTTTGTTCTGTTTGCCATGAATTCGGGTTCCTGCAAAGCCAATTCTGCCTTTTGTCACTATTGTCTCCCATTTGCTGCTGTTTCTTATTCTGCTGCAGACACTAATATAAGCAGTCCATTTTATGTGTGTGAATGGTAGAAAATTTCTGATTTGAAAGTAATCCACTCATAATACAATCACTCAAGATTCTTCTTTATCCATTATTTTTAATCCCCTTTCTTAAAGTAAATCTAAATTTCTAGAGAACTTAGATATGGTTCTGCAGTCAGAGCGGGGTCTCTGCTTTAGCTTTGGGACTGCTCATCACAGCTCGGCTTCCTTCTGAAGGCACTGTTACTGCCGAGCCCAAGCGCATCCACTGCCTTTGATGAGAAGGTTGTGTTCTCTAAACCTGACTCACTCAAGCCTCCTGCTTCTTTAGCTCCTCCCATTTCTGCCATTTGGAAGTCAAGAGTTCTAAGTCTGTCTGAGGTTATAAGAAGGTTGAGAAGAAGAAAGAAAGGACGGGGGGACTGCTCCAATCCAGTGAACACTTGGACTCCTTAGAATATCTTAGACTAGCTTGGACTCCAGAGTGAGCTGTGGGCCAACCTGAGATACAGAGACTCTCCCCCTCCTCATACACACACACACACACACAGAGAGAAAATCCATTGCAATATGGGGGTCTCTTGGAAAGAGCAGTGGGACTGCAGAGCTGGCTGAGGTAGGCTTTGAGTAACTCAAAGGCTGTCAATCAAAGGATTGCTTCTCCTTTGCAGCTTTTAACAAATGCAGCTGTGAACGTGTGCCCTCCGTCTTGCATCCCCATCCACACAATTAGGCCGATGCTAAGTGATCAGAGGTCTTTCTCTTCCTAGGCACCAGCAGTTGGTTCATAATCCATGCCGTTGTGTTCCATTACCTTGGGAGTGTGGAAAAGCCATCCAAGCTTATGCTACTGTGGGAATGTCTCATCACTGAAAAACAGATGTTAATGACAATTTGATTACAATGAAATGCCAAAAGTCAAAGTGGCTGTGGGAAAGCGTGTCAATACTCCTTGGGGTTAGAAAAACAGAACTGCATTACCCTGACACACTCGAAGGACTGATGTCAAATGCCTCTTTTGGTTGTTGGTGCGTGTGAAACAAACTCATAAGCTGTTTCTACACTTTGAGGGGCATTTTCCTAGAGGACAAGCTTTTAGAATTGTCTGGGGACAGTTAGTGAAATACTTTCCCAATTAGCTCACCACATCTTCCCAGTCACCCTATGGAAGCTATGGCAGAAGGAGCAAAGAGTTGCATGTTGGCTGAAGCCTGGGGGTGTGCTGACAGCTAGCAAATTACCCCAGACAGAACTCAAGAAACACGCAGGAGCAAGACTGTTTTTCTTCCTAAGATGTCATTAATGAACCTGTGTCAGATGTTCACCTGCCCAGTCAGGATGGGGCCACTTTGGTGTGTGACTCCTCAGTGCATCTCAACTCAGTGCCGTGTATCCCCCACCAGGGTCTTCAGATGGGCACCAGCCTCTGCACTTGATGTCATGTGACATGTTCACAGACTTTCCTCAGAGTCCCTTCTCCTCCCCTCACCCAGCTTCTCTCCAAATGGAGGGGGTTGGGAATACTTCCTAAGGTCTTATCCCTTCTGTCCAGGACCACTGTGTACAAAAAGAAGCTTGGCTTTCTGTCATGGCACAGTAAAACTTTTGAGATCCACGTCTGAGGATCACACCACGTCCCTGGTGAACTGTCAGCTCTACTCATCGTTGGTGGCTCACTTGCTCTTGTGCAGTGCTGGAAGCTGAGTCCTATCGCCCTACAGCACTGCAGCATCTTCAGTTGCAGGACCGTGAGGGAGGGAGCTTCACAGGAAGGTGAAGCAGAGGACCCGAAGAACCCAAAGCACTGAAAGCTCACTGGGAGAAGATCTCCTTCTAGGAAAAGGTGACACAGCAAAGTGACCAGTTAGGTCTCCAAGTTGTTCATCATTAGCTCTTCCTTAGGAAAGAGTAACAGTAAGTCTGAGTTCTAGAATATTCCACTTTCTCCTCTTTAGCAGCATACCTTGGAAGACAAGATTCAAGTCTACACTGTATAAGCAAAGGGAAGCAGATATATAAGCGATCAGGTTGAGCTTAAGAAATGAATGAACTACAAGGTGATAATCAACTTTACCTACTGCCTTTGGCTAAATTTATAAGAAAATTGTCAAATATACACTGTTTCCTCTGAGTTTAAAGGTCTGACTTTTACAGACATGTGCATACACACACACACATACATTCACACACAAACACAGGCACACATGTAGACACACATAAACATATACACACATAAGCACACACATACATACAGATAGACAGACATACAGACATACACATATACACACACAATATATACACACATACATACACATAACACACACATACACATGCACAAATACACATAAACAATGCATACACATACACACATGCATGCATATACATGCAGAGAAAAAGACAGAGAGAGCGAGCAGAGAGGGAGAAAATAAAGAGAGGCACCTAAGAACTAGGAATGAAAACAGGCCTTTATATAATTTCTTACATTTGAAGAAATAAATTAATTCTAATTTGCTTTTTATATTTCTATTTTAAAATTTTTATTTTTGTGTGTGAATGTAGGTAAGGTGAATGTCACGGTACACATGTAGGGATGAGAGGAGTGAGGTGCGGGAGTTGGATCTCTCTTTCCACTCTGGGTTCTTGACATCAGCCTCAGATCATTAGATTTGCAAAGCAAATGTTCTTACCACCTGAATCATCTCACTAGCCTCAGATTTAAATTTTTAAATTTATAAATACCCCAAAGTACAAATTGTATAGATTAATGAGATGCTATATATTATTTCAGGACATACATGTGTAATCAGGTTAACTCTCTTCCTTAACAGCAGGCAAAACAGGATATAAGGAACTAAACCTGGTCCTGGAAGGATGGCTCAGCAGTAAGAGCACTGGATGCTCTTCCCGAGAGGACCTGGGTTCAGTTCCATGCACCCACATGGCCACGCCCAACCATCTGTAACTCGAGTTCCAGAACTCCAAGGCCCTCTTCTGGCCTCTGCTGGCTCCAGACAATACATATACATAAGGAAAAAACACTCACATTCATAAAATAAAAATAAATAAATCTCTTACAAAAGAACTAAACCTAACAATTGATTAAATTAGTATATTCCTACATGCTGACAACCTTAACTTTAAGAAAAGAACAACTCTGAGGCTGAGAATTATAGCTCAGTTGTAGAGTTCTGGACTAGATTCCATGACAGAAAGAAAATTTCTACATCTTATAGTGCATCATTTATCGTTTTTAAGTTAATACAAGAGAAGAATTGGCCAAAAGGAAAATCGAGCGGCTTGCATTTCTTTTTGCCCACTTGCTTATGCATTAACAGAAGGCAGCTAAGTTCCCTTTTCCACTCTCTGACGGGTGCTCATGGCATCCTCACGTTACTTGCCAGCAAACCAACTGGCTGAAAGAAGATTGCCATGGAGCCTACTCCTCTCCTTTTTCTTTTCAAACATGCAAACCGAAAGTGTCACAAGAGCGCTAAGGACAAGCACTCTAGTTTGAAGGAGTTACTCAAACTGCATATGTAATAGCTGGATTTATAAAAAGTGGTCATCTTCAGAGGGATTATTTCTGAAATAATAATGGAAGAATGTTGCTGCTGATTCTCAGTCTTTCATTTTCACATGGCCAGTAATGGTAAATGTCAACACTTTTTTCCAAACTAGACACTCTTAATGAATTTCCATTTTTAAAGATTTTTTTACAAATTTTGTTTTATGTGTATGGATGTTTTGTCTACACGTTTGTATGTGTACCACGTGTGTGCCTGGTTCCCATGGAGGCCAGAAGAATACATTGGACCACCTGGAACTGGAGTTACAGACTGTTGTGAGCAGCCATGTAGGTACAGAGGACTCCAGTCCTCTGAAAGAGTAACAAGTGGCCTTAACCACTGAGCCATCTCTCCAGCCCCTACATGTCTTGATAATTGGAAATGTGGTATTCAGGAGATAGGCACTTTTGTCTCTCGGAGATCCTTGCTGCCTCAACTACTACAAAATAGGAAAAGATTGCTAAACACAATCGAAATAGCTCTGTGTTTCCACCACAGCGGAAGTAACAAGAACCCTGGAAAAGCATTGACCACTTTCCCCATGATCTACATGAGGCCTCGCCAACAATCACCTGTGTGTATTTCATAGAGCCTTACCTCCAATTTGCTGGGGTTCACCCTAGTCCTAGCTCCTCAGAGGTGAAGAGCAAAGGAACCGTACTACAAGGCCAATGTCACCATCATCACTGAAATGACAATAAGCAGTCAGGAGGCAGAGTCAGAAGTTCACGGTTTCAAGGCCAGTATGGGTTTCTTGAAACTATGTTTCAGGAAAAGAGAAAGTAAGTTAGTTATAGATAATAAAGAAGATCATTACATATCTAGGCCTTTTACATCTATACACATACACATCCAGCATGTAGCAAGTAACAGTCACAATTACTCAGTGGGCTTCGCTGTGAGTCAAAGTTCACAGCTAACTAGCTTACCGCCGCCGAGATCACGTGACATGCCAGGAGTCCGCACAGTGTGAAAGGAATCAGCTCTCTCAGCCTTAGGAAGGCAAGGGCCAGTGGGGTGCTGTGGGGCTCTTTGCCGAGGTCATGTGACATGCCAGGAGTCCACACAGTGTGAAAGGAATCAACTCTCTCAGCCTTAGAAAGGCAAGGACCAGTGGAGTGCTGTGGGACGCTTTCACTACAGCCATTTTAACACTCAGCAGATAAGCAGGAAGCCCTCCTGCATCCTGAAGATGATTTACTCAATCCTAGGCTGCTAGGGGACCAATTTTAAGGTCATGTAAAACAACCTCAGAAGTCCTTGTCTGCCTTTCTTCCCGGGAAGGGACGAAAGAGATTCATAAAGCCCTAGTCGCTGTGAGTGGGTGAGAAACATTGTCCTTGGCGTCAGCTCTGATGGTACCTACGCTCCAGTTTTTTTTCTCTTTTTAGAAGAAAATATAAATTTGAGTTTCACTGTATTAGTTCAGAGTTACATAAGAAAATAAAGTGTCTCTAATGGCAGATAAACTGCAATTCTCTTTCAGTGTGGGACCAGCCGTCTGTCTAGGGCTGAACCTGCCTCGTTTGTCCCATCCCTGAGAATGGCTTTCGTCCCAGAGTGGAGCCGATGACAGCAGGGGAGCTCCACTCACAGCGCCTCTTTTTCAGTGGGATGCTTGCTCTCGGCATGAGAGTTAAACTGTGCAACATCCACCCCACTTTTCAGGCTAAATTCCACAGCTCACGGCAAGGACTGGGTCTGACTAAATCTCCAACAAGCTTAGCTCCTAAGAGAACAATCTTAGTGGGCAGCTGTTGGTGGGAGATATGCGACCTACAATCACTTTCCTCTCCGAGATTTAAAGAAACTATGGGCAAGGATGCCATGCGGGTAATGCCAGAGCTGACGCCAAGGACAATGTTTCTCACCCACTCACAGCGACTAGGGCTTTATGAATCTCTTTCGTCCCTTCCCGGGAAGAAAGGCAGACAAGGACTTCTGAGGCTGTTTTACATGACCTTAAAATTGGTCCCCTAGCAGCCTAGGATTGAGTAAATCTCTTGCATGTGGGAAGTGTCACTCCCACGGGACTTGGGGTGGGGCAGTCCAAATTTAAACAATATATCTAGGGAAATAAAAGAATGTGGGAAAAAATAAAAAGTTGTTCTTGTATGTTTGTATAATTTCTACTTCTGGCCCAAAAGGAGTCATATGTAATCAATGGTTTCACGTTTTCTAGTACTTGGTCCAAAGCCAAATTGAAAAATAGCTCGTCTCCCACTGTAGATGATCCCCAGGCTGCAAGTCTGGTTTGTGCTGTGAGAACCTCGGCCCAGGATGTTTCCCTTGTTCAGAGATGGGGAGAGCGGACGTGCAGACCTGAGCGCTTAGGCCGGGTCATTAACACTCCCCAGCTGTTTTGAGACATGCAATCCCAAAATAAAAGTGATGCAGAACATCCCTGAGCCTAAAAAGTCACTCGACGAACACCGGGGCATGAGAGAGGAAAGGACTTTGTGTGACTCTGAGCCACCGCTCAAGTACCAAGGGAAGGATGCTTTTCCTGATGGATTAACTGCAAAGGGACCCGGGGGCGGGGAATCTGGGCTCTGTCTGGTCATTAGCTGTCTCCAGAGGCCCAGGTATGGAAGCAAATGTGTCATTTCATCCCCAGATGTCATGCAATCTGCAAGGTCGCCTTATGCTTTGGACTTGGGTCACTGTAAGCCTGACTGTGGGACCACGGGAAAAGTCATCTTCACACAGAAGTACTTGGTTCTGGGCTTAGCCAGGGAAAGGCGCTTGCCACTAACCCTAGCACCCTGAGACAAATCCCAAGGACCTATGCGATGGAGGGAGACAACTGACTCCGGCAAGTTGTCCTCTGACGTCCACATGCAAGTGCTGCCATTCGTGTATGAGCATGCCCCCCCCCCGTGGTTAATTAGTTAATTAATTAATTAATATTTTTAAAAAAGAAGTACGTGGTTATATTAATTTTTACCCATCCAAATTTAGAGTAGGAGAAAAGTTTATTATTTTACAGGAAACCAAAAAAAAAAAAAAATTGGAGTGAGCTATTTGACTCTTTCCTATTGGGATAATGCCATTGTGTGGAAATTGCTCTGTTCTTGATATAGGGACCACAATGATGTGAAATAATCCATCTTTACATTTCCAGATGTTGGTTATGCACAGGCCCAACATAAATGTTTCTAATCTGTTCTTATCTAAAATGAATAAAGCCTGGGTGAGCCAGGATCCCCTTGGAGGTGGGCCCAGAAGCTGAGGTACTGCAGATCTGTTTAAGACAGGGGATTATCTGATTTGTCATGCCCGTGGTTGAGCCTCCCAGAGAAAGGGATCGCTCACCCAGAGGTCTGGACATTGGAGTGTGCTGCCGCATTTGATCAAGTGTCAAAGAGTCCAGGCCCTCTGAAGTGGAGGAGAAAGAGAAGGACGGTGAGTGGGGAGCATGAAGAGGTCACAGTCACAGCCCCAGTGCTGTGTGGCCTCACTGGGAGCTCCTGGAAAACTGTGTCTGCTCCAAGCAACTCGAGGCACCTTGCAGCATGTTGAGCAGAACAGTGGTGTGACAGGCATGACATTTGGACAAGGTCATGCAGCTTCATCTATGCAAACTAGGCGATAAGAATGGAAAGTGCGAGATCAGCTGGAAGGCTTCCTGAATAATTCAGGAGAAAGACGGCAGACTTACAGGTACCCTTGGAGGTGGTCAGATTCTGAGTACCTGATAAAATTCGGCTAACCAGCTTCTATGTGGGTTGGAAATAAGTGAGTCAAACACTTTCTGCCTTTTGGCCTGAACAATGCCATAGCTGACATTATGAATAAGAGGAGAAATTTTGAACACATCTAATTGAGATTTTTACAGGCTGCTGAATTATGTCTGGAATTCAGAGAGGAGTTTGGAACCGTACTGTCAAGTAGGGCATTGTCACTGTCCAGATGATACACAGAACTCAAAGTCACACACCCCACGGTTTTGTAGGACAGCAAAATAACTAGATTAGCGGTGAGCTCCATTCTACACCAGGTTACACTTAACTCAAAGCAGCACTTCCCATACAATTAAGTCTTGAGGACGTGGCTCAGAGCATGGAAAGAGTCCTCACTTAAACTATGGACATTTGTATTAAAACCACAAACCTGGATGGTCCAACTAAGGAAATCCGTACAAAGAAGGAAAGGAAGTCCATACAGTGGTTCCCTGGGACACTCCCACAGGCCAGGGGGGAGCAGACAAAGCAAGGAAGACAGACTAGACTCCATGGAGGAATCCAGAAGGAAGTGATGTCTACCCTGGGAGCCAAAGATACAGTACAGTGGTACACTGTCCATCCAAAGAAGTCCTGAGGTCTGAAACCCAGATGTAAAGAGTGAGCTCACTAAAACTTCAAACATCACTGAACATCCAAAGTAAAGACAGAATCCTAAACTGATCCCACTTGTAAGCCCAGGTACTTGGGAGGTGGAGGCAGGAGGATCATAAATCCAATCTGCCTCGGCAACTAGTGAGACCCAAATCAAAAGTTTCAGAGCAAATAAATACAGGGGTTGTAGCCCAGCGGCAGAGTGCTTGCCTAGCAAACAGAAGGTCCTCAGTCGAATCTCTAGTACATATAAATATAAAGAAATAATCGAGCAAAGAAGCACAATGAAGACAAGCAAAATTTTGTTTTGAACACTAAGCCAATTATGATTATATTTTTGAAAATATTCGTCTTTTGGGTCAAGGACATCACAAGAAAACCCACAGAATCAACTAGCCTGGACTCATGGGGCTCACAGAGACTGAATCGACAACCAGGGAGCCTGCATGGGACTGACTTAGGCCCTCTGCATGTATGTGACAGCTGTGTAACTCAGTCTTCTTGTGGGAACAGGGGCTGCCTCTGACTCTTTTGCTGGCTTTTGGGACCCTGATCCTCAAACTGGGCCACCTTGTCCAGCCTTAATACAAAGGGTGGTGCTTAGTCTTACTGCAACTTGATAATATATTTTCTTTTTTTTTTTTTTTTTTTTTTTTTTGGTTTTTCGAGACAGGGTTTCTCTGTGTAGCTTTGCGCCTGTCCTGGAACTCACTTGGTAGCCCAGGCTGGCCTCGAACTCACAGAGATCCGCCTGCCTCTGCCTCCCGAGTGCTGGGATTAAAGGCGTGCGCCACCACCACCCGGCGATAATATATTTTCTTGATATCCATGGGAGGCTTGCCCTTTCCTGAATAGAAACAGAGGAGGAGTGGATGGGGGTTCAGCTGGAAGGTGGGGGAGGAACTTGGAGGAGAGGAGGCAGGGCGAACTGTGGTCCGGGATGTACATAAAGGGAGGAAGGAAGGAGGAAAGGAAGGAAGGAAGGACGGAAGGAAGGAAGGAAGGAGGGAGGGAGGGAAGAAAGGAAGGAAGGAAGGATGGAAAAAAGAAAAAAGAAAAGAAAATGTTCTTTAAAATATATAGAAGACATAACCCATTGGTTAATGCCTGGGGAATGTTCTTTCTATACCTTAGATAATGTGGCACTGAAATGATGGATTTATTAAATTACCACATAGAATTAAATGCAGACATGTGCACCTTATTATTGGGGGACCCTCAGAGACATTTCTTATCTGTACTCAGATAAAACATACAGCTTCCCAAATAAAATGTTAAAATAAATTCTGAATAAGTCACAGTATATTTATGTACACTAAATCTTTCACTTTGGGGACAACACTGAACACAATTTTAAGTATTTAATGTAAATTAAGTGATGGTTTGTATTAAAACAAAACAAAACAAACAAAAAAAAAAAAAACCACCCTGGCCTCTCATGACTGTGTGCTTATAGCGCCATCTACTGTCTTAACCAGACAGTAAAATCACAGTATCCATTCTAGCCAACTAAGAAAATTAATAAAATACGGATATCATTATTACTGTTTCCTTTTCTGGAAATCAGATGTGTGATCATATTTATTTTAGAAAGTATATTGCATTGTTTTGATTGTTTATTGCGCTGAACTCTATTTTTTTCCATACATCACTGCTGCGTTTCTGTTCCTGTGATAAATACTAACCAAAAGTGACGTGTGAGGTTTCAGTCCCAGGGAAACCAAGGCAGGACTTGAAGGCTGAAGCTAAACCAGAGAGCACAGAGGAGTGCTGCTCCCTGCCTTGCTTTCCTAGCTTCTTTGCTTTGTTTCCTTGTGTGCCCTAGGACCCCCTGCCTAGGGCTGGCAATGCCTGTAGTGGGATGGGCCTCCCACATCAGTCATTAATCAAGAAAACTCCCCCACCGACATGTCCACAGACTCATCTATGGAGGCAGTTCCTCAACTGAGATTCCCTTTGCCCAAGAGACTCTAGTCAGTGCTAAGTTGACAAAGAACAACCAATGATTTTTATTTAGCTATGTTAGGAATTAAAAATATTACTAATTAACCCAAACCCTGCCTATTTTATAAAATATACACTGCTTTTCCCAGCTGCACACAGCAGGCCGTATGGCTGTGACTTTCACAATAACAGACAATGAATTTGCACACTATCTGCTGGCCATTTATTACTTCCATTAAGCCTGGTTAACTTAGACACCTCAAATTAGTCCACTAGCAGGGCCACAGAACGGGGTTTGAATCCAGGCCTGTCTTCAGCACAGTGTCTTTCTACAGCCAAAGAAAAAGGTGGTCGGGATCAAGCTCCTTCCTGTCTCCTGTGTGGAATCAAGAATCATTTTATCTAGGGGGCTGGGGAAATAGTTCAGCGGTTAAAATCACTCGTGGCTCTTGAAGAGAACTGATGTCCACATGGTGGGTGGCTCTCAACTGCCTATAACTCCAGTTCCGAGGCATCTGACACTTTTTCTTGGCTTTCTGCAGGCAACTGCCTTTATGTACAAATAGTTTTACACAGAATAAACAATTTTTTTAAAAAAAATTGTCTCAGCAGTGTTATAACACAATACTAGGCCTCTCCTTATCCACTTCAGGCAATGACTAAGAACAATATATTCTTTTTGGTTTTTTACGCTTTGCTTGTTTATTTGTTTCTATGGTGCTGGGAATGGAACCTGTGGCTGCTAAGTGCTGCACTGTTGAGCTACATCTTCCCCCTTACTGACCATTTCTTTGCATGGAAGGTATTTGGGGTTGTTTAAAAACCGCAGCCGTGTTTCAGATAGATTACAAAAGCATGCCTTAAGCATAAAAAGTAAAGTGGACAGTGCTGACACTGGGTGGCAGAGTCACTAAATTGAGGCCTGTCACTCAATCACTGTATGTTGGGACCAGCCTAGCTACACAGTAAGTTCCAGGCCTGTGTGGCTCCCGCTGTAAATTCCAGGCCAGCCACAGCTACCTAGCAAGACCCTGTCTCAGAGGGGTGGGGGAGTAAGTATTAGAAATCTCTTAACCACTGAGTTGTGTCCACTCTAGAAGCCGAGGGGAAGTTAAATTGTTCACGGAAGGTCTCTGTCATCACAGGGCGCCCTGGGTAAGAGTTTGGAGGTGTTTAGAGCGGGAGAGCTTAATGCCAGTGCGTGTGCAGCATGTTGAGTGCATCCATTGAGTTATCGTCCAAGCCAGACAGCAAGCTGTCTCCGGCTTACAAGTAATTGGTGGACAACGTGCTCGTAGGCATGCTCTGAGGGTTATTCCCTCCAAACCTAACAACAGATCTTTCAGATTGGCATGACTCCCGCTTCATAGATGGAGAAACTGAGGCTCAGCTGCAAGATGAAGTCTTCTATTTCTGTTGCACACCTGGGAAATGGCCAAGCTAGGGTAGAACCCAGATTTCCTCCACAGCCCCTGATGCCCAGCAAGGAAGGAGATGTGGTGGTCTGAAAGAGAGTGGCCCCCATAGGCTCAGATATTTGAATACTTGGTCCCAAGCTGGTTAAACTGTTTGGGAAGGAATAGGGGGTGTAGCCTTGTTGGTGAGGGTGTGTCACTGGGCATTCTGGGTTATCTCTCACTCTCTTTACCTCATGGTTACTGTCTTAAGAATGTGAGCTCTCGGTTATTGCTCCAGCACCATGCCTGCCTGCTGCCATGCCTGCCTGTCTGCCTGCTGCCTGTCTGCTGCCATGCCTGCCTGTCTGCCTGCCTGTCTGCCTGCCTGTCTGCCTGCCTGTCTGCCTGTCTGCCTGTCTGCCTGCCTGTCTGTCTGCTGCCATGCCCCTTGCAATGATGGTCATATACTCACCCTCTGAAATGCTATGCCTCAATAAAATCTTCTTTCTATAAGAAAGGATATATCTTTGTTTTAATAATAGTATGTCGTTGTTTTGTTGTTTTATCTTCCGTGTGTTTTAACATTCTGTATCTGTAACATAGAGACCATCATTTCAGCTGTCCATATTTTCATTACTCTAAAATCAGTTTATAGAATAATAAATGGTGAACTCTAAAGAGTCCACACAATCACCAGGTGCTAACGTTCCTGTCCTTCTGTAAGGCTTGCTGGCTTTTTTTTTTTTTCAGATTTATTTTGTTTTATTTGCATATGTATATGCATGCATGTTCAGGTTCCCTCAGTGGCCAAAAGAGGGCATCATATTTCTTGGAGCTGGTGTTAGAGCTCTTTGTTAGCCACCCTGTTTGGATGCTGGGATCTGAACTCCAGTCCTCATGACTGAACAGCAAGTGCTCTTAACCACTGAGCCATCATTTCAGCCCAGCTTACCTACTCATGGTCCTCTGAACTGGATGCACAGTCAACCCTTGGAACATGTGAAGGATTTGTTTCAGGACCTGTGCAGAAGCAAAATCCTCAGGTGCTGGAGCCCATACCATGAGAAGGATTAATATTTGCATACAATCTATCCATATCCTCTTGTGTTCCCCACATCATTGCAAGAGAATCTGCCATGCCTAACACAATATTATCACTGAGTAAATAAATCCATACTGCATTATTTTGTTCAATGAATAAAAAAAGCGTCTGTACATTTTCAAAGACGAGTAATTTTTTTCTTTTAATATTTTCTGTTTATGGTTGGTTAACCTGAAGATATGGACAGCCAGATGATTTTAGTTTCTACCCTTAAACATCCAAAAGCTACTGCCTTTTCTACTGCTATTCATGTTTCTCTCCCCACCTCCTATTAAATCTGTTTACAAAGTGCCCTCTAGTGGTTTCCTGAAGACAGACTTTCTCTAGCTCCTGTCAGTGTCTTCTGTATCTCATGAGCCTCAGAATGTTCATGAGACTGAACCCTGAGAAACTATCTTGCCTACAGGCGCATCCCTCTCACAAATCAGGCATGCTTACCATGTACTGTCGTTACAGAGGTGGGAAGATGACTGTTCTTGACTCAAATACGCACATCACGTAAGCAATCTAGAGAGGGATGCATGGGTCACTTGCAAATACGATCATGTTGGATATGAAGGCCCAGGCATCCACAGGCTGTACATACTAGATCTCTATGTAACGATGTACAGCTATCACTTAGAATCCTTCAAGACATGATTCCATATCTTTCTGCCATACAAAACTCTGTGGACATTCAGTTCCTTCACATAGCATGTGCAATCCTCTTTAGTTAAAATATTTAATATAGTACCACGTCTAGGTTAGTAGTTGTTGTGCTGAGTTATTTAGGGAATAATGACATGCTCACTGCAGCTGCAGTTGGGTTGGATCCAAAGTTCTTAATGGATCTGTTTAAATGTGGAAGAGCAGGAGCTGAGGAGGTGACTTGCATGCTCAGTGAGGTACATGCCATGCAAGCATGAGGACCTGAGTTCGAGCCACAGCACTCAGTCCCAGCACTGAGCAGCCAGACCGGAGGACCCTCTGGGTTTACTGAACAGCCAGTTTACATGCATCAGTGAGCCCCAGGTTCCGTGGGAGACCCTGCATCAAAACATAAGGTGAAGAACAACAGAGGAAATCAACCTCTGACGTCTCCATGCACACGGGCACATGTACATGCACCACACACACAAATATACTCAAATCATTCTTGGTGATGACTCCATTTAAACAAAATCACTTCTGGCTTTTATAAATTATGATAAAATAGTTTGTGTTGGTTCACCTGGAAATCAATAGGGGACAACGACTACAGAGTATGAGGTCTGAGAAAGCATATCTGTGTATGAAAGATCAAATCAAACTGGGATTCCACAGACTTGGAAATAAACACAACATTTCCACAACTGAACGCTAGAAAATTTGTTTATCCTCAAGACACTGAACAAGGTGCAGCAGTGTTTCATAGTCATCTTTGAGGAAGCCTTTTTTTTTTCAATTTTTCTGGAGAAATGAATGCAAGTTAATAAAAACTAAAAGGGAGGGGGCAGCATGTGAGGCATGTGGTTAGAGATGCAGGGCAGAGTACAGTCTAGACAACAGCTGTCACAAGGGCACCTGTGATGGGCTCTACCATCTTAAGATCTGGAATTGAAATCTGGTTACTGATATTCTGGAATGCAAGTCAGGACATTAAAAAGAACTGCTTCACCTGGGTACACCTTGACTCAGTACTACAGGAGTGAGGTACCTCCTGTCACACAACCAGAGTTGGCTAGGTGTCTTAATTTTCATTAATGGATAAATAACTTATAAAAGAAGTTTAAGATCTAAGTGATCAATTAAAGCAATACAGGAGAGTGGCGGTTTATTTCATATGTTAAAACAGCTCTGCTGGTGGATACCTAATACAACATTATTTCAACTGTGTCCCTGAGGTAATTTTTGAAAAATATTGACAATTGAATAACCAACTGGGAAAAATCACCTCCATTACAGCTGGACAGTGCTCAAAGCACTGACACTCTGAGTAGAACACAGGGGTGAAACAACAAGTTATGAGTGTTTCAGCTCAAGGAGTGAGGCAGAGTTACAAAGACAATCCACTGTGCATGGGTGAGAAATGCTAGACACGCCTTGATCGAATGTAGCGAAGTGATCCAAAGTCTTAGAGATGCTGTAATGCAGGAGTACAGTTATCATTTACAACACATTTATCCACTTTAAGAGGGTACATACCTTTACTAGGGAGTGTGAAAAATAAAGTTGTGATGGGATCCCAGCCTCCTTGAAGAGCTCTGTGATGCCTTACTACTGATGCTAGACCAAACTTTGGGAAACATAGCCATTAAACGGGAAAAGCTAAATGTAAAGGGAGAGTTGGGTCCTTGGGTGTCCGTGGACAAGTGCCAGTGCTCAGCCATCTATGGTCACATAGATGAGGTTACCATAGTGGACTATGGAGCCGGAGCAGTTACCAAAATAGGTGACTTATGCAAACCTAAGACCTTGACCTAGAAGTGAGATAAACAAGACACAGGCTCGATTCTCACCCCATAAGTGAAAAAAGAAAGTTCTATGTCAAGCTAATGAGCGTCTAATTCAAATTACCTCCAATACAATAAAAAAGGCATATTTTTTTGTCTGACCATCAAACAAACCAGTTTACAGAATCAGAATCATTGGAGTGAGAGAGAAAACCTTTGTCCTCAATCAAACATTCATATGGTTAATATTTCTCCCAGCCTTTCCTTAAAGGGACCTTTAGTCTCTAGCCAGGATATCTGTACACAAGGGGAGATTCAAATGCTAATAACTTTGGGGGACTTCTGGACAGTGTCAATAAAATGACAATGGATCCAGGTGACCATAAGTGCTATGGAGGCTTACTAGAATGGATGCTTCACAGGTTAAGATCCACTCTATGCCCTCACAGTAGATCCCTGAACCACCCCTATACTGATTTTCACAATCCCAGAACACATAATTGCATTAGGCATCCTTAGCAGTAGTTGTAATGTCAACATGGGTTCTTGATCCAATGCACATAAACTATAACGATGGGAAATGGGACTATCAGAGCCCTTCCATCTAAGGCAATGGTAGCATAAATCACTGCTGCATTCCCGGAGGATCGCCAAGGTTAGTGCAATACTGAAAACATGAAAGATGCGAAGGGGTAGTTCCTACCACAACTTTGTCCAGTTATGTTTTGTCTATGTAGAAAACAAATGGGTCGCAGAGAAAGATGGCAGAATATCATGAGCTTTGCCAGGCTGCAGCCCAATTGTAGCAGCTGTACTAGATGTGGGGTTTTTTTTATTGTTGGGCAAATTAGACATGCCTTGGTAGCTCATATACAAATGTGGGTCTAGTAAATGACTAGTTCTTTTGTCTCCATATTTGTCCTGAAGACTCATAAGGATAGACTTGCTTTCATCTGGCAAGACTGACAGCATACCTTCCTTGTCCTGTCTCAGACCTATACTAGCATTCAGCCTTACGTGCTAATTTAGCAGGCAAGAATCATGATCACCTTCCCCTTTTGGAAGGTATCACTCCAGCCTATTACATGCTATTTCGCTCATTTAACCTGATAAGCAAGAAAAAGCAATTACTCTAGATTTACTGGGCAGACATTTCCTTATCAGAGTATGGGAAATCTAAAACTACAGAGAGTCATGGAAATGGCTCAGTAGTAATGGTACTTGCCACCAAGTTCCATGACTAGAAATGGATGCACAGGACCCACGTAGGAGAAGAAGTGAGCCACCTCCAGCACAATGTCCTCTGATATTCATACTCATACCATAGACACACACACACACACACACACACACACACACACACACACACACACCATGCATACATAAATGTCAACCTTTCCCCTGTGTGACATTTGTAAGGGACCAGTGGTGGAGGGTATCCCAAGACATCTGCTTTTAGGTCAAGTGTCAGCTGTTGCATCCAGACCCCAAACCCTACCCCAAGCAAGAGCACAATGGCAAGCGCCTCTTTGGATTTGAGAGGAAGCATGGTCTCACTGTGGTGTGTTACTGAATGGCTTGAAAAGCAGTCAGTTACCCTTGAGTGGGACCCAGAACAAGAGAAAACAGCCCTAGGCTCCATGTAAGCTGCTGTACCAACTGGATTCCCGAGACACGACACATGCGGCTGTAGCCATTGCTGTCCAGGACCTTCAGAAGCCCCCAAAGGTGAAGTCACAACATAGGACTTCAGACTTTAGAACAAGGCCCTAACATCATCTGTAGAAAATACTCCTCTTTTGAGGAAAAAAAAAAACCCTCTCTTACTCTGCTGCTGAGCCTTTGTAGAGGGTAAGTGCTTGACCAAGGGCCACCAAGTTACCATGGGAGTTGAACTACTCATAATGAAGTGATTGTTTCCTAACACATGAGACCTTAAAGCTGAGTACGCATGGCCATACTCTAGCATCTAATGGAAATAATGTATAATATATATTATGCATTTATGTATGTGCACATATAATAATGTATATGCATAAATAATGTACAATATATTATATCATATATAATGCATATAGTACAATATATAATATCTAATTTTATATATGTATAAATGTGGATAGATAGGTAGGTAGGTAGATAGATAGGCAGGCAGACAAACAGACAGACAGATGATTGGGCCCAAGGAGACATGTAACTTATAGGACCAAGTGGTTCAAATGCCCATGGTCCCACACCTGCGGCCCTGCCTTTCTGTCAGCCAGTACTAAAGTCCTCACGGAGAATTCCCCATGAGCAGCTGACTGAGCACGGGAAGACTTGCTCTCAGCTTACAGAAAGTTCTTCACAATGTGAAGGCACTGTATAAAAATGGACAGCTACAGAACATGGAAGACTACATAGTAATTCATAGACTGTATGCAATGATTCAGCTATGTGACTGTGAACTTGGGAGAGGTGTGACTAAGAACTGCCAGATGTGGTGGTATGCAATGGTAATTCCAGCTCTTGGCAGGTGGAGGTAAGGTTCATCAGCTTCACAGCCAGTGTGAAGCCAGGGTGGGATAGAGGAGAGGAGGGGGAGCAGGAAGAGGAGGAAATTAATCACTTAAGTGATTTGGAGACTAGATATGCAGTCTGACCTCCCAGAAGGAGCATTTTAAAAGTGAAAGCAAAGCATTTGTCTTCCACAATGATGCTCACCAAAGGACGGCTTCCTAGTAGAGGAGTGTTTCAACAATCAAGTGCATAAATCAACCCACTCTTTTCTCGGCCAGTCTTGTCATTGCCCAGTGAGTTCATAAGCAAAGGACTGTGGGGACAGGGATGAGGTTACTCACCAGTGCCCACCGAGGCCAAGCCATCACTGAGTATCTCTCCCAACACTGAACTCTGACACAGTATTGTTCCTCAAGTAGAATAAGGTAGAAAAGACTAATTTTTGGACAGTGATTTGTTGATTTATTTAGTGATTTACTCACAGCATAGCTTGTACTGCCTATTTGCCAAGCATGACTTCACTTGCTAGCTGGAACAGAACGACCTGGAGAAATGGCTGAAACAATGGGCCGTTGCCCTTAACAACCTCCTTACTGCCACGTACACATCTGTAAAATATTGCTTGCTTGCTTGTTTGCTTGCCCCACCTTGTGGTTTCAGAGTATAAAATGAATTGCAAAGCGCCCCGGAACTGCCTTGGCTTCAGTCCACCAGTGAGTAAATCTCCTTTCTGGGCTCATCAGTGTTTGCTTATCCTGGACAGATTCCCACAACCAACCTGCAAAATGTCTACGTACCACCACGATATCTCACAAAGCTCTGGTCAACAAACTTGCCTCACAGCAAAAAGAAGTGTAGCAGTGGCCCATGCTCCTGGGAACCACTGGCCTCGAGAGCATCCTGAAGCAGGCATCATGGTGCAAGAGTATAAAGGCCTTTTGGAGACAGACACAGTGCTAGCAAGGTACAATATCTTGTCTGGCTGGAGCAAGGTCTCCTAAAGGCTGTATACACTTTGAATTGGTAGCTAATACATGACATCAAGATTAACTGACTGGGTAACCAACGAGTGGAAAGGGAAGTGGTGCCTTTCACTCTTACGCCTTTGACCCTCTGATATAGTTTTCTTTTTGTTCCCATGACTGTATGCTTTGGCTGACATAGAGGTCGTAGTTACAGAGGAAAGATTGCTTTCAGCGAGAGACACAACAATGACTCCACTGACTGTCACTTAGGCACTTTGCACTCCTCAGGCCTCTGAGGTAATAGGCAAAGATGGACGTTATGGAATCAACTAACGTGGCTGGTCCTGACTCCCAAAGGGAAACTGAACAACTGCTCCATGATAGAAGCCGAGTCTGTCTGGAGTACAGACAAGCTCTGGGAGCATTTCAGTGCCTGGAGGTTAAGGACAAGGGAAATAACCACACAATGTCCCTTCAGACAAATGCTGCAGGAGTCTATATGCTGCCAGATATGCTGAGGTGCTTGGTGAGGGCAAACAGACCATAGATGGAGTAATATAGGAAGGTAGTGATAAACACTAGCTATGACATGTGAGCAGTTCTAGAAAAATGGGCTGGAATTGTGTGAATCTTCTATCCTTGTGAAATAAGCAAAATGTTTTGACTTTATCACTATCTAGTTAACTATTCCTCAGCCTCTTTAAGTTCCAAGATGTTGGAGGAAGGGTAAACCACTCAAGGATGTGGCCGCCTTGTTTGTTTGCATATGGAGTGGTTTCAGGGCCTGAACAGAACTGTGGCTTCATTGTTATCCTTGTTTGAAGATTGAGTGTGAACTAGAAGAAGGTGTGTGGTGGCCAGGTGACAGCAGGTGCGACTCTGGTGGTTCATCTTATGTGTTCCTTTGACAGGGTGTAGGAATGCCCAGATATCCAGAAAATTCTTATTGGCCAGTGTGTCTGCAGTGGCATTTCTGAAAGGTGTTAGAATTAGAATCAATAAACTGAGGAAAGGTGGTCTTTTTCTTTCTTTCTTTCTTTCTTTCTTTCTTTCTTTCTTTCTTTCTTTCTTTCTTTCTTTCTTTCTTTCCTTTTATTTTATTTTTTTTTATTTTACAATACTATTCAGTTCTACATAATAGCCACAGATTCCCTTGTTCTCTCCCTTCCTGCCCCCTGTGGTCTTACCAATAGATGTGTAGTATCACCCAAGCCACTCAAGGCCTGAAAATGGAAGCGCAAAGGAAGTGTAAATCTCCCCTGTGATATTACCTCTCCTCCTCTCAGAACTGTGCTCAGGTCTGAGGGCTAAAGGCTTGAGTCAGGACTCATGCTCTGTGAGACTTGAACTGAGGTTTACACTATTGCTCCTGGTCCTCACATCCTCACGCCCCGGAGATGGCCCTGAAACCACACAGGCCTCCAGCCTGAGGATGGACAATACTAGAACTTCTCAGCCTCTTTAATCATAGAAAACCATGTGACAAAGCTCCGTCACTGGTTTTGGTTTTCTAACATTAAGCATGTTTCATAAAGAAACACTGACAACTTCTGGAGTACTTGAGATAATTTCTGTGATAAATTTTCCAAACACAAGATGAGCATGGAAGTCAAGAATATAAAGATTTAAAATTTCACAAATATGTATAAATTAAGCAGCATATTCCTGTAATATTTTCTGAAATCTGTGGGTCAAATCTTACATTAAAATTACCAGGCCTTTGCTGCTAGCCCACTGGGGGATTTCTTATTCATTTTACATGTTTTCTTTTTTTCCTATAAGGGTGCATGTAATTGTTGTCTTTTAAGAGTTCACGGCATCCCTCTGTACATTACCTTTGCAGTACTAGGGACTGAACCCACCCACGACCTGTGTCTACTGGGAAAGCATTGTGCTACTGAGCTGTCCTCCAGGCTGCCACTGTACAGTTTCCAAATGTTATCTTTATGTCATTCAAGTTTCCTCTGTATTAATTATAAGGGCTTCCAATAGTGAAAAAACTAACATTGACCAGCCCCCATCATGACAGAATATTTAAAGAGATATTATAGAAATAATATAGGAAGCTATTATTAAAAGAAATACAATTACTACATCTAAATGCATTTAAGTACATTTTATAAATAAAAATGGTTCAAACAAAATTATAATTTTATTTATTAATAAATAATGTGGAATTTTTAAATGACTCTGTATCTGTTTGTTAATTAGGTTCTGAGCCCTGTCTCATCCTTGGTGGTTTGCACATCTTACAAGCAGAGTTGAAGTGGTTTGCATTTAACGGTAAGCAGACATTCCTGGTACGCTGTTCTCTCCTGTCTTTGCTAATTAACATGTTCCTTAAGCTTTACTTAAAATTTATGGTCTGGCTATGGGAATACATTCTCATTTAAACCCGCAAAATGTGTTCCTCCACATTCGCAGTCTCCCATGGATATAAAATTTACCTGATTCTATTTTGTATCCTGCAAGGCTAAAACGATTATAACATGGTGAGAATGTTATGATTTTGAGGTTCTCATATGGAAGGAATTATAGATGTGGTGATCTAGCCCCAGGCTTTGGAGTTTATCCTCACACTTTATACGCAACACCGATTTGTGAAGTTTTCAACCTTCTTATTGACTTCCAGCTTCATGCCACTGTGCCTGGAACAGACAGTGTGCTTTAAGTGTTCCTTAATGTCTCCAGGCTTGTATTTTCCTGTGATCCATCTTATTCTATGTAGCCTTGAGGACAATTTGTATTCTCCTCCCAGGGAAAGGAAATGCCCTGCCTGTTAGAACCATTTGTTCTAGAGTGTAGTTGGAGTTCAGCATCTCCTGACCGATTTTGTCTGGTGAGCAATGCACTGTGGAGAAGGAATCAGCCACCCCACTGCCTTTCCTTCCTTTCCTGTAGTTACACTTGCTCTACGTTGTTGGGTGTTGTGTCAGACGGACATTGTGTGTAAGCACTATGTCTTCTGTGGAAGCCTGCCGACAGTCAGCTGGGTAACTGGGTAGAGGCGTGAGGATTGAAGAGACAATGGAGAGGACAGAAAAGAATGAGAGGTCTGCCGGTCAATGCCAGACAATCCCGAGTTTATTTCACAGCCAGCTTATGTACAGTCTTGAAGGACAGAGGTAGAACAATGCACAGCACAGGCATTCAACCACTATCCATCCTGCCTTGCGTCAAGGAGCAGGCAGTTTCTTTTTCTATCTCAATGTACCTCTGGCTGGCATCAGTAGCCTGCGTCTAGCTAGATAGTGTGTTCCTTCCCATGGGCTAATCAGGACTTTCTCACAGCCCTGGAGCAAGCAAGCTTGAACTCTATTGACTCAGAATAGACTTCAGATTCAAACTGGGAAACTGAGTCAGTTGTGGGCTCCCACTGTCTTCCTCATTCATTAAAGATCTCCCTTGCTCCTCTGCCAGTATTTGCCTTAAACCTTATTCTGTCTGATGTAAGTGCCACCACCTGTTTCCTTGGTTACCATATGACACACCTTTTCTACACTTGGACCCCATAAGTGTCCTTAAAGCTAAATAAATGAGCTGCTGGTACAATAGACAGCATGTAGCCAGAACTTATATTTTTGCTTTGTTTAATCTATTTGGACATTATTTGTGTTTTAAAAAATGAGATGAAGTCTCACTATGTAAGCCCTGGCTAACCTGGAATTCTCGATGAATACCAGACTGGCCTTGAACTTTAAGATCCACCAGGCCACCTGCCTCTGCCTCTCAAGCGCTGGGATGAGACGTGTGTACCACCATGCCTGGCTTCATTATTTGCCTTTTGATTGGATACTCTATTTCATTTACCTTTGACATAATTGTTTAGAAACTTAATATTGTCAATTTTGTATGTTGTTTTCTGATTTTTGATAGATAAGCATGCCAAAAATACACAATAATTAGATCCTCGTACCTAATACACAAAACTCAATTCAAAGTAAAAATTTAAAGGTAAAATTCAAAAATATAAAACCACTCTAAGAAAACACAGGGAGAAAGCTACTTTGTTTGCTTGCTTGTTTGAAACAGTCCAGACTTGCCTTGACCTCCCCATGTAGTCCACTCTGGCCTCAAATTTCAGGACACCCTTTCATTTCCCAAGTGCTGGGATAATAGTTACAATCTATCAGGCCTGGTAAGGGAAAGCTTCATGACATTAATATTGACAATTTTTTTAGACTTGATACACAAATACAGACAATTAAAACCTGACTATTGAAGCTCTATCAAAATTAAAATGTCTCTAAAAGCAACATAAAAACCAGTAGAATAAAGAGGCTAACAACACAGGCAAGAAGACATGTTCAAAAAATGTCTGGCAAGGGGTTAAAGTTCAACACATATAAAACCTATAAAATGATTAACTATAAAGTTAAATTAAGGGTAAAAGACCTGAATAGACATGTGTTTACCAAACTCAAGCAAATGGCCAGTGGTATATTTTAAAAAGGCTCAATCTCATTAACTGTCAGAGATTGGCGTATTAAGCCCACAATGAGATACTATTTCATACCTAGTAGGTTAGGTATTATAAAAAAGAAAGGAAGGAAGGAAGGAAGGAAGGAAGGAAGGAAGGAAGGAAGGAAGGAAGGAAGGAAGGAAGGAAAAGAAAAAAGACACCAAATATCAAGATTGCTTGAAATTTAGACGGAGCTGGGTAAGCTCAGCGGTGGAGGGCTTATGTAGCACACATGAGGCCCTGGATTCCATCTCCAGCACTGAAATAAATTCACACTAGACATGCCATGTGATCTTGCAATACCACTTATTTGTGTGTGTATAATAAAATTGAACCCAGAATCTCAAAAAGAGATCTGTGGCCCTGCAGATCTTCATTATGGCATTATTCACAATGACTAAGACTAGGAAATAAATCCAATGTCTGTCAAGAGATCCGAAGCAGGATAAGGAAAATGTGGTTTCTACTACAGTAAAACATTGTACCTTACAAGAGGACAACCAGGGGCTGGAGAGATGGCACAGAGATGAAGAGAACACATTGTTCTTCCAGAGGGTCAGAGTTCAGTTCCCAATGTTCATGTAGGGCGGCTCACAATCACATGTAACTCTAGCTCCAGGGGAGTGTGACCCCCTCTTCTGGCCTCCACAGGCACTGTACTCACACGGCATATTCTCTCACACATATAGACATGCACATAAACAAAAATAAAGTCTTAAAAGAGGAAAATCCTACCGTTGGCAACCACATGGGTCAGTCTGGGGAGACAAGGCTGAGTAAAGTGAGCAACAATAGAACAAACTATGTGATTTCCCTGAGAAGAGAGCAAAAATAACCAAACTGTTGAAGCAGAGAATAGAAGAGAGATTTCCTGAGCTGGCGGGCAGGAAACCATGGGAAAATGTGGTGAATGAGCATAAAGCTTCAGTGATAAAGATGAGTGGGTTCTAGGGTTCTGATCTAGGACATAGCATATGTGATTAATTTGGCTTATGGTATGCACACACACACACACAACTCCTAAGAAGTTCTGTATCTAGTCAGTATTTTGGTTGTAGTAATATCACAGTTTTACATATCTATCCAAGCTCATCAAAATGTATAATTAAGCCAAGCAGTAGTGGTGCATGCCTTTGATCCCAGCACTCAGGAGACAAAGGTAAGTGGATGTCTGTGAGTCTAAGGCCAGCCTGGTCTACAGAGCAAGTTCCAGAATAGCCACAACTGTTACACAGAGAAACCCTGTCTCAAAAAAACAAACAAAAAAGTATAATTAAGCATGTGCAAATAATAAGCAATATTAATTATACTCCAATATAGTTTCTTTTAAAACACTGATGTAATTATTAAATTATGTTCATATTGGAAAAATATCTGTCATTGTGACATTCATTGAAGCTGACAACATTATTATTTACCTGCACATTAAATCAAAGAGAATATTTCATTATGATGGATAAGTATGCCAGGTCAAATAGGCCAAGAACAATAAACTTTCTCAAGTAATTCAGGACTTTCCTATTCCTTGTCAGTTTATAGTGTCTCAAAACTTTGGAATATTTACTTATTTTTTAAGGAATAATGTAGATGAATTTCTAAAGAGTCTTATTAATTAAGAAACACAGAGCCAAATACAGAGGTGAAAGCCGTAGAGATCAGAGAAATAGTGAGAGCCACCAACCAGTCTTAGCTTACCACACTGCTGCCGTAACTTCCCAAGAGAACCAAACCAGCTTCTTCCTGTCTAACCTGCACCTTTATTGCCTTGCTGCTCTGCCTTCTCATTGGCTCTTAGCCCAGCCACCTCACTTCCTCGTCACTGCCTGTCTGTACAGACCTCCAGGTTCCATGGTTGGTACTGGGATTAAAGGCATGTGTCACCATGCTTGGCAGTGTCCTTGAACCCACAGAGAATCTGCCTGCCATGAGATCAGATTAAGGGCATGTGCTACCACCACCTTACTTTGTTTATGACTGACTATCTATGTCCTCTGATCTCTAGGCAAACTTTATTTATTAATATACAAATAAAATATCACTGCATTTCAGCACAAATAAAATATCACCACAGAATAACGTGTGTGTGGGTGTGTGTACACGTGCACACACACACAGATTTATGTGCAATGGAATATGACTCACCCCTGAGAGCAGGAGATGCTGTGGTAAGCAACAACACCAATGAACCTGGACAACATAGCCCTGTGTAACACACAAATCCCTGTAACATCAGGCTTATGGAGAATCAAGTTCTCCTACTGATTCCAAAACCAGACAGGATAAAATCTGTCCGATAAAAAAGAAAGAAACCTTCCACAACTAGATAGAAAACTTCGCATTTATCTCTGTGTTAGAAAGCTCGTGATAAATTCTGACGATAATAAATTGTCTTTAATAACTGTTGTTTAAGCCTAGCCTCCTCGTAAGATGAAGCAAAGCTGGGTTTCTGTTTGGAATCGACATAGCAAGAGGTTGCTGTGACTGTAAAGGTGAGTTTCTACCTTTTTAAGAGAAAAAAAAAAAACCTTTCAAATGACAACAAAAAACGTTGAATTTCAACACGTAATCTAGTCTGCAATCACTGTTCCTTCTTAAGTCCCCCTTTTTTCCTCATTGGCACACCCTGGCTTTCTTACAGTGCTAACCCACACAGGTGAGTACATCCTGGACTCCGGAGTGTGTCTTGAGCATAAGCAGTGGTGAGCTATTTTGGGGCTGGCTGCTGACAGGAGAGGGGGGATTCCAGAAGAGTTTTCTTTTCTCTTAGAAAAAGTGAAGTGTCAGACAGTCTCTCACTACTGATGGATGCTGTGTTTAATAAGGATGCCTGGAATTACACACATAATCCCAGGGAGAGCCAGATGAGGAAGAAGGCCATGTTCAAGGGATGACAAGGAGGAAGTGGGGAAGAACCATAGGACTAAGGGTGTCACTGAACTGTTTCTGGAATAGCGTATTCAGATGCATCCAACAAAGCGTTAACTCTGCAATGAAATGAAATGGACAGAGAAACTGCCAAAAATAAGTCATTGTGTGGGCAATGGAATTTACAGTCACAGAGCAGTTATGACATTTGTAGGAAAATGGATAGAACTGGAAATTGGTATGTGAGGCAAAATATGCCAAACTCAGAAAAATAAATACCACATTTTCTCTCATGTGTAGAAACTAGATTTTAAATCACACACATACGCACATGCACACTGTCATGAATGCACACACATGTGTGTGTGTGTGTGTGTGTGTATTTATACTTATGAATGTGTGTGAAGTGTATGAAACTAAAAGGGGTCACACGAGAGAGGAGGACGGACTATTAAGAGAGGCAGGAAGGAAAGAGGGACTGGAATACATGAGACATGAGAATAGAGTGGGGCTGTCTAGAAAAAGGAAGGGGATCAACTGGAGGGAGACAGGGGCTGCGGGAAGGCAGTAGAGGAGGAGAATGAACTATGACAAAGAACAATGAGAATGCCATGATGAAATCCATTACTTCATACCCTACTTTTAAAAACCATTAACTTTTTTTTTTTTTAAATAAATCCAGGCAAAAGAGATGGCTCACTGGTTAAGAGTACCAACAACTCCTGCAGAGGTCCCAGGTTTGGTTCTCAGCACCTACATGGTGGCTCACAGCTGCCTGTAACTCCAGTTATAGGGGATATGATGCCCTCTTCTGGTTCTGAAAAGAACTGCACACACACTGCACACATATATACATTCAGGTACAAATGCATGTATACATTAATAAAATAAATAGGAAAGAAATAATTTTGGTATGGTTTCTAGACTAAATATCAAAGCAAGGAACCAATAGCAGCAGCAAATGTGACCTTGAGATTTTCAGCCATGTTGGCTATGAGAGCCAATTCCACTGACATGAAAGAGGGCAATCACATCAGAATGTCCTTAGGGGTACAATAAGCACTAGAGTGAAGTGAAAATTCAAAGATAAGACCTTTTAACTCATTTGCTAAAACTGCAAGCACAAAAAAAAATCTACAAAAAAAAGGAGTGAAAAGTGAAAGAAAACATTCTAAACCTCAAGAACAAAAAACATTCAGATCGAGACAGGGATGTCATATTTCAAAACAGTGGCACAGGGCTGGCACTGCTGACATTATCTGGAAGCCTTCCAAAAGCAAGGAGGAAGCAGAAAGGAAAGCAATAAAGCTATTCTGGGTGAACGTAGAAGACAGTTTTATTTTATCCAATTTATCCAAATGCCAAAGCAGATGAAACAGCCTCGATCCTAGTGAGAATCCAGCAGGCCAACACTCCCAAAGAACTAGAGCAAAAAATATTGCAGCTGGTTATCTCAGAAAAAGCGAGAACAAAAACACACATGAAACAGGGGATGGGTTAGGCCTGGGTCACAGATTTGTGCCCCTGGGATGAACGTTAGAAGGAAGAACGGTAAGTCAAATGAAGACTCAGTTTGTCCCCAACACATGGTGTCTGAAGCATGGAAAGGGGCTGTTTGCTTGTGTTAGATGAGGTCTCACATAGCCAAAGATGGCCTTAAATCCTTATGTTGACAAGGATGCGCTTGAAGTTTTGATCCCATGTCCCTAGCCCTAGGATCATATGTATGCACCATGCCTGGCTTCATGCAGTACTGGGAATTGAACCCAGGGCCTCACACATGCTAAGTGAGCACTCTACCAACTGAGCCACAAGCCTTGCTTCCTAGCAGTGGAGGAGAAGCTTTGTGTCTTTCAAGAATGGAGAAGATCAACTGGAGAGATGGCTCAGCTGATAAGAGCACTTACTGAGTTTTCAAAGGACCTGGATTCTTTGGGTTCCAGCATCCACATCCAGTGCTCTCAACTACCTAGAGCTGCATCTTGTGGGGATGTGACACCCTGTTCTGGACTCTGAGGACACCTGCACACACATAGCATACATTTTCTCTCTCTCTCTGTCTCTGTCTCTGTCTCTGTCTCCCTCCCTCTCCCCTTCCCCCACCAAACACACACACACACACACACACTCACAAATAAATAAATAAATAAATAAATAAATAAATAAATAAATAAATAAATAAATAAATAAATAAAAAGAGTAAAAACAAAATTAGAAAAAAACCAAACTGTGTAGCTGGGGAGATGGCTCGGGGCTAAAAAAAAATCTCAGTGCAAATATGAGGCCCAGAGTTCAGATTCCCAGAACTCATATAAATGCACAGAAAGCATGGTGTCTGAGCTCTAGGTTTGATTTCGAGATCTTGCCTCAGTGAGTAATGTGGAAGAGTGATGAGATGGATTCTCAGCATCAATCTCAGGACAGCACATGTGTGTGCATGGCAACACACATGTGACTACACACATGCAGAACATGTATGCTCAACATACACACACACACACATACACACACACACACACACACACACGAAGACGAGGAAAAGGAATTACACAGAATTTAGGTTGCTTGTCCATCTGCTCCTTCAAAAAATGTCTATCTCCCCTCACTCTCCCAAATTTCTGTAAACAAACAGAGGAACCATCCTATTTTAATGATGGAAACAAGAGGGTAATTTGTTCAGGGTCCCCACAAAGATCCCAAAGAAAAAAGGGGAATCATAAAAAGAGAGAGGAAATGAAGGCACAAACAGGAAAATTAGCAGAGGGAAATAATAAGAGGAAGGAAATGGAGGTGTGAACAGGAAAGTCAGCAGAGGGAAATGATAAGAGGAAGGAAATGAGGGTGGGAACAGGGAAGTCAACTGATGGGGTAGCCACAGTCAGCAGAAGAAAGTTGCCAACTGGCAACTAAAAATGAAAACCAGGTATTTAATGAAACAATTGTCTCTGTGGAAAGGTAAGAACAAGCAGGGGGATCCGAATGAGCAAAGAGGAAAAAGAACAGGAAGACGGGCTAGGGAACTGAGTCAGGTGGGTGAATGTAGAAGCAAGACCCTGTGCCCTGTACATGACAACCTGACAGGGATGTCCCCACACCCACAGAAAAGCCAGTGAGTCCCTGACACCCCAGCACTTGGGGTCAGAGACGGCAAATCCTGGGAGCTCACAGGCCAGCCTGCCCATTGTAAGCACACGAAGGTGAGCTGTGAGATCCACGAAGAAACATGGCTCAAGGCAGGAAGGGGGCTCTGTACCAGTAACACATGCCTTTTCATTTAATCAGATAATAACTTGCCAAAAAGGAACATCCCCAAAATTAGTCTTTCAGAAACATGGCTCAAGGCAAGAAGGGGGCTCTATAGGGAAAGACACCAGGAGTCTATGCGGTGGCCTCTGCATATGCAAACGCCAGTATACTCACAAGTATGCTCACACCTGCATACTCATGCTCAGGTGTGTGCACCACCCCTCTACACACATACATAAACAGACATTTAAAAGAAACAGGAAGAAATAATAAGACACTGGTAGGAAAAAGGAAAGTCAAGTACAAGATATCACTGCCTTAGAAGGAGCAGAAGGGAAATTAGGAACTGCTGAAAATACGGCAAATGGCATGAAGGACAAAAGTGAGGTGAGTTCACAAAGGTGAAGAGTGAAAAAATATTAAAAGGAAGGGCTAGAGAGGCATCTTCACGTCAAGAGTGTTTATGCAGCATGCATGAGGCCCAAGGTTTGAGACCCACTATCAGGAGAAGGAGAAATCCATGAGAGGAATTCCCAATTCCCACCCATGAGCAGAATTCCCAATTCCCATCTTAAACAGAAGTTCAATACCAGAATCAAGAATATTTGAAGGTATACACACACATATATATGTATAAATACACACACACACACACACACACACACACACACACATATATATAATTTGAAGTAAAAAGAGGACATACTTTTGCAGGAAAGAAGCCAACACTATGAAATAAGCAAGTTAATTCTGTGGATGTCATATAACTTCAGGTAAGCAGGTATACTCATGGAAATCTATGGGGAATCACTGAAATTTTGTTTGTTTGTTCTTAACATTTGAGACAAGGTCTCATGTTTCCCATAGATGGACTCAAACTCACTTTGTTGATGAGATTGGCCTGAACTCCTGATCCTTCTGCCTCAACCTTCTACATGCTGGGATAATGAGCAGGTGACACATTGTCCAGCAGATGGCTGCTGGAATTGGAGCAAAAGTCAGTACTGATAATAATGAATATAGCTATGCTCAAAATGGATTACACAACTTAGGAAAAACAAGCACACTCAAGAAATTCACAGACTACTAAACTGACTTAAAAAGAAATAGAAACCCTGGGTAGTCCTTTAAAAAAAATCCTAGAAGTGGAATTTACAAAAGATTTACACAGAGTCCAGCCACAGGTGGGTTCACTAAGCATGTGAAGACATGCCCAGCACACACAAATGTCTAAGGAAACAGAAAAGGGAATTCTTCCCAATCTAAGCCAGGCAAATCATCTTACTTTGTACCAAACCAGGCAAATGTCACAAGAAAACTAGAGACCACTATCCCCTAGAGGATGGTTGGTTTTAATTGTCACTTGACATGCTTAGAATCACCTGGGAAGTCTCACTGGAGAACTGTCTAGCTCTTGTTGGGCTGTGTGTAAGGGTTGTCTTGATTGCCTCAGCTGACGTGGGAAGACCCAGGCTGGGGCTTGAAATCTAAACTAGCTGAGTCCTGAGCAATGAAGTATTTATTTCTCTCTGCTCCTGACTATGAGTGTGATGTGACCAGCTGCCTCAGGTTCCTGCCTTGGTGAGTGGACTGAAACCTGGAAACATAAGCTAAATAAACACTTTCTCCCCTCTATTAGTTCCAGTTTCTATTCCTTTGATAAAAGACCACAACCAGAAGCAAACTGGGGAGGAAAGGGTTTATTTCCCTTATACTTCCAGGTAATAGTTCATCACTGAGGGAAGTCGGGGTAGGAACTCAAGCAGGACAGAAACCTGGAGGCGGGAGCTGATGCAGAGGCCATGGAAGAGTGCTGCTTACTGGCTTGCTCCTCATGGCTTGCTCACCATGCTTTCTTATAGAACCCAGGACCACCAGCCTGGGAGTGGCACCACCCACAGTGGGCTGGGCCCTCCCACAAAAATCACTAAGGAAATGCCCTACAGACTTGCCTACAGCCCAGTCATATAGAAGCATTTTTCTAAATTGAGGCTCCCTCCTCTCAGAGGACTATAGCTGTGTCAAGTTGACATAAAATTAGTCAGCACATGCCCTGAGTTCCTTTTTCATTGGAATATTTCATCACAATAAACAGACTCGAAACCAGGATAACTTATGAATACAGACAAAAGTTCCTCATAGAAATCTAGAGTATTAGTTTCTGTCTTAGCTAGGGTTTCAATTGCTGCTACAAAACGCCATGATCAAAAAGCAAGTTGTTAGGGAAACGATTTATTTGGCTTACACTTTCACATTGCTATTCACCACTGAAGGAAGTCAGGGACAGGAACTCAAACAGGGCAGGATACTGGAGGCAGGAGCTGATGTAGAGGCCATGGATGGGAGCTGCTTACTAGCTTGCTTCCCTTGGCTTGCTCAGCCCACCTTCTTATAGAACCCAGGACCAGCAGCCCAGGGATGGCACCACCCACCATGGGCTGGGCCCTCCCCCATTGATCACTAATTGAGAAAATGCCTTTCAGCTGGGTCTCATGGAGGCATTTCCTCAGCAGAGACTTCTTCCTCTCTGTTGACTCTAGCTTATGTCAAGTGGATACACAAACCCAGCCATTACAGTTTCCTACCCTGATTGCAATAAATAGCCACAAATCTAGTGGTTTGAAACAGGAAGTGAAGAGAAAAGAGGAGAGGAGAAGGGAGAGGAGGGGAGGAGAGGAGAGAGAAGGGGGAAGGGGGAAGGGGAGGGAAAGGGAAGGGGAGAGGAGATTTCTGGGGCTAAAAATTCAAGACCAATTTCTTTTACCAGAAGCCCAGCTGAGCGGGAAAGGGGTCGGGGACTGGTCTATCTAGCATCTGAGTCACTGAGTAGGGCAGCTATGGAAGGCTTTGAGTACATTCTGCAATGGTGTAAGCAAGTGTCCGGAAGAGAGGACCTGCCAGCTCCCCTGTTCCGTTTTCCCTCTTGGTCCACTACAACAGGTAAGTGTTAGAGGGGTCAGTCGGATGTGGGGTTAGCTCACTGGTAGAGAGACCCAAGCGAAGGGCTCTGGAAGTTGTGTGGCCCCTGAGGTCAGAGGGAGGGTAAGGAGGAAGGGACAGGAGGCGAAGGTTCACACAAGGGCATCTCCCAGGGTTCCCCATCCTTTTCCTGGCCACAAGGAGGCCCTTGCAGGAGAAACTGAGGATCTCTGCCCAAAGCCTCAGAAAAAGAGAGTTAGGAATGAAGCTCTGAAGAACCAGCCTGCCTCCATTTTAAGCTTAAAAGCTGTTTTATAGTATAGACAAACAGGACAAAAAAATTCCTGTTTATGATTAAACTTATGTTTTACAAGAATTGGGCTCTGCCCCACCTGTCACCTTAACTGCAAATGGTTCTGTACTGTGTGTTCCAGGAACTGCAATCATGTCTTTGTTTCCAAAGCTTGTTCATAACCATCTCACAACCCTACCTTTGTTTTAAAAGATTATATGACCACCTATGACTACGTTATTATCACGGTGACTGCCCGTTATGCCTGCCCACCTTGCAAGCGTCTTTGTTTCAAGGTCGTAAGGACTGAGTTGTCTGTTCTGGTCCCGTAACCCTGCCTATTTTGCCCGCCAAAACCACCATTTGGAAACCCCCTACCCCTGAGGTATAACAGCCTTACCTTCCTCACATCCAGTGCTGACCTCTCAAACCCCGTCTTAGGGGAAGGCAGCCCATGGCAGCCCATGGACACGAATAAAAAAGCTCACTTTGATTAATTGTTCCATTGATGGTTTGGGTCTGTGTCTTTATTCTCCCATCTTTGCAATTAACAGGTCCAAGGCTAGAAACTCAAATACACAGGGTGTGATAGGCCCAGGGGGCTTGAGAACTTGGTGGCAATCCCTTTCAGAAACTGTAATGAGCACAAATCGGAGGCTGGGAGGCTCTGTCCTTTCCAAAGCCCAGTAAGACCCTTGTAAGTGTGTGCGTGCGTGTGTGCGTGTGTGCGTGTGTGTGTGTGTGTGTGTGTGTGTGTGTGTGTGCATGTGCGTGTGTGTGTGTGTGTGTGTGTGTGTGTGTGTGTGTGTATGTGTGTGTGTGTGTGTGTGTGTGTGTGTGTGTGTGTGTGCATGTGTGTGTGCACGCGTGCACTTGTATGGGGGGCAGTGCGTGTGCACATGAAAGCCAGAGGTCAACATCAGCTGTCTTCCTCACTTGCTCTCCACCTTATTTTTCTGGGAAATCTCTTTCCTAAACCAGGAGCACAAGACTGGGTTAGGCTGACTGACCCGGAAGCCCTCGGGATCTTCCTGCCTCTGTTTCCCCAGCATGACTACAAGTGGGTGTTAAGTCTCAAACCCAGGACAAACGGCTGAGGTACCTATTTAACATATCAAAGCTGGGCCTGGCCACCAGGTTCTCCCAGCATCCCTAGGTCCCTACCTGGAACAGAGTATGGCTCAAACACCCCGTCCTCTACCCTGAGCTCCCCAGCCAGGGGCTGGGCTGCCCTTCCCCCAGAGGCTCTTCCCTATGTCCTGCAGACATTTTGGTGATCTGCCCCTTTTTGTGTGCCTTTGGCTTCCTGGCTGCTAACACCTGGTTCACCTATCTCCTCCTCTCTCCCTCTTTCCACGCGCCCAGCCCAGTCTGGTCATGTCCACTCTGGATTCTCCCAGATGTCCCTGCCTCTGGCTGTGCTCTCCCACATATCCACAATGAACTTTCTCCTCCACCATACCTAGGAGCAGTCATGTCCTTTCCTTTCTTTTTTATTTCTTTTTTCCATGCAGTAGCACTGCATCCGTGGACTGTTTGGTTTGGGTTATTGGGGGGGGGGGGTTGTTTTGTTTGTTTTTTAAACATGGGTGCTGGGGATCAAACTCAGGCCCTCATGCCTCCGGGCAAGCACATTTTACCCACTGAATCGTCTCCACTGCCTTTGAAACTACTTACCATCAGCCTGAAAAGTCACACAGACCTCTGCATCGGAAGCTGGCTTCATAAAGACAAAAAAGCAGAGTTGGCAGGGACTTCCTGTCTGGAGACGACAGGGCAAACACATCCCTTGTCCTTTTGAGTTTTGGGAGGCATCCCGCACTTCTTAGCCTGAATGCAAGAGGTGAGGAGCCTCTCCCAGACCACAGATAAGAAAATGTAACAACTAAAAATTGTTACCTCAAATAGCACATGAACTTAGAAAACAGAGCCTGTGCTCAGTGTGAAGGGCAAGGCCTGCCTATGCAGTTTCTAACTACTGTCTGTATTTTCAACATGCGACCTTGTTACAGTTGATTTAAGTCTACTGTGTTTTTCACAGGGCATTAACAGGGCAGGGTAAAATTCTCCAGTCTCCTCAGTTTCTAGGGTTTCTAATACACTTCAGACCCATTTTGTTAGGTCTCAAATGGCTATCTGAGGTGCCTATTTAACATATCAGAGTAGACCTGGCCACCAGGTTCTCGCAGCATCTCTCAGTACCTGTTACAGAGTCATCCTGGTTGGCCTACTGTAGCTAGTGTTTTCCTGCCTGGCCCACAGTCAGGACAAATCTTTGTCACCCGCCAGTCCCACAGCCGCTCAGACCCAACCAAGTAAACAGAGACTTATATTGCTTTAAACTGTATGGCCGTGGCAGGCTTCTTGCTAACTGTTCTTATATCTTAAATTAATCCATTTCCATAAATCTATACTTTGCCACGTGGCTCATGGCTTACTGGCATCTTTTCATGCTGCTTGTCAGGGTGGCAGCTGGCAGTGACTCCTTCCGCCTTCCTGTTCTTTTATTTCTCTTCTCTCTTAGTCCCGCCTATACTTCCTGCCTAGCCATGGGCCAATCAGTGTTTTATTTATTGACCAATCAGAGCAACTTGACATACAGAACATCCCACAGCAGCCTACCCCACGTCCTACCCTAAACTCTCCAGTCCAGGGCTCAGGCTTCCCTTCTCCCCAGCTTCTCTAATTCCTATATAACTTGGGTCATTTTGGCTAATGATCCTTTTTCACCCCCTGGCCTCTTGGTCTCTGGGTTCCCAGGTACTCTCTGCTCCATCTCTCTTCTCTTCCTCTCTTGCTCTTGCCCCACCCCTCCTGGCCTGGTTCAGTGTGGACCCTTCCAGATGCCACTGTGCTCTCCCTCATATCTACAGCCAACCTCCTTCACCACACCTAGGAGTGTCATGTTCTCATTATGTTTTCATTCATGTTTTATAAGTGCATGTCCTTTATTTTATGTGTGAGGATACAGATGCTGAATTTAAAGGTGCTATGCTCCAAGATTTTTCTGTGTCATTGGAAAGACAGATATGCTTCCAATATAGCAAATTAAATGTTATTTAAGAAGAAATTCAGTATATCAAGGGTGAAAATAAAGATGAAATGATGGGTGGATGAATGGAGATTGAAGGTGATTTATATTTTACTCCCCATGTATGACAGTTTATGGTACAGGTTACACAACAAATATCCTAAAATGCTCCAGTCACAGCTCACTTGGTCCACACACTTTACATTTTTATCTGGAGAGCCTCTCTAAGTATTATGCTGTTTTAAAAAAAAATCTGTCAACATGTTGTAAAACACTAACTTTTGTACCTGCTTATAACCTACCCCTCTTTTGCTAATATACAAATATTTTAAAGCTGTTTTTTGGAACTATAACCATATTCTATTCACTGTATTGAGTATTTTTTCATACATTGCCACTTAGTCCCCCAAACAACGTTATGGATGTGGTCATTTTTCTTAGCATATATGTGAGACAGGCAAGAAAATTTAGACTCTCAGAAGAAAAGTAATTTTCCCAAAGTCAAACACTGAAAAGTCGTAACACGTAGACCATTGAGCACAATTAATAGACCAGTGAGAGACACTGTGTCCCCTGCAGGATCTTTCTGTCCCATGCAATGGTCTCTGTTCTCTGCCCACACAGTCAAAGAAATGGACAGTGTGTTATCTGGGGCATTCTGTTTTTTCTGGCTTCCTCCCAGGGCCACAGACTCCTACACACTTAAAAAGTAGCATCCAGCTCTGTAGCCAGGAGCAGCAGGAGCAGAGCAAGTGAGCATGGACAGGAGCCACTGTGTGACATTCCTACGGAAGCACAGCTCTCTCTCCCCAGCCTCCTTGCCCCAACATGGGGACAAAGGTAGTTCCTACTGACTTGGCATTGTGGGAAATGGAACCAGCAACTGTCTTCAACTCAAGGCAACATTGACAAAGACTATCCACATGACTACTTACAACTCTGTCCTGTTCCAGTCATTGCATCTCTAGAGCCGGTATTCAAAAACCAGTAGAATTCAACATGGTCCCTTTGGAGAGAGCATCCAACGCTATCAACATGAGCTTCCTCTCTCCTCTCTGCATATCATGGGGTTGCTTTCTTCAGAGTGAGTGCTGACCCATTCAGAACACCACATCCCTCCACCCTTTACCTCTAGGCTTCAGTCTCACAGTCTTTTAACATCCAACAACTTAGCAAGAAAGGGTTCTTTTAAGATGTTGAGTTTGAGGCACTGTAGGACATTAAAATGAGGTAATTTCTTGGAAGGGGGGTGAATCAGGAGCATAAGAGAAAGATTAATGTTTAACATATAAATGCTAAAACAAAATTGATTCGTGCTTAGGCACCCCATGGTATGCACTAAGAAATGAGCCTCAGTTTCCAAGTCGGCAAGTTCTTTAGCTCATTCATTCATTCATTCATTCATTCCCTCCCTGGGAGTGGTGGCACAGCAAGAGATTGGCTCCTGTTTCAGGCCAGTTTGAGCTGTAATGAGTTCCTGGCTAGGCTGAGCTATACAGTAAGATGAAGGTCATATAGTGGGTTCAAAAGCTAGCCCGGGTCAGAGAGCAAGTCGAGGATAATGACTGAAACTGACTTATTGGAATTGCGAGGGGCTACAACATTTGTGCAGGATGAAGGTTGAGCTCATTTAGAGGAGCTGAGGGGGAACACACACACACACACACACACACACACACACACACACACACGCCAGTGCTATCAGAAGTTGCAGGTATTTCTGGCTTGACTGGGAGCAGAGTGGGTTGCTCTTGATTCCCAGGCACATTGTGCAGGTGGAGTGGAACAGTCAGGCCGGGGCTAAGCAGTTCCTTATGGCTAGGGGCTATTGTCCAGTACAGCCTGACTCAGTTCCTCATGTGGACCTGAGGCTGTTACCCAACAATGATGATGGGGGCGGGGGCAGCTGGAGAAGGAACAGAAAGGAGAGAAGGCCCTGGAGGAGGAAGAATGGAATCCGAGGAAGGAGTAGGAGGGAGGAGAGGTGGAGAACGGAAAGGCGGAGGCTGTGGGGGGGAAGGATGAGTGGAGGAGGACTAATCCTCCTTTATTCTAGAAATCTCCAGACATTACTGAGCACTGCACCAAGTGCCTCCCGCACGTGGAAGATGGCTCAGCTAGCCGTTTTTTCTCAGAGCCTGTAGCCCGGCCAACCTCCCCACCACCCCCGGGGGAGGGGGGGGGGCGGGCAGCGGACTACAACTCCCGGCGTGCCCCGGGGGCGGGCCGAGCCGTGGGCGTGGCCTGCAGCTGCCACAGCAGGCGGGCGGTACCGAGTGGAGTCGGCGGGGCCGAGCTCCCGGATGTGGAGACGTTGGGGCGGCGGCGTGGGAGGAAGATGGACGCGCTGGAGAAGGGGGCCGCCACGTCGGTGCCCGCCCCGCGCGGACGGCCGTCCCGGGGCCGGCCCCCGAAGCTGCAGCGCAGCCGGGGCGCGGGGCGCGGCCTGGAGAAGCCGCCGCATCTGGCGGCGCTAGTGCTGGCCCGCGGCGGCAGCAAAGGCATCCCGCTGAAGAACATCAAGCGCCTGGCGGGGGTTCCGCTCATTGGCTGGGTCCTGCGCGCCGCCCTGGATGCGGGGGTCTTCCAGAGGTGCGCATGTGCGGGAGCGGGGTCCGGGGGTCGGGGGTCGGGGTCCCCAAGCCTGACCCTGCACGGCCCCTGCTGATGGGCACCTGTCACCTCTGGGCTGCGCGGACTGTCGGGTGCTGTTGCAAGGCCTGGGAGGCAGCAGGTGCATGAATGGAGTCCGGAGTTGGGGCTCTCCAGCCTGGAGAGTCTTCCCTCACCTTTGGGGGGAAAAATACTCTAGCTGTGAGGCTGTGAGTCAGCACAATGCGGAAAGCTTCCTACGTGTGTACGGGGTATGGCTGTTTTATGGGTGTGAATGGCTTTCGCCTGCCTCTTGAACTTTGGCCTCTCTAACGACAGTTTAATTTCTGCATCATTTTGGCTTCTACCAGATTGATCAGGAGTAACAAGTTGATGCCATTCATCAAAGGAGGAAGATAAAACCGTTTGCCAAGAATGAATTTAAATGCACATGCTAGCTGCAACCTGATTGTGCTTTTATTTATTGCTACCTTTGGATTTTAAGATGATTGATCCTGAAGAATATTAATTCCCCATATTACATAGGCAGATTTATTATCCAACTTTGTTTAAAACTGCGATAGCAAAAGGTATAAATTTATTAATTTTCTGTATGTTTTAACCCAAAAGGAAGCTCTGGGTGGGTGGAGCCAAGCAAATAGAGCTGGCATTCTGAAAATAACACGTAATAGGAAGTGTGCTACGGAGAGATAGGGGAGTGTTGGGGGTTTGGTTAGGTTCAGTCAACATTTCCAGAGCCCCACTTCTTGCCATACACATGCAAGGAAATAACAAGATAGGCCATACACAGTTCTATCCCATATGGAGGTCAGGTTTGGTTTTTGGCTTTTTCGTGTTTTTAACCCTCTCAGAATACAGACTGAAAAGGAGTGAGAAGTGTGTATAGGCAACAGTGGCCAAGTAAAATCTCAAATTCATGGAAGGGAAGAGAGATCGAAGTCGTATTGACAGTAGATTGAGAACAAAATTATTATTTATGATTCAGGTCACATGTCAGGATATGACTTTCAGAGATGATTCAGAAAGGGTAGTGGTTGAACTGGAGAGATGGCCCGGCACTTGAGAGCATGTGCTGTTCTTCCAGACGACCCAAGTTCAGCTCCCGGCACCATTGTTAGGTAGCTCACCGCTGCCTGTAACTCCAGCACCAGGAGATTGGATTCCCTTTTCTGGTCTCCTCAGGCCCTTCCACTCACCTGCACGTTTCACACATGCACAGTCTTTTAAAAGGAGAGTGTGATTGACAGAGGAGATGGCTCTGTGGAGAGAGTGCTTGCCACGCCTGAGAAACTGAGTTCTAATTCCCTGAGCCCACGTAAAGTCCAGGAGAGAGACTAGACTAGTGCTTCTAATTACACAAGACAGGAGGTGGAGAAAGGAGAGTCTGGACACTCGTGGGCCGGCCGGCCTGGTGTATCCAGGGCACAGCAAAGGAGACGCTGTCTCAAGGTGGAAGCTGAGGACCAGGACCTGCGGTTGCCCTCTGACCTCCACACGTGACACACGTGCCATGACACTCATGCCTGCACTCACACAAACATTACATACAAGTACGAAAAGAGCCAGTATCTCAAGAACAATAACCAGGCTTAAGGACAAAAGATGAATCTTTTATTCAGCAAATGCTGTTCACCTACTGTGTGACGACTGCTGCTCTGTCTTGAGCCAGCTGGAACCAGTCTGTGTGGAACCATGACAGATGCAGCCCTGCTGCCCACTCAGGAGTCACCAGCCACAGACATTAGTAGGAAGAGTAAGGCTTATTGGCCATGTCAGCAGCTGGAAGATGGTAGATTGTACCCCTGTTCCATCTCACCAGAAGTGGCACCGTGAAGTTCATATGGGACTTCTGAGGAGTCTGCTTTTAGCTGTAGTCAAGTGGACCCTGAATGGCCATCCATTTTCTTGGTTGTCAGCTCCCTGGCTGTTTTGACATTCAGGTGTTAGCAGGCATTCCTGATCCTTGTAAACCTGAAGAAAGGTGATTAATAAGAGGTGGTGTGGCTGATGCTGGTCTTTGGCAGTTTCCCTTACCCTTTGCAGGCAAGGCTGCCCTTACTGGTTAGTTCTCTGGGGAGGGAGGCAAGATAAACAGTGAAAAACACGCTGGCTAGTCCATGCTGGAGGCTGTGTTGTGCAAGCCCTTCTCTGTCTCTGCGCTTCCTGGCCACCGTGAAGTGGGCCTCTCTGCTCCACTGTGCCCTCTCCGCCGTGATACTCTGCCTTACCACAGGCCACAGTGTTTGAGCCAAGCAACTATGGAAAGACCTCAGAAAGCCAAAATAAATCTTTCCTCCAGTTGTTCTGTTATCACCATAACCACCACAGCTGAGCAGCATGCAGAACGCAGTTGTATGTGTGGTATCAGATGAGATCTGTTATTGTAAGGGTCATAAAGTAGTGCACGGTGATGGTATACCCTGTCACAAGAATCTTCTCTTTCCTCTTTCGGGATAGGCTGTCCCTTTCTGATGTCAAGTAGAGTGTCATAGAACCGCCAGCCTCTGCACACATGACATAGTCTCCAGCAGCTTAGGACCATATTCTTAACTGTGGTCCCCTTGCAGCAGCATACCCACCTGAGAAGATGCAGTAGTCTTCTATTCCATTCCAGAGGGATGGACCATATGTTCCCCGGAAGTCATGATGAGCTCATAGACCCCCAGCCCCTCCCTTTCAGAGTGAAAGTGAGCTCTCAGTTGTAGAAACTTCCTGTGCCCTCTGTGACAGGACTCTACAGTGGAGATCTGTGCTTCTCTGTTCACGTGAACTGCAGACATTCTGCAAGGTAACTTCTCTCAGCCCCTGTGGGAAGATGAACCGTGGTGGGCACCTGGGGCTTGAGCTTGCATTTGTGTCCCCGTCATGAGGATAGGCACTTGTTTCTCATCCTCCCCGTAAGCAGCGATTCATAAACTGACACACACCTTCATGTGGGCTGACTGAACATCTCTTGGTGCCTCTCCCTTGCCGGCCCGGTTTTTGAAAATGCTTCTGGCTTTTGGTTTCAGGATGTTGGCGTCTAGTTTCTTCCTTCTTGCAGTAGCTGTGGAGGACATTGTGCCCTTACTAGCTGTCCGAGTATCTGGGCTTGTTTATATGCAGTACTCATGTTTTCCAGGCACAGTCGGCTCTTCTCACCTTAAAGCTTTAGAAGCCTCTCTTCATCGGACCCCACTGCATCCCTCAAGCCAGTCACTGTCATTCTCAAGCCAGCTAGTCACTGTCAAGTAGAACACAGTGCCTGCACTAGTTCAGTTGGCCCCACCTCAGGAAGCCGCTGACAGCCCTCGCCGAAGCATCCTGAGGAAGGCCGAAGAACAGTTACCAAGTGAGGGGAGATTGTCAGATGAAAACTCAGCAAGTAGTGGCTCGCAGACATTGGAGGTTTTGCTGGGAAACTCCTGCTTTGTTTATTAAACTGTCTACGGGGAGCTGGTGAGATAGCTCAGCAGATAACACACTTGCCACCGAGCCTTAGAACCTGAATTTGACCCCTGGGATCCTCCCAGTGGAAGGCGAGAACAGACTCCTCCACACACTGAGGCATTTGTGTGCCCCTCACTCCTACACACTACATACGTAAGGTGAAAAAATGTAAATGCACCCACATAAACTCCCGTTAGGAGTAATGCAGGCCTCAGCTTCCTGAAGCAGTCCTCTGTCCATGTAGACTGAGTTGTTGCTGGTGTGGACAGTGTCTTGTGTTTCTTTGAGTTGCCTGCAGGACCTGTAGCAGCAGCAGCAACCAGGAGGAATAACCCCCCTTTCCTAGAACAGCAGCTTGAGTGTCTGTCCAGCTCTGCCCTCTCTAGCTTGTACCAGGTGACTTCACTCGCCTGTTTCTGGTGGTACCTGCTTATGGGCATCCTCTGTGGGGACCTGTGGAGATTAGCTGGGTAGTAGAAGGTAATAGACCAGCACTGCTTCTATCAGTGTCTGCCGACTCATTCTGAAAAGTAGTCCTGTGCTACTGTTTGTGCCCTGCTTTGGAGTCAGCAGTGTGGCGGGGGTGAGGGTGCAGATCACAGCCTGGCCACCCAGTAATCACGATTCCATCGCCTCTCTACCCCAACATCTCCACCTACAGGATGGACTTGGATGTACATCTGAGAGGAGAGGCTCGGAGAGGATTGCTGGAGATAATGTGCCTTCAGCCCTGATGTAACACGGACAGTTTTTCCTTGTATCAAGTGCTCCCATCCAGCAATCTGATTCTTCCCTTGGGCCACGGTTCCCTTGCATGTAAATGGAGAATTAGTAACCCTGAAAATGCCTTCAACCCTGACAGTCCTTTTTGACTTGGGGCGGTTAATGGAATCATGTCTTTATTCTGTCTTTCAGCTTTCAGCAGACTTATTCTAGACAGGGCCACACAGTATGTATTGCCAGTTTTGCAGGCCAGGTGGCCTCTTGTAACGTCTCAGTTCTGAGCCTGTATGTTATAAAAGTGGCTGGTGGTCCATGGATGAAGGGATGTGGCCATCTGCCAGTAGAATGTTATCAACAGTCTGAGGGGGAAACACTACCTTGCTCATTCTGGTAAACCATGTATCTTAGATCCTCAATTAAAATGCATAGATTGGAACTGAACTGGCTTCGTAGGACCCCTGGAAGACTTTGGAGCATCCTCCCTACCTACAGTTCTTGCTTTTCTTCCTTCAGCAAACACTTAGGTTAGAAGGAAGAAACTTAGAGCAGTCTGCTGTGTGTTTTCAGGACCAGAGGAGACTGGAAATTCAGATTATTTTGTTCAAAGCCATGCTTTGGCTCAGGCTGAACATGATGGAAGTTAACAGAATGTTTCCAGGTTGCTAAACTATGCTGCTAAGATGGTCAGCAGTCCCCAAAAAGGCGAATGAGCATGTTCATTAGAGAACTGTTCCTCCAGCTGGGAAGAGTCTTGATTTTCAACCATGCATCAGCAGTGGTGTGAGCAAATCTGAGAGCAAGGTGATCTTTTGAATCTTGTACAACAAAGTGGTGAAAATCAACATACATTTTAGTTTCATTTCTAAGCCTGTGAGGGGCCTGTGCTCTGTTATCGTTCCTGAAATGACACTTTGTGGTTCAAGATAACTGCACAGGCACCATGGCCGATATTCTGTGTGCTGAGTTAGATAGAGTGTGACTTCATTCCATACTAAAGCCGTTGACTTGGACCTTGACATTTACTCCCTTGGAGTTGTTTTTAGGCCATCTTCTCATTCTTGTTCATTCTTTACCTTTTGCCCATTTTGCAGACACCCCTCAGCCAAAGAGAGATCTGTCCACCTGGTCCCTTTAGTCAAGAGGATCATTGTGTTCAATGTGTTGTATGTGTTCCTGTCCCCAGTGCCCCCATGTCACATATGACATGCACAGAGCTTTTCAGTTTTCTTCCAGAGCAAATAAGCCAGTGTGCAGTCCTTTATTAGCTCTTCTGTTTCAAGGCTTGGAAAATTACCATTTTTACCCCTTCTTCCTGTAGCGGGTGATTTATATTTCATGCACTCAGCCGTAGGCATACCTACAGTTATCACGACCCTTGTGCTGCGGCACCACTGCTCTTGACTACTCACCTTTCATTCATTCATCAAACACAGCCAAGTACATGTTAGTCATCAAGAACTGTAAAGCGTGTGAGGGAAGGGAAGGCATTAGAAGGAGCATGCTTACTTAGCTGTTCTCATGTCTTTCCCTGACGGTTTAGCAGAAATTACAGTATTGTATGGGTCTGTCTCTATTGAAAGGCCAAGAGTTCCAATAAATGGACTGCCCTGCATCTGCTGTCATGCCTCAAGGTCTAAAGTAGTGCCTGGGACAGAATAGATTGCAGCAAGCATTTCAAGAATAAAGGGATGAGAAAAAGGAAGGACGACAAGCTGACAGACTTCTTTTTAAAACAAAAATCACTGAAACCTCCACAGTTGAATGAATCCTCACTCAGTTGTACTTCAGCTGTAAGCTAAATGCCAGGAATGTGTGCCTTCTTTTGGTTCATTTTTACTATATTCTGCTGTCCTCCCCCTCCACCTGCATTTTCAAAATCCAGTGCAGTTGCTTCATTGGCGGTTCACTTGGTTATATAATGTTGAAAAAAAAAAATCTGTGGGCAAACTATTTACAGTGCAGAAGTCATGAGCTCTTTGCTTTGCATCAAGTGACATGAGTAGGTGCTGGAGACTTGACCATTAGCCTGTAGCCATCTTGTTGAACAGGCTCTCTCTGAGGGGGGAAAATTGGGGCTTATTGACTTTATCCATAACATGTTTTTCTCTGTCCTGCCAGTCAGCTCCCAAATAATGACACTTATTATTACATAAAGACTTATTAATTATTAATTAAGAAAGCTCAGCCTTAGCTTACTTAGGCTTGTAGCTCTTATAACTTAAATTAACTGATTTCTATTAATCTATGTGTTGCCACATGGCTCATGACTTTTACCTCTCCTGCATGTCCTGCTTCCTCTGCATCCAGCAGGTGACTCCCCCTTTCTTCTTCCCAAAGCTCTTTCTGTCTGGAAGTCCTGCCTACCTCCTGCCTAGCTATTGGCCATGTAGCTTTTTATTAAACCAATCAGAGTGACATATCTGTACAGTGTCATCAAATATCTCAAAACATTTCCCCTTTTTGTTTAAATAAAAAAGAAAGGGTTTTAACTCTAACATAGTTAAATTTATACAATAAGCACAATTATCAGGTAAAAATTACATTTGCAATGTCCAGTCCATTTGTATTTGGCAATTTTCAAGAAAATACTCTACTATCTATCCTATCCCAATGAGTCCAAAGTTTTATACCCAAACCACTTTTAATCATAACTTGTATTACCAATCCAAAATTATCTTTTTAGATGTCAAAACATTTTCTTAGATAAACAATTTAAGCTTCTATATTTCTCAACCTTATAAACTTTACATCTCTTATATAAGTTTTTTTTTTTAAATTTGGTAACAAGGAAAAGTGTTAAACTGTAACTAACTAGTCTTCAACCCCATCAAAGACCCAAGAAGAATATAATGTTACCTGAGTAAACAGGAAGTGCAGAGCAAACAACTTCCAAACATATAGAAATGACAGAGACAGCTGCTGCCTGGATAATCACCCAGGGTTCCTCTGCAATGTTGGGGCATCTACAGTCAACAAGCCTAGAATTTCTGACAGACTTTTGTGAAGCAGGAATTCTGAAGGGCTGTCATACCTCATCTTGGCAAAGTTTGGCAGTCATTTTCTTTTGTGTCCTGCTTCTCAAGTTTGGACAGCATACTGTCAGCCCGAAATCATGTACAAGAAGCTGGATGAAGGCCTTTTTTAGAATTAGTTAGTACTCTATGTGACCATTAATATCACAACAGAAAATTTAAATATATAAATCATTTAAATTTTGAGATAATATTTATACCTTAACAAAAGTTTTAAAGAGTCAAAATGAAACCAAAGGATTATGAGATTAGTGTCAATAGAATAGTCCTTTAATTTTGTTTTTTCTTCTGTCCCATACCTGGTGGCTTTTCTGACACAAGACAGAGATTTTGGATTTTCCTTTAAAACACATGTTTGGATTTAGAGAAGGATAGAGCCACTCTCCATCTCTGAAGCCAGCTTTAATTTTTAATTGAATTGGGACTACAATAAAAATAATTTGCCTTATATGTCTGTAGAGAACAGCAGAAACACACATTTGGGTAGATTTATGAAATTTTATCCTGTTGGAAATGTGCTATATCATTAGGCCATTTACTCTTTTTCTTGGGCATTTTCTCTGGATGATTTGTCCTTTTAGTTCAGATGTCTCATTTGTCCAGTGGTCTTCAGAATTCTTAGTTGGATGCCTTGGAAACAAAACCCTGCCCCAACCCTGACTTTGGGGAGTTTCCTTTTTGGCAGATTATATCTGATCAAATAAAAGGCATTTGTTAGTCCCTTAAATTAGTTTACATTGAATGGCCATGCTGTTGTTTGAATCTAATCTTTATCAATTTTGATGGTATCCATAGCTTTTCTTCTCTTGTACAAACAAGAGCAAAACCTCTTCCCCAACGTAACACATATCCCTTTCTTTTTATTAAGCATATCTTTTAAAGTACAATTAGGTCTTTCTATAACTGCTTGTCCTGTAGGATTATGTGGTATACCTGTAATATGCTTTATGTTGTAATATGCAAAAAATTGTTACATTTTACTAGAGACACATTGTCAGTCTTAATTTGTACAGGTATTTCCATGATGGCCATAACTTCTAATGTGTAATTACAAAATCATCTTTTTTCAGAACTCAAAGCAGTTGTCCATTGAAATCCTGAATATGTGTCTATGGTATGGTGTATATATTTTTAATTTTTCAAACTCTGCAAAATGAAACACCTCCATTTGCAAAATTTCATTTCTTTGAGTACCCTTTGGGTTATTTCCTGCAGGTAGTGAGTTTGGTTATACAAAGAACAAGTAGGACATTTCCTTATAATTTTCTTGGTTTGTTGCCCAGTGATAGAAAATCATTCTTCAAACTCTTGCTATTAACATGGTGTTTCTTATGACATCCTGGGGCTTCTAGCACATTTCCTACCAATAGGTGATCAATTTCATCATTACTTTGTGCTAGAGGGCCTGGTAGACCTGTATGGGATCTGATATGTGTTATATGCATTTCTATTTCTGATCACTTCTTGTAATTGAATAAATAACAAAGCTAATTGTGAATCCTGGAATAAGTTCAGCAGTTTCAATATGTAAAACAACTTTCTGCATATAAGAGTCATTAGCTATATTAAGAGCTTCTGGAAAATCTATAATACCATGAGAATAACATATAATTCTGACTTTTGAACAGAATCATAAGGGCTTTGAGCCACTTTACTTATATTTCCTGACTTACAGCCTACCTTTCCTGGTTTATTTGCATCAGTATAGAATGTAGGGGCTCCAGAAATTGATGTTCTCTGTACAATGTAAGGAAGGATCCAATTAGTTTCTTTTATAAAATGAAGTCTCTTGGTTTGGGGATATTTATTACTAATCTCTCAAAAAAAAATTACTGCAAGTTCTTTACCAATGTTTATTTTCTGCCCATAATGAGGAAATTTCAGCATTAGTAAAAGGTACCACAATTTCTGCTGGGTCTATTCCTGCTAATTGATGAAGTTTAATTTTTTTTTCAGAATCAATTCAGAAATCTTTTCTACATGTCTTACTTTTTTACTCTGTTGGTGTGGTAAAATTATCCATTCTAAGATATTATCTTCTCTCTGCATAAGAATTCCTGTAGGAGAATGCATAAAAGATAGAATAACCAGAATACGATCAAGCTCTGGATCTAAGCGATCCACATGTGCATCCTGTAATGTCTTTTCTGTCAAAGCCAATTCTCTCTCAGCATCAGCTGATAATTTTCTTAGACTTTAAGTCTGTATCACCTTGTAAGGTTTGAAATAAATTACTTAAATCTTGAGTTGTCAATCCAGTTGTGGGATATATCGAGTTAATATCTCCCAGCAATTTTTGAAAATCATTAAGAGTTTGTAATTGGTCTCTCCTGATTTGTACTGTCTATAGTTGAATTTTTTGTAAACCTATCTTATATCTTAGGTAATTAATTTGTATTTTTCAGGAACAATTTGTAATCCCCAACAAGGCAAAATTTTCTTCACCTCTCCAAACACTTTTTCTAAGGTATCTGAGTCTGAATCAGCTAGTAAGATATCATCCATATAATGGTAAATTATAGATTAATGAAACTGTTTAAAAATTATTTTCAATAGTTGTTGTACAAAATATTGGCACAAGGTAGGGCTGTTTAACATCTCTTGTAGAAGAATTTTCCACTGATATCTTTTAACACCCTGGGAATTATTATAAATAGGCACTGTGACAGCAAATTTTTCTTTATCCTTTTCTTGCAAAGGTATAGTAAAGAAGCAGTCTTTTAAATCAATCACTATGGTAGGCAATCTTTTAGGTAATACAGAAGGCGAGGGAATTTCAAGCTGTAAAGATTGCATTGGCTGAATTACTTTATTTATGCCTCTTAAATGTTAACATTCTCCATTTTCCAGATTTTGTTTTAATGGCAAATATAGGAGTGTTCTAAGGACTCTGGTTGATTCTTAGATATGTTGAGCATTTAGCTGCCCCTGTACCAGCTGTTCTAATGCCTGTAATTTTTCTGACTTCACTGTATGTATTAGCCACCTGTGGCTTTAATTTTCCTCTCTGTTCTTCTGGCCCTATACACTCAACCATATTGTGGGAGACTCTGATGCTCCCAATACTGACTATAAAGTTTGCTTTGAATCAAAGGGCAGAGCTAGCTACTAGCTGACCAAATTAGCCATAGAGGTTTTGGAGGACCGAGGACAGGTAGAGAGACACAGGAAGAAGTAGAGTGGGGGCTTAGAGTCTTGGCCCTTTTTTGGATCAAGGAAGGAGACAGGAGGTCACTGGTTGTTTCCTTGCTGCTTCTCTGATCATTCCGGTTCTTACCCCAGTATCTGACACCCGAGTTTTTATGGATAAAGAATAATTAGATAAACACTTCATCTGGTGACCCACATTGGGTCATATCTTCACATAGTGTAATCAAATATCTCGCAACATTTATCCTTTAATTTAAATCCTCAGTTGTGTGTATGCATGTGTGTGTGTGCGCGCGTGCATGCGTGCAATGCGTGCAGTGCGTGCGTGCGTGCGTGCGTGCGTGCGTGCGTGTGTGTGTGTGTATGTGTATGCATCTTGTAGGGGGGGAGCGGTACACAGAGGCCAGGGGAAGATGTCAAGTGTCCTGCGGTGTCACTCCCCACTTTATTCCATGAGAAGGATCTCTCACTGACTTTGGAGCTAGACCAGCAGCCACCAATTCCCAGCCATCCTTATCTTTCTGTCCTTCACAGTTCTGGGTTACATGCACCTTGCAACCATGCCTGGCTTTTTGTACATGGAGGCTAGCAATTTGAACTCAGGTCCTTTGTTTGTATAGCAAGCATATTCACCCACAGAACTATTGTCCTGGCTCTTAAATCCTGTTTCTACAAATGCTGAAGGGAATGTGTGAACTTAATAAATGAAATCCAGAGGTTGGAAATTTTTCCTTCCTTTCTTAAGTGATCTTGGATATATGACATGTATACTCTTTTTCTCTTGGTAAATGCTGAATGAAGGGGACAGAAAGCAAAGAGTACATGTATATGACAGACTACAAATCTTGAAAATATCTACATACTATCATTATTAGAGCATTGTGGCTCAAGTAATATTCATGTCTTCTATTTCTAGAAATGGGAGTTTATGAAGGTTCAGAAAGCAGGAAAGTAGAAAGCAGAAGGTTCAGGGAAGCATTTTGCTCTCTGTCTTGGTCTTAGAGAATCAAGCAGGCAGCTGTGCATTGTGGTGATGACAGGAGATGTTCCTCAGCCAGAGCAGTCATGGCTGTATCATCAGTGGTTGTTGCCTGGGTATCCACGTGAACACTGTTTTAAAAGTCAAGTTGAATTTTCTGGTCACTGTTAACCCAGATCTGGATATTTACTCTTTCTAAACTTAAGAGTATTTCAGTTAAGCAAGTCCAGTTTATTTCTACACATGTATTAGTCTCATATGTATGATGTTTTAGGTTATTTAAATTGGCATACAAAGTAGATCACCTTCAACTCACCTTATTTGACTTATGGTGCTCTCTTGCTTAGTCTGTTGCCATCTTAAAAATACTGAGTTCATTTTTTCCTAGTTTATAGAATTATAATCTAGAGCTACCTAAATAACGGTTTATTGTGTTGCTTTTATTTTTGCATTGTTTTGGATCTTTATGTTTTTGTTTATTTTTGTTGATGGGGTTTTGAAATAGGGTCACCCTATGCGGTATTGGCTGGCTTGGAACTTGGGGACATTGCCACACCCCCCACTCTGCTTCCTGAGCCTCGGGGGTCCAGGCGTGCACCACAGTGCCTAGATCAGTACCGCTCTAGTTGTACAAAAGCTTTTCCAGTGCCAAGTTGTGTGCACTGGTGCAGAGCTCTGCCAGTCTCTCCTGGGGACTTGGTTATTTAACTTTCTTCTTATTGTCTAAACAGCGTGTGGGTTTCAACAGACCACGATGAAATTGAGAATGTGGCCAAACAGTTCGGTGCACAGGTTCATCGAAGAAGTTCTGAAACATCCAAAGACAGCTCTACCTCACTCGACGCCATCGTAGAATTCCTTAATTATCACAATGGTATGAGTTTGACTACTCAACTCAAATTGTATGTGATCTGTAGCCATGTTCACCATCACACAAGACTTGGGTTAATGTTTCCTTTAAGATCTCAGTATTTTGTGATCACCAGGACTGTGTGTGTTTGATGTCTTTTCTTTGTGTTGTCTTCAGAGGTTGACATTGTGGGGAATATCCAAGCCACGTCTCCATGTTTACATCCCACCGACCTCCAGAAAGTTGCAGAAATGATTCGAGAAGAAGGCTATGACTCTGTCTTCTCAGTGGTGAGGCGCCATCAATTTCGATGGAGCGAAATTCAGAAAGGAGGTGAGTCAGCTCGTTGTACCGAAAGTCGGGCTTTGTCTCGTTTTGTGAATGTATACTATTAACAGTTTAGAGAGCTAAGGAGCAGTAATAGTGCTTGGAGCACAGCTGCAGTAGGCCATGACAGGTTATTCCTGCCTAGACCTTGTTGTAAAGCAAAATGGTAAAAAAACAGAGTACCTCAGCTTCCCACTCCTTAGACACCCCAGCCTCTGTTTCTGGCAGTTGGCAACGCAGACAGTTTTTAGATCAGCTCCTTTTATGTTGGTTCTTGGCCTGTCAGGTGAGCACCAAGCCACACCAGCCCTCCAGACTGAACTAGTACAGCACCTCCATAGGGAATCCTCAAGTCAAAGTGGGTGTTGAGGGTGATGAGCTGTGAGGACCTGTTCAATAAACTCAGTGAGTATTTAGGTTAAAGAGATGACAGATCCATAAACGATTGCTGTACATTGTAAAGAAGTTGGGAATGCTTGAGTAAGCGCCTCACAACACCCAGAGTGAGTGCTGGCAACTGCTGTTTTATCTTTTCGTGTGCTGCGACCCTTTGGAGCCCCAGGAAGCAGAATGCTGCTGGTGGACAGCGGCTGAACCAGGCCAGCAATTCCTGGGCTCTGTTACATTTCTTGTTTATAAAATCGTAGCTGCTGTCTGTGTCAGCTGTGTGACCAGTCCGTCACAGATTTCTGTGACATTTTCTGTCCTTGTTACAGTAGATGTGCATGTCCAACATGGCGGTCCTCATGCCACTCATGCTGTGTTAACCATGCCAAATTCAAATGCCCCTTAAAAGTAGAAATACATATCACAGGGCAATGGGGGGGGGGGCTTGGTGAGTAAAGCATTTGCCACAGTGTATGAGGCCCAGCACTCTGATCCCCAAAACCTGTGTAAAAGGTGGGTGGACATTGCAGCCTCCTATAGACAGAGACGGGATTCCTGGGAAAGTTGGCTGGCTATCATCATCAGTTTGCAAGCTCTGGGTGTGATTGACAGACCTAGCTGCACAAAATGAAGTGCCTGAGGCAAATGTCAGGCCTGCACTTCTCTGCACCACCCCCCATGTGCACACACGTGCTCATACACGTGCGACCATCATAGACCTGTGCACACACCAAATAGAAGGAAAAGTACACGCTGCACTTCTGCAATTTCATGTGGATTAGGGGTCACAGTATCTTGTTAATAATCTTATACTTACTGCAGACTGAGATGAGGTGATGACTGTTTTCTCCTGGCGTTTTAAGACTGTTTCCTGAAGCGCTGTCGTGAAGATGTTGTCTTCTGTCTTTCGTGTTTTTCTCAGCAATGCAGCTGCCATTCCCGTGATTATTTCCCCAAGTGTACACCTCATCTTCCTTGGGATGCTCCTAAGAGTCTGTGTCTTCTCTCTCCCCACATTGTGTGGTGATGTTTCTTAGTTCACCCCGCAGTAGCTGGTAACTTAGCAGCAGTGACACTGTCTCAGATCAGACTCTGGCCATGAGATGTTTCTCTAGTGTTTTCTTTGTCCTCTTTCTGGAATCCATTCAAAGTTAGTTTTGAGTAGTTTCTGGTTTGTGTTTCTCAGTCTGCCCTGCTGTCCTTATTCCTTACTCTGCTTACTTTTGAGCAATCCCAGCTGGCCTGAGTGCACTAACCTTCTATTCAGCCAGTTGGAACCTTGAATTACTTCAGGGTTGTTGTTGTTGTTGTTGATTTGTAGTCTGCATATTTGAGTTCGTTTTTTAGGAATTCCATTCCCTGGTGAAATTTTCAAGTTTATCCACCTTCACGATCTTTTTCTTTAATGTCTTTAGCATATTTATGGCAGTTATTGAAAAGTTCTTTGTGCAAATTCCAGCATTTTGGTTTTTCACTGAGTCATCTCTCCTGCTGTTCGTCCTCTTGAATGTGACCTTCCTGTTTCTGCTTCTCTGTGTGTCTCACGGTGTGGCATGTACCTGCCATAGACGTTGGAATCCACGTTTTCCTTTGGAAAGGACTCACCTCCACCTCTGTGATACACAGGGATTAGGAGCTGGAGACGGGTTCAGTGAGAAGTTGTACAGACTCGCTGTAATTCCAGTCCACCGCCCCGTGCCGTGCCGATTGTGGGAAGGTCTCATAGGTACAGCTTACTCCCAGTCAGCCACCCTAGACAGTGTAGGAAACGCCATCACACCGTGCTGTGAGGACAGGAGAGCCATCACACAGTGAGTGCTGTGAGCACCAGAGACACCAGCCCTCTGGTACCGTGAGACACTTGCCTGCTCTCCAGCCCGCCCTCCTGCCCCTGTGTGTGACATGGCGGTGGGAAGAACTGGTGATACAGTTGTCCTGTACCTGACAGTCCACACATGTCCGTGAGTCTGGATCTTTTCTCAAGTCTTCATGCAGCAGACTCCCTCTGGTTGTGCCAAGTGTGAGCTTGCTCATCTGCCCTCACACTCCATCAAGTGTCTCCAAGGAGAAGGGCTTGTCCTGTCCCATCTTGTTGAGTCCCCTGAATTTTTAGCTGCCTGTCCACACCTCTGTTGCAGGTTCCCTGAAGGCAGAGAGCTCTATCTGTTGAAGTCCAGAAGCCTGAAAAATGGGTTGCCACTAGCTAGTCAAACATATTTGCTGAGTTTCCTTAATTTACGTCAGACACAGTCAGATGGCACAGAGCGTGGTTAGTAAGGGAAGTGGGTATAGGTTAGTCATGGGAGCCTTCTCATACAGAGGTGACAGCCCAAAGTAAGATTCTGGAGTGACACCAACATGTACATGTATGCATACCTGAATACACACACATATGCATATACCCCCCAAATATACATACACATGCATGTATACCCAAACACATCATTATACCCAGACTTGGGTGTAGTCTGAAGTTTTCCTGTGTCCTGCCCAGCCCGTGGTCAGGACAAATCTCTCCCACCTGCAGTCCTGTAGCCGCTTATAAAATAATCACGCAGAGGCTTAATATTAGTTATAAATTGTATGGCCTATGGCAGGCTTCTTACTAGGTAGCTCTTATAACTTAACTCATCCCATAACTATTAATCTCTGTATCACCACGTGTTTACCTGTGTCCCATTAAATATTGCTCCTTCGGTGGCTGGCTCGTGTCTCTCTGCCTCCACCTTTCTTCTTTTCTGTCTCCCTCCTTGGATTTACCACCTGCCTCTAAGCTACCTTGCCATAGGCTAAAGCAGCTTATGTATTAACCAGTGGGAACAACATGTATTCATAGATTACAGAAAAACATCCCCCAGCAATTGGGAATCCAGTCAGAGCAGAAGGGACTCTCTATATTGATAACAAAAGCTTCACTGTCCATCCATTATACTCCTTAGTGTTGACACTGCTGGGCTTTCATTATCAATATCATAAATATTTATTTTTGTGTTTCATATATCTTAAGCACCAAATAAAAACATTTACCTATTTTCACTGGTGTAAAGCTTTGATATGGGCTCAGAGTGTAGATCAGTTGGCCGAGTGCTTGCCTAGCATGCACAAGGCCCTGAGTTCACATCAGCCTTGCATAATACTGGGCATGTTGGCACATGACTGTCATGCCATCCTATCACTCAGGAAGTGGAGCCAGGAACATCAGAAGTTTAAGGTCATGTTCAGCTAAGTAGGGAATTTGAGGCCAGCCAGGGTTATATAAAACTCAAAAACAAAAAAAGCCAAAACCTTCCAGTGATTTAATAGGAAAGTCCTTAGTTTTCTGTGATAATTCTATGAAAGCACTTTCTAACCGTGTTAGATAAATGCGCACACACTGTATTTCTGCAGCTGGAAATAATGAGAAATAGACTAAAGAGGTCAAGTTTGGAATGATATTTTATGACAAGTCCCAATCCTTGGGAGCTGTTCGAAGGTTGCCTGCATGCCCTCCAAAATCACAGAGCTTGTAGAAATACCTTAAACTTGAATTTCTCTGAATTCCTTCATGAAATACTTTTTCTGATATTAACAGTTTAAAAGTAGATACAAGTAATTGTCCCTCTAGAAGTAGTACCTTTTGTTTCTCTAGATACAGATGTATGCATTCTGAGGGGATTTTTATTTGTGCCTTTACTAAGTGAACAGTGTCTATTCTAAGTAATGTAGACTACTGTAGCTTTTGCTTTTAGTTCGTGAAGTGACTGAGCCTCTGAACTTGAATCCAGCTAAACGGCCTCGGCGACAAGACTGGGATGGAGAGTTATATGAAAACGGCTCATTTTATTTTGCTAAAAGACATTTGATAGAGATGGGTTACTTACAGGTTTGTATATTCATTTTATACAACTCTTCAAACCCTCTGTGTTGTGCTTGGAGTTCTGGGAGAGAAGCTTGAGTCCGCCATCTCTGGAGGAAGGGTGGGGAGAGAAGCTTGAGTCCGCCATCTCTAGAGGAAGGGTAGGGAGAGAAGCTTGAGTCCGCCATCTCTGGAGGAAGGGTATGGAGAGAAGCTTGGCTCCATCATCTCTAGAGGAAAGGTATGGAAAGAAGTTTGGCTCCATCATCTCTGGAAGACAGGTGGAGTATCATCAGACTGCTGGCCCTGCAGCTTTACCTCCAAGGTGATCTTTGAAATTCACAGTAAATATCTTTGGAGTCTGTTTAGTTGAATATTGAGATAAAAATGAGATAAGGGCTGAGAGCTGATAGTGTCTTCCTGTTCTCATTAACCCACTCAGTTGTTTGTGGTCCATATTAGGTTACAATTAGATTATGGATATGTGGTTAAATAATTTCTACTACTTTAAAACAGAAAACAACCAATTCAGTAGATCTGAGAGAGCATTGACCTGGTTTTCTGGAAGACCAAATTCTGTCTCTCTCTGTGTCACCTTGACTCTATTGTTCTGTGTGCTTGCTGGCCGCTCTTGTTTTGAAATGAGAGGACTGGCAGTCTCTCATTCTTAGAGCCTGCGTGGTTGCATCACATCCTGGAAAACTGGTTCATTTTCATATCGCTGCCAAGCACCCCTACCGTGGGCTGTGGAAAACACTACATGTCACCTACAGCACTCCGCACAGCTGAGGAGGAACATTGTCATTGCTGCCCCACTTTGCAGACCTGACAACTGCCGCTCTGGACATAGAGTAATTAGGAGCTGGCTCAGGATAGGAGCACTGGCTGCTCTTCCAGAGGACCCAGGTTCAATTCGCAGCACCCACATGGCAGCTCACGACCATCTGTAACTCCAGTTCTGGCAGATTCAACACCTTCTTCTGTCCTCCTTGGACACTGTATGCATGTGGTGCACAGACATGAACATAGTCCATATCTTTATAAATAAATACACTTGTATAAATGAAATAATTCAGGACAGAAGCAATACTGTTGAGATTTAGGCCCTGTTGTGTGGTATTTTGTTTGTGTTCTGACAAATGAAGCTTGCCTGGAGATCAGAGGACAGAGCTAGCCACTAATTAACCACAGAGGCCGGGCAGTGGTGCACACAGCTTTAATCCCAGCACATGGGAGGTGGAGACAGGGATATAAGGCGAGTGAAGGCAGGATTTTACCCATTCAGTCTGAGGATTCATAGAGGCAGGATCCCCACACATTCGGTCTGAGATTTCATAGAGGTAAGAAGTCTCTGGTGGCTGGCTGCTCTGCCTCTCTCTCCAGGCAAGCTTTATTTGTCTGAACACAAAATATCACACAACCAGGCCCTTAGAGGGAAGGAGGGGTCAGGGGTCAGGGAAATGGCTCGCTGAGTAAAGCAGTTGATACATATGTGAGGACTTGAGTTCAGATCCCCAGAAGCCACCAAGTGCCTGGTGGTCATGGGGACCTGCCTGTAATTCCAGTATTCAAAAGAGGAGTGTGGGCATCCCCTGGGCAAACTGGCTAGTTAGGGTGGTCTGCCCCAATGAATAAGGTGGGAAGTGGTTAAGGGAGACTCCCAACGTCAGCCTGAGCCCTTCACATGTGCATGAGCCAGGTTCATGTGCCCCACACGTGTGTATCCACACACATGTGAACAGCATGAGGGAAAGAGTAGTTCAGTGGTGGCCCGCCTTCTGAGCATGTGCAGGACTGGTTCCAGTTCCCAACATCAAAAGGGAAACCTCTCCACTCTAAAATTTCTCCCGTGATTCATATTCTGAAAACAAAGGATTTTTTCCCCCTAGTCTTCAGATCAGTACATAGGCAAACAGAAGTCTGACCCTTCTAGTTACAGTCTAGAGTTCAGGTTAGATTTCACACACAGGTACCCCCACTCCCCTGCCACCCTTGGCTCTTTTCTGGGGACAGCTGTGGTCTAGTCCTTCCCAAATGTGTGAAGAAAAATTGTGTTTCTCATTGTAACATGATTTGTGGAAACAGTTTTTAGAAATGAAGTCGCCCTGTGATTGGTCCAGTCATTGAAACAGCATCAGAGGAGTGGTCCCTCTCTTGCCCTGTACCCCAGGCACGGCCTCAGCCCTGACGTGCACCATGCACCCCCAGGACCTGAGACAGTCTGCAGCAGTAGCTGCAGGTGCCCACCCCAACCCTGGTCTGGGACCAAAGACTGAAAGCCAGCTGTCAGATGATGAGAGGGCACCTTGCAGAGGGAAAGTAGCAGCTCTCGGGGTCCTCAGAAAGCTCTTGTGTTCAGAGCTGAGGAGGTGCCTTTCACCCCAGACAGGCCTGTTTAAAGGAAAACAGGGAAATTGTATGGTAGACAGAATTTGAAAACTCATTTGTTGGTTTGAACTTTGTTTTCAGAATAATCACTATGGGTGTGTTGCTGGTTTACAGGATTATTTGTTTTCTCAATAATGCAAACCCAGATCTAAGCTGCGTATACATAAGTGAATATCAGAACACTCACAGCATTTCTGTTGTCTTTAGGGTGGAAAAATGGCATATTATGAAATGCGAGCTGAGCATAGTGTGGATATAGACGTGGACATTGATTGGCCGATTGCAGAGCAAAGAGTTTTGAGGTAAAAGAAGGAGAAAAGCCTGTGGTAGCCATGCACCAGGGCCCAGCGCTATTTTTAGCGTGTTTAACTAGCCTTGTAGACATTGATTTGAGATAGTCTTTGTACTCAGTTTCCTCCAACGGGAAAGGTGTGCTTACAAAACACACCTGTGAAGACACCTTTGCAAGCTGGGTGGTGTAGTTTGGCTAAGTGGCGAGTTGCCATGCTGTCTGCAAAGTGCACAGTGAAGTGAATTTGAAGAGTGATGATGTCTGCTGCCACTGCCCTTGGCCAGAGGTCAGCGCGGGGTGAGTTGCATTTGTGCTCAGGAGTTCTGTCTGTCTTGGTTTCTTTCAGATTTGGCTATTTTGGAAAAGAGAAACTGAAAGAGATAAAGCTTTTGGTTTGCAATATTGATGGATGTCTCACCAATGGCCACATTTATGTATCAGGAGACCAAAAAGAAATAATATCTTACGATGTAAAAGATGCTATTGGCATAAGTTTATTAAAGAAAAGTGGTATTGAGGTATGTGCTCCCTAAATACAGCGTATGTACAAGATTTTGATTCAAGGTCAAAGAATATTGCAGTAATGAAGAGATTTCAAGTTTTACTGTTTACATAAAGTTTTCCAAGTACTGCTTGGTATATGCCTAAAGAACTCTGACACTGGAAAGATGAAATTGGGGGTTTTCCAGTTCGTTAATATCTCCTATTTAATCATACATTAAGCACACTTCTTCCTTTCCCATAGGACTTCGGAACAAAAAAGATTTCCTTAATTCGTGTGGGCACCTAGAAAGGGGCAACACTTTGTAGACTTTTTAAGTACGGCCTATTCATGTGAATGAAAGGGTTAATTGGGAGTAATTTAATGTATAGGCGTATTTCTTAAAACCAAGGTTGAGCTGGGCCTGGTGACACACACCTGAAAGGCAGCTACTAGGGAGTGAGACAAGAGCGTGAGTTCAAGGACTGGCTGTAACTCAGCGTGACCTTGTCTCAAGATAACACCTGGAAAGGGGCCTGGAGATGGAACTCGGTGATAAAAAAAAAACACTTGCCTAGCATGCTTGCATGATACCTTGGATAGATACAGTCCACAGTTGGAGAGGGGAAAAGTTAAGTGCAGTTCACTAGAAATCTCGACTGCAGCTGGAGATGGACGCTCCTCCTGAGCAGTTGTTGACTTCCAGGGAGAGGCTGTGTGTCCCCTGGCACAGCTGGCATGTCACCTTGACAGGCTTTAGAGGTCACACATGCTTTGTTTTGCTGTTGATTTTCCTAACTGGCCCTTCAGGTCAGAGGACCACTCATTTGTGACTTGGTTTATTCCCAAGCCTATCTGTTTCCCTCCCTTCTAACGGCCCACTTCTTTTCCAGGTGAGACTCATCTCAGAAAGGGCCTGCTCCAAGCAGACACTCTCCGCCTTAAAGCTGGACTGCAAAGCAGAAGTCAGTGTGTCAGACAAGCTGGCCATCGTGGACGAGTGGAGGAAGGAGATGGGCCTGTGCTGGAAAGAAGTGGCCTATCTCGGTGGGTCATTCGCAGATCTGCTTGTCCTGTCCGGATAACCAGAGGGAAAGTCCCCAAATGACTGTAGGGAAGTGGACATCTCTTAAACTGCAGACCAGAGCATCACGTTAGAACAGTCTGGGCCAGTGGGTAACGGCAATCGCTGTCCAGTTTGATGACCACAGTTCGATTGCCAGGATACCCGTGGTAGAGAGAGCTGACCTTTGAAAGATGCCCTACCCTTTAACCTCCACAGGGATGGGGTTGGCACATGCACACCCCAAGTTTCTAGTACACGAGAACATTTTTTTCTATTTGCTTTTTACAACAAATTCCAGTTTGAGAAAGAAACTGGGGTAATGTGCCAATGATGGAGAGAAAAAGAATCCGTCTAAATTGCTGAAGAATGCAGCCCATGAGCACAGTGGGTTTGAAACAGCCATCTGTGTTTACCGGCATGATCAGATAGGTCTGAGATTTTCATGTTAGTGTTAAGCAGATATGCTTAGCGGGTCCCTACAGTGTGCAGGCAAGGAACTAGTTGCTAGAACCATAAGCATTGTGTGTACAGAGCTGACAGCCCCATGATATCAGCATTGTAAGTATTAAGATATACTAGCTGCTAAGGTGCACAGTAACTACAAATCATGCATGAAGTACAGATGGGCAGATCACACCAGCCTCAAGGTCACCCGAGCCCGTGGTCTTGAAATATGGAATAGCTGTGGAGCCAAATGTAGAGAAATATGCAATAAGACATTTGTTGTAGAAAGCACCAGCCATGCAATGCATAGGACCCCCACCATGCCCCTTATCCATGAGGCCTCAAGGAAACTTTCCTATGGCTGACTTTACGTATTCTAATCAACAAACTAAGCAAACCTTAGAAAGAGAAACAAAGATCAGAGGCTCCACATTGTGTAGGAAATGTGTCGTTTACGTAGGCAGAGGCCCCGAGTCAGATCCAAAAGGCATTGACAGAGGGGAAGTGATAACCACACTGGGCAGGCCCACTTGTCTGCATGTCAGAAAACGTTCCTATCGTTGTACAAAAGAAAAAAGAAAAAACTTAGGATACATCCGAAATTTGTACTCAAAATATGAGCAGTGTTTCGAATGGGCACATAAATGTATAAAAACACATTCCAGGGCTGGAGAGATGGCTCAGAGGTTAAGAGCACTGGCTGTTCTCTCTGACAACCCAGGTTTGATTCCCAACACCCACACACATTCATAACCATCTGTTAACTCCGGTTCCGGGGCATCCAGCGCCCTCTTTGGGCCCCCACAGGCACTGCACGAACATGGTGTACAGACATACATACAGGTACAACACTCATACACATAAAATACAATAAAAACCTCCTGTTAAATTCCTCGACAGTACTGACACTGCCGGGCATGGTGGTGTGTGCATGTGGCCAGCATGGGGAGGCAGGGGGATCGCAGGGTCAAGCTTGCGTCTCAGCAGCTCTCAGAAGAAAAATTAGAGACAGGATTGTGCAGAGAAATGCTGATTTTACTCTTTCTCTTCAGTGGAATCCACTCAGTTTACTATATTGAGTTACAGGGAAACATGTCTGTGTGTGGACACAGAGCACATGGGAAACAGCATTTCCATAACTAGTAGTTATGCCCAAAATGGTGACTCTGTCCCACTGGAGGGCTCTGGTGTTTTTTCTGAAAGAGAGGTTGGGCAGGCGGGTGGAGGGAGGGTGGAGTTTTGTTAATGTAATTTAGTATTTCTTTTGGTGGCTCCAGTATGGCAGCTTCCCTACAAATAGTATAGGACATAGAAGTCAGAGAGCTGGTGTAGATGGAAAAGGGAGGGACTTGGATTAGCAAAATGTACCCTGTTTTGTCTTGTTTTGTCTCCTGTTTTTAAACATTTCAGAATGAAAATGGCAATTTTGAAGGGTTGGGGAGAGGGTTTCAGACTCCCATTCAGATGTGCAGCCTCCTCCGTGTAAAAGCTGGGTATAGTGCCCTGTGCTGTGACCCTGTCGATGGGAAGAGGACATGGGCGAGGCTTTGGAGCTGGGTGCCTAGCTAGTCTATGTCAGTGGCGAACTCCGGCTCCACTGAGAGACCTGCCGTAAAGAAGTAGATGAAGAGCCAGCCAGATGGCCCAGAGGATGAGGGCACTTGCTTTCAAGCCTGACGACTTGAGCTAAACCCTGAGCCCACAATGTAGCAGGAACAACCCACCTCCCACAGGTTAACCTGTGCCTTCCATGTGCACACACTAAACAGATGAATAAGGGACTGAGGAAGACAACGGACGTTGACCCTTGTCCTCTCTGCAAGTGCCTATCTGCACACAAAATGGCATGTTTGGAGACAGTTGGCAGTGTTTGACCATGTAATAGTTATTAAATTGCTTTAAGGAATCATTATTTATTGTGTGAGTTTGATAACTTTTCTATTAGGTATAAATGCTTAAAAGTGTGGGGATAAAGGCCAAGAGGTAGTGTCCACACCTTTAATCCCAGCACTCAGGAGGCAGAGGCAGGCGGATCTCTGTGAGTTCAAGGCCACCTGGTCTACAGAGTGAGTTTCAGTACAGCCAGGGCTACACAGAGAAACCCTTCTTGAAAGAAAAGTTTGGGGCTAAAATCTCTGCAGATTCCTTCCACACTCTTCCTCCAAGAAAACTAGGGTATAGGACAGAGAAAGAAGTAGCGATTAAATAATCTACAACTGATCATTATTAACTATGATACCTTGCACATACTTGAAATTTCCCTTAACAAGGTTATCATTTGTAATTCAAGTACCGAATTTCTGAAAATTACAATACACGGGCTGGAGAGGTGGCTCAGCCATCAAAGGCTAGGCTCACAACCAATGATTACAATACACAGTAGGTAAAGGGTACACCCCATTCTCCCTCCAAGGCTGGGAAGAGCTTGTTCTGCAATGCTTAGGGAAAGCCCCGCTCGCACTTGTGCTTAAAGGTGTTGTTTTGTTCCGATTGTCAGTGTCCCACTGTTGTTCCTCGTCACCTCTGGGTTGTGGGTTGCATCATTTAGCTAGACCATTTTGTGTCTTTCGTACTTGACTGATGCTCATCTCGCTTGCAGGCAATGAAGTGTCGGATGAAGAATGTTTGAAGAGAGCCGGCCTCAGCGCTGTTCCTGCCGACGCCTGCTCCGGGGCCCAGAAGGCTGTGGGGTACATTTGCAAATGCAACGGTGGCCGGGGGGCCATCCGCGAGTTTGCAGAGCACATTTTCCTCCTGATAGAGAAGGTTAATAACTCATGCCAAAAATAGAAGTGGTGTCGTGTGGGGAAGCAGGGATGCAGGCTCCGTCGGGCACTTGACTTGTGTGTTCATCACATCCATGGTGTAATCTGCAGACCTGTGATCTGATTTGTGAGATTCCTGACTCTTCTCAAAGAGTTCCTCAAATCATTGTTCCAGAACCCACGAGATAATTATGTTTGCTTTCCTCTGGTGCAAGGAAATTGCCGGCCAAGGGATTGATCTAGTATTCCTCAGACTTTTAGTAAATGCAAGAGACATCATAAACAATCAACTTTGTGTGTACCCTGTCAAACTGTGTTTGTGTGGTTTTAATGATGCTGTTTTATTTATTTTAAGGCAGTGTGTCTGGTAAGACACACCCGTGTTAATAAAGTTCACAAACTTGATGAAGTTTCTGTTCTGTAGAAGACACTTCCTAGGCACTTATTTTAAGCATTAGCTGTACAGTCTCAGAAACAAGCGACCGAACGCCGAGTGTGACACATGGTGATTGTGCTTTGTATATGCACACCGAGAGAACACACACACACACACACACACACACACACACACACACACACAGATCTAAATATGTCCGTGTCTTCGCCTTACATGTACTGATTTAGAAAAGGCAGATGATCCATTGGCAGCCATAGCTAAAGCAATGCTACCTTCATATACTAAACTCAGCTTCCACTATGACTCTGTGGCCAACGCAGATTGTCCCCACTGAATTCCAAGAACGAGGCATCAGCTCATAAATGTAGCCGCTTAAATAGGAAGTGTTGCTTACAGAACATTTACAGCTCTTCCCACCATTACAAAGGAACTCCTTAGTGCTGACTAGAAGTAGGTCCTTTGTGCCCGCTGTGTAGGCCCCAGTCCTGTCACCAGGGATCTGCAGTTCTGAGGCTGTCCCTAGAAGGCAGGCAGGAGTGAGAGGAAGAGACAAGTGGCTTCATCGTCATCTGCTTGCCTGTGACCGGACTTCCCCCTTGACTTCCTGCGTGTCCCACTGTATTCTCTGGCTCCCCAAGGTTCTCACCCCAGTTTTCTCTTCTAATCTCGGCACACGTGTGTCCCATCTAACCACCATCCCCTAGGCTGTCTGTCGCAGGCTGTACATGCAGTGAGCCAGAGCCTTGGGCTGCACTTGTCACAGCCTAAGTGGTGTGGTGGCACATGCCGCACTCTGGCACTCAGAAGTTCAGTGCCATCATGAAACCCTGTCTCAAAACAAGTAAGGAGAGTCAAGATAGCTTGCCTCAGTTTCTCCTCTGCACCTGTTCAGTCAGCAGGTTTTGAGTCTGATGCTGCCAGCCCCACACCCTTCAGTCTTCTCTAGGTCCCTTGTTCCAGTGTTTGATGTAATCTTGCAGAATCTTCTAATTACTCCATGCTGACCACAGAAAAGAACCGCTTCAGTTCAAACCCTGGCCACAACCACTTCCGATGACTGTGGATGGTCCAGTTAGTCAAGGGTTTGTGTGACTTTTCAACAGCGGCCCTGTTTAGCCGTATCAGCATGAACTGTTCATTCCTCAGAAACGTGCTCCCACAGGAGCTACTGTGAGAAATACAGTGCACCAGGGGCCCTGTTCCAGACTACAGGGTGGGAGTGCAGCGTCACTGTGGAAACACTGGAAAGACGCTGTGTTCATCTGTGGCAGGCAAGAGCTTACTCGAATCCTAACAACAAAAATGCCAGACAACGAAAGTAACACTTTTGGAGCTTGTCTGAGCAGAACAACCCAAACCCACCCAGAGAACCTCAAACAACCCAAACAGCTGCAACCAGATGCCCTGGATGAGGCACTGAGGTAGTATCTGATAAGGAAGACTAAGTGTAGACTACAGGGTGACCTGTGGGGTGGTGGCAGGGGTACCAGCGGACTCTTACAGGGTCCAGGAATCTCCACGGCTCTAGGCAGAGGAGGAAGAACCCTGGAAGCCCTGACTTTCTCCTCCCTAATAAGACTACTCCACGGTGAAGGCCCTCGCCCCTCCGCTCAGGAGAATCCGTAGTGAACAGCAAAGAAGGCATCAAGGAAGCTGACTGGGACACCACAGGGGACAGAAGCAGAACTCTGGGAAGAAGTCCTAGAGGAGGAACAGGCCAGCTTAGAGTGACCATTTCAGAATGCCCCCAGCTTCCACTCTTTATATTTTCTGGTTAAATTTAGTGTGTAATGTTTTTATTTATTTGCAAATTTAAAAAAAATAAAGTTTATAATTTTTTATTCCTCTTTCGTACATTATATCCTAACTGCAGTTTCTCCTCTCTCCACTCTTCCCAGACCCCTCTCACCTCCCCTCTTCCCAAGATGCACTCCTCCATTTCCCCTCCAAAAAAAAAAAAAAAAGAGAGACCTCCCAGGGACATCAACTGAATATAGTATAACAAGTTACAGTAAGAGTAGGCACAAACCCTCACAGCAGGGCTGGACGAGGCAGCCCAGTGGGCATCTTTGAGAGACCCTTTCAAAGACTCCTAGTAGTAGGGGATACAGACCCTGACCTGGCCATCTTCTATAGCCAGGGAAAGCTCCCAGCAGGGGATTGGGACACCAACCTGGTCCAAAAACTTTCAACCTACCATCTGTCTAACTTGCAAAATGTACTGGGGTAATGTGGACGCCGAACTTCGAGGAATGGCCAACCAACTTAAGGTATAACGAGGCCAACTCCACCAGAGGGAACCCACTCCTGACACTGCCTGGATGGCCAGGAACCAGCTTCCACTCTTACACCTCATACATCCACCAAGTCTCCAGTAAAGTAAGTGAATTGATGCACCCTCCCCCCTTCCCTCCCCCCACATAAAATAACTTGCAAAACATAGGCTTTCTCTCAGGGCGGGGGTGGGGGGGGAACAAAAGGAAAATTCCCAAGCCACAGGCAAGGACCCTGGAGGAATTTGATTTCCCTGGTATGTACAGCTATAGTAAAGATATAACCCACCTCCCAGCAAGATTGACACAAACCTTTCTACTAAAAACAGATTAGTCATAATCTCTAAAACCCAGTTTTCCACAATGAAATAACAAGTTGCAAAAGAAAAGAAATGGCTAAATTTAAAGAGAGAAAACAATCATGGAACCCACACTCAGGTATGACATGGATGTTTATATTATCTAGGCAATTTAGAAGAGCTGTGATTTGATACAGATGGTGGGAAAGTTATACAATGTGTAAGGCCAGATAAGTAATGTTAATAGAGAGATAGATACCATAAGGATGGGTTAGACTGGCCATGGTGGCCGATGCCTGAAATCCAAACTTAAGGCTAGCCTGGGCTGCATTAGTGAGTCTCTACCCCACTACCACCACCCAAAAATTAATCAAAATGAAATACTAGAATTCAAAGACATAGTGACAAAAAAGTCTATGAGACCAAATCAAAAAAGTATGACAGACAGGAATCTAAGCAAAACCGACAGGCCAGAGAAATGTGAGAGGCAACGGCAGCCGAGAGCTTCTGCAGACTAATAGAAAATCTTGAAGGGATCCATGGGCAGCAGGGAAAACAGACGAGTAGAGATTATTGCAGGTTTGCTTTACAGAAGCAAGAACAGCGGTGTATAACATTTGAAATGCTAAAAGAAAATGACTGCCAACTTCAATTTCTACAGCCAGTGGAATTTCCCTTCAAGAGCAAAGACAATAAAATATGCTCAAGGGGCTGGAGAGATGGCTCAGCCATTGGGAGCACTGATTGCTCTTCCAGAGGACCCAGGTTCAATTCCCAGCATCCACATGGCAGCTGACAACTGTCTAACTCCAAGATCTGACACCCTCACACAGACATACATGTAGGCAAAACACGAATGCACATTAACACACACACACACACACACACACACACACACACACACACACACGCGCGCGTGCGCGCGCGCGGGACTTCACTGCCCAAAAGAGGAGGAGGAGGAGGAGGAGGAGGAGAAGGAAGAAGTTTAGAAAGAAGAAAATACAAGAGCTAGAAACTCTAATCTATGCAAAGAACAATAGAAAAAAAAATAAATGAAGGTAGAATAATTTATCCTTAAAATGATGGCTCGAAAGTGATAATTGTATGGTGATAATATGACCACAGCATATAGATAAGTGAAGTGATTAACATGAAGATGGAAAGGATGGGGTGGGTACTTATTCCCATTAAAAAGCAGTTGTGTAGTATTATATAAGGGTGTATTTAGATTGTTTTTAGATGTACATGTTAAACCTTGGGACAGCCACTGACAAATACTTTCTTTAAAAGTGTGTACATATAGAGGCTGGAAAGATAAGAGTATATCCTGCTGTTCAGCAGATTCCAGTACATTTCCAGCACCCACACTGGGTTGTTTCCGGCTCAGGAGATCTAACACCCTCTTCTGGTCTCCACGGGCACTTACACACATGTGCACATACACATCACTGATATAAATACACATACCACTTTAAAATACAAAAATAAAGTAAATAAACATGAAGGATATACCAAGAGAAGAGCACTTGGTGGGATCCTATCTTACCTCCTGTGTTGTTGAATCCCAAGTCCTGTGTAGTCGCCAGCAGGATTCTCTTCACCCTTCCCACCCTCCACAGAGGTGGTCATAAGCACAGCCCTGCCCCCACTTCCTGCCTGCCTTAAAGCCCTCTCCCTGCAGCCGCTTGCTCTGTATTCATGTGTATTTTAAATGACAGAGATCAGGAGAGAAAGCTTACCTGTTTAGTTGTTACCATCTTGTTTCAACTGCTGGGTGCTGGGAGTCACACCTGTCAGTGGGCGCTGGGAGTCACACCTGTCACTGGGTGCTGGGAGTCACACCTGTCAGTGGGTGCTGGGACTCACACCTGTCAGTGGGTGCTGGGAGTCATACCAGTCAGTGGGTGCTGGGAGCCACACCGGTCAGTGGGTCAGTGGGTGCTGGGAGTCACACCTGTCAGTGGGTGCTGGGACTCACACCTGTCAGTGGGTGCTGGGGGTCACACCTGTCAGTGGGTGCTGGGGGTCACACCTGTCAGTGGGTGCTGGGGGTCACACCTGTCAGTGGGTGCTGGGGGTCACACCTGTCAGTGGGTGCTGGGGGTCACACCTGTCAGTGGGTGCTGGGAGTCACACCTGTCAGTGGGTGCTGGGAGTCACACCTGTCAGTGGGTGCTGGGAGTCACACCTGTCAGTGGGTGCTGGAGTCACACCTGTCAGACCGTGCCTCTTCTAGGGGTATTGGCAGGAGGCAGGCCTCCTGTGACTTTGTTCACCCAAGGGGCCTCACTTTCCATGTGTGTTCAGTGACTATACGGCCGCCTAGCTCTGCTGCCTGATTCTGCAGACTAGAAAAATGACCTCCATGTGGCTTAACTTCTTTTAATCCACAAAAGAAGTACTCTTCTTCCTCTAGTTTATAGATGTGGAAATTGAGCAATAGAGAACAACAACTACCAAAGGTCGGACACTAGGTGGCAGCTCTAGAATGTTCCAGGGCAGCAGATGGGAGCCCAGTCAAGCTTCCTCAGAGACGGCCTCTCAGCCACCTGCCAAAGCTCTTAAGCAGCCGTTCATCATAATAAATAATCGTGTAAATACATGTGCCAGCCCTATCCTGGAGTGCCAGGTTCAGAACCGAAGCCTAGGTCTAGGAGTCTGCACATTAGGAAGTCTCCTTTGCACATGGAAGTGCAAGAGCCCTTGAGCTGGAGGACCTGGGGCCTGAAAGCAGAACGGGGTAGACACAGGCTCAGAACCTTCTGGAGCTCTCTTTCCCCACAGTCAGCCCCAGACACTTGTTCCGACGCACCCTCCTCCAGACTCAGACCTGTTCGGGCGTGAGGGTCTCACTAACTTGGAGGTTCCCAGTGCAGACTGTCCACATTAGCATTTCTAAAACATACAAGCCCTGGTGTCCAGTCTAACCTACAAAGCAGCAGGCTTGGTGGAGCGTGAGTACACACCAGTAACCCAGCATTTGAGAGACAGAGGCAGAGGATGGAGTTCAGAGTCATCCTTGGCTCCATAGTGTGAGCATGGCCTGGATTTCATGATACCCTGTCCCCAAAACAAACAAGTCACAAGTTCTCTCCCATATGTGGGTTTTTCGTGTCTGCTTAGCAAAAAAGCCTGATGTTCTGACATAAAATCAGGGCAAGATGCAGCTGAGGAAATGCTCTCACATGGCTGTCCCGTGCCTTCCATCCTGCACTGGTGCCCTACCCTGTCCTCATTCTTCCTGCCTCTAGGGAGACTGTCCCCCAAGAAGGCCACTCAGATGAAAGGGGTTGGTTTTCCCAAACCCCAGCTGCTTGCCCTACAGGAAACAAGTTCCCTCTCCTCAAGATGTACACTTCGCATTTATTATAGCAGAAACCTGTGTTCAGACAAAGCTTTGCGAAGCGAAACAGGATAGAGGCCAACAACTTCCTTGAGCCCAAGTCCTGTCTGTCCATACAGAACAGACGTCAGTGGGGGCCCGAGCAGTTCACTTCCCTGCCGTCCTGCCATAATTAGCCCTCCACTTGATTGGCACCTTGGAAGGAGAACTGTGACAAGGCTCGTCACCCTGGCCTTGTTACCCTCTGGCCTCAGTTTTATTTGCATTCTGTGAAAGGCTCAAGGGGTTCCCACAGGTCTTAGGAGTCTCAGGGGAAGCATCATTTTAACTCAGGGGCTAGAGAAGGCTCACAGCTCAGGAGCTGAACATGCCAAACAGGATACAATTGACCTTCATTAGGGACAAAGGAAGAAAGAAACAAGTAGTATTAATATTAATAATACCATTTGCATAATTGCCTAATGATTGAAACATTTCTGTCTGGGATGAATAAACTGTCACTTTTCAGTCCAGCCTATGCTACCTAGCATGGTCTAGATGGCCCCTCTCGTTTATTTTAATTAAAATCCCACTTGGGCCAATTACTCAGAAATACACCCTCTCTCCCTGCAGCCTGTCTAGTCATTGGAGGGTATTGTCCCACAGCTTGGCTGAATGTCTTCTCAGCTGTCAGTGATACAGACAGATGCAGAGAAGGGCAATCTAAATAATGGAGAATGTTTAAAGACCACTATTCGTTTTTTCTCTGTGGGAGCAAATTTTATGTAAATTAATATAAACCACTGAAATAAATAGCAAATTTGAAATGGAACAAAACCATGGTTTTACATATATATATTTGCACATATTCGTCCTGTTCATGGATTGATGCAGGATTTGATCCTATTACTATTTACAGCTGAGAATCTCCTCTTTACCCCAGAGATAATGGTTGTAACAATCAGATAATCACTAAGGATTATCACTAAGCCCTTCTAGCTATATGTCACTGACATGGAAAACTTGAAATTACTCAAAGAAACTGAGGGGAGAGGGACCTAAAAACCTGCTGGCATCTATTTGCCCAAATATGTTTTGCTGTGGTTTCGAGATGACATCCCTCATACTTTGCAAGAGGAAAAATTCAGATTGTCTTTATCTAACTGGAGCACAGCAGTTGCCTCTAATTAGCCTCCTAATTGGCTACTTGTGGGGCTCACTGGATTGATGGCTCATTGGCTCCAGTGCCCTGTAGCTTTTCATCCATGGGAGCCACTGCCATGGCCTGCTCTGTTTGCTGAGAAAACTCCTCCTGGGTCTGAACCTGTGCACAGAGAGCTGGGTGCATTAATCCTTTTACCGAGACTAAAGTAAAAGTCAATGGTGTGAAAATTATCTAAATGCAACATTATTCCCCTTTGACGCTGATTTTCAGTTAGTTGGTTTTTATTGGTATTTCATGGGAAGAATATTCCTATTGATAGTCTCACATAGTACAAGAGGAAATTGCCAGAAACAGACAAGGTTAAAGAGACTGGAGATATGGCTCAGTCAGGAAAGTGTTTGCCACACAAGCATGCAGCCTGAGTTCTGATACCCAGCACCCGTAAGGACCCAGGCACAGAGGTGTGTGATCCCTACACTAAGGAGACAGACTGAAACAAGACAGCCCCTGGTCCCTAGGGCTCACTGCCCAGCTAGTCTAGCCTGATTGCTGAGCCACAAATTCAGTAAGGGAATCCCATCTCAAAAAAAAAAAAAAAAGGAGAGTGATTGAGGAAGATACCCAACATTGACTCTGCACACACACACACACACACACACACACACACACACACACACACGCATCTGTATATATACACACACATCTGTACACATACACATACATACATCTGTACACATACACATGAATATGTACACACAAAAGAAATTTAAAAATACATATCATATGAATGCCATAGTGCTTTTTAAGTGTTTTGACACAGGAGCTCACTCTAGCCCAGGCTGGCCTCAAACTCATTCTGTAGGTAAGGCTGGTCTTGAACTCGATACAAAATCCAACCTGACCTCAAACTTGGCAATCCTACTTCAGCCTCCTGTATACTGGGATTATAGGCACATAGCACTGTTTCTAGCTCATATTATTGTAACATAATTGATCTTTCTTGCCTTTCTATTTGAAGGAGAATAATTCACTACACTCAGATTGTCTTAGATACTGTAGACAGTAATTGTGTACTGTATACCTCAAAAAACTTGAAGTATTTTGAATGTTTTGCCACTAAGGAATGAGAAAGGTATAATTTCTCACCCAAGTATACAATATAAACACATATTGAAACATTGCACAGTTCTCATTAATACATGCACTCTTACGGTTGTATATCAGTTAAAAATGAACTCATTTTTAAAGAATATACTAACAAACATGAAAAGCAAGCATGCATGGTGTACTGCGACTAGTGTGGCTTGGAAAGTGGAAGAAAAATAGAATTACACATGTAATTCATGTGTGATTCAATCAGCTTATACATTCACGGTTACAGGCCCGATGAACTAAAACAGTGAGCATTCATTGTTGAAAGCATCCATCATGCATTCCCACAAGCTGTCTCCACATGTACAGTTGAACTGGGAAGGAATGGCTGGTCCGGTGTGATGGAGCTTAAATTTAGCAGGGGAAGGGAATTTACAATGAGGTTTAAATGCAGACATGAAGTATTCAGCAAATACAAAAATAGGATCCCTGTGGATCGCTGTATCAGAAGTGAGCTTGCTAGAAGATTAAAAACTGGAGCTTGTCTGGGAGCTCAGGTGAGCCCATGGTTGTTGTACATCTGCTATGCTGGGCTGGGCTGGCTGGGCCTGGTGAATAGGAAACACAAAGGATAGGGGCTCTTGACCAGCAAGGGCAAGAGATGGGTATTTAAGCTTATGCTACAAAGCCAGAATGCCTACGAGGGAGAAGGAAAATCAAAGATAGATGACAGTGGAGGGCAGGAAGTGGGGTGTAGCAGGAATCTTAGACGGTCTTATTAATAAAATCAATCCCGAGGCCACAGCCACCAAACCTCGCCAGTTCCTCAGCTGATCCTGTTTCCTCAGACTGGAAGCTTCTGTGTCCTCATCCCAATGGGTCTCAGCTGAACTGCTGCTCAAAAGCCTGGATGCTTAACGAGCCAAAAGCTTCTAGTTTCTGGTCCTCACGCTGTATATATCTTTCTGCTTTCTGCCATCACTCCCTGGGATTAAAGGCTCACTTCTTGGGATTAAAGGCTGGCTTTCTGGGATTAAAGGCGTGATGAGTCACCATGCTTGGCTGTATCCTTGAACACACAGAGATCCAGATGGATCTCTGCCTCTGGAATGCTAGGATTAAAGGCGTGTGCTTACCACTGCCTAACCTCTATGTTTAATATTGTGGCTGTTCTGTCTCTGACCCCAGATAAGTTTATTAGGGTGCACAATATTTTGGGGAACACAATACCACCACAGTTGGGCATGTCAGGTGTGTCAGAGAAGGCTTTAAGAGTGGGTGTTAAACAGATGTGAAAACAGCCAAGGCACCAAGAGATGCTGGTACACAAGGAAATGATACCCAAAGACACTTAGGGAAAGTGTCTCTGGGATTCAGGAATTCCTCATTTACTACAAGGGGGCCACCCAGCAGGGCAGGCAAAGAGAAAAAGCCACCATGGGAAGACAGGAGACATTATGGGTAAAGAGATGCCTGCTAAGCTGTCTGTTAAATATCAGTGAAAAGGCAAGGGGCAGGAGAGTGGACCCAGGACTTCTGACAAGGGAGTAGTCTGGTGGATACAGAGGCTGTCAGGAGGCACAGTCTCCCCAGGACTGTGGGAACTGACTCATAACCCAACTGCTTGGCTGCAGGTCTGATCATTTCTACAGTGAGTCAGGAAACAGGCAAAGGACAGCAGTAGGGTTGAGCAGAGTTTACTAAAGTCTATGTGTAGATTCTGCAGCTCTGTGCCTTCCAGAAGCAGGACACACAGTGTCTGTGGTTACAGCTAGGGAAAACAGCACCCCCAGGAAACTAGATGCTCATCAAGGAGGAGCCTGGTTGTATCTGAAATCACAGCAACACCAATGATACTTCAGTTGTGTTTCATCTTCTATGATGCAAACACTATTGACAATTATGCTGTCCTATTTTCCATCATTGAGACATAATCCTGGTGTTGCTTGTTGGTGGCATTCATCTCATCAATGCAGAACACTCTGATAAAATTTTCCTAGACAGCCATTATGGCCTGGGCATGTCATTCCAGTATTTGGGAGGAGGGGGCAGGATGAATATAATGAGCCTAGCCACTAAAAAACAAAAACTAAAAAACTAACCTATACCACTCCTGGATATATAGCTGAGGGACCCTGAGGCAACATACCATAGAGACACCTGTACATCCATGCTTATTGCCATACTAGTCATTATGAATTATAGAGTTAGCCTCCTCATCTGCCAATGAATGGATAAAGAAAATGTGAGATATATATGTTGTATTTGGTAATAACAAATTTATGTGTTTAGTCATATCCTAGTAACATTTTCTGTTGCTATGATAAAACATTGACCAAACAACTTGAAAAAGAAAGGGTTTATTTCAGCTTACAGGCTGGATGCCATCATCAAGGGGAAGCCAAAGCAGAACTCAAGTCTGAAGTTGAAGGCAGGCACTGAAGCAGAGGCCATGAGGAATGCTGTGTACTGACTTGGTCCCCTTGCTTGCTCAGACACCTTTCATGTACACTCCAGGACCACCTGCCCAGGGGTGGTACCGCCCACAGTGGACTGGGCTCTCCTACTCAATCATCCCTCAAGACAGTGTCCCACAGGCTCACCTACAGGCTGATCTGATGGAGGCATTTCCTCAGTGAGAATCCTTTCCCCAGATGACTCTAGCTTGTGTGAAGCTGACAGAAAACCAAGCAGCAGAGTACACATTGACATGCTTGCACACACAGGTCACCTCACTCTCATGTGCATTGGAGCCCCTCAGACACACACACACACACACACACACACACACACACACACACACAGCCTCTGCCAGGGTCCTGCCTGATTCTCCATCCCTTCTTTTCTCCTCTTTCTGTGTGGAGCATGTTGATGTGTGAAGCAATCTCATCTGCCTACTTCTAAAAGATTCTCTGTGGAAACCCGCTAGAGTGTAGGTATTTTGAGAGCAAAGATTCTTTCAGCTTCATGCTACTACATCCATGGCACACACAAGGTTGACTGATCACCAACTGAGGGTTCAGATTCTTGATTACACCATTAGGTTATTAACTGTTAGCAAATTCTTATCAAAATTGAATTAAAGCCCACTAAATTATTTTACAGATCTAGAAGAGTAAAATGCCGTGAGATGTTGCCTTGGTTATCTTAATGCCAATGGTCATTTTAGTGCTGTGAGGACATCTGGAGCCTTATAGGAATTGGTACTGCCAATGCTTCTTCACTTTTAGCCCGATCTGTCTCTCTAGCCAGCTGGTCATCAACAGCAGAAGTGAAGACAACTCAGCCATGAGTCCTCTCAGATCCAGTAAGAAGGATCACTCTGCTTTGTCCTTCAACAACTTCATTTACTTGAAGAAGGAAAGTGGTTAAAGTCAACCTTTAGAAATGTTATTTTGAGAGAAAGAGTTGCAGGAAGTCAAAAGGGACGCTCTTTATTTGTAACACAGAAGATTTATGCAAATGAACTACTTGCTGAATTGTCACACAAAATACCCCAACAGATTTGTCCCTGAACATTTACATAGATTCATAATACACTAGGGTATAAAAATCAAAGAGTTTAGTTGAACTCAGCAAACCCACCTCCTGCTTTGAGCTCAGCATTAAGAGCTACACACAGCACAGTTTTGATTCCCCAGCAAGCCTTAGGTAGGAGTCTACAGCAGAAGTAAACTGAGAACACTGTTCAGTTCACGGAGAGTTCCTTACAGTGCCCTCTAGTGAAAGGCACGGGGTAGTGCACTTTACAGAGAGCTGTAGAGACTGAATTAGCGCTGGGCATGAGTCTGGAAGAGAGCTTGCATACTCAAAATACTATAGTCACAAGCATGGAAAATTTCAAAGGGAAGTTCAGTTTCAAAATTGGAAAATGAAAAGTTTATAATTTAATTGAGGTGATATTAAGAAAACACAGGCTTGCCTAGCCATGTTCGGCTGGAGGATTTTCTCTTCATTCTTCATGCTCACCAACATATGATAGGAACCTACCATTAGATGTTTCAAGTTTGACAGGATGGTCTCTGTTATTGTGATTTTAGAAAGTATTTCTCACAGACACTTGGAAATGTTGGAACAAAAACGTTGGGATACAGGCCATGCTCGTCTAAATAGGCAGAAAATGGAATTTTCCTGGTTATGTCTCTTAATCCTTTGCCTCTATTCCGCATCAGCACAGCTCATGGAGGATTTACAGTAATGTCCTCTCTCTGAACAGGAACTACCCCTGGCCTTGCTGAACATGCTGAAAGTGGATCCAGAGTTCAGCTATTGGAGAATTCTATGCCTCCTTTTATTAATATTTCTCGACTGTCACCAAATACAATGATAATAGTCTCTCACGAGGGCCACTTTGGACACTTTCTTGAAGTATGTGTTTCTCATGGGAAGAAGTCCCTGCTTTCCACATCCGTAAAGAATATTTACATGTTCTCTGGGCGCTGCACGGCAGAGGGTGGAGGTCCAGCTTTACTTCCCATCCGCATTCGCATACTCCTTCAGGCATCTGCCCACATCGCTGTGTCTCATCTTCTCTGTGAATACTTCATCAAAGACTCGCTTCTGCTTCGGAGTGAAGTAGTTGATCCAATCACCCACCACTCCTAGAAACACGGGAAATCTATCAGGCAGGAAGCAGCCTAAACCACAGCACTCGCAGGCAATCTATCAGCTGTGCGATCACGTGGAGCAGTGGCTCTCTCCGGCAAGAAGATGACGGGGACTGTTTTTCACTTGCTCATTTGGTGTTTCTAATTATTACTGTGGTAGCTGTCTGTTAATTTCTACAGTTCATAATTACTTATCTAAAGAACGATTTACAATATACAAACATATATTTCCTGGAATAGTCAAGAACATTCTAGTCCAACTGTGACAAAATCGTAAGTGAGGCAATGTGGGCACAGTGATATTCACCCCCTGGGTGCTTGTGCAGTGGAAGCTGAGTTGGGAATCACTATAGAGATGGAGAGCTCACCTTATTTTCAGAAACCTTGTCCTATAAAATTAACAATGGAGAACTGGGCACATAAACACCAGTTTTCCACACGAGACGTTTGGTGATAAGTATACACAGCCTGCTAGCATCTCTTAATTTGAAACATCCCATTTCTCAACCCCCCAAAACTGACTTTCTCACTCCATTCTGCTCCCCTCATCCTTGGGGGCTCAAGTTCCATCCCTGGGGTCTCCGTGTCTTAGGGCCAATGGCACATCATTACCTCTACCCTGTTTTCTGTGCTCTTTTGTTTCCAATTAGCTTGCAAACCCTTGCAAGCAGGGGACTATAATGTATTCTTTGTGTGTAACCAAGAGCTAGGCATCTTACATCATGTGTTAAGAAAACATATGGCTGGGTTGAATATTGGACAATGTCACCTACAGAAGAGAAATGAATTATATTCTAGGAATGGCTTCTTTCTCACATTTTGTATATTTTATTGAAAAACACTGATTTTTAAGCAGGGCCATGTTGTGTAGTTCTGGTTGGCTTGGAACACACATATTATGTGGATCAGACTGGACTTAAATCTGCCTACCTCTGCTTCTAGAGTGCTAGGATTAAAGATGTGAGCAATCATGCCCAGCCCATATGAAAATTAATATACTGAGATTATATTAAGAAAGACATCATGAATCTGAACTCAGAAAACTATGGCCTGTGGAATAAAACTTGCTCACCATTTGTGTTTTGGGTTTTGTTATTGTTGCTGCTGGTGTTTTAAAGATGTATTATTTTATGTGTATAAGTGTTGTACGTCAGTGGGTGTGTCCAGTAGGAGCTAGTCTTCTACGTTTACATCCAACACAAGGAAAACACACATGGTGGGACTCACATGCTGTTAGTTAGTTACAGGCAGTGGTGGCGGGGTTTCATCTGAGGATGGTTGCCAGGGTTGGGGGATGGAGGCTGTTAGCCACCACTGGAGTGTCTCACATGTTTATGGGGTGAGATTTGAGAACAGTGGTTGCTTTGTTAACAGGGCTCTCACGAGGTGAGGTAAGAAAACATCACTGTGAGGCCTGGAGCTCCCGCCTTTCTCACACTCACTCTCGCCTTTACACAACCTCTCACAGTCTTTCCCTTCTCTTTGCTCCTTGCTTATACACACCTCCTCTAAGCTCTGCGGCCCCTCTTGTCTCCTCTCCAGAACCCCCCCTGTCTTTTCCAGTCCTGCCTCTCTCAAACTACCACGGTGTCTTCCTCCTCTGCATTTTCACAGCTCATGCAGGGCGGCCTTTACCGCTCTTCTTTTTCTCTGTCAAGCCTTCCCATCTTCACCGCTGTGGGAACTGCTCAGAGCTCATGAGCAACTGACAGGTCCCCCTGTGTGGCCCCGGCTTCCTGCCTGATTCTGGCCCATGTCTTTCCTTGGCTCCCTTTGGGCTGCTTCATTGTCGTGGGTATTAAGGTCCCCTGAGAGCCATCTTCTGTCACTTGTGCCACAGCTCTTGGCTCTCTCCCGGATGACTCTGCCTCATCCCACAACCTGCCGATGGCTCCCCTGCTGACTTCTGGACTAACCCACACAAGCAGGACTTCTGTCACTGTCCCAGGGGTGACCCACATGTTCCTCACCTAAACAGCTTATCGGCATCTTGCTTAGCTCTTCTGCCTTACTTCCATGCTCTCCTAATCGTGGTTATACCTGCCTCTACCACTTTATAGCACACTGGCCTGCTTCTGTGGTTCCTTCTTCAACCAGAACAAAAGAGGTTGGGGAGAGGAAAGGAGAAGATAGGAGGGGGAAGAAAGGGGAGGGGAGGAGATGGGAGAAAGGGGAGGGGAGGGGAGGAGAGAGGAGAAGGAGGAAGGAAGGGAGAGGAGGAAAAGAGGACAGGGCTTCTCATGAAGTTTAAGCTCTGTGGCACCACTGTCTTCTCATCTCCCACAACCTGCTTCACACATATTCCATGCAGCACAGCAGCCCCCTTTTATCTTCTAGCACAGACCATGAGACTCAGCTGTGGTTCTGACCCCCTCTCTGCCATTGACTCTCCCCAGAAAACATTCCTCTCCTATCATTTTCATAACCATTTCTCAAACTTTCAGTCTCAGATCTACTGGGATCTCCACTCCTTTACAGGAGAAATATGATCCTTCCCCTACACCCTAGACCCACAGTTGTTGCGGAATATTCATTTACACTATGTGAAGATGTGTCATTGTGGTTGGTTTAATAAAGAGTTGAATGGCCAATAGCTAGGCAGGAAGAGGTTAGGTGGGACTTCTGGGAACAGAGAGGACTCAGAGAGAAAGAAAGGCAGAGTCACTAGCTAGACAAAGAGAAAGCAGGATGAGAAGTACAGAGTAAAAGTAATCGGGCCACGTAAAACTATATAGATTAACAGATATGGGTTAATTTATAAGAACTAGTTAGGAACAAGCCTAAGCTATAGGCCAAGACTTCATAATTAATAAGTCTTCATGTGGTTATTTGTGAGCTGGCTGGTGGGACAGAGAAAGACTTTCAACACAGTCCTAGTCACAGCTGCTCATGCTATTAGCATTGTGCATTTCTGTCTAGAATATGAATGTTTGGAGAACAAATGCTGTGTTTTACTCAATATTTGTGTATTAGTTCCAGAATTAATAGCTTATTAATATTTACTGAGTTGAATGCTTGGCTCCTTTCTAAGCCTTGGTTTTGTTACTTTGCATAAATAAGACTAAATTACAATAATAGAAAAGTTAAGATAATATCCATTTTACACATGAGTTGGCAAATATTTGCTGTGTGTGTATGTGTCGGGGGGGGGGGGGAGTTATATTCAGTTGGGCCAAAGAAGGGAAATAAATATTTGCTTTTTAGTAAGAATCATGCATGCATATATACATATAAGACATTTTTGCCTTTACAGGTCATAAAACATTTCTCCTATATCTGGATAAAAATTTACACACTTCAAAACAGTTCTAGAGGCTGCAGAGGTTGCTCAGAGGTTAACAACACCAGCTACTCTCACAGAGAACCTGAGTTCAGTTCCAGTACCCACAACCAACTGTTTAACTCCACTTTTAGGGGATCCAATGCCCCATCTGGCCTCCTTGGGCACTGAACCCACATAGTACAGATACACATTCAGACAGAACATTCTTACACATAAATCTTTTTTTTTTTAAGAGTCTACATTCAGAATTTCCCTACTTGCTTCTAATTCAAACCTGGAGAATTATTGGGGAAGGGGATTTAATTCCTTTTCTTATATTTCTGTGCACACAAGCAATGGGAGGTCCATTATGAAGAAATGAGGAATACAAAGCTCAGTGAGAGCTTTAATCACAATCACATCATCCTTCTGTACACAGAGGAAATTGGTTCCAGAATAATCCTTCTTTACACTGTGAAAATGTGTTACTCTCATGGTTAATAAAAAGCTGATTGGCCAATAGCTAGGCAGGATTTCAGGGCAGAGAGAATACTGGGAAGGAGAAAGATGGAGTCTAAGGGACTGCCAGTCAGACACAGAGGAAGCAGGAGATGAATATGCTGTACTGAGAAAAGGTACAGCCACATGGCAAAGGATAGATTAAAAAAATATATGGGTTAATTAAAAATGTAAGAGTTAGCTAGTAACAAGCCTGAGCTAGCAGCTGAGCATTTATAATTAGTAAATAGTCTCTGGGCAGTTATTTGGGAGCCAGCTACTGGGACACAAAGAAACTCTGCCTATACCAGAATTCTCTGTCACCAACATTCTGAGATGCACATTGCTTATATAAAGTGGCATCTAACCTCTGCTTATATAAAACCTGTAGATAACCTATGAAATCCTTCCATTGCCATGAATCATCTTTACATTACTAACTACAGTCTCAACACCACACACATAGTATCTACATGCTATTGTTTAGGAATCAATGAAAACAGAAGTCTGCACATAATCAGTATGGTGACAATTATTTTCTTTCAGGTATTTTTAATCTTCATGGCTGACTCCTAGATGAGGAAAGAAGCTGTAGAAAGAGAGAGCCAAATGCACTCTCCAGTGGGAGCCCAGATGCAGCCATTTCCTCCCCACTTACCTTTTCTGAACACCAGGTTCCTGTTGGATGTGAGGGCACAGATGGTGTGATTAGGATCACAGTTTTCTTTAACTGCATTGCTTTTCATTTCACTGAACGATGTGTTCCGAGCGATCTTACTCATTTCACTGTCATTCACACTGATGCCAAGGAAAGCAGTTATTTTCTTTAGGCTCTTAGCAAAATCCTGAACAATAAGAAAATTAAGGAAAGTAAGTATGCCTCTTATCTGAGTACTAAATTCATTCCTTCAAATTTGAAAGCAAAATTCATCCACTGTTTGGTCTGGCAGTATTTCACTATGTCATCCCAGTTGTCCTGGAACTCACTCTGTAGACCAGGCTGGCCTCGAACTCATAGAGATCCGCCTGCCTCTGCCTCCTGAGTGCTGGGATTAAAGGTGTGCACCACCCCTCTCAGTTTTCATCCCCCCGACTTTTAACTTAATTTGGTTTCAGCAAAGGCTGATGGAGAAGACTTACATTCTTCATTTCTTCATAGAATAGGAAGAGGATGTTTTTATCATTTTTGTGTTTTTCCCAGCTCAAAACATGATCAAACCAGGAACCATATACAACTGGAAGAGAAGTACATTATGATGTTACTATTTACAAGGGTGGCTTCACCCCACATCTGGCTTCTTCCAGCTTCAGCAAAGTGGCCGGCCAGAGCACTTGTTCATTAGTCTGGAGTGAGACGGTCCAGAAGACATCATTTTACTGTTATTTCACCCAGGTATATGAGGTGCTGGTGGCCACATCTTCTCACAATACTCTGAGTATTTTGTTTTCTTATTTCTAGTAAATATTTTTATCACCATGAAAAGTAGCAGTGAAATAAAAACATATGTTTTTCTCAAAATTTATATTCTGAATTTTTATAATGCTTCTCTAAGGAAACATTAAATATCAGTCATTTTGTTTCTTTAAGTGACATTCAGAATTCCAGGTTTTCATCACAAACATTTTTAAACTTTTCTCTTGAGCTATCTTCTCACTGTGTAGCCAGGGGTAGTTCTGAGGCTCATGGTTATCATCCTGCCTCAGTCTCTTAAGTGCTGAGATTATAACCATGAGCTATCACACCCAGTTTTAAAACTCCTTTTTTTTAAAAAAGATTGTTACAATGGTTATATATTTATTGTCCAAAAATTTAAACTAAATAAAAAAACATAATAAATTTAAAAAATACTCTATTTAATGTATCTTAGTTTAAGACCGAGCAATTCAGCCTTAGCGATTTATCTGTGATTGCTATTATTATTATCTCTTTATTTTGTTGTCAAAATTCTTCCTGCTCAAATGTACAGTATCCTTCAGTATAACCTTTTTAGCAGTGATGATGAGAAAGGAAAGCTTGCTCTTGTCTCGGGACAGCCGCTCACTGGAACCTCGACACACAAAGCAGAGTAAGGTTAAATGACCCTTCCAGATGTCATTGTCCCCCAAACGCCAGCTCTGGCTTGTGTCTCAGTGCCAAAGGTGCTGGGTGGAAAACTCCTGCCTCTGCTCCCTCTTCACTCAGCAAACCAGAGTGAAGGCAGCCCCGAGTGCCTGCTAGTCACTGCATGGGATGGTTTGAACATCAAAGTTTGGAATAAATTATATATAATATAATTACAATATATTTAACTCCTAACTGCAATTTTTGGTGATTTTAGATTTTGAGGAAACAAAATGCAAATAAATAATCCTGCACATACATATTTCTCTTTGTTAATTCATTCATTCTCACAATAATGAGTCTCATTGTGACATTTTCATACATGTACAGTATTATGTGCTATTTCTCTCTCTCTCTCTCTCACACACACATACACACATAAACACATAAACACACACACACACACACACACACACACACACACACACACTGAAATCTAGATTCCATTTGTGAGAGAAAACACATGATGTTTGTCTTTCTGAGTCTGACTTATTTTGTCGTGTATTTTTAAACCAGGAAATTCTGGGCCTGCTATGATGACATTACAGAGTTGGCCTTCCACCCCAGGCTCCCCCAGGTAGATAGAAAACTCCTCAAAGAGTTGCTTTGCCTTTCCTTATCACTGCTTCAGCCTGTTTCGGAGTCTTATCCAATATCTTATCTCAGAATTGCCCAAATAACCACCCTGGCAGTAGAGGATTGCTTTTCTAAAAATGGCCACCTTTTTCCCAGACTCAAATACCTTTAGAAGGAAAACTGATTTTTCTCTCATACAGCCTTAAGGAAGGAAGGATAATGTCACACCAGAAGGGTCTCAGTCTAAGGTCAATCTGCGTCCTCTACCTCCTACCAGTACCCACAGCCTAGGCCCCCGAGTGATGATGCCCCATCCACAGCTGTGGATGCCGCAAGAGGCCTTGGGACTTCCAGAGAAGCCTGTGTCCTGCAGCCAGGGTTCAAACAGCCCCAGAGTCATGGCCACTGGTTAGACGTAATCAACCTCACCCATTAAGGCTCTTTCAGGAAGAAACGAACTGCCAATGTGCGACAAAGCGAGTTTAAGAATGAATTTCAGGGCTGTACCGACTGTAATTTGAAAGGCAGCTGTTCTATTCATCAGAGATGAATTTATATTCCATCTTTTTCCAAATGGTCAGAGGCCAGCAGAAAGAATGGGGATGCTGCCCATGCCGTCCTGACTACCACATGAAAGTATATTACTACTGAATGCAGAGGAATCCTTAAACTGCTTGGACTTCTCAAGTGACAAACTGAGTTAATTTTTAAATCACAAGCCTCATTTTCCAAGTTGTTAATAGAGCTTTACTGTAAAGAAAATTTAGCTTCTAAAGTAAAGACAAATCCACCTCTGAGCGAAACTGCTCTTCTGCGCATGCTTCATTTTTAGTCACCAGATCGTTTCTCCCCGCTCTCGGCTTCGGTTTATGTCTGAATTACCCTCTTCCCCAGAATGCCCGTGGGCAGAGCAGGCTCATGCTCGCCCAATCCATATGCCTGAGAAGCAAGTCAGAAACTTCCCTTGCTAAAAACTTCCAGGACTCCCCCCGTTCCTATAAAATGCAGGTTTCTTTGAGATGTTATGTCCTTTGAGTATTCCACATTTCTCTCCTGATCTCAGTGCTCAATCAACCTGGTCTCTCCGCCGATGTCACTAAGGACACTATCAGTCATCTGTGTCACCCCTGTCTTGCCGCAGCTATAATGGCTTTGACAGACAGCTCCGACAGTTCTATACCGGCCTTCTGTCTTTGATTTCTTCTCTTCATTGGCTCACTCAGCCGTCTCCTTGGCAATGTTCCTCTGCTAACTCAATGCTTATTTTGATAAACTAAAGAAAAAGAAAAAACACTCAGCAAAACACTTCAAACTCTTCCCTCTCTCTAGTTGCTGCTAGAGGACTTTGCACAACTCTGTATTTGGACTCTGGATATGTGCTTCCAACCTGTGACTCCAAGGCTCCCTACCCACCTGCATGCATTACCTTAACACTCTACTCTCTGCACCAGCTGTTTCTGTCTTCACCTGACACCAATCATAATGCATGTCTTAGGATCTAGTTTCTAGACATCACCCTTAAAATATAGCCACTGTATTATATAAAGCAATACCTTCTGCAATGGAGGACTTACGAGATACACAACCCTAAGACAAGGCTTGAGAGGGAACTAGAGGTATAAAAATATGTTCAATGTTAAGGTATTAGTTTCATTGAGCTATTAATGTGGCCTGATATCACCAGAGCATAATTTATAGTTATTGTTTAACTTGACAAGCTACTACCTGGAAGGTAAGTTAGATGATTACCTAACCGTTTATCTACATCACTCTACTCTATTATCTTTTTATGTAAGTAGGAGCTGAGTGTACACATGAAGACCAGCCCAGTGGATATGCAAAGCATCCTGTGAACAGCATCAACAGGTCTGTCAGATCCAGAACAAGGTTTTAGAAATCATGACCCAAGAAGTGAAGACAAGTAAATTTAAGGAAGTGGGAAGGACATAGAAAAGGCTTCCCAGCCCAGATAGCACCTTCCTTATGAAGTAAGCTCTTTGAATACACACCTGTCTCCTGTGAAACTACTCGAAAGTCTCCCATGTCTAGCAGAACAGCTGAGTGGACTTCTGCGATGGACTGTAGCCATTACTTAAGTTGAACCTCTGAACAGTCCTGTAAGGTGTGCCTTTGTGTTAGTCTTGTTTTTATGTGAAGGACAGATCTCAAAGTAGTCTGGGGATGTGTCCAAAGCCACACAGAATGAAGTCAGACAAGATCTGGTGCCATGTCTTCCACCCCAGTCATCTATTCTTTCTACTATGTATCATGTATAGCAAAGCAAAGAACACTCTTCAGTGTCCTTCAAACACCCCTTACAGGTCACAGGTGTAGCACACCCATGCACACATGCATCTGCATTGCAGCACAAGCAAACCTTTGCTCTCCCTGCTGTTGTTTGGTGATGTTGATTTTTTTTTTCTGAGATGGTGCCAGGTAGCCTCTGCTATCCTTGAACTTGCTATGTAGCCTGGGATCATTAAACCCCTAATCCCCCTGCATCAGCCTCTCAAATGGGATTGCATGCCTGTCCTCTAGCTTACAAATAACAATAAAATCATTGCTCACATCCAAATAAATTTTTTTAAAGCTTTGGTGACAGGGTTTGTGCAGGATGGAGTACCCAGATGTAGGATGTTTATAGATAAGATCCCATTACAACTAAAGATCTATTCATTCACCCAAGGAAATGTAAGAGAAATGCCTGGAACGTTTTTCCAACCATATTCTATCCTCCTCCAAGATAATCTGCTATGATGGCCCATCCTCTGCCCTCCTCCAGATAATCTGCTGTGATGGTATGACGTTCACTGGGTGCAGATTTCCTCAGCACCAATGGGGATCATTAAACTCCTAATCCCCCTGCATCAGCCTCTCAAATGGGATTGCATGCCTGTCCTCTAGCTTACAAATAACAGTAAAATCATTATGGCCTGGCCTGGAACTTTTTAATGAGTTTGCCCAAAGAAAACTAATACGTAGAAGGTACTGCCCTGCCTTCCCCATACCTCACCTGGGTGTGTTCCCCTGCTGGGTGCAGTCACAATAGGGACAAGACCAGGTTGGAACACAGGAAGCAGAGAGGAGGGGAAGCTATGTTGGGTAAAATGGGAACAACAACAAAAAATAGCATTTCCCATCTTGAGAAAAAGCAGACTTGGGGTCTGTCCTGAAAATGAAATTGTGTGTTTAGACTCTGCTTATTCCAAAGATGGACTCAAGGCAGAGAGAGGCATGCTAACCATCTTTAAATATTTAGAGGACGATCATGTGGAAGAAGAATTCATGAGCAGGTGACTTTTAGACCATATACATTGTGGCACCATAGTAAGGAGAAAGATTTGGGAATAAAAATTAAATCTCAGCTCTTCTTCGTCATGTATCTGTGTGTGAGTTATTTGGCCTCCCAAGTTTGCCATTCCTTGGAGTTGTAAATGAGGATCATAGCACCTACCACATGAGGTTCTCATGAGGGTGAAATAAGATAGAATTTACCTAGCACTGGGCCAAGCACTGAGCTAAGCATCTCTGTCATGTGGAATGCACACAGTAGAAGGTAAGGATGAAGCTGTGTGTGGCTGTGTGGGGTTTATAAGCCTGGGGCCAGGGTTAGGATGTCCAAGCTGCCACTGGTCTCGGGAGGTTGTGGGAGCGATACAAGACCTGTCAGTCTTGAGGCATCAGGCTTCTGCTAGAGGTGCAACATTTCTCAGGGAGGAAACTGTATCTGAAAGATGAGTTGAGATGGTAGAGTATAGCATAGTTCTCTGTGGCTACTGCAGGAGTCATGGCAGACCCCAGGGTAAGGTTACAGATGCTGTGGCCTCACCGAAACTCACCAGCCAAAGTTGAACAATCTGCCAGCAAAGCTGTGAAATTAAAGACCTTCTGGGTCCACTTAGTGCTGGCAGTATTGCACAGAGTAGGGTTCAGTGGGTTAAACCAAGAGTACATGGAATTGGGAGGGTAAGTGGGTGGGGGAGATAATGGGAAGAGATGGGGGAGAAGGAGCGGGCTGGATTTGACCTAACCACATTATTTCCAGGTATGAAAGTCTTATACACTAATTTTTTTTAAACTCAAAAAAGTGATATGTATTAAATTCCTTAACCTAGGTTAAGTAACCCAGGACAAGGTGGGGATGGGAATTAACAGAAAGTCAGATATTCCAGATTCAGCTTGAGAGTTTTCTCTCCGGGTCCCGTCGAGCCCCGGTAGTCCCTTAGCCCACTTATAAAATAAACATACAGACGCTTATATTATTTAAACTGCTTGGCCATTAGCTCAGGCCTATCATTGTCTAGCTCTTACTCTTATATTCAGCCCACTACTATTAATCTATACTCTGCCACATGGCTCGTGGCTTACTGGTACCTTACATCTTCCTTGTCCTGGAGGCGGCTGTCTATCTCCCTGCCTTTCTCTTCCCTCAATTCTCCTCTCTGTTAGTCCCGCCTATACTGTCTGTCTGACTACTGGCCAATCAGTGTTTTATTTATTAACTAATCAGAGCAACACATTTGCCATACAGAACATCCCACAGCATTTAAGCCACAAGCCATGTGGCAACTTATAGATTAATAGAAATGGGTTAATTTAAGATAAAAAGGTAGATGACAAGAAGCCTGCCATGGCCATACAGTTTATAAGTAATATAAGCATCTGAGTGATTATTTTATATGTGGGTTGTGGGACTGCGGGGGCTTGGTGGGACCTGGAGAGAAGCTCTCCAGCTACATCCAGATTTTTAGACTGTTAATTCTTTGCAACTTATTCTTTAAGTAAAAGTTATTAAATGTGTAACTATAGAAAGCTTGCAGAAACCCAACCACCCCCCACCTTGCAAAAAGATTGAGTCCTCCAAGGCTTTATCATTTTAAACTCCTGTCTCCTAATTTCTTCACTATCTTGGCATACTATCTTTATTTAATATTTGTTAAGAATTAAGATTTTTTAAGGTGCCCAACACCACTGAGTCAGGGGAAAGGAGCGAACGAGATGGTGGTGAAGGTGACAGAGCCAACATGCCCTGAGTGGGTTTGTCAAGGGTTTCACGGTCAATTGTTTTCTGCTCCCTTTCATGAAATCAATTTGTTCACAAGTTGTTCATTGGTTTCTTTGGAGAATTTGTGTGTGCATATGTATTTCCTTTGTTTCTGGTATTTCTTTGTTCCTGTTCCAGGCTACCTACTGTCCTCCAATCAGTGGACAATTACTTCACAGAAAAAAACTAGTGGTACATGAAAAAAAATTAAGTTCTTATAAAGAATTAATCTCTATTTTGAAGATATTATAACTCACACACAAATATGTTCCTCCCCAGAGGCCGTAAAAATGACTGTGAAGTAATTAAGAATTTGTTTAGAAGAAACAAGGATCCTCCCTTCAGTGAAAATGCAGAAGCAGACAGTCACAAGCCATCAAAGGTTTGGAACATGTTTTCAATTTGAGTGAGAAAGATCAATGTATATTATTATTTTTAAAAGATAGTTGCCAGGGTTGGAAAATGGTTCAGTAGATATAAACACTTGCAGCACAAATAACAGGATCTGAGTTCAAATCCCAGTATCCAGGTTACAGGACAGCTGAGTGTATCCAAGTGCAAGTTTGTAACCTCAGCACAGCTGAGGTGGAGAGCAAAGACCTCTATGGTTCCCTATCTGCCAGCCCAGCTCCAAGTTCAATGAGAGACCCTGCCTCAAGAAGACAAGGTGGGGATTGAGAGATCAGGAAACATAATATTCTCCTCAACTCTGCACACCAATGTGCATGCACACACTCACACATACTCTCAAACTCTCATAGGCACATGCACACACACACATGCACACTCACATACACACATGCACATGCATGAACACACACAAGTAAATAAACACAATTTAAAAATAAAAAGATAATGACTGTTATGTTTACCATCTCCTTTGAGGAACAGCTCTAAAAACGCAGCCCACGTTTCAGTGGACGGGAGGTTGGGGTTGTCTTTGTAGTAGTGGAACAGGGACACAGCTGTATCCTTCGGATTTCTGACAACGTAGACAATCTGTTGAAACATGCGAACAATTTATTCTAGGATGAAAATAACCACAACCCAAAGTATTTCCCAAAAGAAAATTGTAGCTAAAACTTACCTATGCAAATTCTACCTTTTTATTTTTTTAATAGCTGTAGTTGATGAGTAAACAGTCTTAAGTTTCTGTCTCTGGAAATCCAGTGTGCACAAGAAGATCAGCCATGATGAATGTGAATATTTCAGAGGTCCTAGAGTTGGCCTGGCTTTCTGTGTTTTTGTCCATCCTCCAGAAAACATGGTACTCACAGCCCAGTGGACAGCTTTCTAGGTCAACTTGCTAAGTGTGGTCCTGTCTTTTAAGGCCAGGCATGGGAAAACCCCTATTTATTGTCAGGCAAAATTACTTTTTGCTTATCTATTTGTTAGAAAACACTTGCATGCCGCAAGATTTTTCACAAACTCTTTATTATTTTTATAGGAAAAAACTATAGTCTAGACCTTCCCTTTTTGACACTTTAAATCCTTGCACAATAGAACATTTAAGATTCCCTTCCAGTATCTAGGAACACTGCAGCTGTAGTTCAGACCACAAACATGTACTCAGTGTGTGCTGAAAATCAGGCAATGCTCAATGATCGCAGTGATCTAGTTCCAAGGAACACAGCGATGAGCAAGATGGAAAGGGTTGGAGCCCTCTCTCGGTGTAGGCTGAGGGAACAGACAATTAAATGTGCTCTTGACAATGAAGTGTGGTAGGAGTTCTGAGACAGGATCACAAAAGGAACAGGTGAGAAGCCCCCAGAAAGCAATAGAAGCATTTCTGATCATAGTCAACATCGCACAAGTTAAGAACGAGATGTTCTTGTGTTTCTAATTGACAACTGGGACAGACACCATTTACCTAGATAAGACAGAATTGGCTGAGTCACTTTTAATACATTGCTATCTTTCAGCAGCGTGTTCATAGTCCAGACGTGTGGTCCACATATATAGTGCCTGTTTCCTTATTAATTGAGAGATATGTAAAGGTCAATGAATTCAGGAATGAAGAACCACCTTTACCCAGCCCCACCCATGATCCCCTCTAACTTACATAACACCAAGCAACCTCACAGGCCTTGGGCCTTCTCTTACAGTGCCAGCTTCCAGAGCAGAACCACAGAAACCGAAGGCTTAGCAAACTCACTTCTAAAACTCCATTGCATGGACAAAATGGGATAAAGTGGCAAAGGTTTAAGCTTGCACTGATCAGTTGAAAATAGTTGTCCAGCCAGAGAAGTGAGTCTCTGGAGAAGCCTTAATGTTATATGTCTGTGTTGTCTACTCAGGAACATAAGGAAACCCATTTGTCGCAGATGTTAGAGTCAACTGAGAAACCTGAAGAATTACTGAAGAAAGTTAGAAGCTATAAAGGAAAGACTGAGGTACTCTGGGAGAGGAATGTTAACTAAAGCATCATGAGGGGCTAGAGAGATGGCTTAGTGGTTAAGAGCTCTTACTATTCTTCAAGATGTCCTGAGTTCAGTTCCCAGCACCCTCATTGGGCAGCTCACAACCACTTGTCATTCCAGATCTAGAGGACACCTGCGAGCGTGCGCGCACGTACACACACACACACACACACACACACACACACACACACACACACAAATAATAAAATAAAATCATTATTAAGCACCATAAAATGAGTTACAAAGTATAAATTCCATGCCAGAAATTTTCCTGGCAAAAGGGGAAGGAGAAAAACCAGATGAAGAAGGAGATCACACAACTGTCTTCTGCGCTCCCACCACACGCCAGCTGCACATGTGGTGCACAGACACACACAAGCAAAATCCTATACACATAAAATAAAATATTTTTTTAAAAGAAGAAACAACAGAAACTAAATGAAAGCAAAGGGTTTTGGGGAACACTTAGAGGCGAGAGCCAGCCCTGCGTGGCCAGGGGAAGCGTGACAGGCACAGCCTTCAGGACTGACCTACAAGCCCATCCACGGAGGGTCGATAGCCAACTATATGCAGCACTACATCATGAGCTGATAGGAACAAGATGTTCAGCTTGTGTTTCAATGGACAGCCGGGGACATGCAGCTGACTTAGATAAGAGAGTATTTGCTGAGTCACGTAATACTATTCTATCTTCTAGAGATGAGAAGGGAGGGCAGAGACTTGGTTCCCATTAGGGTCATTCAGGAAGGGTTATGCCTTAAGGCTGAACTGTCAATGTGCAGGTTAAGAAGCACCTGTCCCAGCTTCAGGTTCTTTGCTTTTAAGTGGCCTGTGACCCCATGTGTCATGTGTGGGGGACAAACACTAAACCTCCTGGCTAGTGGTGACTGGAGTAAGTTCTCCCTCTCACTACCTCTCTTCTTCTCCCTTCTCCCTCTCCTTCCCGCCCCCTACACACACACACACACACACACACACACACACACACACACACGTATGTATGTATGTATGTATGTATGTATGCATCAGGGTATGTGCGTGTGTATCTCCCCCTCCCTCCCCTCATCCTCTCCTTCCTCTGTCTTCAATGTCGCTTCCATGTCTCCTCCCTTCCTCCCTTCCTCTCTGGGTTTTGATTTAATCCAGGCATGAAAGACGAGAGGCCTGCCTTTCTCTGTCTGCCTGCCTCCCCTCTGTCTGCCTCAGAAACAGCCTGTTAGAAAGGAAAATGGTTCCTTGCATTTTGAAAGTGTAACTGAGTTAAGCTTCCCCTGTCTGACAGACGCTGCCCCTGACTGATGGTTTACTTTTGTTTATGGAGGACTGGGAGCCTTCAGAGCTGTGGTTACAAAGTGACAGTCGAAGGGGAATCTTCTCTGCGCCGTCATGTGGGACAGGCCCCTGGTTTTTGTTTGTGTGGTTAGAAAATGGCTGGCATGGTTGGAAGAAGCTTCATTTCTGCCAACTCCATATGTGTCTTGTCTCCGATTTCCAAACATTATTATTCTTCTGCTTTATTTCGGATCACAATGTTCCTTATGCACACACTTGTAAAAAATACACTGAATGCTAATGCCACACACTAGAAATTCCCTTCACTTGTTTGGCTATGTGAGTCTAGTGGGTCCCCGTCCCCCCCCCCCCCCCCCGTGTAGATATGTTTTAACCAAACTGAGAATATTCGTTATAATTGGCTTTTAAAAATAATAACCTACGAGTTAATAATAATGGCTTGAGGAAACTGTCCTTTAGCATTTCTTGTTATTATAACTTTTCCTAGAAAAATAATTAAATATAAATGGCACTTGCTTTGCTGCCATCAAGCTCCATGAGAGGGCAAGAAACTACAAACCCCAGGCCTGGAGAGACGGCTCAGTGGTTAGAGCTCTGGCTGCTCTTGAAGAGGACCTAGGTTCAGTTCCCAGCACTCACATGGTGGCTCACAACTCTCTGTAACTCCAGTTCCAGGAGATATGATGCCTTCTTTGGGACTCCAAAGCCACTGCATGCACATGGTGTGCACACACACCTAAAGGCACTCACACAAACACACAAAATTAAAAGAAAAATGAGTCTTTGAAGGGGAGGGAGAATTCATCATTCCCAAGGCTGCATGTCGAGAACAAGACTTACCTTACATTGCTTCTGTTTAACGGTAACAGGAATCATTTCATAGCTTAGATGCGTTGGGATAACTCTTCTCTTAGGGACCATTTTTAGCTCTTTGAATTTAGAAACATCTCCCCACTCAATAGGAGATGTGAGAGTGATTCCAGCATTGGGAATGTTTTCAATGACTTCTGCCACCCAGTGAGTTCCTTCACACAAACAGAAGATGAAATGCAGCTTTAATTAAATGTTGCAGCTGAGGGAATGGATGTAGGACATGAGCACATGATGAAAGTGAAGCAAGCATGACTGTAATCAGCAGCCATGACTGTGACACCCCTGGAACCCGATGAAATGCTAACTTGTTTTGAGTTGAATCCTGTTACAAGAGTGAAAAGGTTTACATGGGGTGCTTGCTGATTCTCTGTCTTAAAATAATTTGTTATTACTCATTTCTAGACCTTTCAAATCACCAACTCACACACATGTTCTCTAATGTGATTCCCATAATCCCATGAGCCATTTCTTTTTATAGGTAATCTTCTTCCTTCCCAACACCCACTCACACAGTGAGTATCCATTTTCTGTCTCCCCATGGTACCCAGCCCCTTCCTTTGTTAGAATACACACTGGAATACAGTTACCATGATGTCTGTGCATTTTTACCTCCCCATTTACCCCTTGAAGATAGACACAGATCTCCCTGTGAACATAGAATAGTTTTATGCAAACCAAGTCTTTGAATCACAAATGTTTGTTACACTCAGAGAGCTAAAAGGCTATCCTGGGATCTGGATAGAACACATGAACTCTGTTTTAGTCTTTTTGAGGGGATGGTGATGATAGTGAAGGTGTTGTTTTAAAACTGTATTTGTTATTACTGTATTTGTACATGATGCTGGGGAGTGAATGTCACAGAATGCACATGAAGGCCAGAGGACAACTTCGTAGAGTTGGTTCTATCTAAGACCTTTATCTGTGTTGCCTGGATCAAATTCAGATTGTCAGGTTTGCACACCAAGGGTTTTACCCATGAACCAACCTTGTTGGCCAAGTGTTTTTGTGTTTGTTTATGATTCAGGGGGTTGAACTCTTGGTGCTTCATTCATGCTACACAAATGCTCTTGCACAGGACTTCCCACACCTACTTCATTCATGCTACACAAATGCTCTTGCACAGGATTTCTCACATCCACATGCCCAGCCAAGAATACAACTCTACACTTTGGTGAGGCAAATAATGGCTATGTTTCAATTTTGCAGTAGAGAAACGAAAGCTTGCAGGAGGAAGTGGGGGCATTTTGCTAATATGAAGACTACATCCCTAAGGAGATTAAATCTGGCTAGTGCTAGTGTCCATTACTTCATTGTGATTTCAGTGAAGGGCAGTAGGCACAACTTTACAGCTGAGAAAATATTCAGAATCTAAATAGTGCTCTGATTTGCTTTACAGGTTTTATGCTGTGTACTTTAGAAAGCTTTTTTTGTTTTGTTTTTTAGATTTATTTTATGAGTGTGAGTGTTTTACCTGCAGGTATTTATGTGAATCTTGTGAGTTCCTGGTGTCTGCAGAGGTCAGAAGGGGGCATCAGAATCCCCAGAACTGGAGTTAAGAGCTGTGTGTGTGTGTGTGTGTGTGTGTGTGTGTGTGTGTGTGTGTTTTCAAAAAAAACCCTCTGACTCATGTGCACTTTGTCACTTCCCACAGTGAGGACCTCCTGCTCTAATTGATGACTACAGTACACAACCAACTCAAAGGCAGCTCGGCTACCAGCTATTGAACTGGTTACCGGGTAGCTACCATCTCCATGTGACCACTATTCTGGAAATAGTAGCAGGCAACTGGACATTACATAACAAAGCAAAATTAGCATAGAACCAATTTCAATGGTGGAGAGACTGGCATTCCTTATAGTAGCTAATGCACATACATGTGTATAGTAGCCAGTATGTATACAACTATGTAGGAATCAATTCTGAAGGAAAACTTTTTAGCAAGAAAAGTATGGTTCTTCTTAGAGCAGATGAAGAGTTCTAAAGCATTAAACATGAACTGAACAAAGGCTGTTTAGTCGTCACAATGACTGGTGCAAGTCACAATGGGAATTTGTATAAGCTATTTTTCTTATTACATATGGTATAGCAACACTTATGTATCTTCATAAATTGAACAAAAAGGAAAGCTTTACAGAACTTTAATTAGTTCACCTGAATCATTTAAAGGAACAAAATTTAAATCCTTAAAGATCATATCCCCTCCCCTTTGAAATAAAATTTCTGATAAAGGTATTATGGAAATGATTGTCCTGTTTGTTATTGTTACCTTTCTGCATCTTACAGTGCACTTTAGAAGAAACTCACCAGATTTGGGGTAGGAAACCAGAAATATGTCATCTTCTCTTGCATCAAAAGAATCCAAGGAATCAAGGAGTTCTTCTGAAGACATGGCAGAGAAGAGGATGCCCTTGTACTTGTGAAGGAGGCTTGGCTGACTCTGGGATGACATCTTCCACCTAATCTATTAGAGGTTGTATCCTCCACACAGTCCCTACACAAGCCACAGACACCTGGCCCTCGGTCACAATTCCAGAAGAGTAATCTTGTTGTCTCTAAGCTGACATTCCATGTGTCTATATATACCTTTTGCAATTCTTCACAGGAATAATTTTTAAACCATATCTGAGCCAATGTCTATTATAAAAAATGGTGTTATCTGAATTTTTCTGATAACACATGTTACAAAACATTTCCTTCCACTCAGCTTGGGTTCATTTGCACAGAACACTACCAGGCAACCAAGAGCAATCACCGTGTTAAGATAGTAACGCTAATCAAACCCTTGGCCTAAATAGGTAAATTCTTTTAGCCACTTAATGAATTACATCACTGAGGAAATACTTAGGGAAATTAGATTTCTACTTATTAACACGGTGGTATAGGAGGCAGCCAGGATTTACAGTTGGAGGTGAAAGAGGACAAAGACAGGAGAAGCAAGAAGGTTTCCAGGAATTGGCAGATACTCTTGCAACAATCTTTATGAGCTATAATTTAGAAGAGATCCAATGAGAGTCAGAATACTTATGGTAAAAAGGGATCTCTTGAGAAATATGCAAACAAGAGGCTGTAGAAAGAAGGAAGTTAATTCTTGTTCCAGTCACTTTTAGTCTTTGTCAATAATATTCCAATATTCCAGATTCAATGAAACATAGTAATGAAATGCCCAATTATTTCAGTGAACCACAATTGAATATTTGGCTTGTCTAACAATTGAAGGAACAATACACATTAATGAAGAAATAAACAAACTTTTAATTGGGCATCAAAAATAGACATATACTGTAGGGGAAATATTTGAAGAAGAAAGATGTCTATGACAGTAACAGAAATGATTGATCATATACTTAGGCAATGACAAAGAATTTACTAATAGGTTAAACATGTGAACTGAGAAGAGCTGCTGGGTCGTGAGGTCAGCACGTGAAATGAACCATATTCCTGCATTCTAAGAGAAAAGCAACAGAAAACAGAGCCTGACGGTGGGGTTGTAGCTCAGTTGGTACAGTTACCTAGCATGTGTGAAGCCCTGGAACAGATACTCAGCAACATATAAATGTCATATGGTGGTGCAGGCCTGCAATCCCAGCATCTAGCAGGATGTAGGAGGATTGGAAATTCAAGGTCCTTTTTCAAAATAAAAATATTAGAGGGATGCAAATATTAACTTTCTAGTAAGGGATGCAATGGGGGAATGCAAAAATTATTTAAAAACTGTTAGGATTAGTTTTTTAATAGTTAATTTTTGCATTCCCCCATTGGCTCTCTTTTAAAATTATTTACTTTTACTTAATTAAAATATAATTACATAATTTCTCCCCTCCCTTTCCTCCTCTCTACCCTTCTCAAATTCTCCCTCCCTAATTCACACCCTCCTCTTCTTTAGTGTTAGATATACATATAAATGAATAACTATATACAAACAACCTGCTGAGACCATTCAGTGTTACCTGCATGTGTATGTTTCTGGGGATGACCATTTGGAATTAGATAATCAATGGGGCTCACCCCTGGAAAATACTGATTTCCCCTCTCTCAGCAGTTGTTAACTACTCATAGCTCTTTATCTAGGGTTAGGGCCCATGGGATTCCCACCATACACTGGGGTATCAACTGATGTTAGAGTTGTTCAGGTCTTGTTTAGGCAGCCATGCTGCTGAACTTTCGTGGGTACAGTTTTCCCTGTATGACTAGAAGATACAATCTCACAGCAGACTTCCTCGTTCTTGGATCTTACAATCTTCTGCCCTCTCTTTCTTGATGGCCCCCGAGCTTTGGGTGCAGGAGCTGTGGTGTAGATGTACTCACAGATGCTGGGCACCCCATGGTCAGTTGTTCTCCCTGTTTCGACCAGCTGTGGTTTTCTGTGATGGTCTCTATCTGCTGTGAACAGAAGCTCTTTGATGAAGGGGAAAGCCACACTCTTCTGTGGATAGAGGCACAAGTATTCAGAATACAGTCAGAAACTAGGCTAGTAAGTAGTGGGTGGAGGTTCCTCTTTGAGAACCATGATCTCACTAGTCCCCAGTAGTTGGCTTAGTTTCCAGTACTGGACATGATTTCCCTCCTGTAGAATGGGTGTTAAGTCCAATTAGTTGGTTGCCGTCAAGAGATAAGCGCTGCTTTTGCAACTTTAGGGCTATCTCCCTATGCTGAACATTGTTGTGGTTCCTACTCATTGCAGCTGGGTAGGACTATTGATCGCTTTCCTCTCTTGGCAGTTTGCATATCAGTTTCCAGTACTATGAAAGCTAGTCCTTAGGGAGGAGTTCCTGACAGTTCCAGCTGAAATTCTCTGAGTCCTATGTCCAAAGTACATGGAGTCTTCAGCAGCAGGGTTTTGCCTTCAACTTCTGGGAGACAACCAAGGGCCATAGCAATAATGTTTAGGGAGTCTCTTGAATAACCCTTATCAACAACTCAAAAGGAGGTTTTTCATGCCTGGTGCTGGGGCTTTTGTTAGATAATTAATGGCTCTTTGGGGGGAGCATTGTCAGTTCAAGTGATGTAACTTTATTTAAGATATATAATGCATGTACCTATAATTGGGATTATATGTAATTTTAGGAATCCCTATGTCTTTTTCAAGCACCATTAGTTAAATTTATCCCTCCTCCCTCTTTTTCTGTATTGTTCTATTTCCTACCTCCCCAACTAAAGACCCCTCTCTGGTTTCCCATTTCCTCTTCATATCACCTGTATCATGCTATTCCACTCTCTAGTGCTACCTTTGTCCCCCAAAGTCTGGCCCTTTATTCCTGGTTACTACAGTTACTCCAGATTATTTCCTTACATCTGAAGATTTGGAGTTAGAAACCACAAATGAGAGAGAAAGTGTAGTACTTGTCTTTCTGGATCTGGGTTACTCAGTACACAATCTTTCTAGTCATCCTTGGCTACATAACAAGTTCAAAGTCAGCCTGGATCTCATGAGATCTCGTGTCGAAAGAAAAAAATAAGAATTTGAGAAAAGATTTGGAAACGAATACTATTTATGATAATGTGAAAAAATTGTGTTGAAATATTAGTCTAGCATAGCATGTTCAAGCAGAGTACAAAGAAAACAGTCAAGCATCACAGAGATCATTAGTGAGTGCTTAGATAGAAATAAGTCATACCACAGAACAGATGACTCAGGATTATCATAATGTCTGAATTCTCCTTATGATTTATAAAGTCAATACAGTTGGATCAAAATCCAAATAGGCAATCACACTTGTCTATATGCTCATGAATGAACATCAGTTGACAACATCTATGTAGACACAAAAAGGTCCTGGAATAGCCAAATAAATCTTAAGGGGTAAAAACTCTTAGGACTTACGAGATTTTAAGGAGTGCTACAAGGCAGTAGTAGTTAAGGATGATGTAGGCTGAACCCAACACTACACAGATAGACCAATGGAATAGAAGAAAGAGTTCAGAATGGCACTCATTCTTGGAAGCAGCATGAATCCCACCTTACACTATATACATATTGTTAAATTTTTGAAATAAAAATATTCTAGAGGAAATCAGGATATCTTGAGACTTTTGAGTAATGCAAAGATTTCTTCAAAAAGATAGATAAAAGTACTGTTAAAATATTATACTCAGATTCCATTAAGTTAGAAAGTTGTGTTGGTTAAAAGTCATTATTAAGAGAATAAAAAGCAAGACAGACTATCAGAAATTTTGAAATTCATATATTAAACTCTGTGCTCATTAGGAGGCTCTTTAAAAAAACCCTACTAAGATCAATAGTTTTTTAAAAATCAAACAACTCAACAATAAAAATGAGGGGAGATCTGAATATGTCTTTGAAAAGTGTTCAGCACTAGTACTCATGAAGTAATGGGAAATTAAGACTAGCAGTATAAATGAGGTATTTGTCCAGAGCCAAGGGCCTGGTGGACCTACTCACAGGGAAGCAATAATCAGTGGTGACTCAGAGCCCAGTCTTTTCAAAACAAGGTGGATAAACAAACACGTAGAATCTCTAGAAATTGTCCTAATGGTAGGCAGCAGTCAAAAATGTGTATTCAAGAATCTAAGAAGGTGCAAGGAAGGGAGCCACAGGCCGCTGCTTTCTTCAGAGCCCTTCCCCACCCACTCAACAAGTACTGTCCATTACAGACTACAGTAAGGCTAAAACGTGAGGGCCTCTGGGAAGACAACCCTCGCCCATTTCTCAGTTCCTCTAACCACTGAGATGCCCTCTTCCCAAGCATGCCAAGTTGACAGCCAAAGCTGACTATGACAGGAACTCGGAGATTCTAGGCCCAGCAGATGGTATATGAACTCTCACTGTGTTCTCATGAAGAAGAATAATTAAGAATAAAAAGTTGATTAAGTTAATTAATCAAATTGACCCTGGGCTGTGAGCATTGGATTCTCAAGCGAGGAATCAATCTTCAGCCAAAGGTTACAAGACCTGATACCTGCAGAGAATGGTCTGGGATACAGTTAAATGAAGGACATCAAGGGTAAGACAGATGTGAAAGTCTTTCACAATCAACATTTAGAAAAGCTGCCTTCACTCCTGGTGGCATGCTTCCCACTGTGATGACAAATGCCTGAGATAAGGGTTGATTTGGCTCAGGGTTTCATAGACTTCCAACCATGGCCAGCAGGCTCTTTAGTCCTATGTAGGCATAAGAAATCATGAGACAATGTGCAGTGAAGAAGGGCTCTTTGCCTCTTGTTAGCCAGGAAGCAACAAGAAAGAGAAGATAAGACCAGGTTCCGTTATCACCTTTGGGGGCATGCCCCCAGGGGCCTACCTTCCTGCTCCTGGGTTCCTGCTCTTAAGGGCCTGCCACCTACCAATAGCACTTCAGGCTAGTGTGGAACCATCTGCTGTGGGCAGACATTTTTCATCCTAACCATGGTGATTCCCAGAAGCTCTTGCCTTTCGTTAATGATTTATTTGGCTTTCTCAAGCTTTTACCTTCTTATGTTTCAAGAAAGAGAGAGAGAGAGAGATGTCAAGGGGCCCAGAAAGATGACTCAGAAGCTAAGAGTACTTGCTGCTCTTTCAGAGAATCGAGGGTTCAGTTCTCAGAGCCCAGAGAGGTGCCTCACAACTGCCCATAACTGATGCCCTCTTCTTCTCACCTCTATGTGAACAGAAATAACTACAAAGAACAAATGCCATATGCAGCCTACAGGACGATAACCTGGAGAGGTGGGGACTGTGGGAAACCAGAGACTGTTTATTCTGTCTCCTTGGAACAATTAATGCTCCATAGTTTATTGCCTCGTGGGAGCTGGGCTTGATATGAGAATATTTTAGGTTTGCAAAATAAAACCCCCAAAATTCTGATTTTTAAATGAAAGCCCTTAATTATTTCACCAAATGGAGAAGAATAGTTCTTGGTTTTTGTTCTTTCTTTTCAGTTTTTATTTTTAATTTTTTTAACCTTCTCTTATACATCACATCCTGACTGAAGCTTCCCCTCCCTCCACCCCTCTCAATTCCCAGATTCCCTCTCCCCCAGATCCACCGCACCTCTATTTTCTTTCAGTAAAGAACTGGCTTCCCAGGAATATCAACAGAGCATAGCACAGCAAGGTGCAATAAGACTAGGCACAAACCCTCTTATCAAGGCTGGATGAGGCAACCCAATAGGAGGAAAAGGGTCCCAAGAACAGGCAAAAGAGTCAGAGATACCTCCACTCCCACTGCTGGGAGTCCTAACAAAACACCAAGCTAACAACCAGCAGCATGTATGCAGAGGACCTAGAGCAGATCCATGCAGGCTCCATGTCAGTCTCTGTGAGCTCCCATGAGTGGTGGTTTGTTGATTCTGTGGGCCATATTCTCATGGTGTCTTTGGCTCCTACAATCCTTCTTCCATCTCTTCTACGGGATTCCCCTGGCTCTGCCTGGTGTTTGTGTAGGTCTCTGCATCTGCTCCTGTTAGTTGCTAGATGAAGCCTCTCTGATAAAAATTAGAATATCCTTAGGAATCATTTCATTGACTTTTTATTCCTTTCTTCCTTTTTTTTCTTTTTTTGTCAGTCATGTTTGATTCTGCCCTAGGTCTCTGAACCATACAGCTTCAATTCCTAGCCATCCAGGCAGTGTCAGGCATGGGCTCCCTCTCATGGCTTGGGCTTTAATTAGACCACTCATTGGCTGGCCACTCTCACAAGCTCTGAGCCACCATTACACATCTTACAGGCGGGACAGGTGTGGGTTAAAGGCTTTGTGGCTGGTGACTGGGCGCCTTGACTAGTTACAGAGGATGGCCAGCTCAGGCTCCATACGGAAGAGAAGAGTTTTAAAACTGAAGAAGCTAGAGATCACCAGGACTGGACCTCCCATCCTTGGAGTTTTCTCACAGAAGCATAGCTTCAGTGAGGACCTGACTTCAGGAAATTATCTGGGGAATCTGCGGCAGGACCTGAGTGTTCTGCTGGAACTCTCCAGCTCACTCCCGCTTGGTCTGGAAAGCCCAATTCTCTATCTTCAAACCCCTCCCTCTCAGAGAATCTCCAACAAAGAAAAGCCACAAAAAGACGAGTGCCACATTCTTGGTGGCTGCAGCAGCTCCTCCCCTGAAGTTGCCAGGGGCCCAAGTCCCAGCCTAAAACATACCATACTTGGGCACAAACCCAGCTTATGGAGGACATCATCACCCCTCACCTACAGGGTATTTAAGTTCCCTGCTATAGTTCGGGCAAGTGACTTCTCCTGTCTCTTCTCCCTCCTCTATCTCTGGGGGCTGGAGAACTCACCCAGGAGTTGCTTTGCTCAAAACAAACGTGTTCTTTTACCTTTTCAATTTGGCTTGATCTGGCTTACTGTGTCAGCTTGGAAATGGGCAACCCTGGGTCTGAACCCGATCCGCAGCCACCCCTGGGGTGTCTGCTGCAAAATTTGTCCAAGCTGGGGCTGCCTGGCCCCATAGGACAGATGGTTCGAGCTCCCTTATCCAGGGTTTCTGAGCTCTGCACTCCCGCCCCTCTCTCTGTAGCCAGGGCTCGGATGGCCAGGTTTTGTTGGCTGCAGTTGTGAAGGCTCAGGTGCCTTTTCACCCAGGGACTGACCCTGAGCCCTGCACCCCGACTGGGCTGCCTGAGTCACTGGAACCCCCCACTTCTCTTCTTCCTTCCGTCTCTTCCCTGTTCTGTTTGCCTGTCTACCTGCCTCTCTCGTGTCTCCACTCTGAGATGGCCTTTTGCTCGTTTACTCTCCCCATCCCCCAATCAACCTCTTGCACTAACTCTGTTGGTAGTGGTGCGCTCTCTTAGCGGCTTACCTTGGCGGGCCCATCGAAAGGTACCCACTTTGCCTTTTTTACTCATTAGGTTTTCCTGGTGTTTGGTCTGGCTGTGCTGGGATCCTACCCACCCGCTCCAACTGCAACAGATGCGATCTCCCTGTTTGTTTCTGTCTGCTCTTCCACCCCACCGTGCTGGAATCCCACCTGCCTGCTCTACCCGCCTTGATTCAGGCTCCCACTACTCATTTCATTTCTCAGACATCACCAGATACTAGAAAGAAATTTTAAAACGCCGAGGATGGCACCAACCCCCCATACAGGAATTGGTGAAAACGGCTTTTAAGGTTTTTAATGCCCAAGAGGAGGCAGCTGAGTCTCCCGACAGGCTCAGCTGTAAACAAAAGGCTGTGTGCTCCAAGCTCCTGCCTTGGCAGCTGCCCTGAGGCCATCACCATCACCACCAGGGGAACCAGGAAAGTTCACAAGGCTCCATCCTGCCAGAGCCAGCCAAAGTCAACTCTGCCAGAGGCCTGCTTCTAATGCAGGCAGAAAGGCCACTGGTCCTGATTCTTCCCCAACCCTTGGCCGCCAACAGGACCATGCCCTGTCTGCTGGCAGCCTAGCCACTGGAAGTCGGAGTGCTCAAACGCTGGCTCATTCTGTATGCCATGCCTTGGAGGCCCAGGTCCACCAGCACAGGCTTCTGAGACTTTCCAGCCTTCCAGCTCCTCAGCCTGGTGGAGGACTGACGCAGCCTGGACTTGGTGACTCCCATCATCCCCTCGCTGAGACCAGGGTGATTCTCCAGATAGCGGGTAGGTCCATCACCTTTCTGGTGCACATGGGAGCCACCTTTTCTGTCTTGACCTCTCACTCAGGTCTCACAGTTGCCTTGCCAATTTCTGTCATGGGGGTGGATGTGACCCCCTCCTTTCCACTTAAGACCTTGCCTCTTCCCTGCATTTTTGCAGGGCAATTCTTCTCACACTCACACATAGTCATACTTGTTTGTCGGGTACCTTTACTTGGTGGTGATATCCTCAGCTGCTTTGGGGTCACCCTCTCCTTGGCCCCCACACTCTTTTCTGACTCCCAACTTCTCCTTCCCTTAATTGTCCCACAGATCCTCACCCCAGACTGCCCTGTCCTCCTGGATCCAGTTGACCCCAAGTATAAGGTATCTCCACCCCGGTGGCTGCTACTCACCACCAGCCAGTCCGTGTTCTCCTTAAGTACCCCTCCTCCTTCCCTTCCAGACCCCAGTTTCCTATGATCACCCGCCTGCTATCTCAGGGACTGTTGATCCCTATGGACTCACCCTGCAACCCTCCCATTCTCCCCCTGCGTAAGTCCTCCAGTGCTTACTGCTTAGTTCAAGACCTCAGCCTGATTGACCAGGCAGTTATCCTGACCACCAAGGGGTCACCAACCCTTGGACCCTTCTTCCTAACGTTCCTCCTACAACTTCCCACTTTACCACGCTGGACCTAAAAGATGCCTTTTTACTGTCTCTCCGCACCCTGACTCCTCTTTTCTCTGCCTTCACCTGGGAGGACCCTGATACATGGACCACCAGACAGCTCACATGGACTGTTCTCCCTTAAGATTTTGGGGTAGCTTCCATTGCTTTGGCCAAGCCTTGGCCCGGGATCTTTCCACCTTTGACCCAGTCCCAGCACACGTCTCCAGTATGTTGATGACCTCCTGCTTTGTAGTCCCTCCCTGACTCTGTCCCAACAGGGCTCCTAAACTACCTCGGCTCCCTGGATACTGTGTTTCCCATCTAAGGCTCAGCTATGCTCTCCCACTGTGGAGTATTTGGGTGTTCAGCTCAGCTCAGGGTCTATGGCCCTCATCTCTGACCAAGTCTGAGCCCCACAGGACTTACAGCCCCCAATGATGGGGGACCAGATTCTCTCCTTTTGGGGCCTGATGGAATTCTTCTGTCACCGGATCCCTAACTTTGCCATCATGGCCAAGCCCCTGTATCAGGCAGCCAGAGAGACCCCCACAGGGCCCCTCACCCACTCGGCCACTTCTCTTTACTGCAGGACGCCCTCCTAATGGTCCTCACCCTTGCTCTTCCCAACTCCACCTGACCCTACCACCTCTACACAGACGACAAGGTGGTAGTGACCACTGGGGGTCTAGCCCAGCTGCTTGGGCCTTCAAATCGGGCTGTTGTTTTTCTGTCCAAATAACTAGACCCCACTGTGTGTGGATGGCAGCCATATTTGACTCACCTGGGAGGCTCTCAAGATCACCCTGCTCCGGCCAGTCACTGTACACTCCGCCCACTGCCTCTCATGCCTTCTCAGTCACTCCTCCTTTTCCTCCTTGATCCCTCACAGGTGCTGTTTCTAGAAAACCCCCAGATTACCTTGGCCTCCAGCTCTGCCCTAAGCCCTGCAACCCTCCTTCCTGTCCTTCCTCCTCTGAGGACCCCCTCACTCTTGCCCAGAGGCTATGGAGGCCTTCTGTTCACACCAGCCTGGTCTCCTAGACCCACATGTCACAAACCCCCAACTCTGTTGACAGAAGCTCTCTTACAGACAGATCAGGAAACTGCCAGGCGGCTTATGCAGTGGTCACTTCCTCTGAAATGGTTGAAGCAGCCCGCCTGCCAGTGGGGACCTCTTCACAAAAGGCCGAATTAATCACCTTGACTAGAATGCTCCAAATAGCCAGGGGTCAAAGGGCAAACATCTATACTGATTCTAAACATGCCTTTTTAATAGCCCATACTCATTCTGTCCTTTGGAAGGAAAGGGGCTTCCTCACTACCAGGGGCACTCCCATAGTTAATGGACACCTTATAGCCAAGCTCTTGGAGGCCCTCCAGCTCCCTGCAGAGGTAGCCATAATCCACTGCCGGGGACATCAGTGGTCTTAGGCAATGCCAGGGCTGACTCAGTAGCCCAGAGACTGGCCTCCAACCCCACTGGACCTTTAAGACATGTTTTGTTTTTGACACCCTCCTATCAGCCCTGTTACTAACCAGAGGAGAGGAATGAACTCCTGAACAAAGGGGCCACACAGACAGAGGATGGATGGTTCTACTTAATAACCACCTCATACTCCCCCAGGATCAGGCACTGTCCATCATTTCAGACATCCACCAGACCTTACACACAGGCCCCAAAGCTTTGCTCCGCTTCTTAGAGCCCCTCTTTGATCCCCCATCTTCGAGCCCATATTTTATAGTCCACTCCTCCTGCCAGACATGTGCGAAGTCTTAGATTAAAGCCAAGATTAAATGACTAAACTTAATGGACGAGAATTAAAAAGATCAAAATTTTCGAGTTTTGCTGGGAATATGGAGGAACTAGTGTTCTTTCAGCTGCCACTGGTCAGGTAAAGTGGCACATTTTGTAACAGTGTAGTTCCATCCTGAAGACCAAGCCTTCCCTTGCTGCCATTCCATGCTGAGGTGTTCACCCAAGGAAGCCGAGTTTTTCACAGCCAAAAACTCCGAAGAAAAGCTCCAGAGACAAGCATGTGGTGGACACTGTATGGCACATCCACATGATGGTGTCAATTCAGCAACAGAAAGGACTACACACTGGTACACTCTCCCACGGGCAGGATCCTCAAAACCATGTTGCTGGGTGAAAAAAGGGCCAGACAACAAAGCTTATACCTGGCATGATTTCATTTATTTATATGAAATTCCAAAATCTGTATGTTGAAAGGGCACAGATCTGCTGTGTCTAGGGGTGGGTGGGGTAGGGACTGGCAGCTGGAACAATGACAGGAACAAGAGACACCTGGGTCTGACTGATTGACTCATGCTGATTGTAGAGGGCTCATGGGCATGCACAGATGTCAACTGTATGTGTTAAATATGTATGATCTATTGTAAACCAATTCTACTGAATGAAGTTGTTAAAATATTTAAATGCCTATGCTGTAGGATGTCTTCCTGTACACTGTGAATATGTGTTGTTCTGATTGGTTGATAAATAAAACACTGATTGGCCAGTAGCCAGGCAGGAAGCATGGGGGGGCAGCAGAAGAGGAGAATGCTGGGAAGAGGAAGGCTGAGTCAGGAGTCACCAACTAGACACAGAGGAAGCAAGATGACAAGGCAGAACTGAGAAAAGGTACCAAGCCACGTGGCTAAACATAGATAAGAATTATGGGTTAATTTAAGGGTAAGAGCTAGTTAGTAATAAGTCTGAGCTAATGGCCATACAGTTCATAATTAATATAAGCCTCTGTGTGTTTATTTGGGTCTGAGCAGCTGTGGACTGGGCGGGACACAGAAAAAATCCAGCTACATACCTAAAACCCGACAATCCAGAGAGAGAGAGAATATGTATGTTCAATACAGTGAGGTCTTTAAAATAGATTGCAATTGAAATGATCTGAGAGATGCTTTACAAATTTTTGTAAGCCTTTTTAATTAGAAATTTGATTTGTAGTTTTCTAACTCACATAAAAGCTATTGGAAACAAGTAATTATTATGTGAGGTCTTTTTTGCTTTTCGGGTAAAGGGTTTCATATAGCCAAGACTGGCCTCAAACTCCTGATCCCCCTGCCTCCACCTCACAAGTTCTTAAGATTACAAGCACATGCCACCACTCCTAGCTATTGGTTCTTTTTCTTTTGATTGTGCTGGTTACTTCTTATGCTTTTCCTCTCCCTCTATGACCCTTCACTGCATCTGTCCTCATCACTGGCCACCTTCTTCTCTCCAGCAGCAAACACCCCACCCCACCCCACCCCCCCACCCCCCCACCCCCCGCCGACACCACATGGCCTTTTATTGTACCATTTTCTCAGAATCATAGAAATGCGCTGTTTCCAAAGGCAAATCGAGCCCAGCCTGACTGGCCTTTCTCCTGAGGCTTTGCTTCCTCCTTAGCTGTAGATTCAGAGGCATGCGCTGTGAGGACGATGTTCAGCTCAGGGAAACTGACACCTGGACTGTGGCCATTTCTCTTCAGTCTGAATGGTCTCCTTGGGAGTCCCTGGTGTGTTTTCATTCACAGCCACCGCCAAGGAGCTTAGTTGGGAATAGATGCTCGGCAGGCATTGTGGGTATTGGGTTGGGGCAGGGTTCCATCAGGGCCTGTTTTAATGTATTCACATGGCCCTTTCTTTATCGAGTCAGCATGATTTGGTCTTTGGATCCTCACTCAAGGATGCTCGCAAGAGGTAGTGCCTCCGTTATTACCAGTCCCACATCTCAGTCAGGAAGATCCCCTGGAACGCAGGACCTGGCGCCTTTATTGAGCAGATTCTAATTGTTTTTCCAAGCTAAAGAAAGTTGACCTGATGAACTAGACAAGGAATCTTGAATATATATATATATATATATATATATATATATATATATATGTATGTATACACACACATATATATTCAAAATAATACATATATTCAAATACACATATTTTTCCTTTTACACAGGCTAGTGTCAACTCACAGTCCTCCTGTCTCAGCGTCCTGGGTGCTGAACTTAGCAGCACACACCTCATGTTCAGCTCTCTTCACCTTCTTCTGTCTCCTTTCCTAACTTGTCTCCTGCCTCCCTTTATTTCCACTTGCACTGATGCTTGATCTTTCCCACAACATTGGAATCCCTTCAAGGCTGAGTTCAGAACCTAATCATCTTTACATTCCCTAGAGAGACAGTGCTGCATAAATACTTACCAAGGGAACGAATTTGAAAAGCAAACAAGCAAATGAGCTGTCAATATTTTCTTTTAACACCTTGTGTGTTAGAGCCCCCTAGTGTCCGACTTATGTCTAAAGAAGCCAGGTTAATGTGAATTTAAGCAGATTGTCAGGGGAACTATGTCTGACTCAGTCCTTCAATGCAAGATCTTTTCTGTGCTGTCACTAAGCCTCACCGAGGGGGGCAAGGCCAGCAGCGGTGTGGGCATGCTCATTTCCTGGATGGCAGCTCTCTGCGTGCCAAAGCCTCCTCACAATTGCTTTTACTTCACTCCGGTAATGGAGGATAAAAGCATCCTATTGATTCTAAAATAGACCCTTTTCATGTTTTGGCATTTCTGAGATCGAATCGCATCCTGCAATCGCTGCCTCGTTTCTTATACTTTAGCTATGTGGCAATTGTGGGATAGTGCTCAATTTCTACACCCACTAACTTGGTTACCGGCTTCTCTGGTGCACATCAGTTGAGTTGTGGGCATTTGTTCGTATCATTTTGTGGTTGCTGTTGAATTTTAGACCATTTAAGTATCTGTAAATATTAACAATTTAACATATGCATATATAAAATCATGGACCATTAACCTTAGAAGGAGGCAGGAAGATCAGATAAAAAGGACATATATTCATGCAAATTTGTTACATTTTGCAGAACACATTTCTGTACAACAGTGAGAAACAATCAAGTTGTCAACAACACCCAAGAAGAAGGAAAGACGACCACACAGTCCGTGAGGCCGGGTGTTCCTAAAGAGGCTTGTTCAGAAAGTTTGTCACGGGCTCAGCAATGCCACTAAAGGTGGGAACGGTTGTGACAGTCCCACTGAATAAATGTTTCTAGGTCAAGTGACAACAGATGGTGTAATCTGTGCACTCATTGTGAAGGACTGCCAAGATGTCCGTTTGTCAGTACTCTCTGTTTTAATGTGTGTGTGTATGGGTGTGGGTACCCCAAGATATTGGGAATGCCAGAGCCATGGGGTACCAGGCAAGGAAAGCTGCTGACAGGGAATGGAACCATCCCAAGAGAAAGAAGTATGTTGCTGTTAACAAAGTTGAAAAGAGTTGGAGGTCTGAAGAACATTTTGATATCAGACATGGAGATGAATGTTTGGAGTTTGTCTAGCTGGTTTTCAGTCTTGCTATGGTCCAGTATTTCCTCACAATGCTCATCTCCCTATATTTTGGAACAGTTTTGTATATCCTATGCCATTATATGTTGGAAGTATGTGATTTGTTTTTTTATTTTTTTATTTTTATTTTATAAGAGATTATAGTTAAGAGATTGCATGAATTTCAGAAGAGACTTTGAACTTTGGACTTCAAAACATTGCTGAGACTGATAGACTATGGGGACTTTGAAGCGGGACTAAATGCATTTTGCATTATAATATTATTACAAGCTTATGGGGGCCAGGGAGTGGAATGTGGTAGTTTGAATGTAATTGGCCCTCATAAGCTCCTAAGGAGTGGCACTCTGAGGAATGTGGCCTTGTTGGAGTGGGTGTGGCCTTGTTGGAGGAAGTGTGTCACTGTGGAGGCGGCCTTTGAGGTCTCATATCTGCTTAACCCACATCCAGCATTTCAGTTCACTTTCTGTTGCCTGCGCAAGATGTGGAACTCTCTCTCAGCTGTCTCTCCAGCACCATGTCTGTCTGCACGCCACCATGTCCCACTATGAAGATAATGGACTGAAATGAACCACTCAACTGTAAGCCACCCAATTAAAAGTTTTCCTTTAAACTAAACCTAGTCCACCTTGCTGTGGCAGGAAATGGCTTGGGCCACAGAGGCCCAGTCAGCTCTGGCACCTTGAGGGGCTCAGGCGTGAGGTCACAGCTGTGCCCCGACACAGCCGCTTTCTCATGCCTGAGAAAACCAGCCCGCCTTGGGGCCGCACACCCACCCTCTCAGGCCGCCAGTCTGCCTCTAGAGCTGCAGGTGAGCCAGGCAATCAGCACTGCAGGCTTCCTACCCTGTGCAGGAGCTGGGGCACCCCCCCCCCACCCTTATAATCCAGTGACATGATTCTCCCACGTCCCCGGCCAGCCCAGGGGCCCCAGGCCATCCTTAGCTGCCGAGCCTCATGTGACCTTTGTATTCTATTCTGTGCAGTCACAGACACCTGTGCCTAGCAATATTTCCGCTTGTCCAAATACCCGAATCTTTTTCCATTTATATGCAAAAGATAGAGTTTTAAGTAACCTTTGGTGGCAATGATACAATGGTACGTGTGTACTCTAAGCTTCCATGTCCATGCGCTTGTCCCCTCCTTCCCGGTGACCAACTTGAGGGGGAGCCCAGGCCAGTGCTGCCTCTGCCTGGGGTAAAAGCTCTGAGACCAGTGGACTCCTGCCTTCAAATTTTGGACCAAAGTTTTGTTTTGTGCCTGACTCTGACTAGGCCCAGGTGAGGGGCTGACCTCTAGGCTATAACGCCCTCCCCAAATACACCCATTGTGCCTAGCCTGTCTCTATGGGAGGGGTTCCCTGGACTTTGGTTCTGTGAAGGAGTGGCAAGAGTGTAAATATTTATGATTCTCATACCTGTGTGGGGCTGAGGTGGTGCAGCAGTTTTTTTTTAATAGTGACAGATATATATTTTGGTAACAACTACAGGCTCAGTATTGCCATGGGGCCAACCCTGGCCACATTCCACCCTGCCCCAGATGGTGTGTTGAGGGGAGTTTCCATTAAAGCAGTTTTCTAATCTGAAAAAAAAAAAGTTTTCTTTTATAAGAGTTGCCGTGATCATGGTGTCTCTTCACAGCAATAGAAACCCTAAGACAGATAGTGTATAGAGTATGTAATATTAACATAGTAATACCATTGTTAAGTTCCTAGATGTTAGTGCTAGCAGAAAACAATGATAGAAGAGGAAGACCCAGAATAAACATTTACTTCAGTTAGATGGAGACTGTGCTCCGTGGGGAAGAGCATTGTGGGCAACTCCAGACTGCTCTAGAGACTGATGTCATCATCTCAGACTTCACCTTTATAAAAGCTACGGACAAAACAGCATGACCAGGATGCCAGGGAGTCCTGTGATGGACTCTCTCTGTGGGCTTCTGTACAACATGGTTTGTTTATTAGGTACAGAGGTTATGTCTGGAATCACGGACAGGAACCAAGGATAACCTGCCTCTTATCTAGTGCCCAGCCAGCAAAAGCTCAGGTGAGGGTTAACCGTGGCAGAGAATCAGTCCCCAGACAGCCACCAGGTAAGAAGCTGATGTCAACGGTCCCCACTCCACCTCAGTGAGTGGCTTTGTCCAGGCTTTACCGTTTGTCTTCTCCCCACATGCAAACATCAGAATAGTCCTGACTGACACCTAATTTGATACCAGTAAGCTCTTAATTGTCTTTTAATTCAACTTTTCATTTCACTGTTTATCATAAAAAATGTTCCCAGTAAACGGGGTTGGAGAGATGGCTCTGTGGTTGAGAACATTCGCTGCTTTTTGAGAGGACCTGAGTTCGATTCCCAGCACCCCATGTTGGGTGGATCACAACCACCTGTAACTCCAGTTCCAGAGAAGCCAACATCTTCTGGCCTCCGGGAGCACTCACACATGTGTTGCAGACACACTACACGTAAATAAAAAGTAATCAAAAATAAGATCTTAACATGTTCCCAATGTTGAGGGTGGTTTCCCCACCTTCCCAGTTTCTGCCCTGAAACAATGACTCCTGCGATATAAACAAACAACAACCTTCAGTCTGTCTGCATAATAGGAACAGCAACAGTTGGTATGTTTTCAAAAGCCCCGGACTGCAGACTGTGAGTTAGAAATGAATCTGATCACCCTCCTTTAATGTCTCCTATCATCTCAATAGCCTACGACTTGTAATTAGCCTGCTTTCAGGCTTGGCGGGAAATCTTGAGCATACATGTGCCTTTGGGATCTTACAGAGTAGAAGAGCTGGACTGGGTACAATTTGGATTGTGTGACCTGATGATAGCTGGTGACCGAAGCTAAGTACATTTTCCTCACACTGTTAGGGTCGCCCCCGTTTGTAGGACAGGTCTTCCCAGCCTGTGAAGTGACTCACTAAAGACCATGCCTCACCTCCACTAACTCATGGACTCTTTCTTCCTAAAACAGCTGTGGCCTAAATGGCTACTGTGAAAACAAAGTCAGATAATTAGTAAGAACTATACCCAGTGCCTGGATCAATTTCCAAGAAGTGTATCATAAAGGGTGGACAAGACACCTTTCTTGATGTCACTCCTTCTGAGGAACCGTCTGACAGAATTGGGACACAGAGCCCAAGGGACTGAGAGTGCAAGGCAATTACCTAAATGACTTTGACAGGAAGGTATGTGTGGCCTCTCAAAGTCACCCACTATGAACAGAGGAGGAGTCTCAATGCCTTGTCTCATGTTAGCAATTAGTGAGAGTATCTCTAGACACACACGTGGACTCGCTACAAAAACGAACAATTTCATTGCTGGGAAAAAAGGCTCGTGTGTATTATTAGTATTACTATGTAGATGCACAATTTCCTTCCTGCTTTGCATAGGAGACAGTCTTTCCTCTGCCTAAGATGAGTTCTTTCCTGTACTATGCAGTGTTTAATTTTTTTTTTTCAGTCTGGATAAATGGCTCAGGAGTTAAGAGCACGGGCTGCTCTTGCAAAGGATCAGAGTTTAGTTCCAGCCCTCAACTGGTGACTCACAACCACTCAGAACTCCCGTCCAGGAAATCTGACGCCCTCCTCTGCCCTCCTCAGGCATTGCACCTGCATGGTGCACAGACATACATGCAGGCCAGACACCATCCACATAAAATAAAAGTAAAAAAAAAAATCTTTAAAAATTACATTAATTCAGCCGGGCGGTGGTGGCGCACGCCTTTAATCCCAGCACTCGGGAGGCAGAGCCAGGCGAATCTCTGTGAGTTCGAGGCCAGCCTGGGCTACCAAGTGAGTTTCAGGAAAGGCGCAAAGCTACGCAGAGAAACCCTGTCTCGAAAAACCGAAAAAAAAAAAATTACATTAATTCATTTATTTTACAATTACTTATCATTTACTTATTTTATGCTTATTCACATGGCATACATGTGGAGGTCAGAAGACAGCTTTCTTTCTGCCATGAGGGTTCCCAGAATCAAATTCCTGTCCTGAGACATGGTGGCAAGCCTCTTCACCCACCGACGCCAGCTCTGTGTGGTGGTATTGACACAGCTGTTATAATTCTATATGTATTTTCTGCTTTAACTTTTGTATTAGATTGTATTTATTAATGTTGTGTGTGTGTGCGTGCCTGTGTGGGTGCACATCTGCCACAGCACATGTGTGGAGGTCAGAGGGCATTTTCAGGAGCTGTCTGTCACCATGTGGACCCCAGTGATCTGACTCCGGGGGTCAGGCTTGGCAGCAGGCTCCCTTGCCCACTGAGCTGTCCATCTCACCAGCCCTCTAACCCTGCGCTTCTGCAACAGTATTCTTACTAAGCTGCACAACGTCCGCTCATCTTGGAAGAGCAGACACAAAGTACACAGAGAACTGAGAAGGAAACAGCAAACATACTTCATAGAAATAAAAGGACTTCACAAACTGCATTGAAAAAAATCCCATTTTATTCACAGGGTACATTTCCAAATATGCTCCAAGGAAGGGAGGTAGAGAACTGAGACCAGTTAATCTTCTCACTGCTAGCCATGGTTCATGATCACAGCAAAGAAAAGACATTTTTCCAGTGACCCTCTGGGCACATCACTGTTCATCTCAGCCAACAGATAGGCACCATTTTTTTTCAAGTCACACCATAAAAAGTACCAATTAAACCTATTTTCTTACCTGCTACATTTTATATAAAATTCTTAAAAAGAAAAGAAATGAAGAGCACTGGGTTACCCCACACTTGCTGTCAATCAAATTTGGCTTTAATAGAAGGACGCCACTCTGCAAACACTTCAAAGGTTGACTTCAATTTTATAGTCTGATCTAAAAGCTCTAGAATTATTAGATCCATGGACCAGTAGACAGTACATGAGAAAGAATATTTAAAATTTTCTACTTTAACTCTTCCCCAACCTCTGAAAATATGCACTGATAGAACAGCTTGCATGCCTGTGGAATAGTCTGGAATGAGCAATGATAGAGGCTAAAGGTAAAAATATTCCCCAATATTTTGCAGATCACAGTATGCTGCATGGTAACTATTAGTCTAGTAATATTATAGAGCTTTGTAAAGATGAAGCAGGCTTTAGAATTGTGTGTTGCATGTCTTTTCTCTCCCCTCCTCATATGTAGTGTCTTTATGGTGCACCACGGTAGCCATCAGTCACCCTAACTGTGGAGAGAGAAGCCTGTCAGTGCTGACGACAGGATGGAAAACAGCAATAGGTTGGTTCCTTGCTTCTGTGAATACTGGAATTTTCTGGAAAAACATTCTTAACTCTAGGAATCTTCCTGTAGCTATCACCTAAAAGACCTTAGAAAAATGTTCCACAACTGAGCAAAGGATATTTACACACCATTATCAGACTTCTCCAAGGCCTATATACTATCATGAATTTCTATAAAATAGTCCCATTTGCTACATTTAAAAGGGTCTTGCTGATGATAAAGGTACAAGTTGGACAGACATGGAAACATCTGCAAAGCAACAAACACATGAAGGGAATATGTAAGTGGGGAGCCGAGCCAGGAAAAGTTAAGGCACCCTCTGCCACTCCCCAACATTACGTTACTTTCTATTTTCTGTGGGCATAAATAATATAAGGGAGGAGGGAGATAGGGAGGGAGGGAGAAAGATTGAACTGAAACATGAAGGATAATGAATCTAGGTTGCCATCGCCTCTCTTGGGAATCATTGTGGGGACAGGAAGCTAACAGTAACTCTTGCTATGTGCAGTGTATAGTGACCACATCCACCAGTCAACATCAGGGTGATATTTACCACCATCACTGTATCATCTTGACAGGAGAGCTAAATTATAACTCACCTTGAGAGTACGAATCAAAAGGCAGGTGACAGAGGGATATGGAGGTGTTTGCTTCACTGAACACAGGCACCCAGGAGGGCACTGCCTGGTGGGCGGCACAGGAACCTGAGGCCTCCAAGACCTCCAAGATCCACATGAGAAAACAGGTACCAGCTTCGAGTCTTCCCCACAACAGCCTCGCAATCCATGCTCATGGTCCATCTAGCATCTTTTCATCCTAACCCTAATGATGGCATGGCAACACACTCCCTTTCAGTTACCTTGAAACCATTCCGTTCTTGCAAATGCATTCTAAGACAACAATCCCTTCCTTTCTGTCTGCCGAGCTTCCTTCTGAGGCTGAGACCCCTCCCAATAGGTCCTTTGCAGTGGAGAAAAAAAATCAATATTTGCTCTTAGTTCTCATTTTGGTCACATATTTTCTCTATTGCATTTTTTTCTTTCTGTTACTATACAGAGAAATCCAGAATTCCATGAATCCAGTTTTCTCTGTTTTGGACTAAGTCACATCTCTTGGTGTTTACTGTTATTGCATGAAACATACATTTGAAAGTGATAGTTACCTGGAGGAGTCGAATTATACAGAAGCTGGAAGAAACATGGTCACTATATTTGGGTATTACACCATAAAACTCTTGGACAACATTGTGTCATTGATTGAATCCCCAAGTTTTGATTGAAAAGCAAAACCAAGAAGGCTTTTAACACAGCAGTGAAACTGAGAGTCATAGGCAAATGAGCAACCATAAAATATAATTCCTCTTTTGTGCCCTATCAAGTGGTAGTCAAGGGCTTTGGCTCAAGTGCTCATGATATTATAATTCACTTCAATATGTTTGTTTCTCTGTGTTAAAGGAAGAAGAAACTACAAATATCAGCAACAGAGAGAAAACCCAAACAAGGAAACAGAAGCATGTTTCTTCCTTGTTCAACGAGAAAGGTTAGATAGTATGAATAGTATGAATGACCTTTCCATTCATACACACACGTCAATCATTCATCTCTGGGATGTATGTGAAAATGTCAAATGGCACATTAAGGCTGAGAATAAGGCAGATACTATTCATATGTGTATGTGTGTGTGTGTGTGTGTGTGTGATGTTCACAAATTTAAGACTCTCTCCCTTATAAAACAGAAACTGTATAGGGCCTCACATTTAAAGACTAAATGTGGACTCTGGGCTTTAGAAGTTCATGATTTCAAAGACACAGCACAGGAACTATGGGATATTTGCTATCTCCATAGCTTTGGGGATTCAGAAAGTTCATCTGTGTACACAGAGACTAGAGCTCTACTCCTCATGATCATATGCAGGGCTGCAACTGGGTCAAGGTGACCAGACTCTGCCATGGGAGCGCTTTGATTAGAAAGTGCAAGCTTAGGCACGGCAGTTCCTAAGGTGAAGACCCCTCAGTGCACTGGTGACTGATGTTCTCATTAGATCCCTCCTGACAAGGATTTGCCAGCAAAAAATTCCACACAGCTGATATTTTTCAAACATAGAAATTAAAACTATAGATGACTGGCTTCCCAACAAAGCAGCAGAAAGGGCACTACCTGAACACCTGCCACTTTAGAGAATGAATTCTCTACCTTTATTAAGATGCATTCACTTATTATGTGTATGTATATGATCCCACTTGCATGCAGTGTCCATGGAGGCCAGAAGAGAACACCAGATCCCTTGGAACTGGAGTGACAGGCAGCTGCACAGGGAAGCACGTGTCAGGAACTGAACAGTCAGCACTCTTAAGGGCCGACAAGGCCCTCCTTCTGCTCACTTCCTTTGACGAAGTCATAAAAGTGAACAAGCTAGCTCAAGCACATGATTTTTATGCACTTTTGTGAAGCACTATATAGTGAGTATATGGGTCCACAGTAATCATCTGTGAAAAGATCTTTCACATACAAGCTTTATCTCTGGTGGGATAACTTACTTTCCATCTGGCATAATTTTTAGTGAAGTGTGATTGAAATCAAATAGCAGCCATCCTCACTCAGGAGCTTGAGAACCAAAGCAATTCTCAAGCTGCAGTTGACTAAAATGGAAGTTCCTATCTGGGTGCTCATTTGCAGTCTCTGCATCCTTTCCTGTCCCCACCCCCATGAAGCAATCTTACTTTTGTCTGTCTGTCTGTCTGTCTGTCTGTCTGTCTCTCTCTCTCTCTGTCTCCCTCTGTCTCTCTGTCTCTCTTTGTCTCTGTCTCTCATGTACACTGCCATGCATGCACACATACACACATTTAAAGCATTGGTCTAATTGGTGGTAGAGAAGGGGCATCATCCCTTGCCAGATGCACTGAACTGAATTAAATCCTTTTTATTGAACATGTCCACCATAATGCAAATCCCTTCTGTCTAACCATTAAAGGTCAAATACATTAATGGACCAGGCCCAGAGCTGAAGGCCTTAATTTCAATAAGTAGAATTGAATAATAAACAATCTCCTAAGGGTACTCCAGAATGTTCTACAGGACAATTCTGGAGAGGTTTCTATGTAGGAACATATATTTTACTAAAAATAATGTAAATACACACACACACACACACACACACACACACACACACACACACACAGAGGGGGTGGTGAGACCTACCTCTTGCTTAACTACATCATCTAACCAAACACACAAAAAGTTATACATATAACACACCTATGAATTGTCACTATAAAATAAAGGTTGCAGCAATGCTGTTTGCGACATGAACATTGTACCTATGTCCTAAAAGGCAGACAGTATGAGCAGTCAAACTTTCCTTTTGGTCTACCTTGGGGTTTCTCAGTTTTCACGCTACTGACATTTCTCTGGGTCGTTCTCTGTGGTAAGCGGCTGACCTGCTGCTGTTGGTCCACTATCCATGGCTGTTTCCTACCACAAGCAGCTGGCATTCCTGGTCATAACAATGAAAAATGTCCTCAGGTGTTGGCTCATGGCACCTGAGGGGCAGGGAAGTCGGCGCAGGTGGAAGCACAGGTCAGCTGACAGTGTTGATCATCTCCATTCCGCAATTCAGATGCCATGCAGAACAACTTTACAATTCATAGACTAAACACACAAGTCTCTTACACGGACCTGTTCCAGGAACTGTAGTGAGAGTTCAGACTCCCAGACAGCATTCTCCGTGAACCGTGATGTGTGGATTTTATGAGCTGCTTCTTCAGATTTTGACCAATTAATGCATTCATCTGAATGCACACTTAATTAATCTTTGTATTTGTTGTTTTCTTAGACCTTTTACACTTTTAATAAATCTATTGGTAAAAATGTATTCTTTCTTAGGTAATTACTAACTTCTAGTCACTCAAAACAGGGATTATATTCAGGGTTGGACAGACAGGACTAACACAACTCAACCTGCCTTCCTGATACCCTGATGCTGCCGCACAGGATAGAAACACTAAGCCAGCCCTGCACAGTGGTGAGCTTCCCAAGCTCTTCATTCTCTAAACATCGCCACAAGCTGTGCACCATCGTGGCACCTCGTGCCGGTCCAAATGCTGATTTCTAGAATGACCTGGATATTTAACCACATTTGGAAACCCCCTGCCCCTAGATGAACAACTCCTCAACAACTCTGATATCTTATAAGTTAGCCTTCTTTTTAAAGCCCCCTGTCTTCATAGACATGCTCAATATACTAAGTTTCTATCTTCACGGTGCAGAAGAGCTTGTGGGTTGATTTTGCCTACATCATGACAACACTTGAAAGAATAAGCGTGAGTCTTCACATCTCCTTGGAGCCTAACACGCCTCAAAGCACAAACACTATGAAAGATGTCCCTGCTTGTCCCTTACCTCCAGTAAACACATTTGGCCGTAATCTGCAAGCAGAGTGCCCCTGCCGTGTTGTGTTAGAGCTGCTGTGCCAAGCTGCCCAGCAGCCCCACCTGACACTGAGGAAGTCCACAGCTAGTGGCTCCTACCTGCTCACCTGTGTGAGCCACGTCACATGTCACTGTGCTCAACACAAGGCCCATTCATGAGGTTTGGGGGGGAGGAGGCAGCATGAGTAAGAGGGCAGTTTTCATTCTGGATTGTGTATTCGAGGGTAAAGCTTGCACCCTGTGCTGGCATGCAAACTGACAGCAACTGCTGTGCCGGCTCAACTGACGTCAATGTGGGATGGACTCCGTACTCTATCTCTGCAGCTCTCCAACACCAGGCCATGCGCACTCAGTTTTCATAGTCACATGAGAATAATCTTTGATTACTTTGTATAGTGTGTCCGAGTGTATGTGTCTATATTTATGTGTGCATACACACATTATCTTGAAAGAAAACATTCATATGTGCACACGCATGAGTTATCTTGAAGGGAAATATTCATGTTAAAGAGGAAAGGGCCCCCTGCCTTCTGGTCTGTCAAGTTCTTACTCGCTGTGACCTATTTCAGCTCTCATTAAAGGAAGACACTTTTGCCACTTTACAAGTAAAGAATGTACTTGCACGTGTAGTGATTTTTTGAAAATAATAGCAACACAGCCAATGGGTTGATGTAATGGGGACCTAAAATTGAGTTTCTCTCTCAATTTCTGAAGAGAGGAAGTGTCTCATGTTATCTAGACTATGAATCAACACAGTCTAACTTCAACAGAGCTTCATGCTAAATAGCTTAACCAAAGAGGCAAGAAGCAATTCTTATTTAAAACTGTACTAGTGGAGGGGACTATAGTCAACATAGACTTGTTTTAATGAATCACAAAAATCAGCAGGAAGGATTTTGTAAGTCTACCCCATCACCCACCCATAGCCCTAAACAGGGCAAAAATAAATAATAATTTTTAAAAACCTACAGTTCTAATGCCAGTCTCAATAAGACAGGTCTTTTAAAATGACTATGATGCCAGTGTATATTAACAGTCAGCAATACCCCAGCATCTCCCACATGCTGCCATGATGAGCCCCTCAGCCTCAGCAATGAGAGTTCATCTGGTCCTTGAATTGCATCTTCTAGATTTGAACCACAGACACATGATCTGCTAGCAACATCTCCTTGGTGTTGTCCCAGTTGCAAATCCACAGCATGATATAAAATGTTCCCCCAGAACATTTTACTTCTTATTGTTCTCCAAGCCAACATCAAAAGCAAAGTTTTGCTTGGGTTTTTGTTTGTTTCCTATCATGCCAATCCATGACATACTTTGGCCATTCCTTTTAGAAGTCACATAGAAAACCTAGCAAAAAATACCCGACCCGGTCCTTTCTTCTTTTATGGTCCCTAGGAAGTGGGCTGAAGTGATGGTTCCTCGCATGGGTCTAGCTGCATCCTCAGTGCACCAATTTTATGAAGGTACCAGAGTTGGAGAAATTCCTCAGGCATGGCATGGAAGCCTGAGTAGGGCAAGACATTGTCGTAGTAGTGGTGACTAATGGGCTCCTCCTGCAAATTCACAGAGAAGGGCCAGAAGCCATAGATGGCCACCTCCTCACAAAGGCCCAAGGCTGCGCTCACCAGAAAGAGTCCTGTAGACAGGCGCTTGGCATGGATCCCCCTGCTCTTCCAGAACTTTCCAATGTTCCGTAGAAAGTTAGGGTTAGCAAAAAGCACTGTTTGATTGGCACCAACATCTTTCAGTGTGTAATACACACGGAGAGAGGGCTCTGTTCCCGTCTTCATAGAGAAGGCAGGCATGTAAATAAAGCTGTGGTTATAAATCTTCATGCTGTCCACGAACGTCTTTCTGGACCACAGCAGGTTTTGAAACCTACGGAAAATAAAAGGCTCAATTAAACCTAAGAAACACAAACGCATCAAAGTCCACTCACCCTGTCCTCTGATGGTTGAAGTTCTCAAACCGAACACACACATACACACACACATACACATCACTTCACTTGGAACTTCTCATCAGCTACCTCGACTCATCAAACAATCCTACCTTGAACTCATTAACATTCCTTGATGAAGCTCTCCTAAACTAACATGAACTGTATAGTGTGTTTGTGCCTGGAATGTAAAATGATTTAACACTCATAAATTTGTAAAGATTGCTGGCTGGGGTGGTGTTGGTGGCAAAAAGCTCCATGTGTGATCTGATGGGAACAAAACCGGTTTCCTCATCTGAAGATGAAAAGGAATCACTTGTAAGACAATTTTCCCTATCAAAATCCCATGTTCTAGAAGTCTTCAGGTGGCCAGTGCTCTGTGAGACTACATGGGAAACCGGAGCCTGTTGCTGCTGTAGCTCCATGCAGAGAGCTGCCCACATCCCTGTCTGGAGAATTCTGCTTGCCTCTGCTCATCCAGGGCTATCTGTGGAGAGAATCTCTGATTCGAATGGATGCAACTAAAATGTATGGAAGCCCTCCTGTGTGCCAGACATGAGAGAAATACAATCAATAGCTTGTTTGTGATCTCACTTACCTTTTATTGACCTTACATGTGCATGTACCTATGGGCAGACTGCACATTGGGGTGGGGGTCAGAGGGCAACCGCAGCTGTCAGGCCTCACCTCCCACCTTGACTTTCAGACGGTGTTTCTGGTTCTTGTTGTTTGCCACTGTGTAAGCCAGGCTGGCTGCCCACAGAGCTTCTGGGGATTCTCTTGTCTCTGTCCCGCATCTCACTATGGGAGCTCTGGGATTACGATGCCTGCTGCTGTTCCCAGGTTTATGTGGGTTCTGGAAATTTGGACTCCAGTCCTCATACTTAACTCACCAAGCCATCTTCTCAGGCCTATGCCTCATTTTTAAAATTTATTCTTCTCTCATATGTTACATCCTGACCACACATTCCCCTCCTTCCACCTCTCCCAGCTGCCCCACTCACAACCTTCCTTCTCCCTGAGAGCCGCTCCTCTTCTGTTTCCCTTCAGAAAAGAGCAGGCCTCCCGTTGACATCAACTGAACACGGCCTAACACATCACAATAAGACCAGGCACAAACCCTCATATCAAAATGCCTCGTGTTTCAAGTCAAGAAATCTTAAGTCCAGTTAAGGAACCAGAAGTGTAACAAATACAACATAATGTTCCAAATGCCACACTTGATAGATCTACCAAGTACCATAGAATGCAGGGGGAAAAACAAATCAGTAATGATTTGGAAGAGAGAGTGGGGTCAGAGAAAGCTAGAGAATGGATCACACCTCAAGACATCAGGCTAGGGAAACAAGAAGAGAAGAGAAGGTCCTAGGTAGGAGAGCACAAAGTGCGGCACATTTAGGAAGGCGAGCTGCTCCTGGAACGTGGGAGGTGGGCATGGTTCGGACAGTGGCTGAAGATATGGCATGTTGTAAAATATCTTCCTTATCTCTACTATGTTGATCTTATTGTCACCCTGTGGTGAGAGGCCCCTCATGCCCCAGTGACTGCCCACAGTGTGTATCACAGCGTCCGGCTGCCAGAGGTTGAGGAGATACCCTTAGGAAGTAAGAGGCTAGCAGCTGGGAGACCAGATAAGACACTGCTGATGCAGCATAAGTAAAAATGAAAAGAAAGGGGAAGGAGGGAAGGAAGAGGAGGAGGTGGGAGGGGTAGAGAGGGAAGTGAGCAGAGGAGAGCAATGAACTAGTACAGGACTTCTTAGGTCAGTTGTTCTGTCTCAGGCTCTCTGAGGGTAGAGCAGCAGTATCTATGGGAATGGAGTCATAGCTAGCAGAGGCAAATTAGGCTTACAGATATGTGAGATTCACTGTGAATACAACAAATCCAAAACACTGTGGCAATCATGATTCTTTATCTGCCAAGAAAGGAAGGGGTGCTTCTCAAGCCCAGAGGGATGACCTTTCAGACTCAGCACATCCTTGACCCAGAAACCACATGAGCCATTTCCCCAGGGCACTGTCCAAGGGAGAAGTGATGGTAGTGTCTACAGGTAGTCACTTACCTTAGGGCAGTGGTTCTCAGCCTTCCTAAAGCTTCAACATTTTAATACAGTTCCTCATGTTGTGTTGACTCAACCATAAAATTATTTTCATCTCTGCTTCAGAACTGTAATTTTGCTACTGTTATGAGTCATAATGCAAATATCTGATATGCAGGACGTCTGATATGTGATTCCCACAGGCTGAGAACCACTGCTATAAAGGATTCTAAGGAAATACATTTTCTAGAGTGGTGCCTTACTCTGTTGCATGAATTCCCAAGCTGGACACGGGCTTGGCTCAGCAATTTCATCATGTCTCCTCTTGCCTGCCCACATCTTTGCCCTTCCTAAAATCATAAATACCTTCCCAGTGATGCAGAAACACCACACAGAGGACCTAACTTGTAGGTCCTTGGACTTTGGCTAGAATAACCTACCGAGTTTGCTTGTACCCCACTGTCTGGAGTTCTGGTCCATGGGTGGACTTTTATATCCATCACTCTCTGAGTCTGAAATCACTCACTTAGAAGATGCAATGGTTAATCATCATTGCTAATTTGAATGCATTTATATTCAACGTGGAAACACACTTCTGTGTGTATCTATGAAGGTGTTTCCAGAAAAGTTTGTGTAAGCAGAGAAGACTCACCCTGAATGTGGGCAACACTAGTCCATGCTCTGAGGTGGATTTCCCAACTTTAACCTTTCCCTTTCCTATCTTTAGGGAATCACTCTCTCTGGCTTCTAGACATAGGAACTCCTCCACCAGCTTTATTGACCAGTATTTGGCAGTTCAAAAAATGTCTTTATTCTAAGTATACAATGCAATCTTGGTGCATGGATACATGTGAAATGATTACTGCAATAGTTAGAATTTGATTAAAAATAGTTCTTGATATACCCACCCTGTGAGACATTCTGTCTCTCATCTGACATCAGTATCCTGGGACAGGATCCTTTCACCGCCTTTCCGATTTACTATGCTGTGGCTCCGTTCCCAGTGATGCTCTGGGTTTCCCGTGAAAACCCAATCTAAACATTTAAAGCTAACCCCTTCATTCTCTTAACCTTTCAAAGGTCTTCTCTGGCTTCTGTGGTGACTCAAGCCTGGAATCCCAGAACTGGGTGGTCTGAAGGAGGAGGAAAACCAGGATCTGGACACTAACCTAGGCTGCATAGTAAGTTCCAGGCCAGCCTGAGCTACAGAATGGGAGACTGTTTCTCAGAAAATACAGCATATGGTGGAAAAGATTGTGCAGTGGGTACAGGTACTGACTATTCAGCCTGGAAACCAAACTTCAGTCCAGGGAACCACCTGGTGATGGAGAGAACTGACTGTGGCACATGTGCCTTCCTGAGCACGAATTCACAATGAATCCATAAATAAATAAACACAGAACAACAGCACTAATGATTAAAATCATAAAAGTTGTTGAATTTCTCAGTAAGAATCAATATATCTGTTAAGACTATATACTCACTGGAAGACGTGAACTAGTCTAATCAACCCTTCACATTTTATAATCTAGCTCAGAAGAGCTGTGTATCATATATTAAAATTAAATGGAGATAAAAAACCAATAATGTTTTGCTCATGCCTGTAAGCTGAGTATTCAAGGCTGAGGAGGGAGGGTTACTTGAGTTTGAGGCCAGCTGGAAATACACAGAAAATTCCAGGCCATCCTGGGCTGCAAATCCAGACCTTGTCTTAAAAGCAAAATAAAACTTTAAAACCATGAAAATTAAATTTTTATTTAATAAAAACTGAGATATTTGGAAGTTTGAGGAATAAAGTCATGCCTCACAAGAAAATTCCAACATAATTTCCAGATGAGCAAGACAGTGATCAGAAATACAGATAAAATAATAGAAGAGCAAAAGAAAACCTGGGGACTCAGAAAAAACTAACAAAATCGCTGCTGTCAGGAAGTGAAAAGCTATTGCCATGAAAACCAGATGGCTACCATAGAAAGGATGTGACTCTAAAGTATTTACAGCAAAGTCGATAAGTGGCGGGACGCTGGAGGGAATTCCGACCTGCAGCACCGGCATGGGACGTACCCCAAGCTTCAGTTAATGAGTGTGTTAAAGTATTTGCTTAACAGGTTGCTGGTTATAGCATTACAAACTGAGCAAGATCAAGAAAGAGAAAAGCCCCCTTTCTCTCTCCCTTCAGCAAATCTCCAGGAATGAGAGAAAAGATTGTTTTGAAAAACCCATATCCACACTGAAAGCTAAGGAACAGCACCCCCAGGAGTTGCCAGACTTTTGGGGACCTTCCTCAGTATGAGTTGCCCACAGAAAAACCAAAGCGAAAAGCAACATGTAGAGCAGTGTGTAAAAGGTGGCGGTGTCCTGTGCCCACAGGCAGGAGACACCAGGGAAGAGGGCACCTAGAACAATCAGCAAGGTTGGCAGTCTCACTGTGGGTGCCAGGGGCACACAGGGGTCAGACCCTAAAACCCTGCTCTGTCTGTCATCTTTGTGCATGAGTGAAGAGGTATTAGGTCCAGGCAGTGTGTGCTCAGCCTGAGAGAACCTGGCACCATCCTGGACACACAACACCTGCACAGCCAGGCTTATATACCCCAAAGGAGGGGTGACATTTACCTTTACCAGCCCAAGAACAAAGATACGCGTGCAACTTCATGAATGACTCCCGGGAGCTACCCAAAAGAAACTGAGTGTGCCACGTTCTCAACGGGAGCAAAGGCTACCTTTAGCAGGTCCTAAGAACAGAGAGCCAAGACTAGACATCACTGAGGGACAACCTGGAACAAAGGGAACCAAGATCATCAGAGGAGCAGAAAGAAATGCTTTGAAATCTATATTAGTCTGTTTAAAAATATTCATTGTGATCGTATCCAGACCAGGGTGCCATAAAAGGAGAATATTTAGGTAACAGGAACTGTTGGCAATTAAACACGTAATGACAGACGGGTCTGGCAAAGGGACACTCCAGGCAAAGAGCTGCAAGGGAGCCTGGAAAGCCGTCCATCAGATGGTGCTGAGCAAAAGCCCACACTTCCAGGACATTGTCTCAACATCCCGATTCCATAGCAGGCCAAAGTGTGTGGCAGCCACAAGGGAATTGCCGGGGCTCCACAGGAGTCCGGGCTGCATGGCGAGGGTCCGTAAGACCCAGAGAAAGTTGAAAGTCGAGCAGGATGGAAAAGAATATGACGGGCCGTTTGCCTAGTGAACTGTCTCAGCTACCAGCGTGGGCACTGGCCTCAATCGGGAGGTCAGCAAAGCATAATGTGCAGGACAAGCTGCTGTGCAGCCAGAGAACAGAGATCAATCTTTATTTTCCCACAAGCAATCAATAGGTACATCAGAAATTTTAAAACTGTAATTAAGCATGCTGCTTTCAAATCAAAGAAGAAAAAAGGTTAGCCAGACACATTGGAAGGAATTGATTTCTTGAGACATGACTTGAGGGGAGGGGATGGGAGGGGAGGGCTGAGGCCAAAGACGGGTGCTTCTCTTTTTAGGCTTTTTTGTTCGATTTGATTTTTAAAAACTGTGGACATGCATTATTTTTATAAAATTGAATATTTTATTTTTAAAACCCTGAAAAACTTGTAAAATAATGTGTGTTGATCAAATTCACAAGACCAAAAAAAGTTTATGATATTAACAAGATGATATATAAGTATCTATGCATGTATATATATATATATATGTATGTATGTATGTATGTATGTATATACACATGTATGTCTATATATGTATTATACATGTATGTTTGCATGTATACATGTGTGTATTGTGTATGTATATGTGTGCATGTACATGTATGTGCATGTGTGCATCCATATATGTATGCATGTATGTGTATTAGACATGTATATGAATGCATATGTATATGTGTGTACATCTATGAATGTGCAATGCACGCATGTATATATATATATGTATACACATATAAAATCACAGATATTAAAAATCCATAAGCCTACATAGTGAGTCTTTAGTTTAAAAGTGTAGATTTTTAAAATATAAAATAGAAGCTTTCTAAAAGTGCCTGCACATTTTGTTACAAAAGAGAAATCAATATAATAAAACAATCGCTATATAGGGCACAGTGTCATCAAAATGTATTTAAATTAGAACCCTGCTACACAAAGACATCAGCACTGTGGAAGAGAGTGTCTGTAAATGTCTGTAAGAGGAAGTCTGTCAGTCCAGCAAAGCTGACTGAAAATATTTATTGGAGCCAACAGAGATGTAAGCAAGGCCATCTTACTACACAGCAGCAATAGGGTAATTTAAAAATAGAATAAAAATATTTAATTTACTATTGTAATACAATTCCTAAACAACCTGAAACAAACAACGAATATGTGATATTTTACAGAGACATTAAAATGGATAGTTAAAAAAAAGTCTCCCTAAATATTTGTTGTCTTAGTTAGAGTTTCCATTGCTGTGAAGGGACACCATGACCATGGCAACTCTCATAAGGGAAAACATTTAATTGGGGTGGCTTACAATTCAGAAGTCCGGACCATTATCATCATGGCAGGATATGGTGGCATGCAGGCAGACATGGTGCTGGAGAAGGAGCTGAGAGTTCTACATCTTGATCCACAGGCAACAGGAAGTGAACTGTCACAATGGGCGTGGCTTGAGCATATATGAGATCTCAAAGCTTGACCCCACAATGACACACTTCCTTCCAAAAGGTCATGACCTAGTCCAGCAAGGTCACACATCCTAATAGTGCCACTCTCTATGGGCTAAACATTTAAATACATGAGTCTATGGGGGCCATACCTATTCAAAGCACCACTCACGTGTAAATTCAACATGGTCTCAACTGAAACACCACTACTATTTTAAAGTGAAATTTGAGAAGAGTCTAAATTTCGCCAGAAAGTGTAAACTAAATCAGTGCTTGTATTCAGGACAATACTGTGTGAAGGCATGGTGGTAGGTGGGGCAGGGGTGGGGGAGGCATCTTGTCAGTGCCAAAACTGAGTGTATGACTGTAGTGAACTCCCCACATTTGAGGACTTTGAGGATACATTGAGGAAGCCCCTCTCCACATGTGAGGACTCCCTTTCTGATAAGTGACGTTTCAAACAAGCTTACATGAGCCTGACTATCCTGTACATCATACCATGACCACTGGCTAACCAACAATAAGAACTAAGATAAATGTTTGCCCCACACTGTTAAGAAAATTAAACTTCAGGTGGAATGATGGTATCTAAATAAAATCAGAAGAAAACACAATGGAAACATCTGTAAGACCTAGGGACACAAGAAGCATTGTAAAAAAAAAAAAAAAAAAAAAACATAAAAAGCAAAGTCCATTAAGCAAAGAATTGATAAACATAATTGCTTCCAAAATAAAGCCATAGTGGGGCATAGTTGGCGTACGTCTTTACTCCCAGCTCTTGGGAGGCAGAGGCAGGTGGATCTCTGTGAGCACTAAGCTAGCCTGGATTTCTATTTATTTATAACATTGGGTTTTTATTTATTTATAATATTACTGATACTCTGGGATTAAAAAAAATGACACAATTAAATTACAGAAATAGTCAACGAATTTCTGCTTGGGAGACTGGAGAGATGGCTCAGCAGGTAAGAACATTTGCTGCACATGGGTGAGGACCTAAATTTGCATTCCCAGCATTCATGCAAACAAGCCAAGTGTGGTCCCACACGCCTGTGACCCCAGTGATGTCGGGGGACAGGGGCAGAAGGAACGTTGGGGCTTGCTGGTGCTAGTCTAACTGAAACACTAGTTTCAGGTTCAGGGAGAGATCCTGCCTCTGAGGATTAAGCAGAGAGCAAATGAAGGAGACACCTGGCCTGTGCATGCACACACAAGCATGTGCGTGTGACTATACATGTGCATATATACCACACATGAACATCACACTTACACACACCAAGGTCCTTGCTTGGATCATGTTGTTTTATTCAAGTCCTGCTGTAGCTCCATGAAAGGGGATCCGGCCTATTGTTGAGGGTGCTGGGACAGGTGGGAAAGCGCTCTGACTATGACAGACAGCTTCTCACTCAGCTGGGCTCCAGGTTCAGAGAGTTTTCAGCTGTACTGTGAGGTTTGTTTTTTTGTTTTTTTTTTTTGTTTTGTTTTGTTTTGTTTTGTTTTTTTGTTTTTTCTTGTGGGGAAGATACATCCCACTGTCCTGCTGACTGACATCCATTCATTTGCGACCTGAGACTCACCCCCTCACTTTCTCTAGGACCCCATCCACAACATCCTCTATATAGCCTTTATATGTCTAGGTTTATTTTCATTGACTCTGGTCCCCATGTGGTCACTTGCTCAAGTCTTTTCTAATCAAAAACAAATGAACAAAAACAAAAATCTCCTATATGAACTGATCAGAAGTTCATGACTGTGGGGAGTTAGAACATCGCAGATTCAATGTTATCTTTTTTTTTTTTTTCAGCCTCATGTTGGGACTCATGTGTCTTACCGAACATCCTTATAACTATTAAAACCTTCTAAATGTTTCTTAGCAGACCACTCTGCATCCATCAACACCAAAGCTAAAAATGTCATCGTATAACGTCTGAGACTCAGCACTGTCTTCTGCTCTGTTGTAACCCATCTACCTGTGGTGCCCACAGATATGTTTGGTGAATGCCTTGACTTATGGTGTTCTTTGTTCTGTAGTTGATACCACATCACATAACCTCTTCTACAGCTGAACTTGTGTGGCGATATTTTGTTTGTGCTCCAGCAGATAAAGCTTGCCTGATGATCAGAGGATAGAGCTGGCCACTAGTTAACCATAGAGGCCAGGCAGTGGTGGTGCACATCTTTGATCCCAGGACTTGAGAGGAAGAAACAGCAAATGATATGGCTGGGCGGAGAAAGGAAGTGATAAGGTGGGTGGAGACAGGAGCTTGGCACGTACAGGCTGAGGATTTTGCTGAGGTAAGACATCTCTCTAGTGGTTGTCTCCTTTACTTCTCTGATCTTTCAGCTTTACCCTGATATCTGACTCTGGATTTGTGTGAGTTCGAGGCCAGCCTGGGCTACCAAGCGAGTTCTAGGAAAGGCACAAAGCTACACAGAGAAACCCTGTCTCGAAAAACAAAACACCAAAACAAAACAAAAGACCAATTAGAATTTGTGCTACAAACTTGTCTTTGTGGGCAATCTGAACCTGCATTCCCAGGCCATGGTTGCTCATATGTGCCTCAAGAAGAAACTGTTTTCTCCTTTGAGGTGAGAGGCATATTTTGCATAACACCTGGAACATAATCTTTTTGGCTGGGAAAGGTGATAGTTCAACCACTGAGTGCTTTGTCTTGCAAGCAGGAGGAACTGGGTTTGATCCCCAAGACCTGGATGAATGTTGGCCATGGTGGCATGAACTCATAATCTTCATGCTTGGGAAGCCAACACAGCCCGGGAAGGCAGAGACAGGCTCCCGAGAGCAAGCTGATCAGGCCCTCTGCATAGGTGAGACAGTTGATTGGCTTGATCTGTTTGGGAGGCATCTAGGCAGTGGTACCAGGTCCTGGGCTCGCTGCATGAGATAGCTGTTTGAAACCTGGAACTTATACAGGGACGCTTGGCTCAGTCTGGGAGGAGGGGACTGGACCTGCCTGGACTGAGTCTATCAGGTCGATCTCAGTCCTCGGGGGTGGCCTTGATCTGGAGGTGGTGGGAATGGGGGGTAGGCTGGGGGGAAGGGGAGGGGGGCAGGAAGGGGGAGAACAAGGGAACCTGTGGTTGTTATGTAGAACTGAATAGTATTGTAAAATAAAAAAAAAAAAAAAAGACTAGCCACATCAGTGAGCTCTAGCTTTGACTGAGAGACCCTGCCTCAAAGAATGAGGTGGAGGAGTGATCAAGGATGATTCCTGACATGGGCATTGGACCTTTGCATACATGTGTACCCACATTCATGTGTGTTCACACATGCAAAAACATACATATAGACACACGTGCACACCCACTCCCACACGTGAAAAGTGAAAAAAGAAAAGAACAGGAGTTCTTGAGTAGCTTTTGATGACGTTCAGTGGAGTCCAGGCCATCTGGGTATTCAAGCCCTTCGTGATGTAACCCCTGCCCATGTCTCCAGCCCTTCAGCCAGCAGCAGCTAGCTGTCTTCTCTTCCCCACCAGCCTGTACCTGGTCTTCTCAGACTTCAGCAGGCCCTCACTGCTCCTTCTGCCTCCCCTACCCATGATTCTTCAGGACCCTGCACACAGCACCAACTGTGGGGACTCTTCAGGCTTGGGTATCTAACTTTACATTGTCTTACCCCTTGATTTTCAAGGGTCTTATCACTTGGTCATGTGATTATCACCTTTCACTTTCTTGTCCTTGCTGAACTGCTAAGGTCCTTTCTCATGTCTGTGTCCTCTCAGCTCAGTGTTATGGCTTACAAAGGGCAGGCAGGGGTCTAGGAAGCATTTGTTGAATGACTGAGTTCGCCAGGCTAAGCACTCTGGCACCATTATCTATCACAACATGCATTTCATTCATTTGAAAGCAGGATACAAGAGAAAGAAAAATGCTTTTCTCTTCTCAGGAATATCACAAGAGACATTCTGACTGTCTCCTTGTTCATCAAACATCATTTCCTATCACTGTTTTTTGTTTGTTTGTTTTTTTGGCTTTTTTTTGTTGTTCTTTTGTTTTTAATGCAAATATGTCCCCTGCCTGAAACTAGAAAATGAGTATTTAGGTACTAAATGGCAGCCTTACCTACAAGTCCCTCCTTATTGAGTCAAGCTCACTTTCTTATAAACAGATTATGCTAATTTCTGGAAATACCAAACTTCCTAAGAAATCAGGAACTGCTTAGAACAAAAGAATCTTCTCTTCCAGAATGGAGGAAAAGGTGTGTGCTCTGGTTCTGCCTGTGTATTCTCTTCAGGCTTCTCTCTTTGGTGGACCACAGAGCAGTAGTCATACCTATCTTTCCGCTTGTCCATATGAAATAAAGCCAGAGTAACCCTGAAAAACAGACACTACTTCACTTTGAGACATACAATTAAAGGATGTGTGTTGTGATGGGGGGAATGCGACCATTTTTTCAAAAAGGATTTACTTTATTTTACATGTGTGAGTATTTTACCTGCACACACATCTGTATGTGCACCACATGCATGCCTGGTGCCCATGCGGTGTCAGAGGGGGTCACCAAATATCCTGGAAATGGAGTTACATTCTTGTGAGCCATTATGTGAGTGCTGGGAATCAAACAGAGGTCCTCTACCAGAGCAGCAAGTGCTCTGAACCACTGAGTCATCTCTCCAGCCGCAATATTATCCTCTAAGTAAAAAGGGTGTGTGTGTGTGTGTGTGTGTGTGTGTGTGTGTGTGTGTGTGTGTATTCTGCCATATGTGTATCTATATGTTTAACATGCATGGTGTGTTCAATGCATGTGACATCTGGCAATGGAGAAGCTACTTCGAGAGGGTAATATGTGCCTCTTCTTCAGGGAAAAGGTAACATACCAGTCACTTCATTTCTTCACATGCCACTGCCTCATCTAATTAAAGAGAGTGGGTGATAAAGCACCTAATTAACAGGACTCCTGCGAGAACAAGGCAAGCTCCCACATACATCATTCTAGAAAGGACACAAAGTATGTGGCTGTACTTTCTCCTCTCCTGGCAAGACCAAGCCATGGGGCTCTGTGTCTGCAAGACTCCTACAGAAATGTCACCTCTGAGGAACCAGGTCAGAACTTAGCAGAGAATCACTGTTACCCTGCACTTGCTCAGCGGGGTCTGGATAGCACATATTTTTAGACAAGCATTACCCAACAGAGGCCTCACATTGCATTCTTTTTGTTGGTCAAAACTCAAACATGTGACTCATCTTACAACCTGTCAGAGAATAACCAACAAGGCAGAATAAGTTCGGGGTAGGTGGCAGTGGCAGAGTGCATATCATCTGTAAGAAACGCATTTCGGAGCTGGAGGCGTGGCTCTGTGGTTAACAGCTGTTGTTCTTGAAGAGAACTCGGGTTCAGTTCCCAGAACCCATGTAGGGAGGCTCATTGACCACCTCTCAACGGCCTGTATTGTCACCTCCAGGGAATCTGACACTGTATGCCAGCCCATGTGGAGAGTTGCATTCATGTGCACATTACTCCTGCCCCCTCCAACATATACATAATTAACACTAAATCTTTGGACTGGAGAGATGACTCAGTGGTTAAGAGTACTTTCTGCTCTTGCAGAGGACCTGGGTTCAATTTCTAGCATCCATTATGGTGGCTTACAATCATCTATAACTCCAGTTCCAGAGGATCCAGCATCCTCTTCTGGCCTCTGGAGATACCAAACACACACACACACACACACACACACACACACACACACATATATATATATATATATATATATATATATATATATATATGAAGGTAAATAATTATACACATAAAATAAAAATAAATCTTTAAAATAAAGGTGAAACTCACAGCAAAACAAGAACATCAAAGAACCTCTCCAATATCAAAGATGAAAAGGCTAAATAAAAGTGGAATTTGATAAAAGGATGAAACCTCTCCAGAGTATTAAAGAATTAAACATTTCTATTTTACAGCAAAAAAAAAAAAAACAACTTAGCTGTGCCATACGCGATCTAAAGTAATTAATTGAACTATTCTTGCATTGAGTATTTTTAATACAGCATTCATTTATTCTGGGTACCACATTCACTTACATAATGATGCCTTTCATTATCCAAGCATTATGTAAATGAAAGTTTTTGCCAACAAAACATCACAAGTCTAAATTACATGGTGTTTTAGTTTTATTATATGTTTACGGCCTCTCATTATTTTTCAGCTGAAAAGTTAGAAAATCAGTTGAATTTCCTTTTTTTTTTTTTTTTTTTTGACATAGACTCAACTTTGACTGAAGATGGAGAGGGTGTGGAGGTTTGATGAGAAATGTCCCTACAGGCTCATATACTGCAGTGTGTTGTCTCCAGTTGGTGGCGCTCTTTGGGGAGGTTATGGAACCTTTAGGACATGGAGCCTTGCTGGGGGAAGTGTGTCACTGGGGGCGAGCCTTGAGGATTTATAGCCTTGCTATGCCCAACTCTGCCTCTAGCTCTAGGGCCTTAGCAGGGTGGATCCTGGCTATTCTAAGTCAAAAGCAACCTAGTGAGGAAGCTCCCCTGATGAGAACTTCTAACATAAAATCATCATGAACTGATCATTGATAAATCCTTCAGGCTACTCAAGAGTGTGCTTGTAATGGTGGAAGAGCAGATGGGATGTCCTACTGTTTGTGGGACAGGTATGACCAAGCCTACTTCTGGGGGCTGCCACCCACACATTAGGGTGTCCACCACCCAGTTGTAAAGAAATTCCATTTTCTCTGGAGTGACAATATGTCTTCCTGTGCACAGAACCCACTTCTTTGGAAGCAGAGTTGACCACTAGTCTGGACTCCCTTTTGCATAAGCCTTTCTAATGCACTAGGGTTTGACTATGAATACTCATGTCCTGTCAGTCCACGGGCTTTTTCTCCTTCTGCAGATAAAACAGAACCAGAAGGCAGTTTGTGTGTAATCACAACACAGTGCGTCTAAACTTGTGAATGAAATGTTTGCGTGGGAACTCAGCTGCTCTGCAGACTGACTTCTGAAAAGCTTGACTAAAAGCATATACTCAAGAATGGAAGTCACTTCAGAGAAGATGATGGGCATCAAAGAAAAAAAAAAAAAAAGAATGGAAGTCGCTTCCAAACCCTGGGTGAAAACTAACAAGACAAGGCAGGTGTCATTCATACCCTACTACAGTGAAGGAGACCCATTTATTCTTTAATATCACTTAATTACTTCTTATTGTTTACAAAAGCAAACTCATTAAATGGTAGAAAATTAGGCAATAAAATGAAGTACAAAGGAGTATACTTGACAGTAAATGTATAATACACGTTGAATGATGATGACGAGACAGACTGATGTAGATGTAGATGATATATATGATATAGATAGTGTAAATATATAAATGGAGGAAGAATAATAACCACCAAACAAACCTACCATTCAGAGTCAGCCTCTATTAACACACTGACTCCAGTCTTGCATACACACTAACAGCAAGAACAAAAATACTCACACAAGTATATGTGAAGAAGTCCTCTCTCTCTCTCTCTCTCTCTCTCTCTCTCTCTCTCTCTCTCTCTCTCTCTCTTAATTGCCCTCATCAATGTTTCTGCTTTCATGGCTAGCAAGAGAGAAGAAAAAGAACACATTTCAATGTCTCTAAAATAGTGGCTCCCAACCTGTGGGTCCCAAGCCCTTAGGGTTGCATGACCCTTTTACAGGGTTTACCTAAGACCAGTGAAAAACACCGGTGTTTACCTCATGATTCATAACAGCAGCAAAATTATAGTTATGAAACAGCAATGAAATAATGCTATGGTTGGGGGTCACCACAACACGAGGAACTGCATTAAAGGGTTGCAGCGTTAGGAAGGTTGAGAACCACTGCTCTAAAGGAACATGACTCCTTCAGAGCTGGCTTTCCTCCCAGAATATCCTCCTCCTCTCTCCGTGGACCTTATTAGATCTTCCAATTGTCCTTCAATCAGTGTCTCTAATGTGGTGAGGCTCTCTGCTCCTGTCCTCAGACCCAGGGCTGGCATCTAAGGAGGTGGAGCCTCTATTCTGGAGGCCATGCTAGTGATTACTCATCAGATCTGTGGTGTCTGCTGCCCCAGAAACCGGCAGCCGCCCTTGCTCAGCCTTGGGAACTTCTTGTTCCTTCGGTACTTTCGGTGTTTTGTATTTTTCCTAAGGGAAAGGAGGACACGTCATGGCTCTCAAAATGGCATGTGTAGAGTACAGAGAGTGAGATGTGTCCACTGAGGTATATCCACGGACACCCGCCTTCAGCTTTTATGGCTATTGCAGAGTTTTTGTGGCTACTGTTTTTGCTGTTTGGGGTGTGAAGAGATATTTTTAAAAGATTTCTTAACACCCACCTCACTTCGACTTTTCCGTGGCAGACACAAGTTGTGGCTTGTGACAGGGTAGGTACAGGGAGCATAAGTAGCTATTTTAGTTGAATCCAAAGCCTATGTTTGTCTTAGGTAATAGGTAAACACATGCACAGGTGTGTGTATATATGTGTGTCTGCACATATAAAATCAATAGGCAAGTAAATTAATTTATTTATTCTATTAGTTACTTTTCTTACTACTGTGGTCAAACACCTCATAAAAAGCAACTTCATGGAAGAAAGGCTTGTATTTGCTCCTGGTTTGAGCACATGTCCATCAAGATGGCCTGTGCCCAGGCTGCTCTTTCAGATTTAGCTCTCCCCCACATCAACATAGCCATACTAATTCTCCAGCTCATCCCTCACCAGGAAACAAGGAAAGAAAGAGTGAAAACAGGGAGAAGAAAGAGAAAGAAGACCCAGGACAGAACCAGAAACGATGGGGCAACAGGAAGAGGAATCGGAAACAAGCTGAAAGATGGAGTCAGGCGACCTGAAGGGTCCATCATACACACACAGTTCTTGAGGTACAAAGAGAAAAGGGAACAAAAGTCATTTCATTCCTTTCACTGGTCTATTCCGTACCTGCCACAGGGAATGTGCTTTGAACAGAGAAAATAGCAGAGAGGAGGCGGCGAGAGTATATCTCCCTGGCTACATTCAATATCAAGGACTAATTATACACTCATTTTATCTCACCTTCAATTATTTCAAACCGTATACTGCCAACAGCCCCAAGCAAAGCTCAGCAGACTGCAATCCTGTCGATTCAATAGCTGGGTTAAAACAGAGTCTCAGAGTTAATTATATTACAGTTGTTGAAAACAGAACATCTATTTTCATTGCCTGTGGTGATCTAAGTGTGAGCAGATTACATCAGCGTTTAGAGGGAACTCTCTTCCCTGCTCACACCTATTTTAGATGTAGGGCAAACAGCAATTTCTCCCAATCTGTCCTGAGATATTGTGTGCTTAGGCTAAAAAATATTTAGAGTAGCAAACTTTATGTCAAATATGGAAAAAAATTAGCCATTGTATTATTTATCTAAAATATAGATAATATCAGTATTCTTCATCCACTTTTCAAACATGAGAAAGACAATTCAATGAAGGAAATAGTATGGGCCACACTCTAACATGTCTTAAACTCTAAACTGCAATGTGTTGGGGTAAGAGACCAAACATATGTATATTAAGGGTAAGTTTGAAAAAACAAAACAGTCAAAAAGTTGTTGTTTTAGTCTCTTGTCTCACGGCCCTGACATGTGACTTGAGGAAGAAAGGGTGTGTTTTGGTCCACAGTTAAGGTCCAGTCCATCACAGCCACAGGTGTTTGAGGTAACCCATCACATCATTCCACCTGCAGCCTGGAAGCAGAGAAGATGAATGCTCCTGCTCAGCACTCTCTCTCCTTTTTATGCAGCCTGAGACCCCCAGCCCACATGATGATGCCTTGTTGGGGGATATTTGTACTCTGTGTGAATATGTATTTACTGTGATTGGTATAATGAGAAGCTGAATGGCCAATAACTATGCAGGAGGTGTAGGTGGGACTTTCAGGGAGGGAAAGGAAGGGAAGGAGGAATCCAGGCACACAGGAGAAGTCAGGAGACGTGGAGAGGAAACAAGAGGTTCAGGATGGAAGAGCGGTGACACCACATGATAGAACGTAGATTAATTTAGGAATAAGCCTAAGCTATAGGTTGAGATTATAATTAATACGAAGTCTCCATGTCATTATTTGGGAGCTGGCTGGCAGGATGGAAAATGACTCATTACAATACCACCCACATTCCAGATGTTTCTGTCCACCTCAGTCCCTGCCAGGTATGCCCAGGTGCTTGTCTCTGGGTTATTCTGGATGTTGTCAGGCTGACAATGTTCACCATCATAGTTGGTGACCTGTGTTTATTATTAAACTTTAAACATGTTAGTCAGACTCTCGAGTGCTAGGCTGGAGGAAGCAGCATTGATGCTGAGGCAGAGGCGGCCTCCAAGGGGGAGAATCTCAGGGTTCTCTCTGCTCTGCTCTAACAGCCTTCTTCCAGGAATTGATTTGCATTAGAAAATCTCTAATTTGTGTAAAAGCAAATCTCTAACATTTAAGGAAGAAAGAAAAAAAAGATGCTGGGGAACTTGAATTTTTGTCACAGTTGACATGAAGGTTATCTATTTAAGATGCTAAAGCAACTTTAAAGTAGCAAATGACCTTATTATTGGTCACCTAGGGGAGAGGTCAGATGCACACTGTCTGCTGGACTTTCAGCCGCAAGCAATCACTATTTTCAATGATTTATTTTTTTCTCCATGCTTAATGTGGTTTGAATGTAAAATATCCCTTTGTGTCTGGTTCCGTGGCACTCTTTGGGGAGGCTTGCTGGAGGAAGTGGGTCACATGGGACGGCTCTTAAGGTCTTATCATCTAGCCCCAGGGCCTATCTGCACTCTGATTTTGAATTGCTCAGATGTGACCAAGCAGCTTCTTATTCCTATGGCCAGAGCTGAGAGCTGTTCCTGCCTTTGTGTCTTCTCTGCCACGATGTGATGTGGTACCCTCAAACCTCGAGCAAACACAGGCCTTTCTTCTGTGAAGTTGCTTCTTATGAGGTGTTTGACCACAGTAATGAGAAAAGCAACTAACAGAAAAGACAATTTATTTGTCTATTTACCTTAAATAAGATTAATCATGTACTATAACAAATATATATATATATATATATATATATATATATATATATATATATATATATATATATATATATATATATATACCTGTGCATGTGTTTACCTATTACCTAAGACAAACACAGATCCTGAATTCAAACTAAAATAGTTACTTATGCTCCTTATACCTACCCTATCATGAGCCACAGCTTGTGTCTGCCACGGAAAAGACAAAGTGAGGTGGGTGTTAACAAATCTTCTAAAAATACCTCTTCATGCCCCAAACAGCAAAAACAAAGCCACGTGCATATTTATTTCTGTCTCATGCTTGTCTTCATTAATTCCTGTTTTTATTTAACAAACATTTGTTCACCTGTTTTGATGGAAAATGATAATCATGAAATTAATTTATGATCTTTTGGAAAAGATTAAAAATATAATTCAGTAAAGGAATATACATCATGGCCATAAGCACGTTTTTAACCACTGGGATGTTTCTCGAGAGTGCTTGCTGTCTGTATCTGTATTCTTTAAATGAGATCACATACAAATGTATTTCCATTTTGAGAAAGTCTCACCATGCAGCTCTGGCTGGCCAGGAATTCACAGAGATCCACCTGCTTCTACTTCCTGAGTGCTGGGATTGAAGGTGTGCACCAGCACACCTGGATTGTTTTGTGAGGAAAACACCAAAACCAAGCAAACAAAAACCCTTCAAGTCAAAAGTAGTTTGAAGTCATTTAAAGACACTGGATGGATTTTATTTTTTAGATTTGGGGTGTAGTAAATATATGGACTAGGTCCCCAATACCCACAGCAGAGCTCCTGCTTCACTACAAGGCCAGTCAATGAGATGTCAACTTAGCCATGGGTTAGGCCCAGTCAACGTGATGAAGTCTCAGTCAATGAGACCCAGACTCTGTCAATGGGATGTAAGCACAGTCAGTGTGGGAAGAGGGATCAGTCTGTAGGAATTCGGGACAGTCAGTGGGATCCAGATTCAGTCAACAGGATATGGGTTCCGTCAGTGGAATATGAATACAGGCGCCTTGAATACTGAACTAACCTAATGGGGAGAGGGGAGAGATGAGGAGTTGGGGGCCTTGATGTGGAAGGCAGGTTCCTCACTCTGCAGATCACATACAGTATGGCTTTTGGAGTTCTTTCTATTGCCCTCCATCAGGACCCTCCCTACGGTTCTGAGGACCTTAAACAGAGCCTTAGCTGTAGGCTATCTTTCCTGGGTTCCTCCCTGGGTTCCCAACACCACTGAAGGAAGAACCCAATTCAGATGTCCCTTTTGCCATCTGATCTTTTAAGCATTACACATTTCCAGATTGTCTCTTTATGACTAATTTTGTTGGAAGCATTTTTACTCAAAGGGAACACTTTAAAAGTTCTCAATACATGTTAATTCTTTTCTTTTTCCTCAACAGAACGCTGAAGTGATTGATCCTCCCATTATGAAGCAGCACAGGAGACCGTGGGTGCATCTAAAGCCTTTCTCTTTATTTGTGCTGTTCTGGTAGTTAAAAATAGAGAACATGCTGTTTTGATGTGAAACTGTTTAATTATTAATGCAGCTGAATACTTGCTAATCTTAGGAGCCATCTGTATTTACCTCTTCCAGGTCTTTCCACTTCTATATCCAATCACCGCCCAAGGCTTCTACAATTTTCATGAATGTCTACATACTATATCTATAGAGAAGAGACATCTGTCCTCCCTCCCATTAGACTTAAGGCAACTATTGTTTTCCAAATGGTTGTGGCTTTTCCTTCTTTTCATGATTTTCTGATGAGAACAGATTTAAAAATTGGGACTCAAATATAAATCATTATTTCTGCCATTTCTACAAACAGAAGACACTATCCTTGGTGGTGGCAGGGGAGCGGGAGTATGTGTATAAATAATTTTTATTTTTGTAGTTTGTTTCTTAGCTCTGATGTGTTAATCTTTGACCTGGATTGAATCCCTGTTTCCCCCTCTGATGTGAGATGGTCTTTCTGTATGCTGTAAATATGTGTTTCTCCCATTGGTTAATAAAGAAGCTGCTCTGGCCTATGGCAAGACAGGTTATAGCCAGGTGGAAAAGATACAAGGAGAAGAAAGGCAGAATCAGGGAAGATGCCAGCCTGCCACCCAAGGAGCAACATGCCAGCAGACTGGTAATGCCACAGCCATGGGGCAAAATATAGATGAATAGAAATGGGTTAATTTAAGATGAAAGAGCTAGCTAGCAAGAGTCCTGAGCCATAGACCAAGCAGTTTGTGATTAATATAAGCCTCTGTGTGTTTATTTAGGACCGAGTGACTGTGGGACACAAGAAAATTTCCAGTTATACCCCTCCACCCAAAGTTAACATACATTCTGAACCTCAAGATATGAGCTTGGAAATGGGCTCATCGTAGATTGTCACAACTAGTTCAAAATGAGGTCACGGTTAGAGTAGGCCCTAGCTAGCCCTATGTCCTTATAAGGGAGATGCTAGAGGAGCAAATACAGGAAGGGGGCCATGGAACCACAGAAGCAGAAACTGGAGGGGTGAGGGTTGACTTCTGGCCAACAGCAGAAGCTGGTTGAGGTGAGGAAGGTCCCTTCCTAGAGCTCAAACTGTTCCAGGAGCACACAACACTGCCAGAACCTGTCTCCATGACTGTGAAAGAATGCACTTCCGCTGTTTTAAGACACTGTTTTTGTAATTCGTCCCAGCAATTGTGACACTTAGTCTTTGAAAGATATTTAATTACATATATCATTTATTTGTGTGTATGCACACATGCACATGTACCACAACAGGCCAGAGCACAACTTTGAAGTCACACAGTAAGTGGGAGTAACAACCACAGTAAGGACTGTGTTACACCCAAACTCCCAGATTCTCTGCCACTGTGTGCTTTCGTGGTTAGAGGAGCAGCCAGAGGCAACAACTTACACTCCATCTGAGAGAGGATGCCTTGAAATGCCCTCCGCCACTGGTCCTTGACTAATTACTTACAGGGAAAAGGTCCCTGAGTCTTTCCTCCCTTTCTTTCTCCCTCCTTTTCTTTCTCCCCTCCCCCTCCCTCCCTCTTTCCCCTCTTTCTCCCCCCTCTCTTCCCCTCCCCCCCCCCTCACCTTCCCCCCCACCTCCCTTCCTTCCTTTAGTTTGGTCTTCTTTATTTCTTTGCATGTGTATGTTTGTGTAACCATTGCTTATAAATGTCTCTATTCAAGAAAAAGAAGCAAGCTCACCAGTTGGGATCCACCACCTAACCTAGTTACAGTTATCTACCCAGGGACTTTGCAGCAGGATAGAGCACATGGCTGTAACCAATCAGGTACCTGCTATGTTCCTCCTCCTCCTCCTCCTCCTCCCCCTCCTCCTCCTCCTCCTCCTCCTCCTCCTCCTCCTCCTCCTCCTCCTCCTCCTCCTCCTCCCCCTCCTCCTCCTCCAGTTCCCTTCCCCCAAACCTCAAGTCATTTAGTTTGATGATTCTTCATGACAGAATTGCTGTTCACTCAGATAAACACGTCAACATTTTTGCTGCATCTTGGTTCACTTTTTAACCATTCCCAAACCCCATTCTGGCATCCCATTAGCAGCTAGAAATGAGACTAGGATAGGCCAATCAGATCAGCAAACACAACAGATTAAAGCTCCCTCAAACCCCACAACCAGTTTAGAAACATCCAGCAATGTACTGCAGTCTCTTTATCTGTACTTCACATTGTTCCAGTTCTGAGTCCCAGTTACTCACACTAACTTTCTTATTTTTGAGTATTTGGCTATCAGCTCTAGCATGTATTTGCAATAGTCATGTGCATAGTATCCATTTATAATCAAATAATTCAGGAAATGTCGCAGAAATGTACTCTGGGACCCCTTGTTTTACATATGCATGTCAGCTGGGCCAGATAAAGGACAGTGCCTATCAAATCCACACCACAATGACATTTGTCCTCAAACCCTGTGATACACAGGAGGCTGAGGCCACAGCCATCTTGTTCCTTCATAAGCAAACCATACTTTTCTGACTGTAGAATTTTGCTCCTATTTCTGATGTTTAAAATTTTGTTACAACACATCTAAATGTGAGTCCTTTCTGTCAGCTTCAGCCTGGAATATAATAAATAATTCTGTGTGCCAGGTCCTGGTTTAACTCTGGAAGGGTTTTTAGTGCTTAAAACTCTTTGTATTAGAAAAAAAAAGTTAGGTTTGATGAATGCTTGTTTTTAATTCTTTCTTGCTGCTATTGCTTCCTCCTCCTCTGGTGTGCATGTGTGTGTGTGTGTGTGTGTGTGTGTGTGTGTGTGTGTGTGTAGGCCAGAGTTTGACACTGGGTGTCTTCCATCTTCCTCTATTACTCTCTGGCACAGCCATATCTGAATGGAATGGCAGAAGTCATAAGGCCAGCACAGCTGCTTGACAAAGATCTAGCAGAGCTGAGCCGCATGATGGCTGCCATGCCACCTTTGGTTTTCATCTCCACCTGTTACATACTTGGGGCACTTTTAATATTTGTGCAGTTTGGGGATATTGGAATGATGGAAAATTCCTTATGAATCATTTATGCCTTCTCCCAGGAATACTGCATCTAAGCTTCCCCAGGAAATTCCTGAACATACTGTCCCATCCCCCCCCCACACACATACTTTGAGGGAGATATCCTTATCTACTTGAAGGTCCTCCTTGGAGGTTTTGACACATAAAGAAGCCAGAGGTCTCTTCATGGGGCTATGAGACATTCTTGAACATCTGTCCCTGTACTTATACTGGAACAAGATATTCAAAACAAAGTAAACTTTAAAAGGTCAACAAGATTTGGTAGGCTAGAGGAGTTGGCCACATTCAGATTACAAGCCTCTTTCCACTGTACACTCAGACAATTATGTAGCATACAACTCTGCCCTACACAAAGACATACTGATGAGCAAAATAATGAGTGGAAAGATGATAAAAGTATGAGGTGTCAGGATCTCCCTTTCTTAGAAAGGTAGCTCATGCAGAGCCACTATAATGTCACATGACCAAAGAACAATGGAATGCCATGATTAGACATATAAACAAATTCTATAAAGATATAAATGTGAACATTGATTGTGTTGTGTCAGAATTTGAATAATAACTACAGCAGCTGTGGCCTGAATATTTTTCTTGGGCACTCTGACCACTAAGAGTTAATAATACATTGCTTAGGGCATGGCAAAATGCCCAGGGTGGTTGAAGATTTTGTTTTGGTCTAGTGTCCTTGAAGTAACCAAAGCAACCAGCCTGAGCACAGGCTGTCATATGCCTCTAGATTCTCAAAAATTGGGTTATGGGGTTAATGAGTAAGAATAATAACTCTTCATTAATGATGTCAAAACTTGAGGGAAGATGATTGGAAATGATAATTCTGTTCTGTCATAGTTTATTAATGATGACTAAAAGATGAGCAAAAGGAAGTGACACACATGTCCAAAACAAATGATATGATCTATGTTTTGGAATGTCATGAATGTATCCCTGCTTACTGAATTCTGTATAAATAAAGAAGCACTCTGGCTGCTAGTCAGTCAGGCTGCAAGATTCTCCTGACCACCATGGCCTGGCTCACTTCATTCCCCTGCCAACTCCTTACATCCTCTGTAGGCCCCATCCACCGCCAACTCCCGGCAACTCTCCACTTTCTTGGGTTTTGTTCTTGGCTTTGGAGATAGGGTCTCTCATAGAGGTTCATGGATTTGGCTAGACTAATTGACCAGAAAGCTCCAGGGATCTATCCATCTCCACTTCCCTAAGCTCTGTGGTGATGGGCACACACCACACCACACCACACCACACCACACCACACCACACCACACCACACCACACCACACCACACCACACAGGCTTTCATGTGAGTGCTGGAATCTGTACCCTGGTTCTCCTGCTGGCACTACAAACACTTTGTCCTTAGAGTCATCCCCCAAACCTTTCTTAATTCTTCTTTGGAAAAACCTAAGCCTGGGGATAAATCTTTTCTTTCCCTTTATGTGATTTCAAATCACATTCATCTCTGTGTGTTGTTTGTTTTCTCCATCTCCATCTTAAAGTTGAAATATGAAGGACTTTGCCTTTTGAACTGTATTGCTCTGTGCAGCATTCACTGTGGACTTGACTTCCTTTGCTCCCCCCACACACACACTTTTTTTTTTGTTTGGGTTTTTTTTTTTTTTTTTAAATCAGGGTTTCTCTGTGTAGCCCTGGCTGTCCTGGACCTCACTTTGTAGACCAGGTTGACCTCGAACTCCCAGATATTTGCCTGCCTTTGCCTCCCAAGGGCTGGGATTAAAGACAAGTGCCACCACCACCCAGCTTGTTTCCCATTTTAACATAGATTTTTACTAATTCTTTGAGACTGTCATACATGCATACAATGTATTTTGATCATATTCACGCCCCCCCCCATTTCTTCCCCTAACTTTTCCAGGACCCAACCCTTACTCGTCTCTCAGACTCCCAGCTTCCTATCTTTTTTTTCTTTTGATAATTCCCTGAATCCAATTATTGCTATCCATATAGGCATGGGTGTAGGGCCACTACTGAAGCATGGTTGACCTACCAGGGTCCACACTCCTAAAGGAAACTGACTCTTCCTTTCCTAGCACCCATCACCTGTCAAAAGCTCCTCAACTTCATTTAGGTGGGACTCCTGAGCCCCTCCAATCCATGTTTTGAATTTTTCTTCTAGTCCCTCTGGAAAACCATTTTTATTCGTGTCTTTTCCTGTACATATTTAAGTCATTTTTCCTTGGGTAATAGGATTTCAGAATTTCCAAACCACATTTGGCTTCAGATTGGTGTGCACACTGTTGGAACTGCAGGTGCCAATCATTTAGATATTGGTACGTTTTGTTTCTGAGATCTAGACTTACAGAGAACACTGTGGTGCCGAGTCCTGAGCCTGCATCCTGTCTGACAAACATTCGTCTCTAAGTCCTGCTACACTGTGAAGGGATCTTCTGCCCCATTGGGTGGGTTGTCTGATGACTCAGGAATCTTTCACAGAATTGAGTTCTTCACACAATGACAAAAAAAACTGCACCTCCACCTCCCCAGTTCCAAGGGCTCCTGTCCGTCCCCCCCCCCCCCCCCCCGCCCCGCACTGTCCTCCTGGAGACGCTGTTCATCCTGGCCTTCAGAGCCCTGCTGTCTCTCATGGGCACTCTTGGTCTGCTGCAAAGCTGTGTATCGTGAAGCAAGGCTGGGAAGCAGACACCATAAGAAGAGATACAGCCACGGTGGGACCAGCCAGGGGTCAGCCAGCTAGTAAAGCGACGCACTTGACTTTGGGATCCTCTGTGTTCTCTGCCCTCAGAGAGTAGGGGTGAGTCACCACCACCTTCCATCTTCTCCCAGATTCCCATGCTATTCTGGTTACACAGGCTCGGTTCAGGATTATGACTCCCAAGCCATCCCACAACTCCTTGCAGTTGGTGGAGATTCCCCATAGTCTTAAGCAGGGCATGGTGATTCTCTTGTCCCTATTCTCAGTTGTCTTGTCAGGTTTTTAATCTGCTTATTTACGATGATTTAGCTAAAACACTGAGAAAGATCATCTCCCCAGAACTGCACATAAACACCTGGTACTCGATGAAGTCGGACTCGGTGTCTGACACTCAACTGGACACTGACGATGAAAGGATGCAGGGAAAGGACTCAACACCTTTGGGAGGCTGAGCTTTGCCAGTGACATATGGAGACAGTCGTGCCATACAAAGGGTGTGTGCATGCTCAGAGGTCCCCATGAGCAGGTCTGTCAGATAGACAAATGATGACTGAGACAAACAGGAGGAAATGGAATGGGATGAAGAGCTGTAATTCCGTGTAGACGATATGGTGAGCTAGTGAAAAATATTGATTTGGGATTTTAATACAAAAGTATACTGTAAGAGAACAGTTTTTAAAGGGCTTATGGAAGATATTAGGATACTATTATTAGAGTTCTTGGCCAGGGACTGTCAGAGCCAGAACAAAGACTATGGAAATAATGTCAGTACAGTTTGCAGCTAATGCAGTAGTCATACTGATGGGCTCTGTACTGAGTATATATGGATGGTAAAAACGCCATACAAGATGGTAGGACAAGAAGGAGTGAAACACTCCTTACCCACAGGCTCATTGAGGAAGAAGGGGCAGACACGTGGTGAGGGCCAGAGGTTCAGGAGGCGTGCATGACAGGGCTGTGGCACACGAGAACTCCTAGCAGCTGTGGTTGTCGGCACAAGAGCTATGCAGACTGGTGGGAGGGGGTCGTGTGGCCCCACCCTAGCTGAGGAGCCGTGGCAGTTGCTGGTTACTGGGAACGGAGACCAGTTCTCTTCAAGGGCGTGGCCCACGCTCTAGTGGAGAGTCCTATATCTTGTGCATATGAGCAGCGCTGGTGTGGAGTGGGTGCAGGACGAGCTGACAGGGTGTGAGAGATGGATGTGACCAAAATACACTGCATATATGTATGAAATTCTCCAGGAATACATTTATTTTATTTTTTTAAGAATGACCAAAGGCATCACAGATCCAAAGAGGACTGATGGATGTGTCATGAGACATCGAATGTGGAGTGTCTGTAGGACTTCTGAATGGATCTCGATATACAGCTGTCTGGAGTACAGATGGTACCTGGGATACCTGGGGTACCGGGGGTACCTGGGATCGAGCTACACTAGTGGTGGTTGTGGCCACAGTTGAAGGCCCTGGCTGAGTTCTCCGAGGGAAGGTGACCTCTCTAGGATTAAATCCTCAACAGGAAGAAAGTTAGTGGAGGAAGGATTTGCTTTATCTTGGGATTTGGGAATGGCCCCAAGCTGTGGCAGCAGGACCCTGTGTGGACCCACAGCTGGCTTTCTCTTTCTTCTCTTTTTATTCAGTGTGGGACTCTAGCTCATGAGATGGTGTGGCCACATTTGCAGCTGACCTTCTCTCCTCAGTTTACCCTCTCTGACATAGAACACAGACCCTCACAGACACACTCAAAAGTGTACCTCAGTGGTGCCAAGCATGTCTTGATCCAATCAAGTTGATACTCAAAATTAATCTTGACAGAAGATAACTAGAGCTATAGAGAGGAAGGGAGGGAGAGAAGGGGGAGGGAGGGAGAGAAGGGGGAGGGAAGAGAGAGAGAGAGGGAGGGAGAGAGGAAGGGTCTCAAGAGCAACACTGGTGAACATCAACATAAAGGTAACAGATGAAGGGAGAAATCAACAAAGGAAGCCAGGCAGACAGATAAGAACGATGGGTCTCTGGAAAAACTGATTTCAAAAACACAAAAATAGCAGAAGTCGAGTCATGAGAATGAACAGATACTGATTTTCACCTTCCAAATCATGGAGTTTCTACCACCAAATACTTATTCAATAATAACCTCTTAGTACCCAGAAACAGAAACCAGGAACTCTTACACAGCACAAATGCGTTCATCAGAAAACATCGTCATCTAATAAGACTCTGTATTATGAAGCCTGTGCCCCAGGGGTGGTCAATGATATCAGGCACAGGTTATTATCCAACACATATTTGAGATACAAGCCTCTTTGTTTCACAGAGTATATGGCATGAGATGTAACCCAAGGGAAAAAGAGAAATGGGAGGGGGGACAAACTTGCAAGAGCTTCCGGTCTGAGGCCACCAGCAGACCTGTGACTTCTGTCCTTTGCCCTTTGCCCTCTGTGGCACTCTGTGGCACAGGAGAGTCCAATCTGTTTCCCATTAGTTCCCCAAACCATCATTAATCTTCATAGCATCAGGGAAGAGCTGTGAAAGTGGCATGGGGCAAAGACCACTAAAGATTCCTTTCCAATCTTCTGTCAAAAATCCTTTCCCAGGCCTCAGCCCTTTGCTCCCACCCCAGTCAAGGTGTGGACAACTCCTCCACACAGAGAATTACTCCATTTTATGAAAACACTAAGTTTTCAATGGGTAACTCTGGTTAAAATACACAAACACAGGAATAAAACATGATCCCTCACCAACCACGAGAATGCATCCACAAGGACCGGGGCTCATTATCATCTTGAGGAGAGGGACGTCTAAAACACAGGCATTGCCAGAGGAGGGCTCCTGTAGCCTGGAGTACACTGGAAACCCAAGATGTCTGTCACAGTGCGGTGGGGCTGTTGTAAAGAAGAGTGTTCCTGGCTTTTCTTTAGATGCTAATAATGAGCATATGGGTGAAAAGAAGAAACTAGCCAAGTAGTGACTGCTAAGATAAGAGACTCAAAAGAGAATGCTGATTTAAGGAAAAAGTACCAATCATACCCGAAATACTGACAAGTCAGATAAGATGGGAACTGACTTAGACAATTGACTGCGACAATAGCACTGTGATTGAGGAAGAAATTCCAGAAACTTCCAAAGTAGAAAACATAAACTTGAAGGTTGAAAAGGCCCCCTCAGTGCCAAACAATGAGAGAAACCAGGCCAAAACACAATAATTATGAAATTTCAAAATATAGAGCATGGATGGGTGTGATGGCTCATATTCTGTAATCCTACTAGGAGGCTGAGCCAGGAGGATTGCCAGGAGTTTAAGGCCAGCCTGAGTAAGAGTGAGACTGCCTCGAAAACCAAAACCAAAAATGCCCAGTACAGAGCAGAACAGAACCAGATTGGAATGCAGGGGGGGGCAGTAAAAGATCGGGTCACATACAAAGAGATCAGGACACAGAATGTCATTTCATTTCCCCAAAACACCGAAACTGGAAAACACTCAGTGAATTTCTTCAAAAGGCTGAAAGGATTCACAAAAGAATGGAATTCTGGGCTAGAAAGATGGCTCAGGGGCTGGGGGGGGGGGGGGGTAGAGCATTTGCTGACCTTGCAGAAGGCCCAAGTTCAGCTACCAGCACCCATGATGGGGGTAGCTCACAAATTTCAGGGGATCTTCTGCCCTCTTCTGGCCTCCAAGGGCATTGCACTTAGGTGCATATACACAGAAAGACACATAATTAAAAATAAAAATGTTTAAAAGCATGTTTAGAAATAAAATGTCAACAAGAACATCCATAGTGTACAAAAATATAATACTGACAATGTCAGACACAAAGGGTCTCAGAACTGTTGCTTTCTTTTACTTTTCCTGGGGAAATGCTTGGAGAATAAGTACTCAAAAAATACAAAACAATATTAAAAAAAAAAAAACCTTTCCCAAGAAAAATACGATTCAAATTATAGGAATTCAGAGACCTCACTCAGGTAAAGAGCAACATTAATCTGTAGGACAGTGGTGAAAGAAGGTTCCAGAATGATAGTCTTGTACTAGAGAATAAACTATGCATGTTTCTGGACCCATTCCTTTTAAAGAATGCTTTCTGGTACCCCTTGGCATCATTGAAGCTCTCTGAGCACCTAGGGAAGGTCTGAGAAGTTGTGAGAGAGAAAGGGACATTCAAAAAACAAAGGAAAGCAGAGATGGGACAAGCATTCGCCCCAGGTGGAAGGGAGTAGGACACCAGGCCCAGAGACTGTGGGAGCATGGTGGCTGGCACAGGGGACAGGTCTGCTGTGAAGCTGTTGATACTGACGGCTTCCTTTCATTTCTATTTTCTCAATGACAGAAATGGATACTATTAGCTGGGAGGAGGTGATTGAGAAGGGAGTATTAAAGTAAAAGCTGTGGTATAGTCCTTTAAAAATGGGGTATGAACGAACATGAAAAGTGCTATAAGACTACCTGTCAGTTCTCAGTGGCACATGGAAGGGCTCTCCGGCTACGCTCCCTTCAGATTGCTGGGCACAGCTAGGGGAAGGTGAGGGGAGCAAAGAAGAGCAGACATTATCCCCAAACAGGGACCGAGCCACGAATGTGGCCCACAAAGGTCAGTGTGGTCTGCTAGGAAAAGTAGAGGTCACCTGCCGTGGGGTGGGCAGACGTGGGAAGTGGCTCAACATAGTGACAGAGGCTCCTGTGAAGAAAAGTCATCTTCAGACTTTAAAAAAAGCTTTGCAGTCAAAGTATCAGAATGTATTGATGTAAAAAGATGAGCAACAAAATGAGCAGAGACGCTGATAGACAGCCATAACAATTTATCTTAGGCGTAATCACTGTTTATCCAGGCGGGACATGGAAAGGGTTTAGTTGGAAGCTACTTCTGTAAGCAGTTATTTAGTGGTGGAATGCTTCTGTAATAAACAGCTCCAAGCCAACTGGAAATAGGAGGTCTTGTCAATTATACGTTAATAAAAAGCTTCCCTATAGTAACCTGTGGAGACCTGCGGTCTCTTTCCCGCTGGTCCATCATGTTAAGGTAGTCACGCTGCGCCTTAACTGTGTCCCACTCCACTCTTCCTTCCGTACTGTTAATGTTTATCAAGTGTGGATTCTTCACCCTTCCCTGTATTCTGTTACTATTTGTATCAGCTACTCTTCGATTGCTGGGACAGATCGTGACCAGACAACTTACAGAAGAATGCTTATTTGGAGTTCCAGAAGGCTAAAAGTCTACAGTGGCAGAGTGGGGGCAGGGTGGCTAGAGCTACAAGCTGAAAGCTCACCTCTTGAACACAAAAGAAAAGCAAAAAGATAATTTAAAATGCCATTAGATTTCAAACTCTCAAAGCCCTTCTCCAGTGGCATACCTCCTCCAACATGCTGACACCCAAGCTTCCCCACACTGTGACACCAATTCTGGACCAATATTTAAATGCCCGAGACTATGGGGCTATCTCATTCCAACTACCACATAAAAACATGGGTCAGACAGTCCTAAGCAAATCTTTCCTTTTAAATAGTGTTATGGCTTGAATGTGGAATGTCTCCACTTAGGTTCATGTGTTTTAACATTTGGTCCTCAGTCAGTGATGGTGTCTGTGGTAGTTTGAATGTAATTGGCCTCCACAAGCTTGTAGGGAGTGGTATTATTAGGTGGTGTGGTCTTATTGGAGTAGGTATGGCCTTATAGAAGTAAATGTGTCACTTCTGGGGTGGACTTTGAGGTCTCATACATGCTCAAGTCACACCCAGTTCCTCAGTTCACTTCCTGTTGCCTGAACAAGATGTAGAACTCTCAGGTATCTCCAGCACCATGTCTGCCTGCATGCTGCTATGTCCCACAATGATGATAATGGACTGAATATCTGAACTGTAAGCCAGCTCCATTTAAATGTTTTCCTTTATAAGAGTTGCCATGGCCATGGCGTCTCTTCATAGCAATAGAAACCCTAACTAAGGCAGAAGTTGATACCAGGGACTGGGGTATTGTTGTGATAGGCCTGACCATGATCTTGTTTAAAGGAATGTGGACCTTAGGACTATGGATTAGAAAAGCAGTTGAATGCTTTAAGTGCTGCTTAACGGGCCATCCTAGCAGAAACACAGAAGACAGTGTTGCTGAAGAAGATTTGAATGTGGGGGCCTGGCTCAAGAGGCTTCAGAGAAGAAGAATATTAATATGTGGCCTAGAGATCATTCTTGTGTGTTTGGTGCATTTTTGTGCCTGCCTTTTGCCCTCATCTGAAGAATCTGCCTGAGGCTAAAGTGAAGAGTTTTAGATTAATTCTGTTGGCAGAGAAAATCTACAAACATCCTGGTACAGACTCTGACCTGTGGTTATTAATGGTAACTCCAATGAAGATTTACGATAAATGGAGTAAGCTGAGTAAGAAAAAAATATATGATGTAGAACATTTTGAGGAGAAAGGAGAACCAGGAAGTGGAATGGAGCTAAATAATCCCTGTGTTCAAGGAGATGAACAGATTAAGAAATAGAATAAAGGGAATGGTGACCTCAGGGCAAGACCCCACCCAGAAAAGTTTCCAACTTGTGAAAAGAAATTAAAGAAATGTTTAGAGCTGAGTGTGGTGGTACACATCTTTAATCCCAGCCCTGGGAAGGCAGAGGCTGGTGGGTCTCTGAGTTTGAGGCCAGCCTGTTCTACAGAGCAAATTCCAGAACACCCAAGTTCAGGACGTGAAGGGAAACTGGAAAACAGAAAGCTGATGGAGATGTAATGTACGAGGAGGTCATATTCCAGCTCCAGCAAGCAGCAGAACTTGGCAGCTTCAGCCACATGGCTCTGGCTTGAGTCAAGGATAGAAGAAAGGGGCTATGGAATCTCCCTTCATGACTAAGGAAAGCCACTGAGGCCAGGCATATGTCAGGTGTGTTCCCGAATGGAGGCCTAGAGAAGCCATTGTGTGAAGCTATGAAGGTGAAGCCTAGATTGCCTGGGAGACCCCAAGACGTTAGAGATGCCAGAGCCTTGGGATGCCTGCTGAACAGAGCTGCTAACAGAGAGTAGAACCAGCTCAAGAGAAAAATAATGTGTTACAGTCAACAAATCTGAAAGGAATTAGAGATCTATAGAGTGTTTGGACATCAGACATGGAGATGTAGCGTTTGGAGTTTTCCTAGCTGGTCTTGCTTTGGGCCAGTATTGCCTTGCTATGCTCCCTTCCCTATATTCTGGAACAATAATGTATATCCTGTGCCATTATATGTTGGAAGTATGTGATCTGTTTTTTTATTTTTATTTTATAAGGGATTACAGTTAGGAGATTGCATGAATCTCAGAAGAGACTTTGAATTTTTGATTTTAAAACATTGTTGAGACTGTGATAGACTATGGGGACTTTTGAAGTTGGACTGAATGCATTTTTGCATTATGATATTGTTACAAGTTTATGGGGGCAAGGGAATGAAATGTGGTCATTTAAATATAATTAGCCTCCATAAGCTCATGGAGTGGCACTATCAGGAGGTGTAACTTTGTTGTAGTAGGTATGGCCTTGTTGGAATAAATGTGTCACTGTGGGGGTGGCTCTGAGGTCTCAAGTCACACTCAGTGCCTCAGTTCACTTCCTGTTGCCTGCATAAGATGCAGAACTCCTCAGCTACCTCTCCAGCATCATGTCTGCCTGCACACCATCATGTCCCACCATGAGGATAATGGACTAAATCTCTGAACTGTAAATCACTCAGTTAAATGTCTTCTTTATAAGAGTTGCTGTGGTCATAGTGTCTCTTACAGCAATAGAAACCCTAAGACAGGGTCTGAGGAAGTGGTGACATCTTCAGAAGGTCTCACTGAGGAAGTGGGTTGCTTGGGACAGGCTTTCAGATATATAAGGCCCCATTTCCTAGCTCTCTGCTTCCTCATTCACCCACATAAAGTCACCAGCTGCCTCAGCTCCAGCTGCATCACCCATAATCTGTTCTTGCTGCCATCTTACCCCCATGCTTTCTTACCAGGATTGACTGTGCCTTCTCAAATCATAAACCAAAATAAATCCTTCCTACCTTAAGTTGCTTCTTTCAAGCATTTTATGTTTGACAAGAAAACTAATTAATTCAAATGCAAGTTCACCAGTTTACCCCATGGAGTCACCTCTCTTCCAGTCATGGCTTATCTGTGGAACCAGCTATAAACCATTAAGTGAAATCTCTCCAACCACTTTCCAGTGCTCACAGGTGACACCATTTGTTAATTATTAAAACATCTAAATATTCATGTCTATTGTGCAGTCCCACAGCTGTACTTTCAGATTTACTTTCATATCGGGAAAATCCTCACTTTTCTTTCCAGTTCACCAATTCTTTCTTCAGTTGTATCTAATCTGATGTCAATCCACTTCAGCAATTATTCCGTGCATTTCTAAAAGGTATATTTGTTTCTATTTTGTTTTTAATTCTTAATTGACACATCATGTTTTGCTACAATGATTTCATATTTTGTAACTTGGCATACCTGACAATTTTAGTAAGTTCTCAGGAACTTATGCTAGTGATTATTTTGTTTTCCTTTTGTCTCTGAAGATGATCATTATCAATGACTAGAGTGTACTGAAGGGCTTGCTTATGAGACCGCACTTGTTTGAACAAAATGAGATCTCTGAGAGCATTTCTCTGAATGAATTTATGTTAGCTTCTATTGGACACTGATGGCTACTCCCGACCTTCAGTCACATGAACCCACTTCTCAGGTTCAACACAGGGTGCTTTGAGTCTAGGGCCTGGCCTCCTGTTCTAAGCTTCAGTGTGTGACCTTTACAGGTTTTAGGATCCTACTTTCTGCTCTGTATTTGGGTTTGGGGAGGCTAGGGGAAGCATGTAGATGCCCTTGAACTTCTCGTGTGTTTAATAATGTATTTAAAAGCATGTTTAAGATTGGAATATATTACACCAGGAGGTTCTCTAGAGGATCAATTTGGGACAGCAGTCAGCATGGCTTCATTGACTCTGTCACATTATCTCATTTTTTCAATAGTCCTGAGATGAATAATTGTATTCCCAATTAACAGAAAGGAGGTTAAATAACTTAAATAACAAAACTAGTAAGCATAGAAGTACTAAACTCAGAAACAGGTCTATTGGAGGTGCTGGAGATTGGACCCAGGCATTGTACGTGGTAGGCAAGCACTGAGCTATACACCCAACTCCTGATACCCATGCTATTTACCACTATGTAACATTGCCTCTCATATAAGCACTGTGCATTCACAGCCTCCAAGGGGCATTTCTTTCTTACCTCTACTATGCTCAATTCTGGTTTTAGGTCTTGCTTTCTAATATCCTGCTACACTGTAGATATCAAACTGAATGGCTAACCCTTGGTGCTAATCATGAAACACTGCTGAGTTTGAAGAGAAGAGAAAAAAGAAGTCAGCAGAAGGGACAGAAGTTTCAGGAACACCATCTAAGACACGAGTCATAAACTTTAGAGAGACACTGCTTAGATCCTTCTAATCCCCAGTTACTGTCCTTAAAAGTCATAGTATGTGTTTGAAAAGTACAGACATAAAATGTTTGCTAGGAAGCTGGGAAAATGGCCTACGTGTAAAGCGCTTGCTCCCAAGTGTAAGGATCTGAGTTCAGATCCTCAGCACCACATAAAAGCCAGATGTAGCAGTGGGGACCTGTAACCCCAGCACTTGGGAGACAGAGGTGTGAGAATCCTGTGGCTTTGCTGGTCAGCCAGTCAACCCAGCTAATCAGCAAGCTCTAAATTTAGTTAGAAAATAAGAAAATATTTGTTTCAGAAAAATATTGTTTCAGAAAATAAGATGGAAAAGTAATTGAGAAATACACACCATGTCAACCTCTGGCCTCTATGTGTGTGTACACACACACATGAGAAAGGTAGAGAAGAAATAGAAAGAAAATATTTGTTGATGAATGAAGTCTGGTATTGCAAAAAACCTCCAGGCCACAAAAGGCCCCATTCATAACAGAGGAATCTTCTGAGTTGGGATGGGGCAAGAATATCTCTAAAAGAAACCAAAATGTGTTGTGCTTTATCTTGTTAGGGACAGACTCCTGGCAGGTCCCCATGCCTTATTTTATGTTGAATAATTAGGTGTCAGGGAGAGGATTCTATTCAGTGACATTGTAACACTTACTTGAATATAAAAGGCCATCTTTGTGCCAGAAGTTACCTTAATGTAATCTGACTGAGAACCTGGGCTTTCCCGTCAGGACAGGTTGCACCAAAAAACACTCTGAGATTTGACAATGTGCACATAAAGCATATAAGTAACATAAGAAACTGAAAATCTACAATTTAACTCCTGCCAAAAATACTAGATAACATGATAGCAATTAAGAAAATCATGATATTTTTTAATTATTTTGAAGGATACTTGAACAAACAAGTTTGAAATCCAGTGGGTCAGACTCACAGGTGTGTCCCGTACTCTCTCTCTCTTTCCAAACAGTCTTAATTCACCAGTGGGCTTCATCAGCGAGAGACTGGCCCCCAAATGCTCCCATAGTGGTTGTCAAGCATTCTGGAACTGATACTAAGACTTTTTTTATCTGCCCTCCAAAGTCTGATATGGTATAGTCAATCTATAATAGAGCATGCTCTTGTACATTCTGAAAACGTTGCTGTCTTGATGTGTGCATGTGGCAAATTGGTCTTTGCTTTGTCTTTGGTTTAATAAATCAGTTCACAGTTGCTGGCTGGAATGTCAGACCAGAGCCAGCACACTGGCTATGAGTAGTAATGAGTGGGCAGGAAGCAGTGCAGGGCTCTGAGCAAAACAATCGATCCCCCTGTCATTTACACTATCTCTAACAGAGAAAGCCAAACCCCGGAGGAAGCATGAAATACCAAGGACTCCCATAATCCTGCCGAGCTTATTTATGATTCCCTCCTCCTTCCTTCCTGCCTGTCCAGATGGCTTCCCCCTTTGTTTCCCAGGCTGAATGATGCCCACTCCCTTTGAGATGCTGATGACTTCACAAACCTTCCTCTTGAGTCCCCACAAAGAGAAACCATGAAGTCTTACCTCTGTCGAATTATGCTGGGATTAGCTGTCACCAACTGAGTTTTGGATCCGACATCCCTGGTGTACTCACTTGACAAAGGAGGGAGATTACATCTAGAAACGCAAGAAGGAACATTTCAAAACGACTCATGTACTTTTAAATCAAGTCGATTATAAGGACACAAATAGGAATGTTAATTCTGGTTCAATTCACAAATAACTGTTTTCAGCCCCGTTCCCTTTTCATAGGCATTAGATGACTAATGAACCATTAGCATCATCAAAGTGCTGGGGGGCTTGTTTTTTATGTTTCTTGTTGTTGTTTTTGTTGTTTGTTTTTGTTTGTTTGGGGTGTGTGTGTGTGTGTGTGTGTGTGTGTGTGTGTGTGTTGTTGTTAGAAGAAAATGTCAGGGACAGAAGTAGATGATCTACCAAAGAAGAGATGATAACTACAGTGTATCTGTTTTGCTGAAAATATATTTGAAGTATGGTGTCATACACCTGTAATCCCATACTTGGGAAGTAGAGAATACAGAATCCAAAGCAGCCTTGGTTACACAGTGAGTTTAAGTCAGCCTGGGCCACATGAAACCTTGTGTCAAAAGTAAACATAAGAATGAATGAATGAATAAATAAATAAATAAATAAATAAATAAATAAATAAATAAATAGGGGCTTGAGAGATGGATCAGCCATTAAAAGCATTTAGTGCTCTTGCAGAGAACCCAGGACTCAGCACCCACATGGCAGCTCACAACTGTCTGTAATCTGATTCCAGGAGACCTGATAGCCTCTTCTAGGTTTTGCTGGAACCTACACACATGTGATGCATACACACTCACACTTCATAAATAATGAGAAAAGAAAAAACATTTGAAGTGGTAGAACAGAGCACTTTAAACTTGAAATGAGGGCTCAGAAGGTAGAGGGCAGATGCCCCTCCCCACACCCTCTGCCTACATATAAACACTGATGAATTATGCTATTTTTTCATGTTTTTCATTTTCCAAAAATTTACATTGCAGCAGCACTTTCTGGGTCACGTACTATTCAGCTAACCTAATGCGTGAGTGGTTTTTGTACATGTGGCCAAGGTGTAGGTGATTAAAGTGATGACAGAGAGCACTGTCACCCACAACACTGTGGTGTTCTCTACCCAGAAAACTGTGCTGCTCCGTCAAGGGTAAAAGTGGTGTGTGTGTGGTGGGGAGATAGTATGCTCTGTGCACGCAGGTGGAGACCAGAAGTCAACATTAAGTGTCCTCCTCAATCACTGTCCACCTTATTTTTTGAGACAAGGTCTCTCACTGAACCTGGACCTCACTGACGTGGCTGCATTAGCTGGCCAATGAGCTCCAGGATCCTCCTGTCTGTTTCCATGGCACTGAGATTATAGGCACCTGCCACCATGCCCAGCTTTCGCTTTTCCCATGGGGGTGGGGGTTGGGGGGTGGAACTCACACCCTCAAGCTTGTGTGGCTAGGACTTTACCAACTAAGCCATCTTCCCAGCCTAAAAAGTGATGTTCTTCATGAGAGAGAGCAATCACCCCACTCCTACCCCCAAACTCCACCCCTGCCCTAACCGCTTCCTTTGGTAATGATGGCTTAGGAATGCATAGAGTGGGAAACACGCCTGTCTCACATCCAAACCTGTGGTGTCAGGAGGTTCATGCATTCCCCTGCCCACAGTTCCTCCGTGACCTGGAACTAGGATAACAACGCTGCCTGCCTTCCTGGGCCATGGGAAGGATGGAGAGCACGCTGCTAAAACTCTCTGTTTTGATGTTTCACACAGCCACAACTATCCTGTCAGAAAGACCACAGAAATCTGATCATGCATTTGCATTATAAGTTGAATCTTTCCTCTCCAACCACATGTCAGACTTGACTCCTACCACATCAGGGCATGTCCAACTTGCATGACTTATTTATAGACAAAGATGTGGTCTCTGTGAGCTGCTAAATCGTCCCTGCCCGTGTGCCCCGGAGATGAAACTGCCTGTGCAGCTATCAGCTGACCTGCTCCCGTCTCCAGCTTCTCTTCCTTATGAGCCCCGTGACTCCCAACACACCAGGCCATCCAGGCAGAAACATCTCCATGTTGATTAAAAATCTCCCTTTCATCTGCTTGTGGGTAATTAAAAAAAAAAAAAAAAGCAAAACAAAACTGGGTTTTCTGGTAGCCACACAGGTCAGTCAGCCAGCCAGCTGGTGACTTGTTGAATATTCACTGAAAGCAAACAGGGGGGTGGGGGGGCACTGTGGAACACCGTGGAGGAGCTGGTCACAAAGCCCATGCTTAAGGCATCCACAAGCTCATGGTGACACCATACCCCATGTGGCTTCCTGAGGAGTCTTGCAGAAGAGTGGACTCAGTCATCAATAACCAGGCCCCATCATGCGGTAGTATGGATCAGATTGTGATTGCACTATTTAACTGTTCTTTGCAAAGACAAGAGATGGCTTCTCAAATAAAACACAGGCTAAAATTTGGACATGCCTCTTAAGGATGCTTTGATCTGGACTGCCCTTGTGAACATCTGAGAATCAACTGTAGGTTCTAAGTTTTGCTAGGGAGTCCTTGTGATGTGTCTTGTCAATAACAAAATAGTTTTCATATACAATCTTTTGCTTTCTTCTGTGTTCCATGATTCATATGCCTGGATCCATTTATATCTTTTACCATGGAGTGAAACCTCAAAAAAAAAATTCTGTCAATAAATAATAAATTTAAAAAACCCAAACAACAATAAAATTTGCAGAATTGGTTTCTCCTGTTAAAAGAGGGGTGCTGATAGCAAGACAGACTTTCCATGTGGCTTTCTGAAAACGGATGACAGTGCATATCGGTGAAATGTCCACCTTCTGTTCTGTAGACATTCTCTCCCAGCACAAATAACAGGGCCTTTCCCTGTATCTCTTTCCTCAGGAAAAGAGCACTATGAGTTTAGCTCCTCAATTCCTAAATTGACAATTACATAGGTTTACATAAAAGGCCCATTTAATACAGTCAAATTGTTTCTAATAAGGCATAATTGGATAAAGTGTCCCAAATTCCACATTATTGCTTGTTGTCACAATTGAGAAAACATTAGTTGCTTAAAGTATCTCCATAATGGTAATGCTTGTGATCCTGAAAGAGATCCAGGAACAGAAGAGTAAAATGAATGAGGAATGGGCATGCTGGATACGACACTCAACAAAGGAAAAACACTCTGTGTGTGTGTGTGTGTGTGTGTGTGTGTGTGTGTGTGTGTGTGTGTGTGTGTGTGAAAGCACGCAGAACAGTCTTCTGCACACAATCCAAAAGGCTTCAAAACTGTTGCCATACTGTGACTGTGAGCCACACATTCTGTCTTCAATGTATAATCATTAATACTTCTGCCTTGAAATGTTCTAGAGAAATTGAATCCAAGAATTTGTTGTTATTGTTCTGAGACAGGGTCTCCTGTAGCCCAGGAATACCTCAAATTCCCTATGTAGCCAAGGATGATCCTAAACTTCTGATCCACCTCCCAAGTGCTGGGATTAGAGGTGTGTCCTACCACATCCAGTTTTATCTAAGTACCCTACCCACTGAGCCACACAACCATTCCCACAAAATTATTTTTAAAGTGCCACTTTTGGTTAAAGAATAAATGTGCATTTTGAAAAATGGGAAATTGGTTTTTAACATTTTGAAGAATATGTCTAGAAAATGTCTGTGCAAAGAACACCATGGAATGCTTGAAGGAGAGGCCTGGAGGATATTCTCAACTGTAATCTGGGTACACTGTATAGGCAAGTCTGTGTGGAGACCCTCTTCCCCCACTTCATTTACCCATACCGCAGCTTTCCAATCTCCCAGGCACTCAATAGTCCTGACCTTGTATAGTATCCACAGCAGATTGTGTAAAAGGCCAACCTATTCATGTCAATTTGGGGTAAATGGGGCACCATGAGATAATCCCCTATGGTGCGTAGGCCAGCTCTTCTCCATGTTAAGTTGAAAATACTCATCTTCCTAATGGTAGCCACACACACACACACACACACACACACACACACACACACACACACACGTTGGGAGCAATAGAATCTGCTGTTGCTAAACAGCTTGGCTCCCCCTTGGGCTGCAGGGTAGCTGAGAGCAGGAGGAGGGACGGGCATCTCTGTCCTCATCTTGTGCTGCACTTGGGATGCTACAGCAGAATGTCACTGTTCTTAGCCCCTCTCTTGAGTCACCTTAAATTCCAGGCAAATAAAAACCTCATAGGACAGGCCTGCCACCCCAGATGAGGACGGTTATCCATGAGGGCAAGTGTGCACCCTCAGGACGAACAGGTTTGGACTAGCTTGTAGGCCAGGATGAGAGCTGTAACGATGATGGGTCGGTGATGGGTAGAATTAGGGGACTACTTAATTACGCACAGCCTGCTGGAGCTGCTGAACCAAGCTCTGGCCTTAAAGCCTCTTCTAACATTTCCTCACTGAATGTGCTTCAGAGCAACTTGAAGGTTTGAAAAGGATGTAAACAGGACAATGACACAGTATTCACAGATGTATAAAATCAGGGTTGACCGAGGGATGTCTCCTTCCCCTTCCTCCAACAGCCTAGGCAGAGGTAAAATGATACTAGGTAGGGCACCAACCTGGTTAACCATGAGGCTGGCATGTCCTCCCAACCTTGTTCTTTAATAGCTTCTCAGCCTCATGTAATAACCCAGGGACTGGAGTGGGTGCTGACATCACCGTGGTTCCCTGCTACCTTCCTCTGCCCCAGCCTTCTGTGAGACTTTATCCACTCCTGTGACGTAAATATGGCTCCTACATCTTCTCCCATGTTTTGTGACACCCAAGCAGCACTCACTGGAGCTGTAGAGAAGGTTGCTCCATGAAACCTTGCTCTGTGTTAGCGTTTATTGAACCTTGTTCCTCAGCCTGCGGCGGGGACCATGCCTCTCCTGAAACAAGTGCAGCACTTGCTGTCTTAAAACCTCCTCTACTCCTCCCCATTATTTGTGTACATTGCAAAAATAACGTGAAATCAACTAAATAGCAGTGGAGAAGAAAACACAACCCTACCGTGGGAAATTACAGTACTCCCGAAGGAAAGGCAGGAAGGGAAGGACACCCCCGCCCCCACACCTACACCCCACAACCCACTGCCACAAGTGTCACCAAGTGAGACGCCATGTCTTGATGGCGAAGCAACTCTCCTCTGAGAGGGTATGTGGCATTCTCTAGGAAAATGGCTCCCCCTGAAACACTCTCACACAGCTCCGAGCTCCAAGTTGGATTAGACTTCTCAGAGCCCCAGCCCCACCCCCACCCTACATGTGCACCCATGGTGTGTGTGTGTGTGTGTGTGTGTGTGTGTGTGTGTGTGTGTGTGTCCATGCATGTAGAGGCTTGCGGTCTGCAACAGTGCCTTCCTCAGTCACTCTCCCTCTTATATTTTGAGCCAGGGTCTCCCACTTGAGATCTCTCACCTGAAGAGATCAATTCAGCTAGACTGGCTGCTCTACAGACACAAGGCATCCTCCAGTCTCCACCTCCCTACCTCTGGAATTATGAACACATTTGGCCTTTTAGGTAGATACCAGGATTTAAACTTAGGTCCTTTCTGGTTAGAGGATCCTTGGGTTCCTGGTTCATAGTCATTTCTATGTCCTTGAAATTTTGGGGTTCATCTGAAAGATTCCCCCCGGCCTTTCAATGTTCTTTTGTTTCCTCAATGAGACATGTTTTCCTTTTTCCACACTATGTCTCAGAGAAGCTGAGCTCGCACTCCAGGGGCCATGCTTAGCCTTGAACTCATTAATTATTCTACATTTCCCTCACCGCCCCCCCACACACACACACTCCATAACCCCGCCCTGAACGGCCCTGTCGCTTGGCCCGTTCGTTCCTCTACTCCATCACACCTCTCATTGCCGAGCCCACTCCTTATCCTGACCTGGCTTCGGGATGTGTCACCTCACGTGATTTCTATCTAGAGCCCTCGCTCCTGACACTCCACCTTCCCTCCTTCTTAGCCAGACACCGTCTGTCCATCTGCGCCAAGACAGCCACGTGCAGTCTGCGCTCTCCACATGTCTCCTTAGCAGGGTTTGCTCAGACTCGCCCAGCACTGGCTGGCGGTCTGCAGTGTGAAGGTGAATTCCTTTGGTCAGGCTTAGCAGTTTTTATCACTGCCCTGAAGGGGCCCCTGCCCTTTACAGCACTCACATCTGTGCCCCCACATCCCCCTGCTGCTCAGTCCCTTGACCAAGGTTCCTCCCGATGTGAAGTTCCCTCTCCGATGCTTCTTGCCAGTTTCCTAGTCACACGCAGACCAAACCCCATCTTTAGATCCCACGTGTTCCTTTCTAATGCTTCTGTGGAAAACTAAAGGGTACACTTACAATGACTAAAATGTTTATGCATATGGAGTCAGCCCTGAGGAAAGAGCAATTTTCAAGGTTTTAATCGCCCAAGTACCTAATCTCAGGGAAGGTCTGAGCCCAGACTTCTCCCTGCGGCCCTCCTTAGCAGCAGAGCATTTGCTACTGCGGAGCCTTCTTGGCTTTGGAATTTCTGGGGGGAAAGCCCGCCCTGAGCTCGCTCGATCCCTGGGTGCGCTCCTAACTCACTTGTCTATGGGGTTGACCAGAAGCTAAAGACAGCTCAAGACAGGGGATTAATTGCAAGCCACTAGATTTGAAAGGCCCTGGGCTAAGGAAGGGCGGGAATAGGAGAGGAGTCAGAGGCCACACTGTGGGTGCTCTCTTACCGCATGACAAAATCTGCTTCATCTATTTGACGGCCACAGCCACTCATCTTCAGAATCCCACCGTTTCCCACCACCGCACATTTCTTCAATGGCAGCTGGAAGGGAGTTGCCTAGCAACAGAAAACAAGGCGGGTTTTCACTGCAGAGAACATACAAGAGCTCCGAAATCATTATTGACAGCAGACCTGAGGAATTTGAAGGAAGACTCGGCAGGGCAAAAATACTGAGAAGGAGGAACAAACTGGCCTGTTTCTTTGAGCTTTAAAAGGGCGGGAGGGTGAAGCAAAACGACAAAAAGTCCCTGGAATATATTTAAATGTAACAGCGTCATTGTTTTGGGTTTTGTTTTTGTTTTTTTTCCTTCTCAAATTGGCTGAGCATATACCACAGGGTGTTTGCTAGGGAAAACAGAAAAGTCCAAACTAAATACGAGATTGTTTCTAAAGGCCTCAGACAGGAAATAAAGTCCAGTGAATCCTGTTCTCCGTGTGATTGCAATGGCACCCTGACCATTCACTTCCCAACTGTTTCTGGGTATTTCTTAAGTTAACTGCTGGGGACAGCTAGGATACAGAAGTCTGAGGCTTCAAGATTCACAGTGTGGGGTGTGAAGAGAGGAAGGAGTGACCAGTGTGAACTTTGGCCACAAACGAAACTGTACCATAAAGTTGCCAACTTTGCTGAAGAGGAAGCCTCAGCAACCACTAGGCAAAGCCATGAAGGAGTAGGTAGGTACTCAGACAGAGCTTTGTCATTTGAAGAATAAGTAAAGAGCTAAGGAGATGACTCAGTCAGCAAAGTGCTTGTCTAATGAGTGTGAGCTCCTGAGTGTGAGCTCCTGAGTGTGAGCTCCTGAGTGTGAGCCGTACAACTTGTGTGAAAAACCTGAATATGACTGTGTGCGCTCAGAATCCTAGAATGGGGGGCAGGGAGGGGAGGCAGTGAAGACAAGACAAGGAGATTCTGGCGCTCACTGGCCAGCCAGCTGGGCAGAATCATGAGCTCCAGGCTAAGTACAAGACCCTTCCCCAGAAAATAAGATATAAAGCAATTGATAAAGACACACAGTGTTGACCTTTGGCCCTCAGGCATGTACACACACACACACACACACACACACACACACACACACACACACACCTCCCACATAGAAAGAAGAACACTCAGGACCCTGCCAGGCAGAAGTGGCCGTACAAACAAAGGCATCAGTGTTGCTGGAAGGAAAGACACCACTTGTGAGCAGAACACCCTGGGTGGTTCTGTTTAGAACTCAAGAGCCATTAAGGGACAGGTGACTTGTGTCAAACCAGACAGCATGTGACTTTCTTCTGCAAATATCGAGCTAGACTGCAAAGAAAATGTTCTGTGTGCCTGAGTGCTCCCTGGAGTGCTATTTATAGTGCCAGAGAATATGGAAACCCAGTAATGGTCCCTGAAAGTGAAATGAATCATTCGGCCTCTTCTAGCTGGGCCAGCAAGAATTGCCAGGTACCTAGGCTCCTTGGAGATGCTGGAACAGAACAGTCGTTGGAGTTCTTGGGGGAAAGACCTTGAATACACACACAAACTGGTCTAGAAAACAGCCAGATTGATAGGCCTCGCCATTTGCATGGATCATGTGCAAAAAATACAGACTATACCGAAGATAAAATGGAATTAGTTCATGAATATACAGTCGAAGGCCCCTGCCTGGGCATGAAGTAATAACTCAGCCAGGAAAAAAATTCCCAGGAGTCTCTGCTTTCATTGGTAGCTGAAGGAAGCACTTAATCTAACATGAGAAGATTTTATTCCCGTGATTTCTAGTAGTAAAATGAACAGCCAGAGCTATGTAAATATTGGTGATGAATATGTGGTGTTTGAAGTGTAATGTCTAAGCATTTGCCCACAGGGAGAAAAAGAATTGCCTGCATCACCACAGCAGAGATCAGCCCAATAAACTGCTCCAGAGTGAGGTGCGTGCATGAGGGGAGACAGGCAAGGGAGACCAACTTTGTTCAGGACGATGTATATATATTTTTTAGTCATTCCTAAAAAGACATGGAATTAACACTTGAAAAACAGCATTATCCACCATCAGTGAGATGGAGAGTTGGGGACTGATGCGCACGTTGGCTTGCCTGTGTATTCCACAAATGTCTATTGTGACATGTGACTGGTGAAGACAAGTCACAACCCATGCTCCCTGGGTGCTCACACCGTTCTGAGGAAAGCAGAGAAGAGCAAAGGAATGCAGGGGAAATGAGCAGGAGGACAGATGGTGAGGTGGTCTGTGGCGAGAAACCGGGAATCAGCACAAGATGGTCCGGAGATGCTTCCTGACAGGAGCTGCAAAGGTCGGCAGGGTGATCAGCCACAGTGCAGAGGAAGCCCTTGGGCAGATTCCTGTGGCAGTTGAGAGTGTGAGGACTTAGTAGCCTCCACTGGTACAAAGACCTTGAAGAGGGGACATTCCTAGGGGGAGATGGAGGGGCAAGGGCCTCTTTTGTCTGCAGATGAGTCAGCAGGGAGAGAGAAGGAGTAGAGATTGGTAGGAAATAAGTGTGGAGGTTGGTGAATGAGGCCATGTAGGGTGTCATGAAGACAGCAATTTTTGTTCTAAGATGAGAACAAGTCAATGGCAATAGGTGAAGGGGTGCCATTGTGACCTATGCTGGAGTGAGAACAAGATGAACCGAAACTAGACAGGAAAAGGGACTAGGGTGGAGTCTGGTGTGATATTCCTCACCAGGGACTTCAATGACCTGGAACAAGGAGACAAGAGAGGGGAAAGACATCTGATTCTGGAGGGATCTGGAGGAAGTAGCAAATGGACTTGCTGGTGTGCAAAAATAAAGGAAGGAAAGAAAACAGAGAAGAGAGAGGAATGGGGAATGGCGCTAACAGTTTCATCTTTAACCAATGACCAGCTGTTTCCTGAGCTAGAGAGGACCACAGCAGGGAGCGTGTCTGGGGGACTGATTAAGAGCTCAGTCTTGAGAACATCAAGGGTACCATGATCTTCAGATGTCCAAGTGGCCTTGTGTAGTATGTGACTGAATACACAGACAGGGAACTGGTCTGTATGAAGTGAAAAATGGAGAGTGTCTTAGTTAGGAATTCTATTGCTGTGAAGAGACACCATGACCATGGTAACTCTTATAAAGGAAAGCATTTAATTGTGGTGGTGGCTTACAGTTCTGAGGTTTAGTTCATTATCATCATGGTAGGACATGGTGGCACACAGGCAGACATGGTGCTAGAGAAGTAGCTGAGAGTCCTATATCTTGCAGGTAACAGGAAGTGGTCTGTTTCATTGGTGTGTTTCATTGGTGTGGCTTGTGTAGCATGAATCCTAATTGGTCTTAATAATGAAAACCTGGAGCCACACATGAGGGAAAAAGCTGAAAGATCAGAGAAGCAGAGCAGCCAGCCACAAGTTCTTACTACTATGAAATACTCAGCCTGAAAAAGACCGAGCTCCTGTCTCCTTCTGCCTTATATTCCTCTCTCTGCCCAGCCATCTCACTTCCTGTCTCCACCTCCCTAGTGCTGGGATTGAAGGCATGAGATCCCAAGTGCTAAAATCAAAGGTGTGTGCCACCACTGCCTGGGGCTTGACCATATATGAGACCTCAAAGCCCACCTCCACAGTGACACATTTCTTCCAATAAGACTACACCTCCTCCAACAAGGCCACACCTCCTAAAAGTGCTACTCCCTTTGGGGGGCATTGTTGTTGTTTGTTTCTGCTCTGTTTGAGGGTCTGCTATCCAGCTCCCACATAAATCACACATAGAGGCTTATTCTTACTTATGAATGCCCGGCCTTAGCTTGGCTTAGTTTCTTGCCAGCCTTCCTTAACTTAACTTATACCATCTACTTTTTGCCTCTGGGTTTTTCCCATTCTCTTACTTCTGTAAATCTTACTCCATTGATGGTTGTAGCTGGGTGACTGACCCCTGATGTCCTCCTCCTTCTCTGACTACTTCTCTCTCTGAGATTTCTCCCTCTATATATTCTCCCTGACTGCCAGCCCTGCCTATCCTTTCTCTTGCCTTGCTATTGGACAGTTCTTTATTAGACCAACAGGTGTTTTAGACAGGCACAGTAACACAGCTTCACAGAGTTAAACAAATGCAACATAAACAAAAGTAACACACTTTAAAATAATATTCTACCACAGGCCATTTTCTTTCAAACCACCACAGAGAGTGATCGGGTATTTAAAGTCAAGAGCCAGGATGTAGGTGAATAGAAAAGAGACAAGGTCTTAGGGAACCAAGCCACAGGAAAAACACATCAAGTGTTCCTAACAGATGAAGGGTAATAATAGATGAAACCCACCCCTGGACTGGGCAACATGGAGGCCACAGGTGTCCTTGACCAGGAGAGGTTCAGCAGTAAGGATGAAAGTTGACCTGAGTCTACTGAGTTGGATGTATATAAATGTATATCCATTTAGATGTATCCTGGAACATCATATACTAAAAGAAAACATGCAATTAATATGTGAATATACACTATGAGTCTCACATAGTCCTGCTGTAATGATTAAGCTGGGGGGGGGGTGTCCCAGGCATTCTCCACTAATAGTGGGGCTTATAAATGCAAGCCCCAAACCCCTTAGCTATTAAAGAGGAGACCCTGGATACAGAGGGCTGGCTACCCCAGATTTTCAGGCAAGAATCTGGGCTCTGGACAGGTAGACTCTGGTAGCAGCTACATGGACCTGAAGGACCAGGCTATGGGGCAGGGGGCAGATGTCACAAGCCTCCATGCTCTGCTCCTTCCCTCCACAGGGATGTCACACTGTGCAGGACACTGTGGAAGCACTGGCTGATGGACAGAACTCCCTCTGTGCCTCAGAAGAGCAACCCATTCACCTTCCTCTCTGTTTCCACTCCTTGTCTCCTCCCACCAGAGTCATGGATTTGTCTACGCCTTGGCAATTCTAGATTCTAAGGGCTTTCATGGACAAGCAAAGGAGTGATTTGTTTAACTGTCTAACTCTATCTTAACAATAAAGAACCACTTTATTAGGAGAAAAATTAAGTAATATATGTCTACGCCCTTAGCACCACCCTCAAGCAAAATTTGAGGCTCTAGGGAAAAGAAGGGGCTCTGACTTTCATCCGACACTTGTTTGCTCCTTCATTTTCTTAACTGCTGGCCTCACAAAAGAAATCCATCTCACTTCATTTCAATAAATGCTCTCAAGTGCCCAAGAACACTCTGCTGGCAATGCTAATACACCAGCGAACAATAACACTACACCAAAGCTTACAACAAGAAAAACCTAATTGAGAAAACACTGTGGGTGTTAGCTACTTAATAATAATGGGACAATAATATCCTTATTCTAGTTTAGGATCAGGGTCCTTGGCAATGGTCGGTGCTGTCCAGAATGGTGTCTAGCAAGGGATCTCCTTCTAGCATACATTACGTGGGACAAGCCATGTGCATCTTATGATTGAGGGAGTATCTTTATGAAGCCCTGCCATGTTGTGTTTTCTGCTGTATCTCCGTGCATGCTGCTATATCCAAGTATGGTAGTAAGCTGCCACACCCCTGCTCATATTAATAAAAATTATCACTTGAAAGAATTGATTCGGATACATTAGATGAAATACAGTGATAAGGTGTATTTAGAATCTCACTTCCCAGGCACCTCCTCTTCTCAGTGGCCCCCAGGAAAGCAAGTGTAATGATGACTCTCCAATCAGAATTAAAGACAGATGAGGTCATTGAGCATCACCAGGAATACTGTGAAGTGCTATAGATATATATGATATTTTATATTACAAGACATTCATTTATATAAAATCAACATTACTATACATAAAGTTAAATTCCTTCCTGGGGCATTGCTGTGGTGATTTGGATGGAAATGTGCCCCCATAGGCTCATGAGTTTGATCTCCAGTGGGTGGTGCAGTTCGGGAAGTATGTGGAACCTTTAAGAGGCAGAGCCTCACTGGAGGAAGTATGTCACTAGGGGAGGGCCTTGAGTCTTTATAGCTTAGCTCTACTTCCTTTTCTCTCTTAGTTTCCCGAGTATGGATTCAATGTCACCAGCCAGCTGCCTGTTCCTGTCAATGCCTTCCTTGTCTCTGTCATGCTTTCTTGCAATGATGGACTATGTACCTCTGGAAATGTAGGCCAAAATAAACTGTTTTACTCTTAAGACTTTTTTTTTTTCAGGGTGTTTTCTTACAGCAAGGAGAAAGTCAGTGAGGCCCTCAGTGTATTGCTAAAACACTGCTTTACATAATCCATCTTTATGTGAGATACTTTGTTTAGAGGATTCACATAGATTTTCAACAAAATCCTATTTTCAATCCATTGGTCCCTTTGAAGATGTATCTATTACACTTACTTATAAAGAACTATGAGATTTAAAATGTGAGTTTTTTTTTTTTTTGGCATTCTCTATCAAATCAAACACTGAACAGAATGATCAGCAATGTGTTCCATGGATTGATGGCTGAGCATCCTAAATGCTTTGCTGTGATAAACACCATGATCAAAAAAGCAACTTATGGCAGAAAGAATTTATTTGGGGTTATAGTTCCAGAGGGGTAAGAATCCATTATGGTGGGGAGGCATGGCAGCGGGAGCAGGAATCTTCAAATACAAGTGTGCAGCAGAGACGGAAAACAGGAAGCAGGAAGAGACTCTGAACACACAAAGCCGGCCTCAGGATGAGGCACTTCCCCCAGCAAGGCGGCACCGCCTAAGACTGCCACCACCAGGAGATGGAGTGTCCGAAGGGCTGAGCCAATGGGGAGCACTGCCACCGCCTGGAGATGGAGTGTCCGAAGGGCTGAGCCGATGGGGAGCACTGTCACTGAGTTCACCACAGTGAAGACAACAGTAGGATTTCCTTTTGATGCAGCAAACAAATCAATTAATCTTAAATCTCATGAACAAGGCCTATCACTCCTTAAGAGGAAGGTGGCTTGTAAAGCTGGTCAGGGTCTCACCTGAAAGGCCCCCATGCCTTCTCATCTTCCACACACTGCACCTCTGGGCCGCTTTTTAGCTCTGGTAACAAACCTCTGTGATCACTCAACAACCATTTGATAAATATCTGTTATGGGCAGGAAGCTGCCAGGAAAGCTGTGATGTGCCCTGCTCCTACTAACCCAGGCTTTAACAACAAGATGGGTCCATGCAGAGTGTGGAAGTAAGAGGCCAAGGTTCCTTGTCTATTAGACAACATTCAGAAAGTTAATAAATGAACGCAATGAAAATTAGACTCTTAGATGTTTCCCACCAGGAATGATAGTGAAGGATTTTTGAAGGCTAGAAGACTTTTAAAAAACACTCTGTTTTATTGTGTATGTGCTGTGGGCACAAATGCTCCAGTGCTGTTATGGAGGTCAAAGGGCAACTCTGTACCATGCTTTCTCTCCTTCCACCATTAGCTTAGTGACAGGAAACAGGCTCTGGCCACCAGGCTTGCACAGCACATGCCTTGAACTGTTGAACAATCTTGCCATCTCTGAAAGCTGGAAGACTTTGTCAGCAACCAAGTCCAACAGCCAACTGTGAAAATATTCCTGGCCAACAGAACGACTTGTGAAAAAAATCCACTAACATCTGAAAACTTAAACCTGGGGGACTGTGCCTTATGCAAACAGTACTAGAACACCCCTGAATGGTAAAATCATGTCAGACAAATAGAAGTTTTGATTTGCTAACCTTTTAAATGACCCAAAGGTTGTCACCACCATGCCAACTGATATTAGTCACCCTGTCAAAACATATACCCACTTTTCTTGATGAAAACTTCAAGTTTTCCACCATAAGGACATCAGCACACACCTTACTGCACCCAGCCCTGTCATTTCTCTGTCCCCTCACCTACCACTGGAGATGGATGCCCACACTCAATTATACTTCACCCACACACATAATTTAATTTTTTGCACATATGTTAATTATAACCTCAACCTAAGCATCTAAACACACCCCCTCCCTGCTTCACTTCTAATTATAGCCCCCCTCTTATGAATGTAATTACTCTATCATCCACCCATCTAATTGTGCCCTCCTCAACATATTTAATTGCATTGCCCTGTTCAAGAACCTAATTATATTGGAAGCAACACACCAATTAAGCCCCAGCCCTCCACCGATATTCCTTAGATGCATATAACTGTGTCTCTGGCTCAATTGCTTCATTTCTTCAACTAAAGATGAACAGTTTCCCAGAAATAAATCCCTGACAAGCATGGTACCCTCTGGCCAGGCAAATCAGAGACACAGTTGAGTCAAAGAAGCCCCGTTCCTTCCAGGAGGTAAACTAGCATGCATTTGCTCCTTCCATCATTTGACAAGGTCCTTGGGGGTCCATGTTAAAATTTCAGCTACATTCTTCCTTTGCATGTGTGAGCATTCTGTGATGAAAAATATCTAGTAATTAGATCATTTATTTAAAGGGAAATGTTTCTTATTACAGATGTTTAGTTATTGAATTCTTTTCAAAAGACTATCCCAAACTTTCTCTAGGGATATGTATGTACTGACTAGAGAATATTTGCAAAACTCTGCATTCAAAACTATTTAGCAGTTTTGCAGTTGTGTAAGGACAGTTTCCCCACAATGTTAATGCTGAGGTTGGTATGCCCTCCCTATTAACATCATTGTGATCGGAAAAAGGAAAGTCCGTATTATGTTTTCTACAGAGCATGCAAAATTGGAAGTTGAATGATATGAATATTTATATACTGAATATTCTGTGTGTGTGTGTGTGTGTGTGTGTGTGTGTGTGTGTGTGTGTGTGTGTGTGTAGACCAGAGCTCAATGTTGGCTGTCTTTCTCAGTCACTCTTCACCTAATCTTTTAGAAACAGGATCTCTCTCACTGAACCTAGAGCTTGTAGATTTGGCTAGACTGGCTGGCCAGGGAGCTGTAAGGGATTTTCCTGTCTCTACATCCCCAGTACTGGAATTGCAATTAAATGTCACACCCAGGTTTTTTATGTGGGTACTGGGGATTGAACTCAGGACCTCTTGCTTGCATTCTCATCATGAACTGGGTACTTTTTGTCCATTAAAATTTGTTGCTCAAATCAAAACAACTCTGAGATACCACCTTATACCTGTCAGAATGGCTAAGATCAAAAACACTGAGGACACTTTATGCTGGAGAGGATGTGGAACTAGGGGAACTCTCCTCCACTGCTGGTGGGAATGCAAGCTTGTACAACCACTTTGGAAATCAATATGGCGCTTTCTTAGAAAATTGGGAATCAATCTCCCCCAAGATCCAGCTATACCACTCTTGGGCATATACCCAAGAAATGCTCAATCATACCACAAGAGCACTTGCTCAGCTATGTTTATATCAGCATTGTTTGTAATAGCCAAAACCTGGAAACAACCTAGATGCCCTTCAACTGAAGAATGGATAAATAAATTGTGGCACATATACACAATGGAATACTACTCAGCAGAGAAAAACAATGACATCATGAGGTTTGCAGGCAAATGGATGGATCTAGAAAAAAATCATCCTGAGTGAGGTAACCCAGACTCAGAAAGACAAATATGGTATGTACTCACTCATAGGAGGATACTGGATGTGGAACAAGGATGACTGGACTGCTACTCACATCACAAGTGAGGCTACCTGGAAAGCAGGACCCCAAGAAAGAGATGGGGATCGCCCAGTGATGGAGAAATCGATGAGATCTACATGAACAGCCTGGACATGAGTGGGAGCAATGAACGGTGAGGGTCGAGGGAAAGAGAGCAGGAGATCCCACCTGGATCAAGAACAGAGAGGGAGAACAAGGAATAGGAGACCATGGTAAATGAAGACCACATGAGAAAAGGAGGAGACCGAGTGCTAAAGAGGCCCACAGAAATCCACAGAGATAGCTCCACAAGAGACTGCTGGCAATGGCCTAGAGACGGCCGGGACTGACCTACTCTGGTGATGGGATGGCCAGGCACCCTAATGGTTGTGCCAGAAACCCCATCCAAGTACTGAGGAATCTGGATGCAGACATCCACGGCTAGGCCCCGGGTGGAGCGCTGGGAGTCTAATTAGCGAGAAAGAGGAGGGTTTATATGAACAAGAATTGTTGAAACCAAGGTTGGATAAAGCACAGGGACAAATAGCCAAACGAATGGAAACACATGAACTATGAACCAAAGGCTGAGGGGCCCCCAAATGGATCAGGCCCTCTGAATAGGTGAGACAGTTGATTGGCTTGGTCTGTTTGGGAGGCATCTGGGCGGTGGTGCCAGGTCCTGGGCTCACTGCATGAGATGGCTGTTTGAAACCTGGGACTTGTGCAGGGACGCTTGGCTCAGTCTGGGGGGAGGGGACTGGACCTGCCTGGACTGAGTCTATCAGGTCGATCTCAGTCCTCGGGGGGAGGCCTTGATCTGGAGGTGGTGGGAGTGGGGTGTGGGCTGGGGGAAGGGGGAGGGGGGCGAGAGGGGGAGGGAATGGGGGAATCTGTGGCTGTTGTGTGGAACTGAATAGTATTGTAAAATAAAATAAAAATTTAAAAAATGAAAAAAAAATTTGTTGCTCAGACTACTATAAAAAGTGACACTTTCTGCCGGGCGTTGGTGGCGCCGCCTTTAATCCCAGCACTCGGGAGGCAGAGGCAGGCGGATCTCTGTGAGTTCGAGGCCAGCTTGGGCTACCAGGTGAGCTCCAGGAAAGGCACAAAGCTACACAGAGAAACTCTGTCCCGAAAAACAAAACAAAAAAAAACCCCAAAAAAGTAACACTTTGAAATTTTGCATATTTCATTCATATTTTAGCTGAGGACACAACTCCATATGGTATGACTCCATGTGACCATTCAGAAGACTTACTGAACATCTCTTAGTCAATGCCCAGTTAATTATTAATTATTAATTATTGCTGATGTCATTTCTGTCTCCTGAATGGCAAAGCAGTGGCAGAGACTGTACCTTACACCATGCCCATGTGGGATTTCATTTCAAAGTCATCAAAATCACTGGAGCCGTTATGTTTTCCGTGGTGTAAGGAAATACAAAGAGCACAGAACATTTCAGAAGCAGCAGGAAGTCTTCTCCATGGCAGAGCTGAAAGCAGGAAGGACTGACTCACCCATCATCCCAGACCCTATGCTTACACATCCTTCAATGGAAACACCATTAAGAGGCATAGAGACGTAAGCTTCCTGTGAGCACAGCAGTTATCAACCTGTGGGTCGTGGCCCCTTCAGCAAACCTCTACTCCAAAAATACTTACATTACAATTCATAACAGTATCAAAATTAGAGTTATGAAGTGGCAACAAAAACAATTTTATGGTTGGGGGTCACCACCACATGAGGAACTGTATTAAAGGTCACAGCAATAGGAAGGTTGAGGAGCACTGTGTTAGTGAGTATTGCCTCTGGACCCCATCAGCCTTCAACTGACTCCAGCTCCAATGTTTCCCTCTGCTCTGTTGACCCACGTCCCTAGGGCTTCTCATTTGTAGCCTTGGTGTCCAATCCCTAAACTCTGAGGACTGAGGAGTCACATCTGACACAAAGTGGCCAACAGCCACTTTTAAAATTTTGTGTGAACCAACAGGGCCTGGGCATCACAGACCAGAAATCTTGAGTTGATTCTGCTTGGTTCTCTCTTCAAATCATCCCAACATCTACTGCTTCAGAGGCTGCTGAATTCTTCCCCACAGTGTAATTAAGAGATAAGAGCTAACTCTCTCTCTCTCTCTCTCTCTCTCTCTCTCTCTCTCTCTCTCTCTCTCTCTTTTTCTCTCTCTCTGTTACTGATTACATGTATATGGCTTCTAGTTTATCCCCATGGTAGATAGTAATTCATAATCTAATTTTCCTAAAATGAATCCTGGTGCAAATTACTCATCCTCAAACTAAAAGTCTCACCATGTTCCCCCAGACAGAGATCTTTACCAAGGTACCCAGAACCCAGCACCACCATGAACTTCCTGCTTGTTCTTTTGTGCCCCACATTAACTAGGCAGACACCTAGCATCCCCTCCTCCACTGCTCTGGCATACCTGTGCTTCCTCAAACACAGCCTGAAGGTGCCTCCCCCCTGCTGCAGCACCCACGCCCCTCTCCTGTTTCCCTAACTCCATCATCTCCCCAAGGGATTGTTTTTACTCTTCAGATCTGCAGCTACTGTGCCAGATAGAATGTACTCACATTCCCAAGGAAGACTTGACGGTGCGAGCAGATTAGATGCAAGCAAGAACTCATCTATTCGCAATGAGTCATGAGAGTTTTGTGTCAGAGCTGTGTGCTTTGGCTTGTAAACCTATGTGGAATCAAATAAAATCATTTCTTTAGCACTTCAGAAAGCTTAGGGTTTACTGTTTGTTATTTTGTCTCAAACTGGTAGCCTCTGTTGGTGTTAGTAAACAAGGCAGTTCATGGAAACCACCCCAGCATACAACAAAACCATCACCAAACTGTCATCAGGAGGAACCGCTG